>NW_026535821.1:2667339-4001009 GCF_028551555.1 Melozone crissalis
CCCTCGCTGCTGGGCCAAAGGCAGCAACTGTGGTGTAAATCACCCCAGAGATACCTTGGCTGCTGGAGATTGCAGCTGGGCACTGAGCAAGTCCAGGCTTGTCAGGAACTCCGTTTACCTCAGGAGAGAGAGCTTCTGGCGATGGTGAAGAGAAAAAGGAGAGGATTCCGCTGGAAGGTTTAATGTCCAGAAGTTTATTCCATGGTTACAGAGGTCTGGACGGGAGCAGCTGCTCCAGCAGAAAAAAAACCCGCATGGTCTCATTAACCTTTTAAGCTCAGGGACAGGGGGAGGGGAGGTACAGGTGAGCCACGCAACCAGGTGAGGGGGGCTGGGTCTCAGGGGGCGGACGACACCCAGACTGGCCAATGACCCCTGGGCATAGGGGCATCTTTTGAACTTGACCAACCACAGGACACCTCGCTGGAATGTTGAGCCTGATTGACAGGACTCACTCAGCATGAGGGCAAGGGGGAAGGGAGAGAGGTATAGGCACACCTGGGAAAGGGACCCGGAAGCTCAAGACACACCGCAACATCTCCCCCTAGTTTTGTTTAAAAAGAAGAGGGCTGTGTTTGTGGTGCAGAGTGATTGCCAAACCATGGTTGGTAAATCAGTTCTTCCTCAACAGGAGGGTCAGTGTTTTCCACTGAGGCTTCCAGGTCATCCATTGGAGCACTGAGGGCTTCCAAATGGTAGACCTCAGGAGGGGGAGATGAGCTTGAAATTAACTTGAGGACCATGCGTTTGATTAGTCTAAAAACAATGCTAAAAACTACAATAACTATAACTAAAATAAACAGCACTAAAAACACAGTTTTCAGAATAGATCCCAACCAGCCCGAGAGTCCCCAGCCTTTGAACAGTCCATTCAGTCCGTTGTCAGTTTCTCTCTTGATGTCCGAGAGCCTTTGTCAAGGTAGTCCATATGTGGTTTGGGCTGCGGCACTATGCAGGAGATCGCAGGTGGGATGATCACGAGCAGAACGAGAAGCAGGCTCGGTCTCATGGCATCTCGAGGCTACACACGAACAGTGGGATCTAAACTGGTACAAAAACTTGAAACAAACATATATTACAAACTATTCCAGATAGGAGGCTTAAATGGAATTTCCTCCAGAGAACGCGTGCGGCGTTTTCTTCTCCAGGCAGCATGAGCAACCTGGGGTGCTTCTGCAGATTTCTCTGAGACCTTGGGAACATAGGGCTTTACCCATTTGGAAGGAACCCACCTTAAACCAGAGGGGGTGGACACACAGGCGTATCCACGTCCCCAAGTAACCAATTTGTAAGGTCCCACCATTTTCCAAGTCTCAGGGTCTTTTACTAAAACCGGAGGCTTTTCTTTCATCAACCTGTGACTGCTCCCCCCAAAGTGGCGTAGGATGGGTGGGTTCAGGCTGTCAAAAGAACAATTCAGAAAATTGATTGTGAATAGCGCCCTGGATAACCGGATATGGGGAGGTTCCACCTTCAGAACCTGTTGTTGCTGGTCCAGGACCCTTTTAATATCACGGTGAGTTCTTTCTACAATGGCTTGACCTGTAGGGGAGTAGGGGATGCCAGTTTTGTGCTCTACTCCCCATTGCTGCAGGAAGCTCCCAAATTCCTTGGATTTATAAGCAGGCCCATTATCAGTTTTCAGATCCTTGGGGATGCCCATGAAAGAAAAAGCCTGTAAGAGGTGCTTAATAGCATCAATAGATGATTCTCCTGTGTGGGCAGAAGCATAGACCGCTCCAGAAAAGGTATCTACACTAACATGAACATATTCTTGCCGTCCAAAAGACTGTATGTGTGTTACATCTGTTTGCCACAGTTCACAACTGTTCAGTCCCCTTGGGTTTGCTCCCGTACTCACTGCAGGGAGTGCATGTTGTTGGCAATTTGGGCACGTGGCCACAATCGCTTTGGCCTGTTCTCGAGTGATGTTAAACTGATGAACCAGGCCAGGTGCATTTTGGTGGAAAAGCTGGTGGCTGATTTTTGCCTGTTCAAAAACATTTGGGAGAGTGGCCATCACTGCAGGTGCAGCAAGAGCATCTGCCCTTCTGTTGCCTTCAGCGATAAACCCTGGCAAGTCAGTGTGTGACCTGACATGCATCACATAAAATGCTTGCTCTCGGTGAGTGACTAACTTTACCAGTTTTGAGAGCAATTCGAAAAGTGCGATGTTAGACACATCTTGCAGTATTGCTTGATCTGCTCTGGATACTACTCCTGCCACATATGCAGAGTCTGTAATCAGATTAAATGGTTCTGAGAACCTTTCAAAAGCCCTAACAACCGCAGCC
Organism: Melozone crissalis; assembly: GCF_028551555.1. Classification (NCBI taxonomy): domain Eukaryota; kingdom Metazoa; phylum Chordata; class Aves; order Passeriformes; family Passerellidae; genus Melozone; species Melozone crissalis. Next base: position 2,669,634 of record NW_026535821.1, read on the forward strand.
AATTCAGCAACCTGAGGTGAACCTTCCACCTCAGCAATGTCTGTGTCCCACTGCTGGGTTTGAGGATCCTTCCAAGTCACAACAGACTTGTGGGACCTCCCAGACGCATCTGTAAAGACAGTCAGAGCCCTTTTTAAAGGTCTCCTACTTAGAGCACTTCTCAATTTTAAAGTAAATTGAACGTCTTGTTCAAACAATTTGTGAGCAGGCCGCACTACCGAAATTTGTCCTGAGTAGGAATCCAGAGCAAACTGCAACACTTCATTTTCTTGAAACAATTGTTCCAGTATTTTCATAGTATTTTGACCTGATTTTAACTCAACTGGAATGTGAATGCACTTAAAATCACATCCTGCTAACTCCCTGATCCGGGTCCTTGCTTTCCGGATCAGTTCTGCTACCAGCTCCTGAGGCTTTGTAAGTCTCTTGGACCTTTTGTGACTGAGGAAAACCCATTCTATGATCAAGAGAGGATCCCTCTGGTCCCGGTCCTTTTTTTGTGTGTTCTTTGCCTTAGGTGTTTGCTTTTCCTCCCACTGGAAAATAATTCCATGGAGGTGTGGCAACTTACCTAGGATGATAAATTTGAATGGCAGGTCAGGCCGGCATCGGTTGGCCTGTCTTGTGGACATTGCAATCTGAACCTTTTCTAGAGCTTTCCGTGCCTCTGGGGTAATAGACCTAGGAGCACCTGGGTCCTCTCCCCCTTTCAATAGATTGAAAAGAGGGGCAGGGTCTTCATTAGTCAGACCGAGCCATGGTCTTACCCAATTCAAAGACCCACACAGCTTGTGGACATCCGCAAGGGTCTTGATCCTTGGATTGATTTCTAGTTTTTGAGGAACAATGGTCCTATTTCCAATTTCTAAGCCCAAATACTTCCAAGGTGGCATCTTTTGAATTTTCTTTTCCTGGAGCTCGAACCCTGCAACAATCAATGCATCGATCGTTAGGTCAAGCGCATGTGTGAGTAAATCATCATTGGGGGCACACACAAGGATATCATCCATGTAATGATAAATAATGGCCTTCTCTGCGGCTGCACGTACTGGGGAAAGCAGGGAAGAGACATACCACTGGCAGATAGCTGGAGATACCTTTAATCCCTGAGGAAGAATGGTCCAATGGTACCTTTTCATAGGGGCTTCCATGTTGATGGAAGGGACCGAGAATGCAAAACGCGGTGCATCGTCAGGGTGCAAGGGGATTTGGAATAAACAATCTTTAATATCAATAACAGCTAATTTCCAATCTTGGGGAAGCATTGTTGGGGATGGCATACCAGGTTGGGGAGAACCCATATCTTCAATTACATTATTAATTTGTCGGAGGTCACAGAGGAGCCGCCATCTCTTTTTGTCAGCTTTTTGGATGACAAACACTGGAGAGTTCCATGGGGACATGGTCTCCACAATGTGGCCCTTTTTTAGTTGCTCTTGCACTAGTTCCTCAAGCACCTTTATTTTTTGTTTACTGAGTGGCCACTGTTTCACCTGAACCGGTTCGTCTGTTTTCCACTTCAGTTTTTGGGTGGGGCGCTGTTGTTCAATGACTGCTGCACAAAAATGCTGTGGAGAGTCTGGAATATCAATTGTGACACCCCACTGGGCCATTAAATCTCTCCCTAACAAAGGTTCCGAATAATCTAACACAAATGGACGGCTATTTGCCAATTGCCCGTTTGGTCCCTCAAATTGAATAATACTTTTGGATTGTCTTGCTAATTGCAGACCTCCCACACCTTGAAGGTGACCGGCAACATTTTGCAAAGGCCAATGTGCTGGCCAGTCTTGTACTGGAATCACTGTGCAGTCTGCACCTGTGTCTACAAGCATCTCAATGTGTTTAGACTCCCCACCCCCACTGACATTGCACCATAATTTGGGTTTATCTTTCCCAATAACTTGGACCCGGGCAACTGTGGGCCCTTGTTTTTCGATATTTTCAGGTAAAGATGGCACAGGGATAGCTTGTGCAACAATTTGTCCCTTGGGAAGAAACAGGGGTGGGTGGAAACAGTGCAGGCCGAGAACAAATTGCTCAGGATCTGATGTTGTCATTCCTGGAGCAATTTCAATCTCTTGTGGTGTGTGTTTGGTGTCCCCAATGACGATGTACTTACAACGAATTCGGTTCCAAGTACCCTTCTGTTCAGGATTTACAGAGACAAAATGCCAGTTGCTGTCCTTCAGGAGAAGTGACTCTGTCAGCTGCAACCTGTAAGGCTCATTGACAGAAGACGTGGTTAACACAGGATTACCTAAATCATAACAAAGGTTATTTTGTTTCACTTTCAACAGCGTACTAGCAGACTTGGTCTTTGAAGCACCTGCTTCACTTACACAAACATTAATATTATCGCGCGCTTGATTTGATTTGCTACCCATATTCCCTTGGCCTGCTTTTTTTATGTCTGCGCGCCTAGCAGGCGGGCACTCCCTTTTCAGTTTTTTTGTTGTTGACCCGCAGGGAGGGCTTGTAGTTGTCCTCCCCTGCCATTTCTAAATTCATCAAATTCCCTTTTCAGGGGGCACTGGTTACTCCAGTGCCCTAGGTTATTACAAAGCAGGCATGGTTTTGTCGGCTCAACAATTGCTGGTCTCCGCTGCTGCCCAGGGTACTGCTGTGCTGAGGGGAAAGGTGCAGGGCTGGCAACGGCGACACGCTGATGTGGTCTTGGCAGCAGCCTTGGTCTGGAGTCTTCAGCTACACTCATCAGAGGCACTTTCCTGTTACAGACTAGAAGCATGTCTTTTAATGTAGGAGTAAGTTCCGTAGGAAGGCTCAGGATAGCCGCTTGACACTGTGCATTTGCATTTGTAAATGCCATTTCCTCTAAAATTGCTTCTCTAGCATTCTCTTTTTTAACTTGTATTTCAATAGCTCTAGTTAACCTTTCTACAAATTTCACAAAAGGCTCTGATGGTAGCTGTTTAATTTTACTATAAGGCTCAAAAGGCTCCTCAAGTTGGATGGAAAAGAATGCTTTTTCAGCTGCTTCTTTTACTTTCTCGAGTGTTTCTGCAGGAATTGCAGTAGCTTGGATTGAGGGGGAAGACCATTGGCCCTCACCACAGAGGTGCTCAATGGTGATAGGGTTACCACTGTTGTCTTTGGCTGTGTTTGGATCAGCATGCAAGCCTGGGAGAGCCTCTTTTAGCAGCTGTTTCCATGCAATTTCCCATAATTTGAATTCCGTGGAAGTCATGAGACAAGAAAAAAGCTGTTTTAAATCATGTGGAATTACCACAGTCCTACTCAATTCAGAATTTAAAAGGCCACGGAAATATGGACTGTGTGGACCATATTCTTTATGAGATTTACAGATCTCTTTAATCAATTGTCGTCCAAAAGAATTCCAAAGAGCAGTCGAGGCTGCCCCCCCTTGTGCTGCAGGCTGAAAGGTAACAGGAGCCAGTGACAACATAGGACTATGCATTGGTTCTGCTGTTCCCTGCTCTGTATCCCTTGAAACAGAAGCATTGGGATCACAGATACAGGTTTGGGGAAAGGCAGTGGGTGTGTCCCCACTGTGGGAACCCGGGGAGGGGGTGGGGACGCAATGGGCACAGGGGGCGGGGACAGGGGGCGAGCAAGGGGTGGGGAAAATGTGGGAACACAGGGTGGGGTCAGGGGGCGAGCAGGGGGCGGGGAAACCATGGGAACAAGGGGCAGGGTCAAGGGGCTGGCAGAGGGCGGGGACACCTGGTGACATCACGTCAGCAGACGCCCCCTGGGAGGAGTAGAGGGGCGGAGCTGAGGGTACTGCAGGAAAGGGAGGGGGAGGGGGAAAGGTGTCACGAGGAACAGGAGGAGAGGGGGATGGGGTTGGAATTTTGGGATGCTTAAGAGGATTTTGGGAAGAAGACGACCAGGTTTGGGAAGATGCCACGTGGCATCCACCATCTTGCGGACCCCCTAGGGACTGGGGGCCATTTTGGGCATCACTGCTCTCTGGAAAGCTGACTTGTGCTGTGGGTTTCAGAGGATGGGACACAGGGGATTGGGAAAGGTTCCACGCAGCCTGGCCAGGGCCTTGTGGACAGGACAACTCAGGCATTTCAACAGACTCTGGGAGTCGACTTCCCAATGAGGGTGCTCTCTTTAAAATACCAAGTTTTGGGGTAAGGGGTTTAGGGGTTTTAGAGCTAGGAGAGGGAGAAACAGGGAGAGCAGAGGTACATGGCTTTACATTTGGCTTTTTCTCCATTTCCCTTTGTTTTAGCAATGCTGTTCGAATTTGTAAACTCCAGAACACAAATTTAGCTGAGGGTGCATTGCCAGATCGTCCTAAGGTTATCAATTCATTCCCAACTTTACCCCAGAATTGAATATTGTGGATTTCTTCAGGGGAGATATTCGGGAAGTGCAGAAAAAGCCATCTTATAAACTGTTTCAATTTTCCTTTTGAGAACTTCAGATTATCACTGACTAAAATGCTAACAATATTATAATACATCCCTTTTTGTACAATGCTGAGTTTCGAACCCATGTTAGATGTAAAAAGCAAAGTACTAAATCCCGCCTGACCAAAAACAAAGCTAAAATCAGCTACCGATTTCTAAAAAAACCACAGATAGGAAAGCGATAACGAACAGACAAAAGCTTCACAATGCAGCTGCATACACTGCTTTTAAAATTGCCGGGCAGCCGCAGCAGGGCACGCCCTGCCGAGCCGAGGTGGAAACAAAGCCTCCCCCGCCGTGGAATGCAGCCCCCCCGCGGAGGTGAGAGAGCAGCCACACCACGTGGCAAGCCAAAACCGGGGCCCCCCGGGCCGCGTGTATCGAGAACACCCCTCCCCCGCACCGAGAGCTGAGAAAGAGAGTCCCCCGCGCCGCGAGACAGCCGAGAGCCCCCCCCTCCCCCGCACAGAGAGAGAGAGAGAGAGAGATATCCCCCGACCACGTGGAGAGAGCCGAGCATGCTGCGCTGCCAAGCCGGGGGGAAGGGCAGAAAGCACTCCCACTGCGGCGTGAATTCCAAAAGACAGTGAAACACGCGGCAGAGACTAAAAGCTAGAACGAAATGAATTCCCATCTGCGGGGCTGTGCAGCCAAAAATGCAAAGGCAAAAAAGGAACAGAACTCACGGCAGAGTCTGTTTTTGTGTTTCTGCTCTATCGAGAGCAGAGATTCTCACCCGAAATGGAAGCTGTAGCTGGCTGGGGTCCAGGCAGGTCTCCTCACCGGAACAGGACCTCTCTATGGGCGAGAGAGGCTCCCCTGTCCTCCCTCTGGAATATCTGCTCACCACAAAGGAGCTGGGCTTTCCAGAGGCACCGAACAGTCCACGAAACTTCTGGGAATATTCCCAAAGTCTCTAGCTGAGGGCGATGCAACCAAAGCCCTTTTCAGCTGGATGCACGGCTGCCAAAAGCTTCTCCGAGGTACTGTGAGTCCGTCTCGGGCTGCAGAGTCGCTTGCCCCACTTTGGGCACCAACATATTGGAATATGAATCCCAATATTACCAGTTATATTGTGCCTGGGCCAGTCTGACCCTCGCTGCTGGGCCAAAGGCAGCAACTGTGGTGTAATCGCCCCAGAGATACCTTTGGCTTGCTGGAGGTTGCAGCTGGGCACTGAACAAGTCCTGGCTTGTTAGGAACTCTGTTTACCTCAGGAGGGAAGGCTTCAGGCGTTGGTGAAGAGAAAAAGAGATGGATTCTGCTGGAGGGTTTTATATCCAGAGGTTTATTCCATGGTTACAGCAGTCTGAACATGGGCGACTGCTCCAACAGAATCCCGGCCACATGGTCTGATTCACCTTTTAAGCTCAGGGACAGGGGGAGGGGAGGTACAGGTGAGCCACCAACCAGGTGAGAGGGGCAGGGTCTCAGGGGAAGATGACACCCAGACAGGCCAATGACACCTGGGCCAGGGGGGCATCCTTTGAACTTGACCAACCACATGACGCCTTGCTGGAATGTTAAGCCTGATTGACAGGACTCACTCAGCATGGGGGCAAGGGGGAAGGGAGAGAGGTATAGGTATAGGCACACCTGGGGAAGGAAGTTTACAACACACTGCAACATTTTAGGAATGGGAAATCCTGTTTTGGGAGGAAAACAAGGAATGAGCACACTAAATTTTGCACAGGATTGAAGGCAAACCTGGGGGAGAGCCTAAGCCAGAATTCCAATTCAAAAACAAAATTAGGATCAAGGCAATGATGCAGAAATCCTGCCTTAAACTGACAGAGTCAGGATATAACCTGACACCCTGTTGGTCAGGGTGGTGGCTGCAGTCACATTAAATGGTGGCTGCAGTCCTGTTGGAGTGATCAACGTGATTCTGTCAAAGCAGTGATCCTGTAGAAGGGTCTGGTCTTCCTCTGAAGGTCCAGTGGTGGTTATGGAGCTCTTGTCCTCTGGGAATCCAGTAGGCAAGCTGCTCCTGGTGTTGAAAGCCTCAGCTTATATCCAGGTAGGAATGCTTGGATCCTCCCCCTGGGTGGAGCATGCCACAATGGGATGATGGAATTTTATCAGTCCTGCAGTGACACTCAATGGCCCATTCACAGGAGATATCTCCCCTGGAGGGCGTTATCAGGGGTGAGTCATGGAAGAGATGAAGAACAATGCCCCACCTTTTTATAGCAGTTTATGAGGATGGGGATTGGAAACATGCATTTGGTTACATCTTGCATTGCAACCTGAAGCAGTGGGGTAATCCCTGCTCTGGGGGTGAACACCACCCCCCTTACCCAAACAGGCTCAGGTGTAAAACTCCCACCCTGGGAAGGGCTCACACACAGGGGACAATGTCACACTTGGCTCCCTCCAGAGGAGGTCTCTGTCCCTTGCTCTCTCCCCCTTTTCTCTTTCTTTCCATCTCTCTCTCTACCTCACATTTACTGTTCAATAAAATCCATTTTGGATTTGGTCTCGTTAGCACCTTAATTGGGGCAGAGGAATCTCTGTAACCATTTTTTTAACCATATTGCAATATTATTTGGGCACAGTGTGTTCAGGGCGCTGTTCTCTGATTCCAAGTGCCTTTGACAACAGCATGGTTCCCTTCTCTGAGGAGGTTGTGGTTCTTTCTGGAAGAACTCTTGGAAACTTGGATGCAGCTTCCTCTGAGCGACTTATGGGAGAACTGATGAAGAAAATAGGTGTTGTGGGTGGCCAGTGTAAAGAAAATATTTTGTTGTCCTTCCTTGAAAAGTTTGTTAAAATCACTGGAGGAAAGGGAGCAAATGCTACCAGCCAGACTGACAAGGTTCATTCACCCCACAATGAGGAACACAAGGCTGCGGAAAGTCCCACAAGAACCCCAGCTCAAGTAGCTAAATTCCAGAATAACTTCTGAATTCACAGGCTTGGGGGCTTTGCCAAATGTGAGAATCATTTTTCTCTTCATCCCTGTCAGCTTTGTGACAGCTACACAGAGCTTTCCCTTCCTTTTCATAATCTGTATTGGGCCGAATTTCTATTTTGCTCTTATTGGAACCTACCAGCAGCTGAGCTGGAGCTGTTCAGGAACTGATCAACCTTGGAATTGCCACAAAATTGCTTCTATTTTTGGTTTATTCATGTTTGCAATTTATTTGTGTTTTCATCACATATGACTTGTGGGAAAAACAAGTATTCATCAAAGTGATTTATGCAGAATCAGGTTTGATTTCTGCCAAGTTGTCCAGTGCCCAGGGGAATCTCCCATCCTGTCTGCAGCTGCTCCCACAGGGATGTGAGGGCTGATCCCAGAGCCCCAGGGGTCATAGTCAGGGCTGCCCTCAGGGAATGCTCACCTGGTATTGAGGGGCAGCGTGGGAGCACCTGGATCATGGAGCACCCAGCTGCCCCTCATGTTTGGAGGTGCCTGAGGAGGGCTGGGATGATGCCAGGGACATCCTGTAGTGACATCCCCTCTGTCCCGCTCTGGGTGAGCTCAGTCCCAAACCTGACCCTGATCCTGGTCTCAATCTCACGCCATGTTTAGACACACTCACAGTTCTGTATTTAATCTCATCCCAGTGCCAGACTTGTCTAGCCCCAGACCACAACCCAACCCCAGACATAAAGCCAATCCCATGTGTAGCCTTAACCCCAATCCCAGCTCTAATCCAAATCTCTGCCCCAACTCCAACCCAGCCCCAATTCCAGCCCCTTCCTAAATCCTCAGCCCCAAACCAAATCCCAGGTTCAGCCCTTCTGGGGGTTTGCAGGTGTCTCTGTCCCTCTGACCCCGATGATGTTTGGCTGGGGTCACACCAGGGCTGAGAGGGACAGAGACCCCCTGGACTCCCCAGATGTGAGAAGGTCGGAGAGTCCCCCCAGCCCCAAGCACCCTCAGCGGTGAGAGGGACACAGAGCCCCTGCTTCCCAGCCCTGCACAGGCATTCCCGGAGGCCAGAGGGATAGAGACCCCCTAAGTATCCCCCAGGGCGAGGGGACAGAGAGCCCCAAGCATTCCCTGGGCTGAGAGAGACAGAGACTGCCCCGAGCACCCTTTTCAAGGAAGGACAACAAAATATTTTCTTTTTCACTGGTCAGTCAGAACAGCCATTTTCTTCATCATTTCTCCCATAAGTTCCCCAGGAGGAAGGAGGGACTCATTCCAAGTCCTTCCAAGTTTCCAAGAGTTCTTCCAGAAAGAACCACAACCTCCTCAGAGAAGGGAACCATGCTGTTGTCAAAGGCACTTGGAATCAGAGAACAGCGCCCTGAACACACTGTGCCCAAATAATATTGCAATATGGTTAAAAAAATGGTTACAGAGATTCCTCTGCCCCAATTAAGGTGCTAACGAGACCAAATCCAAAATGGATTTTATTGAACAGTAAATGTGAGGTAGAGAGAGAGATGGAAAGAAAGAGAAAAGGGGGAGAGAGCAAGGGACAGAGACCTCCTCTGGAGGGAGCCAAGTGTGACATTGTCCCCTGTGTGTGAGCCCTTCCCAGGGTGGGAGTTTTACACCTGAGCCTGTTTGGGTAAGGGGGGTGGTGTTCACCCCCAGAGCAGGGATTACCCCACTGCTTCAGGTTGCAATGCAAGATGTAACCAAATGCATGTTTCCAATCCCCATCCTCATAAACTGCTATAAAAAGGTGGGGCATTGTTCTTCATCTCTTCCATGACTCACCCCTGATAACGCCCTCCAGGGGAGATATCTCCTGTGAATGGGCCATTGAGTGTCACTGCAGGACTGATAAAATTCCATCATCCCATTGTGGCATGCTCCACCCAGGGGGAGGATCCAAGCATTCCTACCTGGATATAAGCTGAGGCTTTCAACACCAGGAGCAGCTTGCCTACTGGATTCCCAGAGGACAAGAGCTCCATAACCACCACTGGACCTTCAGAGGAAGACCAGACCCTTCTACAGGATCACTGCTTTGACAGAATCACGTTGATCACTCCAACAGGACTGAAGCCACCATTTAATGTGACTGCAGCCACCACCCTGACCAACAGGGTGTCAGGTTATATCCTGACTCTGTCAGTTTAAGGCAGTGTTTCTGTATCATTGCCCTGATCTAAATTTTCTTCTTAAATTGTAACTCCGACTTAGACTCTCCCCCAAGTTTGCCTTCAAACCAGAACAAAAGACAATGTGCGCACCCTTTGTTTTCTTCCCAGAACAGGATTTCCCATTCCCAAATCTTGATTGGATGGAGGAGGAGGCTGTGAGGAACAGGAAGGAGCCCTGGGATACCCAGGCAGGTGAGGAGGAAGTCAGTGCCCCTTTCCCCCTCTCTCCTGCTCCATCTCCAAGCCCAGCACAGATCCTGGAACAAAAGACTATGTGCACACCCTTTGTTTTCTTCCCAAACCAGGATTTCCCATTCCCAAACCTAGATTGGATGGAGGAGGAGGCTGAGAGGAAAACGAAGGAGCCTTGGGATACCCAGGCAGGTGAGGAGGAAATCAGTGCCCCTTTCCCCCTCTCTCCTGCTCCATCTTCCAGCCTAGCACAGCCCCCGTCTGCAGGACAACCTTGGTGCCAAGACCGTCCTGCTGGGGATGCACTGGGGGGATCTCCTTCCCATTCCTTCTGGAATGGAGGCAAATCCCATCTTCTCCTTGCCCTTCCTTCCCCAGAAAAAAAGCTGATGATGGAGACCAGGGAGGAAAAATCTCCTTGGCAGAACCTCATGGAAGAGGCTGTTTTGATTGACTCCACAGTGCCGAATTCTAATGGGGAGGAAAATCCCCAGAGATCCTGCAGGAAGAGGGGCTCCAAACCCAGCCCAGGGTGCTCTGAGGAGGAAAGACTTACCCAGAGCCAGGAAGGCGGACAGAGCTTCAGCCAGTTCTTGGAGCTGATGGCCCAGGAGCAGCCTCATGATGGGGAGAAGCCCCACAAGTGCTTGGAGTTTGGGAAGAGCTTCAGGCAGAGCAGCACCCTGATCTGCCACCAGATGATCCATACTGGGGAATGGCCCTACGAGTGTGGAGAATGTGGGAAGGGCTTCAGCTACAGATCCAACCTTGTGACCCACCAACGCATCCACACTGGGGAGAGGCCCTACAAGTGTCCTGAGTGTGGGAAGAGGTTTCAGACCAGCTCCAATCTCCTCCTGCACCAGCAGATTCACACGGATGAGAGGCCCTTCTGCTGCTCTGACTGTGGGAAGAGCTTCAAGCGCAGCTCCCACCTCATCAGGCACCGGCGCATCCACACTGGGGAGAGGCCCTACAAGTGTCCCCAGTGTGGGAAGAGCTTCGCCCGGAGCTCTAACTTGACCAGTCACCAAAGGAGGCACCGGTAAAGTAAGCTCTACCAATGCCCCAAGTGCAGGAGGAGCTTCGTGCACTGCTCCAGCTTCAACCCCCATGGAGGACCCATGTTAAGCAGAGCCCTGGTGATCCATGTTCCCATGATCCAGGCTGGGAAAACACCTGTACCTTTTCCTGCCCCTGCCTATGGACATGATGTGGCTCTGAAAAAACACATGAGGGTCAGGGCATGACCATGTCATTATATCCTTGCTGCCCTCCCACCTCAGGACATTGCCAGGGGCAGAAAAAGGAAACTCTCTCTCTCTCTCTCTCTCTCTCTCTCACTCCTAAGAAGAAGGGTGTCCTTTCCAGGCAATGGAAAATTGTGGCTGGGAAGAGACAGTCAGTTGTATTGTAGTTTTCCCTTTATTTTATCCCTTCTGTGACCAGTATTATTTCTGTTCTTGTTTGTTCCTTATCTCGTTGCTGTTCCCAATAAATTGTTCTTATCCCAGCCTGGGATCTTTGCCTTTTATTCTTTCCACAAGAGGTGGGAGGGCAGCAAGGGCAGTGTGGTTTTAGCAGGAGCAGGAAATTGAGGAATCCCATTCCTGAACCCCGGCCCATGGAAACCGAGCATCCCAGCTGGTCCCAGCGCTGGTGGCCATGGCAACAGCCTTGGGAGCAGGTCCCTGGCGGGGGTTTGGGAACCTCTTCCCTCTGGTGCCCAGGGACAGGAGCGGAGGGAACGGCTGCAGCTGAGTCGGGGCAGGCTCAGGTTGGATGTCAGGAAAAGGTTTTTGCCCAGAGGCTGCTGGGGCCCTGCCCAGGCTCCCCAGGGAAGGGTCCCAGCTCCAGGGCTCTCTGAGCTCCAGCAGCGTTTGGACAGCGCTGCCAGGCCCAGGCTGGCATTGTTGGGGTGTCCTGTGCAGGGCCAGCAGCTGGACTGGAGGATCCTGATGGGTCCCTCCCAGCTCAGCCAATTCTGTGGTTCTGGGATCCCATGAGCCTGGGGATGGGTCTGCAAATGGTTGCCATGGCAACGGGCTCTGGCTGCAGGCCTGAGCTGGTGTCCATGGCAACCACGCCCGGCATGGGGTCTCCATGGAGCTGCCAAGGGACTGACCATAGCAAAAGGGGTCTGGGGATGGTTGCCATGGAAACTGACCATAGCAACAGGGAGTTTGTGATGGTTGCCATGGAAACTGACCATAGCAACAGGGTCCTGGTTATGGTTGCCTGCTAAGGATCAGATTTGTCACAGACCCTCAGAGGGATTCCATGGGGACTTTCCAAGAGTCTCCACGCTGTTCCAGAGCTGGAATGTCACAGGCACAGACAGGGGCTCCATGGAGACCTCCCAGGGCTTTCTGGGATGGTAAAGAGCTCTTTGGTCAGAGGCAGTCACAGCCATTCCATGGTGACATCCCAGGGCACCTTGGGCTGCAAAGGCACCGATCTGTCACAGGCACTCCCGGGGGCTCCACGGTGACATCCCAGGAGTCCCCAGGATGCCAAAGATCCAGGATGTCCCAGACACTCACAGGAGTTCCTGTCATGGGCACAGTGGGAGCTTCAGACAAAAGCTTTTTTTGTTTATTGGAAAAACTCCTGCTAAATCATGAGGTGGAGAAATGACACTGAACAGCCACCATGGATCCTCAAATCCCTGCAGGGCCCCTAGACTTCTAAAATTCCTTCAAATAGAGGAGACTGGGAGTGGCTGGATCCAATCCCAGCCCCAGACTTTGTCAAAGGTGTAAAGGATTGGAGAGGTGGAATTGAACCTTTAACCCAATTTGTCCCACAGAATTAATGATGGGATACCCAATAGATTTACATAAATATTCCTCTAATTGATTTTAACCATGATTAGAAGAAAGAACTTAACCATATTCATTGAGTCCACAGTTCAGGAGCTATAACAATTATTAGAATATAGTGCTCTAGGAAGCAGTTTTGAAGTCAACAGGGCTTTGCTGGAGTTGTTGGAGTCCATTGCAGGCAGAGCCTCCTGCTCCAGCAAGAACTGCCTTGCCTGTGCCATGAGCAGGGCAGGTCCCACTGCAGGAAAAGCCCCAGGCCAGCCCCAGCACAGGGAAGGGCTCGGGCACAAGGGCAGAGTGCCATGCTGGGAGCTGTGCCAGGGAGAGTCTGAGGCACCAAAGGCACCTTGGCAGCAGCAGCTGCTTGCAGGCCACGGCCAGAAGCCTCCCTTGGCAGCCCAGCCTGGTGGCCACCACTGCAGAGCTGCTGCCTCAGGCCTCATTCCTGGCTGGGCTCTGAAAAGCCACTTCTGCTCCAGGAGCCTGACTGGGAAGCCATTGGCCCCAGCACCTTGGGGACAAGATATTAATGACAAAACTCTTCATGCCAGCAGAGCCAAGGCAGGGGCAGAGGAAAGGCAGAGCCAGGCCCAGGGGACAGGGCTGCCATGGTGATGGCTGCGAGGTCACTGCCCCAGCAGCAGCCTGGCTGCCCTCAGCAGACATTCTGGCCAGAAGCGTTGTGAGGGCTCCCAGGACATCAGAGAACCCACACTACAGGAATTCTGTCACTGGGGAGGAGAGGGTTTCAGTGGGACCCAGTAAAAGTTAAAGAATCTTTGGACTTTGAATCTGATTTTGAGTTTTTTAGAAGTTGTTTGAGCACACTGTCGGGGACTGAGTCTGATGCAAAGAGCAGCAAAGCCCCAGAGGCTCATTAATGTCCCTGTGCTGTGTCTGTGCTGCTGAGCTGGGCCACGCTCCTGGCCCAGAGGCAGCTCCTGGCAAGGGCAGCGCTGCAGAGAGACAGCTCTGGCCAGGAGCAGCTCCTGTGCACAGCCCAGCAGGGCTGGGGCACTGCCAGGGCCCCTCAGGGACACCAGCAGGGCACAGAAAGAGCTCACAGGGGCTCAGCACTGGCAGGGCCTGTGGGACGGCCCCGAGGGGGCTGTGTCACAGCAGCACCTCTGGGGCTGTGTCATAGAGGCACAGAGCAGCTGTGATGTCAGTAAGGGACTGTGTGACAGCACAGAGTGGGTTGTGTGAGGTCATCGAGCAGCTACAGAATCATAGAGGGGTTTGTGTGACATCACAGAGCAGACTGCGACATGATGGCATGGCTGTAAGACATCATAGAGCAGGCTGTGAGTTGCAAATGTGTGCCATGACATCACAGAGTCATCACAGAGAAGGTTTTGTGACATCACTGAGGGGGTTGTGAAATAACAGATGTGGCAGTGACATCATTGAGTAGGGTGTGAGGCCATAGAGCAGATTCTATCATCATGGAGGGTGGCTCTGTAACATGAGAGAGTGAGTTGTGACATCACTGGATGTCTGAGTAACATCACAGAACAGGGTGTGTCATCACAGGACAGTGACATCATGGGATTCCCTTGTGACATCACAGTGATTTCTGTGACATCGCAAAACGGCTGTATGACATCACAGAGAGATATGCCAGCGTTGGCTCTGTGACACAGGATGGCTTTGTGACATCCCAGAGTGGGCTTTGGACATCACAGGGTGCTGTGTGACATCACAGGGTGCTGTGTGACATCACAGGTGGTTGTGTGACATCACAGGGGCTGTGTGACATCACAGGGGCTGTGTGAGGTCACTCTGCCCCGTACCCCTTCACAGTTCCCCCCCAGAGCAGTCCAACCCTGCTCATGCACAGCGGGGTCCCCTGTCCCCCTGGGTCCCCCTGGGTCCCCCCAGCCCCGCAGCCTCCCCCAGAGGATGTTCCACAGGATCGACCCCAGAGCCTGACACGGGGACCAGGGGCCGGGGCCCTGGGGGGGGACAGTGGGATAGGGACCTTCCGGCAGCATCCCCGTGTCCTCCAGGGCCAGAGCCTGGGCCAGGGCTCCTTCACCCTGCTACCAATGAGGCCTTGAGAGCACTGAAAAAATCCCCAATAAGGGAGCAGCAAAAACCAGATTTAATATTAAGGGACAGCAGCACAAAGTTCCTTGGCAAGAGTCACTCTGCTCCTGACTGGACACTTCAGGCACACCAAGGAAACAAAGCAACAACAAAACCAAACAGAATCCAGGCAATCAAACCAGAAATTAACTGAGAACAGTCCCTGTCTGTGTGTGTGACACAAGGACAGTAAGGGCAAGGATAAAAGTAATATGGCCTAAAAGCTTAACAGAGCTCAAACTTAACAGGACTTAACTTATATCTTAACCTTAACTGATACTTTCAACTTCACAGTTTAGCAAAAGAACAGCACTTAACAGTATTTAACGTAACTTAAAAGTTGACTTTGTAATTTAACAGAGGAATAACACTTAACAATTTTTACCTTAGCTAATAAATTAAACTTAACATCTTAGCAAAAGAACAACTCTTAGCAGCATTTAACTTAGCTTAGATCTCCTGACTTAACCTTCTTTGCTGATATCTGGATATCTGCCTGACTCAGCTATCCAAGGCACTCCAACCCCTCAGAGAGCAGCATTTCTGCCACATTTCCCCAGCACAGGCACTCCTGTGTGCACACAGACACAAAGAGTCAGTGCAAGGCACCTGTGAGAAATTCCCCTGAGGGCAGGCAATGCTCCCTGTGGATACTTTGGCATCTCCCCAGTGGGTGAAGGGTTGAGCCTGGAGGAGTCGGGGAATCGGCCCAGGCTCCGTCGTTGTTCAGGATCCCCAAGTGCAGCAAACAGGAGAGTTCCCAGCTGGGAGAGGCCCCACTCAGAGGGAGTCGCTGGCCCAGGAGAGCTCCAAGGGCTCCTTTTGGAGTGCTGTTTATAGGGCCCAAGAGAGGGGCTTCAGTCCCAGCAATGGTTCATCCTGGCCGCACTTGGCACCAACAGCTTCCTTTGCCAGTGTGAGAACAGGGATGTTGTTCCACTGAGGGAACAAAAAAAGTTCCCAGGGCTGCTCCTACAGAAAGCAGGAGCGGGTTGGGCAGCAGCAGTGCCTGGAGCAGACAGTGTTTGTGATGAGCTGCAGGGGAGCTGAGCCCAGGGGCTGTTGGCCAAGGCCGAGGCCCAAGGAGCATTTCTCAGCTGGCAGAGCGGCCTGAGAAGGGGAGGGGGGAATGCAGCAGCACAGGGCCATGGAACCAAAGGGACCATTGTGACACTGTGGGGCCCTGTGAGACCAAGGGACCATTGTGACACTGTGGGGCCCTGTGACACCAAGGGACCAGTATGACACTGTGGGGCCCTGTGAGACCAAGGGACCATTGTGACACTGTGGGGCCCTGTGACACCAAGGGACCACTGTGACTCTGTGGGGCCTCATGGAATCATGGAGAGCACTGTGACATTGCTGGGCCTAATGGAACCAAGGGGACTGTGCTGACGCTGTGTGGCTCCATGGAATGTAGGGATCATTGTGACACTGAGAGGCCCCATCAAACCAAGGATCCATTGTGAATCTGTGGAGCCTTTTGGAATCAGTGAGACAATTGTGACCCTGGGGTTCCTTACAGAACCAAGAGGACCATTGTGATACTCTGGGGCCTTGTGAAACCAAGAGGCCTTTGTGACACTGCAGGACTACATGGAACCAAAGGTCCACTGTGACATTGTGGGACCTCGTGTCATCAGTGGTCCATTGTGACACTGTTGAACCAAGGGAGAACATTGTGACACTGCAAACTCCCAAGGTCCAATGGTCCATTGTGACATTTCAGGGCTCATAAAATAGAGGAGTCACGTGATATTGTGGGGCCAGGAGAACTACGGAGACCATTGTGACACTGGAAAGCCTCATGGATTTGTTGGGACCTTTGTGACACTGCCGCGCCTTATGAAACATAGGGACCACTGTGACACTGCTGGACCCATTGAACCAAGGGTCGGTTGTGACACTGCAGGTCTTCTTGTAATCAACAGGTGATTGTGACACTGTAGGGCCCCATAAAACTAGGGGAACACAGAACAGGTCTGGCTTCACCACCCGTGGTCTGCCTGACTGCTCCAGCCAACCTTGGCACATTGAGAGTCTCCTCATATGCTATTGAAACACTGGGGCTCTGTGCTTTCCTTCTCATGGAAAAGAACTGGCCTTCTCCTCCAGGCACCCATGGCCAGAATTGGGATTTCACCTCCAAAATTCCATATATCCAGAAATTGTTCCAACAGGAAGATTGTCAGGACAAATCTGGCTGGTAATGGTTTCACAAGGGTCACCTTTCATCTGTCCCCAAAACACTGGAGAAGGCTCTGTGCTTTCCCTTCCTATGGGAAAAAACTGTCCTTCTCAGCCAGGGGCCTATGGCCAAGATTGGGATTTCACCTCCAACATTCCCTGTTGTGAGAAACTGGAGGAGATTGTTGCCTCAAAACATTTTGTCAGGGGCGGGGGGGGGGGGGGAGGAAGGGGCAGGTCCTGCCCTGCCCCATAACCCCAATCCCCCCAGAGCCTCTATCCCAGCCCAGCAGTGGCTGCCAGTCCCTGGCACAGCACAGGCAATGCTCCACAGCCACCTCTGCAGCCCCCAGCCCAGCTCCTGAGGGACCAAATGAGCCCAAGTCCACCTGGGGGAAGGGCTCAGGGAGACCAAGGGGTATTGAAGGCTGACTACAAGACAAGCACACATCTTGACCCTACCTCCTCTTGGAATTTCCATCTGAAATGTGCTGGAATCCAGGAGTTGGTACCTCTGTTTGTGCCCCTCTGTATCTTTTCTGCCTTTCTTTCTTTCTGTCATTTCCTTCTATTTCTGTCATTTTGCAAATCTGAGTAATGTAAAATTCAAATAGCTTAGAGTTTGTGAAGTCAAATGTGCCAAGTCAGTGCTTTAAGAAGTGTTCTGTGTTGATTGAATGTTGTATTAAACCTGTTGCTAAAATTTCTCTGACTATCTAAAGTTGCCAGTAAAGGCTGTTTGGTTGTTTGGAGTTCCTGAGAATCTCTTGTTGGTATTTCTCCAGTGCATCCAATTCAGAGGACACAAACAATTGTAATTCCTTTGAAATGTCTCATTAAGAGAATTGTTTGGGAGATGGGGTTTCAGGGCTTGTCTGTCCTGCTTGGCACAGCCCAAGCAGGGCTTTCCCAGCCACATTCCACACTCCATTTCCCACCTGGAGCCACTGATGCCTCTGAGTTGTGCTGCCCCAGCCCCAGGGACGCTCTCCTTGTCTGCCCATTCCCCCATAGTCTCTGGGCAGGGATGGCCTCAGTAGGGGCTGCTGACATCCTCAGCAACTTGGAGGCTGCTGCTGAATTTTCCTGCTCCAGAGGCTTGTTCAGCGTTCAGCTCTTCAGTGCAGGAATTCAGTGTCCCAGGGCTCATTAACATTGAGAACACCTGAACAAGCCAAGCCTCTGGGAATAATTTGATTAAAGTGTTGAGATAATTTGTGGTTGATTAGTCAGATTTCAGAAGCCAATTCAATGTGAATACCCTGAATTTAATAAAACAGCAACAAAATATTTTCTTAGGTCCTGTAATTTATTTTTACTAGTAATTCATTGACATGTGCAATCTCCAATTGACATTGAATCCAAGTACCTCCTCATGCAGTTTGACTGGGTATGAAAATCAAGACCCTTCATGGCTGACAATCAATTTGACTCTGTCCCCAACCCACCATTTCCCCCATCCATGGCTGGCACTCAGAGCAGCCTTGTGCAAATCTGAGCTCCCTCCAACCCACACTGGACCTAGCCAACAGACCACAGTTGAACAGGATACAACTTAATAAAAATTACACAAATAAAATAACAATCACACAATTACAAACTCTTCCCTGAACTATGTGCAATGTCCCAGCAGTGTCTGATGAGTCCACTATTCACAACTGCTTTGCATAATAAAATTAATTTTTGACAAACGTGGTTCTGCAGTAGATATAAACACAATTAAGTTATTGTTTCAGGATTCTTGTCCTGGACTGAGGACAGAACAGCTCAAACAATTCCTGATTTGCGAAGCTGTCTGTGACATAGGAAGGCATCATGGGAACCAAGGAACCGCTGTTGGCAGTAGGGAAACTCATGGAACCAGGGGCCCTGGTGGCACTGCAGAACCAAGAGAGCTGCTGGACCTTGTCCCCTGGCCCTGCACAGCTCCTTGGGAGGCACGGCAGGAGCAGCACCCTGGGAGCCTCGGGAATGCCCCTCTGGGATCCATGGCACATACTCCCAGGGGCTGGAATTCCAGTTCCCAGCCAGGAAAAGATTTTTCTGCCCTTGAAGGCAAAACTCTCAAGAAAGAGCCAAAGGCCAAGTGGAGCAAGATCTTACAGTGACATTTCACTGCCAGCCTTCATAACTTCCCCCATGGTTGTTGTAGCTCCTGGAGTGGGAAATAAATCAGGGCAGGGTCTTTGGTGGGAGCTGCCCTGGGTCAAGGGAGACACTGAGAGAGAAATAAGGCAGGCAAAGAAAGGCAGGAGAGAAAGGAGGACACAAACACAATCAGCTGAGAAGGTGGCACTCTGAAAAACAAAGCGAAACTGATGGAAAATGAATGGGACAGAAATCAATAGTTCTGAAAGTTTTATTTACTATCAAAATACATCCCACACACTCAGACCTACACAATCCTGATCCCACACCCTCAAATTTGGATCCCACTTCTCCCAATCTCCTTTTGACCCCATCTCATCCTGGAGGCTGAGGAATTGAGTAATTTTGGCATGGGACTGAGTTTTTTTGATGTTGGAACAAGCCAGTTTTAAGTGGGATTGAGCCTCTTGAAGGTAAGATTGAGGTGTTTTCAGTGGGACTGAGTCATTTTGAGGTGACAGATCAATCCATCATGACTTTTGGAGTACAAAGATGTGGAGAACACTTCCTGAAATTCCCCAAGAACCAACAAATCTTTTGGAATATGTCCCAAACCCATAAATTCCTGCTCAAGTACCTGTTAAGTGATGGAACTTTTGACATCTTTGATCAATTTCTTTCATTTTAGTCCTATTTCATGTGTTTTTAAGTGATAACGACAAATCAAGAGGAAATTGGGGCCAAACTAAAAGGATAACCAGCCAGGTGTCCTCCCAGAGCAGATCACTGGGAATGTGGGTCAGCAAGGCTCTGCCCAGCGTCGATCCTCGCATGGGGGATGAAGCTAGGAATCACCAGTAAGGGAAGCCCTGCAAATGCTCACATTGGGGCATTTGTAGGGCTTCCCTTACCGGTGATTCCGTTGGTGTCTGGTCAAGTGAGAGCTCATGAAGAAGCTCTTCCCACATTGGGGACACTCATAGGGCCTCTCTCCAGTGTGGATGCGCTGATGGGTGAGGAGAGTGGAGTTGTGCTTGAAGCCCTTCCCACAGTCAGGGCAGCGGAAGGGCCTCTCCTCTATGTGATTCTGCTGGTGGTGGAGCAGATGGGACCTGGTATGAAACCTCTCTGACACTCGCTGCACTTGTATGGCCTTTCCCCAGTGTGGACCCTCTGGTGATGGATCAAGTGGGACTTCTTCGTGAAGCCCTTCACACATTCCCCACACTCATAGGGCTGTTCCATGGTGTGGGTCGTCTGGTGGGAGATCAGGTTAGAGCTCTGGCTAAAGCTCATCCCACACTCCCCACACTCATACTGCTTCTCCCCGGTACGGATGCGCCGGTGCCTGATGAGGTGGGATTTCTGCTTGAAGCCCTTCCCACAGTCAGGGCAGCAGAAGGGCCTCTCATCCGTGTGAATCTGCTGGTGCAGGAGGAGATTGGAGCTGGTCTGAAACCTCTTCTGACACTGGGGATATTCATAGGGCCTCTCCCCAGTGTGGATGCGTTGGTGGGCCACAAGGGTGGAGCTGCAGCTGCAGCCCTTCCCACATTTCCCACACTCATAGGGCCATTCCCAGTGTGGATCATCTGGTGCTGGATCAGGGTGCTGCTCTGCCTGAAGCTCTTCCCACACTCCAAGCACTTGTGGGGCTTCTCCCCATCATGAAGCTGCTCACGGACCACCAGCTCTGAGCTCTGGCTGAAGCTTTGTCCACCTTACTGGTACAGGGTGGGTGTTTCCCCCTCAGAGCATCCTGGGCTGGGTTTGCAGCCCCTCCTCCTGTGGGACATCCAGGGCTTTTCCTCCCCATTGGATTCCTGCACCATGGAGCCACTCAAAACAGCCTCTTCCATGAGGTTCTGCCCTGGGGATTTGTCCTCTCTAATCTCCATCCTCTGCTTCTTGTCTAGTGGAGGAAAGACAAGGACACGATGGGATTTGCCTCCATTCCAGAAGGAAGGGGGAGGAGATCCCCCCAGTGCATCCCCAGCAGGATGGTGTTGGCACCGGGCTTGTCCTGCAGCCGGAGACCATGCTGGGCTGGGAGATGGAGCAGGAGAGAGGGAGAAAGGGGCACTGACTTCCTCCTCCCCTGCCTGGGTGTCCCTGGGCATCTTCCACTTCCTCAAAACCTCCTCCTCCTCCATGCGGCCAAGATCTGGGAATGGGAAATCCTGGTTGGGGGAAAACAAGGAATGAGCACATTGAGTTTGAAGGTCTCTTTGTGCAAGTTTATCTCTAGAAGTCACCAGCCATCTGGTGACCATTAAAAACTCCCAAACACCAAGATTCAGCCCTGAAAATGCCTCCTAGGAGTTCCCTGTCTCTGGTCTCTCCGTTTGGTGTTTGGGGATTCCCCCCTGTTGCAGGTGCTGGGGGTCACACTTGTATTGGGGGTCCCCGTCTACCCGGTCCCTGCCCTCCCCAGGCTGCTGGGAGTCCCAGAAATCCAAAAAGATTTCCCCTTTTCCATCTCCCCACTTAGGGATGCTGGGGATTTTGGGATCCCGGGATCCCTTCTCCCCTTATTCTGTGCTTTGGGGTGCAGGGGCTCCAAGGAGTCCCCCCTGCCCCTCTCCAGGCTTTTGAGGCTCCCACCCATGGCGGCACTCCCCCCTCTCTGGGCTCCCCCCTTTGGGCTCCTGGGGGACACAGGGCTCTGCTCCTCCAGGCTGCCTCTGCTGGCAGCCGCCACCGGCACCCTCCGATGTCCCCCCGAGGGACCTTTTCCGCTCAGCCTTGGACTTCTTCATTCTCCAAACATCCCCCCAAAAAAACCCAAGCCAGGGACCTTCCAGGATATCTGGGCTGAGCTCTCCTGTCCAGGGCACCTGCAGGATGGGGGGTGTTGATCCCATGGGTGGGGGCTGTGAATTCAAGGAGTGCTTAACCTCATGGTTCCTTCTCCTTTCCCTGATCCTCGTTTGTCCCTCCTCTTCCTCTGACTCCTCCTCTTCCATCCCTCCTCCTCCTCCCCCAGCAGCAGCCACACCCTCGGTGCCCTGTTCCTGCAGCCCTCGCAGCGCTCAGCAGGAGCGGGGATGGAGCCGGGACAAGTCGGGATGGGCAGCGCAGGGCTCTCGGCTGCTCCCAGCAACTGCGGGCACAGAGCACCCGGCATGGGGAAAAGGGGAAAACTGGGCAAACTGGGGGCTGCACATCCCAACTGGGCCTTGCTGGGGACCCTGCCTGGGCGCTGCCAGCCCTTGGGGCTCCTCTCGGCACATCTGCCACGGGGGAACCCACACAGGGCTGGTGGATCCCAGCAGTGGCAGCACTGCCAGGGACTGGGCTGGACTGGGATCGTACTGGGAGTGACTGGAACTGTACTGGGTTTGTACTGACATCATACTGGGATCGTACTGGGAGTGGCTGGGACTGTACTGGGTTTCTACTGACATCATACTGAGATCATACTGGGAGTGACTGGGACTGTCGTGGGTTTGTGTCTGGTCAGCTGTTTGTCTCTGCCTGGACAAGCATAGGATGGCTCTGGGGCAGCCCGCACTTCAAAGGACTAGTCTGGACTCTTCAGATTTTCAGTCTTCAAATTGTTTATTATTTCTTATCTACAGAATTTTCTTTCTGCCCAACAGAGGTCTGACTAGCAAGGCAGCCAAGGGCACTCTGACCTCCCACTGGGCAGTTGTCTCCTTTTATACCAAAAACGACATACATCATCCTTACCTTTATTTCTCAATACCTTTCACCCATATTAGCAAGTGCACCTTCACCATGGACCAATCCCAAAGTGCTAACATCACCACAGAAAATGGATTAAGAGAAGAAGAAAGAAGAAGGACAAGACACACCACGATCCCTCCATCTCATCTTCATAACCCCCCTGTACCAAAACCCTAAAATCTATATTTCACCCTGTAAATACATCATTCTTGCACCATTCATTCCCAAGTGACTCTCATGTCCTCAAACAGGTGGCACATCGCTAGAGGGATCGAAGTCAAGCAACCAGATGCTGCTGGCAACATTCCAGGATTTCCGAGCCTCCCATGGGTTCTCTCAGTAACTCTGGATATCCGGAGTGATGTGCTGAGTTCCCACAATTGTCCATTATTACAAGCAGGCTAGACTGTGCATCAGCTAAATATGGCCATTGTGTAGCAAAAACTCCTCAACCTGCAAAATGTCCTCAACAGTTCCCTGCTTTTGTTTTTGCACAAGCCAGACTGATTTAAAAGTACAGTCAATTATTTTCTGCTCAAAGCGCAGTAAGCAAGGCACTATAGCAGAATTGAAAAAAGAATACAGAGTATCATAACACCAAAGCATACTAAGTCCTTGAGCCAGCCTGTTGTTCCCCAGGATTTTAGCCACTCGTCAAAAGAATTCTCAACAACTGTGAACTTTTTCATATTCTCCTTAAGCAATGACAGTTTCTTGTCAATAGATTCAGAGTGGTCAGAGAGATTCATGCAACACATCCCTTCAAAATCTTCACACTCATCTCCTTGTGCTAGCAACAACAAATCTATAGCAGCCCTATCCTGTAACACAGCGTGGTGTATGCTGCCTACATCAGTGGTAAGCTCATTCAGTATTGCAGATGTAATGTTAATTTGTTTTCCTGTCCAACAAGCCAATCGTTTGAATTATGTAAAGGCCTTTGATGAAGCTAATACTGGTGTAAAAAGTGATGCCAATTTAACCGAAGGCCAATTCCACAATTCTACATTATCCTTGCAGTCTGAGCCTAATAGATGCACACTATGTTTTGGACGCTGGAATTTGTGCCTGATGTCAAGCATCTGTTGAATGCTAGGGGCAAACAGAGTCAATTTCCCAAAATAGCATGGTCCTCCTAATGCTTTCTGAGGAATTGCAGGCCAAGCTTAATATCCACAAAAGAGAAAAGAAAGTAGAAAAAAGCTTTGCAGAAGTTATTGTAGAAGAGACTTTTGTCTCAAATGATGTAGAAGCTTTTCCTGTAGTAACTAATGCTGCAAGTAGAGTTTGAAAACCTTTCGATTGGAAGATTTTAGAAAAGTGGAGAGCTGCAATTTCACAGTTTGGTTGAAATCCCAACTTGCACAGTCACTTCTGCAGTGTATTTTTCCATCTAACACAATAATTCCAGCTGATGTGCATACCCTAATAAGACTTAGAATGCCACCCCATCAGCAGGCGATGTGTCATAAAAGCTGGGAAGAAAAGTGTGCTCAAGAAGCAGCAAGGCCTAGAGTGCAGGGTGATCCTCTGTTTGGTTTAACAGCACAACAGTTATACTTGGCAAAGGGCCCTGGGCTACTGCCACTGCCCAGGCTAGGAGCATTGATCAAGTCTTACAGATGAGCCAACAACTAGCATATAATGCATTTCTTGCACTTCCAGATAAGTTACACACTATGTCTTTTACACAGATTTGTCAAAGAAAGAATGAAGACTTTGATACATTTGTAGACAAATTGCATGAAACTATCTGTAATCATTCTGATTTAAATTCAGACACAAAGATACAATTGTATGGACTTTGGGATCATTACTCCATTCCAAATGGCTTTCCCTTCAGTCACAAGAGCCTTCCATCTCTTCCAAAAATTGCCTGCTGAAAGTCTTCTGCTCCCTTCCAAATCAGTTCACAACTCCAGCCTAACCCTTGAAGCATGGACAGATGACTCATCAACTAATTATAGTAGAAAAGAAGGGTATTTATTGCAGCGCTGGAAACATGTGAACTAGTTTCCAAAGACACACAAAAGGAGTTGCAGACTCCTGCTCTCTATTTCTTGTCCTGGTTTAGGGCAAATTTGTTAAAGAATCTGCAAAGGAGGGCCCCTCCAGAAAGCAAAACCCACATGGCCCCTCCCCCCAACCGGTTCGGGAAAAAATTCCTCGGAGAGAAGTGGAAAGAACCTGTTTATTTGACTGGCACAGCACCCCCCGCACACAAAATGAACAATACGAGCTGACACCACTCTGAGAAAGATGACAAAATCAGAAAGTCTCTTTCGGGGTGGTTGCTCTGCTCTCAGTCCCTCCAGCGCTGGGCCAGCTGCTGCAGCCAAACCTTCGGTGTTCCCGGGTCCCAGTCCGGAGCAGGTTCGAGATGGTCACAGGAACAGGAGAGGAGAAACAGTCTGGGAAGGAATTTGGACTGTTTAGCTAAACTAGCTAATAAGCAGAAGCAAAAGCGAGAGCAGAAGCAAGAGCAGAAAAGCAAGCAAGCAAAAGCAGCAAGCTGTGAGCTAGAAGTGAAAACAGCCCTATGTACTGCCTTGTCTCTGTGTCCTGATAAGGGAAACCCAAACAAAACTTCCACTTTTCAGAGTCAGTCTTAAAGGCACAGAACGGATGAATGGGGATACAAGCATCATAACGTCACCCCAGGACATTCCACCCCTTATCCCCATATCATCAACATATTACAACACATCATGCATTATTCACACAAAGTTTCCATCTGTTTCCCCAAAATTACAAGCAATACCCATCATGCCTTCATCATATCCCCACACTGGACCACTGAATCCAGGCCCTATATTACAGAGCTGCAGGATCCCCCCTTTTCACTTTAGTAACTTAAAGCTCCATCTATCACTTGCTCAGACCGTCGACACTTTCACATTTCCTTCTGCATCTTCCACTTGCCCAGACCTTCAACTCTTACACATTTCCTTCTATCTCATGTCTGTATGGTTTAATGTACAGACAATGGCAGTAACATCCAATGAACAGTGATATTGCATATCATTCTATCCCACAATCAGATCTCCCTGAGGTACACATCGTTTTGTTCCATCTCTTTGCATTATCCACCACGTGCAACCTGGTCCCTGAGCAAAGACAACCCCACGAATGGGTTTGTCTCTACTCGAGGCAGAGTTGATCCATACAGTCTTCCCTAACAAACCTCTGATATGTACCACTGGGACTTTGTCTCCTTCTATTACATTCAGGGACTCAGACTGGGCAGGACCTGCTCGGTTGGTGGAACCTCGGGTGTTGACTAACCAGGTGGCCTTTGCTAAATGCTGCTCCCAATTCTTGAAAGATCCCCCACCCAAAGCTTTCAACTGGGTTTTTAGTAGTCCATTGTACCTCTCCACTTTCCCTGCAGCTGGTGCATGGTAGGGGATATGGTACACCCACTCAATGCCATGTTCCCTAGCCTAGGTGTTGATAAGGCTGTTCTTGAAATGAGTCCCATTGTCTGACTCGATCCTCTCAGGGGTGCCATGTCTCCACAGGACTTGCTTTTCAAGGCCCAGGATGGTGTTCCGGGCTGTGGCATGAGACACAGGGTAGGTTTCCAACCATCCAGTGGTGGCTTCCACCATGGTCAGCACGTAGCGCTTGCCCTGGCGTGTCTGGGGCAGTGTGATGGAGTCAATCTGCTAGGCCTCCCCATACTTGTACTTGGACCACCGCCCACCGTACCAGAGGGGCTTCACTCGCTTGGCCTGCTTGATGGCAGCACACGTCTCACAGTCATGGATAACCTGAGAAATACTGTCCATGGTTAGATCCACCCCTTGGTCTCGTGCCCATTTATAGGTGGCATCTCTGCCCTGGTGGCCTGAGGCATCATGGGCCCATCTAGCTAGGAATAACTCTCCCTTATGTTCCCAATCTAGGTCTATTTTGGACACCCCTATCTTTGCAGCTTGGTCTACCTGCTCATTGTTCTGGTGCTCCTCATTGGCCCTACTCTTGGGTACATGGGCATCTACATGGCGGACTTTCACAGGTAGCCTCCCTACCCTGGTAGCAATATCTTTCCACTCATCAGCAGCCCAAATTGGTTTCCCTCTATGTTGCCAGTTAGCCTTTTTCCACCTCTCCAGCCATCCCCACAGAGCATTGGCTACCATCCATGAATCAGTGTAGAGGTAGAGCTTTGGCCACTTCTCTCTCTCAGCAATGTCCAGGGCCAGTTGAACAGCTTTGAGTTCAGCAAGTTGGCTTGATCCACCTTCTCCTTCGGTAGCTTGTGCAACCTGTCGTGTGGGGCTCCATACGGCTGCTTTCCACTTCCGGTTCATCCCTACGATGCGACAGGAACCGTCAGTGAAAAGAGCGTAGCGTGTTTCCTCTGGTGGCAGTTGGTTATAGGGAGGGGCCTCTTCAGCATGTGTCACTGGTTCTTGTTCCTCTTCATCTGTGACACCAAAATTCTCACCTTCGGGCCAATTTGTAATGACCTCCAAAATCCCAGGGCGATTCAGTTTACCTATACAGGCGCGCTGAGTGATGAGAGCAATCCACTTGCTCCATGTAGCACTGGTGGCATGGTGAGTGGAAGGAACTTTGCCTTTGAACATCCACCCCAGCACCGGTAGTCGGGGTGCCAGGAGGAGTTGTGCTTCAGTGCCTTTTACCTCCGAGGCAGCCTGGACTCCCTCATAGGCAGCCAGGATTTCTTTCTCTGTTGGAGTATAGTTGGCTTCAGACCCTCTGTAGCTTCGACTCCAAAATCCCAGTGGTCGACCCCGAGTCTCCTCAGGCACCTTCTGCCAAAGGCTCCAGGACAAGCCATGGTTCCCGGCTGCAGAGTAGAGCATGTTCTTTACCTCTGGTCCTGTCCTGACCGGGCCAAGGGCTACTGCATGGGCAATCTCCTGCTTGATCTGGACAAAGGCTTGTTGCTGCTCAGGGCCCCACTGGAACTTGTTCTTCTTGCGGGTGACCAGGTAAAGAGGGCTCACGATCTGACTGTACTCAGGAATATGCATCCTCCAAAAACCTATTGCACCCAAGAAAGCTCGTGTCTCTTTCTTATTGGTGGGTGGAGACATTGCTGTGATCTTGTTGATGACATCTGTAGGAATCTGACGCCGTCCATCTTGCCACTTCACTCCCAGGAATTGAATCTCACAAGCTGGTCCCTTTACTCTTTTTAATGGCGAAACCAGCTCCCAGGAGGATCTGGATGATTTCCTTCCCTTTCTCGAACACTTCCGCAGCTGTGTTCCCCCACACAATGATGTCATCAATATACTGCAGATGTTCCGGAGCCTCTCCCCTTTCTAGTGCAGTCTGGATCAGTCCATGGCAGATGGTGGGGCTGTGCTTCCACCCCTGGGGCAGTCGCTTCCAGGTGTACTGCACTTCCCTCCATGTGAAGGCAAACTGAGGCCTGCATTCTGCTGCCAGAGGAATGGAGAAAAATGCATTGGCAATGTCTATAGTGGCATACCACTTTGCTGCCTTGGACTCTGGCTCATACTGGAGCTCTAATATGTCTGGCACGGCAGCACTCAGTGGTGGAGTCACTTCATTCAATGCATGGTAGTCCACAGTCAATCTCCATTCTCCTTCAGATTTTCGCACAGGCCAAATGGGGCTGTTGAAGGGTGAGTGGGTCTTGCTGACCACCCCTTGGCTCTCCAGCTCTCGGATCATCTTATGGATGGGGATCACGGCATCTCGAGTGGTCCTATACTGCCGTCGATGCACTATGGAAGTGGCAATTGGCACTTGTTGCTCTTCTCCCGTCAGGCATCCTACTGCAGATGGATTCTCAGACAACCCAGGCAAGGTGTTCAATTGCTGGATGCCCTCTGTCTCTACAGCAGCTATTCCAAATGCCCATCTGAGTCCTTTTGGGTCTTTGAAGTACCCACTCCGAAGGTAGTCTATGCCCAAAATACATGGGGCCTCTGGGCCAGTCCCAATAGGATGCTTCTTCCACTCATTTCCCGTTAGGCTCACATCAGCTTCCACCAAAGTGAAATCCTGGGATCCTCTGTCACACCAGCAATAGAAACAGACTCTGTCCCCACATGTCTTGATGGGATTAATGTGCATTGCGCACCAGCATCGACCAAAGCTTTGTACTCTTGTGGCTCCGATGTGCCAGGCCAACGAATCCACACAGACCAGAAAACACGATTTTCCCTGGCCTCTACCTGGCTAGAGGCAGGGCCCCTCTAAGCCTGGTTATCCTTCTTTCCCTGGGCGTATGTTTTGGATGTTCCTTCGAGAGGATCAGACATGTCATCATCATCATACCTGGCCGGTCGGCTACGGGCTACTGGAGCTGCTTTCCTCCTGGTGGCTTCCTTCAGTTCACGCACCCATCGTGCCAGAACAGCAGTAGGTTTCCTATGCCACCTTCTCATGTTCTCCCCACAATCACACAGGTAGAACCACAGCTCAGCTCATGGGGTGTACCTTCTCTCGCCATCTGGGAAACGTCTGCCTTGGAGACCAGAACCTCGGATCTGTACTGCTGAAATTTGGAGAAGGTCTTCTTTAATCTCCTCTCTAAGCTTCTTATGGTTCTCCTCTATCTTATTCTCTAAGTTCTGCAGACGTGTTTCTACCGCTGCGATTCTGGCATGTGTCGGGCCATGTACAGCATCTGCATGTGCTCGGAGCTTCCTCGCCATGTCAAGCACCGTCTCATCCCTCTCATCCCTCTTCATGATGGCTAAGGCAGAAGCATATTCGTGTGGCCCAAGTCGTACGAGTTTTCGCCACATCACAGACGTGCATGGTACTAAGTCTGGGTTCCTGGTTGTTACATCATCTGAGAAGATAATTTCTGCCACAGCCATTTCTCTCAAGCGTTGGATCCCTTGCTCTATTGTCTTCCACTGAGTTTGCTGCATATAGAGATCTTCTGCACACAGGTATCTTTCTGCTACGCTTCTTAGGACCCGTTCCCAGAGGCTGTGAGGGTTGGTTAGCCCCCCTCATCATTCCTTGGTCTATGACAGTATCCTGTGACAGGGATCCCAAATGCCTGGCTTCAGTGCCATCCAGAATTGTAGCCTCGCCTGCAGCATCCCAGAGACGGACAAGCCAACTAATTATGGATTCATCAGACCTTCGAGTGTAATCCTTCCGTAGGCCATGAAGGTCTTTCAGGGAAAAGGACTCATCTGATCTTGCACCTGCTGCTTTGACTCCTGATTTTATGTCAGAAGGCATTGAGGTTCCGTCTCCTTCATCATCATCATCATCATCATCATCATCCCCTGGTCGATTGGTCGTGTCCGTGCATTTCCCACTTCTAGTGCTGGTAGCAACAGCCATGGGTTTAGCTGCTGGCTTCAAGCCTGGAGTGTTAGCTGCAGCCTGAGTCACCGGGACAGTTGCTGATTTATCTCCCTGCCCCCCTGCCTCTGTCTGCTGCCCGACAGTATCTAGCAGTGTGCGATAAACATATGCCAGGGCCCAGCTCACTGCAATGACCTTCCTCTCCTTAGGCTCATCCTGGTACTTCTCTTTCAGATATTTCCCCACCTCAGCTGGATTCTGAATTTGTTCATGGGGAAAATCCCAGACTATAGGGTCAGAGAATTCCTTCAGGATTTGGCCCATATCCTCCCATTTCCCACATCACTTAGGATTTTCCACACCGGGGTCTACTCCTGAGTCAGGGGTCTCATCAGCCCACCTAGAAATCTCAGCCCTCATTCTAGAGAAGCAGCAGGCTGTATAGAGGAAGGTTATCAGATTGGATACCAGGAAGATGGTCTCTTTAACATTGAGGGGAAACTGAACATCCTTCACTAGTGATGCAACTGATTCATAGGAGAAGGAGGAAAGAAGAGGCTGAAAAACCTCATTCCCTCCTGCTCCTCCTGCAACAAACTGGATGCATAACCATAGCCATGAACCATTCATACCTGGAGCAGACACTAGCATGTTTATAAACTTCTTGCGCATTATTGCCACCAAGCCCAGCAGGATAGCTACTCTGGTCACTGCCCCTCTGATGTAAAAACTACGTATTAGGGGCAATACTAAAGCTATTTCTGGATAAGAAAATAAACCTAGGGACCAGAGAGGTATTAAAATCTCAAAAAACCCTAGGGACCAGAAATGCATGCAAAACTTCACCCCAATAGACATTATCAATTCAAAAACCATGGCTATTAGCTGATTTAAACGAACACAGAGTAATAGCAACCAAAATGCAGTCAAAACAGGGTTTTTCCACCCTCTCTCGAGCCTCACGTTTGGGCACCAATATTTTGTCCTGGTTTAGGGCAAATTTGTTAAAGAATCTGCAAAGGAGGGCCCCTCCAGAAAGCAAAACCCACACGGTCCCTCCCCCCAACCGGTTCGGGAAAAAATTCCTCGGAGAGAAGTGGAAAGAACCTGTTTATTTGACTGGCACAGCACCCCCCGCACACAAAATGAACAATACCAGCTGACACCACTCTGAGAAAGATGACAAAATCAGAAAGTCTCTCTCGGGGTGGTTGCTCTGCTCTCAGTCCCTCCGGCGCTGGGCCAGCTGCTGCAGCCAAACCTTCGGTGTTCCCGGGTCCCAGTCCGGAGCAGGTTCGAGATGGTCACAGGAACAGGAGAGGAGAAACAGTCCGGGAAGGAATTTGGACTGTTTAGCTAAACTAGCTAATAAGCAGAAGCAAAAGCGAGAGCAGAAGCAAGAGCAGAAAAGCAAGCAAGCAAAAGCAGCAAGCTGCGAGCTAGAAGTGAAAACAGCCCTATGTACTGCCTTGTCTCTGTGTCCTGATAAGGGAAACCCAAACAAAACTTCCACTTTTCAGAGCCAGTCTTAAAGGCACAGAACAGATGAATGGGGATACAAGCATCATAACGTCACCCCAGGACATTCTACAGAAAAGGTTTTACATTAGGTTTCTAAGGACCCATAATACATAATTATTACCTGCCTGCTTCGCATTTTTATCAGCTGAATATCTATTACAACTGTGCAATTGTACTCCCTTAACTGGGTTGGTGGGATTTTGAAATGAGGGAGTGGTTGTATGGGAGGAAGAAAGCCATCTTCCTCATGGTGAACTCTTCTCCCATGGCCAGTTGGCAAGACCTTTGGACCTGCTGCTCATGGCCCAAGCCTCTCCTAACTGTTCAATTATTCTTAAGGCAAGTTATTTCTATGGTCTCTGCTCCTTCACTATTGCTTCCTCTATCCCTGTCACTCCTAGCTTTACATTCCTAATATATCTGGTACTCTTTAACTAAGGGACGTGATTTCTTCTAGCTGAATTACTAACTTAGCTTCTCACCTCATTTGAAAATCTTAACTAAAACATGCAATCTTCTACTATCCCAATTCTATTCCCAGCTGGCCCCTCGACTCATCTGCACTTTTCAATTATCCTAATTACATTTTCAGCTAATCCCTTGGCTCACCTCAGGCATGTGGGATCTCAGTCTCTCAGAACTGGGGTGCAGGGTGAACAAGACCCCCCCTGGGGGGCTCGGGAGTCCTGGAATGCTGCCAGAAATGTCTGGTGGCTGGACTTTGATCCCACATGGGAGATGACATCAGTATGAGGACGGGAGGATTTCACTGGGGTGAATGGTGAAGGGACAAGTTAATTGGAGTGTGAGATACAGGGTTTAAGATCCCTGTACAGGGGGGTCTAGAGAGGCAAGATGGAGGGATTGGGGCGTGCCCTTCTCCTTCTTCTTCTTCCTCTAGGCCTCCATCTTCTGTGGTGGAGTTGGCACTCCAGGATTGGACCTTACTAGGGGAACACTGGTTAATATGGGTAGAGGGTATTGGAGAAAAATGATAAATATTGTATACGTAACTCCGGGTATAAAGATAGGTGACGGCCCCAGGGGCTTTCAGTGTGTGCCCATGGCTGACTGCTGAGCAGAACTCTGTCAGGCCAAGAGAAAATCTTTTAGATAAGCAATTAATAAACACCGAGACCGAGAACAAATCTGAAGCTTCTTCTCGTCCTTTCGAACCCGGGGGCCCAAGGCCATCTTTGGGCTTTTTCCCAGACCATCTAAACAGCCCAGAAATCCAACAAGGCACATCCCCAATGCCCTCCCTCCCAGCAGCTCAGAGCTGCATTGCACAGCACTTGCTGTGTGCCAGAGAGCACAAAGCAGGCTGGCCTGGTGGGCCTGAATATTTCTGCCAAACACTCTGCATCTCACACCTTTGCTCAGGCTCAGTGCAGAACTGCAGGATTGCAGGTGCTTCCTCCCAGAGCTGCATGAGGCGCTGGCTCCTGCAGATGTGCCCTGCCAAGCTGTGCCTGCCTCACGCTGGCCTCGCTTCCCTGGCACAAGTGCCGGGCCTGAAGGAGGCTGCCCTGTGCTCCAGCCTGCTGAGCAGCCTGGCTCCCTGCCCTGGTGCCTAGAGTGCTGCACACACTGCTGGCCTTTGCCAGGAGTTGCAGAGCAGCCGGCGGAAGAAGAGGAATCCTCAACCAGCCCAGCGGCCCGCGGCTGCCCTTGGCCTTTCTCTGCTCCTGGGCACACTCCAGACAGCCAGTGCCTCCAGGCCGGGCTGTGCCCAGCACGGATGCGCTTCTCCTCGGCAGCAGCCAGCTGCCACCTGGGCTCTGAGAGCAGAGGATTCGCCCGCTCCCAGGAAGAGGCAGCCAGGGCCCGGCTGCTGCCTCTTGCAGCTCCAAGGGCCTTCTTCCAGCCTGCCTCTGCCGGGGCTCAGGCTGCTCTGGCCTCTGCCGGGGCTCTGCTGGGGCTCCAGTCCAGGCAAGGCCGGGCCCGCTCTCACCTCACAGGCGCTGACAGCTCTGCACCACAGGAGACCTTCCCGAGCACCCTCTCTGATCTTTCTGCTTTCTCACTTGAGCAAGGCTCTCCTCCAGCCAAAGAGATTATTGAATTTAGGGCTCCAAATCCAAGTGGCAGGAACCCCAGTGCTCTCCAGTCACAGCTGAAGACCTGCATCTGCACAGGGTGTTTGGGCTGCCTCATTCTTCCTTTGGTTTTGCTTTCAAATGCCATTGCCCTTTCTGCCTCAACTAGAAGTGTCACAGATGTACCAAAACGGGCCAGTGTGCTGGCCAAGGGCAGTGTGCTCTGGAGATGATGAATGAAGGGTCTTCCCAACTTTCAAAGCACACTGCGAAAAACACCAATCACCAATCACTTTTTTAAAATTTTAAAAAGTTTAATAGCAATAAAATGGTTATTAAGATAAAAATAAAAGTTAGAGTAATAAGAATTTGGACAATCAGATTTAGAACAGTAAAAGACAATAAAAACAAAGACATACGGACAGTCCTGGTGCCTCCTGGGCAATTATGCCCCAAAAGCACACAGGCTAACAAAGGATTAGCCCTTAAAAGCAATAGCCTGTTGCATACTCATATATCTCATACATGATGCATAAATTCTTTTCAAACAAAGGGTGTTCTCTGGTTATTGTCAAGTTCTCCCTCTTAATCCTGTTGGCTCCTCAAAGTCAGGAAGGAGGTGCAAGAAAGTTGGTCTTTTCCAATAAGGATGCAAGAATTCTTCTCTTGGGGCTTTAGGTGTCCTGTTGCTGTTATCTCTGGGCAAAGAATTTCTTGATTATCCCATCCCTTTCGTGAGCTAGTTAAAAAAGTATCTTACATCACATAGTTTCTATTTTACATAATGTTATAACCTAAAATTATATTTACTACTGAAATAATTATCAATATAGTCGGACGGGACGTACATGAGCTTGTCTGGCCTTTGCTGCCTGACTAAATAGTGGCAACTGTGGAATTTTACCCCAGAGACACTGTTGGCTAGCTGGATGCTGCAGCTGGGCACTTGGAGGCAAGTCCAGGCATGCAGGAGCTCAGGTTTACCTTTGGTGGAGAAGCTTTAAGGCGAGGTGAAGGAAAGGAGTCAGTTCTGGTGGAGGGTTTCGATCCAGAGCTTTATTCCTGGCCCACAGGCCTCTGAATCCAGCAATGGCTCTAGGAGAACTCCCAACCACATGGTTTGCTCGCCCTTTTACCCGGGGCAGAGGGGGAGGGAAGGAACACGGGGGACCACCAACCAGGTACGGGGCGGGGAAGTCTCAAGGGGCAGAGGACACCTGGATGGCCCAATGTCCTTCCAGGAGGGGAGGGCATCTTCTTAATTCTGCCAATCACTCAACGCCCTTCTAGAATGCCAGGATTGGCAGACAGCGCTCAGCAGGGGTCAGGGTGTGGAAAGGAGGGATGATTGATACACCTGGAAGGGAATTATCAGGGAGGAACTTGGGGTACCTGAAGCAAACCATGACATCACACCGCAACATACCACACTACTTAAAAAAATACAGTACTACTAACTAAGACAGCATAACACCAATAGTATATTAATTTATATATATATATATATTTATTTTAATGTGTGTGAAGAGCCTATCCTGTAATATGTACTTTTCACAACACCAAAGAAGCCATTTGCACCTTTAAGAGACAGCTGACAACTCAGAAGGAAATGCTCAGCTTGTTCACAGGGTGAGAAAGAAATGATTCTTCCAGATGAGTTAAAGTTTCAGAAACTTTATTTATTTACAATCCTACTCTATAATCCTGTAGGGTGGTATTTACAGAAAAATGGACACGCACTAAATGAACCAACCTAACCTTCTGGAGCTAACTAAACTAACTAACCTTCTAGGACTAGGTCAGGTTTTTAATAAAGCTGCATTCAACTTTGTGGATAAAAAGGTGATGTTGCGAGCAGAAAAAAGAAGCAGAAAAGTTGCTGACAGACAAAGGGGTAGCAACCCAAATAAAATGACCCTTACAGCATCTACCAATTAGATTTAGAAAAAGATGCATGCTTGCCTCAGGACAAAATAGAGCTACCAGTCAAGAGATGCGTGGACAAAGTGCAGCAACCAACCAAACAATGCATTACTATAGAAACCTTTAGGATAGGATCCAATAATAAACTATGTTTAGAAGCACAATAAATGGCTTCTCCTTGATTCACATGGAATTGTGCAGAGTCTTTTGTCTTTTCTCCACATAGTCCTACTCTAAATCCTACTCTACAGTCCTACTCTACAATCCTACTCAAAGATGGCTATGGAGAAAATGGTCCTGATATGATTATAGCACTGTTTGCTTCTCCATCCTCCTCTTCACTGAGATGATGGGTGGTGCCAGGTTGGATGCAGCCTCAGCTGATGTTACAGATGGATGCTGTTCATAAAAAAAACAAAAACCCAAAAAACAGATACAAAAACAAAACAAAAAAAAAAGAAAACAAAGAAAACTCAAAAAACCAAAACCAGTACAAAACAAAACAAAACAAAACAAAACAAAACAAAACAAAACAAAAAAAAAAACAAAACAAAAAAAACCCCCCAAACAACAAAAAGACAAGGAACAGTGAACCATTACTTTCTAACCTCAGTGCTTCACAGGCTCAATGAGGATTGCTCTGGGTCCTAAAAAGACCCAGAAAAAGGAGTAATGGGACCATCTGCTACCCAGCAGTCATGTGCAGGACCCTGCCATCACAGGCAAACCTGGCCCAGAATCCCAGTCATCCATTTATTCAGGTTTCTTTATCTTGTTGGGATTTTTGCCCTGCCAGTGCTCTAGAAATGGCACTTTCTGTCCCTGGGTTTTCTTCCTTTCAGGAAACTCCAATGACTCACATAGGCCCCTGCCACTGAAAGACAGGCACTGTGCTAATTCCCACAGGGACAGAAAGCAGTGTCTACCGTTCCATGCCCTGCCCCTCGTGTGCTGGATGGCACCTTCCTTCCCAGCAGGGCCAGCCCAGAGGCACTGGGCTCTGCAGTTCCCTTTCTGCCACACAGCCTGGCAGTAACCCTGGCACAGTTCCTGTCTGCTTGAGTGTGCCAGGCAGCAGATGGGGATGGGACAAGTCCCTCCCAGCTGTCCCTGTTTGCGTGGCAGAAACCTCTAAGGGTGGGCTGGAGGCACAAACCAGGGCCCCTCAGAGGCTCACAGTGAGCCCCCCACAGCCCCTCCTGCCCACAGCCAAATCTCTGACCCCTAGTCTGGGACTGGCTTCCTTGGGTTCCTCCATCACCATTTCATGTCTCTGTACCCTGCATTGCTCTACTTCAATTCTTTTGCCATTAGATAAAATCGAACACCCCACCAAATCACAAAAGAGGGCAACAGAAAGAGTCAGAGGACAGAGGACCTCTCCTCTAGGGAAATGCGAAGAGAGGTGGAGTTATTCAGTTTTGTGAAGAACAGGCCCCGAGGAGACTTTATTGCCAATTTCCAAGACTTCACAGTGGCTTTGAAGAAAGTGGGGGACACCTTTTTTAACAGGACCAGTTACAATAGGATATGGACAAATATTTTTAAACACAAAGGGCATCTAATCAGAGTAGGTCTAAGGAAGAACTTGCTTACTCGGAGCATGGTGCCACCCTGGCACAGCTTGCCCCAAGAGCTTCTAGGAGCCCCATCCCTGCAACCATTCCGGCTCTGGTGGCAAAGGGCTCTGAGCAACCTGATCTCTTTAAAGATGTCCCTGCTCATTGCAGGACACTTGCACCAGAGGACCTTTACAGGGCCCTGCTAGCCCAGCCCAGTCTAGGATTCCTCACCATTTTCATTTGAAGAGCACCAAGAGTGGAGGTGACGAGGAAGTGGGCTCATCTGCTGCCTTGGGCTTGAGTGGAGGAGGAGCCCATCCCTCAGAGCCTTTTTCACCTGCAGCCCCTTCATATTTTACCTGCAGGAGCTCCTTGGCAGACCAGCGCCGCTCCTCGGCTCTCTGCAGGCAGCAGCTCAGGAAGTCACGCTGAAAAGCCAAGAGGAGCTTGGGCTGCTGCAGCTGTGGAGTCCCTACTGTGACTATCAGGTGTGTAGCCTGGAGAAAAAGGAGACACCAGGCTCCATCTCCTGCCTTCACATCTCTAAGGCTCTCCCAGATCCCTTTGTTTAACCTCTGTTCTGCAGTGGCAGTTTCTGCTCTGGCAGAGACCCAGAGATGACTTTCCTTTACCAACCAAAAACCCAAGCCCCGATGCAGCCACAGCTTTTCCACCATCCTGCAGATCTTGCCTTGGCAGCTGACTTCATTGCCAGACCTAGTTAGTGGGAACTACATCAGCAAAAGGACATTTGCTTCTCTGAGGATTCATACCAGCTTGAGAGGGTTTTTGGAAGAGGGACTGTGCTATACTAACTAATTTCAAGGGTTAGTACATGAAAGGCATCTCTGCAGTGAGGACCTTGTTGGTCCTTTAAGCGCACGTGCCCTAGAACAAAACTCATCAAGCGTTTTGCTTTGTTCTTGAAAAAAATGGGAATTGGAAAAAAAGAAAGGAAATCCATCAGTTAGTACCCAGGTAGGAAAACAAACATTTACAATCTCCTCTTCAACACAGACACATTAAGATGCCTGCACAAATGTATTGGGATGAAAATGCCTGCTTGGGCACACAGGAGCCACCTGCAGCTCTGTCTCTCAGCAGTCTGAAAATTGCAGCTTCCCATTTTTACAGCAAAAGAAAAATTGTCTAGGTCAGAAGAAGGAGAGATGCCATCCCTACGGTCACCCTCTGCTTATTTGGCTTCTCAAGTCAATGCATGAATGGTAGGCCCATTCCAGAAAGTGCCAGGAATCACTGGGACGTTTTGGCAGGCTCTCCCCATCACCAGGCTCTGGCTTGGTGACGGGCAGCATGTGCCTTGGGCTAGGAGAGAAACACGGTCACTGAGTGTTTCAGCAGCACTGCACAAGAAGCAGAAGAGACTCTGTAGACTCTCTCAGAAGAGACTCTGAGACCCTTTACGCCCTCATGCCCAGGTTTGAGGCAGGTTTCCCAGTGAGAAGAAACTGCACAGAGGGTTAGGTCCCTCTCCTAAGACCACAGTTTTAGAAACTTTTTTGGGTTTGGGTTTCCGTCCTTCATTTCTGGAAAGACAACCGTTTTAAGATGCTTTTTTCCTGTTATTAAGGCCATCTACACTGACAAAAGAACTGGAACCACTAACCCAAAGGAAAGTGTTGCCTGAGAATGGAGTTTGTTTGGAGTTTTTTTGCATGTGGTAAGGCTTGAGTTCCCCCACTGATGCACCAAAACTACAGCAGATGCTGATGTGTTGCAGGGACATTTGTAGGAGGGGACCTTGGTGGAAGTAGTTCCAGCAGATGGCAATGGGATTTTGTCCAATGGCACACAGAACATGGGACAGGTGAGAAAGACAGTGGGATCAGTGAGTATTTGCTCCTTACCATGCCAGAATCTTCACTCAAGTAAGGAGGTTCTGGTTCTATCATTTCAATTCCCACAATTCCCAAAGACCATATGTTCACTTTGGGGCCATATGGTTGACCTGTCACCACTTCAGGCGCCATCCACCAAGGAGTCCCAGTTCGCGAGCACCATTTGCTCTGCTCAGGGGTGAGCTGAGTAGAGAGGCCAAAATCAGCTGAGGAGAAAGCAAAATACTGCTTTTATTTGAATTCTATGCAATTAGGAAAGCAAGCAAAAGAATTCCCCAGTAGAAGTTTGAAAATGTGCTGTTGAATCTCCTGGCATTGGCAACTTTAAAAATCCCCACATTTTTTACACTGCCTCCAGTAGTGGCTTTTGTTCTTTGGAAACTTTACATTTGTAACTCCCTCCCTCTGGAAGGGACACACACAGAGCAAGGCCACTCTTGGCTGCTTGTGGTTCCTTATATCTCTGTGCACGTTGCAACTGTGCCTTCAGCTCGCAGCAGGGGTCCCTGCACTGCCACCAGCACCATTTTTGGGGAGCTGGCAGTCATGCCAAGCAGCCCCACACCCACATCCCTGGAATGCTGCACCTGACCAAGAATATACCGACCCAGCTTGACAGAACCGTCGGTTCTGAGAAGGATGTTGTCACTCTTCACGTCTCGATGGATCACATTGTTTGAATGAAGAAAATCCAGTCCTTCCAGGCACTGAGGGAGAAAACAGAAACAGCAGGGCAAAAATGAGTGATGTGATTTCATCACACAAGAAAGGAAATAAAGAATCTAAAAGGTTCCCTCTCCAGGAGAATGGGGAGTAATGGCAGAAGAGTAATGGCCACTGAGAGGAAGAGCTTGCTGCTCCAACACTTGCAGAGCAGGACCTTTCTAAGGAAAGGCATGTCAGCTTTTGAAAGAGCAACAGCACCTGCTGTTGTAGGTTGTCCCCTGCAAACCAGCCAGGATGACTTCTGCATCAGTTCATGTGCTCAGAAGCAAAGAGCATTTTGGCTGCACTCCTATCCTTTTTAGCTGAGGACTGAGAGAAATGAGTCTCTCTCTTTTTTCTTTGCTGTTTGTGTTGCCTTCAAGGCATGGCAACCTTGTTCTCAGTCCGGCACGGTGGCCCAAAGCCCAGGGTCACTCGGTCCATATGCTCCTGACACCAATGTGGTGGACAGCAAATGGCCTTTATTGAGGGGTCACAAGGGTTTTTATAGCTTGGGCAGTCAGTGTCATTTCCTTCTGTTCACGTCTGGCTGGGTGCGGCCAGGTACGGAGCAAAGGTCTGACTGCAGGGGGGCGGGGGTGTGTCCTGACTGACCGTACAGCCCGATTTCTTCCACACGCATGTCCCTAACTCTCCACAGTTTGTTTCAAATCCTGCCACCAGCACCTTTTCTTTTACAGGCAAGGAATGCAGTGAAGACAGACTCCAGGCAAACATTTAGAGAGGCAAGGTGGAGAACAGCAAATACAAACAAGAGACAGAGCGAGAATACAACAGCAGGAGATAAGAGTACTGGCACTGAGTACAGGGAGTGCAGGGGCACTGGCAGGCCTTTCACTTTAGATGCTTTTACTTGCCCATAGCATACCAGCAACACAGAAACAAGCTTGGCACGGGAAATCACTCCAGCTCTGAGCCCCTGTTTCCCAGACAATGCTGCCCAAGCCCTTGGAAACACAGCTGGGATTGCTGACCTCCCGACTGATGGCTGCCATCTCATCTTCAGACAGGCAGGTCTGGCTGATGATATCGCTCAGGACACCTCCATCCATGTACTCTATAACCAGCAAGAGTTCCTCGCCCAGAAGGTAGCTGAAAGTAGGAAACAAGGGCGTGGAGATAAACATGCATGGTTATGTTGATTTTTGCTTCAAGGTTTCTTATTTCCAGATGTCTTTGTGACAAAGACAGAATCAAAGGAATAGATATTCCCTCTTGGCTGTGCATTTTTTGCAATCTGTGCAGTCTCAAGGAGAAAGGCGCAGCTGTGAAAAAGAGATGTCTTAGATGGGCAGCAAATGAAAAGTACAGTTTAGAAACAGCCCAGATAAAAAAACATGTCAGGCATGGTGTTTCTGGAAATAAGCACCTAGTCTTCCTGGCATGCATAGCAATGGCAAAGAGGGGTAACAATCCAAGGGAAATCCACTTTAGGATGGTTCATCTGCACTTAAAAAACTTTAGAAAATCAATCCCAAATAAATGTGGAGGCAGTGAACTTTGAGGCTATTGAGTTAGGAAGATACAGCTGATCCAGGTTTTGAATAATTTTGGAATAATTATCAAACTAGGTGTGCCGAAGACTCATGCAGACAAGATGCACTCTCTTCTCATCCATTGGATATGAGTAGAGAAATATGAATAAATCAAAATTAACAGCTCTACTTGCTCCACTAACCAAAGTGG
This sequence comes from Melozone crissalis, assembly GCF_028551555.1. Classification (NCBI taxonomy): domain Eukaryota; kingdom Metazoa; phylum Chordata; class Aves; order Passeriformes; family Passerellidae; genus Melozone; species Melozone crissalis. The sequence continues at coordinate 2,710,774 of NW_026535821.1, forward strand.
GTTTTTAACTTCTCATGTTTGCTTTATGTAAACACACATTCATGGGGTAAGACCATGACCTCTCACCTGTCTAAATAATTCACAACATTGGGACTCTAATACCTCTTCATGATCATTATTTCATTAAAGGTTAGCTCCTTCCTCCTCAGTCCTTGAAGATGTATTTTTTTTATTGCCACCTAAAATGACATTGAAAATCAGTAACTTGAGAGGTTGGTGGCACGAGACCACAAGGCACCTGGAGGGAGTGATTTTGCAATGACACAGCTGAGCTGTGCCAAACTGCCTTGTGATTAGGCACTGCAGTAATTAGGAACTGACATTCCAACAGCCCATTTCTGTGCTCCCTTGGGAGCCAGTTACAGGACACATGGGGCCACTGACATTTTGCCTTGACCACTTGGTAACAGCGGTGTCTCAGTTATCACCCACAAACCTCTGACCACACTCTCTGCTGCTTTGTTTGGGATTCAGAAGAAGTAATCCATGCCTTAATACTCTGTGGATACATCTTGTGATATGGGCAGGGCTTAGGGCTTTCAGGGACACCTTGCAGATCTCTCCCTACGTGCACTTCCCAAGTGCAGCATGGCAGGTGGCTAAGGAACTACCAGTGAGTTTCAGATGGATTTGCTGGCAGCCAGAAATGAGAATTCAGGACGCTGAAGCTGTAGCCCCAAAGAGCAGTGAGGCTCTCAAAGGCACCACCTTTGTTTTAGCAATGGAGAGCGAGTGAGCGCGTCCTTCTCTGAAAGGCACCCTCCGTGCCTTCCTTCCGGCAGCTGAGGAGGACAAATTCCCAGATGTGTTCTGTGGGCTGGCACCAGTCTGTGCTTCTTGTGCCTTTTCAGCACAGCTCTGCCCAAAGCTCCAGCCACAGCTCACACCAGAGGGGAAAGCCCTCGAGTGCAGCAGAGTCTGCAGGGGCTGTTGACATTTACCTCTCCTCCTGTGGCAGTGTCGAGTGCTCTATTAACATCTCCAAAACTCCTAGAAACAAAACAGAAGCAGAGAAAGGAGAAGCCATTTAGATCTTGCAGTGAAAGCCAGCCCACACAGGAGATCTCTGCTGGAAGTGTCAATACCTGCAGGATGCAGGAGGGCTCTGCCAGAAGGCAGATGATGCATTTCTCTCTCAAGTGCATGGGCACTGGGCCTGTTCCTGAAGCACTGGGGTTCAACTTCTAAAGGGAGGTTAGTCTTTCCTCTTGGGTTTCACTTTCTAAACAGTGTGGTTTGTATCCTGACCACAGAGTGTTTCCTTCTTCAAACCAGGGGAAAGAATTGTTCCTGGGAACTGTTATCTCACAGCTTTGATAGGGCGTAGGTTGCTCTTTCAGGCAAGCAAGTTTCTTCTCTTTTCTTTAGTGTGCCAGTATGATTTTGAGACATACAAAAAATGCTAAAGAAATTAACACAGAGCTGTCCCACACTTGAGAGACAAGGAGATCTTCCAGGTCCTGTTCCTTGATGCAGGCAAGACCTTGGTAGCAAGGCATCTCTGACAATGCCTTCTGAGCCCACTCACAAATTCTGAGCAGCATTGAGAGATGAGACAATCTAGCCCCAGTGTGTGAACATCTTTGCAGCTGGCCTGACTTCACGCTGGATAGACATTCCACCAGAAAAACACCTGGCCCATGGTTGTACAGGAGTAACTGCAGTTGGACTCACCCTCTGCCAATATATTTCAGATGCGTGTATTTCATCAGGGGATTTTCAGTGGGGTTCACCATTCTCCCTGAGGGAAACAAAATGCAAGATGCTGACTTTAAAGCAGAGATCCCAGCTTCCAGGAGATACAAAAGGTAGCCCCAGTGCCTGGAGCTCTGAGCCCTTTGTGGTCGGCTGGGTAACAACGACCACAACCAGGAAGACAGCTCTGCAGCACAGGTGGCCAGCACAGAGACTGATTTGTACAGTCTTTTGAAGAGTTCTCTTGACAGGAAACAAAGCACAGGGACGTGCAATCCCAGGAGAGGAGGACATCTTCCCCACCTTTCAGCAGTTTGCCAAAAGAAAGCCTTCCCATTTGTAAACCAGAGCAGCTCAAGCTGTAAGCGATCCTGACAGGGCTTTCAGCATCAGGACCCTGACCTGTTTATGAGCAGGCTGAGCTCAAAGATGCCCCTCTCCCAGCTAAGGAAGGCTCCAGCCTCTGCAGTCCCTCCAGCCCTCAGGGGCATGGCAGCGACCACAACAAGGCTGGCAAAGCCCAAGCATGAGCACTGACAGGCACTGATGGGAAGAAGCCAGAGTGAGCCTGAGCCCTGGACAAGCTGTTGTCCCTATTGAGGACACAACAGGATGGGCTTTGAGATCAGCCACACTGAGGCACAGATCAGTGCCCTTTTTGTCCCAACAGGTGATGCAGACACAGAATTCACTGGGCTCTGATCTCAGCCCCACCATGTCTCTTATCTGGGAGCACAGCACTGGCAGCTGTTATGGGCAAAAGCAGATTCATTGGGTTGTGCTGCAGAATCACAAAGGGCTTGATGTGTTCTCCTAGAGACTCATCTGAGCAGGGCCTGGGCCAATGGATAGGATTCTAACAGTTATGGGAAAGAGTGGGAATCAGGTATGGAAAAGTGCCATGGATCTGAGGAATATACCATGGCTGGGCTGGAGGCTCTCTCCTGAGAAATGCCTGAAGTACACTTTTATCTGATCACGCCACTTGGATGTGTCTCCTGGACACATCTTGACAAGCATAAAACTAGAAGATGAAATAAAGGTTGTTATCAAAGTATCTGGTTTTTCTTTGGGGGCACATGGAAAACACCTCATGCTCTCTATTTGTCCTGTAACCTGATGTTCTTTCAAAGTAGTTCTTATTGGCAAAAAGATAGCATTCTCTTATTGACAAAAATATAGCATTCTCATGAAAATAAACTGCAGATGTAGTAGTGGTAACAGTAAGAGTCATAAAAATGACATCAGTAAGACTTGGGGTAAAAGGGCTCCTTCAGGATGGAGAAAACATAACAAAAAACCCCCACCAAAAATAAACAATACAAAAGCAATCCCCCCCCCCGCCAAATAAAAAAAAAAAACCAACCAAAAAGACAAAACTCCAAAGCCAGTCCATTTCTGTGAAGTGTTTTTGCTCTGATGACCAGTTGGAAGTCAGGAGTCTAAGGAGAATTTAGGAAGCTAAAAATTCTGTTCAGTTTGGCCACTAGCACTCAGGACTTGCCTAGATCATTTGCTAGGTCACAGCCTTCTGCAGATCCAAGAACAATTCCTGCTTCAGCCTTTGGCAGAGAGGGAAGCTCAGGCAAACCCAAGCCAGTCCCAGGTACCCTCAGAGGCAGCAGGAACACCCAAAGCGCTCTCTTGCTGCCTCGGAGCACAGCACTTCCTCTGGGGAGTCCTAAATGGCCCTGTGATGCCAAACTCAGGAGGAGCATTTGGTACAGCTCTGCTGACACCTGCACACAACACACTGTCCCTCAGACAAGAAACACCCCAGATGTACCCAGCAGCTCCAGGTACTCCTCCTCAATCTCCTGTTCCCAGGAACTGCCTGAGCTCGAGTTCCCAGGTTTAACAGAAGAGCTTCCTCGAGGTGATGCTGCTGCAGCAGCAGGTTCAGAGCCCATGATGTGCTGGACCTGGAGCATTTCTGGTGGGCACTGTTCCTGTGCCTCACTTCTAACTTGGGGTCCTTCATTCCCACACATTCCCTGCAAGTCTTCGCAGGCTGCCCGGTGAGATGTCAACACTTGCACCTCAAGTCAAACAGAACAAAGCAGTCAGACACTACAGCTTGTCCCTGTCAGCCAGGAGTCATCAACTGTGAGGAAAGGCAAAGAACAGATTGACAGGGGATACAGACAGCTTGTTTCAGCCCTCCATCTGGGTCACTACGTTCCACTGTAGAAACACTTTAAGAAAAAAGGAGAGCAGAAATAGGCCAGAAGAACAGAGAAGCAGTGGAGATTCAGCACACCAGGAAATGTCCTTCAGAGTGACTGTGATACACACTAGAGCAGGATGGCACACAGAGGCATGGCCCCACTCCCTGCTGCTCTGAGTGGAAAGGCAAGAAGGGCAGAAACCACCAGTTTGGTGACTGCAGTGGCTGCATCCCACTTTCACTCATTCTAGAGCCTGAGGGAGGCGATTAAGTTTCTCTCTGACAATTTTCATTTCTTCTTTCAGCCTCTTCTCCCTTGCCCTGTTGCTAGCCTCAGAGTCCTGCAGCTCTGCCTGCACGTGTCGCTTGATAGACTGCAAAGGAGAAGGGAGAGGACATTTCATGAGTGGAGTGGCTGCCACTCTTTCACTCACCTGGTTTTGTTGACCGCTCCTGTGCTGATGGAGATTATCCTCCTGAATTCTTCCCATGTCTTCCTTGTTCCTTCTCTTCATATCCATGATGGCATTCTGAGCTTCGGGCAGCTCTGCTTGTGGCTCTGCCTTGATCTGCTGTGCACACAAATGCAGAGCAAGTGACTGGGAGCTGCCATCAAGCTCAGCTTTTTCCTCTTGCAGCCTCAAAATCACATTTATTCAGCCACTTCTTTCTGCTTCCCTCCCCACATCTGCTTCCATTGCAAACCTCCTGTCCCAGGGCTGATCTCTGCAAATTCCAAGGCCCTGTGCTTCCAGTGCCTGTGGGACTTCCTGGCCTCCTCAGTCCCAAGAGCTCTGGTTTATGCCCCTCTTCCTGCCCTTCCCTCTGTCCCCTGGCCAGTCAGGCTCACCTGGTCATTCTCCTGTGGCTCTTCCACCTGCTGCCTGAGCTGCTCTTCCTGCTCTCGGGCTTGGAACAGCTCTCCCTGAGTCTGGCATGGCATCTCTGATGAAGCAGTGTGCTCCTGCTCTTTCTCTAGAAGCACCTGCACAGAAAGCAAGAGAAGATGGGCTTCAACTTCCCATATGCCCTTTGTGGGCCGAGACTCAAAGACTGCTGGGCTCACACGTTCCCAAAGCACTGTGCTGCTGCTCTCCTGGGTCATTCTCTGCCCGAGGGGAGACACAGATTCCAAAGTGACCCTGGCCTTACAGTCAGGGCCATCTGGGACTGAAGCTCCAACAGCCTCTTAGGCAGCTGACAGGGAAGGGGTGGCATTTCTCAAGGGTCTGGTGAGGGCCTCCCTCTGCTTCTGCCATGTCCTGTTTGTCTTTCAGTAGTGACTGACACCCCACCCTGTCCCACAGCTCCATCCTGGCTCTGCAGGTGGCATCCTGGGTGAGCTCAGCCCTTGTGAGAGACACTTCTGGAGTTCACGTTCTCTTCAGGCCTGCACCAGCATTTCTGCCTTTCTGACATCCACTCTCTTGTTGGAAAACCTGGTCATTCAGGAGATGAGGATGCATGCAAAGATCTCTGATGGAGGTCACAGAGCCTCTATGGCCATCTCAGTATATGGAGGAGGACCAAAGTGTTTCTTCTCCCTCTTTTGTCAACTGAGAATTCTGACCAGCAGAAACAGACACTCTCATAAGGCCCCATTAGCGAATGCACTTACACAGCCCTGAGGAAGCCAGTGAAGGAAACCATGTGTCATGTAATGCATGGCATGTATGACCAGAGTCACCAAAGACCACCTAAACATGGAATTGTTCCACCTCTCTAGGACAGGCAGTAATTGAAAGAATTAACTGGAGACATCAGGGCACAAGAGGCCAGAAGAGGAAAACAACTCTGAATGGAAAAACCATCATATCTGGAGGGGGAAACATCTCCGCCTGCTCAGAACTGGTCGAGGGAAAATGTCTCTAATCCTCTCCAGAAGGGATGGTTTTGGTGATCTTTGTACCTCCAACTGCCTTGGACCAGAGCCAGGAAGATTCAGTTATGTAAATGTTACATAGATAGATAGGTAGGAAGATAGACAGATAGATCTCACTACTATAATCTCCCGTTACTGCCCTCTCTGTTGCTGCACACATCAAAACATGATAGCCAGTGTGCCGATCAGCAGCAATCCTGAGATTGCTCTCCTGTTCCTCAAAAGAGCACACTCTTGGGGAATGTGGAGATTGTAGGTCCTTATGGAAAGGGATCAGACCCAGAGCATTGCAATGGGAACTGCACTCTTTGTGCATCTGTGCGGCAAGTTCTTCTCTTGGACACGACCACACTGATGGTGCTGAAGTGGCTGGAATCAGAAATGCAGCCCAGCCCCTCCCAGCTCCTGTGATCTCTGAGCACCAGCTGGAATGCAAGGGCATTGATTTCCTGCTCAATTCCCAAACACAACACACACTGGTTCCCTGGGCTGCAGAAACTCACAGGCATTGTTAAGCTCAAAATGATCTGTAAGGACATAGGGGCTGGCCTAGAACCACAAAAGCTCCTTCCGCATCAATGTCCCTGCACCAAATGATGAGTTCTCATGCAAAAATACTGTATTCCCCAGAAGTGACACCTTGGAATAGAAACTTCGAGCAGAACCAGTGCCAGTGCTCTATAAGGGCAGGAAATAATTGCGAAAAGAACCTTAGCTGGGAGAAAAAGAAAATTAATAAGCCTCCTCCTCCAAGTAAAGCAAAAAATAACAATTAAAAAAAGAGAGGGAAAGTCAAGTCCAAAAGTGGCTAAATATTTGAATGCACTGAGGAGATTCTCAGGAGACTCCCAATGTCCAGGCTAAAGCTCCCTCAGCACCTCCTCCCTGGCCTTGTGCTGCCCCCCCTTGCCCACCTCCCCTGTCCTTCTGTGCACTCGCTGCAGCCCCTCCATGACTTTCTGCTTCCCAGGGCCCACAGCTGCACACAGCACTCCAGCTGTGGCCGCAGCGCTGCCCAGCACAGGCCACGCTCACTGCCCTGCTCCTGCTGCCCCACTGCTGCTGGCACAGCCACCGTGCCCTTGGCCTTCTTGGCCCCCTGGCCCCACGCTGCCTCATCTGCAGCTGCTCAAGGCCGCCAGCCCTGCGTCCTTTTGGCCCACGCAGCTCCCCAGCCACAAAGGTGCCCATTGCACTTCAGATACTGCATGTGCTGTTTCAAGATGGCTGTCATGTTGTACCACCTCATGTTCCAAGTAGATATCATCAATTTTGATAGGAATAGGATTCTAAGTCCCTCTGTTTAAATTAAAATGATCCAATTCAACTGTACAGGAAATTGCTCTTAATTAAATTTTCCCTATCTGCTGTCAGCAAGCATTGTTCTCTTTTCAAAAGTAGGTTTTTAGTTCTTCAAACTCTGAGAAGGAAATTTAAAAATACCTATCTCTGCCTTTATTATTTTTGCTACAGGCATGAATATGGATTTTCTTTTGGCCTTCCTAGCTGGCCCTGTACAGTCTATTGCTACTGGCCAAGCTTACATCTTCCTCTACAATTCTTAAACACCAGGAACATGAAATGTTCCTTTCTCACTCACCTCAGGATCTTCAGCACTGCTAAATACACGCTTCAGTTGTTCTGTAGTGGGAAGGGAAAATGAACCAGATGCTCTCATGAAACTGCCTGGGCTGCTGAATCCCACAGAACAAGTCAACCCAAACAGAGATGATTTCCTGTTTCACAACATCCCTCTAGGAGACACATTTCATTCACACAGTCAGCAAGAGATCAGGACAATATTCTTGGCTGTGCCTACACTTCGGCCTGTTTTGCCAGTAAATTGCTACAAACAGGACCAAGAAAATGCAAATTCTTCTTTAACACTCAATGCTCCTGTTCTACCAAACACATAAATCTGCTTTTTAAATCCTCTTCTTGAGGACTTTTTTTTTTTTTTTAAATCACTTGCATGCACTAATTCTCATTTACTTGCTGGAAACAGTTGCCAGGAAAAGCTTCCCCAAAATTCCCCTGAGCTGTGGTAGACACTCACTGCTTTAGAGTTTGCACTTCCTTTCAAAGGGAATAACTATTTTAGCACTTGGCAAAAGGTCATGTTAGACAGTCAAATCCTTTCATGACAATATTAAAAAAGAAATAAGCTTTCTCTGAATTCTGGGAACAACTGCAGAGTTTTCACATGGCCTTCCAAGATGCTCTGCCAGTCTACATTTTCAAAGGTGTCTTGCTTGTCCCAGCAACCTGAGGAAATGACAGACTCTGCTGCCACAGACTCTCCCATGGAGGGAACAGAAGCCCTGCAGGTTCCCCTGCAAATGCTGCCCCTGTGGCTACAGACACCCCCTTTTTAGCTGAACGTCATGACAGGAGCTTTACCAAACCAGTGGCATCCTAATGCTCTTTCTCTTTCAAAATCAGAAAGTCAGCCACCAAGAAAGAGAAGGGAGACATGCAAAAGTCAGGTTAGGATGCACCCTAACCTAAGCAGAAGGGAAACCTCTACTTACGTGCAAAGTGTGTCACGTAATATGCAGAAAAAGAAATGCCATAGGCAGCAAAAGCTGCCGTGGCCAGATGGTGAAACATTGTCATTTTTGAAAGTTTTGTAAATAATAGACAAAACAAGGCTCTTGTCAGTGGGCAGCTACCCACTGACAAATTCCCCAACCAGGAGGGTTCTCCTGATCTGAGCAAGCACTAGGGCTGCTCTGACACTCAGGCCTTCCGTGCACCAAGGGTAAAAGGGTAAAAGGTATTGGAAAGAATAGGTAAATATTGTATACGTAATTTTGAGTATAAAGATAAGTGACCGCCCCGGGGGCGAGGAGTGTGCCCATGGCTGGCTTGCTGGGCAGACCTCTGTCGGGCAGAGAGAAAATCTTTTAGATAAACAACCAATAAATACTGAAGTCCGAGAAAGACCTGTAGCCTCTTCTCGTCCTTTGAAGCGCGGGCTGCCCAAGGCCATCTCCGAGCCTTTCCAGGCCATAAAACAGCCGAGAGAACAGACACCAACCATTGCATTACTCATCTAGAACACACAGAACCAGGAGAGAAGCCACTGTTGGCATCACAGCTGAAATGCTTCCTAACAAATCTCCCCACATATTTGCACCTTTATTGGACATGCCCAGGGCTCCGGTGCATGTACATCTCTGCCTTTCTTCCCCTTTGGCAGCAGTCGAACTGGCAGCATCTGCCCGCCAGCAGCAGCTGCCCCAAGCTGGGAACGCCACTGGCACTGCTGATTTCCAGAGGCTTCTGTGTGCCAGGGGAAGCCAAGGCAGGAGCGGGCTGAACGGTGCTGGCGCTGCTGCTGCTCTGTGCCAGAGAGCCCCGGCTGGGCAGGGCACGGTGCCCACTGCGCTGCGGGCTCCTTCTCCTGCCACAGCTGGGCACACCTGGCAACAAGGCATGACAACTTGTGGGCAAGCCAAGGGGTTTCTGGGGCTGCACTGCTCTGCACACACCCAGGTCATCTGCAGCACAGAATTTTAACCCTCAAACAGGTAAACCAAAGGGAAACAGCTGGAAAAGATTTCATTTCAACCATTCCTTATGCTTCAATAGGAATGACCAAAATGAAAGTTTCCAAGCAGGGCCGATCCACACTGCCAGCTCAGTGTGAGAAAAGAGGCATTACTTTATTTCAGTGCTGGGTGTGTGAGGAATCACTTCCCTGAAACATGCACACCCATGTGTTAGTATCCATGGAACTAAGACATTACTTTCATTACTTTTATTCATTACTTTGCTCAAACTCACAGGCTAAACATTCTCCCAAAGTTTTTGACATGTTTAAATCACTTCCCCAAAATTACTGACATTTAGAGTAGGGGTCTCTTGAGGGTCTCTGGTGGTCATGTGGTGAACATCCCGTTCCTCAAATTCTCCTCCCATGGTTAAGAGCCTTCTTCTCCTTGAATGCATTGCAGCTACCTCCTCAGTAGGCCCACTGTCTTTATTCTCAAGGCTAAGACATCCACTTGCACACATTAACCACTGGTGTGAGGGAAGGTACGACTGAGCACTGCCTGTTAAAGCTTAACAAATTCACCATTTGTTGCAGGTCAACACTTCCCCAACATCTCTCGTTCCTTCTCTGGGAATCAAACACAAGCATTTTGTGATCACTGAGCCCAAGGCCGCCTCCAACCCTCCTGTCACCCAGCAGCCCTTCTCTCCTCACAAACAGCAGGCCCAGCAGTGCCTTCCCTCACTGGCTCAGTCACCAGCTGTGTCAGGAGTTCTCTGTCACACACTCCAGGACCATCCTGGACTGGTTGCTCTCCGCTGCACTCGGTTGCCAGCAGACATCCCCACCCTGTTCCATGCCCCGTGCAGAACCCTGCACCTGCTGTCCATGGGCACCTGGAAGGGGAGGCACTCACGGCAGAGATGCACCAGCTGCCCTGGGCAGGAACCAAAACCCTCTGGCGGCACAGCTGCTGGCCTGGGTCTGGCACAGCTCTGCACGCCCCACTCCTCATGGGCTTTGGGCTGGAAATGCAATTGCACTTTCTGCCTCATGGAGAAACACCAGGGCTGCAAAAACAATGGCCAGCAGGCCACATCCCAAAGGCACTGCAGCATGGAGTTGAGAGGGAAGAAGACCCTTCCCCAGTTCCTAATCATACCAAAACCACCATAATGGGGACTTTTATTCTTCTGTATGTAGAGTTGATTCACAGGGTGACAAGGGAATCTTCCAATGGAGTTGAAGTTTGGTAGAGTTTTTTTTCTGAGTCCTACTCAGACTGTTGATTTGAAAATTTAGTTGAAAATATTTTTTAAAAGGCTGTGCAGTCATATGGTTTTGTTCTAATACCAAAATGGCTAGATGAAATGTACTGGCATTTTAATTACATCCAAACTGATTAGTCTGTAAAAGCTTTCCTGCAGAATAGCCACTAAAAAAGAAATGAAAATCTGTGGACTATTGACTTAGCAAATTTCTACTAAACTTATCAGACAATGAGGCATTTTTAGGTAGATCATAGAGCAAATTAATTCCTATGGATAACTTGATTTGGATAAACCTGTTGATTTCAAATGAAAACTGCCTGCAGGTACTAAGTGGAAATCTGAATACTCACTTCTGTGAGCTCAGAATTATTAGATAGTCATTGTTCACCATATTAACAAAAATTAACTTTCTGGCTGTTTTTTTTTTTACTTACAGCCAGCTCTTAAACACTCTTTGTAACATCAAAAAGAGAGTTTGTAGCAATCTGAACCATGGGTTGGTGGAGCATTGCAGAAGGCTCCTATGTCAGCACTAAACGTTCATATTTACCATGGCATCACTTCTTGCCTTTAATTGCAAGCTACAGCTCAGTTCCTGCGGTATAGATTCACACTTGTAGTCTGTATTTGCAGCTGGGTCTTACTTTCCTGTCCAGAAAAAAATCATGCTTGGATCTCAAATCAAAATAAAATGAGGAGAGAGTCAGATTCTGGATAGGTATAGCAAGAATGAAGAGATTTTTTTTGCAAATATGTTGAAAAGTTGTTTGTACATGCTGCAAAAACGGCAGATTAAAGACTTGCACTCTAACTTGCAAGCTGAGGTTTGCCTGTTCTTTCTGGACTGATTTCTTGAGGCCAGACACTGAACCTAATCAGTAAGAAAATCAAAACCACAGGAGTACTTTGGAGAATATTGAAAATTATTCTGTCATGATGCTTTTTGCCTAAAAGTTCTGGCCATCATCCCATTGGAGTAATTAGAGGAGACTGAAGCCATCATACTGTGCCTGTGCACACAGTTCCTTCCCAGGAGTAATCCATGAAGCAACACTGACACATCCACACCAGCAGCTGTTGCCACACAGTCATGAAGCAGAGAATATGTATTTCTGCTACACTAGGACAGCTGAAGATGCCTCTGCTGAGCTAATTTTAGTGACTGCCCACCACAGATGAGACCTTGTGGTCAGTCTCCAACAAGTCAGGGCAGTTAATATTCTGCCTAAATGAAGTAAGTCTAGCAATATATAGACCATGGAGCCTGAGGAAAGCCAGAAGCTGTGGGAGATTTAATTTGTTTCTGTATCTTTCTTTTAACTAATTTATTACAATCAATTATTTAAAGCATGGAAACTTTTGGCATACCATTGGCTGGAAGGTTGGTCAATCTTCCATTCATGACTCCTCTGAAAGTATCACCCCAGTGTTTTTATCAGTAGCCTTTCCATCATCATGGCTCACACAGCATTTCCTGCAGCTCTTCCTGGAGTCAGGGAAAGGCACCAGGAGAAGGGGGAGAAAGCTGTGTGCAGAGACTGTGTCAGCTGAAGAGACATTTGTTTCCTCTGATTTGGCTGAATGGCTGCAGGAACCTTGCTGGCACTGCTGGCGGGGTGGCCTTTTGCAGGGCTGGGCAGAGTTTGGGGCCCAGGATCCCTCCTCTCGGTGGGACACCAGGGTGAGCAGCCCCTGTCCCAGGCAGGAGCAGAGGTTCTGTGGCTCTGCCCTGGGCACAGGGACCTGCCACTGCCATGAGCTCCTGCCGCGGCTCCTCTGGGGCAGCTCCTGCTCTGCAGTGATGATGGGCGCAGCTGGGGGTGGCTGCAATGGAGGGTGGCTTCCAGTGGGCTCTGTTGGTCTGCCACACTGGAGCCAGCAGAGCTGCTGGAAGGAGTCTCCTCTTGTGAGCTGCTGGAGCTGGAGCTGGCACTGGCCACAGAGCCGCTGTGTTCATCCCTGACAGGAGCAGAGCACAGCAGCCTCTGGGCCTCCTTGCTGCACGATGGCAGTGAGGAGGCCATGGACCAGAGGTTCAGTATGTATGACTCAGTTTCCTGATAAACTGTGCTAAGAAAACCCTGCATCCCTCCTGCCAGATCTACGACACTCCAAGAAATCTGTGGGCACATTGGGAACTCAGAATTGTTTGCATTTTGAACAATTGTCTTATGAGTGCTTTTGATTGTTTTTGTCATTTTGTTTTGATTCAGTTGATCCTTCAGAGAAGCTTTCCTAATAATATAAAACACAGGGAACTGTGGAGACCCTGGGGGGGCATTCCCTGGTCTAGGGAGACACAAGAAGCTTCCCTCAAAAAGCTGTTAGACCCCATTTGCTACTTCCCCTGTTCCTGTGTCTGTTCCTGTGCTCCTGAGCCACACCTTCCCTATTCCCTGATTGGCCCCCTTATCTTTGTACTGCCCTGAGATCAGGGTCAGCCCCCAGGCCCCTGTGGAGACAAAGTGAGACCCTCTGTGTGTGGGTGCTGGGACCTGAACATCTCCCTGCACAGCTGAATAAAACATCTGTGGAGATTATGCAAAGGCCCTTTTTGCTTCTTTACCCTGGACTACGGTAGCAGCAATTCAGACTGCTACAGAGGAGAAACTGCAGTACTGGCACCAAGATTTTGGCAACTTGACCATAGGCACAGAGGGCGTGCAGGATGCTGCTCTATGAATTCCTTAACCAGCCATCTCTGGTGCTGGCATATTCCCTCCAGCTTCTGCTGCAGCCAGGGCCACCTTTGGTCCAGTAGATGACATTGTTATTTGAAAAATTTGGCCCACTCCTTGGGCAGGAGGCCATCCACAGGCTCTGGTCCTGCAGCCCCTGCCTAGCTGGGGACAGTGTTCCCTGTGGGGAAGATGGAGCAGCCATCACAGGGTCTGGGGAGCTGTTTTCAGCAAGGTGGCCAGGCTCTCTCCCTGCTGGACTCTAGCAATTGTTTGGGGGAGCTGATGGCCCACTGTATGTAGTCCTGTTCATCCTACTCAGAAAACGTGACAGCTTCTATCATTCCTCTGCAGAGTGGGCACGATGGATTTCTCTTTGCCCACTGCAGGATGCAGCCCAGGCAGAACTGGTGGTGACAGGGCAGAGAAAAATTCACATCCTTCTTAGTGACCTGGCAGATGGGGCAGCTCCATTCTGTCCCCATGGCCATGTCTGTCTGTCCCAGCAGCAGGGAAGAGCTGAGGACCATGAGCTGCTCTCATTTTCAATCTTGCTTGGCCAGAGCCCAAGCTCCAGCCAGAGTGGTCCAGGCTCTGTCAGTGCCCAAATAGAAGCAGAAAGGGATGTTGTATCACAATCCATTCCTTGGTGAAGGAGGTCCATAGCAGCCTCAAGAGGCACCTCAGACACTCAACAGTCAAGGCAGTAATATATGGACAGGACACAGATGGCAGTTCATGGCTGGGAGAGCATTCGTAGACATATCCCAGGACAAATTTCCCAGGAACTCTCCACAGCTCTGGGATCTGCCCATCAGCTCTGTCAGAAGCTTCAGCAGAACAACCAAAGTCCTAAAAAGCAGCTTCCAGACACTTTTCCTACCATCCTGCCTGAGTAGCCGGGTTGCTTGCTGCAAAACACTCTTTTTCTCCTCTTCCCCAATGCCCTGTGGACACTTGCAACCAAAATAAAAAAGCTCCTGGCCCTCTGTGTGATGTGATAATATAGTTTTTATATTTCCATGCTGGGATGAAAGAAAGCTGTGCTGTGCGTCAGGAGAGGCCAGGACCCACCTGGCCTTCCTGCAGGCTGAGGTGGTTCCAGCAGACATCGTGCTGCATTTTTGGGGAATGTGTGAGGGGGAGTGGAGGGGGTGACAGAGAGGCTGAGATCATAGATTGGAAACTCAGCTCCAGAGTGGCAGTGCAGACTCTCCCTGCTGAATGCCTGCTGGGGCTGACAAAGAAGGAAAATGCCCCAATAACAGCCCGGTGGCACTGTGCCTCAGGGACAGGTACAGGGAGGTGACAACAAACAGCAGCATGGCCCGGTCTCACAGCTCCTAGGAAGCAGTGACAGAGGGGCCTCATGTGCCAGAGATTTCAGAAAGGCTGTAATCTCAAATGGCCACTCTGAAACCGCTCTCTTTGCCTCTTGGGTTTGTGAATGCTTTTGACAGCCACAGCATCCTGGGGCAACGCGTTCCACGATTTCATTAAGCACTCCTTGAAAAGCACCTCCCATTGTTCAACTGAGCTGCCAGCCTGGTCATTTCAGAGGTTGCTGCCTTGGTGGAGAGAAAAATCAATCTTCTGCCTTTCAGAGAGCTGAAGGAGAAGGGACTCTTCACCATCCAACACCTGGCTGGGTCCCATTCAGAGCTCCTGCTTTGTAGACTTGGTGAGGTTTGCTTGGCAGTTACCAGCGAGGTAAGAACATTGTTCTGAATTGTCCCCCATACTTCATACACAGTGTGTAGAGTAGGTGTGTGCTTGTTCATCTCCATGTGAGCTCAGGGTCTGCCTTCATTTCTGGTTTAGACCTGAGATTTCTAATGTCTGTCAGCTGTCTGTAGGATCTGTGGGCACATGCAGCTATATTTATTGGCAGGTCGGGTATCTGACACTCATCTTTGAGTGTGGAGCCTTTATAATGCAATGTGCAAATGCAGAAACTGAGACACTAATGACGTTATTTGCCAGAGTCCCAGTCTCTGCCCAAGCTGTAATGCAACACTGTAAATTATTCTGTAGACCAGAGCCTGTGTTTTCCGTTTCCTGGCTGAGTGCTTCAACTGCTGGTGTTGCTTTTTGGAACAGGAGCACCTGACTCTTATACCTTTATGACTTTTGCCTTCATGATTTGAAAGCAGCTCTTGTTTTAATTTTCTAGTAAAAGGGCCTAAAATCAAAGCTGTGGACATTTTAGAAGGGTTAAGTAGAACACTGAATGAAATTTTTATTTTAGGCCTGCAGTAAGCAGGTCTGAAGCCAGAAATTGGTGCCAGAGTAAGTGCCTTTCTGTGCTTGTGCTCTCCTGCTCTTCCTGTACTTTTATGTTTTTCTGGACACAACAGAGTGGGATGTGTTGTCCTTTCCTGGGACTTCTGTTGAAGGCAACTGGTTTTCTTTCCAAGGTGATTCCTATGTTTCCCCTCATGGCTTCCCCAGGTGACCAACGTCTGTTCCAAGGTGTCCTACTCTGCCATTGTCACTCTGGGAGAGCTCTTTGTGACCTTGAAGAAGGACATGGACTCTGAGGTGGATGAGGTTGCTCGGGTCCTTCTCCAGATGGTGTCCAGCTCCCCAGAATTTGTTCAGAAAGCAGCCAGTCAGAGCCTGGGGATCATGGTGGAGAATGCGACTCCTGCACGAGCAATGACTGCTCTCATGGACATGGGAGTCAAGCAGGTTCTTCTTTTAGTGATGTTCTTCACCTTCGTGTGTGTGGGAGGGAGAAGGGATGAGACAGAGAATGAGAATGGTGGGAGGGAAGGGTCCTGTATCCTGCATCTTCTGTGAACTCAGTGACTTGATTCTCTGACCAACTTCTTCTCACTTCTTCCCTCTTGTCACCTATTTCTGCCCTCCTGCAGCCTATTAGTTCTCAGAATCACAGAATTGTAGAATATGGGGAGTGTGATGGGCCCATCAGGACCATCGAGTCCAGCTCCTGGCCTTGCCCAGAGCAGCCCAAGGGTCACACCAAGTGCCTGAGATTGTTGTCCAAATGCTCCTTCAACCCTGTCAGGCTTGGTGCTGTGACCTCTGCCCTGGGGAGCCTGTTCCAGTGCCCAGCCACCCTCTGGGTGAAAAACCCTTTTTCCTGATATCCAAACTAAAGCTCCTCTGACTCAGATTCCTGCTGCTTCCTGGAGTTCTCCCAGTCTGTCAGATTTTCCTAGATGTGGTGACTGATGGAGAAGTGAAAGTGCCTGCAAAGGCCAAGGATAGAGCCTTGTGCTTTTGTGGGCAGAGGGACAATTGCAATTGCAGCTGTGAGCAGTGTTTGGTATTTCACAGCTCTAACCACAGAGGCCCTGGGAAAACCATGTCTCCTCGTGATGCCATTAACTTGAGAAATGAGGAGGGTCCTTGCTGGGGCATGGAGCACATGGGGGACAATCTGCTGGGTGTGGCACAGCCTGCACAGCAGGTGCAGCTCCTGCTAAAGGAGCCTTGTATGACTGTCCTGGCCTTAGAGCTCTACTTTCTATTCAAACTGATGTTTCATGTTAGCCTTGACATGATGAATCACTTTACAGCCACCTTCACAGGCTGACTGCCATGGGACAGTTGAAGCAAATGCTGCCTTAAATGTTGGTTCTGGGCCTGATAGTTCCCAAGAGATGCTCTCTAGAACAGGACAGCCTGGCTAAACTGCCTGCCACCCTTTCCTCAGCTTTGGAATAGGGTGAAACATTCAGATGGATCCATTGCCAAGCCCCAGAGAAGAAACAGGCTGCATTGCTGGATATTCTGCAACTTCACGGCCCACAACGTGTTTTCCCTGCATTTGTTGTTTTCCAAAGTTCTGCAGATTTGGGGATAAATGGCTGGAAAGAGCCTCAATCCTGCTGCAGCTCTGTGTACTGGGTGCCCTCTGATGGATCAGCATCAATTATCCTTAATTTCTAAATTATTCATATGTCATCTATTTCTTTAATCTTTCTCAGAGTAAATACTGTGAAAGTAACTGAGTATCAGACAGTGCAGGGAGACTGAATTCCTCCCTCGTCCGTGCAGGCAGGCCTTGTGTGCAATGCTAACTTTGTGTTTCCCTGAGGCCAGAACCTTCTGCAGGTGTCTGAAGGTGCAGGGAGAGCCCAGGCCCCTTCACCCAGCAAGGGCAGGGAGCAGCTCTGGCCAAGGCCGGCGCTGCTGCTGCTCCTTGTCCCTGTGCCCGGGGTTTGCTCTCTCCTCCCCAGCAGCCGCCCCGCCCCGGTGCGCGAGTGTGCGGCCCAACTCCTCCTGTCCCTGATGGAGAGAATTGGAGTCACCCAGCTCGCAGGCACAGCCAGGGCTGAGAGGCTGCCACACGTGGCAGGGAAGCTTTCTCAGGACTGCCACAAGGACACAAGGTAATGATCTTCATTTCACCTCCCAAAACAGGAAAACCATTTTGTGTCTGGCTGTGAAGGTGAAACCACAACAGAGTGGAAACTAAAGGGAATATGAAGTTATCTCACAGTGTGAATAAGGGTCATAGAATCATGGAATATGCTGAGTTGGAAGGGACCCATCAGGGTCATCGAGTCCATCTCCTTGCCATGTGCAGGACACCCCAAGAGTCACTCCATGTGCTTTAGAGCATTGTCCAAACTCTTCTTGAGCTCTGTCAGCCTTGGCACTGTGACCACTGCTCTGGGCTGCCTGGGCAAATGTCTGTACTGGGAAACCTGAGGTT
The DNA here is from genome assembly GCF_028551555.1 of Melozone crissalis. Classification (NCBI taxonomy): domain Eukaryota; kingdom Metazoa; phylum Chordata; class Aves; order Passeriformes; family Passerellidae; genus Melozone; species Melozone crissalis. The sequence continues at coordinate 2,728,653 of NW_026535821.1, forward strand.
GGCCAGCAAAAAGGAACATTGCCAACTTTTTCCTGTGCCTTGAAGGATTCTTTACTGAGATCAAAAGAGCTCAGATCAGCCAGTCCAACACTTTTGTTTGGCCTTAGGTGCACAACACAAAGCCAAAGCGTTGGCTAATGTTCATCGCTGAAGGATTCCAAACATCAATTTCTCATTAACTTCAGACTTTCCTAGAAATAGTTCAGGGCTCTTTAGCCAACATATTCAGTCTTTCTAAAGTTGTTCTGAAGATTTCTAGAACGCTGTTATCTTTGGCTCAGTGAGCTCCACATTTCTTCTTGAAAAAAAACTGTGGTTTCCTAGTGGCAAAATCAACCCGAACTGCCAAAATTCCCTTCTTTTTGTGATGAAATTCCCGTTAATAGCTGCCAAGAACATCAGAGCAACTAGCTGCCCCTCTGCATACACATAGTATAGAATAATCAAGAGGATGCATGAGGTGTTTTGTCTTGGCTTCCCTGCCAGTTAAAGAAAGGCAAATTACTGTGCAATGGCAGCAAGACATGTAATAGGCTCTGACAACAAAGCAGATGTGTTTTGCTTGTTCCCTGGGATCCTTTGATGCCACAGAAGCACACCCCCAGTTTCAGAGTGAAATGGTGTTTTTCTGTTGCCCCACATTCTCCTCTTGCCTCTTGTGTTCAGCTGACAGCACTGTGCAGTGTCCAGTGAGGTAAATCTCCCTCTTTGCTGAGTAGGTAATGCCTTCTTGTGCAAGGATTGCACCTGATGAGTTTAAGGTATCAGCCTCTTCTGTTAACACTCTTCCTGTGTTTGTTCACCTTTCTTTCACTTCCTTCCTTCCTTCCTTCCTTCCTTCCTTCCTTCCTTCCTTCCTTCCTTCCTTCCTTCCTTCCTTCCTTCCTTCCTTCCTTCCTTCCCTCCTTCCTGCCTGCCTGCCTGCCTGCCTGCCTGCCTGCCTTAGGCATTATGGACAGGAGATGGTGAAGATGTTGCTCAATCATCAACAATTTCAAATGCTTTTGGAACGATCTCTTCCCACCCATGACCTGGAAGATATTTTGACAAGGATTAAGAAGAAAGTAAGTGCTGGCAGGAGAAATGTCTCCTTTGTGCAAGTATTGTCACAGCTAATATGAGAGCAAACACACCCAATCTGTCTTCAGCTCATTCCTCTTCTGAATCATTTTGCTCCTGGGAATGAGCTGTTAATCCTCAGCCTGTTCATCTGCAGACCACAAAGGAACTGATATTATTAGGGAAAAAGTGAGGTTTCGAATATTTTCAATATCGGTCACAAAGAGGAAAGGCAAAGAGGAGAAAATGGGTTTACATTTAAGCATAAGCCCCCACCATGCTCTCCCTACTCTGCCCCCTGTAAAGCAATTAAGTGAGAACTGTGCTTCTGAAGATAACAGAGTCTTTGCAAAGGACACTGGAAGTAGTAGCGCCAAGAAAATTTCCAAATTTACAAAAGATGCCCTAGTCAATACTAGTTACTACAATTACTGTCTGTCTTTTGGGAATACTGCCCTGCTGTCAAGCCCTGTGGAGCTGGAAGAAGCTTGGTGAATTCAGCAGCATCCAGTGGAAAATCCTTTCTTTGTTTGGGGGAGGATTTTATTTTTTTTATCAACATTACAGAAGGGAGCCTGCCTTTGTGCAGGCACAGGGAGAGTGAGTGTTGAACCAAATGGACTTCCAACACAATGGGCCAACCCCCAAAGAGTCCAGTTTTTTCTGCTGCTTCCTTCAAAAACTCTCGTTGCCTGCCAGTTTGCATTATTCCCATTTCTGCTCATGACTAAGGAATTTGGGATTTTAGACTGCTGCTCAGTGTGGTAGCACCCATAACCTGTATTGGGCTATTGAAAACAAAGAGTTGGCATCACTGAATCTCTGGTCTGTTTCCATCTGTAAGTTAGGAAATGTTTCCCTAAGCCTTGGTAGCAGTGATCCTGGTTCTAACTTGTGTTTTCAACAGGGAATTTCCTGTTCTATATTCTAATGATTGATGGGGTTTCTCTATGTCTTTGTAGGGGATGGAAAACCAGAAGGCTGAAGGCCCATCTGTCAAGGAGCCGGTGAAGGAGAGGAACGATGGCTCAAAGGAGCCCCAGGCCACATTGTCTGCTAGCAAACAGTACTGAGCACTTTTGTCAGATGTGACAAAGCACATGACAAGCTTTACCTGTCTCTTCCTCAGGAAAAACTGTCTGGCAGAGATGAACAATGCCACAGATTGTTTCCTTTCCCTACAAATGCTCCAGGATAAAAAATTTCTACTTGTGCATTGTGCTGAACACAACTTCTCTGGAGGGGTTTCCACAAAAATGGAGAGACAAAAAGACACCCATTGGTTGCAGATCAGATGATCCAGTGCAGTGGCAAGGGCAGTGTTGTGGAGGCTGGGAGAGGGCCAAGTTTCTGCTGCCTGATTTGGGACAAGTAAATTCAAACAGGGCTTATTTTTCATCTGAGTGGAGACTTTTTTAGATGGGTGTTTTCATGAGAAATCTCAGTCTGGAAGCAAGATGCTATTCCACAAAGATGCAGTTCTCATCCGTGTGGTTTGGCCTGGCTGAATCAGGGTTTTCTTACTCTCAAACAGTACCAAGTTTGAGTAGTAAGTAGCAAGGCAATTCCTGAACAACTTCAGTCAACAGGTGTCTCAATGTGGACTTTTTGTCTTGATATTCCTGTCCTTCATGTAATTTGCTTGGTGGACAGCATGTTTGGTTTATTTCCCCCTGTGCTGCAATCAGCATTTAAGACAGGAATTGCTCCTTGCTGTCCCTTCATGGCAGTTGCAGAGCTGCTTGTACCTGTTCTCCTCTGATAGCAGAGGGGATTTATTTAGCTCTGTCCTGCTCAGCAGTGGCAGGAAAGTAATCACATGCCTCAGTAGCACAGCTGGCATCTTCCTGTGCTCATGGAAGAGACAGGTTGATCCAGGAGAATTGTTCCCAGGGGGGTTGTTAAGCTGTGCATCTGGTCTCTAGGGAAGCAAATGAAAGGCGAGTGTAGTTCTGGGATGTCTGGCTTCTGTTTTTATCTCCCTTACTGATTTTCTGAATCCTTCAAATATGGCCCTGTTCATCTCTTCAGATGCATCTGAGCTAATTTTCCAGATTGTCATGCCTGGTTGTAGAGACACTTCTCCAGAGTGATGAGTTCCCTTATTCTAAGACACACACATCCCTTATGAGGAGGCATTTAAACTTGGCAGTAGTGTCTCTCTTTCTCCACAAAGCAATGTGACCTGTGTGCCCTGGTAGCCATCTGAAGATAGATCAGATGCAGCTCAACCTTGGTTTTCCTGAGTGAGCAGTGGTGAGAATGTCACTTGCAGATTGTCTCCTGTAATGATTGTCATGAGGTCCACGTTGTTCTTCAGAGCCTCATGACTTTCCAGCTTAAAATGACATAATTAGGAAAGCTGCTCAAGATGTTTTGCTCACATTTAAATGAAGATATTGTCTGTGGCTGCAGCTCTCTCCATAGAGAGCAGAAGGCACAACTTTCCCAGGCATTGTCCTGAGGAAGGCTGTGAGAAGATCAGAGAAAAAAATTAGAAACAATTCTTATCTTCACTTCTGCACCTGTTGTTGTGAACACGTGGAATGTGTTATGGAGATTTATTTACCAAAGAGTAATTTCTTCATTGGCCACTGGTGATGGTGTTTTGGATTCAATTGACCAGTCTGGTCTGTCTGTATCAGACTGTAAGGGCAATGAGTTTCAGGATAGGATAGGGTAGGATAGGATAGGATAGGATAGGATAGGATAGGATAGGATAGGATAGGATAGGATAGCATAATAAAGTGATTGATCAGCCTTCTGGAATCATGGAGTCAATGCTAATTATTTCCACTATGGGGATGCCATGCTACGATAATTATCACCACCAGGTCCTCATTTGGTTTTATTTCCTAGGGTGAAATCTCCCTCTGATGGACACCTCCTACACTGTGCAAAAGCCCAGGTCACATCACCTCCAGCTGTGGAAGAAACAGAGCTGCTCCAGAAGCTTTACCATCTCCTGGAAGCCAAGGGGTTTCAGACAAGGATGGAAGGAGTGGAACTCCTCCTAGACCTGTGCAAAACCAGCCCCCAGCTCATCTCCACTAACATTGCCCAAGTATGTAGGGTATCTCCACTGCTCCTTTCCTTTAGCTCCTTTCCTAAGCCTGTAGCAGCAGAGTTAATTCAGTGTGTCTTGGCACTCCATCCTGGCTGTTTGGGACCCGCTGGTCCCTCTTACCCAGACAAATGTAATTCAGTTTCAGGCTTCAGGACAAGTTATTTCAGTCCAGCTGTATTTGTCTGGCAGGTGCATATTGATGCTGTTCATCAGATGATGGCAGAATTTTCTGCTGGTGTAACTGCTGCTCTCTCCTACTCCCAGTTGGGTGAAGTGAAGGGAATCCAGCCCCTGAAAGCATGGCAATTGTTCCCTAGACCAAAAACGGGTTTGCATAGGGAAGAGAAGTATCAGGCTGGGTTGGTTTAAACCCAGTTGTTTTTTTTAAAGAATACTTCTATATACTCCATCTTGTCACAGCTCTGGCTACTCGTTTCCATCCTTGTTCCTATTCCTCTTGGTAAAGACAGTGCTCACCCTTCTTGGGGGTCTTTTTCTCTCTTTGGAAAAGGAGGAAAACACCTAAGGACTCATCTCTGCCTTCTCCTCCCAGTAGCTTCTTTTTCCCTTTTTCCAGGAAAAGGTGCCTGATAATGTGGCTGTCAAGGGACTGAACCTGCTCTAATGAGAGCTGTACAGCACATTACATTTCAGAAGTCCACTTGTTACTTAGAGAAATGGTCTGGATCCTGGAAGAGTTGATCAGAGCCCTGCACTTCTCCAGACACTGGCTCTGAGAAAAACAAGAGAAAACTTAGATCTCTTCCAGCCATAGTTTTGGCAAAATCATAACTGCCCTCAGTACTGGAGGCAACTGTATAGAAAACCGGGCATTGTAAACATCTGCTTCCACTCAAAGCAAAGGTACTCTTTAGCATTATAAATGGAATTGATTTAATGATTTCTAGATGGAGAGAAATACCATAGGAACTATCCTGTCCCCAGCCAAAACTCCTAAAAACAGAAGAAAATCTTTCAACCAGCATGAGGCTGTGCCACCATTCCAGTGAGTGGCCCACAGGAAAACAGTGAAATTGTGCAAGCGAGTGCTGACCTGACAGAAAGGATCACTTTCATCTTTGACATTGTTGACTGCTACACCCAGTCTTCAAACAAGGACATTTGAATCCAGCTTTCATGTGGCTTGTTCTCTTCACAGATTTTTGATTATTTTGTCCTGAGAATATCTGACAGCCACAAGGAAGTGAAGCAGAGGGTGCTGGATGTGCTGGCTGAAATCACAGGAGCCCTGAACGATGCCTTGAACCCGGTGATCATTGGTTTGGTGGAAGGAATAACAACGAACCTGAACTCAAAGGATCCCAGGGTTCGTGGGGCAGCTGTGAAAGCACTGGAGGAATCCATTGCTCATTTGGGTAAGGCTGAGCCCTGGCAGGGACTCTCCTCAGCTTCGTCTCTGTCTCTCCTGCACATGAGAGCGCTGAGTGCCTTGACAGCTGCTCTTGTCTGTGGAACACTCCAGCTGACACCCACCAGAGGCTGTGCAGGTGCAGCCCTTATGCACCATCCCCAACAGGCTGGAATGGGATCAGCATTTCCCAACAGTCCCAGGAGCCCTTGGCTCTGTGCTGCTTGTCTGAAGAGCAAGTCCTGGGCTACAGCTTTGCTACAGTTCAGAGGCAAAGGGAGTTTGGAGTTTGCTTGGGCCCCGTCTGACTTCCCAAATGAACAGCTTTGCTGTTGGCATGAAGGGACACTGACCCATCAGAGCTTCTGCAGAGCAGCCACCTGCAAGGCTCTACATTAGAGGCATTAGCTGCCTATTTTCCACTTTTCTTCTTTGTCTTCTCTGTTCAAAGGGGAACTGATAATTCACCAAGTTCATTTGTTTAGAACAAACAGGTATAAACCCAGCTGTCAGTGATGCCTTGTTCCACTTGTTGTTTTGCATGGGGCAAGATGGCCACAGCAATTACCTACATAGGCAAGGGCTGCTGTAAATTCCTTTGCCACACACATTTATGTCAGCTCTGAAAATTCCGTACTGGGGGAATATGCCTGAAAAAAGGAGTGTTGAAGAGGCAGGTCTTCAAGGGGAGTTTCCACTTTCTCCTCCCCAGCTGCTCTGTGAACTCAGGAACTGCCTGACTCAGTGCCTTTTTGTGACCCAAGTATGGGGCTCTTCCTTTTTGCTCTGGGTTGCCAAACCTTTTCACTGCTTCCATGGGACTGAACTCCTGAGGTCCCTGGTGTGAAATGTTTTAACACAGCTCCTGCTACAGCAGACAAGTTTGGATTTACAAATGTGAAGGGAGAGCTTTTCTTTTGGAATTTAAAACCCTGCCAAGCAAGCTGGAAGGAAAGAAGAAAAGGATTCATACATCTGCAGAAATGTACTTTATTTTATAAAATGAGGTTGGCCCTGCCCTTTCTCCTATGACCTGAGAAAAGTGAGCAGAAACGTGTGTTTCCCTTGTAGATAAAGTGTCACTGCTGAAAGAGTTCAGCTACCAATGGAATCATCTGAGTGGTCAAGCCCTGCTGGATGTCACTGAGCGTATCACAGGTATGGCCTCCCCTTCTGAGCCAAGAGCTCTTCCCAGGGAGCATTTACAGGCAATGCCTGTGAGCAGACAGCAGAGCAGCTCCTCCAAACCAGGAGGTGCTGAGCGTGTCCCTGCTGCCCCATAGCCAAGGCAGGTGGGTTTGGCAGGTTTTCCCTGGCTGCTGCAGATCTGGGCAGCATCTGAGATGGGGGCAGCGCTCGGCCCGGGGCTGAGCTCTCACTGGGGCATCTCAGAACCACCTCCAGCAAAGGGAGGGCTAAAAAAGCCCCAGCTGGCTCCTCTCTGGGGAGCTCAGGGACAGCTGTGATCTTTGAGGGGAAATGGTGGCAAATGCTTTTTCAGGGCATCAGTTTGTTTTGTCCTTACAGAATTCTTGTTTTTCTCTTGGAAAGTTTTGAGGCTGAACCGTGCAGAGCCTGGGGGTCACAGCTTAGGCCAGAACTCAACAGAGGTATCAGAGGCACGGGTTTAGTGCAAGGCACCTCTGGGGCACAGGGACAGAAGCAGAGTGCTGAGGCTCCCTGCCTGTGCTGTCAGAGTGGCCTTGGACTGAGCCTTTCAGGGTGTGCAAACAGTGTCTGCCTGTGTCAGTGCTGTCCAAAATGCTACAAATGCAGCTGATAATTGATTCCTCAGAGGAGCTTGCTATGTCAGCAATAGCCAAGGAATGGAAAAAGGATAATCTCAATATATAGCAGAGAAGATGATTGATAGCCTTGCTTTAACTGGGGCTAAATCCACTGCTAATTATGCCAACATCTTTGAATGCAAGGTTTAATACACTTTGTGTCTTCATTAGGAATCTCAAAAGGGCATGTTCAGTGATTGGGAATGTCAAAGGTCCTTTAAAGAGCATTTGAATAAAGTAGATCTCCAGCAATAGGGCATTTAGTTTAGCAGTTCTTTTGACCTCTTTTTCAGAAAAACGATTTAACCATAAATTAGGACTACTTTAGAAAGAGCAGATGCTCGCTCTGCAATTCAGTAGGAACAGACAGGTGCTCCTTACGTTCAGTAGTCACCGATGTCTTCAATTGCATTTAAACTCAAATGAATTCCCATTTTAAAATGGGTACCATAACCCTTTCCTGCTTAGCAGAATTGGTTTTGGGTACTTGCAGGAGCTCTTTCAATGCTGATGACTGCTGGTGGATTAACAGCATAGAGAAAATGTAGTCTCTTCCGCCACAGAATATTAAATGCTGCTAAATAACATTTTGTCTGATCAGAAAATAAGAATGGTCTCCAGAGCATTTCAGGTTTTGATCTCTCAGACAAATCTGCCATGCAAGAAGCCTGTTGGTAGTAACTTTTTGTCTGTGATTGATAAAGTTCAGTTCAGAAAATGGGCAGAGGTTTCAGAGACAATATGAGAAAACACTGTTGTTTTGGTTACATTTCAGTCCCCTGTGTAGCCTTTTTCTTTCTCTATGCCCCTATTTGAGTGGACATTACAAGAAAAAATGCCATTAACGTTGGGAAGGGAAGTGGCATTAAAATGTGGAGATGCCCAAATGCCACAGCAATGGGGTCTGAGTAATTACCTAAGGTTTGAAACAGCTCTTTGTTGGAAGCCCCAAAAGCATTCTGCCAAAGACACCAGCTGGTCACTGATGTTTCTCATCCAGCTGCCAGGCAGCAGCCATCTCTGGTGGGCTGGAGTTTTGAGGTGTGTTCTAACCCTGCCCTTTGCTGTGTGCCACTGAGCACAGGGAAGAGCAAGAATAGACGTTTGGCACTTGACATCAAAGTTACAAAAATGGAATCATCCCTTTTATTAGAAATCTCTCCATTTCCTCTCTATGGTGCATTTCCAAATCTTCAGTGTGGGTTTAGACAATTTGTTAATGGAAATCAAAGGCAATTGGACATTTCATTCATTGTTCATGCAGAAAGAGATTGTGAAATAATTTAGTAAAGGTAGGAAGTCTGCCACGGGGACAAGGCTCTGGTTGGAGCAATTAGTGCTGAGGGGTGGGTGGTTCTGTTTCCAGGATGCTCAGCTGCTTTGCCCGTTTCTGGATCAAGGGGCTCTGGGTGCTGTTTTGCTGCTCTTGGCCAGAGAGGCTGGCAAGAAGCAGAAGCAGAGGTAGATCCTTGTTTGCAGTGAGGCTGGTGGGTAAGGAGCTGTGTCTCTGTCCCGGCAGTGCTTGTGCAGGGGGTTCATGCCAGGAGCCCTGAAGTCGTCCAGCGCGACACCCTGCCCGTGCTCTGGTCCTTCCTGGGGAACAAGGTGCTGCCTGTGCGGAGCGCCAACGTCCTCACCGTGGCCACCAAGCTCGCCTCTGCCCTGTGCAAGGTGATGGGCACCCAGCTGAAGAAATGTGCTGCCAGCAAGCCTCCACATGTGCAGGAAAACCTCTCCAAAATGCTGGGCTGGTGAAGGCAAGATGTTCTCCAGAAGGCTGAGGAAGTGCTGAGTTGGACACCTCTGGATTTGCCTTTTGAGCTATGCCAAAAATGACGAAATCCTAAGGAAGGGTGTTCATCTGCCCCTGCTCTCTCCATTGCCCTTCCTAGTCATGGCATGGGGGGCCTGGAGCAGCTCCCGACTGAGGACAAGGTGAAGGCAATCATGGCTCAGCCTAACACAGAGGTGAGGGGGGAGCTGGGCCAATAACTGCTGGGAGGAAGGGTCTTGTGGCAGCCCAGAGAGGCTGTGCACATTGCCAGGGAACAGCTGTGCCCTGCATGTGCCCCTGCACTGAGCTGTGCTGCTGCCAGTGCCCCTGGAGCTGTAGGGCTGCTGAGCTGTGGGGCAGGCAGAGGAGCAGGAGGGTGCATGTGCAGCTGAGCCATTCCTGGGGAGCACAGGGCTCTGGGCTCCCTGCTGTCCCAGGGCAGCCCAGGGGCCAGGCTGTGCCTGTGCCAGCTCTGGGCAAGTGGCTCAGGGTTGTGCCCCGGCCTGCCTCAGTGTCTGCCAGAAGGAGCATGTTTCCCTGTGCAGCTGTTTAGACATTTCCAGGAAATGTGTCCCAGGAAATATGGAGCTTCAGATGCTTTAGGTTTGCATTGTGGCCTCTGTTAAACTTTGTGTCTCCATTTTGCAGTTCTGACTGGTTACAGTCTTACCAAGAAGTTTTCTCTGGACACTTCCAATGTTCCCTCACCCACAAAGTCCTCACCTCCCATCCAGAAGAGCTCTCTTTCCTCCAAGCTCAGGAAGAAGCTGCCGCCTGTATGGAGAGTGTTTGAAGAACAGGATTGATGCATTAGGCTTGATAGTTACAGATGTACATATGTTCTGATCCTTAGATGTAGTTTTGAATTAATGTATTTTGATTCTGTCTTTAAGTTTTGATGACATAGTTTTAATTCTACATATTGTATTTTGATGATGAAAAAAAAACTAAATTTAAAAAAAAATTAAATAAACCAAGAGGAGAATGTGAGACCAGGATCTGCTAGCCTAGAGATTATGGGAGTGCAGCTCACTCAATGTGCCAGTGTCTCACCACATCCTTTCCTCATTGGGCCTCTCCTCTTCCTCTTTGGCCATGTTTTCTTTGTATCATTTGTGCTGCTCTTTGTTACTTGGAATAACAACGGGGCCACACATTGACCTCTTTGGGGGACAATGGATCCAAAAGATCCTGTCTAGTCAAAGGTTTTCTACCTAGGTGTGTTCTGTGCTCACCAAAGGCCTGAGCAAAGAAACCAAGAGAAGTGTGCCCAAATCCCAAAGCTTTGCTCCTTTGAAATCTCCCACAGATCTGGCTCACAGGTGTCCTCAATCACAATTCCATAGGTAAGAAGAGGTCATGTATTTCACTGGGAAAAGATGCACTGCTTTGGAAAAGCCACCTGTATGTATGTTTACCCAGGACAGCAGTGCATCTGTGTTGTTTGCACCTTGTTTGCAGAAGGATGAGTGCAATGGGAGGCCAATAACAAGCAGCTGCTGGCCGCGTCTCAGGGTTGAGCAGGCAGGGGAGGCTGGGGTTGGGCACAGGCAGCGCCCGGCCCAGGGGCTGAGCCCGCGCCAACCCTTCCCTCCTGCCACTCTCTCCAGCTGGCAGAGGACAGGAGCAGAGCGGCCGAGCACCTGCGCCAGGCCCTGAGCTACCTGGAGAGCCCACAGGAGCCGCTGCGAGAGGCGGCCATCAGGTTCATGGGTGAGTCCCGAGTTCGGGCTCCCTCCCAGGCCTGGCCCGCCGCACCTCGGCCCCAGCCCCAGCTTCTGCCCCGGCAGCACCAGCCGGGCCTGGCGCCATGGAGCCCCGCCTGGCCTGGGCATTGCTGCTGCCGCCCACTGGCAGCCGTGCCCTGGGGCGGCAGCGAACAGCAAGGGCCGGGAGCTGTGCCGCTGGTGCCGTGACAGCCTCTGTGTTCACAGGCATGGCCGGGCGGCGCCTGAGGGGGCAACAGCAAGAGCTGCAGCTGATCTGCACTGGTGAGTGAGTGAGGGCAGCCGGCTGACAGCAGGGGCTGCTGGGGGGAGCTGCAAGCCCTGCCCCGGCTGCGGGGGGCTCTGCTCCCATGGGCAGAGCACACGGAGCTTTCAGGGCCACATGGGTCATTCGTGGCCAGCAGCTTCGGGCTGATCCCCTTGCTCCCTGCTCCCTCCTGGCCATGGAAAGAGCCAACTGGGATGGCTCTTGCAGGGGGCTCTTCTGGGGTCCTCGCAGGTCCACCTCTGACCGTGCCTCTGTTCCTCTCTCTTGCAGCCCTGGAACGCCTGACGGAGGACACGAGCAGTGCTGTGTCACAGCTGGCACTTGAAACACTGCATGTCCTCCTGGCAATACAGCGTGAGCGATATTCCACCATCCAGAGGCTGCACGATCAGCTGCGCAGGGCATGGAGGACTCGTGCTCGCCTGTCGGGGCTCGGCTGCTGCACTGCCAGATGACTGAGGAGGAGAGCTGATCCCGGAGGCTGTCTTTGCTGGGGCAACCTGAGCCAGGGGTAATTTTCCTTTTCTTTAAGATTTTTCTTTTCTTCTTTTCCATTTTTTATCTATATTGTAAATAAATAAATTATAGAGTATATAGAATTATATATATTATTATAGATTATAGATTACTATAAATAATTCTAGAATGTGTTATGATACACAGACTGCCAGGAGCTTTTCTTTGCTGCCCAAGGTCTGCAGGGCAAGAGGCAGGAAAGGGTGAAAAGGAAACTTGTGCTCAGCAGCACAGCACGCTGAGGGGTGATGAGGCCCTGTAGGCACAATTGTTCAGAAGGAGCAATGAAGGGGGAAAAGAGTGCTTGTGCTCAGCCAGCTGCCCAGGTGTGCAGTGGGCAAGGGGAAATGGCCAGAAGCCCCTTGGCCTGTGGTGGTTCTGCTGCAGCCTTTGTGCTGCCCACAGAGCGGCTGGGCAGGGGCCGGGGCTGCGGGGATCCCTGCCAGAGCGGTGCCTGGAGATGGCCACAAGCCCTCTGCCAGGAAGGAAGCTCCATCCGTGTCCTCCTGCCCGTGTGCTGCTGGCTGCCTTGCTGAGGGCTCCCAGGTGCCTCTGGATGGGGCTGCTCTGGAGCTGCTGTGGGGCTGTGGCGCTGCTGCCAGGCAGCTTGGCCAGGCTGGGGCAGCCCCTGAGGGGCTGGGGCGCTGGCAAGCCCTGAGCAATTGGCTGTCAGAGGCCACAAGCAGCCCCCTGGCAGCCGCCTTGATCCTGACAAAGTTGACTTGCAAGACGGATCCTGGGCACTCTGCAACTAACAGCATTGCTGCTGTGGAAAACCCAAATGCAGGGAAATCGCAGACCTTTGGTCTTGTCAGCAAAGCTTAGAATTAAACACAGGATTTGATCGGAGACCTTGGAAAGGGCTTCCAAACTTAGGTGCTAGAAGCGAGAATGAAGATTTCTGGTTTCTAGCAGAGACACGGGGAGGAATGTTGAAGTGGAGGAAAGTTTAGAGTTTTGGAGTCCAAGATCTAGAAAAAATAAAAGTAGTTACAATGGAAAACAAGAAGCTTAGGATGCAGTGCTGTAGGTTTGTGTGTCATAACATGATTGGTTAAGGAAGCTTACACTGTAGCATGAGTCCCTAAGACGAAATATTGAAGGGTTGGCTCCAAAACACAAATATCCTTGTTGGCCGTGTCTTCTTGGCCAAGAAATCCTTCAAAGCTCTTGTAACTACAAGTCTTGTGGCCTTGTGAGCCATACGGTGGAGATGTGAGCCAAACTCACCCTTCCTGTCTATGTAGAGGAGAAGAAAAAGCAATGGCATCATGTAAAAAACTCAGAGATCCGCTCTCTAGCTCGTTCCAAACTCCTTCAACTCCCCCAAAGTAGAATTTAGCTGCAAATAGATGACAGGGACTCTTAGTGATGGCTCTTTGACTCCAGAGCAGCTGCTTTAGAATCTTTCTCATAACCCTGTGTAGTTATGTGCCAGAAATGGATTATTGGAAGAAACTTTCCCAACTGACTTGCGTGGAGGTTTGTTTGAAGGGTATTTGAGGAGAAAAGCTCCCAGCAAAGGTCTGGGCTTTGGCCTAGCTGTGTCCCCTGCTGATTGTGAAGTGTGCCATCAGCAGCAGGGCTTTCTAAGCTGAAAATATCATCAGGACACTTGGACTTGCTCTTTTTAGCCTCTAAAAGCTGGACCCAATTTCGAGGCAGTTTTGGAGACCTCATCTATGGGTGGATGGAGCACCTAGGATTTTCCCAATTGCTGGGAATGGTTCTCCAGGTCCCTGGAGTATCCAGGGCCCTGGTAAGTTCCAGCCCCACACATGCCATGGCAATGAGAAGCAAAGGAACCCAGAGCTTTTTGTGCTGCCTGTGTCACTGCACCGGAGTCATGGAATGGGAACACACAGCCCTTGTGCTGGAGCTGAGCTGCTCTGTCCAGCACTGGTGGCCGCCATCCCAGCTGGTTTTGCTTGTCCCGGTTCCCTGACAGCTGGGGCCCTGGGCAGAGCCCTGAGAGTCTGGTCTTCCCCCAGGGAAGGAGAAGGAGCCCCTGGAGAAGCTGTACCGAGTGGGGATGCTGCTGCTGCTGCTGCTGCTGCTGCTGCTGCTGCTGCTGCTGCTGCTGGAGACAGCGAGGGTGACATCAAGGATGACAAGCTCTTCCTCAGCCTGGCCACTGGAGGCTGAAGGTGATGGACTTTGATTCTGGCACCTTTTTTCAAAGCCAAACTCCACAGGGGATTTGCAGATGAGTCCCCAGCCGGGGAAATTCTCCCAGATTTGGGCATGACCCAGCGTGGTGGGGAACCAAAGACTCCCCCTTTGCTGGGGGCGATGCAAGTAATTCTTCAGTCGCTGCCCGGCTGCTTTTGGCAGGGCCGGATCCTGGGCTGAGGTGGGTACGAAATGGGAGTGGGCTCCTGGCCCTGCCAACAGCCCCCAGCACCCACTGTGCCCCGGGCTGGGGTTTGGGCTGGGGCAGCCAGCCCGACACAAACAAAGCCCCATGGTGGGAGCAGAGGTGGGACTCCAGAACCTGTGCACAGCTGCTTTGCTGTGCAGGCAAGGAAGGGCTTGGGCTGCTCCACTGCCCTTGTTTGCTTTGGGATCATCGTGATTTTGGGGGGCAGTGCAGGGGGGAAGAGAGTAAGTGTGGGCTTCCCTCAGCCATGGCTGGGTTTTTCTCAGACATGCAGGGGTTGGGCCTTCCTCAAGGCCCTGACAGAGATGGGAGTTTTTACCGTTTTTCTTGTTTTCCCTTTTTGCATCTAATCTCTTTTCAATAATGTGTTGTTTGTTTTAGCAGAGGAAGCGTTCCAGGTGGTCCAGTGTGGATGGGGAAGTGCTTGGGAGCAGCTGTGGCGTGGATGGGCCGTGCCCTTGGAGAAGGCTGAGGACATGGTTTGGGAGCAGCTTTTCTTCCAGCCATGGGTGGCGTGAGGTGGGTTGTCGGATTTTTGGGCTGTTTAGATGGTCTGGGAAAAGCCCAAGATGGCCTTGGGCCCCCGGGTTCGAAAGGACGAGAGGAAACTTCAGATTTTTTCTCGGTCTCGGTGTTTATTAATTGCTTATCTAAAAGATTTTCTCTTGGCCTGACAGAGTTCTGCTCAGCAGTCAGCCATGGGCACACACTGAGAGCCCCTGGGGCGGCCACCTATCTTTATACCCGGAGTTACGTATACAATATTTATCATTTTTCTCCAATACCCTCTACCCTTATTAACCAGTGTTCCCCTAGTAAGGTCCAATCCCAGAGTGCCAACACCACCACAGAAGATGGAGGCCTAGAGGAAGAAGAAGAAGGAGAAGGGCACGCCCCAATTCCTCCATCTTACTTCTCTAGACCCCCCTGTACAGAAATCTTAAACCCTGTATCTCACACTCCAATTAACTTATCCCTTCACCATTCACCCCGGTGAAATCCTCCTATCCTCATACTGATGTCATCTCCCATGTGGGATCAAAGTCCAGCCACCAGACATTTCTGGCAACATTCCAGGACTCCCAAGCCCCCCAGGGGGGGTCTCGTTCACCCTGCACCCCAGTTCTGAGAGACTGAGATCCCACAGTGGGTCCCTGTGTGCTTCGCAGGGTGGGATCAGAGCTTTTGGGAGCTGGCAGCGAGCACAGGAGCATCCTACTCTGGGCAACTGCTGAGAGCTGCATTTGCGGTGACTGGCTGCAGGCTGGACACATGTGCTGCCCTCCTGCTCTGCTGCCAAAGGCAGCAGGGATGGGCAGCTCTGGGCACAGCTCTGGGCACAGCCAGCATGGCCTGGGCACCGCAGGCCTTGGCACACGGGGACAGGAGCCCTCAGCTGACGGGCGGTTTCTGCTTTCTCTCCTTGCAGCCGGGCTCTGCGGGTGCTGAGGCTGCTCTGGGCTCTGCCAGGGCTCTGCTGGGCTCAGCCCTGGGCCCAGCTGGGCTGGCTCTGCCCTCACATTGCTCTGACAGCTTTGCATCAGACGAGCCCGTTGCGAGCACAGCGCCTGAGCTTTCTGCTTTGGCAGGTGAGTGAGACTCTGCTGCAGGCCCAGAGATTGCAGCTGGGGACACACATGCAACTGGCAAGGACCCAAACTCTCCACAGTCCCAGCTGAATGCCTGGATCTGTACAGGGTGTTTTGTGTGTCCCGTTCTTCCATCTTGATTGGCTGGAATTGTGCAATTGCACTTTCTTCCTCCTCTAGCAGTGCCACGAGTGGGCCAAAGCTGGCGAGCAGGCCGTGTTCCTGAGGCAGTGCAGTCTGGAGCTGGTGGATGGAGAATTGCCCTTCTGCACTGCCAAACCAGAGCAAAAAGCTGTCAGTGGGACTTTGTGTGTCTAAGAAACTCCTGGCAGTTTCAAAGGGAATGTGCAGCTCATTTGCAGGGTGAGAAGGAAGGTGATCTTCTAAAGGATTTGGGGTTTGACAGAGTTTCCATTCCCAGTCCTGCTTGGAGCTGGAAGGGCACAAAGCAATTTCCTCTTGCTTCAACCACAATTTCAAATACCAGTGTTGGGAACAAAGCCCAAAATCTTTTAAGAGGCTGCTGAGGTCAGTAAGATGGATCCATGCCATCAGCACATTTACAATGTAAAGAACTGAGTTCTCTTTTGAAAAAGATCATTTACCTCTTAATGCAAAGAAGGTGTCTTTGCATTTATGTTTTGTTTTTTTTCACTAACATTGTGTTATGTTTTTTCACTAACACTTGGATTTTATTCTTATGTTTTACAATTTACCTAGATTTTTCCTTTTTCCTTTTTTTCCTTCTAAATAGAAAACATGTCCTACAGAAGAAATGTCCTTTGCTCCTGGTTCCCGTGTGGAGCAGCTCCCTTCCTGCTGGCTGAGCTGCTCAGGCAGAGCCCGGCAGCTCCTGGCCCTGCAGGGCTGAGGCTTTTCCCTGTTGCTGGGCACAGACTGATGGAGCAGCACTGCTGAACACGGGCACACAGAGGGACCAGCAGCAGCTGCCTTTGGCCACCTGAGGCTCCAAGGCCCAAACTCTGATCAGCCAGGGCTGGAAGAGACTGGCAGGATCTGATCCCTGACTCTGGGCCAGGCCTGCACAAATGACCCCACAGCAGCAGCAGCAGCAGCAGCAGCAGCAGCAGCAGATGGAGCTGATTTTGAGCACAGCCCCTGCCCCTCTTCCCTCCTGTGTGCAGCAGTGTCACAGCAGCCTGAGGCACCTGGGAGCCCCCAGTGCCGGCAGGGACTGGAGATGGCAGCCCTGGGCTCCTGGAGGCTGTGCAGGGAACGGAGCTGGGCACTCCCTGTCCATGGGGAGCTTCCAGATGGAAAAGGCAGCTGTGCCCAGGCAGCTCCAAGGGCACAGAAAGGAGGCTCTGGAGCACTGGATCTGTGCCAGTGCCACAGTCCTGGGCAGCAGCCAGCGAGCCCTGGGGGAACAGAGGGCACAGCAAGAGGGACAGAACCAGGCAAGGGCTGAGACTGGAGAGAGCCAGGCCTGGGAGCAGGAGCAGCTGCTCCATTGCACTCTTGGAGAAAGCTCTTGGCTGGTTCAAAGCGCTGAAAGACGTGAAGGGCAGAGAGGAGGCCACAGCAAACAATGCTCCTGTTTGCACAGCCTCCCCTCTCCGTGTCCCAGAAGGAATTGCATGGACTGTGCTCTTCTCTCCAATTGGTCTCATTCAGCATGAGCACCTCAGCACCAGGAGCGGAAGGAGCTGAAGCCTCAGGCCACAGGAGCTGGGCAAGAGGAGACTTTCTGAGCAAAGTAATGCTGCTAAAATAGCCCCAGCTGAATGCAGTGGATATTAGCATGGAGCCACAGAATCCTTTCTGTTGGAAAAGCCCTCTGAGCTCACCCAGTGCAGCCGCTCACCCAGCAGTGCCAAGCCCAGCACTAAACCACGTCCCTGAAGTGCCAAGGTCTGGACACCAGCCCTGAGTGCGGCCTGAACAGCAGGCCCTGAGCCAAAGATGGCCTCTGGATGAACCTTCCAAGCAAAGGTTATCTTTGTATCTGCTCCCTGATGAAATATGCATGGTCATTAGCACTGAGATAGATGTAGCCACTCATTAGTGAAACATGTCTTGACCTTTGTGTATTTAGAAGCCAGACAAGGCCATGAAATCTGACATCTTGTTTGGGGCTGTATGGTCAAAGTCAGCTCCCTTGGTTCCTCCTTGAGCCCTGGCCAGGCTTTGGGAGGAACCCAAGAGGAGGATGAAAGCAGATGTTGCCACACTAGCAGTGCTGTCAGTTTGTTCATTCAGCACTGTCAGAGCTGGGCCCTCTCCCAGCAGGATTGGAGCCTCACCTGGGGCTGGAGGCACCTGCAGGAATGCCCAGTGCCCAGGAGTGGCTCTGCAGCCCTTGGCTGTGACAGCTTCCCCAGCTGCTGTGTGGGTCTGGGGGATGGTAAAGGTTGAGGGTAAATGCTGCTGGATCTTTGTTAATCACTGCTGCAATCTTTGGTGGTGATTGCTGGGTGCATTGCTGAGCTGCTCCTGTTGTGATTCTTTGCTGCTCTGAACTGCAGGAAATGACACTGATTCCTTCAGTTGGAGTCTGTGTCTTTGGTGCTGACCCTGCCCACTGGCAAAACAAAACTGGCACAGTCTGTCCAGATGCCAACAAAATGTCACTTGTTCAGTGTAAATGTGAGGAATCAGTCCCATCAGAAATTCCCAGCTGGGAAGCCCTTTCCTGGAGTTCCCTGGCTCTGGAGTGGGCTGAGGTTGGAGCCCCGTGGGAGCAGTGGGGCAGTTGGGTAAAAGAGGCTGCACCCCTGGATGTCTTCAAATGCATCCAAAAATTGCACATGGAAAAGGAAAAGACCTTGTGGGTTTGGGCAGACAAAGATGAATTTGTTGAGAGTACTAGGAAACAGCACCTTCAGAAGGAACAATGATTGTTGGAATGCTCCCACATGGAGGGAGAGAAGAAGGTTTTAATCTTGAACTGATATGCATTTGTGCAAGTGAAATATCTATATACATAATAATTATATATGTATTTATAGTATAATAAGACCTCAATCTATCTATTTATACAAATTTATTTATGTCTGTATCTATCTATATTTCTATATCACTATCTATCTATGAAATTATATAATAACGTGAAATAGTGCTGACAATACTAATTTGGTAGCTTTGGCTGCTCAGGGATGTAACACTAAATACCCTACAGAACAGGACTGGCCAGGACCCTAATGTCAGTGGTCAACTTTTTGAGATTGTATACAATGAAAAAGGGAGAAAGGGAGAAAATTGTCTATTTTTGACGGGTTGCTGATACTGTGGTGCAGGGTGCTTTGTCTGTTCCTGTGAAAAATACAGTGATTTTGCCTGCAGGGTTTTTCATGTACCAGATTATGCACAAGCTGCAGGATTGGGTGCACGGGTGAAGGGGTTGTTAAAAGAGCAGTTGGAAAAATAAGGAGATGGGAACCTTTGTCCATGGAGAACCAATCTCCCAGATGTGCTCCATGCCCTTCACAATGGCCCACTGGGGAAATGGAACCCCCTGGCTGTGCACGGCTGCCCCCAATTTGCAAATCCAACCATGGGCAGTGAGACTTGGGCTGCCTGGGAAATTGTTCTGGCTGTGATGGCCCCTGGCAGGGCCAGCCCAGAGGCTGCAGGGCTGGGCCTTCATGCACTGGAATTAATTAGGAGAAATTCAAAGCCAATGACAGCTATCAATTCTGAAACAGGAATTCAGATTCCTCCAGGACACTTTGCTTTGGTTACTGCTCCCTTGGAGCTTGGCCTTGCAAAGTGTTCCTGTCATGGCAGGAGGAAATGATGCAGAATATCAAGGAGAAATTACAGTAATTCTGTAAACAATAGTGACCAGGATTGGATTAGTCAACCCTGTGACAGGGTAGTACAATTATTGATACTGCATTTTTAGGAATGATTGTGAAAAAAGGAGATCCACCTCCAATCACCACTGTTTGTGCAAATAAAGGGTTTGGGTGCAGCAGTCCTAATAATGGAGCCAGAGTGTGGGTCCCGAGGCCAAAAGGCCCTCCCAAGGCAGCTGAAGGAGCAACTCCTGGAAAAGACAACTCTTGAGTCCTGAAACCTGGGCAGGAACAATGGGAATGTGTCCCTGCAGCCAAGGATTCTGTGTGAGAACAAGGAGATCTGACAGGATATGGTTTTACACATCCTGCCAGACCAGATCTCCCTGTTTGCCCCAAGGGCCCCTTTGGGAAATGCTCTGATCCACGGGGCTCCATGTGAAGGCTGCTGTGACACTGAGGGACTTGCACAGCAATTCCATCCAGGAGCCTGGGTGCCCCTCAGGGACTGGGACCCAGCCCCTTCCAGACAGAGGGGAAAGGGCCCCCCCAAGCCTTGTTAGCCACTAACAGCATGGGAAAGCTGAACAGCAAAGGGCCTGGGGGCATTATTGTGGAATTAAAAAGGTGCCAGCTCCATGCAAAACAGAATTCTTGTTCCTAATTGGAATGAGATTGAGAAAAAAGAATGAAGAACGGTATCACTGAAGTACTGCTGATGTCTGTAAGATGTACCTTGATAGTCAGCCAGAATCTTTGTCTGCCACAAACACCTCTGGTGTTTCACCAAGGGATTGGTCATCAAAATGTAATGATGGGTTATGATGGATTGCTGAGCTTCTTTTGTAATTCATTGCTAATGATGATGTGCTTTGCTGAGCTTATCCTTTTGTAAATCTTTGCAGCTGTGCATGATATAAATGACACAATTCCTTCAGTTGGTGTCTGTGTCTTTGGTAGTGACCCTGCCCACTGGTGAAACAGGGCCCCCTCTTGCCTAAGTGTTCCCTGGGA
Source organism: Melozone crissalis (assembly GCF_028551555.1). Classification (NCBI taxonomy): domain Eukaryota; kingdom Metazoa; phylum Chordata; class Aves; order Passeriformes; family Passerellidae; genus Melozone; species Melozone crissalis. Next base: position 2,748,961 of record NW_026535821.1, read on the forward strand.
AGGCAAAAGCCCTCCCTCCAAAATTCCCCCCTTCCTCCCTGTTCCCCCCTTCATACCCTGAGCATGATGTGCTCTGGTGTGGGGTACCCCGGGGTCAGTTGGGGTCCCCTGTCCTGGCTGTGTCCCTGCCCAGCTGCCCCGCAGCCCCAGCCCCTCCCCAGCGTGGCTGGACAAGGGGCAGGACAGGCCTTGGCTGTGCTGCAGCTCAGCAAGAACAAAACCATCTCTGCGTGCTCAGCCCTGTGCTCAGCACCCGGCCCAGCAGTGTCTCAGTGCCAGGGGCTGTGCCCTCAGTCCCTGCCAGGGGTTTCCATGGCAACTGCCAGGCCAGGTGACCCAGGTGTCCCCCCAGTGCCGGTTGCCATGGAAACAGTGCCCAGCCCTGCCCCTTTCTGTCTGGCTGACCTGGCCTTTGGCCCTGGCAGTGCCGTTGGCTGCTGGTTCCTGGTGCCTGAGCGGCCAGCGCGGCACAGGGCAGGTGGCCATGGCACAGCCCCCAGCAAGGGATCCCCTCTGGCTCTGGGCACTGACACCAGCCCTGAGCAAGGGCCCAGGGCAGCTTTCCATGGCCACCAACCATCACAACAGCTCCAAGCATTGGTTGCCATGGCACCAAACCAAGGAACGGGTCCCCGTGGCCATTGCCATGGCACCTGGTGGCACCAACGAGTGTCACTGCAATTGTACCTGGAACAGCCCGGGCACTGCTTTGTCCCAGGGTTGCCATGGCCGCTGAGGACAGCAACAGCTCTGCAGGCAAGTGGCCATGGAACCTGGCTGCAGAAATGGCTCCTTGGGCTGGTTTCCAAGGAAACCTGAACTGATGGGGGTTGCCATGGCACCCAAACCCAGCAGTGGGGTCATTGCAGTGTCCATGGCAACAGTCCCTTGCAATGGCACCACTGCATGTTGGGATGATGATCCACCCTCACAGCTGGCCCAGGGCAGGTCTGGAGTGCTCCTGGTGGCAGCTTGTGCTTGGCACACACTTGAGGAGGATGTCTGTTTGCAATGGGGAAACTCAGGAGTTTTAGATTGCTTCAAAAATCAAAGAAGGAAAATCCCTCTTTGGCTGTGTGCAGCCAGTTCTTCAAGCAAAGCAGGTTCCAGGTGAGTGAGGAGAGACACAATGGGCTTGGGGAATGTGGAGCAAGGTTGTCTACACTGGCTCAGAGCTCAAGGCACAGCTTCTCTGAGCAGGCCAGGGCTCCTTAGGAGAGTCCCTGGATCAATATCAGTCACTGAATGCTGCAATCACCTCTTGTGTAATAGGAACAGCAATAAAAGACACCCTTTAAAATAGGACTACATATTTCCTGGAAGCTCTTTGAACTATTTCTCCATAACTGTCAAAGGAAACCGTCCTAATGAACTGCACTGGAGCAGAGGGAAATCAAGGCAGAGCCAGGGTTTGTCAGGACTTGCTTGATCCTCATGAGCCTCACTGTGCATTTGGAGCTGAGCCCTTGAACATCAGGGCCTGGCAGGAGATTGCACAAACCTTGCCAGGAGTCAAAGGCAGAGGAAACACCCCAAGTTTCTCCAGGCATTCATGGCTCCCACTGAGGTCCCTCTCCAACACAGGCTCCTCATGCATTCCTTGCAGGAGAGAACTGGTGGCCAGAATGGCACAAAAACCTCTCAGACACTCAGTGTGGAAAGGAAAATCCAAAGCACCTTCAGCACCTTGAGTGTCTCAAAGCATTAATGAGCCCCACTGAGTGTCAGTACAAAGCTCTCCAGGGACTAATTCACGCAGATAATTGGGGCCATGATTGGACAAATATCTCCCAGAGTCTATCCAAAAGGAAATACCAAGTACCTTGAAAGAACTGAAGTACTTTGAAGCATTAATGAGCCCCACTGAGTGGTGTTACTGACAAAGCCTCTCTAAGAACTAACTACAACACATAATTGGAGGCCATGACTGCACAAAGCTCTCAGAGACTCCAAAGCAAAAGCAAAACTCCAAGTCCTTTGAAAAGCCTGAAGTGCCTGCAGGGAGCATTCAGGAGCCCCCAGGGCCATTGCTGAGCAAGGCTCCCCAGGGACTCCTTCCAGCAGATCCTTGAGGCCACTGGGATGTGGGCTAGGGGGAGATGCTGAGGACAGGACAAGGGAGTGACAGTGCCCAGCTTGGCTGGGGCTGTGCCAGGAGGCCCCAGTGCCTCAGGACAAGGTGTCTCCTCCCAGCCCTTGGTGACACAGACCCTGCTGCTGTGCCCCAGGGCACCAAGACTTGGCTTCTCTTTGTCCGCAGCTGCCATCAGTGCCTGCAGTTCTCTGCTCTGCCTGGGGCCTAGGGACACTTTCCCTGTCATGTCCCTTACAGGGATCTCTTCAAAGTACAAGAAACTTCAGTGTTTCAATAGAACTGAGTTCTTGAGGGTTCTTGAAGGTTCTGTGACATCCCAGAGCTGGCTGTGACATCACAGAGTAGGGTCTGAGGCCATAGAACACAGTCTTCCATCATAGAGGGTGGCTCTGTGGCATCAGAGAGTTGGTTGTGACATCACCTGGTGGCTGTGGAACATCATAGAGCAGGCTGTGACATCACAGAACAGATTGTGACATCAGAGGGTGACTTTGTGACATCAGTCTTCTGTGATGTCACAGCACTGCTGTATGACATCGCAAGGTGACATCGAGTTGGCTCTGTGACATCAAAGGGGCAGTGTGACATCACAGAGAAGGCTGTGTGACATAACAGGGGCTCTGTGACATCACAGGGGCAGTGTGACATCACGGGGGCTGTGTGACATCACGGGAGCTGTGTGAGGTCACTGGGAAGGTCACTCTGCCCCGGCCCCCCTCACAGCTCCCCCCAGAGCAGTCCAACCCTGCTCGTGCACAGCGGGGTCCCCTGTCCTCCCGGGTCCCCCCACCCCTGGCCCCGCAGCCTCCCCCAGAGGATGTTCCACGAGATCGACCCCAGAGCCTGACACGGGGACGGGGGGCCGGGGCCCTGGGGGTGGCACAGGGGGACAGGGACCTCCCGGCAGGGTCCCTGTGTCCCCCAGAGCCAGAGCCTGGGCCAGGGCTCCTTCACCCTGTTACGAACGAGGGCTTGAGAGCGCTGAAAAAATCCCCAGCAAGGGAGCAGCAAAAACCAGATTTAATATTAACCAACAGCAGCACAAAGTTCCTTGGCAAGAGTCGCTCTGCTCCTGACTGGACTCTTCAGGCACACCAGGGAAACAAAGCAACAACAAAACCAAACAGAACCCAGGCAATCAAACCAGAAATTAACTGAGAACTGTCCATCTGTGTGGGTGTGTGTGACACAAGGACAGCAAGGGCAAGGATAAAAGGAACACGGCCTGAAAGCTTAACAGAGCTCAAACTTAACCGGACGTTACTTATACATTAACCTTAACTGATAGTTTCAACCTCACAATTTAGCAAAAGAGCAGAGTGTAACAGCATGTAACCTAACTTAAACCTATGACTTCGCAATTTAACAGAGGTATAACATTTAACAATATTGAACTTAACATAAAACTTATATTAAAGGTAACCACTTATCAAAAGAAAAACTCTCAGCAGCATTTAATTTAACTTAGGCCTCGTGATTTAACCTTCCCTACAGGCCTGACTGACTCAGCTATCCAAGGCACAACAACCCCTCAGAGAGCAGCATTTCTGCCACATTTCCCCAGCACAGGCACTCGTGTGTGCACACAGACACCAAGAGTCAGTGCAAAGCACCTGTGAGAAATTCCCCTGAGGACAGGAAATGCTCACTGTGGATCCTTTGGCATCTCCCCAGTGGGCAAAGGGTTGAGCCTGGAGGAGTGGGGGGATTGGCCCAGGCTCTGTCGTTGTTCAGGATCCCCGAGTGCAGCAAACAGGAGAGTTCCCAGCTGGGAGAGGCCTCACTCAGAGGGAGTCGCTGGCCCAGGAGAGCTCCAAGGGCTCCTTTTGGAGCGCTGTGTGCAGGGCCCCAAGAGAGGGGCTTCAGTCCCAGCAATGGTTCATCCTGGCCGCACTTGGCATCAACAGCTTTCTTTGGCAGGCTGAGAACAGGGATGTTGTGCCACGGAGGGAACAAAAACAGTTCCCAGGGCTGCTCCTACAGAAACCAGGAGCTGGTTGGGCAGCAGCAGTGGCTGGAGCAGTGTTTGTGATGAGCTGCAGAGGGGCTGAGCCCAGGGGCTGGGTGCCAAGGCCGAGGCCCAAGGAGCATTTCTCAGCTGGCAGGGCGGCCTGAGAAGGGGAGGGGGGAATGCAGCAGCACAGGGCCATGGAACCAAGGGACCATTGTGACACTGTGGAGCCTTGTGACACCAAGGGACCATTGTGACACTGTGGGGCCCTGTGAGACCAAGGGACCATTGTGACACTGTGGGGCCCTGTGAGACCAAGCGACCATTGTGACACTGTGAGGCCCTATGAGACCAAGGGAGCATTTTGGCAATGTGATGCCTCATGGTGTCATGGAGACCACTTTGACATTGCTGGGCCTCATGGAACCAAGGGGACTGTACTGACGCTGTGTGACTCCATGGAATGTAGGGATCATCATGACATTGAGAGGCCACATCGGACCAAGGGTCCATTGTGATAGCACCGGGCCTCATGGAACCATGGAGACCATTATGACACTTTGTGGTGTCATGGAACCAGGCAGCCATTGTGACACTGTGGGACTCCATGGAACCAAAGGTTCACTGTGACATTGCAAGGCCTCGTGGAACCATGAAAAGACAATTAAGACACTTTACAGCCTCATGGAACCAAAGGGCTATTGTGACACTGAGGGGCCCATGGAATCACAGAGACCATTGTGACACTCAGGGGACTCATGGAGACCATTGTGACACTATGAGGCCCCATGGAATAAGCAAAGCATCGTGAGACTGTGAAGCCTCATGGAACCAGTAAGACCATTGTGACCCTGAGAGGAGCATTGTGATATTGTGGGGCCGCGTGAAACCAAGAGGCCTTTGTGACACTGCAGGGCTGCATGGAACCAAAGATCCATTGTGACACTGCATGGTCTCATGTCATCAGTGGTCCATTGTGACACTGGGCAACCAAAGGAGACCATTGTGACACTGCAGGGTTGCATGGAACCAAACCTCCAGGGCGACACAGAGTGGCCTCCTGTCATCAGTGGTCCATTGTGACACTGTGGAGCCAGAGGAGACCATTGTGACACAGCAAAGCCCCAGGGTCCAAAGGTCCATTGAGACATTGCAGACTTCATGGAACAGAGGAGTCACATGACATTGTGGGGCCTGGGGAACCACGGAGACCATTGTGACACTGCAAGGGCTCATGGAATCCTTGGGACCATTGTGACACTGCGAGGGCTCATGGAATCCTTGGGACCATTGTGACACTGCAGGGCCTTATGACACCTGGGGGCCTCTGTGACATTTTGGGACCCCATTGAACCTGGGGGCCAGTGACACTGCAGGTCTTCTTGCAATCAAGGAGCCATTGTGACACTGCTGGAACCCATGGAATCAAGTCACCATTATGACACTGCGGGGCCCCATGGATCCAAGGAACCATTGTGACAATATGGAGCCCTACAAAACCAAGGGAAAACAGAACAGGTCTGGCTGCTTTGGCTTCCCATGGACTGCCTGACTGGTCCAAGTGACCTTTGCATGTTGAGTGTCACTTCTCATCTGCTGCTGAAACACTAGGGCTCTGTGCTTTCCTTCCCAATGGAAAAGAACTATCCTTCTATCTCCAGGCACCCATGGCCAGAATTGGGATTTCACCTCCAAAGTTCCTTATATCCAGAGATTGTTCCCATAGGCATATTGCCAGGATAAGTCTGGCTGGCAGTAGTTTCACAAGGGTCACCTCTCATCCGTCCCCAAAACATTGGGAAAGGCTCCATGCTCTCCTTCCCATGGGAAAGAACTGTCCTGCTTCTCCAGGTGCCCATGTCGAGACTGGGTTTCCACCTGCAAATTCCCTAAATCCAAAATCTGCAATTACTGACAAGTCTAGCTGGCCTTTGCCTACTGTGGCTCTCACCTGCCTTCCAAATCTTGGGGCTCTGTGCTTTCCTTCCTATGGAAAGAACTATCCTTCTCAGCCAGGTGCCCATGGGCACAATTGGGATTTCACCTCCAGCATTGCCTGTTGTGATAGACTGGAGGAGATTGTTGGCTCTAAACATTTTGTATGGGGGGGAGGAAGGGGCAGGTCCAGCCTTGCCCTGCCCTGTAAGCCCAACCCTGCCCTGCCCTGCGACCCCAATCCCCTCAGGGACCTCTAGTGGGTTTACGGTTTCTACCTGACCTGCGGCACACTGAATCCCCAGCACTGCCATCCCACCCTGGGCACTGGGGCCCTCTTGGCTCTACTCAGTGCTGCTGCTGTACTCGGGGCACCCTAAACCCCACTAGGGACCCGTGTCCCCGCACTCCAGGGATTGTGTGCGACTCACACTGCCCCGATCCTCCACGCACCCGGAGCTCCGTTTGGGGTTTGCGTGCTAACTCACAAATTCACCTGCCACCTTTATTCGAGTTTGGTGCACAGGGAAAACACCAACCAGATATCTTCTAGAGGTCAGGAATTACACAAATTTTTACAGGCAAAGTACAAAAAACCAAGAAACTTTGGAAGAGGATTTCATGCAACATCCAATTACAAAGAAAACACTTATCATAGCAATAACTTCATTAACTTAGTTCATTTGACATAGAAATCAATGAACACGTAAGCTGTTGAGGTACCCAAAAATGTTCCATATAAAGAGCATTAGAAGGAGAAGAATGAGAGAGAGACAGACAGAAGCTCTATAGAAAGACACACATGACTAACAGCTCCTAGGGTTCCAGCGTGTGTGAGACACAAACCCCAGGAGAAGGCGGAGTCCATACCAGGGGCTGACCTTGCACTCCATGTTTTTACGCCTCCAGGCCTTTGTGGGCCTCCCCCCAGGTGGGATTTCTGATCACACAGGCAATCAGGGCTGGGTTAGCACTGTACCCACTGTGAGACTGATTGACAACTCATCCCAGGGTGTCTCAGGACATTGATCTCATCCATCCTCTGATAGTGACTATGGTGACACTGGGGAACCTCATGGAACCATGGGTCAGTTGTGACCAGGTGTGTCCAAGGACACCATGGTAACATCAGGGAATCTCGTGGGAACAAGTGGCCATTGTGATGCTGTGGATCCCCATGGAACCAAGGGAACATGGAACAGGCTGATGCCTTCAGTTTTAGCTGTCATATTTCCAGATTCTCTACTGCATTAGTCTGTAACTCTGGACTTCATACACAGTGTTAGCAAGTTCTCTTCACAGTGTAGTCAGACAAAACAATCCTTTTCCAGCCCCAGAACCGGACACTGTTGCAGCTTCAGGCACAAAAAGTGCAAACAACAGCAAATTGCGGAAAGCAAAATGGGAGGATGGGACTGCATAATCTGAGGCTGTAACTGGACAACTAACCCCAATATTTAAATGGACCAAACCTTATAAAAGTGTGAAAACTCCTGACCAGTCATCCATTTTGAGTGTAGCCTCAACTGGGCTCTTGTCCTGCTCAAGGTGAATCCTTTGAAGGCCTTTTAATAAATCCCAGCAAGAGGAAGAAGCCATGAGAAAGCTGACAACTCTTTGTGAGAACCGAGTTGTGGAGCAGTGAAAAACAACTTGTTTTTCCTGAGAAAGAGCTCTAGGACTGTGGAAAAAAACCTACTTTCCCTGAAAAAGAGCTGTAAGACTGTGATAAACACCAGCCACCCGTATAAACTGTATTTTCCCTCTTAGACAGAAAAATGAAAACTATCTCTCACAAACAACTTTTCCTGCACATACACACCAGGGGTTTGAGTGACCAGTCAATACTGGGTAACAACTTGTTGCTGACCAACTGGGGATAGACAGGGGATGTTCTTAAAAAACCCTACGAAAAGGCCTATAAAAAGACTGTATAAAAATAGCACAGGATCGATCCTTTCTTTTTGCACCATAAAACGTGTCCTGCATCCCTCTATATTGGGCGCTGTTGCAGTGCCCTTTTATTTCATAGCTTTTTGGATGGTCTGTTCCAGTTCACCCCCTGTATGTTGTCTTTCCCCAAACTGGATTATTCCCAGGTTATATCCCTCCCCTTTTACCCTTCAATCATTATAATCCCCACCTTGTATTCCACTGCCTTCCCTATCCATCCCTGTAAACTCTGCCCCTGTTCTGAACCCTTCCGTGTCAGTCTCCTGTAAACCCCTCCCCTGCAGGTTCCACCCCTTGGGAATTCCCCTCATGGATGATGCCCCATTGGCCCATGTGACCTGCCCTCTCCACCCCCTTATCCCATTGGTCCCTGAGATGTATTCCCCTCCTTTTGCTCCTCCCTCCCTGATTTCCTATTGGCTCAGCGATCATGCCCACCCACAGTTCTAGTGCTCTATAAAATCCTGAGCACACTGGTGCTTGAGGCTCTTTGGTGCCTGTTCCCTCTGATGAGTAAAGCTTCCTCAGAATCTCACACCAAAGGCCTCCCTCTCCTCTTTAGTCTGCTCCCTGACGCTGACACCATTCCAGCTGTGGAGCAGGTGGCTCCAAGGTTCAGCTCTCCCTGTTTCAGGGGAAGCTGTTCCCCACTCATGGCACGCAGCACCCCTGAGCCAGCTGTGTAGTCCATCGCGGTGTCAGTCCGGGGCTCCTGCTGGGCTGAGTCTGCCCTCAGGCAGGGCTCAGGTCCCCACAGCATCTCGGTGTCACCTGTGAGCCCCGAGGAGAAGACACCTTTGTGCCCTCTGCTCAGAATTTCACTGCCAGGACAGCAGGAATGCAACCCAAACCTGCCTTCAATCTGCTGGGGTGGGCAACTCCTGCACCAGCGGCTTTCCGGCCATTCTGCTGCTCATGGCCAAGACATTTTCCCTGCCCCTCTGCCAGGGGAATGCCCTGTGCCAGTTCTGCTGTGAGGCTTCCTTGGGGCGATGCTGGCACCAGTGGTTCCTTCAGTATTGGAACTGGAGTCAGCGAACATGACTGGTGAGCTCTCAGGATGGCCGGGGACAACTGATCCACCTGGCCCACCTGAAAATTCACCCAAGTGCTGCTGGAGCCGATGGACCCAGCGGCCAAGAACGACCCAAGAGCCAGGTAGAACCACTCACCCTTTTCCAGGACACTGCGGTGGCTCTACCCCACCGTGGCCAGGCATTACAGTTGACCGTGTAGGGCCCCTCACCCAGGAAACCCCAGAGCCCCACAGTGGCCCATAGACAGGTAGACCCAGCAGCCCCATCCCACCAGGAAACCAAATTTCAAGACCAATAAATAATGTCAACATACTTTTGACATAGGAAGATTTTTTTGGCATTTAAATTCTTTTGAGTAAATCAAGAATTTTGGGGGTTTAGTATTCTATTTGCAGGGTTGCCCAATGAAGGCCGGAATGATGCATTTAACTCCATGTTCTCAGAAGGCTAATTTATTACTTTATAATACTATCTTATAATAAAGTATGCTATACTATACTATACTATACTACACTATACTATACTATACTATACTATACTATGCTGAAGAACAGAGAAAGGATTCTTAGTGAATGTTCAAAAGATAATAATGAAAACTCGTGACTCTTTCCAGAGTCTCGACACAGCTTGGCCATAATTGGCCAATGAGTCAAAATAACTCACACCAGAATCCAATCAAACAATCACCTGTGGGTAAACAATCTCCAAACACATTCTGCACATGAGCACAACACAGGAAAAGCAAATGAGATAAGAATTGTTTTCCTTTTTCTCTGAGGCTTCTCAGCTTCCCAGGAGAAAAATCCTGGGCAAAGGGATTTTTTCAGAGAATGTGAATGCCACAATGTTAGAGATGAGTAATGAGATGGTTGGCTCTCCCAATTAAAGGGTGAACATGATAAGTATGTTAAGAGAAGTTGTACAGATGTATAGTTATGTTACTGCAATATGTCCCCCCCACCCAGCATTGTTATCCCGGGCTGATATTGGTAGTCCGAGCATTTGGGGAGGGGCAGATTGTTCCTAAGAGGCACGGCCTAGCAACACCTGCCCTCCAATGCAGTTCCACGAAAGCAGTCTACACCAATGGACAGTGACCAAGAGTCAACAGACAGCCTTTGGAAGGAACTAGGGCTGCCTGTTGCAGCAGCAAGGATATAAAAGGGAGAGCAGCCATTGTGTGGATGAGCCAGCCACGTGGTTACCAGCCACCAAGTGGGGGAGGCTCCCAGCACTGTAACTTTTTCCTTATTTAATCCTTTTGTTGTAAGTTTTATTAAGTTTTTAATAGACCTTTCAAAATATTGAGAAGTAAATGGTGATTTCTCACGGGGAGAAAAAGTTGTAAAAGAAAGTTTCTTTGAAATTACTTCTTTTTCTTTTAAACCCAGGTCATTCCTACCATGCTGACAGTGAACCACTGCCTTTCTCACCACTTGGACATCCACCCCCCCCATCAAGCCACTCCCCCTGGACTCTGCACAACTCCCAACACACCATTTGTCTGGGGGAAGGCACAGACTGTGTAAAGGTAGCAAAGCCCAGACCTGGCCTGACTTCCCTGGACCACTGGAAAGGAGGAAATTCAGATCCATGGACACACATGGACACAGAGCAAAGCTTTGCTCAAAGGATTTATTGATTCTTGATGATTGATTCTTCAGGGGAAATGGCCCAGGGCTCAAAGAGTTCAGGGGTTTTCTCCAGTGATGATCATCTCCTCATGCCACTGGAGAGGAAAAAGTACACTAGTCCTTCACACGCTAAAAGACAAACCCCAGAACGTGACCTCTGGAGCCCACTGGGACATGGATGGGCTTTGTCTCCAGCCCTGTCCCTGCAGGCACGGCTCACCTAGGCATCCAGAGAGGCAGCCAGGCGCTTCTGCCGCAGGAGAGCCCGCAGCTCTTCAGCCACAGGAGGCTGGGGAAAAGGCAGCATTAGAGACACAATGGGGGCAGCGGGCTGCACTGGGAGGCAGGGGAGAGCAGGCGGGACTTGGGGAAGGGGCTGTGGCAGCAATGGGGTGCAGGAACTGCTGTGCTGCTGCCCAGAAGCACTGGGCTCCTGGCCAAGAGCCACAGTTGGGGCAGGGGCTGCGTCCTGGCTCATCCAGGGGGTCCTGGGGTGACAGGGGTGGAATGCAGCAGGGCCCTGGGCAAAGGCTTCCCTGGGGAGGAGCCCTGGGGCAGGGCATTGTCTGGGCTGTCAGGAGGGGTGCACTGGGCTGTGCTGGGTCACACTGGGATGGCCTGGGCTGTGGTGGCCATGCAATGGGAGGGTCTGGCACCGGAAGAACTCATGGTACCCACCAGAGGTGTCTCCAGGACCGCGACATTGTCTAAATCCAACTGCAGAGAGACCAGGAGACCTCGCTGGTCACTGGCATGTCCCCGGTGCCAGCAAGGGATGGGGGGACAGCACTGCCCCCCAATTCCCTTAGGGGATGCCCTCCAGCAAGGGATGGGGGGACAGCACTGCCCCCCAATTCCCTGAGGGGATGTCCTCCAATGCCAGCAGCCCACTCACCTCCCACAGATCATCTTGGGTTCCTTCCAGGAGTGCCTGGAAAGGAGAACAAAGGCTGGGTCCGGACTGGACCTTGTGGGGCTGGGGTGGGAAATGGGTGCAGGGAGCAGGGTACAGGCAGAGGGATGGGAATTCAGGGCCTCCAAAAAGATCTGTTTGAGGTGGGGGGAGACCCAAAAACATTGAGAGTCCAGGGGACAGGGCTGGGGGTGTGGAAGGAGCAGCGTGTGAGGTACAGGGGAGGAGAAAGGAATTGAGGCGTAGGGACATGGGAGTGCAAGGGAGGGGCTTGGTGGGGACAGGAGAATGAGGACAGGTGGGGACAAAACCAACAGGACTGGGAGATGGTGTGGGATTGCGGGGTGAGTCAGGGAATTGTACAAGGGGACCCCTCTGCAGTGGCCAGGAAGAAAGGCAAAGGATTGAGGGGGGACATGAAAGGAAAGGCCTCAGGAATGGTCAGTGGGAGGGCAGCTGGGGACCCTGAATGGGACACAGAGGAGGGACCAAAAGGGTGGGATGGGAGGCCAGAAAGGGCAGGATGTGGGGACAGCGTTTGGCTGGTGCCTTACCTTGGCCTGTGGATGGAGGAGGATGGAGAAGAGCAGGGCCACGCTGAGCACAGCCACCTTCATCTTCCTCTCGCTCTGGACAGCGCTGCCTGAGGGTGCAGCAGGTGAGGAGCACCTTTATCCCTGCCGGGACTCCTCCCCGCACCCTCCCTGCAAGCCCCCAGGCCAAAGCCCGGCCTGGCACAGCCCCCAGCCCTGGCCACAAGCCCAGCCCTGGCACAGAGTCCATCCCACCCCACCTGTGGCACAGATCCAGCCCCCTTGCTCGGCATCCCTCCAGCTTCCTGCACGGGGCAGCTGCCCCTGGAAGGGCCCAGGCACCTGGGGGGCCAAGGGGGGCAGGCAGGGAGTCAAATGCACCTGGGGACCCTGTGGGGACAACCCCCAGTCCAACACAATCCATCCTCCAACAGCCCCCAGTGCCAGATCCCCCATCTCCTGCTGCCCCTCCCCTCCCAGAGCTTTCCCTGGGGGACACCCCAGAGCTGAGCCCGGCCCCAAACCCAACACGTGGGAGAACAAGGGGAACAAGGGACATGTGATCAGATGGCTGATTGGCATCTCCGGCACTGCAGACACTGGGGAGCACTGGGCAATGCTGATCACCTGCAGACAAGGCTGAGGGCTGGGGAATGGCTCAGCAGTGACAATTCCCACATCCACACAACCCGATACCCCTTTCCCCGCAAATGCCAAACCCGACCAAGCTCCATGCCCAGAGCACTGTCCAGAGGGGAATATGCCCTGCCCTGCCCCTCATCCTGTAACACCTGCAGCCACGGAGCCCTCCCAGAGCTCCTGGGTCATGGCCCTGGCTCTGGGCCCAGGCCAGCACTGGCCCCGAGCAGGATGTGCCCATCCCAGGTACATGGGGAAGTGGGCACCTGTCCCCAGGCAGCCACTCGGAGCTAATTGGGGTAACAGAGGTGCCCTGTGAGGAGGAGGGGTGTTGGTGCCCTGCCAGCATCTCTGACAAGCCCTGTTTACCCAGGGCCTGAGGCACCAGGAGGACATTCAGACATCTTGGGCTTCCGGGAAGGAAAATCCACGGTGAAGTGGTTCTGAAGAGCTGTCTATGGCTGTGATTCCTGTTTGACATTCCAGGGCATTAGTGAAGGGTTCTGCACATCTCTTTCCCCAGGGACAATGTGGATCCATCAGAGAAGTCTTATGACTCAGCTGGGAAAACATTTCAGGCCACTGCCCTGACTGTTTGCTCTGGAACTCACCCAAGGAGGCGCAGGGCCCAAGGGGGAAGATTTTCCATGGGGGTTTTGCTGCTTTGTGCCCTTGGAGAAGACACCAGAGTGTCCTCATGGGGGATTCTTGACCAGATGGACAAGAGCTGTGACATCATTGGTGGGTGGGGTCACCTTGGAGAGAAATTGAGGAAGTGTCTGCAGCGCCCTAAATAGTGAATGAATGGATGAAGGAGATTCTCACTGTCCTGACCCACTATCCAGCACAACCACGTCCAAGGGAAGAGGCCTGGTGGAATCAGGGGGGAAGCAGACCTTGTTGAGCCTGGTGCACACTGGGCAGTGTGGGGTGATCCCCTGCTGGTGTCCCAGCTCTCAGTGCAATACCACCGCTCTGATGGACTGGATCCTTAAGAAACAAAAGAAGTGATCAAGCTCAGGGGAGGAGGGGATCTGGTCGCACTTCTCTTGTCTGGGAGTTTCTCTCCGAGGGGGGACATTCCATGAGAATTGGGATGCGGTAAAGGACAGGGCTGAGGGCAGCTGCTCCCTCTCTCTCTGGGCTTCGGAGGAGGACGCTGGGAGCTGCTGCTTGGAAAAAGGAGTTGGTTGCTGCGGGTGGCCAGAGCAGCTTCCCCAGGCAGGTGCTGTCAGGTGCCTGCAGCACCGAAAGCGTCTCCACTTGGGACTGCCTTGACAACTCCCCCAGCCCAGCAGATCCTGAGCCCGGATGGTGCAATCAAAGCCTCAGCAGAGGGACGAGAGGACTCCTCGCAGAGCAAATCCAGCCGGGTTTACTAAGGGAAAATCCAAGGGTCCAGGGGAAGTGAGGGTGCAGAGGGAAACAGGAGCAAGCAGGAACACAACATCTGCTGAAGGGAACCAGAGGCGAAGAGCCAGGAGCAGGACTGGGGCCAGAGTATATAACTGGAGGAAGGTAGGAGGGGTCAGGGTACAAATGATCCAATGGAGAAGGGAACCAGGGCTGGAGATAAGGTGGGGTGACACAGGATGCACCAATAGGGGAGCAGCAATTTTTTGGAAAAAGAAGACAAAACACAGCAATTTCCTGGTGCCAAGTCTGTCACCACCCAGACCTGGTATTTGATGGCACTGCCCATGCCCAGATCTGGACATTTCCCTGTGCCACCACAGCCCAAGTGCAGCAATTTGCTGGCAAAGAAAGCCAAACCAGGCAAATACCTGGTGCCTACACCAGCCCAATCTTGTGTTTGCAAACACCACCAGTGCCCAGATCTGGAATTTTTCAGATGCCTGCACAGCATAATTCCAGCAGTTTGCTGGCACAGAAAGTTAACATTTGACAATTTCTCAGTGTCATCACATTCCCTTCCAAGATCTGGTGTGCGCTGGTGTTGAAGATTGCAATGCAAGATGTTTTCCATTACCATCTGTATGGCAGATTACCTTTGTCAAGTAGGCAGTTTGCCTTATCTCTCTCTTTGAGTGACCACATTCACACCTCCCTCGGGAGGGGACATCTGCTGATAACAGACTATTGAATGTCACAGCATGACTGATAAGAACTATAACATCCCATTGTGAGATGTTCCACCCAGAGGGAGGAGCCAAGCATTGCTACCCAGATATAATCCAGAGGTTTTTGAGACACCGGCACGGCTTTCTCCACGGGATTCCCCAGAGGAACAGCAGCTGTCTCTTCTACCACTGGGTCTTCAGAAGAAGAATACATCCTTCTCTACAGATCCCCCCTGCTCCAGCAGAACCACATCTGACACTTCAGGAGGGCATCAGCCACATTTCCAATTGGACTGCCACCAACACTGTGACCCACAGGGTGTCAGGTTGGGTTCTGACTCTGTCAGTGTTGTTCCAGTGTACTGCATTGTTTATTTTTTTTTTTTTCCTATTAAAGAACTGTTATTTCCTGCTCCCATATTTTTGCCTGAGAGCCCCTTAATTTAAAATTGATAGCAATTCGGAGGAGTGGGGAGGGTTTACATTCTCCATTTCAGGGGAAGCTCTTGCCTTCCTTAGCAGACTCCTGTCTTTCCAAACCAAGACAGATTTTGGCGCCTAACGTGCGGCTGGAGGGCACAGAAACAAAAAAGGAATAACAGTTCTTGAGTAATCTAATTTTTGTGTGTAGCTATAGAAACCTCATTATGCGACGCCATGTGGTCCAGCTGGCCCTGGTTTGGGTGGCACGTGATCATGGCTGTATTTCTCCCATTTATAGGCCCTTATCTAAACATTGGTCCTATAACCAAGGCTACTATGTCTGTTATCCGGTTTGTTTTATGGGTGAAAAAGGTGAGGAATTAATGGATTTTTAACTTCCTCTGGAAAGCAGGCACACAGATTCACAGCTATCACATACTAACAGTATGTTTTTGAGGTTACTTTAATAATGGCACCTGCTATAAGGAAATGACACCAGGTGAAATCTTCTCCCAACCCTTTAGCCATCTCTTTGGGTCCGCCCCACCAGTTTTTGAAGGGTTCAGATCCACTCTAAATATTAATGATATCATACAGTGGCTGGTGTTGCTGATAGGCCTGCTCTATTTAGCATTTAGAGAGAAGGGGTGACTAACCTGGATAACCACCCTGACACCAACCCCAGAATCTAATACACCACCAGAGTCTAGGGATGCTGCTGCCTCAGACCCTGACCCTGCCCCACATCCCACCCCAGATGTGAACTACCCAGATTGGCTGGGGGGTCTGGTGAAGGAGATACGTGAGATGGGCCGGATGCTGAAGGAATACACTTCCCCAGCTGGTGAGAAGCCCTTCCTCTGCCTTGAAGAGGGAAAGTCTAATAGCGCGGCAGCAGAACCCACAGATGTTGCAACTGTCCAGGTTCCAGCTGAATTGCAAAGGCAGACACAGCCAGCAGCAGTTGCCCCTCTAGAAACAAAGAGATCTAAGACAAAAGCAGAGCACCCAGATAAAAGAAGGCCCTCACAACCCACAGGGGAGCCAGAGGTTGCGATCATCACCAAGTCCCTGATGTACAAAAGTCTCCGTAATCTGTGCAAAGACATTGTATGACAGGGACGTGAGGCTTATACAACCTGGCTACTTCGCATCTGAGATCTTATGAGTACAAGCGTCCAGCTGGATGATGGTGAGGCAAGGAATTTGGGACCCTTGACCCACGACTCAGCTATCAATCAGATTGTTGTAAAGGAGCCAGGGTCTCTTTCCCTCTGGGAGCGGCTTTTAATGAGTGTCAGAGAGAGGTTTGTCCACAGGGAGAGAATGCAGGACCAGCACCATAGAATGTGCTGGAAGACCCTTGAGGAAGGGATTCAACAGCTGAGAGAAGTGGCAGTATTGGAGGGACTCTTTGGGAGGGATGGACAGCATGATAATGACCCCGACAAAGTCAGGTGCACAGGGCAAATGTTGTGGAGACTGGCAAACCTGGGACCATCCCAATACACCACCTTTATTGCAACAATTAATGCTGATAACAACCAAGAGACAGTGGGTTCTGTAGCTAACAAGCTTAAGAATTATGAAAATATGATCAATGGACTGATGCAGGCTCATATGTCTGCTGTGATTAAGGATATCAAAGAGGAGATGAGGGAGGTGGTGAGGGAAGAGGTGAGGAGGAGCAATTCCCACATTGCACCGCTGTGAGTCACAGGCCCCAGAGTCAGAGCCCAACGTTCCCCAGCTAGAGAGAGGGGGGGTACACCCCACGGGCTGACCTGTGGTTTTTTCTGCGTGACCATGGGGAAGACATGGGAAGGTGGGATGGAAAATGCACTTCTGTCCTGGCAGCACGGGTGCGTCAGCTCAAGGAGGGAAACACAAATCAAGGGAACTCCAGTAAAGTGAAGGCAGCCTCAACCTCCCATGACCGAGCTGCTGAGTATGATCTGTCAGGTCCCCTGGAAGGTACCTCTACCATGAATACCCAGGGTTAGAGGGGTCCTGCCTCCAGCCAGTGAGAGGCACGGGAAAAGCGGATTTTCTGCGTGGTGTGGATCTGATGGCCGGGCACATCAGAACCACAAAAGTACAATGCTTTAGTTGATACTGGTGCACAGTGTACCCTAATACCATTGGGACATGTGGGGGCAGAACCTATTTCCATTGCCTGGGTGACGGGGGGATCACAGCAATTGACCCTGTTAGAAGCTGAGGTGAGCCTGACTGGGAAAGAGTGGATAAAACATCCTATTGTGACTGGCCCAGAGGCCTCGTGTATTCTGGGCATAGGTTTCCTCCTGAACGGCTATTACAAAGACCAAAGGGACTCAGATGGGCTTTTGGCATAGCTGCTGTGGAGGCAGAAAACACCAAGCAGTTGAACACTTTGCCTGGACTATCAGAAAACCCGTCTGCAGTAGAACTCCTGAAGGTGGAAGAGCAAAGACCACCAATTGCCACCTAGACAGTGCATCGCCGGCAGTATCAGATGAATCAAGATGCCATGATCCCCATCCACAAAATGATCCGTGAGCTGGAGAGCCAAGGGGTGGTCAGCAAGACCCACTCACCCTTCAACAGCCCCACTTGGCCTGTGCACAAGTCTGACAAAGAATGGAGATTGACAGTGGACTATCGTGGCTTGAATGAAGTGACTCCACCACTGAGCGCTGCTGTGCCGGATATGCTGGAACTCCAGTACAAGCTTGAGTCCAAGGCAGCAAAGTGCTTTGCCACCATTGACATTGCTAACACATTTTTCTCCATTCCTTTGGCAGCAGAATGCAGGCCTCAGTTTGCTTTCACCGTGAGGGGAGTGCAGTATACCTGGAACCGACTGCCCCAGGGGTGGAAGCACAGCCCCACCATCTGCCATGGACTGATCCAGGCTGCACTGGAAAAGGGTGAGGCTCCAGAGCACCTGCAGTACATCGATGACATCATTGTGTGGGGGAACACGGCAATGGAAGTATTTGAGAAAGGAGAGAGGATCATCAGGATTCTGCTAGAAGCCAGCTTTGCTATCAAGAAGGACAAAGTCAAGGGACGGGCCTGAGAGACCCAGTTTCTGGGAGTTAAGTGCCAAGACGGACTGCATCAGATTCCCACTGAGGTCATCAACAAAATCACCGCGATGTCTCCACCAACTAGCAAGATGGAAACAGAAGCTTTCCTGGGTGCCATAGGTTTTGGAGAATGCACATTCCTGAATACAGTCAGATTGTGAGCCTTCTTTACCTGCAAGAGGAACGAGTTCCACTGGGGTCCTGAACAGCAACAAGCCTTTGCCCAGATCAAGCAGGAGATCGCTCATGTGATTGCCCTTGGCCCAGTCAGGACAGGAGCAGAGGTGAAGAACGTGCTCTACTCTGCAGCTGGGAACCATGGCTTGTCCTGGAGCCTTTGGCAGAAGGTGCCTGGGGAGACTCAAGGCCAACCACTGGGATTTTGGAGTCAAAGATACAGAGGGTCTGAAGCCAACTCCACTCCCACAGAGAAGGAAATCTTGGCTGCCTATGAAGGAGTCTAGGCTGCCTCAGAGGTGACTGGTATAGAAGCACAACTCCTCCTGGCACCCTGACTACCGGGGCTGGGGTGGATGTTCAAAGGCGAGGTTCCTTCCACCCACCATGCCACTGACATGACATGGAGTAAATGAATTGCTGTTATCACACAGTGCTCCTGTGTTGGAAACCTGAATCGCCCTGGGATTCTGGAAATAATTACAAACTGGCCCAAAGGTGAGAACTTTTGTCTGACTGATGAAGAGGAACAAGGACCAGTGACACGTGCTGAAGAAGCTCCTCCCTAAAACCAACTGCCACAAGAGGAAACACGCTACGCTCTTTTCACTGATGGTTTCTGTCTCATCACAGGGATGAACCAGAAGTGGAAAGCAGCCGTATGGAGCCCCACCCGACAGGTTGCACAAGCTAGCAAAGGAGAGGGTGGATCAAGTCAACTTGCAGAACTCAAAGCTTTCAGCTGGCCCTGGACATTGCTGAGAGAGAGAAATGGCCAAAGCTCTACCTTTATACTGATCCATGGATGGTAGCCAATGCTCTTTGGGGCTGGCTGGAAAGGTGAAAAAAAGCCAACTGGCAGCCTAGGGGAAAACCCATCTGAGCTGCTGATGAGTGGAGAGACGTTGCCGCTCGGTTAGAGAAGCTACCTGTGAAAGTCCACCATGTGGATGCTCATGTTCCCAAGAGTCGGGCTAATGAGGAACACCGAAACAACGAGCAGGTAAATCAGGCAGCAAAGATAGAGGTGTCAAAGATAGACTTAGATTGGCAACATAAGGGGGAGTTGTTCTTAGCTCAATGGGCCCATGATGCCTCAGGTCATCCGGGTAGAGATGCCACCTATAAGTGGGCACGAGACGAAGGGGTGGATCTAACCATGGACAGTATTTCTCAGATTATCCATGACTGAGACGTGTGCTGCCATCAAGCAGGCCAAGCGAGTGAAGCGTCTCTGGTAGGGTGGGCGGTGGTCCAAGTACAAGTATGGGGAGGCCTGGCAGATTGACTCCATCACACTGCCCCAGACACGCCAGGGCAAGCGCTACGTGCTGACCATGATGCAAGCCACCACTGGATGGTTGGAAACCCACCCTGTGCTTCACGCCACTGCCTGGAACACCATCCTGGGCCTGGAAAAGCAAATCCTGTGGAGACATGTCACCCCTGAGTGAATTGAGTCAGAAAATGAGACCCATTTCAAGAATGGCCTTATCAATGCTTGGGCCAGGGTACATGGTATTGAATATATCATATTCCTTATCATGCACCAGCTGCCAGGAAAGTTGAACAGTGTAACAGATTACTTAAAACAACCCTGAAGGCACTCAGAGGGGGACTTTTAGAAATTGGGAAATGAACTCAGCAAAAGCCAGCTGGACGGTCAACACCAGAAGCTCCATAAATTGAGCTGGTCCTGCCCAGTCTGAACCCCTGCACACAGTGGATGGAAATAAAGTCCCTGTTGTACACATGAAAGGTATTTTAGGAAGGACTGTTTGGATTGATCCCATCTCAGGCAAAGACAAAACCATCCATGGAATTGTTTTTGCTCAATGACCTGTTTACACTTGGTGGGTAATGCAGAAAGATGGAGAAAGCCATTGTGTACAACAGGGAGACCTAGTCTTAAGTGAGAACTGTGTGAAATTTTTTTGTTGTTGTTGTTGTTGTTTGTTTTTTTTTTTTTTTTTTTTGTGGTGCAGATGGAAATAGAAAAAAGGGTGGATAATGTTGAAGATTGCATGCAAGATGTTTTCCATTACCATCTGTATGGCAGATTACCTTTGTCAAGTGGGCAGTTTGCTTTCTCTCTCTTTGAGTGACCACATTCACACCTCCCTCGGGAGGGGACATCTGCTGATAACAGACTATTGAATGTCACTGCATGACTGGTAAGAATGATAACATCCCATTGTGAGATGTTCCGCCCAGAGGGAGGAGCCAAGCATTGCTACCCAGATATAATCCAGAGGTTTTTGAGACACTGGCACGGCTTTCTCCACGGGATTCCCCAGAGGAACAGCAGCTGTCTCTTCTACCACTGGGTCTTCAGGGGAAGAATACATCCTTCTCTACAGATCCCCCTTGCTCCGACAGAACTACAAATGATAGTTCAGGAAGTCTGCAGCCACATTTTCAATTGGACTGTCACCAACACTGTGACCCACAGGGCATCAGGTTGGGTTCTGACTCTGTCAGTATTGTTCTGGTGTACTGCATTGTTTTATTTCATCCTATAATTTTTTTCTTTTCCCCCTTAAAGAACTGTTATTTCCTGCTCCCATATTTTTGCCTGAGAGCCCCTTAATTTAAAATTGATAGCAATTCGGAGGAGTGGGGAGGGTTTACATTCTCCATTTCAGGGGAGGCTCCTGCCTTCCTTAGCAGACTCCTGTCTTTCCAAACCAAGTCACCAATGAACTCCTACCAAATTCGGTGAAACAAATTTATTGGTAAAGGCTGCCTGGCTTATTGCTTGAAACCTGGCTCCCCGGTTGCAGACGGGGCAAAGAGCTCCGGAGTGGAGTGACCACCCACTCCGTTCTCGCCGTAAATGTGGCCCCAATTCGATGGCTCAAAATCCGGATTTTGTCCTTAGGGGGGCGGGGGTGGGTGGTCTGGGGGCTGCCAGTACGCCTGTCCAGGGTATCGGTGGGCACTCAGACTTAGATCCTAGCCTCCCACGAGACACTGAACCATTTGTGCTTGGTGAGGGAAGCGGCAAAAAGGTGAGTGAAGGCACACCAGAGGCATTGCCTCTAGTGCCTGGGGAACACGGAGGGCAGTCACCGGATAACATGGTGAAGGTGACTGTTCCTGACAAAAATCCACCTTGTCCCTGTTGTGTGGTACCCGGGTAAACTCTGTGTTAAGCCTGATTGAACATCTAAAGGAGTCGCACTGGAAAAGGAGGGTTTGCTTTTGGTGTGCCAAGTGTGTAAAGCAAAATATTAACTATCATAGTGTTGTTTGTCATTTTGCAAAATGCAGAGGTCCAGAAACTGAAAGGGTTCCAGCTGGAGAGTGGATATGTGAAGTATGCATCAGAAACTTCAGAACCAAAATTGGCCTGGGACAACACAAAAGATTGGCACACCCATTGATAAGAAACCAAAGGATCATTACTTCCCAACTGAAAGAAACATCAAATCCAGGAGCCCACAAAAGATGCTGGACAAAAGAGGAGGAAGAACTGCTGATAAGACTGGAGGCACAGTTCGAGGGAAACAAAAACATTAATAAACCTATCGCCAAACACATAACAACAAAAACAGCTAAGCAAATTAGTTACAAAAGAAGATTGCTGCCTAGGAACCAACAGATGGAGCTGACAGAGGACCTGAGGTGAGTCATCACACCAGGAGAGCAGCTGAGGGCATGGGAATGGAGCCTGGGTTGAGTCAGCAATCCCAGGCAAGAACCGTGGACAATGGACCTGGGGAGAACCATCCACCAGGGAGGCCAGCTGCCAGAGAGAAAACAATGGATAAATTAAGACGACGCCCTGATAAGGACAACCAGCGCCAGAAACCAGCAGAGGGCGGGGCAGCTGCAGGCTCATTACCAAAAGACAGTCAAGGAACGCTTATCAGCTGGAGCAATTAACCACTTCCCCAGAGCATTCAAGCAATTGATGGACAGCCAGGAGATGCTGGCAATGATTAATCAGGCAGTGCAGGACTGCTTTGGATGCCTAGAATCAATAAGCCAGATAAGAACTGCTACACGTGGTAAAATGGGAAGGAGACCCGGGAGAAGCAACCAAGAAAGCCATTTCAGAAGTGGATGAAGGACAGAGCGATCAAAAAAGGTAATTACCTTTGCTTTCAGCATTTATTCCATCTTGACAGGGGGAAACTAGCAAAAATTATTTTGGATGACGTAGAGTGTTTGTCCTGGGATATATCATCCAGTGAAATTTACTCGGTATTTAAAGCCAGATGGGAAACACCTGGTACTTTTGCTGGCATCAGGGACTTTGAATTTAATGGGAAGGCAGACAACAGCACCTTCAGAGGCTTAATCATGGCCAAAGAAATTGAAAGAAATGTGCAGGAAATGAGCAAGGGCTCGACTCCAGGTCCAGATAGGGTTACTCTTGGGGACATCAAAAAGATGGATCCCAGGTATTCCCGGACGGCTGAGCTCTTCAACTTATGGTTAACATCTGGGGAGATCCCAGACATGGTGAGGGGGTGCAGAACTGTTTTGATTCCCAAATCTACAAAACCGGAACATTTAAAGGACATTAATAACTGGAGGCCTATCACAATCAATTCCATCTTGTTGAGACTATTCTCCAGGATTGTAAAAGCAAGGCTGAGCAAAGCGTGCCCCCTCAACCCAAGGCAAAGAGGCTTTATTAGAGCAGCAGGATGCTCTGAAAACCTGAAACTCCTGCAAACTATACTTCAGACTGCCTAAAGTGAACACAGACCACTGGGTGTTGTATTTGTGGACATCGCCAAGGCTTTTGACACCATAAGCCACCATCACATCATACATGCTTTGCAGCTGAGGGGAGTGGATCCCCACATCATTGGCCTGATGAACAATATGTACAAAGACATCAGTATGTATGTCACCACAAAAATGAACACACACACAGACAAAATCCAGATCCGGGTTGGAGTAAAGCAGGGTGACCCGCTGTCACCCCTTTTATTTAACCTGGCAATGGACCCCGTGTTGTGCAAGCTGGAAGAGAGTGGTAAAGGATTCCACCGAGGACAGAGTATAATAACAGCAGTGGCATTCGCCGACGATCTGGTCTTGTTGAGCGACTCCTGGGAAAACATGAAAACAAATATCAAGATATTAGAGACTTTCTGTGATTTCACCGGTCTCAAAACACAAGGGGAAAAGTGCCACGGCTTCTACATCAAGCCCACGAAAGACTCTTACACCTTCAATAACTGCGCTGCATGGACCATCAACAGCGCACCCCTGAACATGATCAACCCCAGGGAATATAAGAAATACCTTGGCCTACACTTTGACCCCTGGACTGGGATAGCAAAAGCCAACCTCCCCACAAAACTAGAATTCTGGCTTGAATGAATTGATCAAGCTCCACTTAAACCTCTGCAAATACTTGATATCCTCTAAACATACACCATCCCTCGACTGACCTACCTGGCTGACCATTCACAAATGAAACAGGGGCCCTTGAAGCCCTTGCCCAGAAGATCCGAACAGCGGTCAAGGACTGGCTGCAACTACCTCCATGCACCTGCAGTGCCATCTTGTACTCGAGCACGAAGGACGGCGGTTTGGGCGTCACCAAGTTGGCGGGACTGATCCCCAGTGTACAGGCCCGGAGACTGCACTGGATTGCACAGTCCTCGGATGAAACAATGAAGGAGTTCCTAGAGAAAGATCAAATGGAACAACTGTATAAGAAATTGTGGATTCAAGCTGGAGGGGAAAGCGAGAAGATAACCTCAATTTGGGAAGCACTCCCGGCGAATGAACCACCCAACAGTGCAGACACAACCTCGGAGTGGGAAGCACCGACCCTTAAAACTAAATTTCCTAAACCTTGTGATTGGCGGAGAAAAGAATTCAAGAAATGGACCAAATTAGTATCCCAAGGCCGTGGAGTTAAAAGCTTTGAAGGTGATAAAATTAGTAGTGATTTGCTCCAATACTATAGATGCATTCCTCACAGGAAACTCCTCACTACACTACAACTTAGGGCCAACTTCTACCCCACAAGAGAATTTCTCTGCTGGGGTAGAGAGGAAAATTACATCAAGGCCTGTAGGCACTGTGATGCGGACAACGAAACCTGCGCCCTCATCCTCGGCTACTGCCCAGTGATTCAGGACGCTCAAATCAAGAGGCACAATCATATCTGTGAAAGGCTTATTGAGGAGGCGACGAAGAGGGACTGGGTAATGTTCAAAGAACCACCCATAAGGGAAACCATCAAGAAGCTGTACAAACCAGATCTGATATCTGTTAAGGACGGACGTGCATTCATCGTGAAAGTGACAGTACGATACGAAGCCTCCAGAACATCTCTGGAAGAAGTGGCTGCAGAGAAAGTAAACAAGTGCAAACATTTGGAAACCAAGGTGCAAAGCCTCACCAACGCAAAGGACGTTGTTTCTATGGGCTTTCCCCTTGGAGCGCGGGGGAAATGGTACAAGGGGAACTTTGAACTTTTGAGTACACTTGGCCTCTCCAAATCGAGGCAAGCAATGGTTGCAAAGACTTTATCCACAGAAGCACTCCTATCGTCTGTGGAGATTGTACATATGTTCACCAGTAGGGCCAGAAGATTACACGATTCAGGGTAGTGAATTTTTGCATTTTTTGTACTTTGTAATGTTTTGTAGATTTTTATTGCTGTTTTAATAGGTTGATTTTTGTATGCAAATTTTTTTTTTTGTATCACTTTTACACTTTAATAAACTAGAGAGTAGCTAGGTTCGTAAGGAAGCCACAAGCCAGTTAGGTAGCTCATAGTGAGTAGGGACAAAGACTTTAATTCATAACGCATCAATTACCACCCAATTCAGACCAATTTACTGTATTTGAAACAATTTACCGGATTTGTCCAAGGTGGACGGGCCACCTTTATTTAACCCGGAAAAGGAACATATATTATTTATATGTGTTTGAAAAATAGCCAAATGCCTCATCATCTAATTAGTGACGTGCATGAATGGATGAATGGATTCCCACTGTCCCTACCTACTATCCAGTGAAACCACAGCAAAGGGAACGGGCTTGGCAGAATCAGCGGGGAAAGAAGACCCTGTTGAGCTTGACTCTAGTCTGGCACTGTGAAGAGACATGAGAGGTGTAGAATAAGTGGGAGGCCGGGCATGCGCTCGGCAGTGCGGGGTGACGCGCTCGCTGGTGTCCCGGCCATTGGTGAAATACCACTACTCTGATTGTTTTTTCACTTACCCGGTGAGGCAGGGGGGAAACCCTGAGGGGGGCTCTCGCTTCTGGCGCCCACCCCCAGGGTGGCTAACGGCCACTCTATTGGATAGTGAACCCCCATCTCCCAGTCGCTCTATCGACTGATCTGCCTGCAGGCACAGGAATGAGGCTGAGCACTCAGACATCTCTTAGTGGGCAGCAGAGGGCACAGCCGCACAGCAGCCAGTCCTTTCAGGAGTATTGGCAGCCACGGCAGGGCACGGAGGGGCTGCAGGGTGCTTATTTAACACAGCCAGACTGCTCCGGGCACCTCCACCACTGACTCCAGGGACGGCACACTCAGCTGACGGCGCCCTCCCGCCGGGGGCAGCGGCACGGCCCCGGGTGACCAGGGGACATTCTGCTGGAAAAACACCTCTGCCAAGGGTGGCAGCACAGTCCTGAGGGCAGCGGGGCACTCCCTGGGCAGGTCACTCTCACCTGGGGAGGCTCCACGGCTCTGCCTGGTGGCCTCCTGGTGGGCTGTGCCTTCTGCACTCATCCTCTTCCCTTGCTCATCCAGCACAGCGTCTGCTCTCCCTGCTGCCTTCCCCAGTGCCCTGCTTTCTCCGTTAGCCTTGGTGGAGAGCCAGTGAATGCCCCATCCTTGGAAACATTCCAGCTCGGATGGGCTCTGAGCAACATAATGGAGTGAAAGATGCCTCTGCCCCCACCCCACAGGAGGCCCTGTGGTGTCAGCTACTGGAGTGGTCAGGGTCTCTTGTAGGACGCAATTCCCCCAGAGAGCAGAGAGAACACAAACACCACAGCTGGCAGGAACACCCTCCATGGAGATAGGAATATTCTGGATCAACAGGCTCAGGCTGCTGACTTTTGCCCCCTTGTAGATGGACACAAGTGTCTGAAGTTACTGAGAGCCAGGAGGCCCCACAGTGTCTCTGAGTCCCCTTGGTTCCCTGCAATCACACAGTGTCCCAGTGTCCCTTTGGTTCCATGAGGCCCCACAATGTCACCAGAATCCCGGGACACAACAAGGTTCTGGGGGATCCCAATGGATCGTTGGTTCCAACTGGCCTCACTGAGTCACAAGGGCCTCAGGATTCCTTGAGACTCTACAGTGCTACCGTGTCCCTTTGGTTCCACAAGCGACGGCTTCACAATGGTTCCTGAGCATCTTTAGGCACCAGAGTCTCAGAGCATCCCCTCAGTTCCATGAACTCCACAGTGTCACAATGTCCCCTTTGTTCCATTTAGTTCTGCAGTGTCACAAGGATTCCTGGAAAGAATGAGGCCCTGAGGTATCACAATGGATGGTTCCATGAAGTCCCAGAGTTTCACAGTCTCCTCTTGCTTCCATGGATTCTACAAGACCCTGGAGTGTCACAGGGCCCCTACAGTCCCATGAGTCTTCACAGTGTGACAGTGTCCCCAGGAGACACTGCAGTGTGACAATGTCCCCAGGAGGCAGTGCAGTGTCACAGAGGAGCAGCACTGGAGTGGGCACAGCACCAGGGGAGGTTTGGCAGTGCTTCCATGTCTGTGACACAACAGTGGTGGCAACACCAACGTTCCCATCTCTAAGATAACACAGATGTTCAAGACCGAGCATTCCCCTGTCAGTGACACCCCAGTGGTGGCAACCTCAAAGTTCCCCTGTCTGTGACATGACAGCAGTGGCAATACCAATGTGCCCCTGTCTATGACACCAAAGCAATTGCAAGCCCAGTGTTCCCCTCTCTGTGACACCACAGAGGTGGCACCCGCAGCATTCTCCTCTTTATGACAGCACCACAGTGGCAACACCAACATTGCTCTCTCAGTGACACTGCAGGGGTGGCAGCCCCAAATGCTCCCCTGTGACACCACAGCAGTGACTCCCCCAACATTCCCCTCTCTGTGATACCACTGAGTTGGCAGTTCCAGCATTGACTTCTGTAGGACACCACAGGGGCAGCAGCCCCAAGATTACCCTGTCTTTGAGCCCGCAAGGATGGCAGCCCCAACATTCCTCTCTCTATGATACCACAGCAGTGGGAGCCCAAGAATTCCCCTGTCTGTGGAACCCTAGCAGTGTCAGCCCCAACATTTCCCTCTCTGTGACATCATAGTTGTGGCAGCCCCAAGTCCCCCTCTCTGTGACACCAGAGCAGTGGAAGGCCCAGAGTCCCCTGTCTGTGACACCACAGCTTTGGCAGCCCCAACATTCTCCTCTCTATGACTCCACAGCAGAGGCAGCCCCAATGTTCTCCTCTCTATGACTCCACAGCAGAGGCAGCCCCCAGCCCCCAGCATTCTCATGTGTATGATACCATTGTGGTGGCAGCCACAACGTTCCTCTCTCTGTGACGCCTCAGTGGTGGCAGCCCCAGTTGTCCCTTCTATGACACTACAGCAGCACCCACCCCAACATTCCCCTCTCCATGACACCTGAGCTGTGGCAGCCCCAGAGTTCCCCTCTCTGTGACACCACAGCTGTGGCAGTCCCGTTGTCCCGGTTTCTGTGACACCACAGCAGTTGCTGCCCAAACGTTCCCCTCTCTGTGACACTGCAGCTGTGGCAGCAGAACTAAAACAGAAGCAGCAGACGTGGAAGAACAGGGGAGCAGGGGAGGAGCAGAGAAGGAGCAGTGGAACAGTGGTAGATGAGCAGTGTTGGAGCAGCAGTGGAGCAGTGGTGGAGGAGCTGAGGAACTGTGCTGAAACTGCACCACACAGCTTTTGAACAGCAGTGGAGTGAGCATGGAAAAGGAGGAACAGTGGTGGCACAGGAACTACAGCCGTGGAACAGTGGTGGCACAGGAGCTACAGCCATGGAACAGTGGTGGCACAGGAACTGCAGCCATGGAACAGTGGTGACACAGCCCCACAGCTGTGGAGCGGTGCCTGAGATGCTGAAGCTGTGGGACACAGAGCGGCTCCCAGCGCTGTGTCCTGCAGGAGCCGGTCCCGCACACACCACAGCGATGCCCCTCTGGCTGAGCCAGAGCTGGGGGCACAGGTAGGAATTGCTGCTGGGCTGTGCAAGGCGTGGATCGAGTGCAAATAATGGTGACCTGGGCATTTGATCCTGCTCATTGTGGCTGCTTTTGTGCAGTCAGGACCATTCCAGTTCATCTGAAGTCATGAGTCATGAACTCAGGAGAAACTTGGGACATAAGGAATCAAAGTGCCTTCTGTCCTGCTGTCTTGGTTTGAAAGACAGGTGCCTGCTAAGGAAGGCAGGAGCCTCCCATGAAATGGAGAATGTGAACCCTCCCCCTCTGAATTGCTATAATTTTAAATTAAGGGGCTCTCAGGCAAAAAATAAAAAGTATAGGAGCCGGAAATAACAGTTATTTAATAGGGAAGAAAATAAAAGGATAAAATCAACAATGCAGTACAGTCAAACAACACTGACAGAGTCAGAACACAACCTGACACCCAGTTGGTCAGGCTGTTGGTAGCAATCCAATTGGAAATGTGGCTGCAGTCCTCCTGGAGTGGCAGGTGTGGTTCTGTTGGTGCAGGGGCTCCCGTAGAAAAGGGTGTAGTCTTTCTCTGAGGGTCCAGTGGAGGAAAAGGCAGCTGCTATTCCACTGGGAAATCCAGTGGAGAAGTTGTGCTGCTATTCCAGAATCTCCAGATTCTATCCAGTTAGGAATGCTTGGCTCTTCCCTCTAGGCGGAGAATCTCCCAATGGGATGCTGTAATTCTTATCAGCCATGCAGTGACATTCAATAGGCTGTTATCAGCAGATGCCTTCACCCCTGGAGGGAGGAGTGGTTGTGGAAGAGATAAGGAAAACTGCCATACAGATGGCAAATAAAATCCATTTTGCCTTGCAATCTGGGACACCTGCAGAGGAAGACATCTTGGTAGAAGTTGAATGATTTCTGATTTGGGAACCAAAGTGGGTCAATTATTGGCCTGTGGTTTGTTCTCATCCAGAAAGATGTTCCAAAGTACTGCAATTTGGAAATAAAACCAGGAACGTGCTTCTTCGTCTGGATATTGCATATGGACTATAGAGCTATTTGTGGTCAATATGATAAGAAAACAACTGGAAATCTTTTCTTGATTTCACTCTTTCTTCCAGTCTCTGGGATTAGGCCTCCAACACTCCCTGCAGGTCTTCTTTCCATAATCTGCTCCTCCGGAGTTGGGATATGACAAATCAGCAGTGGGAAGAGGGAGGACAATGGACCATTACAACTGCAAACTCCGGGTTTTATAGTCTTTGGATTTCCAGTGCTTAGAAATTGTCATGTATTCAACTGTCTGAACATATCCCACATTTGTCACTTTTTCCGTGGCAGAAAACCTTCCTTTGGCCTTATTTAGGAACCGACCCTGGGAAACACCTCAGTGCAGATGCTTTTTTGTTGGTTTTGCTAAGAGATGACAAGAAAATGAGTACACAGGGCACAGATGAGAGAAAGGGAAGAAACAGTTCCTTTCTTTTCTCTTCCTTGTGGAAACTCTCCTCTAGAGGTTGTGCTCCAGCCGGAGACGTCCTGGGCCAAGGGCTGAGGGAAGTAATTCAGCTGAGGCAGTTGAGGCATCTCCTCCCTGGTCTGTAGCCCTGGGGCTGGGAGGGGACAAAGGTGCCCCCCTTGCAGCCCTTGCAGCCCCTGGAATGGGGGATTCCTCCTGCCTCTGCCAGGTGCTCCTGATCCTGGCGTTAGCCCTGGCCTGGGTGCTCCTGCTCTGAGCTCCCTGCCATGGTCATTGCTGGTGCTGGAGGGCAGGAGGGAGGGATTCAGTGCAAACCTTGGAGGCGCCGGTGGGCTCAGAGATGGCTGGAGGTGACAGTGACAGAGTGACGGGAGGTGCAGATGGACACAGGGGCGAGACAACACCCCAAAGAAAACCTCTTGGAAATTTGGGGGACTTTGAGTGTAAAATACACATGAACACAGACACACAGACAAAGAATACTGCAAAGCATTTCCCAGCTGTCTTAGGTTGGACAGTGGGGGTGTATTCTATTCCTATCTGATGGGGCAGTTATCTTATGTTAATTGGGCAGTTTTCTTTATCTCTTTCACAACCCAACCTCCCTCCCAGGAGATATCTTTTGTTAATGGGCCATTGAGTGCCACTGCATGACTGATAAAATTCCATCATCCCATTGTGAGAAGCTCCACCCAGAGGGAGGAGCCAAGCATTCCTACCTGGATATAATCAGAGGGCTGGAAGACCAGAGTCAGCCTTTTCCACTGGATTGCCAGAGGAAGACCAGGCCCAACACCACCACCACTGGATCTTCAGAGGAAAACCCCACTGTTCTGCAGGATCCCTGCCACCGCCACTGTGACCCACAGGGTGTCAGGTCGTATTCTGAATCTGTTAGTGTTTTTTCCTTGTACTATTGTGTTTATATTTTAATTTTCCTGCTAAATAGCTGTTATTCCTATTCCCATATCTGTTTCCTTAGAGCCCCATAATTTCAAAATTATAACTGTTCGGAAGGAGGTTGTTTACATTTTCCATTTCAAGGGAGGCTCTTGCCTTCCTTAGCAGACACCTGTCTATTCAAACCGAGACAATGCCCCAGGACACCCAGGCGGGTGAGGAGGAAGTCAGTGCCCCTTTCCCCCTTTCTCCTGCTCCATCTCCCAGCCCAGCACAGCCCCCAGCTGCAGGACAACCTCACTGCCAATGCCGTCCTGCTGGGGAAGCACTGGGGAGATCTCCTTCCCCTTGCTTTTGTCACGGAGGCAAATCTCATCCTCTCTTTGTCCTTCCTGCCCCGGACAAGGAGCTGAGGATGGAAACCAGGGTGGACAAATCCCCACAGCAGAACCTCGTGGAAGAGGCTGTTTTGCGCAGCTCCATGGCACAAGAATCCAATGGAGAGGAAAAGCCCTGGAGATCCCACAGGAAGAGGGGCTGCAAACCCAGCCCAGTGTGCTCTGAGGAGGAAAGACCCACCCTGGGCCAGGAAGGTGGACGGAACTTCAGCCAGAGCTCGGAGCTGGTGGTGCATGAGCAGCTTCACAATGGGGAGAATCCCTACAAGTGCTTGGAGTGTGGGAAGAGCTTCAGGCAGAGCAGCACCCTGATCCGCCGCCAGGTGATCCACACCGGGCAATGGCCCTACAAGTGTGAGGAATGTAAGAAGGGCTTCAGCTGCAGCTCAGAACTCATCAGGAACCAACGCATCCACACTGGGGAGAGGCCCTACGAGTGTTCCAATTGTGGGAAGAGGTTTCGGATCAGCTCTCATCTCCTCCTGCATGAGCGGATTCACACTGAGGAGAGGCCCTTCCACTGCCCTGAGTGCGGGGAGGGATTCCAACACAACTCCCACCTCAGCATCCACCAGCGCACCCACACCGGGGAGAGGCCCTACAAGTGTCCCCAGTGTGGGAAGAGCTTCTCAAACAGCTCTACCTTGTCCCGACACCAACGGAGGCACCGGTAAGGGAAGCCCTGCGTGTGCTCCAACTACAGGAGGAGCTTTGTGCACTGGCGCAGCTTCATCCCCCATGGGAGGACCCACATTGGTCAGAACACTGGTGACCCACATTCCCAGTGATCCATGTTGGGAGGACACCTGGCTGGTTATCCTTTTGGCCCTAATTTTCTTCTGATTTGTCTTTATCACTTAAAAACACCTGAAACAGGACTAAAATGAAACTAATTGATCAAGGATGTCTGAAGTCCCACCATTTAACAGGTATTTGAGGTGGAATTTATGGTTTGTGAACATTTGTTCTGTAGGATTTGTGGGTTCTTGGGAGATTTCAGCAAGTGTTCTCCATATCTTTGCACTCCAGAATTCCAGATAGATTGGTCTGTCACCTCAAAATTATTCAATCCCATTGAAAACACCTCAATTTTACCCCAAAATTGACCAATCCATGTCAAAATGCCTTATTCCCACCTAGGAAAAATTCAGTCCCATGACAAATCTACTTGATTCCACAGTGTCCAGGGTGAGATGGGGTTGGAAGGAGATTGGGAGAAGTGGCATCCAAATTTGAGGGTGTGGGATTGGGATTGTGTGGGGCTGGGTGTGTGGCCTGTATTTTGATAGTAAATAAAACTTCCAGAATGACTTATTTCTGTCCCATTCATTTTTTGTCGGTTCCAGTTTGTTTTTCAGAGTGCCACCTTCGCAGCTGTTTGTGTTTTGTGCCCTTCTTTCTCTCCTGCCTTTCTTTGCCTGCTCTGTTTCTCTCTCAGTGTCTCTCTTGACCCAGGGCAGCTCCCACCAAAGACCCTGCCCTGATTTATTTCCCACTCCCGGAGCTACAACAACCACAGGTGAAGCTATGAAAGCTGGCAGTGAAATGTCACTGTAAGATCGTGCTCCACTTGGAGCATCTTTTCCTGCCTGGGAATGGGAATTCCAGCCCCTGGCAGTGTGTGCCATGGATCCCAGAGGGGCATTCCCGAGGCTCCCCGGGTGCTGCTCCTGCCGTGCCTCCCAAGGAGCTCTGCAGGGCCAGTGGACAAGGTCCAGCAGCTCTGTTGGTTCTGCAGTGCCACAAGGGCCCCTGGGTCCATGAGTGTCCTTACTGCCAACAGCGGTTCCTTGGTTCCCATGATGACCTGCTGTGTCACCATGGATATTTGGTGCCATGAAGTTCTTCAGTGTCACAATGGCCTCCCTCGCTCCATGAGCTTCCGCAGTGTTACAATGTCTTCCTTGGATGGGCAGTGTTACCATGGGCCATTGGCTCCATGCAGCCTCGCTGGGTCACCATGGACTCCTTGGTTCCACGAGGTTCTGGGGGTGTCTCCATTGTCTCCTGGGATCCACAGTGCCACCATGGACCGCTGGATCCACGTGGCCCTGCTGTGTCACCATGGCCCCTTGGTTCCATGGCACCCCAGGGTCATAATTGACTCCTTGCTTCCACGTCACCTCCTCAGTGCCAAAATGGCCCCTTCGTTCCATGAGGAACAAAAAAGTTTTGTAGAAACTTTGAAAAATCAATACACCTGGGAGCATCTGTTTGCATTCAAGAGAGAGGCAAAAGGTGAGGATGGCAGGAGCAGCTTCATCTGCAACAGAGATCCAGGGAAACAACAGGGACAGAGAATTCAGGTGCAAGACTCAGAGAATTCTGCTCCCAGAGATCATTTCTGCTCACACTGTCCCTTGTAGAAAGGTGACATCATTCCAGGCAGTCTGGACTGAGCAGGTTGTTTCTGAGGTGGGTTTGTTTTTCAGGAAACCCACTCAGGGTTTTCCATTTGTTCTGGTTTGAAAGCAAAACCAGAGAGAGACTCGATGTCAGAAATACAATTTATTAGGAAAAAAAATCAAAAATCATGCAATAATACATAAGAAAAAACACTGATAAAGTCAGAATATAACCTGTCACTCTCTTGGTCAGGGTGCTGATAGCAGTCCAGTTGGAATGGTGGCTGCAATCCTCCTGGAGTGGCAGATGTGGTTATGTTGGAGCAGTGATCCTGTAGCAGGGTGTAGCCTACCTCTGAAGTTCCAGTGGAAATGGCAGCTGTAGCTCTGGGGAATCCAGTGGAAAGGCAGCTTGTTTTGTCCCAAAGCCCAGATAATATCCAGGGGGGCATGCTTAGCTCTTCCCCCCTGGGTGGAGCATCTCACAATGGGCTGATATCATTCTATGAGTCATGAGGTGGGTCCATTAAACAGAAATGGCTCCTGGAGGGCATTATCTCTGAGTCATGCAGAAAGGCATTGATAGGCCTATTAACAGGAGATAAGGAATAAAACAATACCCCTCCTGTTTCAACAGCTCTTGAGGATGGGAATAGAGTACATCTTTATATTGTAACCTAGGTCGTCTCTCACCAATGCAAGGGTGGGACCGAATAACTTCATATTTGGTGTCATTTCGTGCTCTGCTGGGAGTTTCCTGAGGGCTGGTAGTGCTGTTGGCTTCAAGAACAGTTTGGGTAATGGCTGTGGGACTGAGGGTTGGGTAAAAAACCAGAACAGTATTCTTGTATTTATAATCTTTTGTTACATGTCCAGTTTTCCTGCAGTTATAACAGTTTCCACTGCCTTTATTACATTCTGTATTGTGGGGAAGCACGTTTGCTGCAACCAGCATTTCAATTGCACCCTGGCTGGTGGCCTTGGCTAGGCTGGAGTCTCGGTCTGAGACCGCTTGGAATATGCAAGCATCAACCATCTGAGCAATGGTAGGCTCAGGGTCAAGGGGGAGGCTGTGAAGAACCTTTCTGCAGTCAATACTGGCATTATAGAAAGCTAATTTGCTAATAAGATCATCCTGGACCTTTTGATCATCTACCTGTTTTTCCAGGGCTTTCATAAGGTGCTTTATGAACTTGATATAGTTCTCATCCGGGCCCTGGTGAATGTCAGTGAAGTCAGTGTGGGGTGCAGAATTATCAGGTGTTTGGAGGAGGGTGGACCATGCAGCGCCTTTGAGATCTTCCAGTATTGACTGGGGGAAGACTTCAGCCTGATACTGCAGTCTAGTATAGTCTCCTTCCCTGGTAATGCGGTCCATTGTGAGGCGTTGTCGCCCTTCTTCCTCAACATAACCTTTTGATAACTCATGAACTTTTTTTATCCAAACTCCTTTCCAGAAAATAAATTGATCAGGTGACAATATAATTTTCATACACCGTTTTAAATTTTGTGATACCATTGTGTGGGCAGTAAATGGCATGTCCAGCAAATTGTTAAAATAGGGAGAACCCCTCCCATAATCCTTGGCAGCCTTTACTAAGTCATTCATTTCCCTATGGAGGTAGGGAATCCAAGATTCAGGTGGCACCTGTGCAGTATAAGCAGGGGCCAAAACCTAAATGGGAATCTATTCCCTATGGATTCCCATTTAGGTTTTGGCCCCTGCTTATACTGCACACCACCTGAATCTTGGATATCACCTCCCGGTCCCCCTCCTTTGCAGCTTTTCTCCGCATCCTCTGCCAAGAATCCTTGGGCTCATCCTCACTCTCAGATAAGCTATCACTCTTTTCCTCTGTAGAGGAGGCAGGTCTGCTGGCAGAGGCGCAGGCCTTTCTGCTGACCGGCAATGCCTGGCGTTGAAGGCCTTTGGTAGCCCAAATGGCTTCCTTCCAGTTGGCCCCATGTCCGGTTCCAGTGATGTGGGAACTGGAAGAAGCTGGACTGGAGAAGGGGTCTGGAAGTGGAGAGGTGGAGCCTGCGCCGGGGAGGAGCTTTCTGATGACAGGGGAGGGACCCAATGCAGCGGTGGAATTCAACATTAAGGTGAGACCCGTCACAGAGGAGGCACCTGAAGCAAAGGTGGGAAATGGGGATGAAGGTGGGAGGGAATCTAAAATGGCGGTCTCTCTAACAGGAGTATTGCCATCTTGTGATTTATAGGAAGGAGGATTAGAACTAGGGAATGAAGGAATGTGGGTGAGGGAATATCTCAAGGCAGTATGGCCACTACCACCCTGAGGAGAGGACAGAAAAGGAGGAGAGATGGCAGACAGCAGATGGCTTGTCTGTGCCAAAGGGCGGGCGCCATCTCCCATCCTGTTCTCAGGGAACCTGGGTTCGGGAGCGTGAAGGGCGGGTTGAATAAACCAGGGAAAAGGGTTGGAACCATGAACTCCTTAAATGATCCTATAAATTGAATGAAACAACAGATAAAATTTCCCAACTTTTAAAACCCCTTGTGTTTGTAAAATATAAAACTTTTCCCCGACAGCATCCCAAAACGATAACTGATAGACAGAATCAACAGAGATATCAGGAAGCTCCTCAAATAACCATGAACAATCCCTTTTAAACTCCCTTCAGAAATATAACTCCCCTCTAAATTTAAAACTCTCCAAAACTTCACAAAAACATCCTTTTCAGCTTGGGAATGAGTATTTCCCGTAGCTGCCCCCAATGGAAGAGGGAATGCACACCCACAGGAACAGAAAATCAGACGCCCAAACCCCTGGGAGCTCTCTGCCACTCAGTCACTCACTCTCAGTCTCACAGGCACAATCTCCAGCCAATGTGGGGCTTGTGGGGAGCACCAGAGACAGCTTTCCCTTGCTTGTCCCCACCTGGCATCACTGCCTGCAGGGTTCTGTTCTAGCTGGAACCTGGGGACGCTTTCTCAGTTGTGTCCCTGACAGGGATCTCTTCAAAGTACAAGAAACTTCAGGGTTTCAACAGAACTGAGTTCTTGAGGGTTCTGTGACATCACTGAGGGGATGGTGACATCACAGAGCTGGCTGTAACATCCCAGAGCTGGCTGTGACATCCCAGAGTAGGATGTGAGGCCATAGAGCAGAGTCTGCCATGAGAGAGGGTGGCCCTGTGGCATCAGGGAGTGGGTTGTGACATCACCGGGTAGCTGTGTAACATCACAGAGAAGGCTGTGACATCACAGAACAGATTGTGACATCACAGGGTGACTTTGTGCCATCAGACTTCTGTGGCATCACAGCACTGCTGTATGACATCACAAGGGGACATAGAGTTGGTTCTGTGACATCACAGGGTCAGTGTGACATCACAGGGTCAGTGTGACATCACAAGGGCTGTGTGACATCACAGATGGCTGTGTGACATCACAGGGTCAGTGCGACATCACAGGGGCTGTGTGACATCACAGGGGCTGTGTGAGGTCACTGGGAAGGTCACTCTGCCCCGGCTCCCCTCACAGCTCCCCCCAGAGCAGTCCAACCCTGCTCGTGCACAGCGGGGTCCCCTGTCCCCCCGGGTCCCCCCACCCCTGGCCCCGCAGCCTCCCCCAGAGGATGTTCCACGAGATCGACCCCCGAGCCTGACACAGGGACGGGGGGCCGGGGCCCTGGGGGTGGCACAGGGGGACAGGGACCCCCCGGCAGTGTCCCTGTGTCCCCCAGGACCAGAGCCTGGGCCAGGGCTCCTTCACCCTGTTACGAACGAGGGCTTGAGAGCGCTGAAAAAATCTCCAGCAAGGGAGCAGCAAAAACCAGATTTAATATTAACCAACAGCAGCACAAAGTTCCTTGGCAAGAGTCACTCTGCTCCTGACTGGACACTTCAGGGACACCAGGGAAACAAAGCAACAACAAAACCAAACAGAAACCAGGCAATCAAACCAGAAATTAACCCAGAACTGTCCCTCTGTGTGTGTGTGTGACACAAGGACAGTGAGGGCAAGGATCAAAGGAATATGGCCTAAAAGCTTAACAGAGCTCAAACTTAACAGGACTTAACTTATATCTTAACCTTAACTGATACTTTCAACTTCACAATTTAGCAAAAGAGCAGAGCGTAACAGCATTCAACCTAAATAAAACCTTTTGACTTTGCAATTTTACAAAGGAATAAAACTTTACAATATTTTGCTTAGTTTATAACTTACACTAAAGGTAGCACCTTAGCAAAAGAACACCTTAGCAAAAGAACAACTCTTAGCAGCAATTAACTTCACTTAGGCCTTGTGATTTAACCTTTCCTACAGGCCTGACTGACTCAGCTATCCAAGGCGCTCAAACTCCTTAGAGAGCAGCATTTCTGCCACATTTCCCCAGCACAGGCACTCCTGTGTGCACATGGACACAAAGACTCAGTGCAAGGAACTTGTGAGCAATTCCCCTGAGGGCACGGAATGCTCAGTGAGGATGCTTTGGCATCTTCCCAGTGGGCAGAGTGCTAAGCCTGGAGGAGTGGGGGGATCGGCCCAGGCTCTGTCGTTGTTCAGGATCCCCAAGTGCAGCAAACGGGAGAGTTCCTGGCTGGGAAAGGCCCCACCCAGAGGGAGTCGCTGGCCCAGGAGAGCTCCAAGGGCTCCTTTTGGAGCGCTGTGTGCAGGGCCCCAAGAGAGGGGCTTCAGTCCCAGCAATGGTTCATCCTGGCCGCACTTGGCACCAACAGCTTTCTTTGGCAGGCTGAGAACAGGGATGTTTTGCCACGGAGGGAACAAAAACAGTTCCCAGGGCTTCTGCTAAAGGAACCAGGAGCTGGTTGGGCAGCAGCAGTGGCTGGAGCAGTGTTTGTGATGAGCTGCAGAGGAGCTGAGCCCAGGGGCTGTTGGCCAAGGCTGAGGCCCAAGGAGCATTTCTCAGCTGGCAGGGCGGCCTGAGAAGGGGAGGGGGGAATGCAGCAGCACAGGGCCATGGAACCAAGGGACCATTGTGACCCTGTGGAGCCTTGTGACACCAAGGGACCATTGTGACACTGTGGGACCCTGTGACAACAAGGGACCATTGTGACACTGTGGGGCCTCATGGAATCATGGAGAGCACTGTGACATTGCTGGGCCTCATGGATCCAAGGGGACTGTACTGACGCTGTGTGGCTCCATGGAATGTAGGGATCCTTGTGACACTGAGAGGCCTCATCAAAACAAGGGGCCATTGTGACAGCGTGGGGCTGCATGGAACCATGGAGACCATTTGGACACTTTGGGGTGTTATGGAACCAAGGGGCCATGGTGACACTGAGGGGCACCATGGAAACACAGAGACCATTGTGACACTCAGGGGACTCATGGAAATATGGAGACCATTGTGACAGCGTCGGGCTGCATGGAACCATGGAGACCATTCGGACACTTTGGGGTGGTATGGAACCAAGGGGCCATGGTGACACTGAGGGGCACCATGGAAACACAGAGACCATTGTGACACTCAGGGGACTCATGAAAACATGGAGATCATTGTGACGCTGTGAAGCCTCATGGAATCAGTGAGACCATTGTGATCCTGGGAGGACCATTGTGATATTGTGGAGCCTCATGAAACCAAGAGGCCTTTGTGACACTGCAGGGCTGCATGGAACCAAAGGTCCATTGTGACACTGCAGGGCCTCCTGCCATCAGTGGTCCATTGTGACACTGGGCAACCAAAGGAGACCATTGTGACACTGCAGGGCTGCATGGAACCAAAGCTCCAGGGTGACACAGAGTGGCCTCCTGTCATCAGTGGTCCATAGTGACACTGCGGAGCCAAAGGAGACCATTGTGACACAGCAAAACCCCAGGGCCCAAAGGTCCATTGTGACATTCCAGACCTCATGGAACAGAGGAGTCCTGTGACATTGTGGGGCCTGGGGAGCCACAGAGACCATTGTGACACTGCAAGGGCTCATGGAATCCTTGGGACCATTGTGACACTGCGGGGCCTTATGACACCAGGGGGCCACTGTGACATTTTGGGACCCCATTGAACCTGGGGGCCAGTGACACTGCAAGTCTTCTTGCAATCAAGGGGCCATTGTGACACTGCTGGAACCCATGGAATCAAGTCACCATTAGGACACTGCGGGGCCCCATGGATCCAAGGAACCATTGTGACAATATGGAGCCCCATAAAACCAAGGAAACACAGAACAAGTCTGGCTGCTTTGGCCTCCCATAGACTGCCTGACTGGTCCAACTGACCTTTGCATGTTGAGTGTCACTTCTCATCTGCTGCTGAAACACTGAGGCTCTGTGTTTTCCTTCCCAATGGAAAAGAACTGCCCTTCTGCTCCAGGCGCCCATGGCCAGAATTGGGATTTCACCTCCAAAGGTCCTTATATCTAGGGATTCTTCCAATAGGAATATTGCCAG
Organism: Melozone crissalis; assembly: GCF_028551555.1. Lineage (NCBI taxonomy): Eukaryota > Metazoa > Chordata > Aves > Passeriformes > Passerellidae > Melozone > Melozone crissalis. Next base: position 2,789,047 of record NW_026535821.1, read on the forward strand.
GACAAGTCTGGCAGGCAGTGGTTTCACAAGGGTCACCTCTCATCCGTCCCCAAAACATTGGGAAAGGCTCCATGCTCTCCTTCCTAAGGAAAGAACTGTCCTGCTTCTCCAGGTGCCCATGGCTGAGATTGGGTTTCCACCTCCAAAATTCCCTAAATCCAAACTCTGCAATTACTGACAAGTCTAGCTGGCCTTGGCCTGCTGAGGCTCTCACTTGCCTTCCAAACCTTGAGGCTCTGTGCTTTCCTTCCCATGGAAAAGAACTGTCCTTCTCAGCCAGGTGCCCATGGCCACAATTGGGATTTCACCTCCAACACTGCCTGTTGTGACAGACTGGAGGAGATCGTCTTCTCTAAACATTTTGTGTATGTGGGGGAGGAAGGGGCAGGTCCAGCCTTACCCTGCCCTGTAAGCACAGCCCTTCCCTGCCCTGTGACCCCAAGGGGCCTCCAGTGGGTTTACAGTTTCTACCTGACCTGCGGCACACTGAACCCCAGCACTGCCATCCCACCCTGGGCACTGGGGCCCTCTTGGCTCTACTCAGTGCTGCTGCTGTACTCGGGGCACCCCAAACCCTGGTAGGGACCCGTGTCCCCGCACTCCAGGGATTGTGTGCGACTCACACTGCCCCGATCCTCCACGCACCCGGAGCTCCGTTCGGAGTTTGCGTGCCAATTCACCAATTCATCTGCCACCTTTACTCGAGTTTGGTGCACAGGAAAAACACCAAGCAGATATTCGTAAGAGGTCAAAATGACACAAAATTCTACTGGCAAAGTGCAAAAAATCAAGAACTTTGGAAGAGGATTTAACGCAACATCAAATTACACATAAAACACTTACCATAGCAGTAACTTCATTAACTTAGCCCATTTATCCTGGAAACATTAAAACATGCAAGCTGTTAGGGTATCCAAAAATGTTCCATAGAAAGAGCATTAGAAGGAGAAGAAAGAGAGAGAGACCGAAAGACAGAAGCTCTTTAGAAAGACACACATATGACTAACAGCTCCTAGGGTTCCAGTGTGGGTGCGACACAAACCCCAGGAGAAGGCAGAGTCCATACCAGGGGCTCACCTTGTGCTCTATGTTTTTAAGCCCCTGGGCCTTTGTGAGCCTCCCCCAGGTGGGATTTGTGATCACACAGGCAATCAGGGCTGGGTTAGCACTGTACCCACTGTGTGACTGATTGACAGCTCATCCCAGGGTGTCTCAGGACATTGATCTCATCCATCCTCTGACAGTGACTATGGTGACACAGGGGAACCTCATGGAACTGTGGGTCAGTTGTGACAATGTGGGTCCAAGGACACCACGGGAGATGTCATAGACAAGTAGAATAATGATAAAAGAAAAGCCTTTTGAAATGAAGCCTTGTTCAGCCATATCAATAGCTGGCCTATCATCTCTTCTGTGTGCAACTAAGCAATTACAAGTTCCCATATGAAGCTATTTTGAGAATGAGACTTTGTGACCATTCTATTCTGAGGGTGAAAAACAAATGCACCTGCAATAACAAGTAATTTGTCCCATGAGAATCAGTGAAGAGGTAAACAATACAATAGAGAGATTTGATGCACAAGTAAAATCTATTTTATTAACCAATAATCAACTAACTGATAAGAAATCTTTGAATGAACTAAAGGTGCACACAAGGTCTGTTAAACTGTGTAAAATGAGTTGTATGAATAAAGACTAAAGAGTTCTTCTCCATCTTAGCTTAGTCCTTTGGGATTTCAGTTCCCCCCTTCTTGACAGCTTTGGGTTCTCCCTTCTTTGGAGCTTTGGGTTCCGCCTTCTTTGGGTCTTTGTCTTCCTTCTTCTCTGAGATTTTGGTTTCCTTCCTCTCTGATACTTTGGTGTCCTTCTTCTCTGATGCTTTGATTTTCTTCCCTTCTGATGCTTTGCTTTCCTTCTTCTCTGGGATTTTGATTTCCTTCCTCTCTGGGATTTTGGTTTCCTTTTTTGGGATTTTGGTTTCCTTATTCTCTCGGGTCTTGGTTTTCCCCTTTGCTGGTATTGGAGGTTGCTTGCCAACAGAGACACTCTTCTTTCCCTTCTTCTGCCTCTCTTCCTCCTTCCTCCTCTCTTCCTCCTCTAAGGCTTTTGCCTCCTCCTGCTCAAGCTTTTGAGCTGGCTCCTTCAGCTCCCTTCTGCAGACAAAACAGAAAATATGGCTGAGAGTCCCACCAGAACCTTGGGCTCCCTAGTCCTGACTGGCCCTGCACTTCATTCCTTGACCCTGAGGCCATTTCCGTGAATTCTCCTCAACCCACATAGGTTGGGAACATCCCAAGTGAGGGCATGGGTGGAAGGGGACCTCCAGGACCAGCCAAACCGGAGCTTTGCCATCATAAGGTGTTGACTGTGCCAGCTCCCTCTGAAGGCACAGCCAGACCCCTCCAGCCCCTGCCAAAGGCTGATCCAGCAGCTCTCTGCACTGGTGCCTGGAAACGCCCTTTGTCTCTTGGCTTCCCAGTTTAAAGCAGAGCACAGATTGCTGACATCTGCTTAGCTCTCCTACAGTTCTTACTCAGCTCATTCAGCCCCCTTCTCCCTGGGCATAGCTGAAGCATGATTTTAAAGAGTTCAGATTTCAGCTGAGGGTTAGAAGCAATTCCCATTGATCAGGATGTAGGTTAGATAGGCAGACCATAGGTTAATGATTATGAGATGCTTAAGCTGGAGCTGATTGTTCTATTATTTACCATTAGGAGCTTCTTTCTAGAGGGAAGTGGAGGAAGTGAACTGTTATAAGAACATCTTGAAACCAGTAGAACAATGGTTAGCACCTGGGCTTGATGTCAATCAATCACTAAGCAGGGGACCTTGGATGGTGCCAGAGGGTCACAGAGACCTGATGAAGACATTCCTGACTTCATCCCTTAAGACCACTGACCCAATTCGAGACCACCAATCCAATTCAAGGGAAGAATTGCACAGGAGTGAAGGACCAATGACCTCATTTGAATACAGAGCAGGGATGGGAGGTGCTGGGGTTGTGCAGATGTATTTTATGTAAGATCTTGGGAAATAAAGAGAGGGCAAAGAACCTTGGACAACGCGGGCACGCCTTTTAGGGACGGCTCTGGTGCCGCCCACCGGTGTTAATAAACATCCCACTGTCTAACTTTAATTAGTTAGAGAGTCTCTGTCCGTGATCTTCGGTTTTAATGACTCCTAGCCTGCTCCTTCATGAGAACAATCCTATCAGTCAGAAAGCAAAGGCTGCAGGAACTCCTCTCCTGCAAGACAGGCTCTTGTCAGGCAGATTTCCTGCTGCAACCCAGCTGGGACCAAGCAAACCAGTGCTGGCTGCCATGGAAACCATTGGAAGCAGCCTCGTCCGTCTCCTCCCCATGAAACCAACTTCACTCTGGCCTGAAGAAGTCCTGATGCACAGGCTTGCTTTAAGCACCTCCACTCCCAGCTCCACACTTGTGCCTGTGTGTCCTGAGCTGGGCTGCCTTGCTGGAGCTGAGCTTCTCCTGTGCTTGCCTACAGCTGCAGCTGCAGGGGAGCCTAAAGGACAGGAGCTTTTCTGGCTGCTCTGCCACCATAAGGAGAACCCTGGCAGATCAGCAGTGCAAGGACTTCATCTGTGGCAGGAGCAGGACCCAAAGCAAGGTTTGCTCTGTGCCCCACACCTGCCCATACCACAATCCCACTGTTCTGGTGAAGAAGGCAGATGATGAAGAAGATGCCACTCAACACCATGGACTTCAAGACACCTCTAGATGCGGTGCCAAGGCAAGCCCAGAGCCCAGCTCTCCGCAGACAGCAGCTAAGCCAGGAGGGCTCGGCACTCAAATAGAGAAGAAGATGTTCTGTCTCAACAGAAGAAGGTCCTTCCTCTCTTGGCAGCCAGGGAGCTCAGAGTGGCCATCCCTGTGTTGCTGCTGGCCTTTGCTCTGCAGCTCCTCTGAGCTCAGAGGCCTTGGAGCAGGGAAGCCCTGCAGGGACAATAACCCATGGCAGAACAGGAACCCATGGAAGGCTGACTCACCTGTCCCTGAGAGGGGCCTGAGAGCCACAGCTGATCTCCTGGGGGCTCAGGGAGGAGTTGACACATGAGGCCTCCCTGGGCACCAGCACCTCGGAGGTGGAGCCTGCCTCCATGTGGCACAGCTCCGGGACATTGCAGGTGGTGTTGAGCTGGCCAGAGAAGGTGGAGGAGACCTGCTGGCTCTCTCCTGGCATGCAGCACACCTGGCAGTGGCAGGATATTGAAAGCCTGGATGGAAGACAGGAGAGATTGAGGTGTTGAGCATGGAAATGGATCCAATGGAGCATCTTGGAGCAAAGTGCAGCTGTAGCCAGAGGGGCCTATTCCCCAAACACTGCCAGAATCACCCTCACCTCATCCTGCATCCATGCCATTGACCAGTGCAGGGACCATGGGGAAAATCTTCTCCCATACTCACAGCTCAATGCATTAATTAGTACATTACATGAAAGTGAACTAGGATGTCTCCTGGCAGTAGAAATTCTCTCTGATGCACAACTTGCCTTTAAAAAGTTTTAAAACTACCTGCTTTTAGAAAAGGAGGAGACTCAGAGTGAGAGCTCTTGGAGCTGAGGGAAGGAGTCCAGCCCAGCTCATCTGACTCCTGAGGCTCTTCCCCTCTCTCTCTGATTTAAATGCTTCTTTCTCAAGGTGCTACAGCAAAAGCTCCTGCAAAAATTTCCTGTGGAGCACCTGAGGAGTTCCAGAGGGAGCAGTGCCCTCCACAGGTGCTGCACAGCGTCCTTGGGCAGCCCTGCAACGTGTCCTGCACGGCCTCTCCAACAAGCAGCTGCTCCAGCAGCACTTTGTGATGGGCCTGCAGGGATGGGAGGCCCCTCTGTGGCCAATGCTGAGGGCCCCCAGTGGCACTGGCAGCTCCAGCCCTGCTTGCCACACTGACAATGGGCAAGGGAGACAGATTCCCTCTTGCCTTCTCTGCTCCCAGGGCAGTGTGCGCCACGTCCAGGGAGCACCTGAATCCCTCCAAGCCTCGAGGCAGGTGAGGGTGCTCAGGAGTTGGTGCTGGCACCCAAAAAACAAGCCATTTTTTATGCTGGGAAGAAGAGACAGCCCCTCTGCAAAGTCTCCCTTTGTCAGACAGCTCCAGGGCCAGCAGTGCAATAGCAGCTCTGGGTGAAAGCAGAGCCCTGCAAACAGGGAGTCTGGCTGCTTTGGGAAGAGGCTCCATGGAGATCAGGATCATCCCAGCTTGCTCTGGGAGGGAAGCTGGAGGTGTTACCATTATAATGCAGAGAAAAGCCTCATCTTACATTGGGAAGGAAACAAGGCAAAAAATCCCACACTCAGCACAGGCCTGTAGGATCTGAGCCAGCTTCTCCAAGGAAAACTCTCCTATTTCTCCCTCCCCCTCAGCCCATGTCCAGCCACTGGCCCTGCTGCCCAGCCCACTGTCAGGGCACAGCACAGCAGGGCAACAAAAAGGGAGCTCAGCATGAGCAGGACTTGGTGCTGGCAGGCTGGGGAGGCAAAGCAAGCAGTAGGTGTACAAGAAAATCTACCTTTGCTCCTGAAGAGTGGGTAAAATCCTGCACTTCTTTCAGGGCTCTGGCTGCCTCCTCCTTTCCAGTCCTGAAGTGCCTCCATCGAGTTGCTGCACAATCCAGACTGGTTCTCCTCTCCTTCGGTGGCTGGCGTTTGAATTTAGGTGGGTGGAGCTCATCTCTGGAAATAAAATAACTATGAACAGGGACCTGCAGTGGGAGGGAGGGAGGGACACCTGCATGAGCAGCTCCTGACCCGGATGCAGCCCCTGGCTGAGTGCTGGCACGTTGAACTGAGAAATGGTTTGATCCAGCCCTTCCCAATCCAGGCTGGGGCAGGTCTGTTCTAAAGGCAGCCCAGGGATGGCACTGAGGTGCTGCAGCAGCTGCAACTGCTTGCATTGAGCAACTACAGAGGACAGGCATTAACACCTGGTGGGGATGCAAAAAGCACAGTGGGAGAGGAAAAGACAGAGAAGGCAGCAAAAAGGTGAGATTTGAGACACCGAGGGGCAGACCCAGCCTGTGCCCAGCCAGCACAGCCCACCCAGTGCCCAAGGCCAGAAACTCGGCAGCTCCACCGGGGATTTATCAGGAATGTTCCCCTGACACCGCTGGGGGGTTGGTTGACATTTTACAACACTCCCAGGTGACTCAGGTCGCATTGCCCATCCATCCATCCATCCATCCATCCATCCATCCATACATACATACATACATACATACATACATACATACACAGGCTGTGGTGCTGGGATCCTGCCAAGCTCTGCCAGCCTTGGGCTTGGGGAGATTTCTGCCAGCCGTCCTGAGCTTCGTAATTGTGCTCTCTGTTCCAGGAAGCAAGCAAGAAAGATTTTAAAAAACCCAAAACAAACCACAACAGACAAACCTAAAAACCTTCAACAGCTCAACCCTGCTCAAGTTTTTTCTTTAGGGACAGCTACCACTCTCCAGCTGAAATGCTGGGCTTTTGGGGAAAAAGAAAATTACATGTTCACCTCCAAATTGAAAAGGATTAAGGTAAGAGAACCTTTCAAACTAAAAATTATTGGCCCAAAGCTTTTATTTTTGCAAGAAATCTCTAGGTAAGACCAGCCTGACAGTTAAACAACTGGTTCTTCTGGTGGGGAGAAACCCTCCTCTTTAAGGGAAGCAGCCTGATAGTTGAAAGCAACTGTTTGGTTAACCTTCAGGCTCCCTGGCACAGCCTGCATTGCCTTTCCTTCCTGTTCACTGATTTACAGGCAGTGCCACGATGGCCCGGGTTCAGATGTTTGGTGCCATCCAGGGAATTTGGCATTGCCATTTCCATATGTTTTAATCAAAGTTTCAGTCCTTGCAAACACTCTTCAAATGCCAGCTTTCCTTTCTTTTACAGAAAGCTCAAGGTTCCCACAAGTCTTCTGACATCCTCTTTTGCACTCAGAGAGATGACATTTTCAAACAGATGTTTCCAAAGTTAACAGCATTTGAAAGAATAATGAACTCAAATGCCCCTGGATTCCAGCTTAGCCCAACTCCATTCTGTGTCAGACACTGAGATTCCCACCTCTAAGGCAGGAGCTGTTTGTGCCCCCCATCCCTCCTGTCCTTCTCCCCAGCAGCCCGTGCCTGTTTTCCCCGGCACAATCCCTGTCCCTGTGCACCCTGCCAGGAGCAGCTGCACACAGGCTCACATCTCCCCTTGCCCTCACCAGGGGGTTTCTCTCATCCCCGAACACGCCGATGAGAACGTTAGTGCGATGATTGCCCAGGGCCTGCACTGCCACCACAACTGGGATCTCTGCTGTGCTCTGGGGCTGCACAATCCCACAGGGCTTGGGGCTGGAGTAGAGCACAGCAGAGTCCTCCTTGCGTTTCTGGAAGGGACACAATGAAACGCAGATTCAGAGGGACTTCTCAAGAAACTTTAGGCTCCTTAACATCCACCACAACAGCAACTTACACACACCTTTAAAACTCCCCAGGACAAAGGTCAAAGGCACAAACAAGATGCAAGTATTGTAGGTTTAGCACTCCCAGGGCATCCTGCAAGGAGGCTGCCAGCACAGGCACTGGTGTCTGTGGCTGCAGCAGCTTTTCACAACCCTCTAAGATCTCCCACAGGAAAACACGCTGACGACTAGAACATCAACTGTTTCCTCAGGAGCTTAAACTGCCTCCTCAAGTTTACAGCTGGGTAGGATCGTGTTCTCAGCAGATCTTTAAGACTGAATAGAAAGCAGCAAGGTCTTATCCAAACCCTTTGTTCCCCTAATAATCTCCTCAGGAATATTTGACAGGAGGAGGTGGATGTGATGCCAAACCTGGGGAATAAGCCCGTAGCAGCCAGGAAGGTGGCTGGGATTCCTAATGAGGATCTTCCTCTCGTAGGGCACCTTCAGGTGGCACTCATCACACAGCAGCACTGGGGAGGACACTTGGAGCTCAGGAACGAGACATCTGGGCAAAGAGATGACCCCAGGACAATCAGAGATACTGAGAGAATGGAGAATGCCTACCCCCAAAGATTGTGAAATGGAGCAGAACACATTGGTCACTGTCAAATGCACACTGAAGAGCCCTACAGGGATAAATTGCCTTCTACCTCTTCCCACTCCAACATGTCTTGTCAAGGAGGGGCAAACCCTGAGAGGCAGCACCCAGAGGCTGCCAAGTGCCCCAGGCAGAGCACTTTGCCCCACAGCTGCCTCAGCCCCTGCTTTACCCAAGAAGGCTTGCAAGGACTCCTGGAACAGTGCCAGTGACCCACGAGCTCTGGGGGAGCCTTGCCAACAAGGATCAGTGCTCCCTAAGGCTCAAGGAACACACAACTCCAGGGTGTCAGTAAAAATGACTCCCTTCTCTGCCATGGTGCTGTTGCCCTGCCTGAGAACTCAGCTCTTTGCCCCAGCCCTGGAGGGCACGAGACAGCAGCTGCCCCACAGAGGGGCTGATCAGGCCCTGCCAGGCCCTGCAGCTCCCTGGCTCCTTCACTGCACAGCTCCAGGCACTGCCTGGCCCCAGCTCCACCTGCTGTACACAATGGCAGCCCAGGCACTGCCTGGATGGCTCTGCCTGGCACAGGGAACAGCACCAGGGAGCTGCATCCCTCTGGGCATCACACTGACACCCACAGCAGCACAGCAGCATGGAATTCTGCTGCAGCAACAACGACTTTTGCTCTCAACTCTGACGACATTAAAGCTCAAAATGGGAAGCAGAGGGAAGGACAAAAACTGGAGCTGACCTGCCACATCAAGGGCTGCTTTCCCCTTGTCAGACCTTGCCCTCCCCACTCTTGCTGGGAGCCACTTCCCCCCTGCCATGTGCCCCCACGGACAGAGCCAGAGCCTGACTCTCAGCAGCTGCTTGCTGTGGCCCAAACCAATGCACCGTGCTCACAACCAGCACAACCCCACCTCTTGCAGCCTGAAGGAGAGGAGGCCCTTGGGAAATTTGTTCCACCTCAAGCACCAAAAACCAGGCCAATCAATGATATCATTCCTGGTGCCTTTAGAAGAGGGCCCATGACCATGCTGGGCTGTGAGCAAACGTGCTTTTCACCACGGGCTGCTGCCCAAGCACTGCTGTTCTCGTGTCCAGCTGGCACAACATGAGGGCATTCAGCAGCACTTCTCCTTGGCAGCTGCAGCCAGCACAGCCTGGGCAAGGCAGTCCCTGGGGGAGGCCAGGCAAGGGCTGGTACCTGGCTGTGATGATCAGGGCTGCCACTCCCTTGCCAATACCCTCCAGGTCCACCAGCAACCTCCGGTAGAACTCCATCACCGTGTTGGAGCACAGGGTAACCTGGTGGAAGAGAAGAACAGTCAATGCTTCCTTACAGAAGCTCATTACCCACGGGTGATAACCTCCAGTTCCTGAGGGAGGATTTGGCCTTCATTCTTCTGCTGCTCCATGTGTAGAGCACAGTCTCAGAGTAACAAAAGCCTTCTGGCAATACCAGATTTGTTAAACACACCTTGCTATCAGGGCACAGGTCAGCTACATTAAAACATTAGACTACAGCTCCAGGCACCACTGCATTCAAATTATGGGGCCAATTTCTCATCTGACTACAAAGACATCCATGCAGAGGAAATCTGACTCGACCACAATGAGTTCAGCTTTACAGCAGGAGGCTGAGGGCAAAGTGTGGCCCAGCAGGTGCTGGGCAGTTCATGGCTGCCCTGGGAGCCTGGGCCCGGGCTGGCTCTGAGAACTCCGGCCCCACACCAGGAGTGGGGAACTGCCCCAGGGTGGGCATTGACCAGAGGCAGAACCCTCAGAACTGCCCCAGGGTGGGCATTGACCAGAGGCAGAACCCTCAGAACTGCCCCAGGGTGGGCATTGAACACAGGCAGAACCCTCAGAACTGCCCCAGGCTGGGCATTGACCACAGGCAGAACCCTCAGAGGCTCTTGCTCTATGCCACAAGAGACAAGCCACCAATGGGACCAGGCAGAGGAGAAAGGAGGAGGATCTCTGTCTTGAAGTTCCACAAGGAAGGGTTTATTCCAAGCAAAAGGATAAAAGCCAAAAGAGCCCTGGACACTCCTGTGCAAGGGCTTTTGTACAGATACAAATCAGGGGGTGAATACAAACAGCAAGCCAAAAGGGAATCCTCAGGGGAGCACTGAGGGGATTACATCAAGTGTCTGGGGCCACTTTGGGTAGGAGGGTGGGGAGGATGGCTCACATGGGCCAATGGAGCCTCCAGGAATAGGGGAATTCCAAAGGGGCATTGCAGACAGGGATTGGCTCCAGGTTAAATTGGCAAAGAAGGTTGGGGAACAAAAGGGGCTGGGTTTGACAGGCAGGGAAAGAGCTGGAACAAGGGGCAGGGAATGGCATGAGGGACAGCTTTGAGGGAAGGTAAATCCCAGGGGTAAACCAACTCGGGGAGAACACGGGGTACCACAGAACAAACCACTTAACAAGGAATCAATACAATAAATTTGAACCGCTACACATGGCTGCAGATTTTTTTGTCTCCACTGGAGCTTCCTGCAGTGAACACAAATCTTTCTGCTCCCCAGGAGGGGGGAAATGACACCACGAAGAAAAGCTCACTGCTTGATACAATGACATCTCTCTAACAGCCACCTTCTGCCCTCATCCTTGCTCTGCCCCGTTCCAATCAAATCAATCGCTCTCAAAAACACAAGAATGGCTTCAGGCCTTGACCAAAAGGTCTGTGAACTCAGGCATATGATTTTGGAAAGCAAACAGTGCTCTTTGAGGAACATCCTGAGTAAGCCAGCTAGCTGAGGCCTCCCAGCAGTGCAGATCCCGGGTCGGTGTCCCTGCGGATCTGATCCATGCTGTCCACAGCCGGCTGCGTGCCATCGTCCGACATGCGGAGCTGGAACGTCAGGGGCACCGCGGAGCTGTTGGTGAGGCGGCAGCGCTGCGTGTAGGGAAAGCCTGGGCAAGGACACAAATATCCATTCAGGCACCCAGCAGGGCATGATCCTGGGGACAAGATCCTGGCAGGATCAAAGTGGGATTGGAGTTGAGCTCTTTATGGTCTGAACTACAGCTCACCCAGAAGCTGCGTGAGGAATTAATCGTCACTTAGTTCCCTTTGACACAGATTCCAGACTGCAGCCTTGAAAATGCCCACTCCTAGCCCTGCTGAACACTGCAAGCTTCTCTCTTTGGGATGGGGACGAGCTCCCTCACCTGCCCCAAACCAGCACCAGTTCTCTCTCAGTGATGAGTGTGCACCCAGACCCAGAATTTACTCTGAGAATTCAAGCTGTCCAATTCCCTGCTCAGCCTGCCAACACTGCCACCTTTTTCAAGACATATAAAGAGTGAGTTGTCAGTGAGAAGAAGCTACAGCAAAAGAAAGTGAGGATGGAATCAGGAACTAGAACGTGAGGCAAAGCACCCTAATGCAGCTTCTCTCTGCAGGATCCTTACGGCATCTCTTGCTTTGGGCCAAACAGCTGAGCACGTGACAGCTCAGAGCCCACTCAACTGGGGGCACAGCCAAGCCTTGCTTTGAGATTAGCAATTAGGAACCAGGTCCCACCTCACCCAACAGACAGGGACATCACAGCCATGCTGCTCACTGAGAGTGCTGCCTGCAAGGGTTCACCCCACTTTGGCTCTGAGATTTGCTTTCCATCCTGCAAAGCAAAGCCAGAGATACAGCCACTGATGGTGGGGATGTCCTGCAGAGCGCGCAGGGCAGCCACAGCCTGCTCTGCACTGCACATCTGGCTGGGCTGGCCAGCTCTGTGGGGAGGAGACTTCTCCCCAGGCCTGCTCACCAAGAGCATCTGGGACACAGATGGGGAGAAAAAACAACTGCAGCTGCAGCCCAGAGCTTCTCTGTGCCCATCCAAGTGGCCACTGCCAGCTCCAGCAGGGACTCCAGCAGGGAGGCAAGAGAGGCACAAAAAGGACAAACCCAGATGTCAAAACCTCCAAGGAGACTGAGGCCAGCACATGCAGACAACAGTCAACAGTTACAAAGAAGCAAAGATACAACAGCTGCCTTCAGCCGAAGAGCCCTTTAGGAATGAAATTGGATTCAGCAGGATCAATCTCCTGCTTCAGAACCATATTTCCATCTCTTGCCTTTCGTGTTTCGTTCCTTCCAAAGGCAACTTGACAAGCGCCTCCGTGGTGATGCAGGCTGGGGAAGAAGCAGCTCAAAAAAGGCAATGAGTTTCCTTCAGAAGTTCATGAACTTCATTGTTCTGGCTTTAGGCTTGGCCGTGAATGTTGCCCTTGGTCTGGGAAGGGGGATAGGGGTTCTGGGAGGTTCTGGGGGGTTTTGGCCCTGGGCTGGGCTTTTCCCTTGGGGGTTTTGGGAGTTGTGGCGTGATGCCGTGGGCGGCTGTGCAGTGGGAGCTGAGGCTGGGCAGGGAGCGGAGCTTCCCTTCCTCCCGCTCGGGGGTCGCAGCTCGGCCGCTGCTGCTGCGGGAGGTTTGTGCTTGGCCCAGGGCTGCCCTGGCTGCAGCTCAGCGCTGGCACCGACCCTGCCTGCCTGTCCCGCCGCTGCTGCTGCTGGGCACTGCCCACATCCCCCTGCCCTCTGGGGCTCTGCAAAAGGAGCATTTCCTCCTTCCCTTCCCTTTCCGCACCGGCTGGGGGGGATCCCTGCCCTGCCAGAGCCCACAGCTCCTCCTGCTGTGACCAGACCTCCACCAAAGGGGAAAAACAGGACTTGGCATCTGGGAAATGTCTGTTCTTGCCTTCTTGTCTGTGCTCTCCTGAGATAGTCTAGCAAAGAACTGTTACTCCTTTTCCCACAGTTTTGCCTGGGAGCCGTGTCTTTTTAAAGGGATAATCATTTGGAGGGAGGGGATCATCCTTCCATTGCAGGAAGATTTCCACCTTCCTTGGCAGACATCTGTCCTTTATAGCAGCACAGACACACCAGAAAATACTGCCTTCCTATTCCTTGCTTCCATTGGATCTCACAATGGCAAAATGCCCCCTGAGGCAGCAGCAGCAGCCCTGCAGTTCACAGCCTGAAGCGGCTGCTGGGGCAGGGCAGGAGTGAGGGATGCTTTTCTGTTGGAAGGCACAGATCCCTGAGGCTGTGTCCCAGCCCAGGGAACACTCACCAAAGGAGATGTCCCCGAAGTCGAGCTCAGCGAGGTCGAAGTGTAAACTCGGTGCAGTGACGCTGCCCCTGCAGGCCGAGGACAGGGCAGGCAATGGCTCGGTTAAAGGCATTGCAAAGGTGCGGCTGTCGTGGCTCAGGGGCACAAAACCCGGGCTCAGGGCACCCTGGGTTTCCAACCAACACAGCCCCGTGTGCTCAGCACAGGGCCCTGGGCACAGGAGGCAGCTCAAGCCAAGGGGCAGCAGCCAACAGCCCCTGATGGGCTCTGGGCACAGGGCAGGCAGGAGAAGCCCCCGGGTTGCTGGGGGTCCCATGAAGGACCCTGAACACACACCCAGACATGGCTCCGTGCCTCAGTTTCCCCATCTGCAATGGCATGGACATCAAGGTGTCCCCACAAACTTCTGTAAGCAGCTCTTCCAGCCACAGCTTCCCTGCTTTGCTCCTTCTGAGCTGCAACTGCTGTTCCCATGGAGGAGCTTTCTCAAGAGAGTTTGACCCACACAATCATTACAGACACTGTTCTGAGACACGAGTCCAGGGCATTCCCAAACATCCTCTGAAAAGAGCAGCAACAGTTCTACCCAGGGCACAGATGAATCCTAGAGGAAAGGACCAGCTTGTCAGCAGTGCACCAGCTGGCACAGCCAAGAGCAAGAGCTTCAACAACCAAACTTGGCTGTCCTGAATCTAGCACAGCACCTCACCTGTCCTTCAACTCAGCCGACACACTCCAAAAGCCACCAACATCCACTGAAATCAGCACTTGAAGCTGCACAACATTCACCAGTTGATTTCATGGTTGATCCAATCAGTGCCCACTCTGCCTTTTGGTTCAAAATCAAGAACCAGTGAACTGTGTCCTCTATTGTATTCACAGGACTGCCCCTGGCTCTGCTCTGCACATCTCAACAAGAGACACCTGCCCTTGCTCAAGGAGCAAGCTGCTTATGCAGAAACACCCCATGGCCACTTTGGGGGAGGGACAGAGGAGAATCAATTATTTGATGGTGAAAGGTTACCTCTTGATTTCCAAATGAAAAAAGCAGCACTTTTCCTCCAAAAACGAAGGCAGCGTCACTGTTTCTCCACTATGGGCACACCTGCTCACCACATTTCTCTTTCTAAGGAAAACCTTCCTCGTTCTACTTTATCCATCTCCCTTATCTCATTGGTATCACCCAGTGCAGATTGCTTTCATTTCTTCACTGCCTGGAGCCAGTGCCGCCCAAGAGCAGCAGCCCAGCTCCAAAGCTGCAGAGCAGCCAGCATCAGCTCTCCTGCTTCCACTCCATTATCCTGCAGCACATGGCTCAGGCTGGCAGGGACAAGGCCTCCTGCCGCTGTGGTGCTGAGCACTGAGCTCTGCCTCCCCTATGATCCGCCCTTCTCCCTTTGGCTGGGCCACGATTGTCTCTTGCCCACGGGATGGTGCCCCAGTCCTTGGCACAGTTCCTGCTGCACAGTTCCTGACTCCCACATCAGCCCTTTGCTGGCTGTGCAAAGGAGGCACCAGAGCCCTCTGGGCACAGGAGCTGGGAGCACAGCTTGTGCCCCACAGCATGGCCATCAGAGGTGAGCTGAGGCTGCTGCTGCCCATCTGGCATGGAGTATTCACACAAGGTTTTACAAACACTGCTGCTGATGCAGAATCAGCCAGGCTGGCCCATCTGCAAAGCCCTGGGGGCCTTGCTGGGGGTTCAGGTGGGACATCCCAGAGCAGCTGCTGCCCAAAGCTGATCCATCCCACTGCCTGCCATGGCCCAAGGCACAGGGAGATCCCTGCAGGGAGGAGTCATTCCAGCTCCCAGCTACCACACAGGGCAGCAGGCAGCCTCACACTAAAGCAATGCCAGCAGCAGAGCAGAGATTCACACCTCAGAAAACACCTTTTTCCTCTGCTCCACCCCAAAAGGAGGTAGGTGGGGGATGTCCCCGAGAAAGCCACAGATGTGCCCACCCAGCACCCAGGGTCCTTACTTGATGGTCAGGATGGCAGGCACAGGAGATCCAGCCACACTGAACTGGAACTCCTCCTCAAAGCTCCCCAGCACGGTGGCACTGAAGGAGATCTGCACAGCCTGGCTCCCACCTGCTGCAATGATGCCCTCCTCGGGGGCAAACTTGAAACACAAACCCACATTTGTGGCTGAAGGGAGACAGGTGAAGGGAGCATCAATAGCTCCTTGGTTCATCAGTTTCACCTGCAGCAGCAAGAAAGCAAAATGGAAATACGTGTGGAATCTTCCCTTCTTGTGAGTTATTGTCTAATGATGCAATGAACACCCAGAAAAGGCAGAAGATGCTTTGTGCTGCTGAATGGCAGAAGTCCAAAGATACAACAGGACAAGTTCTGCCTTTGGGTTTTCACGCAGAGCAGTGGCAACTCCACAGAACTGCAGTCACCCTGGGCTTATCCCATGGACACAGAGCAGTGCCCCTCTGCTCAGCAGCACCAAGCGCATTGAGAGCTGGCCCTGAGAGCAACGTGGGCTGATTGCAGCTGCGTAGGGAATCACCCCAGAGCTGCTGCTGCCCCAGTGAGCACAGCTCCAACAGCACCATCTGCTCATTCACCTTTTCCCAGACCATGAAAACAATATATTGAGAATGAGGCATCAGCATCAAAACGTACAGACAGCACCATCTTTTGGTGAGAAAATTCAGCGTGTCTTTCCCATCCACAGCACAAGATTTTGAAAGTGTCGGCCATGATGCAGCGCCTCATGAAGTTTTTGCAAGCTTGACTCTAGTGGGGGGGAGGCAAATAGGTAGAAAAAAACCTTTGCTTTATTCCCAGGAACACTTTTCTCTTTCTAGAGCCAGAGATGCACCGAGGCTGAAGTGTGGTGAGGGACTGGTCAGCAAGGGAGAGAACTCCCAAGGCTTTCCTGTGATTGCAGCAATAAGCAGAAGACACTTGGCTGGGAGCTGTTGGCAGTGGGCTGAAGCTCAAAGGCAGCCAGTTTGTTGCAGCTGCTTCTGCACAGCCCAGTCCAAAGGTGCCTTGTGTCTGGCACTGCCACAAAAGCCTCTGAACATGCAGCTTTTGGAGCCAGCGATGGTTTCATGTGCCAAGGAGTTGTTTTGCAGGAAGCCTCCCAGCTGATCCCTAAGGAAGGCTGCCCAAAAGCAGGGACTGGGGCTTCAGGAACAACTGACACACCTTTGTGATCCCCCAGATTTCAGCAGTCCATCAAATATTCCCTGCTCACAGCTGCCCAGGTTGGCAGCAATTCCACAGCTGCACCAGGCTTGCTGCTGCCTCAGGAGCCATCAGCATCCATCCCAAGCCCTGCTGCACACCTCATAGACATGGGGGGTGTTGACGAAAACGTTCCCAAGGTTCAGAGTAGGAGAGCTGAGTTCAACCAAGGGTCCTTGGCCTTCCCCTCTGAGCTGCAGGGGCAGCCTGCTCTCACAGCCTGGGGAGAGATGTCCATTGCAGTACAATCATTCCCTCTGCTCCACTGCATTTTCCAGGCTGCCTCAGTGCTAGTCCCCGACTCTGAGCTGGATGCAACCAGCTCCTGATGCTGCAGGAGAAGATATGCACCCTTCTCTTCCCTCAGGACATATCCCCTGAGGCTGACTTGCAATTTCTAACCCGTTTCCTGGGCTGCTTTCCAATTTGAGCCACCAGTTTGCTGAGTTTAAAACATCTCTGGTGCCTGTAGTGACAGGCCATGGAGTTATGGGTAGAAATGGAGAGAAAGGAGATTTAGGCAAGATATTAGGGAAGAAATTTTCCCTGTGAGGGTGGTGAGGCACTGGAGCAGGTTCCCCAGGGACGTTGTGGAGGTTCCAGCCCTGAAAGTGTTCCAAGCCAGGCTGGATGGGGCTTGGAGCACCCTGCTCTAGAGGTAGTTGTCCCTGCCCATGGCAGGGGCCTTGGGACTAGATGATCTCTAAGGTCCATTCCATCCTTACCATACTGTGATTCTGTGGTTTCCTTCCCATGCACCTAGAGGAGCTTTGAAATCCATTCAGTGCAGGCACAAAGCTCCTACAGAGTTTGGCAATTCCCAAACTCCCTGGCCCAGGAGCACAGGACTTTGTTGCCCAAGTGCTCCCCTTGTGACACTCAGCACTGTGTTCTATTGCCACAGACTGAGAGCTGCAAGGTGACAACTGCCACACAGGGAGAGAAGCAGCTGCTGGCCAAGGCTGCTCCCTCTACCAACAGCCCGGGCTCAGGGGGGCTCAGCCCCCTCTGCTCTGCTGCTGTCTGGGCACTGGGAGGTGATCCAGGCTCAGGGAGCCCATTTCTAACTCAGCTCCTGCTTCCTGATGATGGATCCATGGCAAATGGAGCCATCCTGGAGGCCAGGGGCCTGCAGGGGCTGAGTGCTTGTTCACTAAAGCTGTTCTGCTCTGCAGCTCTCTGGCCTTTGAGGGAAGGCTGGCAAAGCCATGGCATGAAAACCTCTCCCTGCACTGCCTGGGCTGTTCTGGGATCACTCAGGCACACACAGCATTCTGAGCCCTGGCCTGGCACGGGAGACTCCCTGGGAGCTGCAGGGCCAGGGGGGATGTGCCAGCACTGCCCTGCTGACCAGGGACTCTTCCCAGCACTTCCATGGGAGCCCAGCGGGCTCAGGCTGGCACCATGGCTTCACTGAGGGGGAGAGAGGCAGGGCAAAGGAGCTGCACCTGAGATGCTGCAGTAAGCCACACTTCCATACTCCAGTGCTTCCAGGGGTTTGAAGGTCACCTTGATTTCAGCTGAACAATTCGGCCCGATTTCTCCCTCCTACAGCAGAAAGAGACAGCAAAACATTGCTTTGCAAACTTCACATTGCTTGTTTTCACCACCCTCCTGTAAGCCTTTGTTTAGAGCATCAGTGATGAGTGAACAACACAAGGAGCCAAGGAAACACTCCAAACCCAGCCCAACACAGCTCTCAATGCTCAGCTGATCAGCTCCCACTCTCCACAATATTCCTGCTGCTCTGACACAAGCTCTTGGGCACATCATGCTGCTGTCAGCTACAGTGGGATGCAACTGCCACTGTGCCCTGCTGGCTCTTGGCCTTAGATGGGCCATAGCTGTAACCAAGAAGAGAACATGATCCCCTTCCTTGCAAATAAAAATATTAGTTTAACCTGTATTGAAAGAAAGCAGAGGCTGGCATTATTCTAGGGTTTACTCCAAGATGAGAAGGGATGTTGCACTGTGCACACACCAGGCATTCATCATCTCTCACAATGCCAGTACTCAGAATCAAGGCTCTGGTTGATGGCAGCATGTGGCAGTTTGCTTGCATCACCAGAAAAGGACAAGGTTTTCTGTCCCTGTGTGCAGGACAACTCCAAAGGCCCATTTCAACCTTCCACCCTTGTGTCCAGGCTCAGAGATGATGCTGGAAGGGACACTCAGAAATAGTGCAAGGCATGGTTACAGGAGGGGATTGGCATTTCTGTCATTAACCTTGGGCTGAATTTGGCCTCCTTTTGCCAGGGAACAATTGCAAGCTCCAGGTCAGTGTGTGAGCTGGCAGTGCTCCAACAGCCTCTGCTGAGCCCCACGTGTGGGGGGAGCCCCTGTCTACAAGAACTGCTCCCTGGGACACTGACAGGACACGCAGGCAGTGCCTTGAGCTCGAGCCTGGCAGCAGAGCTGGGCTTTGTCAGGCTCCCAGCCCTGCCTGGAGCCTGCAGGGCACAAATGCTTTCAGCAGCGAGCCCTGCAGCCTCACCGGAAACTCCATGTCCTCCCTGCCAGCACATGGGGCCAGCTGAGGATCTGCCCAGTGACCGCAGCCGGGGAAGGGGTGAGTGTAGGGAGTAGGGTGGGTGGGAGGAGGAGGAGGAGGTGAAGGAGGAAGAGAAAGTTCTCAGCTATCACTTACCATTGGCTCAATGAAAAAAATGTCATCAGAGAACAGCATGGGGTCTTCTTGCACCTTTGCCATCTTCTCCTGGACCGTGCTGCTCAGGAGGGCACTGTGATCTCCACAAGAGCCCTTCACCTTCTCCATTTCTTTCTCCTCTGGGAAGTTTTCCTGAGACACCTCTTTCGGCAGCCACAACAAACACTTCCTGCAGCCCCAGGGAGAGACAAGGCCAGCAGATGGTTTCATGAGCCACAGATTTGCAGAGAGAAGTGTGAGCGCAGGAGAGCAAAGCACTTGATGAGGAGCAGCAGCAGCTCCCCAGCAAAGGCTGAGCCCAAGCCACGAGGGTCCCACAGGGATCAGAGGACAACTTGCTGTTCCCTGGCCCAGCAGGGAGTTTCACTCCACACTTGCAAGCTCAGCAGAGGTTTCCAAAGCCAGCATCCCTCCAGAGAACCTCCTGCCTCAAAGCCTCTGCCACAGCTGAGGGAGAATCTACCAGCCATTTCAAGTGGCTTTTCCTCCCACTCAGCTGCTCGGGGGGGCACAGAAAGATAACAGAGCACCCACTGCAGCATTTCCCTGCCAAGGGGAGACAAAGCTGGCTTGCAGCTACGTGTTACCAGCATCACTCTCTGTTTCTTCCATTTTGGACCTACCCAGTTCCCTACTCTGCCTTTCACAAGAGCATCCCAGAGAACTTCCACAGGAAATTGATGAATTCAGGCACCGAATCCCTTCAGGGACATTCAAGTTTTTATATGTAATATGCATGAAAACAGAGCCTCTGAGAGGGGAAGGAACTTTGTTGTGCAGGAGGGAGACAGCAAACTCCTAGAGAGACCTTTTCATGAGCCAGAGCTTTTTGGATCCCATCCCAGTGCATGGCACTAGAATGTCCTGAGAGGGAAAGGACCCTGCACTATCTTCTCTCACAAAAAATCCTTTCTGCTCTGAGAGCTCAAAACCTCTCTGACAGCAGCACAGGGACACACAACCAGCCCGCATGGGCAAGGAGCTTTTGAAGGAACTAAGGGGAAAAAAGAGGGTGTGTCACCTTTGGAAAGAGGGACTGGCAACTCAGGAAATGTTTAACGATGTTGCCAGGTCATGTAGAAAGAAGAGAAGAGAGACAAGAGCCCAATTAGGACCTGAGGAAATCCAGTCATCACAATCAACCTTTCCTTCCCAAAATGCCATCCCTGGTTGGAGTATAAATGACCTGGAATGCTGAGTGATGAGCTCCTGAAGCCCAGGGACACACACCCCAGTGCCAGGCATGGTTTACTCGGCCTTAACCATTCAAAAGCACCAACATCCCCTGAGGCCACATGTTAGCTCAGTCTTGGGCCTGAATCTCACTGAAATGCATCTTTCAAACCAACCTCCTCTTCTCTTCATTCTCTTCTTCCTCAGTAGCAAAAGCCTTCCACTGGAAGTGGGCTGTGATGTTACTCCTGTTTTCAATGAACAGGGTTCTGTGGCTTGATATGGTGGTGAAAGTCTTCTCAAGCTCCACGGAATTTGTGCTCAGCCCAACGTTGACATCTACAGCTTCTCCCTGGAGCTTTGTGTGGATTCTTTCTTCACCTGGAACAAAGCAAAGGGGAGTCTTTGCTCAGCTCACTGGCGGATGGAAGCACAAGGAACAGAGCAAGGCACAGGGCACAGAAGAAAGTGTCCCAGTTTTGTGCTGAAGGAGCAGTTCTGTGGACCACTCCATTGATCACATCCTTCAGCTCTGTGTGTACAGCATGAGGATGTCCTGGGCACCTCCTCAAACACCTTATTTCTGAGGGTGTTTGTAGAGATTTGGCCCCAAGGTGACAGGATGGACAGGGAGATTGGTCCATGTGCTCCAGTGACCCACTCAGATCACCAGGATTTCTGCATCCAAGTCCTTCAGGTGACAGGGCTGAGGAGCCCTGCTCAGTCCTGCCTTGCCCAGGCTCTCGCCGGGCATCCCAGGAGACTCCTGTCTCTCCTGATCCCTTGGATCCCTTCTTGCTGACCAGCAAATATGCCTGGGGGCAGGTGGGCAGCAAAAGGAGGCCCAGAGGAACAAGTGAAGTGACAGCCCACAGCAGGAGGGGACACAGGTGAGGAAACACAACCAGCCTGGCTCTGCAATGTGACAAACCACTACAGAATGAGCACCATGAAAATCATCTCCCTGTCCAAACCCACAGCCACATCAGTCTTTAAATATTTTATACTGTTCTGATCTGAAAAACCAAGCTGGAGCATTGCAAATCAAATAAGAAAGGGACAAAGGAAAGATTAGTGAGTACAGAGCAGTTCCTACATTAAGACTGAATGGGATCCCTCAGTCTAGAAATCAAATGGGAGATAGATGTGAGAGGTTTGTAACAGCTTGAACAGCCTGGGAAATGGGGACAGGGAAAAATTTGTTTTGATTTGTAAGAAAAAAAAGGAACTTGAGGGCCTGAAAATGTTATTAGGCAGAAACTACATCTATGTGTAAGGGCCACATAGAGAAAGGGTCCTTGGCAAGCCAGTGGAGAAGCAGCATATGGGACAGAGGTGTGCAAGAAACCCATTGCATTGGAGAGAGTCTGATGGAGACCTCACCTACAGCACTGCCCAGGAATCAAATAAAACTTCACCCAGGCATAGCCACATGGGAGTGGAGAATCAGAGTTCCTCCTTCCTCCACTCAGCAAGTCCCAGCAAAACAGCAGTCAAAAATCTTTGCCTTTCTCAAGCCCCTAAACACCAAGGAGTTCTCAGTTTGCTTTGGGGTAAAGGTGAACAGGGCAGGCACCTCTGGAGGGAATGCAGGGGATGGACAGCAGGCAGCCATGTGCAGAACTGTCCTGTGCCCTGCAGGGCCCAGCACTCACCTGAGCTGCAGCACACGGCCAGGGAGCCGCAATGGGCACCGCTGGCCAGCGGGTGAAATGCCACTGTCACCTGCACGGTGTCACCAGCGCCCAGAGCTCCTGTGGCCGGCACCACGGAGAAAGGACTGCAACACAGAGAGAGGGGTCAGGCCTGGGGGACACCTGGCCATGAGATTCCTGCTGCACTGCAGCTCCCTGCAGCGCCCTTGGCCAAGCAGGGAGCAAACCAAGCACAGGCAGCACAAGAGACAGAACAGACAGGATCACAAACAGCCACTGAGCCTCTGCTGACAAGATCCAGCCCTCACAAGATCCTGGGGGTAAAATGACCTCAGCTCCCCATACTCTGCATCCAGCTCTCTGCAATGAGCCTCAAGGCTCCCACTGCCAGCAATCCCATCAGAGAATGGTTTGTGAAAAGCACAGAGAGGGTTCAGAGCTCTTTGCATGCACAACTTGACACTGACTGCCTCAGGAATTTCTCTTTTCCTGCTGCCTATAAAACTCATCTCAAGAGATGAAAATGTTAGGGCACTCCCTGTCCTGGGAGATTACACCCTAGGAATCAGACAAGGAGAAGGAACTTTTCCCTGAAGACCAAGGAATAGTTCCTGTTGAATTTGCAGTGTGCTTCTTTGGTTTATTTTACCTTGAAATCATCGTGATTTAGCCTAAAAGGGGCAACTTTTCTAAGCATTTCAATGAAAGCTGCTCTAAGAAAAGGAGCAATCAAAACTCTGAAAGAGTGCAAATGCAGATTAGAGCAATACAGTGACATGGAAACCCAATAGGATGATGCCATTTACAGTCTGAAGGGTCCAATCCCAGCTAAATGAAGCACCATGAGCAGGAGCACATCAAGGAAGCAGAACAGGAGGTTTCTGTGTGTTTACCAGCAATGCAGTCTGGGACTCTGGGCTGTCATGCAGGCTGGTAACTGTTTGCTTGGCCCAGCAGAGAAACTCTGTGCAATGTGTTGGAAATAATGATGCAGATGTGTTGGTGCACTTTGGATTTAACAGGAGCAATCAGGATTTAGTCACCAGGTAAACAGCTCTTGCCTGACAAACACAAGACTCTGTGCTTTGATGCTCGGGGACAGCTCAGGGGAAATGTGCTTCTGCCCAGCAGCTGCTGGGCTTTGTGCCCTTCTACAGCCCCAGCGAGGAAACAAAAGTTCCTGGCCTTGGTGCTTTGTTGCTGGTCAATCTGTCACTTCAGATGTGTTCTGGGGACTTTGCTGATGAATGCATCACACACAAAAACAAAGAGAACATCCGCCAAGCTGAACTTTGTTCATGTCAGTAGTAACAGCTGATGAACTCGCTTCAGGTTCTGCTCATTAAGGACCTCTTGCTGTAATTATGGGCTGACCTGTTCCCATTGCCACTGGTGAGAACATCACTGCTGGCTGATGGAGAAGCCTTGGGCCAGCAATGTTCATGTGCTGGACGTGAGACTTTGGAGGGAGGGGAGGAAAGACAAGGCCCCAGCAGCCCCAGAGCCAGATCAGTGCTCGTGCTCCTGCATCTGCCCCGGGGCTGATGCCAGCACGGCTGCAGCTCTGCTGGGGCTGGGGGGATCAGGGCCTGCTGGGGGCAAGGCACAGCATTCTGTTCTTAGTCTTTGGCCAGAAATTTCACCGCAATAGAGAAGCTGCCAGTTAGGGGAATCCCTGGCCACGCTTCAGCACTACCTTCCATTCCATTCCCTTCCCACTCCTGCCCCATGTTACATGCTCCTGCCTTCAGGTGGCAGGATGGGAATAACATTCCAGGGATGACTTCAGGGCTTGCCTGAGAAAGAAGGTGTCTTCTTCTTTTCAAATTATCAGGAGAAGAGGATCCAGCCAAGTTCAGGACTCAGCTGTCAGGACTGGAAAACTGAGTGCAAATCAGCCCCCACATCTCCTCCATCCCTGGGCTGTACCCACCAGACTCCTCTGTTCCTGCTGTAGCACTCATCTCTCACACACACCTGGCTCCCCAAGACCCAAAGACACAAGCTCCACAGCTAAACTTAACTCCTCTGAATTTCAGCCAACATCACTAAACTGCTCCCTGAGCCCACAGCTAGAAGAGCTGTGAAGGAGACATCCCTGACACTGTAAGAACCAAAGGAAAATCACTGCCAAGACATAGGCCTGAAAAGCTAAATTTTGGGCTTTTCTCTGTTAATTGTGAGCTGCTCCTTAAGACACTTCTCATCCTGTTAGATCCATCCTCTCAATGAATCACTACTGCACCTGACAAGCAGAAAAGATAAGGTATGGAGGGGGTTTTAAAAGGTTGTTTTCTTCTGCTTTTATAACTAGGTCCATTGACATGTTTGTTTCCTTGTATGGCATCTAAAGACAGGTCCATGTCTCCCAATGGCACCTTGCAACCCCCAGACACTGCTCTTGCTTTGAGCAGTGTGTTTGCTCAGATGATTTCCAGAGGTCTCCTCCAGGAGCACTGCAAAGCCACGTGCCTGTGGCCTCCCAGAGAATGGCTCTGTTTGGCTGACAGTGCTGAGGAAGCATTTCCGAAGCTGCTTGTGCTCAGCAGGGTGCAAGCCAGCTCCCAACATGTTCCAGCAGCCTGGGAAATCTGGGACACAGAAAGCTCCAAGGCCACTGAAAGCAAGAGCAGATGCCTTCCATCCTGCTCACTTCCAGCCAGGCTGCAGGGCAGCAGATCTGATGCTTGGTTCCTTCTGTAGCTCTTTCCCAACTCCGCTCTCACCCAAAGCTGTTTGCACAGGGACAGATGAGCTGCCTCACCTCTGGGTGCTCAGCTGGTACCGAGCTGCCCGGGCATCGACATTGCGCACCAGCAGAGTCTGCTGGGTGCTGACCTGGACCTGACACTTGGAGAAGTCCAGCTGGGCAGGGAAGTCCAGCACAGCTCGGGCACCAATGGCCCGAATTGGCACAACGATCCTTTCCCTTGCAGTGAGGCACACCAGCTCATGGCAATAATCCTGCAGGAAAAGAAACTGGCTCAGCACAGGACATTTAGTGCCATCCCCATGGCAGAAGAAAAACCATTTCCTATACCCCTTCAAGGCCATCAATTTACCTATTGCACCCTCAAATGAACACGAAGTTCTACTACTATGTCACATTTTAAAGGCACCAGTGCATTTTGCAAAATCTGTCTCAGTGGCATTCAGCTCTTGTGTCACTTGGGTCATACAGATAACAACCCAAGGCCACCATCATTTTTACTCTAAACTTTAATGATGTTAAAGAATTCCTAAGCCCCTTCTAAGCAACATGGAGCTGGGGAACACAGGACATTGCTCTTTAATCTTCTGTATTCCCACTGTCTGAGAATAGGACAAAGTGTTCAACTGACTCTAAGCAGCAAAAGGAAGAGGAGAAAACAGCTGCACCCAAAGACATCCTGCACCTCTGGCTTGGTGCAGAAACATCGGTTGGCTCACAACTCCCCTCTAACTTTGCCTGTCCAACCAAGTCAGGAGAAGAACAGTGCTAAGAGGTAGCAGGATGCTGTTGGAAAGGGCCTCTCTTTGTTTCCCTGCCAGGCTTCCTCCCTTCCATGCCATGCCCTCAACCCTTCTGTATGAACAAGCCTCCAGATCAGAACATGAACCCTCCAGATCCCAGCACTGAGATCAGACTTGCCAGGGCCTCAGCACTGCTGTTCAAACCTCCCCACAAAAGCAGCTTTGGCACAGAATGGGTGCCAGCTGACAGAGCAAGCACAGCGACAGGCATGAAGACAGAGCCCCAGCAGTGTCACTGCCACGGGCTCTGGGCTCACAGCTCTGCCTGCAGCTTGTACCTGCCCTACACCAGCTCCTGCAGGCAGGTGTCCAAGTCCCCTGCAGCTCAGCAACCTCCTGCTGACCAAGGGCACCCAGAGCCCAGTGTGCCTGTGCCAGGCCGGGCTCACGGGCACAGCACGTCCTCTGCCCTGGCCCTGCAGCTGTGCCATGCTCACTTGTGCTCTGGGACAGCACAGCTGCAAGGCTGCACAACAGAGGGGCTGAAAAAGCACCGGCTTTGCTCCAGCCTAGGGGCACGCAGGGAAGCTGTTGGCAGTCCAGGAAGGAGGAAAGCTCTCTGACCTCTTTGTTCCTCTGGTGTTTTCCATCAGAATGATACCCCTTCCACTGGACCTAGAGATGGCCCAACATCTATCAACAGCCCTCTGTCATTTTCATCCTGTTTCCTGTTCATCTTCCCTTGGCAATGCTCAGCAATGTGCACGGAGGGGAAGCAGAGCCTCTCAGGCCTGGCTGCAGTGCCTGCCAGCAGTGCCAAGGTGTGACTGGCTGCAGGCTGCCTGCCCACGCCTGGAGCCCAGCTCACAGCATGCAATGGGCTGGAGCCAGAGTGCAGGGAAAACAATGGCTGTGGAGATCATTGTGTGCTTTGGCTCCTCCAGCCTCACCTGGTTCTTGCTGGGGGTGAAGCGGATGCGCACAGGGGCAGAGGCGCCCGGCGGCACGGCACGGTACGCATCGCTGGAGCTCACCAGCTGGAAGTAAGGTGAGCTCTTCATGGAGACCTTCACCACGTGAAGAAACTGCAGCAAAGACATGAAATTATCATTTTGCCACTTGTGGAAACAGGACGAGAGGAGACCTGTCCATGCCCTGCTAACATCCCTCCCTTGACCCTTTTCCAAAGCACTTTCAGCTGAGCAGGCACAGGCACATCATTCACAAGGCTGAACTTGAATCCCTTCTCTCTGGCTCCAGCATTTGGCCAGGGCCATAGGGCAGTGCCTGCTGGGAAGGAAGGGCTGAGCAGGTCAGCGCCAGCAGGATGGAGACACAGCACCTGAACCAAGTCACCTGCATATTCAACAAGGCCAAAAACCTGCTGGCTTCTGCCTGCACACAGGCATCAAGTTGTCATGTTCCAGAGGGGGAATGTGCTACCTAAAAGCAAACCAGCACATTACTGTGGGGCAAGGAAGAAATTCCCTTCCAGCAGATCAGGTTTGGGTAGGGACCTTCTGGGGATACAGTCAGGCAGGCAGAGCAGCAAGACAGGAGACCAAACACTGTGGTCTTACTGGGAATAAAAGCAAACCTGAAAAGCAAAAGAAGGAATGAACACAGCAAGACAATCCCTAAAACAAGGAGATGGCAAAGAGAATTTAAATGGGCAGTAAAGCAGCAAGGAAGAATCATAAAACCATGAGAGCAACCAGCTTGCCAAAAGTGACAGAAACACAGACAGGCCGTGTCTATTGACCATGGGGCTTCAGAGGCATTTTCTGCCTGGAGAAACAGGACCAGCACTGACTGACAGTGTGGTTCCAGTATGCAAAGCCAATCTTGGCTCTCCAGGGCTTCCTGCTGCCTGTACAGGCAAGCTGGGCTGCTGGGCATTCCTGCCTGCAGCCAGCAGGCCAGGTTCTGCCCTCTGGGGCTCACAGACAGAGCACACATGCATTTTCTAGCACACTGATATCATCAACCCCTGAGCACCAAAATGCTCTCCAAAAGTCTAAACCAGATGATTTGGACTCCCTCCTGTCTCCTCCCACCAGCCCACTCTTGCCACAAGCCTCACTTGAGAAAATGTTTCCCTGACTGAAATTCAAATGGTCTCAAGTTTTCCTCTTTACAGTGGAACACAACTGACAGTTTTCAACTGTTTCCCTCTCAGCTCTCTTGGGAAACTGCAAAACAATCCCAATTTCTTCAGCTGAAGGTGGAAACCTCCAGGAGCACATGGCTTTGGATGTGCTGTGCTTCTGCAAAGGGAAAGCAGCGCACCGTGTTGCTTTTGGAAAAGCTGAGCAGAGCTGGATGAAGCTGAGCAGGAGCCTCAAGTTGCACCTAAAGGCCTCTCACTGCTTCTGCTCCATCACTCTGATTGCAGGGCTCTTGCAGAACACGGTTCCTGCAGGGCCAATGCCATTAATGAGAAGTGATTCCAGCATAAAGTGCAGAAGGCTCAGCCCCTGAGCTTTGCCTGTGAGCTGCACAAAGGGAGCCAAACTGGCTGACAGAGGCAGAGATTCCTACCAGGAGCCAAGATTAACCAAGGACACACAGGGTGTGCTATAGACCCAAAGCAAAGCATGAGAGCAGGTAAGAACTGTACAGCCCTCAACATTCCTGTCAATCCAGAGCTTTCAAGAGAAGGAAACTCCTTTGGGATAGACACCATCAACGCCTGGCCAAAATCTGGGGACAATTCCCAGCAGGAAGATTTCCACCATCTTGCAGAAGAAGGTGCTGAGACATTTTCTTCTGCATGTGCTGCAGCACATAACTTGCTTTGCTCTACACTGAGGGAATGACAGCACTCTCCTCTTCCAGCAGAGTGTTAAAGCTTCGCGTGCCAACACTTACCTTGTCCTTATTCATGAGAGACAGCACCATTTCAGAGACCTCCCGAGCGACGAAGTTCTGAAATACCAGCTCTGGTGGGGAAACCCCAAACCAGCTCTGTTTTGGGGCAGCTGACGGCAGCTGGAGAGGAGAGAGAGCAGGGAGAGCTTCAGCTGCTGGGAGGAAGGTTCATGCAGGAGAATCTTCCACTGATCCCCAGTGAAGTACAGACTCTGGGGGAGCACGTCTGCCCGGCCCACACTGGGCAAACAGTGGCTCACCCACCTCTGCTCTGAGCTGATCCACAGCTGCTGGGCCACACAGAGCAGGCTCAAGCCAAGCTGCTCTTCTGGCATGGATTTCTCCAGGTTTCTTTCTCCAGAATGCCAGGCAGCACTTTCCTAAAACACAGCCCTGTGCCCATGTGGTCACAGAGCTCTGGGGCACTGACTGAGCACTCATGGAGTAAGTAAAACCCATGAATTTACAGGAGACTCCATGGGAAAGGATTTGGGATGTCTTTTACTCTGAGACAGGGAAACCGAGGCCCACACAACTGCAAATATCTTTTTTGCTCTACAACTTAGACATCTGTAAGAAGAGCACAGGACCAGAGGAGGTGTGAGAGATGAGGTGACACTTGGATGAAGCCAAAAGGTTATTAAGCAAAAGAATGGAATTTGTTGGTTCTGTGTGTTATTTGTGGTTTGCATTTGTTCAGGTTGGTTTGTTGAGTGTCACAGTGAGAGGGACAGGGTTGAAGACCTGACCAAAAGGAAGGAGGATGAGAAGGGAGGGGACAGAAAAGTTGGTGCTCAGTAGAGAATGGAAGCTCCTGAGTAGCCATCCAATGGCAAAGGGCACAGGGACCACCCCAGCCGGGTACAAAGGGGATACAAAGATTGCCATTTTCTCAGAGGGTGTGTGTGTGCGCTTGGCTCTCAGGGAGGGAGACATCCCCAGCTCAGCTGAATCCTTACTAAGAAACACTTTTCTTTTGCTTTGATGATTTTGTTCCTTTTCATCGTATTTAATAGTTAGTGTGTTCCAAAGAGAGGAAAAGGCAAAAATAAAAAGACAAATGAGCTGAAAATAAAAAGACAAGTGAGGTGAATGCTGAATGAGGATAAGGTTCAGTTATTTTCTCAGCAACTTGGGTAAAAGTAGAGTTGGTATCTCCTTTTTCAATGGCCTTTAAATGGGTGCTTTCTTGTCATTACTGCGATCTTATTTCATGCCATTCTAGAGGCACGTCTGGAATGACACAACAACAGCAAATGCTTCTGGAGCAGAGACATTGCTTGGAGAAAACTCTGCCCTGCTTTCTCTGCCTTCTCCAGCCACACTGCTGTCACTGCAGAGATGCAAGCAGCTCTCCTCTGTGACTTCACAGCAGACACATTCTGCTGAAGGGAGTGGCTGCAGCACACTGTCCCTTAGCTGTGCCCTTCCCTGAGGTGTTCCCAAGGCTCCCCTCCAGGACAATCCTTTACCTGGATTTTGTCTCTTGCTGCCAATTTCCTGCTCAACAGCCCACCTCAGTCACTTACCCGTTTTGGACTGTGCTTTATACCGAGCTAGTCCTGCCAGAAAGGCAGCTTTAAACACACCTCTGAGTAGGCACTGATCCAGATAAAGCACATCCATTCCCCTCTGCCCAGGGCCAGTCCCCTGGACATCTGGCAGCCGGCAAAATCTAACACCCCATCAGAGTCCAACACATTGTTCCAGCCCAAAGCAGTAATGCAATTTGTTGTGTTCAATCTGAAGTAATTCCTGCAGATCCTTGGCCTTCAAAGGCCAACGCTGCCACTCTGCAGGGAATCCTTTGATCCCGAGCATTTGATGGTGACCACACCAAAGCAAGAGGTGGCTCCTTCAGCAGGAGAATGGCAAAGGGCAATTTTGTGCCTTTGTGTCCCCAGCCTTCCTCCCATTGTTTTAGCAATGGCAGCTGCACTCCAGCACACCCCAGCAGCTTCAGCAGAGGGTATTTGTGTTGGCTTAGTGCAGATCAGGACTCCCAGTCCACCACTCCCAGCACCTTGCAATGACAGCAGGACCTGGACACTGAGGTATTTTGCTGGAGGCAAGCCTGTCAGAAACACACACCCTCTTCAAACTTCATGTGAAACAGAAAGGAAAAGAGCAGGAAAAGGCTACCTTTGGGCGAGTCTCACTCCTGTCTAGAAATGGGCCAATTCTGGGCAGGATACCTTCCCCAGTGCTGGCCTCCTTCTTCCTGCTGAGAAACTTCTCCCTCTGGAACTTAGAGGGAAGCAGCTGAAAGGCAATAGTAAACCAGCTAGAGCCTCAGAGTTGTGCTTGTTCAGAAAGGCTTTTCTTGAACAAGTGGCACTGCTGAATAACTTGTGATCACAGCCACTAGGACAGTCCTGGAAGCCCTGGGAGTTTCCTGCTGAAATACTTAGCATCAGTGAATTAATAATACAGAGTGGAACACATATACTCCAGCCATATGGCTCTGTCCCATTGGCTTCTCCATGATTGCATGGGACATGGTTGGGGATTTCTGCTCTTTGGGCATTTGTTTCCTCTTACGTTTCGTTGGATTGAGGCAGTGTCCTTTCCAGAGAATGGGGAGGAGCTCTCAGAACTGCCTGAACTCCATCCCTGCACAACGCTCAGAACTCACAGCAAGGAGAGATCGCTGCTGGATGAGTCCAAGAGATGCAAGAAAGGAACACTGTACCAAGAGTGAGGTGCACAGGAATGTGTCTAGGTTTTAGTTCTCCCTGTTAATTGTTTTCTCTGTCTGAGCTGACAGAGCCCTCCACAGAAGAAAACAGAGGCATCTCCTTGACAGAGCCTCAGCAGTGGGGCATCTTCAGCCAAGTGAGCTGCAGACAGCAAGGGACCTTTGTGGCCCTGGCTCCAGCGCTGCCTGCAGGGCTGCATCTGTGCCCACACAGGAGCTGGGAGAGAACAGCTGCTTTGGAAGCTCTTCCAGCTGGGACCAGCCGTGCCTCTCAAGGCTTTGGGCAGAGTTTGAGCTTCCCCCCCCGGCACATGCCCAGGTGCCCAAGGGCAGGATGGTCAGAGCAGCACAGGTGAGTGCCCAGCCTGACAGAAGGAATTCCTGTGGCAAAGGGAAAGGGACAGAACACATGCTCAGGCCTTCAGCTGTACATTGGTTTCACTCGGCTCTGCTGGCACAGACAGGCAAGACACAGCTGAAGCATCCTGCTACCTCTTAGCACTGTTCTTCTCCTGACTTGGTTGGACGGGCAAAGTTAGAGGGGAGTTGTGAGCCAACCGATGTTTCTGCACCAAGCCAGAGGTGCAGGATGTCTTTGGGTGCAGCTGTTTTCTCCTCTTCCTTTTGCTGCTTAGAGTCAGTTGAACACTTTGTCCTATTCTCAGACAGTGGGAATACAGAAGATTAAAGAGCAATGTCCTGTGTTCCCCAGCTCCATGTTGCTTAGAAGGGGCTTAGGAATTCTTTAACATCATTAAAGTTTAGAGTAAAAATGATGGTGGCCTAGGGCTGTTATCTGTATGACCCAAGTGACACAAGAGCTGAATGCCACTGAGACAGATTTTGCAAAGTGCACTGGTGCCTTTAAAATGTGACATAGTAGTAGAACTTCGTGTTCATTTGAGGGTGCAATAGGTAAATTGATGGCCTTGAAGGGGTATAGGAAATGGTTTTTCTTCTGCCATGGGGATGGCACTAAATGTCCTGTGCTGAGCCAGTTTCTTTTCCTGCAGGATTATTGCCACGAGCTGGTGTGCCTCACTGCAAGGGAAAGGATCGTTGTGCCAATTCGGGCCATTGGTGCCCGAGCTGTGCTGGACTTCCCTGCCCAGCTGGACTTCTCCAAGTGTCAGGTCAAGGTCAGCACCCAGCAGACTCGGCTGGTGTGCAATGTTGGTGCCCGGGCAGCTCGGTACCAGCTGAGCACCCAGAGGTGAGGCAGCTCATCTGTCCCTGTGCAAACAGCTTTGGGTGAGAGCGGAGTTGGGAAAGAGCTACAGAAGGAACCAAGCATCGGATCTGCTGCCCTGCAGCCTGGCTGGAAGTGAGCAGGATGGAAGGCATCTGCTCTTGCTTTCAGTGGCCTTGATGCTTTCTGTGTCCCAGATTTCCTGGAGGCTGCTGGAACATGTTGGGAGCTGGCTTGCACCCTGCTGAGCACAACAGCTTCGGAAATGCTTCCTCAGCACTGTCAGCCAAACAGAGCCATTCTCTGGGAGGCCACAGGCACGTGGCTTTGCAGTGCTCCTGGAGGAGACCTCTGGAAATCATCTGAGCAAACACACTGCTCAAAGCAAGAGCAGTGTCTGGGGGTTGCAAGGTGCCATTGGGAGACATGGACCTGTCTTTAGATGCCATACAAGGAAACAAACATGTCAATGGACCTAGTTATAAAAGCAGAAGAAAACAACCTTTTAAAACCCCCTCCAAACCTTATCTTTACTGCCTGTCAGGTGCAGTAGTGATTCATTGAGAGGATGGATCTAACAGGATAAGAAGTGTCTTAAGGAGCAGCTCACAATTAACAGAGAAAAGCTCAAAATTTAGCTTTCCAGGCCTATCTCTTGGCAGTGATTTTCCTTTGGTTCTTACAGTGTCAGGGATGTCTCCTTCACAGCTCTTCTAGCTGTGGGCTCAGGGAACAGTTTAGGGTGTTGGCTGAAATTCAGAGGAGTTAAGTTTAGCTGTGGAGCTTGTGTCTCTGGGTCTTGGGGAGCCAGGTGTGTGTGAGAGATGAGTGCTACAGCAGGAACAGAGGAGTCTGGTGGGTACAGCCCAGGGATGGAGGAGATGCGGGGGCTGATTTGCACTCAGTTTTCCAGTCCTGACAGCTGAGTCCTGAACTTGGCTGGATCCTCTTCTCCTGATAATTTGAAAAGAAGAAGACACCTTCTTTCTCAGGCAAGCCCTGAAGTCGTCCCTGGAATGTTGTTCCCATCCTGCCACCTGAAGGCAGGAGCATGTAACATGGGGCAGGAGTGGGAAGGGAATGGAATGGAAGGTAGTGCTGAAGCGTGGCCAGGGATTCCCCTAACTGGCAGCTTCTCTATTGCGGTGAAATTTCTGGCCAAAGACTAAGAACAGAATGCTGTGCCTTGCCCCCAGCAGGCCCTGATCCCCCCAGCCCCAGCAGAGCTGCAGCCGTGCTGGCATCAGCCCCGGGGCAGATGCAGGAGCACGAGCACTGATCTGGCTCTGGGGCTGCTGGGGCCTTGTCTTTCCTCCCCTCCCTCCCAAGTCTCACGTCCAGCACATGGACATTGCTGGCCCAAGGCTTCTCCATCAGCCAGCAGTGATGTTCTCACCAGTGGCAATGGGAACAGGCCAGCCCATAATTACAGCAAGAGGTCCTAAATGAGCAGAACCTGAAGCGAGTTCATCAGCTGTTACTACTGACATGAACAAAGTTCAGCTTGGCAGATGTTCTCTTTGTTTTTGTGTGTGATGCATTCATCAGCAAAGTCCCCAGAACACATCTGAAGTGACAGATTGACCAGCAACAAAGCACCAAGGCCAGGAACTTTTGTTTCCTCGCTGGGGCTGTAGAAGGGCACAAAGCCCAGCAGCTGCTGGGCAGAAGCACATTTCCCCTGAGCTGTCCCTGAGCATCAAAGCACAGAGTCTTGTGTTTGTCAGGCAAGAGCTGTTTACCTGGTGACTAAATCCTGATTGCTCCTGTTAAATCCAAAGTGCACCAACACATCTGCATCATTATTTCCAACACATTGCACAGAGTTTCTCTGCTGGGCCAAGCAAACAGTTACCAGCCTGCATGACAGCCCAGAGTCCCAGACTGCATTGCTGGTAAACACACAGAAACCTCCTGTTCTGCTTCCTTGATGTGCTCCTGCTCATGGTGCTTCATTTAGCTGGGATTGGACCTTTCAGACTGTAAATGGCATCATCCTGTTGGGTTTCCATGTCACTGTATTGCTCTAATCTGCATTTGCACTCTTTCAGAGTTTTGATTGCTCCTTTTCTTAGAGCAGCTTTCATTGAAATGCTTAGAAAAGTTGCCCCTTTTAGGCTAAATCACGATGATTTCAAGGTAAAATAAACCAAAGAAGCACACTGCAAATTCAACAGGAACTATTCCTTGGTCTTCAGGGAAAAGTTCCTTCTCCTTGTCTGATTCCTAGGGTGTAATCTCCCAGGACAGGGAGTGCCCTAACATTTTCATCTCTTGAGATGAGTTTTATAGGCAGCAGGAAAAGAGAAATTCCTGAGGCAGTCAGTGTCAAGTTGTGCATGCAAAGAGCTCTGAACCCTCTCTGTGCTTTTCACAAACCATTCTCTGATGGGATTGCTGGCAGTGGGAGCCTTGAGGCTCATTGCAGAGAGCTGGATGCAGAGTATGGGGAGCTGAGGTCATTTTCCCCCCAGGATCTTGTGAGGGCTGGATCTTGTCAGCAGTGGCTCGGTGGCTGTTTGTGATCCTGTCTGTTCTGTCTCTTGTGCTGCCTGTGCTTGGTTTGCTCCCTGCTTGGCCAAGGGCGCTGCAGGGAGCTGCAGTGCAGCAGGAATCTCATGGCCAGGTGTCCCCCAGGCCTGACCCCTCTCTCTGTGTTGCAGTCCTTTCTCCGTGGTGCCGGCCACAGGAGCTCTGGGCGCTGGTGACACCGTGCAGGTGACAGTGGCATTTCACCCGCTGGCCAGCGGTGCCCATTGCGGCTCCCTGGCCGTGTGCTGCAGCTCAGGTGAGTGCTGGGCCCTGCAGGGCACAGGACAGTTCTGCACATGGCTGCCTGCTGTCCATCCCCTGCATTCCCTCCAGAGGTGCCTGCCCTGTTCACCTTTACCCCAAAGCAAACTGAGAACTCCTTGGTGTTTAGGGGCTTGAGAAAGGCAAAGATTTTTGACTGCTGTTTTGCTGGGACTTGCTGAGTGGAGGAAGGAGGAACTCTGATTCTCCACTACCATGTGGCTATGCCTGGGTGAAGTTTTATTTGATTCCTGGGCAGTGCTGTAGGTGAGGTCTCCATCAGACTCTCTCCATTGCAATGGGTTTCTTGCACACCTCTGTCCCATATGCTGCTTCTCCACTGGCTTGCCAAGGACCCTTTCTCTATGTGGCCCTTACACATAGATGTAGTTTCTGCCTAATAACATTTTCAGGCCCTCAAGTTCCTTTTTTTTCTTACAAATCAAAACAAATTTTTCCCTGTCCCCATTTCCCAGGCTGTTCAAGCTGTTACAAACCTCTTACATCTATCTCCCATTTGATTTCTAGACTGAGGGATCCCATTCAGTCTTAATGTAGGAACTGCTCTGTACTCACTAATCTTTCCTTTGTCCCTTTCTTATTTGATTTGCAATGCTCCAGCTTGGTTTTTCAGATCAGAACAGTATAAAATATTTAAAGACTGATGTGGCTGTGGGTTTGGACAGGGAGATGATTTTTATGGTGCTCATTCTGTAGTGGTTTGTCACATTGCAGAGCCAGGCTGGTTGTGTTTCCTCACCTGTGTCCCCTCCTGCTGTGGGCTGTCACCTCACTTGTTCCTCTGGGCCTCCTTTTGCTGCCCACCTGCCCCCAGGCATATTTGCTGGTCAGCAAGAAGGGATCCAAGGGATCAGGAGAGACAGGAGTCTCCTGGGATGCCCAGCGAGAGCCTGGGCAAGGCAGGACTGAGCAGGGCTCCTCAGCCCTGTCACCTGAAGGACTTGGATGCAGAAATCCTGGTGATCTGAGTGGGTCACTGGAGCACATGGACCAATCTCCCTGTCCATCCTGTCACCTTGGGGCCAAATCTCTACAAACACCCTCAGAAATAAGGTGTTTGAGGAGGTGCCCAGGACATCCTCACGCTGTACACACAGAGCTGAAGGATGTGATCAATTAAGTGGTCAGCTGCCTAATGGCCAGGAGGTGCCAAACTGTTTGGGTCACTGGTGTCCTCTGCCTGCCCTGCAATTCATAACCACCATTTCTCTCACCTCTTATTTCTTCTCCCTGGTACCTCTGCCACTACTTCAGCTTCTCAAACCTTTTTTTCTGTTTCTCCTCCCCTCTGGAAGTTGCCAGATCTTCTCTTCTCTTCCCAAGGAAGTGATGTGGGCTCATTTTCTTTCTCCAGTCTTCACACCTGGTTTGTTCCTTCCATGTGCTGGAAGATGCATTGGCACATGGATGTGGAGAAAACATCAGAGAGTGAACCAAGTCATTTACACCAAGAGAGATTAGATTATGTTATCACTGGGTTGTTTAGAATCATGGAATCAGAGAATCCTTAAAGTTGGGAAAGACCTTCACAATAATCAATTCCAACCATCAACCACACCATCACTATGTTCACCACTAAACCACATCCCAAGTCCCGCATCAACATGTCTTCTGAGCTCTTCCAGGGATGGTGATTCTACCAGTGCCCTGGGCAACCTGTTCCAATGCTTTACAACCTTTTCCAAGAAGAAATGTTCCCTAATTTCCAATCTAAACCTCTCCTGGTGCAAGTTGAGACCTTTTCCTCTTGTCCTGTCCCTGTTCCCATGGGAGCAGAGCCCCACCTGGCTCCACCCTCCTGTCAGGGACTTGTGGAGAGCCACGAGGCTCCCCCTGAGCCTCCTTTTCTCCAGGCTGAAACCTGGGGAAACTCCAACCCACAGTGTGAGTTGATTCAGAGGAACCAACAAATCTGTTTTAGGTACTGGTAAATGATGCTGGCTGTTCTTAGTAGTAAAAACCAGAAAACAAACGAGATATGCCCAGGAGCTCAGTGTGGGGAGTTGTGCTAGGAAAGAGCCCACTCCAGACTCCAATGGCACAAGCATCAGCACCAGATTTTGCCTGGGATAACCTCTGTGAATTCCTCCCTCAACTTAGGCAGCTGAAATAATAATTGATCCACATGAACCAAATCTTGACAGTGGGTACATTTTTCCCCTACTGTCTCCAAACAAAAATCAAACATAAACAGTGAGAAATTATTTCATCTCTACTAATGAGTGGCAGCATGAGAACTCAGCAATATGTTAAGAGAAAATCTCCCTGGTACTCTGAATTACACTTTTCCTGGAGTGAAGCAAGAACCCCTGTGATTGAAAAACTCCCTTTCCAGACTCAGAGATTGTTTTTATAAAGTATTAAAAAAAAAGTATAATGTTCCAAAACTCAGCCAGGAAAGCAGCGGTAATAATTCTTCCCTAATGCCTCTGAAATTAAGCTACACTTAGACTGATTTTTTTCAATTTGGAGTGCATGTATACACAATATTGCTAACATATCCCTGCAGTAGATGTGTGCAGTGTGTGCTGCACTGCCCAGCTGCTGGCTCTGTCACACCAGAAACTGCTGCTCCATCCCCACGGGCTGCAGGCCCCCATGGACAGGGCTGGGGTGTGGGGGCTGCTCCCCTGCATGGCCTCCCCTTCACATCCTTGCCAGAGCCATGGGCAGCTGCCTGTGGCCACCGAGTGCACTCAGGAACTGACCAGTGCTGCTGGAGGCCTTGGTGCTGAGCCCCTGAATCATCTCTCACTCGGACATGCTCACAAACAAAGGAGGAACAGAGCCTCAGTGGCCCGAAGAGCTGCCCACAGAACCAGCAGGACCTGGACCAGTGGCATTGCAGAAGCGGCGCGGGGAGAACATCCAGGCAGGCTGCCAGGGGCTGAGGCTGGGGCAATGGAAAATCTGCAGTGGGAAGGAAGCAACACAGCATCTGGTATTTTGAAACACAGCTAGAGTTTTCCTGTGCATTCTGACTATGAGTCACCAATGGTAGGCTGTGAAATTCCTAATACCTGTCTGGCCCTTGGGGCTGAGCTGTGGGATGAAGCTGTGGGAGGAGACCTGGGAGAGATCCTAGAGTGAGCCAGGGTCCTCCATGTCAGAGCAGAACCTGGAACAGCGGGAAGGGATCCATGGCAGCCTCGCTGCCCCGCTGCTGCTTCCATGCCCTGCAGGGCTGTTTCCCAGCCTGGCCTGGCTGCAGCTTCTCCCCAGCCTCTGCAGGAAGGCATTGGGTATCAGCTGCCACGCAGCCCAAACTCACCAGGGATCCCCTGCATTTTCCCGGTCCCCAGTCACATCCTGAGATGTGGCTGCTTGGAGGAGGTAAAGCCATAGCCAGCCCCAAAGGCCTGGAGGGATCAGGCTTTTAGCGATCCTTATCCATGTTTTGGAGAAGTATTGCCTCCTGAAGAGGCCACCTCCTGGATGTGCAATGATTCCATCTGATCCAGCTGTGCCTCTTCCTTTCTCAAGGGATGGACAGAGGGGCTCTATGGAAGGTGGCATTTCCTGCAGGAAGGGAGGCGATGCCAGGCACAGTCACAGGAGGT
Source organism: Melozone crissalis (assembly GCF_028551555.1). Taxonomy (NCBI): domain Eukaryota; kingdom Metazoa; phylum Chordata; class Aves; order Passeriformes; family Passerellidae; genus Melozone; species Melozone crissalis. Next base: position 2,827,411 of record NW_026535821.1, read on the forward strand.
AATTGCTGTGCCTCTGGGCCTGAGCCCTGCTGAGGCTTGAGCTGCCCTCTCTGCTGCTTGGCACTGCGGGCACAGCCCAGAGGAATTGTCCCGAGCAGGCTCATGGCACTCGGGTACTGAGCTGTCCTGCTGGGCTCCCTCCCTGGGAGACACGTCCCGAAACCTGGGAACGGCTGCACGGGGTGCCCATGGTGGGGAAAGGGCCGAGGGGGAGGGCAAGGCTCCAGTGTGTCCTGAGAGGGCCTGGCTGTGTGCCCGTGTGCTGTGGGAGCTGTTCCATGGGCAGGTGGGCAAGCAGGAGGGAGGTACGGAGGTTGGGAGTGACAGCAGTGGCACTGCAGCTTTGCCCAAGCATTTAGTGAGGGTTTCCTGCATGGGAGGGAGAGAGCCCCAGGGCCCTGGGCTGCTCCAGCTGCCCCTCCAGGCATGTTGCACAGGACCTGCAAAGAGCGTGGAGAGTGACCAGGAGCCACAGCACAGGCTCCCACAGCCTTACTCCACCCCTTTGCAGTGCCCAATACCCCAAGGGAGAAGGGGATCCCTGCACACCATGGAAATGCTTCTGTAGGATCTGTGCTCCCTTCTCGACTGGGATCATGACTTGGATTAGTTGGAAATGCTGGTGAATGGTACTTTGAAGTCCTTGCCAGATGTTGGAAGCATGTTCTGAATGTACCTTTCCTGACAGAATAATCCGTGGCTGTGTGGCAAGAGTTTACTCATGAGACAGTTCCCTTAAATTTCACTGAAGGATGATCAGTTCTGGAAACCTTGCCCTGCTCCCTTCTGGAGCCCTGAGGGATCCCACAGGATCGCTGTCAGAGGGAGGAAGGGGCAATTTGCTGTCTATCCTCCTCCCATGTGCAATGCCACTGTGGCCTTCTGTGTGCTCTGTGCAGCCACAGAGAACAGCAGAGAGGGAAGGGGCTGGGCCCAGGGCTGTGCCCCGGGGCTGAGCCTTTCTCAGCTCATTTGCTGCCCCCAGGGAGCCTGAGATGCTCCTGCTGCCTCTGCCAAGCCCTGGCCTTGCCTGGGGCTGGGTTTGGAGGTGCTGGCAGCTCCAGGGAGTCCTTTCTGCCCCCAACTGCCCCACAAGGGGCTCCTTCAATCCCAGTATGGGGCCACTGCAGGCACAAGGTCCCCCTGGCCCTGCTCCTGAGTGGAAGGCAGAGCCAAGGGAGTGCCTTGGAGGGCACCAATCACCCAGGTGCCCTCACTGCCACTCGGGCCTGAAGGGGAATCTTCAGCAGTGCCATTGGAGCTGTTCTGTCCTGCCTTTCTTTGCAGCTGAGCTTGTTGGCAAAGGTGATCTGGCTTCCCAACCCACATTCAGGACTGAGCCTCTGGGAGATGGTGAGGGTAGGTCAAGGCCTTTCCCCTGGGAGAGCTGCCAGATCGGAGCCCAAAGCTCGGCCAGGGGGGCATTTCTGCAGGTGCCACGACAGAACCATGGCCGTATGTGCCCTCGCCCTGCACGATCCACTCATAACTTCTGCTCAGCACTGGCAGCTGTTTTGAGGAGGGTGGGCCCTAGCCCAGCTGAAAAAGACCAGATGATTTGTTGATTTTATCCGATTTTGCATAAGCATGACGTCCTGAACATGCCGTTAAAGAAATGGAGAATTTCTCCATCTGTTAAGGTGTACTTTTTGTTTCTCAAGTGATGGGCCAAAATTCAGGACAGAAGGAGGTGTTTCCCCTACGAAGCAGAGACCGATTGGCAGCCCCTGCTGCAGGAAGGAAGGCCAAGCCAAACACAGGTATGGGCACGGGCACAGGCTCAGAAGGTAATTGCTGTGCCAGGCTCATCAGGGCTCAGCCCTTGGCAGGGCTGGGTGGCTGCAGCTCTTCCCCCAGGGCCTGCCCTTGCACGGCCCGGCAGCAGCCAAAGCTGGAGGCGCCTCTGGAGTCCTTGAGGCCTCTGGAGCTCGTTCACAGCCCCGGGGAAAGGGGACTCATGCACCAACGTCCCTCCTGCTGCAGCTGCTCTGGAGCTGGCCCTGAGTGCCCAGAGGCCCAAGGCACAGGAGCAGCCCCGAACGGGAGCCCTGCCGCGAGCCCAAGGCCAGAGCCAGCCTTGGCTCCCGACTGGGCAGGGGCTGCACTGGGTCCTGACAGGGCCTGACTCTGTGCCCTGGGGCTGGGGGAGCTGTCACGGGGCAGGGAGGGCCAGGGCTGGCAGGGGCTGCTCAGGGATGGGTTTGGCCCGTGTCCCTCCAAGCAGTGACTGCCCAAGAAGCTGCGCTGCCCCCGGACTCTCCTCCTGGCCTCCTGGGCTTGGTTGGGTGGCACAGCCTGTGCCAAGGGGCGCCAAGGTGCCTGAAGGCCCCAGCTCTGGGGGAAACGGAGAACGTCCTGCCCGCATCCACCGTGCTGCCAGCTCAGAAGTGCAGCACAGCACGGGCTGCTGTGACCAGCGGCGGGGTCCCCAGGGCTGGGGGAGCCCCGGGGGCAGGCAGCAGCATGGGGCTCCTGAGAAAAAGCAACCCCAGTTGCTTAGTTTTTCAGTTTTAGAAATTAGAAATTTGTAGACATATTTCAAAACATTTTTTCTGTAGAGAGACACCCCCAAATATATCTTCCCAATTACTATAGTGTTTAAAGATTTTTGTAAGTATTTTTAGAATCAAGAGAACAAGTGACCCCATTTTTTCATTCTTAAAAATATTTAGAAATATCTTTTGTAGAGAGCAATCGCCAAATGTTTCGCTCCTGTTTCCACAACACATCTCTATTTTTGAAACTAGTTTTAGTGTTCTGGAAAATATTTTCCCCTTATACAATAAAAAATAAAATTACATTTCAGTGGTAATCTTTATTCTAGGAAGAAGTAAGACCCCTGCAGCCAGCCAGCCTGCTGCAGAGGCTCTTTTCCCGCAGGAGCTTTTTACCTAGTCACGACCAACATACATAAAACCTTTTCCCTGATACTTAAGATTTTTGACAAGCTCACGTCTTAGTCGTCTCAGAATAACTATGAGCACAGTGGGCATCTCTTACCATCTTTGTTTGCTTCTGGTGGAACTCCCTCAGTTCTAGAGCAAGGCCTTCTCTCAGCTTCCTGCTGCCCCCGGGCTCTCCTCCCAGCCTGCTGGGCTTTGTTGGGTGGCACAGCCTGTGCCAAGGGGCACCAAGGTGCCTGCAGGCCCCAGCTCTGGGGGAAACCGAGAATGTCCTGCCCGCATCCAACGTGCTGCCAGCTCAGCAGTGCAGCACAGCACGGGCTGACCCTCCCCATTGCTCCCACAGGTGCAGCTGGAACCACAGCACATGTTCCTGATGCCCAGAAGGGCCTTGGAAGGGGTTTCTGTCAGGAACCAGGCTGCTGGCTGGGGTTCCTGGCAGGCCTGCTTGTTTTGGAGCTTATTTTCATCTTATGCTCTATCCGAATTTGGACTTAAGAGAAGACAGTGAGTGTTTAGTTCACCTTTCCCTCAAACAGCTTCTTTTGAAAGTCTACTGTACATAGGAAACATTGCCAGTGAGGCTGCAGTGTAGGTGTGGCCAGTCCATGATTGTCCAAAGAATTCTGCTGAGGGTTCTGCTGCTGCCCAGAGCTTTCATTGGCCTCCTAATTGCTGGGCCTTGTCCTGGGGGGCCCGCTGGGGCTGCAGCCAGTGCTGGCTCCCACTGAGGCTGCCTGGCCAAGAGCAGCCCCAGGGGCACAGGGCAGAGGCAAAGCACGGTGGGGAGGAGAAAGAGCAGGGACAAGATTGCCCTTGAAAGGCAGAGGCGCTCTGGGGCCCGCTCCTGGCCAGGGAGCCTGGCCAGAGCCGTGCCCTGCTGGCCGGGGCCTTGAGGGACAGCTGTGCAGCTGGGCCAAGCTGTGCCAGCAGCTCCAGCTGTGCTGGGGAGCCTTGCCAGCTCTGGGCCCTACTGTGCAAGAGGCTCCCTGTGTGCCACTGGCAGCTGGGGCCTCAGCTACCCCCTCTTTTCATAGGAGCGCCTCTGCAGCTTCACAAGACCAGCCAAATAACTCAGCCAGGGAGAACTGGACCTGTCATCTCTCATTCCCGTGCCAGTGTCCGTTGTCCCTGCCATGGCTGCAATACCAGTTTGTTGCTGGGGTCATGCTGTTGCCACCACCACCCAGAACAGGACCCTCTACCACCAGTTGGCCTGGCTCTGCTCTACAGCCAGGCCAGGAGGTGCAGCCCTCCAGACAGGGAAGGGCCTGAGTACAGCAATGTCTTTGGGCTTCAGCTCATGTGTCCGTGAGCTACCACCAGCACAGGCGGAGCTGCTTGTCTGGGCACAGCTGTGAGTGGGAAGGCAGTGGCCAAGCATGGGGCTCCTGAGACACCATATTTTGGCTTAGTTCTTCATTTTATTAATTAGAAACTCTTAGAAATAGGTAGGGTTTATTTTTTTCCTAATATAGAAATTGTCAAAAGTTTGCCCCCTTTTTCCATAGTCGGTAAGGATTTTTCAAAGTAATTTTAGAATTCAGAAGAACTTTGAACATTTTTACACTTCTAGAATCAACTGGACTTGTCATCTTGCATTTCCATGCCAGTGTCCATTGTCCCTTCCCCACAGCTGCATTACCAGCTTATTGCTGGGGACATGCTGTTGCCTCCACCATCCAGAACAGGACCCTCTGTCCCCAAAGGTGCCGGCCCTGGTGTCCAGCCAGGCCAGGTGGTGCAGCCCTCCTGCCAGGGAAGGGCCTGAGTCCACCAACATCTTTGGCCTTCAGCTCAGGTGTCTGTGTGCTACCACCAGCGCTGGCAGAGCCGCTTGTCTGGGCACAGCCAGGGCTGGGCAGACAGCTGCTGGGAACGGGGCTCCTGAGAAAAAGCGACCCCATTTTGTCTTCATTTTACATAGCAGAAATTGTTCGGGATTTTTACATAGCAGAAATTGTTCAAAATATTCAGAAACAGTTTTTGTAGAAAAAAATCCCCATATATTTCTTCCCTTTTCCCACAGGAGTTCAGGATTTTTCAAAGTAGTTGTAGAATTCTGAAAAAGGTAGAACACTTAAATACTTGCAGAATAAAAAATAAAACTGAATTTAATTGGTGATCTTTACTCTAAGAAGAACTAAGTCATCACAAAGCACCCAGCATACTGGAGAGGCTCTTTTCCCACTGGACATTCTTACCGAGCGACAACAACCAACTAAAACCTTTTCCCTGATATTTTCTGGGATTTCTGAGAAGCTCACCTCTCAGACTTCAGAGGCAAACTTTGAGCACAGTGGGAATCTCCTGCTGGGCAGGAGGGTCTCTGTGTGCCAGCTGCAACTGGGACCTCAGCAACCTCCTGTCTCAACAGGCGTCCATCTGCAGCTTCACAGGAGCGGCCAAACACCTCAGTCTGGGACACCTGTACCAGACATTCCCCATCGCCATGCCCATGCTCAATGCCCCTGTCGCAGTTGCTTTACCAGCTTGTTGCTGTGCAGGTGCTGCCACCACCCAAACAAGGTCCCCTCCCCCTGAAGGCACTGGCCCTGATCTCTGGCCCCTACTGAAGGTGGGCAGAGCTTGGCCCAGCATTTCTGTTACAATAAAGAGATGGAGCTGTCACCCCAATGTCCGGGTGGCAGCAGCAGCAAAGCCCGCACTGGCTCAGCTCCGTGCCCGGGAGCAGCCATGCATGCCCACAGTGTGGGCAGGCAGGAGCCAGGCAGGGGCTGCTGTGACCAGCGGCGGGGTCCCCAGGGCTGGGGGAGCCCATGCTGAGCGTCCCTGGGCTGAGGGCACATTTCCTTCCCTGGCATCATCTGGGCCTGGACCTCCTCCAGTGGCAAGCCCAGGAAAAGAGGGAAGCCATCAAGAGCATCTCCATGGACACAGTCTGACCCACAATGTCAGCAGGAGACGAATAAGGTTTTGCTGAGCAATGGACCTGGGATACACAAAAACAATCAAGGCAGTCCATTTGTACAGATGCGGGCGCACTCTGGGGGTACAGCTGAAGCCATGAGGTCACAGCAGGCTCAGGGGTCACAGCAGGCTGAGGTCACAGTTGGCTCTGAGGTCACAGAGGTGCCAGACCCGGAGGTTGCACAGCAGCACAAGGAGCGAGCACTCAGTCCTTGAGCACAACTGTTGCGGCAGCAGCGGCAGTGGCAGCAGTGGTGCTGACATTGGGACAGCACTGTCAGGACAGCGGTGGCAGCAAGAGCTACGGGACTGGCAGAGGGCAAGGCACCATGGCCCTTGCTCGGCGCCTCTTCCTCCTGCTCCTCCTGGCCGTGGCCCTGCCTGCCAGGGCTGCCCAGGCTGCTCCACTGAAAGCATGGCGAGCACGTGAGCCGGCAGCCTGGCTCCCCTTTCCCGGGACAGCGCTCCCTGCTCCCTGGGAAGCGCTGGGGATGGTTTTCCCCAGGCCTTTAGGGAAGGTTTCCTCTGGGGGAGGGAGAGAGCCCCCATGGCCCTGGGCAGCCCCAGTTTCCTCTCCAGGGATGAGTCAGAGGGCCTGCAAAGAGGGTGCAGAGTGACCAGGAACCAGGCCAGAGCTCCCTAGGCCCCTGTGCAGTTTGACCTTGCCCATTCACACCTGGCTCCCGTAGCCTTAGCCAACCCCCTTGCAGTGCCCTGTTCCCAAAGGCAGAAGGGGATCCCAGCACACAAAGGAAATGGTTCAGGTCTTTGCTCCATTCTAGATTTGGATCACGCCTTGGAAGATTTGGAAGTCCAGGTGAATGACACTATGAATGTCTTGGCGAATGCCAGAGGCAAGTCCTTATTTTCCCTTTTTACTGGCAAAATAATCAGTGTCCATGTGGCAAGAGCTCACCTATCGGCCATTTTTGTTAACGTTAAGTCACGGCTGAAGAAATCTGTAAAACTTGCCTGCTTCTTTCTGGAGCACTGAGTGATCCCACAGGATTGCTGTCAGTGGGAGGAAGGAGCATTTAGCTGTCCATCCTCCTCCCGTGTGCAATGCCATTGTGTCCTTCCATGTGCTCTGTGCAGTCACAGAGAAGAGTAGAATGGGCAGGGGCCAGGCCCAAGGCTGTGCCCCAGGGCTGAGCCTTGCCTGCAGCCTGAGGATCTCCTACAGTGCCACAGGTGATGTTCTGTCCTGCCTTTCTTTGCAGCTGAACCTGTTGGTGAAGGTGATCTGGCTTCCCAAACCACATCCACGACTGAGCCTCTGGGAGATGGTGAGGGTAGGTCAAGGCCTTTCCCCGGGGAGAGCTGCCAGCTCAGAGCCCAAAGCTCGGCCAGGGGGGCATTGCTGCAGGTGCCAGGACAGAGCCATGCACGTGTGTGCCCTCGCCCTGCGCGATCCCCTCACCGCTCCTGCGGCTCAGTGGTGCCCGTGCAGCTGAGCAGAGATGGCAGAAGCTTCTGCGGCTGATGTGTTACAGATGTGTCTGCAGGGAGGACTTTTCCTGTCCCTGTGATCATTCCTACACAGAAGCCAGGCTCCCGTCGCAGGGGTGAGTAGTGTGTCCCTGCTGACCCCACAGGCTGAGCCCTGCTTTTGTGGCATCCATTCACGGGAAATGGAACCGTGTTGCTCTAAGGCCCTCCAAGGGGAAAGAACAAAGCTACAGGACAGAAGAAACCCCATGAGCCATCTGAACAAATGAGGGAAATGCTGAAGGAAATGCAGCAGGCAGGACAAGGTGGGTTCATTCCCTCAGCCTTCACCTGGGGCTAAGTAGCCGAGGGTTCTGGCTGGACATCTGGACACGCCGAGCCTGGCCCAGCAGGAAGGGATCCATGGCAGCCTCACTGCCCTGCTGCTGCTTCCATGCCCTGCAGGGCTGTTTCCAAGCCTGGCCTGGCTGCAGCTTCTCCCCAGCCTCTGCAGGAAAGCATTGGGCATCAGCTGACAGGCAGACCAAACTGCACCACAGGCATGAGATGCCCTGCAATTTCCCATCTCCTGGCAAATCAGAAGGGGCACCTATATGGAGAAGGGAGAGCCCTGCCCTACCCAAAAAGTTGAAAGGGATTTCCTGAATCTTAACCATGTCTTTGAGAGGCATTGCCTCCTGAAGATGCCACCTCTCCAATGGGGAACAGTCCAATATGATCCAGCTCTCTCTTTTCTCCAGAAGCAGATGGAGAGGCTGTGCAGAAGGAAGCATTTCCTGGAGGAACCAGTGGTTCATGGACAGCCTCTTCTGCAGGAAGGGAGGCGATGCCAGGCACAGCCACAGGAGGTAATTGCTGTGCCCCTGGGCCTGAGCCCTGCTGAGGCTTGAGCCGCCCTCTCTGCTGCTTGGCACTGTGGGCACAGCCCGGACAAGACGGGCACAGCCCAGAGGAATTGTCCCGAGCAGGCTCATGGCACTCGGGTACTGAGCTGTCCTGCTGGGCTCCCTCCCTGGGAGACACGTCCCAAAACCTGGGAGCGGCTGCACGGGGTGCCCATGGTGGGGAAAGGGCAGAGGGGGAGATCAAGGCTCCAGTGTGTCCTGAGAGGGCCTGGCTATGTGCCTGTGTCCTGGGAGATTTGTCCCAGTGGAAAGACGGTTGGAGAGATAGAAGTAGGTAGAAAGGGAGGGAGAAAGGGCAGGAGGGGGACAGGGGGATAGCTGTGCCACTGCCTGCTGCAGTTTTCCCCAGGGATTTAGCAAGAGTTGCAGCTGTGGAAGTGAGAGTTCCCAGGGCCCTGGGTTGCTTCAGCCGTCCCACCATGGATGTTGCACAGGGCATGGAAAGAGGGTGCAGAGTGACCAGGAGCCTGCCCAGAGCTCCCCAGGCCCCTGTGCAGTTTGACCTTGTCCATTCACACCTGGCTCCCACGGCCGTACCCTACCCCCTTGCAGTGCCCAATTCCCAAAAGCAGAAGGGGATCCCAACACACCCTGAAAAATGTTCTCATCTGTGCTCCGTTCTAGATGAGGTTGCTCGAAAGGCTTCCCCATTAGATTGGTTGAGAAAAGTGTTGAAGCCTTTGGAGCCTCCTTCAGGTATGTTCTCACTGTCCTACACAGTAATAATTGTTGACAACTTCACAGCAACCAGGTTAAAAAACTACTGTGGCTGTTGTGTTACAGATGTGTCTGCAGGGAGGACTTTTCCTGCTCCTTTGCTGATTCCTACCGAGAAGCCTGGCTCCCATCGCAGGGGTGAGTAGTGTTGTCCCTGCTGACCCCACAGGCTGAGCCCTGCTTCTGTGGCATCCATTCCTAGGAAATGGAACTACTTTCCGTTAAGGTCCTCTGAGAGGGAAGAACAAAGCCCCAGGACACAAGAAACCACATGAGCCAAACAACATCTTGAAACGAATAGTGACAGAACTGCTAAAAGGGAATGGTGAGAGCATTTCCCTCAGCCTTGTTCTGGGGCTCAGCAGCCGAGGGCTCTGGCTGCACATCTGGACACACCGTGCCCGGAACAGCGGGAAGGGATCCATGGCAGCCTCGCTGCCCCGCTGCTGCTTCCATGCCCTGCAGGGCAGTTTCCCAGCCTGGCCTGGCTGCAGCTTCTCCCCAGCCTCTGCAGGAAGGCATTGGGCATCAGCTGCTGTGCAGCCCAAACTCAGCAGGGATCCCCTGCATTTTCCCGGTCCCCAGTAACATCCTGAGGTGTGGCTGCTTGGAGGAGGGAGGGCCATAGCCAGCCCCAAAGGCCTGGGGGGATCAGGATTTTCCTGATCATAACTCATGTCTTGGAAGAGTATTGCCTCCTGAAGAGGCCACCTCCTGGATGGGCAATGATTCCATCTGATCCAGCTGTGCCTCTTCCTTTCTCATGGGATGGACAGAGGGGCTCTATGGAAGGTGGCATTTCCTGCAGGAAGGGAGGCGATGCCAGGCACAGTCACAGGAGGTAATTGCTGTGCCTCTGGGCCTGAGCCCTGCTGAGGCTTGAGCTGCCCTCTCTGCTGCTTGGCACTGTGGGCAGGGCCCGGACAAGACGGGCACAGCCCAGAGGAATTATCCCCAGCAGGCTCATGGCCCTCGGGTACTGAGCTGTCCTGCTGAGCTCCCTCCGTGGGAGACACGTCCCGAAACCTGGGAGCGGCTGCACGGGGTGCCCATGGTGGGGAAAGGGCTGAGGGGGAGGGCAAGGCTCCAGTGTGTCCTGAGAGGGCCTGGCTGTGTGCCCGTGGGCTGTGGGAGCTGTTCCATGGGCAGGTGGGCAAGCAGGAGGGAGGTACAGAGGTTGGGAGTGACAGCAGTGGCACTGCAGCTTTGCCCAAGCATTTAGTGAGGGTTTCCTGCATGGGAGGGAGAGAGCCCCAGGGCCCTGGGCTGCTCCAGCTGCCCCTCCAGGCATGTTGCACAGGACCTGCAAAGAGCGTGGAGAGTGACCAGGAGCCACAGCACAGGCTCCCACAGCCTTACTCCACCCCTTTGCAGTGCCCAATACCCCAAGGGAGAAGGGGATCCCAGCACACCATGGAAATGCTTCTGTAGGATCTGTGCTCCCTTCTCGACTGGGATCATGACTTGGATTAGTTGGAAATGCTGGTGAATGGTACTTTGAAGTCCTTGCCAGATGTTGGAAGCATGTTCTGAATGTACCTTTCCTGACAGAATAATCCGTGGCTGTGTGGCAAGAGTTTACTCATGAGACAGTTCCCTTAAATTTCACTGAAGGTTGATCAGTTCTGGAAACCTTACCCTGCTCCCTTCTGGAGCCCTGAGGGATCCCACAGGATCGCTGTCAGAGGGAGGAAGGGGCAATTTGCTGTCCATCCTCCTCCCATGTGCAATGCCACTGTGGCCTTCTGTGTGCTCTGTGCAGCCACAAAGAAGAGCAGAGAGGGAAGGGGCTGGGCCCAGGGCTGTGCCCCGGGGCTGAGCCTTTCTCAGCTCATCTGCTGCCCCCAGGGAGCCTGAGATGCTCCTGCTGCCTCTGCCAAGCCCTGGCCCTGCCTTGGGCTGGGTTTGGAGGTGCTGGCAGCTCCAGGGAGTCCTTTCTGCCCCCAACTGCCCCACAAGGGGCTCCTTCAATCCCAGTGTGGGGCCACTGCAGGCACAAGGTCCCCCTGGCCCTGCTCCTGAGTGGAAGGCAGAGCCAAGGGAGTGCCTTGGAGGGCACCAATCACCCAGGTGCCCTCACTGCCACTCAGGCCTGAAGGAGAATCTTCAGCAGTGCCATTGGAGCTGTTGTGTCCTGCCTTTCTTTGCAGCTGAGCCTGTTGGCAAAGGTGATCTGGCTTCCCAGCCCACGTTCAGGATTGAGCCTCTGGGAGATGGTGAAGGTGCGTCAAGGCCTTTCCCCTGGGAGAGCTGCCAGCTCAGAGCCCTAAGCTCAGCCAGGGGGGCATCTCTGCAGGCGCCAGGACACAGCCATGCACGTGTGTGCCCTCGCCCGGCACGATCCACTCACAACTTCAGCTCAACACTTGCAGCTGTTTGGAGGAAGGTGGGCCCTGGCCCAGCGGAAAAAGCCTAGATGATTTGTTGATTTGACCTGATTTTGCATAAGCATGACGTTCTGAACATGCCATCAAAGTAATGAAGAATAGTTCCGTCTGTTAAGGTGTACTTTTTGTTTCTCAAGTGATAGGCCAAAAGGCAGGACAGAAGGAGGTGTTTCCCCAAAGAAGCCGAGGCCAATTGGCATCCCCTGCTGCAGGAAGGAAGGCCAAGCCAAACACAGGCATGGGCACGGGCACAGGCTCAGAAGGTAATTGCTGTGCCAGGCTCAGCAGGGCTCAGCCCTTGGCAGGGCTGGGTGGCTGCAGCTCTTCCCCCAGGGCCTGCCCTTGCACAGCCCAGCAGCAGCCAAAGCTGGAGGTGCCTTTGGCGTTCGTTCACAGCCCCGGGGAAAGGGGACTTGTGCACCAACGTCCCTCCCACTGCAGCTGCTCTGGGGCTGGCCCTGAGTGCCCAGAGGCCCAAGGCACAGGAGCAGCCCCGAGCGGGAGCCCTGCCGCGAGCCCAAGGCCAGAGCCAGCCTTGGCTCCCGACTGGGCAGGGGCTGCGCTGGGTCCTGACAGGGCCTGACTCTGTGCCCTGGGGCTGGGGGAGCTGTCACGGGGCAGGGAGGGCCAGGGCTGGCAGGGGCTGCTCAGGGATGGGTTTGGCCCGTGTCCCTCCAAGCAGTGACTGCCCAAGAAGCTGTTCTGCCCCCGGGCTCTCCTCCCGGCCTGCTGGGGTTTGTTGAGTGGTACAGCCTGTGCCAAGGGGCACCAAGGTACCTGCAGGCTCCAGCTCTGGGGGAAACGGAGAACGTCCTGCCCGCATCCAACGTGCTGCCAGCTCAGCAGTGCAGCACAGCACGGGCTGACCCTCCCCATTGCTTCCACAGGTGCAGAAGCTGGAACCACAGCACATGTTCCTGATGCCCAGAAGGGCCTTGGAAGGGGTTTCTGTCAGGGAACAGGCTTCTGGCTAGGGTTACTCGCAGGCCTGCTTCTCTTGGAGCTGATATTCATCTTATGCTGTGTCCGAATTTGGACTTGCTGGAAGAGAAAAGGGTGAGTGTTTAGTTCACCTTTCCCTCAAACAGCTTCTTTTGAAATTGTATTTCAGACAGTAAACATTGCCAGTGAGGCTGCAGTGTAGGTGTGGCCAGTCCATGATTGTCCAAAGAATTCTGCTGAGGGTTCTGCTGCTGCCCAGAGCTTTCATTGGCCTCCTAATTGCTGGGCCTTGTCCTGGGGGGCCCGCTGGGGCTGCAGCCAGTGCTGGCTCCCACTGAGGCTGCCTGGCCAAGAGCAGCCCCAGGGGCACAGGGCAGAGGCAAAGCACGGTGGGGAGGAGCAAGAACAGGGACAAGATTGGCCTTGAAAGGCAGAGGCGCTCTGGGGCCCGCTCCTGGCCAGGGAGCCTACCCAGAGTCGTGCCCTGCTGGCCGGGGCCTTGAGGGACAGCTGTGCAGCTGGGCCAAGCTGTGCCAGCAGCTCCAGCCGTGCTGGGGAACCTTGCCAGCTCTGGGCCCTGCTGTGCAGGAGGCTCCCTGTGTGCCACTGGCAGCTGGGGCCTCAGCCACCTCCTCTTTCCACAGTTCCACCTCTGGACAGGAGTTGTAAGATGGTGGCTGCACCTCACACCCAAAGAGCAAGAGCAGCTCCTCCAGCAGTTAGAAGAGCCTGGGTAGCCCGTTCAAGAGTTCTGAGAAGAAGACTCCAGAACAGCCATTGTCAAGGAAATCTCCTATTCTCCTGGAGATCCCACTGCCACCTCCTCGTCCCATGTATATCTCCAAGCTACTTCCATCTCTTTTTTGATCCTCCTCTGTCCCATCCTGACTTCTTCTTTAGACCCCAGGAGCAGCCCAGCACCCTCCAGCCCCTCCTGAGACCAACACGTCCCTTCCTGTGCCCCTGAACCCCCTGGTCCTGCCCTCTAAACAACACTGAAGTTATCCCCGCTCTCTGCCAGTCTGGGTGATGGCCCTTTCTTTAGTTGCACTACAGGGAAGGTGCCGTCACCCCAGTGTCTGGGTGGCAGCAGCAGCAAAGCCCAGCCGGCAGCAGCACTGGCTGAGCTCCATGGCCAGGAGCAGCCGTGGATGCCCACGGTGTGGGCAGGCAGGAGCCAGGCAGGGGCTGCTGTGACCAGCGGCGGGGTCCCCAGGGCTGGGGGAGTGCAGGGGGCAGGCAGCAGCATGGGGCTCCCGAGAAAAAGCAACCCCATTTGCTTAGTTTTTCAGGTTTAGAAATTAGAAATTTGTAGAAATATTTCAAAATATTTTTTCTGTAGACAGACACCCCCAAATATTTCTTCCCAATTCCTATAGTAGTTAAAGATTTTTCTAAGTAGTTTTAGAATCCAAAAAAATGACCTCATTTTGTCTTCACTTTTCATTTTTAAAAATATTTAGAAATATCTCTTGTATAGAGAAATCCCCATATGTTTCATTCCTTTTTCCACAAGACATCTGTATTTTTGAAACTGGTTTTAGAGGTCTGGAAAATATTTTCCCCTTATACAATAAAAAAATAAAATTGCATTTCAGTGGTAATCTTTATTCTAGGAAGAAGTAAGACCCCTTCAGCCCGCCAGCCTGCTGCAGAGGCTCTTTTCCCACAGGATCTTTTTATCTGGTCACAACCAACATACATAAAACCATTTCCCAGATATTTCCTGGGATTTTGGACAAGCTAACATCTTAGTCTTCTCAGACAAACTTTGAGCACAGTGGGAATGTCTTCAAGTTACCATCTTTGTTTGCTTCTGGTGGAACTCCCTCAGTTCTAGAGCAGGGCCTTCTCTCAGCTTCCTGCTGCCCCCGGGCTCTCCTCCCAGCCTGCTGGGCTTGGTTGGGTGGCACAGCCATTGCCAAGGGGCACCAAGGTGCCTGCAGGCCCCAGCTCTGGGGGAAACCGAGAATGTCCTGCCCGCATCCAACGTGCTGCCAGCTCAGCAGTGCAGCACAGCACGGGCTGAACCTCCCCATTGCTCCCACAGGTGCAGCTGGAACCACAGCACATGTTCCTGATGCCCAGAAGGGCCTTGGAAGGGGTTTCTGTCAGGGAACAGGCTGCTGGCTGGGGTTCCTGGCAGGCCTGCTTGTTTTGGAGCTTATCTTCATCTTATGCTCTATCCGAATTTGGACTTAAGAGAAGACAGTGAGTGTTTAGTTCACCTTTCCCTCAAACAGCTTCTTTTGAAAGTCTACTGTACATAGGAAACATTGCCAGTGAGGCTGCAGTGTAGGTGTGGCCAGTCCATGACGGTCCAAAGAACTCTGCTGAGGGTTCTGCTGCTGCCCAGAGCTTTCATTGGCCTCCTAATTGCTGGGCCTTGTCCTGGGGGGCCTGCTGGGGCTGCAGCAAGTGCTGGCTCCCACTGAGGCTGCCTGGCCAAGAGCAGCCCCAGGGGCACAGGGCAGAGGCAAAGCACGGTGGGGAGGAGCAAGAACAGGGACGAGATTGCCCTTGAAAGGCAGGGGACAGGAGAATGTCGCTTATCGGAGGAAGCCCCAAAGAGCGGCTGGAAGGGGTGCCAGCTGATCAAGGACCCCCAAGGAGTGGAGGGAGGGTGTATAGGCTGATGGAGTGTCCCGAGGAGCGGTTGGGGAGCGTAGGGGTGTCCATTGGTGGGGAGGAGCAGCCGGAGCGCTTGCACGGTCCGGTGATGGGGAGGCCAGCGGGGCCTGTCAGAGTAGGCTCAGCCCGGCTGGTGGGTACGGCCAACGCCGCCCGCCCGCAGGACCATGGCGCAGTTCCTGTTCGAGGCGGACCTGCGCGGGCTGCTGAAGCTGGACACGCTGATCCCGAATGCGCCGCCTACGCGATGGCAGCGCATGGCCAAGGAGAGTGGCCCCGGGCCCAGTCCCATCGGCGTGTCGCCCATGAAGCCGACCAATTGCTCCTGCAGCTCCAGCAAGACGCCGTCCAAGACACCCGGTGAGCGCCGGCCCCCAGCGACAGAGGTTGAGTGCGGGAGCCTCGCCCAGGATGCTTGTCTGTAGCCATGGGGCTCTGGGCTCCCTGCCACGCTGCCCTACTGGCTGCTGCTGAGGCAGGAGGAGGTGGGCTGTGCTCCTGACAGCCACCCACCTCCTTGCCAGCATTAGGGGCAGAGCTCTTAGCACTGGGGCTGGCGAGCTGCTGTTTGCCCAGCTGAGCCTTGCTGGCACAGCTGTATGCTAGGACGAGTGTGGGCAGGACTGTTAGCTGACAGCTTTAAATCTTGTGAGCGTTTTAGTATCTTCCCCTTATCTGTGGACTCTAGAATTGTTGCACTAGACCCAAGGAGTTGCACCACACTGTCCCTAACCAACTTGGTGGCAGGGAGGAAAATATAAGTTAGTTGTGACTGGGTGGCATGAGACCTCAGAGTCCTACTTGTCTGGTGGGTGTGATGTGGAGGAGTGTTGGGTTTGCTCCCATGAAAGCTCTAATACAGGCTGTTAAATAGCTGTAAGACAATATTTTCATATGTGAATGCAGGTAAATCTGGATCCAAAATTCAAAGCACCCCCACAAAGGCTGGGGGGGATCGCTACATTCCCAAACGCAGCACTATGCAGATGGAGATGGCAAATTTCCTTCTAACCAAAGAGAATGACCCTGATGAGGATTCCCCTACCAAGAAGGTGAGAATGTTGCTAAGTTACAATTACTTCACAACCGCTACTCCTTCCTGCCCCTTTACTCTATCAAGTGGGCACATGGGACTGACAAGTCCCAGCCATCACTACTTGCAGCTCTGGGCTTCAGGAGCCTAGGATGAGATTGAAGCTGTAGAGACTGCCATGCACTCTAAGCCTATGCTGCTTCTAGCAGCAAAATCTACCTTTGACTAATGAGGCTTTAAAATGTAGCAGGCAACAAAAACACAAAGCTGTGAGCCTATGCAAAGTGAAACTGCTGGTGGTAGCTATTCTAGGACAATGTCTCCACAGGGAACACTTCTGGAATGTTTTACACTGTGTTCTGAAATCTGTTTATGAAGCATTTGGTCGCTTTGTGGCTGTGGCTTTTCCCACTGGCAATGACACTGAGTTTGCCATTGTGTGAAAATGTGAGCAGGACGATGTATGTAAGTCTGAGGGAAAACTGCTTTGACCTGCCTCTGTGTGACTGACCCTTGCAGCACAGTCAAACATCTTCAGATTCTAAGAGAAGGGGACTTAGGTGTCTGTTTAAATTGCAGTGTGGGAATTGTTTTAAATGCATTGCACTGAGGGTGATTTGTCTCTGTAGGAGCAACAGAAAGCCTGGGCAGTGAATCTGAATGGTTTTGATGTAGAAGAGGCAAAGATCCTCCACCTCAGTGGAAAACCACAGAATGCTCCAGAAGGTATGATACAGAGTCGTGTGAGCTGAATCAGCAGGAGAGATCAGGTCAGGGGAACAGCAACACAGAGGCTCTGTGTGTGGTCACAGGAGAAATCAACTGGTTTCTGAGAGCTGTACAGGCTGGAGTCTC
The DNA here is from genome assembly GCF_028551555.1 of Melozone crissalis. Taxonomy (NCBI): domain Eukaryota; kingdom Metazoa; phylum Chordata; class Aves; order Passeriformes; family Passerellidae; genus Melozone; species Melozone crissalis. Next base: position 2,844,164 of record NW_026535821.1, read on the forward strand.
CTTTCTTACAGTTCCTGAGGTCGAGGGAGGGCATAACAGTTACAGTGAATTTATTTAGGAGAGTTGCTATGACTGCCAGTTGGTCACCTGTTACAGGGCTTGCAAGGGTCTTCAGGGTGGAGAGAGAAATGAGAATCTGACCTCATGTTCAGAAGGCTTGATTTATTATTTTATGATATATATTACATTATTACTGTACTAAAAGAAATAGAAGGAAAGTTCTCAGAAGCTAGCTAAGCTAAGAATAGAAAAAGAATAAATAAACAAATTTCTGTGTCTCAACAGAGAGTGAGACCCAGCTCTGCTCTGAGTGGTCAGTAAATCCAAACATTCACCCAAGACCAATCACGCATCCACCTGCTGCATTCCACAGCAGCAGATAACCATTGTTTACATTTTGTTGCTGAGGCCACAGCTTCTCAGAAGGGAGAAAAATCCTAAAGAAAGGATTTTTATGAAAAGATGTCGGTGACAGTCACCTGTACTGCAGGTTCCAAGCCTTCATGAAGTCTGTAAGAGCATCAAAGTCTCTGCTGTGCATTTTCTAGCTTAAACTGCAACTAAATATAATGGGATTCAAAAACCCAAGTGTTTGTTAAATTTGTTTCCATGAATGAGCAAATTGTAGCTCACCCCTGTTCAGCAGTTCATTCTGCCAGTGATTTTCGTGCACGGCAGGCTTGTGAGTGTTTCTCTTAGGACTTTATTTTCACTCCAAGGGATTCCTAGTTGGGTGAGCAGCACTCAGCTGGGAGGAAACTAACTCAGGTTAACAAACCTGTTCCCCTGCACACAGGCTATCAGAATAACCTGAAAGTGCTCTACAGTCAGAAAATGGCACCTGGATCCAGCAGGAAGAAGAGCAGATATATTCCCTCAAAGCCAGACTGGGTCTTGGATGCACCAGAGATGTTCAATGACTACTGTAAGTAGGCTACAGGGTTGAGTGCTGGGCATCCAGAACATTCTGCATTGGATTGCTGTTCCTAGGACAGTGTGACTGGGCTGTCTGTATTATTTTGTGTACCCAGGCTAGCACAGACCACTTCTGGAGTGTCCCTGTGTGGCCTTACAGGGACAGTGGTCTAGGGCACTGTGTAGGTGCCTTGGAGCAGGGTACCTGGCCCCAGCAGCTGGGCATAGTGACACTCAGAAGGCTGCCCCTCACCTGTACGTGTGTGTGTGCACATGTGCACCCGCGCCTGCTGCATCAGCACGGGTGAAGGGCAGGGCTCTCTAGCCAAGCATGGTGTGACCTGCACTGCTCTTTCAAATTGTAGATCTGAATCTCGTAGACTGGAGCTCCCAGAACTTCCTTGCAGTGGCTCTGGACAACGCTGTTTATCTGTGGAATTACACTACTAGGGAGATTATCCCCCTACTGCAGACAGAGCATCCATATCCTTACATTTCCTCTGTGTCATGGATTAAAGATGGAGACTACCTTGCTGTTGGCACAAGTAGTGCTGAGGTTCAGGTGAATGCAGGACTAAAACTAGAGGTGTTTTCTAGGGATTGACAGAACTGTGGGGCCTTGGCTGGCAGAGGAAGGATGCCATGCACCTGACTTGTCTTCCCTGGTGTGGGGTGGAACTGCCCAGTGTGCAAGGCAGGGTTTGGTCTGGGGGTTTTCTGATAAGTAGCGTAACCTTCTGTGCTATAGTCATGAGATACACATTTTCTCTGTTCCCTTACTGAGTAAGCTGAGAGAGCCTGTGCAGTGAGGTTCCTAGGGCATAGAAACAGGATTGGGTTTCTTCTGAAGAACTTTTTGCTTTGCCTCTCCAGCTATGGGACGTTGAGCAACAGAAATGTCTCCGAACCATGACCAGCCATTGTGGCCTTGTGAGAACCCTCAGCTGGAAAGCTGCATCCTCTCCAGGTAAAGCAGTGGGTCAAGGGCAGTTTCCAGTTGTTGCAAACTCCTATCCCTCAATCTACGTGTGGCATGGGTTAGGGATGGCAGAGAGAAGTTTGTCCTGGCTTGGGATTCTTGTTTAGCCTTATCTGTTGGGGCTGTGAGGAGAAGGCCTCTTTCCTGTATTGCAATTTGTGCTGAAGTTGTAAAGAGCTTGTGTGGGTGTTTCACTCACACCAACAGACCTGTGTTGCTGGTAACACTGGTTGAAACCCAGTGGCAGGTATAGCAGTCTTGCAATAACAAAAATGGATTTGGGTGAAAATGTGCAGCCTGACCCTGCAAGCCTTCTCTTCTCTCTGCAGTGGTGCACAGACTGGGCACATCCATCACCACGATGTCCGAGTGGCTGAGCATCACGTGGCCACCCTTGCTGGCCACACAGACGAGGTGTGTGGACTCAGATGGTCTCTGGATGGCCACTACCTGGCCAGTGGTGGCAGTGACAGTCTCGCGAACGTCTGGCCATGCACCCAAGGTGGGGGTGGAGACTTTGCTCCTGTGCAGACCTTCACTCAGCACCAGGGCACTGTCAAGGTGAGCACAGAGCTGCCACGGGCGGATATGTGTGTGCAAGGCAGGCATGCAGCACTGGCTGGGCGCAGGTTGCCTCTTGTATGTTTTAAAATGAACTCTCCTCGCTCAGGCCTGGCGTGGTGCCCATGCCAGATGAATGTTCTAGCCACTGGAGGTGGCACTAGAGACAGACATATCTGCATCTGGAACGTGTGTTCTGGCGCCTGCCTCAGTGCTGTTGATACCCGTTCCCAGGTGAGATATGAACATCAGCTTGGAGACAAACACCTTCTGGCAGCACACCTACACAGAGCTGCTGGCTCCTCAGGCCCAGAGGCACAGGGAAGGAGGGGGACCATGCTCACCTCCGAGTGGTGAGCATCAGCGCAAGGACCCTGTATCACCTGTGTTACTGCCTCTGTGCAGGTCTCTTCTATCCTATGGTCAACAAACTACAAGGAGCTCATTTCAGCCTATGGCTTTGCACAGAATGAGCTGATTATATGGAACTATCCAACTATGACCAAGGTTGCAGAGCTGCAAGGTAGGTGGACAGGGCCTGGGTGTGGGGGGGCTGTTAGAGGCTGAAGACAGCTGCACTCCTTGGTTTGAGCCTGCAGCATCACTGATACAGGACAGTATCCGGGGCCATGCTGCTAGGAGTAAAGCATGCCCACGGGGCTGTGGAAGAGATACCACTGATCCAAGTGTGTGCTTGGGGTCTGAAATCACACTGCCACAGCCACTGGGGGGACAGCTATGCAAGCTGGCAGGGCTCATGGGAGCATACAGGAGTAAATGTGCATGTGCTGATCAGCTCAGCCTGGATTGCACATTCCTTCTCCTCCTCAGGTCATACTGATAGAATCCTGAACCTGACCATGAGTCCTGATGGTACAACAGTGGCCTCAGCAGCTGCTAATGAAACAGTGCAGGTCTGGAGCTGTTTTGAGATGGATCCCATAAAGAAGAAGGAGAAAAGAGAAGGCAAACAGTGCCAAAAGTGGGATTCTTCACCAGAGCATCCGCTGAGAGCACGGGATTGTTGTGGGGAGGGGGATATTTGGTTTTACACACTGTACAGTATTTTAAATGTCAATGAACTGCTTAACTTGACTTTTTCTTAATGGAGTCTTATGGAAGAAAAAGCCGTGGCTCCTAAACCCAAGTCCTCCCTGAGGCTGGGGATCTGGGCAAGGAGTGGAGACCTAGGTCTTAAGGGCCAGTTTAGAGGCCCCTGAGCTTAGCACAGCCTAGCAGAAGGATGCTGTGCAAGGGCTGTACTTCTGTTTCTGTCCCAGCTAAGACAGATATGTCACCTGCCCCATCTGGATGCTGACTACAAGCATAGCAGCTCCACCACAGGCTCAACTGAAAGCACAGCATGGCTATGGCCTCAGTTTGTGTTGTCCTGGCCTGTCTCACAAGCCCAGAGACACCTTACCATGGCTCTGCAGGCAGATCTCAGTTTGTCTTGTTAGCTACAGGCAGCCATCACTGCCTGCCTATGGTGCTGGAGTAGAATAGCTGTTGGAAAAAAAAGAAGGGAGAGAAATATAGAGCAACAGCTGTAATCACCCCAAAGGCTGGAAAGGGGCTGGCTCTGGCATGAAGCCTGATGCAAAACAAAAGGTTAGCTTACACTGCCACAGCCAGCCTGGATGTCATGCAAGAGCCATGCAAAGCACCACCAACCCTGTGCTCAGCCTTCAGTCACGTATTCTTCCAACAACTCTGATCTCCCTTCCCCTCCTGCTGACAGGAGGCCCTGGTGCCTCACTGAGGCTTCATGCAGGGGAGCCAGCACCAGGGCTCAGCTGACATTTATTGGGGCTTGACTCCCCTACACTTGGAAAAATGCCTTTTTTCCAGGCTGAACTGTGCTGGAGCAAGTTGCAGAAAATATATTTGAGCCCTTACCTGACCAACAACCAGCTCAGCCATGCTGCTTTGCACAGTGGAGCCGCAGTGTCTGAGGTTGTGGGGCTGCACCAGACCCATCAAGCCTGTCCTTCAGCTGCACCAGCATTGCCAGGGGCTGCTGGGGACACCGCACAGCTGATAAGCACCTTGGCTTGTACAAAGCAGCTCCACCAAGCCTGTGCCTCCCATCAGCCCTCAGTGATTAGCTGAGGGTGGATTATTAACTGTTTTCACCTTTCCCTCAGCACAGTGCCACACTGTGCCTAGCACCAGCTCTGCCTCCTGAGCCTTACAGCAGCTGGAACCTTCCAAGGTTCCAACTTGTGCTCTGCCAAAGCCAGTGAGTGTGTAACCACACCCACCACAGCACCCCCACACACACACATAAAGCTGATATGGGGGGCACAGTCTCAAAAACAGCCACTGAGCCAGCACCTTCCCAGCAGTGCTGCTGGTGCATCCCCATTTGGACTCTTGGGAAAGATCAGGAGGTCCAAGGATGTGTCTCCCTCAGACACAAATCCTAGGGCCACAGCTGTCTCTAAAGGGGAAGCAGGCAGGAACCCAGATGCAAGGCTGGGCTCTCACACAGAGCTGTGCTGTTGTTGTAGGAGCCCTGCCCCACACCCCTGCACTTGGTGCTGGGAGTTAGCACAGACTTGCTTTGTGGGGCCACAGCTGATTAGGCCTTCCCTGGTCCCTGACCTGGAAGGAAAGCTTTATATGCCAAAAAGTTCCTGTCATTTTTGCAGTCCCATGTAAGAGCAGCTCAGCTTTCTCACAGACTCTTTCTTTCTCCTTAGCACATGCCCCACACCCAGATGCTGTGCATTACATAGCCCTTAGAAGACCTCTGAGCATTACTAGAGAATAATGATACTGCAGGGTCTTTGACCCCATGCTGGTCTCTTACAGTCCTGGAGTGAGGAGGAGCAGAGGAAGGAAGTGGGCACTGATCCACCAGGCCCAGTAAACACAGCCCTGTAAGGTGTGAATTCAGTTCACAGCATGACAGCATATTAATTACCAAGTACCATGGCCAGCCCATAGAAGAGCACAGCTAACAGTGTTATGAATCAGAAGCTTGACTAGGCCAATATTCAAGCAGCAATCAATTTATTATTTAATATGGCAAAGTATGAGCAATACAGCGCTGGGTACAGTGGGGGAAGTTTTCCCTCCAACTGCACACTGATAATTGAGGATTACAGGTATTCATAGGGGTACTCATCAGTTTTTTTCAGCAGTTTCTATTTCCAATCTTTTACTCATCAGCAATTTTTGTTCAAAATTATTACATCACAATTCTATACACTACTGTGATTTTAATTTCTCAGGATATATCTCAAAGGAGTATCCCCAGATGGTGACGGTCCAGTTTCCAAAAGAAGAAAGATGAATCTCATCTGGTGGGGTCCAACCCCCAAAGATGTGTGTCCACCTTTTAATTGCAGAGACTCCAAATCTCATAACAGTGATGTCCAGCTTCCCTTTGGTCGAAACCATAAACCCTTGAGGTGATGTTCATCTTTCTTTCTCAAACTGTTTTTCTCTGCTTCAATAAGGTGTGAGATAGGCATATTTCCTTTATATATATCCCAAAGCTACAGTTTCAAGGATACAAGTAATATTCTAAAATTATACTTCAAAAGGTTATTATTGCAGAACTCTTTATGGATTAAATGCAAGCAAAAAGCAACATCTATAATACTTTAATTCAAATGCTCCTAAATCAACTAGGGTTAATTTGCAAACAAAAGATAGGTTCCAAAGTCTTTTTCCATGCTTTATTTTCCTCAGTTATTATTAGAATTCACAGCTCTCCCATTGTTGGGGTCCACACATTTTGCATTCACAAATACACACATCACCTGTTTGTGCCTGACACGAAACACAGCTTTGCATCTCACAGCCAAGAAAATGCACTCCTTGCTCTTCTGACACAGCTCTCTCTGTTCATGATGTGGGACAGCAAGTGCTGATGATGTGCAGGAGCTGATGCAAGGGACAGGGATGAGGATGCAGCAGGCACAGTGCCAAGCTGACAGAGGGATGATCTCTGGCAGTGGCACTGAAGGAGAAGAGTTTGCAGGCAGCACAGAAAATGGCTCTTTGTTTCACCTCTTCTTTCAGTGCTGCTAAGAATGTAGCCTGGAGCAAGCTGGGAACACCAGAGCCTGGAGCCCTTTCCCGGCAGGGCTGCATCAGACACAAACCAGCAGGGGACTGAGGAGCCCCTGGGGTAGCAGTGAGCAGCCTCGGGCTCTGCTCACTGCTGCTGGCATTTTCTATTGAACCATCTCCAAGGACTTCTCTTGAGCTCTGTATTTCTAAGGGTTTCCCCCCTTGTTTTTTTTTGTTGTCTCCTGCACCTTTTTTTCTCCAAATTTTCCTATCTTGTCAGCAGCAGCCCCTGTCCGGAACTGGCTCTAAAATATCAGCAAAGTAGCTAGGAACAACAATGGGTGGAATCCTGCGGCTCAGGAATTCGTATGTCAGAGCCCTGCCTCTGCCTCATGTTTTGTCAGGACCTCCTTCTCTGTGCAAAACAAGGGACTAGTGGAGTCTTTTTGCCAAAGAACTCCTGAGAAGCAAATGTTGTGCTAGGTTTCTCAGGAGTGTATCCGTTAAGTTCATTGCTGGCAAACAGAAAGTAAGGCCAGGGTAGCAGAGCAGCTGGGAGCTGGTCACTCCCTGCAAAGGGCTGGTGTAGGATGTGGGAACACCAGGTTCCAGGATGGGCGAGCAGGGTCAATGTGCTCAAGGTGCTGCCAATGAGGTTTGGGTTCACTTAGAGAGTAATCAGGAGCAGTGAGCACTGCAAGATCCAGCTGCAGTCCCCATCCATGTCCCTGTCAGTGATGGCTTTAGGGTGTCTGCAGCCTGGATCCAGAGCGCCCTGGGGGGCTCCTGAGGCTGCCTTTGCACTCAGGGTGAGGATGCCCAGGAGCCCCTGAGGCCGGCAGTGGGCACCAGGGCTGGGGCTTGTGGCCTGGCAGGTGTGGCTCTGGGGGCTGTGACATGCCAGGGCATGGGTCACTGTCACTGCCCTCCGCAGCCCTGGCTTGCTCTGTGATGCTCCAGAGACAATGGCAAGAGGGGGGAATTGGCTAGGTTGGGGTTTTGCCTGAGCCAGAACCTCTAGGCCAAATGCCGAGCAGTAGAAACCCCTGGAGGACCGAGTGAAGGAAGCAGAGGAGGCTCTTCTGCGGTGTAAAGGGCAGCAATTTCATCAGGAGAAATAGGGGGAAGGTTCACAGCTGAGAATTCCCAATGGAACAGATGTTGCAAAAACCCCCACCATCCCTGTGACCGGATTTTTAAAATCTTTCAAAACAGGGGGTGGACACCATACAGTAACCAATAAGCGACTCTTGGGGTGTGGTTTTGAGGGCTACAACAAATCAGAACAAGGGGAGGAGAGAGCGTTGGCATAGGGATTGGATCTTAGGGTGAGGGACAGGGAACTTTCTGGAGCAAAGGGTAGGGTTTGGGCTGATGGATGGGGCAAAGGGGCTGTGTTGACTTGACAGACAGCGAAAAATCTGGTGAGGAGGGAGGGGATTCCTTGAAGGACACTTGGTTAGGAGAGCATAACATAGGGGAGAAGCTAACTGTAATAACTCGGGGAGCACTTGAACATACCACTATATAACAGAACATTTGACTCAATAAACTAACACAGTGCAACACAGAAATTCAGGCTTTCGGCAGCTGAGAGGTGGCACTGTTAGAACCCGCAGCAGCTGGTGAAAGCCATCTCTGTCCTTCAGGTTCTTGCTGTGTGGGAAGGTGTTGCGAGTTGTGGTGGCTGCACTCCCCCTTTGCTGGGAGGATGATCTGTACCAGGGCAGAGCAGAAAGCTGCCATGGTGAGCAAAACATGCTCAGAGCATTACAGTTCAGAGAAGGGCACTGCCCCTGAAGGGCAAACAGCTTGAAAGCATAGAATTCTGTGCAGAACTGTTGCACAGATTTTCTCTTCTAGAACATGCCCATTTTTGTATACTGTAGATGAATACTCTGGGTTTTATAGAATACATGGGGTTTTTTCTTAAGTTTTTTGGGAGAACTCTCAAGTTTATTTCTGTTTGTATTTTACATCCAGCATGCATACAGTTTTTTTTAAATTATTATTATTTTTCTTCAGTAAATACTTAGGGAAAAGTACCTAAGCATTTTTTAATCCTTTGGGATATTGTGATTAATATTCTTAGAAAGAAAACCTTGTTGAACAAGTGTGAAAACACAGAGAGAGGGAAAACAGTATAAAAGTCTTTTAGAACAGGGCATGTAATAAGGACTGCAGAACTGAGTAATTCCTCCAAGTGCAGAATTAGCAAGATATATCCCCAAGAGTAACTGCCAAGATACTTCCTTAAACCAAGGGAAATGTGACCTGCAGCCATACAAAGCACTGCCAAAGCGAATGAAAACCTTTGGAAAACAGGGAATTTTGCCAGTGACATCAGTCTGTCTGGATAACTGAGGGATGCCCATCAATATTGCACTACATTCCTCAATATTTGAAATGTCTTTTCTCCCAATTTCTGCAAAATGAATAAGCTGCAGTTGTTTACCATTAACTTAAGCTCTTAGGGGAATTACCAAGCACCATGTATGTCTTTCTGTAGCTGAGCAGGACTTGAGTTTCCCAAATCTTCTGCAAAGCAGAAGGGAATCACACAGTTACTTGTGCTAATGTTAATGAAGGATTTAATGAAAGCAGGTGAATGAGAGCATTGCATTGTAAAACTTCCACATGCAAGAAAACAGGAGTCCACTTAGAATAAAACATAGAAGGCTAGCATAACATCAGAACAGGATAAAATGAAATTGCTAGACAGGAACTGATGCGTCAGAAATTAGGTGTATCATTTCTGATACATCTGCATGCATTTGCAAGCTAAAACAGAAAAGGAAGGGCAGAGATAATAAGGAAGGAAGATTTTAAAATTGCACTGTGCAGAAGAGACACACAAACCACCAGTGTGAACACAGCTGGGAGATTCAGCTTGGAGATGGATTAGAGTGGAATCCATTCACTGAAGGTCTCTGGTGCACATGAGTGCAAAGACTGAGGAAAAAAGGAGAAAAGTTTAATTTCTGAAAGCTATTTAGATTCCTGGAAGCATTGTCTAGAGATCTAAAAATCTAAAGCCTCAGAGAATCTGAACCTAAACCATCCCCAAATGGATTGATCAGGTATGATGTGCACATCTCTGCTGTTTTCAGAGTCAATGAAATTGACAATGAGTGTCTGGACATTAGAAATGCCCACTCAGATTTTATCTCTATTACTTTAAGAACACCTTAATAAGGCACTTCAGGAACTGAACACTGACATTCTCACCCTGCTCTATTTACTTTACATTTAAATACAGGCTGGTAGAAGGAGAAATCGGGCTTTAATTTCTCCCCAAATTACCTGTTGCACTTTCAGGTTAGGAGTAGATGTAAAATTCAGCTAATCACTCTCTCTATGCATGAATATTCCACTAGTGAACTGACATACAGAACATCCTTTTTCTCTTTTGTACCTTCCTAAATGGTGCCCAATGAACAGGACTCTTGCATAAATCTCACAGAAAATCACAAAAATTGCTGAAATTAACACTCAATTCCCTGATAAAAGCTTCTGAGAAAAGGCTTGAGCGAATCACTGAACAAACTGAAACTTGGAAGAGAAACACACATTTCAGCACTGATCAAGGGGAAAGAAAAAGAAATGCTGTAAAAATTCCAGGTGGAAGTTAAGGAGAAACACAGGAAGCACAGAAAGAACAAGGCCCTGTCTGATGACCTGTGCAAAGTAACTTTGTGCCCCAGCACTGTTGGAGGACATTCCCTGTCATTGGTGCAAGCAGCTGGAGACATAAATGCTGATTGATTTGGGGGCCACAGTCTTGGTAAGTGCAGAGGTGGTTCAATAACCTGACATGAGGGAGTTCCCTCAGAGCAACTGGGATGCCAGAAAGAAGTGAACAGCTCACCACAGCCCGGCCCGCTCAGCTGCTTTTCCTTCTGACCCCCCTGGGGAGGCTCTGACATTTCCTCTTCCCTGATGGAAGTGCAGCTGCTGCCAAGGGAAACGTCCCCACACTCACTCAGTGTTCCCTTTGCTTGCCAGATGTCCCATCCGCTGTCCCTGTCCAGGAGAGCTGCTCTGCTCGGGAGGAGGAGCCTGAACGAGAGCCTGGGAACATCAGCGGCTGCAATCCCTCCTGATCTAGCGCTGTTTATGGATGTGTAGTTGGATTTGGATAGTTACAAGTATAGGGATATTTACATACATGGGCTGATATTTGTATAGGGATAGTATGTGTGTATATTGTTATATTGATGCGTGTATATTCATCTGTTTACATACTTGTACAGCTCTGTAGCTGTGCATTTCTATTGCTGGGGTTGTATGGATTTTTTTATTGGTCCATTGATATTTGTGTATTTATAGACAGGTTTGTTATATTTGTATTATATTGTTGTGTTATATGTCATGAAATATGTAATGCATGTTTACATCTCTGTATTGTTATGCCTATATATGTATTTACTTCTATTTATTATGTATGGAGTTGTATAGTTCTAAAATTCTATTTATTTAGTTCTGGATCTGAGATTCTTTGGAAAGGGATATTGATGTTTCTGTATTTGTATATGGGCTGTATTGTTGTAGTAATATGTAATAAATTTAATTGTTAAACTTCAATTCAGTAACTTCAATATTTGTGTACAGTGAGTTGTTGCAGAGGGTTGCAATAAAGTAATTTTTTTTTCACTGAAGTTGATATTTGTATATATTTACATAGCACAATTATCAGAATAAATTAGATTTTAATCATAAATTGATATTTCTGTGTTTCTATATTGGTAACAAAGGGTTTGTAATTTATAATAAATTTCATTTTTAAACATAAGTTAATGTTTGTGTATTTGTACATTAGTAGTGCGGGTGTAACTATCTGCAATAAATGCAGTGTTTCAACTGAAGTAAGCGTAGATTTGTGCTACCCAAAGCCATGGGCAGATGTAAATGCTGGAGGATTTTGGCCATGCCAATCTCCGGCCATGCCCAGCACATGCCCCACCTGCACTCAGGCTGGGCAGGGGAAGCGCAGATTTGGGCTGGCAGCAGAGCCCCACGTTGGCTCAGAACTCGCTGCAGAGGCTGCTGAGAAAACTCCGGGGCTCCATGAGCACAGAATCCAAGCAGGAGCCACCCGGGGAGGACAAATCCCTCATCCCACGGGCAGCTCTTTAGGAAAGTGCTCCAAGTGTGCCCCTGAAGCTCATCCCGGAGACCAGAAGCCAGCAGGGATCCTGAGCCAGCTCTGCTGCCTTTGGCAGCACTTTGGCAAATGAGCTGCAGCAAGGGGGAGGCAGCAGCGACTGTGACTGCTGCAGGCTGGGGATGAAGGAAGGGCCATGGACACAAGTGCTGAGATGCCCCAAAATCCAGAGGGAGGCTGGAGAGCCGGGAATCAACTTGGCATTTCAGTGCCAAGCTCTCACAGGCACTGAAATGATGGAATCCCTTTGTGTGAAGTGACCTGGAAGAACTGACAGGGAGTTGCTGCTAGGATCAGCAGTAGCAGAAAGCAAAAATGTACAAACACTAGGAGATCATCTAATATCCCCCACAAGCAATGGCTTCAAAAATGATCTCATGTATATATTATATTATGTTATATTATATCATGTTATGTTATTATTATATTAATCAAAATATATAATATATAATATGCATGAAATTTAATGCACATGTATTTTTGGACAGTTTTATTTTTTGATATATATTTTCATTTAAGATGTATATTTGAAATAGTCTTTCAGCTTGGGATAGTGAAGATTTACAACAGTGCAAAACCATCTGCCCACAGAGCAGTCAGCCCCCGGGTGTGTGCATGCACACCCACCCACTGTGCTTGCTCTTCTCAGCACCTCAGGGCTGCTGTTTGCACAGAATTGGGATGAATTTAACTCAACAGAGCCACGAGTGGGGTTTCCAGCTTGTCATGAACACTCATGTGGCAATGAACAACAGAAAGCTCTCAAATCCCATTATCACATGTCGCTTCATTCCTGCTGGGCACTGCGGAACTCTTAAAAGACACAGAAAAGGGGTGGAAAACATTGGCATCATGCTACTGCTGGTGTCCTCCTGGAGGAAAATCTGTTGGGTTTCTTAAGGTGGTAGCTTTCCAAAACCTAGGAATACTGCTCAGTAGTGGTAGCCCAATTCTGAATGGTTTTCTTGACTTGGCAAAGCTGGGGTGTTAACAATGGACTCCGTCCTTGGTTCAAATCACCTGCCCTCACCTGCAGACAAAAGCACCACCAGCAGCAGCAGCAGCTACATCTGTCAGTTTTCTCAAAGAGCTGTGTTAAATTTGGGAGAGGAAAGGAAAACACGACAGACACTGTGGATTAATGACAAGACTCTGAGGAGCAGTTCCAAAGCAAAGGGCAGCAGCTTCTCTCTGGGCCACTCCTTGTGCCCCAAGGCAGCCGGGCTGCCCTGGCTGCCCAGGACCCTGCACCCCGCGGGCTCTGCAGAGCTGCACAGCGGGGAGGCAGCTTCGGGCACCTCAGCCCCTGGGCAGGAGGGGCTGCTTGCTCTGCAGGGCTGCCTGTGGGCAAAAGCAGGGTGCTGGCCTTCTGCTCTTGGCCTCAGCCTGGCCTTGCAGGGCTAATCCTGTTCCCTGTCTCAAATGTGCTAAAGACAGACTTGTTTGTTTGCAGCTCTGCACAGGTGTGATTTGCACCACAAAATACTGAAGGACTAAGGCCTGAACAACAGACCCTGACTGAAGCCTCAACAACAGGACCTGAGCCAAAGCTGCCCTCTAGGTGACCTTTCCAACCCAATATTCTATGTATCTGCTCCTTAACCAAGTGTTATTATCAAAAGGATTGTTGCATCCATCCACTGGTGAAACACGTCTTCACCTTTCTGCATGAGGAAAATGGACAAGGCCACACCTGGCCTTGGTTCCTCCTTGAGCCCTGGCACGCCCTGGGGAGAAAACCAAGAGGAGAATGACACCAGCTGTGCCCCCAGCAGAAGCTCTGGCACATTGCTCGCCCAGCACTGTCAGAGCCGGGCTACTCTCACAGCGCACTCGGGAGCCTCGTGGCTGCCAAAGGTGGAGGCACCGCAGGATTTCCCGGTTCCCGGCTGTGGCTCTGCAGGGCTGGGCTGGGACAGCTTCCCCCAGCTGATGTGCAGCTCTGGATGAAGGGGAAACCATTGGGCTATCTGGTGATGGATCTTCCTTAATCACCAGAGGCACCCTTTTGTAATAATGCTGAGGTGCATTGCTTAGCTTATCCTTTCCTGACTCTTTTTTGCATTTGTGCCTTACAGTAAATTACACTGTTCCTTCAGCTGGTGTCTGTGTCTGCATCTCTGACCCTCTCCACCATCAAAACAAACACACAGCCCGTTTAGCATGTGTGGTGGTTTGACCAGGAAGAAGCGGGAATTCTGGGATGCTGTGGTCAAACCAATGGGTGCTCGGATTTTGATATTGGCACCTGATGTGGCCAGTGGGATCTGGACACACCTCCGAGAAAACACAGGGGTTAAAAGCAGAGCTTCGGCCCTGGGAGGCTCTCTTGGGACTTCGAGGGATGGAGGTCGGATCTCCCTTCCCCCGTCCAGCCGCTGCTGCTGGGCAGGGGAGGGGCAGCCATGTGGTACGCCTGGGCCTGGACAGAGATGGGGGGTGAGGAGGCCCTGGAGGATGGAAGGGTGGAGGAGCCCCAAGAGACATCGGGCAGCCATTCCCCCCCGGAGAGAGAGAGGGAGAGCTGGCGACAACGAATGTGATAGCAGCCGGCCCAGGAGGGGAAAAGGGGGGGAATGCAGCGAGGGAGGAGGTGCCCGGCCGGAGCAGCAGCAAGTGTGGGAGTGCCGGAGTTCTGGGACAGACAGAGACTGAAATTTTTAACTCTTTTCTTTCATGATTGGGGCATTGCAAAAAAATACTGATCCTCCTCGGAGCTGAATAAGACAGGAGATAAGAGATGAGATGAGACAAGGATCTGGCCCGAAGGACATGGAGAAGGCTTGCTGAGTGGAGAGAGAGATGATTGGAGTGGCCTTTTGGCTGGACTCTTCTTGTGTAGCCATAGACTGAACCAGTTTTATTCCTGTGGCACAGAGACTGCATTTAGGGGGAGGCAGTGCCTCAGAACCAGGAGGGTTCATTGTGGGGACCCCTCGGCCCCAGGGGGTTGGATAAAAATGGGGGGGGACAGATGTCCCAAAGCAGAGACTGTGCCTTTTTGGAGTGAGACAAGCCATCCTTAAAAGACAACCCTAAAAGCAGCTCTGGTCCATGCACAGTGGTGAGAGCACTGGGCATGGAAGGAAGATGTCACAAATGGCAAAAGGACTTTCTGGGCAGTGCTGAGTGACATGGAAGCACACGAGGTTTCAGCGTGTTTCCAGGGGAAGCCTGTGGTGTAAGAAGGACTCCTCTCCTCTTCATGGACTGAAGTTTGAATATCCTAAAGGGTGGTGCCAGACTGGGCAGTTGGTGATTTGGGGGAATGTATCGGATTGGGAAATATTGGTGGTGGGGAGGAGGAAAGTGCTTTTTGTAAGGTTTTCAATTTTTTCCCTTATAGTTTTCTTCCTTCTTCTCTTGTAGTTTAGGTAATAAAGTTTTCTTTTTTTCTAAGCTGGAGCTTGCTTTGCTTATTCCTGGTCACATCTCACAGCAGACACCAGGGAGAGGGTATTCTCATGAGGGCACTGGCTCTGTGCCAGGCCCAAACCATGACACTAACCCAAAGGGAAGAGGGAGAGGACTCTTTGTCAGGAAGTGTAGTGACAGGACAAGGGGGGAATGGGATCAAACTGCAAGAGGTGGAAGAGATTTGATGATGGGAAGAAGTTCTTTACTCACAGGGTGCTTGTCCCGGACACAGGGACCAGTGCAGAGAGGCTGTGGATGCCCCATCCCCAGGAACATCCAAGGCCAGGTTGGACAGGGGCCACAGCAACCTGGTGTGCTGGGAGGCTGCTCAGCTTGGAACCAGATGAGCTTTAGGGTCCCTTCCAAGCCAAACCATTCAAGGATTTGATCATTCTGCCATCCCCATCTCCCACTACGCAGTGGGCATGGAATTTCAGTGCATCACAGCTCCCAGAGGGTTCCAGGTGGAATGTCCAGGACCTGGAAATGAGCAGAGCAGACACTTCACTGGCTGCCAAGGGTCAATTGCCACTCGCTGTGTGCTCTGCCCCTCACTGCTGAGGTGTTGCTGCTGACTGGGCTTTTCCTGCCGCCTACTCTGGAGTGCCAGTCGCAGCAGGATGTGCACTGCTGTGCCAGTGGAGGTACAGTGCCATGCCAGGCAGGGGGCACCTGGCTTGGGCAGGCTGCAGCCATGTGGGAATGGATGGTGTGGGACAGGAAGCCCAATGGGGGATTGTGCTGCCCCATGCAGAGTGCCAGAGACACCGTGGAGGAAATGGAAGTGGATATGGAGCTGGAGAGGGAGGAGATGATGGAGGTGGACGAGAAAGATCCTGTTGAGGACATGGAAGTAGAGGAGGGGGACAACATAGAAGAGATGGAGGTTGATGAGGAGGATGACATCGAGGTAATGGAAGTGGACGAGAAGGATGAGGAGGAGCCCATGGTCCTTGGATGAAGATGGAGCCCCACAGGTAAGACAGGCAGATGCTTCCCATGCCCTGCCCACACACACACTGGGTCCCCTGATGCCAGGCTGGGGCTGGGCTGGATGGCCCCGCTCAGGGACATGGTGCCTAAAGGGGGTCTGGATTGTGGTGGCAGAAGCACCAGTCCCGGCCTGCCCTGCGCTTGCCTGGGGCCACGCCAGCCCTGCCAGGCCCGGCCCAGCCCCTGGGGCCCAGCTCCCAGCCCTGCTGGGCCCAGTGCTGCCAGCTGAGTCCAGCTCTGCTGCTTCCTTTCTTCCAGGACTCATGCAGACGATGGCACAGTTGGGATGCCTTTGTGAATACGTTTCAAAGTTTGGAAGTTGCTTGTAAATACGTTCAGTATATTAGAAGTTTTCTGTAAATACGTTTGAAGATTGTTAGTCCATCAGATCCCATGTAAATACGTTCTGTACATTGTTGTTGTTGTTGTTATAAGGATTGTTATAATGAAACTTGTTCTGTAAATCCGAGCTTTTGCCGATCTTCAGCAAATAAATACTGTTTCTTTTTAAAACATCTCTACTTTTTGCCATTCTTTTGGGTGCAGGCAGCGTTTGCACACTTGTGGGTTCCTCTTCATCCGAGTTCGCAGGGCTGGAGGTCCCTGGGGGTGCTGGCACAGGCACCCTGGGGCTGGGGGTCCCTATTCACAGGGGCTCCCACTGACACCACTCCTGCCACTGGGCACTGCTGCTCTTCCTGGCCTGGGGCACAGCGCTGTCCCCAAGAGCTCAGCTCTCACCAGCTCTCACACAGGGGGCTCTCACAGCACTGGCCCCTGCAGTCATTCCACCAAAGCAGGCAGCAAACCTTCAGCCACCCTTCCTGCTGCAGCCACAGGCACTCCTGGGCCCAGAGCCGCCAGCAGGCCACAGCCATGCAAAATCCACCTGCACACTCTCAAGGCCACCACAGACTTGGCAACTGGGGCACCTGCATCTGGGCTGCTGCAGGGGCTGATCTTTAAGCCTTGCAGCCTCCAAAGGCCCTGGGCTCTGCTTCCCAGCCTGCTCTGCACTGCCCTGAGCCCGCCTTGCTCAAGAGACAAAAGCCAAGCCAGGGCATCCTCGCCATGCCCGCATTCCTGCTGCTGGCAGTGGTCACTGGCCCCTGGGCCCCACTCGGGTGACAGCTGCCGGGACAGGCCTCTGCTTTCAGCACAACTGAGCTCCTCACCCAGCAATGAAGTCTCAGGAAGTAGTAGTTTTGTGGAGGTCCAGGGGCCTACCACTGGAACCGCAGTACCTAAGGGCAAAGATAATGAATTAAAGTGAGACACTCCTCTAAATGCAATGATCTTGCCCAAAGGCTTTTGCAGGCCTTTGGGGATTCAACAGGGTTTCTTGGTATGATGAACTTTTTTTTTTCTTTATATGTACTCCCCCAAGTTGTTCTCACCTGTCTTTTCCCCTGTTGGTCCTGGGTTGCTGCATATAAGACCCTTTTATCCCCCATATAAACCCTGTGTTCCCAGCGCCATTTTGTCTCTGGCCCTGGACCCTCTTCAGCACAATCCACAGTGTTTGGAATTCCACACAAAGACCCCTCTCTTGCCCCGTTCATCAGCAGTTTAAGCGAGCCTGCTCCCAGCTCTGGCAGTGCAGGTGTCTCACAGAGGCTGGCTGTGGACATGCCGCAAAAAGTGCTGCCCAAACAGGGACCATCTTTGAAAATTCCTGAGAGCGACTCCAGTGATGATCCGGCTGTTCCACTGTCACTGGATAGAAAAACGCCTCGGGTCAGCCTCCGCCCTGGAGTGGGACCTGAGTTTTATCAGGGCTTGCTGAAGGCAGCGTTGGCACCCTCAAGGGGCAGGAGGGCCAGCTCAGCTGGTGAAGCCCATGGAACATTTTGAAACACCCGCATCCAGAGCGCCAGAGCAGTGAGTTGCGGGACAGTGCAGTGCAGGATCCTTGGGTGATATTTTAGTCCTGTGGGTGGGCGACCCTTTACATAAGGGGCAGCTATGGGTAACCAATTATCCAAAGCTGAGAGGGACATATATGTTCCAGTTAGGGAGGTTCTCCTTTCAGAGGGGAACACTTTTACTAAGGGAAGTTGGAAGCCTTTTGTTCATTGGCTCTTTAAGGAGTTCCCAGACATTTCTGTTGATTCAGTTCTTCATGGAGCATTTTGGGACTCAGTTAGGGGGAAGACTCTTTCTTTTGCAAACTCAGGGAGTGGTAAGAGTCACAAAATTTTACCCAATTTTTCACATGACTTATAGAGTTTTCCCAAGGGTTCAAAGTTCTAATATTCAACCCAGATTTTGTGCTCTGCCCCCAGCATTCCTGAACCCACTGATACCAAGATTAAGATGAGAGACAGAAACTGCTCTAAAGCACAGACGAGCCACCTGCTGTCTGCCATCTCCTCTCCTTCTCTACCCCCTGTCCAGGTCTGTACTGATCACACCGGCCTGGATTCTACCCTAACCCATTCTTCAGTACCTCTTCTCCCTGGATCCCCCTTCAGATAGCTCACAAAATGTCAAAATCCCTCCCACCCCCAGGGATGTCTCATTGGGTCATCCCCCGTGTGAAAAATGCATATATTTTATGATTGGCTTTTCGGAAATATTAAAATGAATATTATACGTGTTGTGTTAGAAAGCAATGCTGTATTAATTTTCTTAAGTACTGTGTTAAATATAGTTTTAGGTTATAAAAATTGTTATGCTATGTAAGATGCATTGTTTAAAAGAAAGGACTTGCAGCAAGATAGCAGCCACAGGACACCTAGATCTTTAAGAGAAAAAGAATTTATTGCCTTCTTATCAGAAGAAACTAACTTCTTCCAGCCTCAGAGGCGCTATTAGGATTAGAGGGAAGAAGTTGACACTGACCAGACAGAATCCTGTGTTTGAATGGAATTTATGCATCATGTATGAAGTGCATTAATATGCAACAGGCTATTGTTTTTGAGGGTTAATGCTTTATTAACGGGTGTCCTTTTTTGGGCTCGTGATGCTCAGAAAAAGGTACCCAGACATCCGTAAGTCTTTGTTTTTCTTGCCTCATATTGTCCTAATTCAATTTGTCCAAATCGTTATTACTCTAATTGTGTTACTATTTTTATAACCATTTTACTACTATTAAGCTTTTAAAATTGTAAAAACAAATGATTGGCATTTTTCACAGGGAAAAACACGTTCAGTCTCCTGTTAAAATGTACAAAGTTTAATAATGGATAATGGGAGACCAGGACCATGGAGCAAAGGTTATTACGGTCAGGTGCATCTTGGCACTCAGCCAGGAGCACCCTGTTACCTTTGGGGATCCCCCTGAAATACCTTTCCTTTACATCAGCCTGTTGCATATTCATAGAACCTCACGCATATCCATAAACTACTTTACATATTCCAGGAACAATTTTACATGGCCCCTCTTGGGTCTGCCTTTTCAGAGCATGTGTGTTTCTTGGCTGTGGTTTTGGCTCCTGCTCTTTATCACCGCCAGTTTTTGGGCCTTGGTCCACTCTGCTTCAGACGGGGAGTGCTGATAGTTGGCAGATCTATACAGGTGTCCACATCCTGTGTGCATTGGATGTGATCCCATCCAAGCAGGCAGTTTAACACAAGCAGCTATTCCACTGAGCTTAATTAACAACAGAAATAAAAACTGTATCTTTACAACAAAGTTACTTTAACACCACGCATATAAAATCCATTTTAATATTTGCGAAAAGCCAATATTATAATATGTATCTATAACATTGCCCATATCTGTCCTTACCCTTTGGTTCCCCTGAGTGCAGCAAGGAGTGGGAACTGCCAGCACGGCACAGAGTTGCTGCCGTCTCTCCATCACCCCGTGTCCCTCTCCCGTAAGAACCTGAATGAGAGATGTGGGACTCCAGGCAGCTCTTCAAAATACAGTTTATTGTATCCAAGATGTTACAGCAGTCCAGGATCGTGGGTGGCAGTGCCTGTGCCTACAGCTGTCAGCTCCAGCTGCACACAAGCCTGGAGACCGTTTAGCTTTGGTTACAGTGCATTATAGACTCTTCTTTGCTGAGCATCTTCACACAGAAGAACCAATCTATACCTTTACTTTTACCTATAGCCTATCATAACTCCTGTAATTACCATATTGATGTTACTATTCTTCAATCACTAAAAGTTAGTATGTGTGTCTCCCTGCCTGTGCTGAGAAGCCCTGATTCCCTGGAGAGCACTGCTTTTGACCTTTGTCCATGGAGAAAGCTTCCAAGGCTTTGGGATGAACTGGAATCTACGAGTGTGTGAAATAGATAGTAGCGTAGTTTATCACAGGATGAAAAACTGAGAGCTTTGGGATTTTAGTATGAGGGTGAACAGAAGACAGGATGGAGGATTTTGGGCATTGTCTGATCTCCTTGTCCTTCATCTACTCCATTTTCTCCTGTGTTGGGAGCACAGGGTGATTGGTTGGAAAGAGCGGCAATGCAGATGCTGAGTGGCAGACAAAGAATTAGTCACTGGCTGAAAGGTAGAAATAAAATGCATTCTAAGATTTAATTGGACAAAATCGTTTTAAAACACCTTGAACCTTGTGTCCTGTGACTTTTGGTGCCTTCTCTTTTTACGCTAAGTCTGGTGTGCAGCCAGCGTGCTGAACTGTTGACGATAGAAAAATAAACAACAACCTAAAGACAAAAAAACCCAAAAGTCCCGTTCGTTTCTCAGTCCTGGCCCAAAACTTTTTAGGGGTGTCCCCATCAGGGGATCCTCGGGGGGGGTTTCACACCTCCTTCCCTCCCCCCCTTCCTGCCCCACTGCTCAGCCCCCTCCAAGCCCTGCACCCGGGGCCCTCACGCGTCACAAAAGGACCCAAAATTATCCCAAATCCACCCAAAATTACCTCAGAGCCCATCCTGAGGAGCTCTGGGGGAATTTTAGGGGAGTTTTGAGGGAATCTGGGGAGATTTTGGCTGGGTTTGTGTGGGGGCCTGAACATATGTATGTATTGTTATGGAGAGAGTCCCTGTTAAGATCTATGTGTGGGTCCTAGTTACTCCAAATGAGCTACAGCTGCAAAGTCCTTAGTTGGGCAGCAGCTGTGGCTCCTGAGGGTAACTAGAATAAATAGGGGTGGGTCGAGAGCCCAGGAGGAGCCCCTGAGAAGACACACGAAGAACTGCACAGCAGAAAAGAGCAGCTTGGTGCAGTGTGTGGGACCTGAGAAATATGACTACAACAAGAATGCAACAGGTTTGCATCCTACATCAAATTTGTTGTCCAGGAGGTACCAAAACCACCCAAAATCCACCCAGAATTGACCCAAAATTACCGGAAATTAACCCAAAATTACATCCAAATCTATCCTGAGGAGGTTTGGGGAAGACTTGTAGGGATTTTAGGGGAATTTTAAGGGGAATTTTGGGTGGGTTTGAATCCTATGCCCACTTCGGCATCCACAAGGTGCCAAAATCACCCAAAATTACCTGAAATTAACCCAAAAATTCATCCTGAGGGGGTTGGGGGGAGGTTTGGGGGTGGAGGAGTTGAGGAGATTTGGGGGTTTGGGGGGCAATTTTAGGGGTGTTTTTGGCAGTCATCATCATCCAAAACACAACACCCCATGCCAAAGCCAAGACCAAACCCTAAGGACTGTGCCCCTCGTGAAGGAGAGATCAAAGAACTGCACCCCTTCTGGGGAGGAGATCAAAAGCCAGAGGAGACTGAGCTATTAACTAAGCAAAAATGTATTCATTTCATCAAGTATCATCATTTCTGTTACTTTATCCTTTGTGATTAGGTCTGGAATGCTTTTCTAGTCCTTGTTAATTTAGCTGAATAATATTCATTTTGGTTTCGTAAACGATTAAGTTATATTCCTGATGTTATATATGAAGTCCCATATGTCTAATTTAATAAACCACAAACTTAAAATTTAGCAGCAGTTTTACTGAGATAAAATAATACAATCAAATAGAACCCAGTAGTTACAAAAAGAAATTTGGCAGTGGTTTGGATAAAGCATAAGCAAAACCGATCGATCGGGGTTTGGGGAGGGCTTCCCACCCTGCCTCACATGCAAAAGGCAAAAGAATCCAAACACAGCTTATATACTGTGTGCTAATACATATTCATCAATATTTTCCTGTAAATCTCCTCCTATTTCCAATTCCTGAAATCTACATCACCACACATACAGCACATGCTCCCGCTGTGGCTAAGGGGGCTTCTGGCTCTTTGGTGCTCTCCTTGGATGAAGGCTGACAGTCTTCCTCGCTGTCCTCTGAATAACTTGACAGGTTGTGCCTGTGCCCCAAGTCCTGTGTTATGTAAGTAAGCACTATGCTCCAATTAAGCCTCATTATTTTATAGATAAGAGCACTATTTTAGACTCCCTGTCTGGAATTGTCCCAGCGTTATTCATGTCACGGCCGATCCTGTCCTGGGAGTTGTCTTAACTTTGTCTTGATGCCAATTCTGACTTGGGAGGCTTCCTAAATTTTGTTCATCAAGGCCATTCCAATCTCCTGTATCCTGTTTCCCACAGGTATCATCTACAAAGAAACCCATTTTCTTCATAACATTAATCACATATACCTTTCCAATTATTTTCCAAAAATATTGAAATAATTACAATTTTGTTAGAACTAATCACATCCATCTATCACAGGAGGCCAAAAGCTTGGAAAAGGATGAAAGAAATTCTCCAATGATGACGATGACAAAAAAATCCCAATTTATTTTTGACAGCAAATGAACACCGGCCACCCTCCAGCCCTCTCAGCCTGGCAGGCCGAGCGGGGCTGTTCCCATGGCATGAGGTGGTGGCAGCCTGCGGAGAGAAACCAGAGAGCCACGGTCAGTCACAGCAGGCTCCTGTCCCCCTGTTCCACCATGGCTGTGCCCAGGCCAGGCTGCTGGCTGTGCTCAGAGCCCAAACCTCCCGAACCATTCTCTGTTTTTAGAGAAGGGCAGTGGGGCAGGCAACGTTCCACCTCCTCTGCTTAATCAGGGCACAGCAACCTCCTCAGCAGCTGCAGGAGCGGCATGCCCGTGTGCCCGCTGCTGCTTGCCCGGAACCCTTCTGCCAGCCCAGCTGTGGAGCCGGGTGCCCACCTCTGGAGAGCTGCTGCCAGGAGAGGAGCCAATCATGCACCAGGTCCTCATCCTTCTGGAAGGGGCTGTCTCTGCAGACCCTGGCCCCTGGGGTAGCGCTGGCACTGGACGCGCTCCCCGGATGCTGCAGGTGCTTCCCTGTCCGGTCCGGGCACCAGGTGTAATCCTCCTGGGGAAAACAAAGAACAATTGCATTAAAGTCAATTCAAAACAAGACCTGGAAACAAGAAAAAGCACAAAGCCTGTCACTGTTTCACGGGCCTGAGGAGGGTCTGACCACTCCATGGGAGAATTAAATCTGTCCACCTTTCCCACCCATAAAGGCACTCCCCACCTTTCCCACCCATAAAGGCGCTCCTTCCTCAAGGGCCTGCAGAGCAGGCCAGCTGGGGCACTGCTTCGGAACTTGCCCCCTCTGCTGCCCCTATCCACATGGATGGATGCTTTTGTCAGGCTGGGTGCCCCCACCTCAGCCCGTGCCAGGCTGGCTGGCAGAAGCTGCCAGCAAGGCCAAGATCTGGCTTCCCTTCCACAACATCAGTCCCGTGTCCCGCCAAAAAGCAGCTCAGCGGCCGGCGGAACAATTAATATTCCCCAGTGCTGCCGAGCGGGGAACCTCCGGTGCATGGCCAGGCCGAGCCCTGCCGTGCCTGGGAGCACCAGCATCCCCCCGCCCCGGTGCCGGCTGGGGACTCATCTTGATTCCATCGGGGCGCAGAGCGTGTCCTCCAGGCAGGGGCCACAGCCAAAGACAATGGGCTCCAGGATGGTGTTCCCAGCTCCACGTCGTGCTCCAGAAGAACATGCCAGCTGTACCTCAGCTTGTGGGGACGTCACGATGCCATTGAGCTGCAGGGGGATGTTTCCCTTGTCCCAGTCTGTGGCACCTTCACCGCACTGCCACCACTTCTCCAATGGGATGGGCAGCATCGATCCGCTCCCTCCACAGCTCACGGGGACCAGCGGAAGCATCTCCTCGGCTACGCTCTCTCCTCAGCGCTGTGGCCACAGGGAAATGCTCTGGGGTTTTCTTCCAGCGCCACAAGACGCGTGCCGCTGCTACATGCTGGCTCCTGGATCCTACTGTGCACAGGGATGAATCTCTGCTGTCTCCTGGGCCAGGCAGGGCTCCTGCAGCCAAGAATGCTCAAAAAGGTCCTCCAGTGATGGCCCGTCTGTGGGGTCCATGCATAAACACCACCTGATGAGGTGCTGGCACTCTGCGGAGAGAAACCAGAAACCGCCGCTCAGCAGGAAGGGGCTCCTGTGCATGCTCTCCCACATTCCACAATGCCCAGGCCACCAGGAGTGCTCAGAGCTACAGCCAAAAGCTTCCTATTGATCCTCTCTTGCAGAGGACACCAGCACAGAGGCACAGGTGCCACCTCCTCCAGCTGAGCCCAGGAGATCCACTCCTCACCAGCTGCAAGAGTAGGACGCTTATGCGCCAGCTGCCCCTCCCAATCCCGTTCTTCCCCTCATGCCTTGAAGGTGCATCCCCACCTTGAGACACCCGTGGCGGGAAGAAGAGCTGGTCCCGGACGATGTCCTCATTGGTGTGGAATGGAAGGTGCCTGCAGACCAGCTCATAGAGCAGGATGCCCAGGGACCAGATGGTGGCTGGCTGGCCATGGTAGCAGCCAAAGAGGATCCACTCTAGTGGGCTGTACTCTGATGTTCCTATGGGACATAGGCGCAGCTCATCAGGCCCATGCTACTCCCTCCCTCCCAGCCAGCTCCCGTTCCACAACAGCCAGCCCCTGCCCTGCCAAAAAGCAACTTGGCTACAGCTGGCTGAAGAAGGATTCCCCCTCCTTCCCTCCCTCCTTCCTTCCCTCCCTCTTCCCCCTCTGCCAGCCAAGGGGGGAACTTTGCTGCCCTGCTGGGCCCCCGGCTTTGGGCTCACCTGACATCTGGGTGTAGAACGTGTCCTGGAGGATCGTGCTGCAGCCAAAGTCGATAAGCTTCGCCTCACCTGTGGCCAGGTAGATGAGGACGTTCTCGGCCTTGATGTGGCGGTGCAGGACACCCCGGCTGCTGCTGCACCACACGGCCTCCAGCACCTGGCGGAGCAGCCCCTGCACCATGGGCTCCGTCAGGAACCGCCGCTTGTGCAGGAAGTACCAGAGGTGCTGACAGCGCTGCGGATGCTCCATGAGCAGCGCGAAGCTCTCGGGCACCTCGAACTAGTCCAGGAGCTGCATGACGCCGCGGAAGCCAGGCCGCGACACCTTCCACAGCAGCGCCGGCTCCAGGGGCACAAGGGCGCCCTTGCACTGCGGGGGGACCGCAATGCCGTCAGCGGGGCCAATGCTGCACCGCACCTCGGGCAGCCCCTGCCCGGCCCCGCCACGGCTCGCCATGGCCTGGCCCGGGGCGCTGCGCGGCCTCCACTCACTCCACGCTTGCGCTTGCTGCCCTCGCTGCCGCCCTGCCGGGCCTCGCCCGGCACGCCCCGCCGGCTCCTCCTGCTGGCCCCGCTCACTCACCAGCCGCGCCCACTCCGAGATGCGCTCCTGGGACACTCGCTTGATGGCCACCTGCGAGCCAAGGCAAGCGGCGGACTTAAGATCACACTTGGTTAAGAGCGTATAAGCCAGAGAACACGCAAAATAAAAAAAACTTTTTTCTTCTCGTACCCTGATCACATGTGTATTTCACGTCTGGCCTAATGGCGACAGTTGCCCCATCTCTGGGTCAAGAAACAAGTATTATCTGACAGGTAACTTGTCAACAAACTGAGAAAGAAATTAGTACCTGGGCATGCAGATTTCTGAAGGGAGGAAAGAAAAGTGTTGACAAGAATAAGCCTGAATTTTAAATGCCTGAAACACTCAAAAATGACATGTTTTGGGATATTGTACCAGATGTTACACAGAGTTCAAGCAAACCACAACTCATTAGTATCTGGACTTCATTGCCCACTATGCTTTGAAATGTTGCTTGAAGGCACTTTGTGTCAAAGATCCAGTTCCTGTAGGCCACTGTAGATGTAGATCAAAATCCTACCAAAAAATCCATGTCCAAACCAGCAAGAGTGAGACTTTTGTCCTTGGCAGTAGCTTCCAGGTGCTCCTGGAAATCCCCAGGCCTAGACACAAAGATGTGTATTCAACGGAGGGAGAGAAGCATCATGCTTAGCTCTAACTGTGACCTTTGCTAGCAGATCTTACTAGCAGGTAACAAATTCCATTTGTTCTGCTCTTAGCCAGAGCCAAGATGGGAATCACAGTTTAGATCACAGGAGAAGATCACAGGAGCCTCAGCTTTTCCAGAAGAGGAGAAATACAAAGGATAGTAAATTTGGGTTGGGTTTTCAGGGTGTTTTTACAAATCCATAGACAAGTGATGAAGCTTAAGAGATGACAGCAAAGGAAAATCAACAGATATGCTGAAAGTGAGTGAAGAGGAAGGAGACTTTAAATTCACTGAAAAGCTGCACAGAAAGCTTCTCTACTTTTTGCAGTTGCTTCAAATTTGAAATGACAAATTCTTGTAGCACTTCCAACTTCTTTTTATTAATTCTAGATTAAAGACAATCAAAACTGTGTACTCCTGCTTACAGTATGCGGTAAAGCACAGGAAGCCATTAGAGTAAGAAAAATTGTGTTTAGAAGGCTGAGGCAGCCTTAGGGGTAGGAGGAATGGGGAGGTGTGGAAATCAGGCCTGTGGGCACCATTCAAGGAGCATCCAGGCCCTGAGCAGTCCCTCACAGTGGGTATCCCAGCAGATGGAGTCCATATGGAGCCACAGCTGGGCGGGAAAAGTGCCGGGCTGGTGAGCCGTGGTTAGCAGGGGCTCCTGCATCAAATTGCTCCCTGATAGGTGTGGTATGCTGTGTGTGTGTGTGCCCAACAGCTGGCAACAGCAGGCTGGCCCAGATGTGGGAAAAGGCCAAGGAAGCAGCAGAGTGGGAATGGGGCTCTGAGGAGGCCCTGGTGGTTGCACACACCCGTGGGGGATGAGGCTGGCCCAGATGGGCCCTGGGACTCTGGGTTGAAAAGGGAGGAAAAGAGAATCAGGGAGGAAGGGCCAGAAGCCGCTATGACAATGCCATTCCATCCCATAGGTGACATAGTGAGAGGAGGGTGGGAACCAAATGGTGATTGCTGCTGATCACCCTGACATCTCCAAGACAAGAGGCCCAGCAAGGACTGCACATCTGCCTCCTAGTGTTGTCCTGAATGTGAGCTCATCTCCTGGCGTTCATTACCCGCAAGTCTCTCAGCTTCCCACGGGCATTCCACACTTCAGGCAAGCAAAGCTGCTTACCTCACTATGTTCTTTGGGCCTCTGAAAGGGACTGTCCCCTTAGCTACAGCCTGGCAAGGAAGGGAGTCTTACAACACTCTGGATATTTTAGACTTTTATTGGCACTCGGGCTGAAACAAAGTATCCCCTCGCCACTTCTCCATCTTCATCCTTCTGTCCTGCAGGTGGCCTGTTCAGGCTGACAGATTGGAGCACCTGCAGGCTCCAGTTGGGCTGCAGCCCAGCTTTTCCTCTCACAGCTTAATTCTTATTATGACAATTCTTTCGTTTCTACTTAAAAGATACCTCAGAGCTTCCCTAAATTAACAACACTCTACTCTAAGCTAAACAATCCTCTATTATCTAAGCTATCTATGTTCCAAATGTTGGGATTCATAAAATTTGAGGGTTTTGAGAAAGTGGTAAAAAAGACAGGCCTCAGACAGCAGATTTGTGAACATTGCTAATACAGCAAAAAGTTTTCTAAGCAGTAGAGCAGACATGAGAAATAGAACAATAAGCCCCTGTGATTTACCCTTATAGGTTGCAACAAGTTTATTTAATGTATATCTTTAGAAGGTTAGTATGAATGAGCCTCTGTGCTTTGTCTCTCATAAACGAGCCATTGTGTTAGAAAATAAGTCCTTATTTTGTTAACTACTGTTACGTGTGTTTCATATGATTGGATAGAATTATTGTCAATATGTTTTGCTCTATGTGTGATTGGCTGAAACTTAGGCTGAGAGGGTTTTATGCTACCCTGTAATGTGACGTTTCCTTGGCATTCCATTTGAATCAGCGAGCTGTAAACATATCCTGTCTCCATTGTCCTAACAATGTACTGAGACTGATGTTTGAAATAAACAGCTCATGACACTGATTCAGAGTGTCCCATTCCGTTTGTGGCTGTATATAGTGTGCCAACAGCACCATAGTCCTTAGAAGTTGATCCCTATATTTCCTAATTTTTTAAACGTTCATCTTTTTGAGAAAGAAAAAACAACAGAGTTTTAAATGGAACCTAACACACCCAACCTAACCTAACCTAACCTAACCTAACCTAACCTAACACACACGTAATCTAACCTAACCTAACCTAACCTAACCTAAGACCTAAACTGAGCAAATATGAAAAATGTCACATTTCCTATCTAGGGCACAGCTCCTCTTAATACTTGGGGGATGGCTGAAGCTCTGCCTCAAGATGACACATCCCCTTTTCCCTCCTCTCAGCTGGCGGGGCATAAGGGTCTCCTCAGGTGCAGGTGTCTCCTCTCCAGTCTTCCTGCACTTGCTTGGCTGAAATGATCAGAGCAGCCAGGATGGAGGCAGGATGGCCTGAGGTCACAAAGGGATGCTGCCCAGAAGAAAAAGAACAAAGAAAGGAACTCTTACTTTCCAGGACCCATCCTCATGGGCTCAAGCAGGATTCCCTGGCTACCAGGAAGACACACCAAGAGCACCGAGGGCAGCATGTCCCCCTGCACCTTCCTGTCCTGGGAGCTGTCTGCGCCACGTGGCCCACACTCCTCCTCATCCCTTCATGCAGGTGTCCTCAGCTGATAGGGCTTTTTGCCCCTTTGCTTTTTCTTACCTGCAGGAGTTCCTGGGCAGAGCAGCGCCTGTCCTCGTCTGCCTGCAGGCAGCAGTGGAGGAAGTTGTGCAGGAGAGCCGAGTGGTGCCTGGGCTTCTGCAGTTTTGGGGGCCCATTCCTTTCTATCAGTTCAAAAACCTACAGCACAAAGATGCAAGAGGACACTGCACCTGCTCCTTTGCTAGCCACATCAGCTCTCTCCATGATAGTGGAGCTCTGGGAAAAGTTAAAGATAGAATCTAAAATGTTAGGCTTTGTGCTTTCCCAGATCAACTGCACCTGCGTAAGCAGTATGATAAAGTACATAATTGTTAGATGTGATGATTGTTTAGTAATTAAATATAATTACTATATAACCAGAAGAAGAATAATGAGAAAATATGTTGGAAATTCAGAGAGGGGCTAAATTTATGTATACAATAGAACAATATAAGTTTAATAATTAACATGAAAGTTATATAAAGATAGAGTATAAAAACATGATCATTTTGGATGTATGGTTGGAATCAAATTTGGGTAATACCCTGATTCCCAGAGCTCTTGAATAAAAAGCACCACATATAATCCCTACGTGAGTATGTGTTTTTGAACACTAACATTTTGGCGACCCAGATGGAACCGTTGTGAGTGCTGCTGAGCGAGTTCGCGACTTGATCACGCTCCAGCCGGCACCGAGGGATTCTTGGGGAGCCCATTGGCCGCGACCGCTCCTGCCGCTCACAACGTCCCCAGGAGAAAGGTAAGGTGCTTTTTTTACTTTGGTTTGGTTTTGGATGCCTGCCAAATAAGACACAGCAAAAGCTACGCTTGGTTGGGCTAAAGGAATTCCTGGTGGTACAAGCCTAGGCGCCGTTCCATAAGACAATCACAAAAGCATTGCGGGTTCAGCATTTGTGGTGTAATTGAAATGGAGAAATTTAAAGGGATTTTGGGCAGTAACACCCCTATCCCGCAAAATTCTCCTTTGAGGTGCTTATTAGCACATTGGAAACAGGGTAACTTTGGGGAAGAATTACGTAAAACTAAGTTGATTGATTACTGTAATTCATGGTGGCCAGAATATGCCTTGGAGAATGGCGAAAAATGGCTAAAATACGGTACTCTGCAATATAACACTATTTCGCGATTAATGTCGTTTTGTAAACAAGAAGGAAAATGGGATGAAGTCCCATATGTTGATCTGGTTTTCTATTTACAGGGAAAGCCAGAATGGCAGGATGAATGTGGATTATTAGTGGTTAAAACATCTGCAAAGTGTGGGGTTTGTGAGGAACGTTGTTTAGAACACTTGGCATTGAAAGAAAGCTTGAGTAGGGAAAATTATACAGATGTTGAATTACAAGTAGCTCCAATAGGAGCTAAGAAAGCTACACTATTTCGCGATTAATGTCGTTTTGTAAACAAGAAGGAAAATGGGATGAAGTCCCATATGTTGATCTGGTTTTCTATTTACAGGGAAAGCCAGAATGGCAGGATGAATGTGGATTATTAGTGGTTAAAACATCTGCAAAGTGTGGGGTTTTTGAGGAACGTTGTTTAGAACACTTGGCATTGAAAGAAAGCTTGAGTAGGGAAAATTATACAGATGTTGAATTACAAGTAGCTCCAATAGGAGCTAAGAAAGCTACAAGAGAACCTAACCCTATCCCACCTGTTTCACCTGTTTCACCTGTCCCTATCCCACTACCTGCTCCTCACCCACCTAGTCCTGAGCCCGTCTCGTCTAGTACACCTTTCCCTCTTTATCCTCCTCTCCCATCATCAACCGGTCCCTCTTCCTCGGAAGATGAGCAAAACCTAACATGATAGAAAGGAGAAAGAGGTATGCGAATGAAAAAGATAGCAATGGTAATGAATCAGTGACCCCAATTGCCCACAGAACCCGGAGTCGGTCAAAGCTCGCCCCAGTTGTGCATAGAAAAGGCATAAGCAAACAAAAACGGACTGTGATTGCCCCCTTACAACAAGGTGTCGGAATAGAAGGGCCAGTATTTGTAAAAGTTCCTTTTTCCGCTGCAGGCTTAGTTATTTGGAAACAGTCAGCCGGAACTTATAGAGAAAATCCTGATAAAATGGCACGTGTAGTAAAAATGGTTATGAAAACTCAAAATGCTGACTGGGATGACATACAAGTAATATTAGATACTCTGATGGATTCTACTGAAAAAGAAATGGTACTTAAGGCAGCCAAAGAGAGGGCAAGAGAAGATATTAGATATGGGCTAGTAACAGGGAATTTAGATGTGAATTTCCCAATTGAGTATCCAAATTGTGACCCTAATTTATTGTGCGATATGAGGAAATTATGTAAATATCAAGAGTGGATCCAAATAGGAGTTCAGAACGCTGTGCCCAAAACTATAAATTGGTCCAAACTATATGAGGTTCGACAGGAAAAGAAGGAATCTCCCACTGCGTTTTTGGAAAGGCTTAAGGAGGTAGCAAGGAAATATACAGACCTCCAAATGGATACAGAGCAAGCAAAGGTTCAGCTCACTCTCATATTCTTGGGCCAATCACAGGATGACATTCGTAGAAAATTGGAAAAATCAGAGGGGGAAGAATTAAGGAATTTGGATAAGTTACTTGAGGTTGCTTGGATGGCATATAGCAAACGGGAAAAAGAAGCTAGTAACAGACAGCAGCAGAATCTATTGGCAGTAATACAAGGAGAAGGTGACCCAAATTTCAGGGGATGTAACAGGAATATCCGCGGTAAGAGACCAGTCACACAAAGGTTAAGCCTGAATCAATGTGTGTATTGTAAGCAGGAGGGGCATTGGAAGTGAAATTGTCCAAGCTTGAATAACCAGTTTGACCAGGGCAATCAGTTCAAGCAGGGAAACGCTGCCAAAGCCATGGTGTTAGGAGAATATAACTAGCTGAACCTGTGGAACAGGTT
This sequence comes from Melozone crissalis, assembly GCF_028551555.1. Classification (NCBI taxonomy): domain Eukaryota; kingdom Metazoa; phylum Chordata; class Aves; order Passeriformes; family Passerellidae; genus Melozone; species Melozone crissalis. Next base: position 2,876,020 of record NW_026535821.1, read on the forward strand.
CAAGAACTCACCACAAATATAGAATAGAATTTAATCCACCAATATTTCCAGTAAAGAAAACAAATATCTGAATATAGGTTAGCGCAGGATTTGAGAGCAATAAATAAAAAGGACATTTATCCAGTGGTAACAAATTCTCACAAATTGCTAACATCCGTAAAGGGGATTTATAAGTGGTTTACTGTAATTGATTTAAAAGATGCCTTTCTCTGCATACCCTTTGAGAAAGAAAGTAGGAAACTGTTTGTTTTTGAGTGGGAAAACCCAGGGAACAGAAGAAAGACCCAGCTCACCTGGACACGACAAGAACTCGCCGACCCTATTTGGAAACTAACTGGCAAAGGAACTGGAGATTTGGACCGAAAATGGGCTAGTACCAAGAGACCAATACTTATTGTTGCAGTATGTTGATGATATACTAATAGCTACAGAAGAAAAAGTAACCTGTATAAAGGTAACCATTGAGATTTAAATTTCACAAGGGCAACAAAAACTAGGTACTAACCATATCCAAGCTATTTGTGCTATTCCAGAGCCCCAGAATTTACATGAGCTGCGAGTCTTCCTCGGGATGGCAGGATGGTGTCGCTTGTGGATCATGGACTGTGGACTGATTGCGAAACCCCTGTATGAAGCTCAGAAGATGCAGCCATTCACCTGGGGCAACCACAGAAAGAAGCCTTCCTAAAATTAAAGGAAGCACTGACAACTGCTCCAGCATTAGGGTTACCTGATCTGTCTAAAGATTTTCAGTTGTTTGTACATGAAAGGCTGCGCCTAGCACTGGGAGTCCTGACCCAACATCTGGGAAGCTGGAAAAGGCTGGTGGGCTACTTTTCCAAACAACTCGACAACATAAGTGCCGGGTGGCCCCCATGTCCGCCGGCAGTCGCAGCTACTGTGATCCTGATACAAGAAGCCAGGAAACTTACTATGGGAAGGCACATAGATGTCTATGTACCACACATGGTAACCACTGTCTTAGAACAAAAGGGGGGCCATTGGCTATCTCCCAGCAGGATGATGAAATTCCATGTAGTCCTGACTGAGCAGGATGTCACATTAAAAACAACTAACCTTTTGAATCCAGCTTTGTTCCTAGGTACCACAACTGAACAAGGCCCATTAGAACACGACTGTGTAGAAGTAATAGAGTACACCCATTCAGCAAGAGAAGACCTGAAAGATGTCCCACTAGAGCAGCCTGAGTGGGAGCTGTTTACAGATGGGAGCAGCTTCGTGGAAAACGGAACCAGATACGCTGGATATGCAGTAACAACAGTCAATACAGCAGTGGAGGCAAAGGCATTACCACCAAATACATCTGCCGTGAAGGCAGAACTGGTTGCTTTAACCAGGGCACTAGAATTAAGTGAAGGGAAAAAGGTAAGTATGTGGACTGACTCAAAATATGCTTTTGGAGTGGTGCATGTACACGGAGCACTATGGAAAGAAGGAGGACTGTTATCTTCTCGGGGTATGCACATTAAACATCAGGATGCAGTCCTGCAATTGATAAAGGCAGTGCAAAAACCTGAACAAGTGGCAATCATACACTGCAAAGCACACCAATCAGGAAACTCCAAAATCTGTGAGGGAAATCGAAAGGCAGACTGGGCAGCCCGACAGGTTGCTCGAGAGGTACAAACAACAATGGCATTGATACCTTTGAAGCTTAATGTATCCCAATTCAATTTGCCTCCAAAACCAAAATATTCAGTAGAAGATGAGAGACTGGCACATTTGCTAAATGCACAAAAGAATTCACAGGGATGGTATGTGACTGCACAAGGACAAATAGTGGTACCCCCCTTGATAATGAGAGAAGTTCTATAAATTAAACATAATGAATGTCACTGGGGAGCAGAGGCATTGGTAAAATTGCTAAAGCAGAGTTTAATTTCAGTACGGATGTTAACAATGGCAAAATCAGTAATGACAAAATGTGATATCTGCTTGAAAAACAACCCAGTGGCCAGGCGACAAGCACAGCTAGAAAGAATTCGGGTAGGAATAGAGCCAGGAGACTATTGGCAGGTAGATTTTGTAGAACTACCAAGGACTCGAGGATACAAATACCTGTTAGTGGGGGTTGACACATTCTCTGGGTGGCCAGAAGCCCTTCCCTGTCGCACAAACCAAGCAAAGGAAACAGTTAAGTGGTTACTACAGGAGATTATTCCCAGATTCAGGGTACTCCTAGGGGTATAATCACATAGGGGACCCCATTTCATAGCTACAGTAGTAAGAGAGGTAAGTAGATTGCTAGGGATAAATTGGGACCGACACACACCATGGAGACCCCAGTCAAGTGGACAGGTAGAGAGGATGAATCAGACACTAAAAAGGCAAACCAGTAAAATATGCCAAGAAGCCAAATTGCAGTGGCCCCAGGCTTTGCCAATAGCACTGTTGAGGATTCGGATAAAGCCTAGGAGTGGGATGTCAGTCAGTCCTTATGAGATATTGTATGGGAAACCATATGAATCTCCTGAACCCTAATGTACACATCACAGGAAAGAAGGAAGTGTATAATTATGTTCTGTCTCTTGGGAAAACTTTAGCTCGGCTCTGGAGTATCCTCGTGTGGAATAGACCACTGACTCTCGAGAACCCAGTCCATAACATACATCCAGGAGACGAGGTGTACATCAAGAACTGGAACAAGGAACCGCTGAAAGAAAAGTGGAGTGGACTCCATCAGGTACTACTGACCACCTTTACAGCAGTCAAAGTAGCCAGTGTGGACCCCTGGATTCACTATACCTGAGTGAAGAAAGTCCATCCTGGATCACAGACTGTATAAACTCTGGAATGAACAAAGGCTGCAGATAAGATGTGTTTAATTGCTTTCAGAACGCTATCAGTAATTGTGCTAATGTTATGGTTATTAATATCTTTGGGATGTGGAGTGCAAAATGATCGACTAACCATTCTTCATTCTAGAATGAAGAGAGAGGTACAAACAGAAACACAGGTGATAAAGGTTTCTAATGCAGTTCGGGCTTAGAATGTAATGATTGGATTAGTCAAAGATTTTGCCAAAATGCAAAACACCAGTCGAATAACTGCCTGTCTGCCAATGCCAAAGACAGCAGGAGACCCAGTAAATTGGAGAATCATAACATCAAAACTACCTGAAATACAAAAGAACAAAACAATTACATGTAAACAGGTACCCGAATCGAGGCAAGTTACAGAAACCACTCTTGTATGGAAATGTGAGGCCAAGGATAGGAAAGATCAGATAGAACCTTGGGACAGTGTGTGGTGTGTGAGTATTCTTCAAAGATTCCAATATATGGCAAAAACCCCTTGGTGTATTAAGTGGGAAGGCCCTGAGAATGAAACAGATCCAGCAATAACGAACACTGACACTAGTAGCAGAACGAGGGCAGACAAAGTAAGTTGGTGGACATGTAATAAAACTTTAAACTGCACTTCAGATGATGTAGAGATAAAGCAGATGCCACCCCTGACAATAGCCCTACAAATTGGTTGTGCTTGCAGAGGGATCAAACATAAACAAGGCAGAGTGAATTATAGAGTAATTATAGGGTGTACCAGGGTTACAGTCTGAGGTCCAGGACAATTTGTATGGGCAGCAAGTGATGGTACCTGGACAACATATCTGCCTGTAGACGGGAAAGTAAAGGAGAATACTTTAGGCCTCCCAACCTTATGTCCAATTTGGAAAAAGTCCCCATTTAATGGAAAACATGAACTTCTGCAGATAAGAGCAAGACGAGAAGTTCTAGACGATGAAAATCCAGATGACATTTGGCAAGAACCCTCTAGTGGAGTGAAATTTGGATGGGCCCTAGAGTCATTGCTTGGTCCTATAGCAAACTATAAGAGCAGAGAGATGCTGTACAAACTTACAAGTCAGGTAGGTAGACTGGCAAGAGTCACCTGGGAAGGATTTAAAGAATTAAATATACAATTACAAGCCACCACAAAAATTACTTTACAAAATCGATTGGCCCTAGATATGTTACTCCTGAAAGAGCATGGAGTATGTGGATTCTTAAAGGGACAAGTTGATCATTGCTGCGTTCATATCCCAAATGTAACTGCAGATGTTGAATGTGACATCAATCAGTTGAAACAAATAGAGCATGAAGCACAAGAAGAGCAAAAGGATTTGGCTACAAGTTGGTTAGGAAAAATCTTTAATAGATTAGGGTGGAATGTGAGTTCATGGATTAAAATCTATCATTGAGAGCGTGACAATCTTAATAATTGTATTCTTAGCAATTTGGTTCGTTTACAGCATCTTAAAGGGAGAGATACAGAAGAAAACGTCCTGGAACCAGAGGATAATAAAGGCACTAACACGAGATCCACGCCCACCATCTTCTGGTTCTCCAGTTCGTAACAGCATCCACGACAATGTTTACATCAACCCTGGATTTGAAGAACCAAGTACGAACTGAGGAATAAAGGACTGTATCAAGTGAACATTTACACCTATAGTGAAGTGAAAGTGCTTTCAAAGGGGGGAGAATGATAGTGGAGCCCTGGAAAAAGTTAAAGATAGAATCTAAAATGTTAGGCTTTGTGCTTTCCCAGATCAACTGCACCTGCGTAAGCAGCATGATATATTATATAATTGTTAGATGTGATGATTGTTTAGTAATTAAATGTAATTCTTATATAACCAAAAGAAGAATATTGAGAAACTATGCTGAAAATTCAGAGAGGGGCTAAATATATGTATACAATAGAACAATATAAGTTTAATAATTAACATGGATTTATATAAAGTATAAAACATGATCCTTTCGGATGTATGGTCGGAATCAGATTTGGGTTGAATATACCCCGATTCCCAGAGCTCTTGAATAAAAAGCACCGCATATAATCCCTATGTGATTATGTGTTTTGAATGCTAACATTGCCAGCAGTTGCTCCAGGTGCTCCTGCCATCAGCCCCTGCAGGAAGGAGCACAGCCCCTAATGCATGTGGGCTTTGGCTCCCTGTGGCACAGAAGCCCCCGGGGGCACAGGTCTCTGGGGCAGCAGACGGGCACCAGCGCTGCCAGGGCTCGGGGGGTGGCAGCTCTGCTTGGCCAGGGACTCTGCTCCAACTGCTGATGGCAGCGCTGCCCGGGCCCCAGGGCTCAGAGCAGCATTGGTGCCCGGGCCTACACGTTCCTTGTGCGTGTCACACCTGTGGGTTTAGGATGGCCACGGGCCGGGACGTGTCCCAAGGAGGCCCTGCCAGCTTCCCTGGAAGGCCCTGTGCCCTTCCCAGCGTGGCTGCGTCGGCAGCCAAGGGGGCTCCTTCTGCTGCCCTGATCCCGCAGAGCAGGGCAGTGTTTGCTGATGCTCTGAGCCCTTCCTAAAGATCCTGTCAGGCTGCCTTAGACACCTGGGGCCAGGCATTCCTTCCAGCCTGGGCCACTTTGGCTGGGCTGGGGGCAGCCCCAGGGCAGGCGGCAGTGTGTGCAAGGGCCCTTGGTGACACACTGCAGCACGGTCACTGTGACATGGAATGGAACCCGGTGTCCAAGGTCCCTTTGTGACACGTGAGAAATAGAAGCGTGCCCGGGTGCTGGGAGAACGCAATGGGACAGGACAGGACAGAGCGGTGCCGTGAGGAGCCCCCGCACAGCGCACTCGTTCGTCTCCCACCTGGAAGTTTTCTGAGGCGTTGTTCTTTTAGCTGAGCTCGAGGCCAGACCACAGGACTTGCTGACCCGTGGTCTCCCTGAGGCTTCTCTTTCGCAGCTGCCCTTGAGGGCAGCGTGTGGGACTTGGTGCCCTTGGAGCATTTCCAAGGTATCTCTTCTGCAAGAAGCTAGTGTCACTGACATGAAGCACAGAACCCCAGGAGTGCCCAATCTGGCCTGGGGGGAAGAGGAGGAAGAAGGCCCTGGAGCTGCTTCACCACTGGTGACTAAACAGTTGGAGCCATTCCAGCCACCACAGGAGGGTGAGTGGCAGAGCTAGGCCACAGGACTAGTGCCTGCAGCCAACCTGACCCCATGCCATGCCATGTCGTGCCATGCCATGCCATGCCATCCCCTGGGGACATGCCCAAGGACAGGACGGAAGAGGGGCCGGGCAGACACCCCGCAGTGGTCGTGCCCCATCCCCTGGGCCATCCCGGGGCTCTCCCTGCCTGGGGATCGCAGGGCTGGGCTGTGTTCTCCGACCTCTCCCGCAGCCCCTCATCTCTGGCTGCGCTTGCTCTTTGCCAGATGCAGCCCTGGAGCGCACACAGGAGCAGGAGTCCAGCCGTGGCCGCTTCCGCAGAACAGCGCAGGTACCTGCAGCCACCCCCACCTGGGCTGGGCCTGCTGTCCCTGCTCAGCCCAGCACCGTGTGTGCAGCACTCCATGCAACATCCCCGGCTTCTTGCCCTTCTCCTACAGTTCGTTTGCAACTTCCTCAAGAGAATTGAGGAGCAAGAGACCATCGCCACGGGCGTAGGCCTCAGACCGTACTCGCCCATCTTCCAAAGCAAGACCAGTGCTGCCTTGCTCTCTATGCTTGTAGAGGAACATTTATACACTCCAAAACAAGTAAGCAGCCTGTGGCCAGGCTTTGATCCTCCCAGCAATTGCTTGGCCTCCCCAGCCACGCGTGCTGGTTGCTGTGAGCCTTTCAGGCCACATGGCAATGGGGTGGGAAGGGAAGCACTTCTCTGGGGAAGCTGGGAACATTGCTCCCTCTGGCAGCTTTCCAAGTCTCCCCGTGCCTTCTCCAGGTGCCTGCCATGGTGAGCTACATCCACCAGTGGCTCATGGCAAATGATTCTGCTGAGCACAGGCTGGACAAGACCCTGCTGCATCTCACCGAAGCACAGCCAAATGACACGGTCATGACGCTCCTGCGTGTGGCCCCATCCTGTGACAGGTATGGGGCCCACCTGCCCACAGAGCTCAGGCCTCCCCAGCCCATCACCCTGTACAGCCTGCCCAGGTGTCTGAGCAACAGAGACTTCCAGGGCCCTCTGGCTGCTCCCTTTCCCAGCGCTGCTACGACAGCCCCTGAGCCTGCTGCCATGCTCCCTTGCCGCCTCTCAGGGCTCTGTCCCCACAGGCCTGGGCTGTCGGGCTGCTGCTGGCAGGGGGGCAGTGGGCCCAGGCAGAAATGGCAGCCAGCTCAGCTGCCCATGGTGCTGTGTCTGACACCCCCCTGAGACACAGCTCTAACCCTGCAGAGCTGCCATGGCCATGTGGAAGACCATCATGGGCTCAGCCAGGACTGTGGAGCTGGCGCAGCTGATCCTCCTGGATGTGCTGGGCAGCTGGCCAGAGTACAGCACCTGCACCTCCGATGGGGACGAAACGGCTGTCTTTGCCCTGGCTGTGAGTTTCTGCAACTGGCCTTTGCTGGCCCCAAGGCTGCCTCTCCAGCAGCTCTCCATCCTCCTTCCCCCACTGCATCTCCCTGCCTCAGGCGCTGGCCTGAAACCTGGCCCAGGGGCAGCTTCAGGCCCACCAGGCCCTGTGCTCCCCCTGCCAAGGTCTCTCCGGGCCTCTCCCTGCTACGCTCGGGCCCTGCCACACGCACACCTCGGCACTGAGCGCTGTCTCGGGGGGCTTTGTCCTTTGCAGGCAACCGTGGTGACGTGGAAGATCCTCCAGGTGCCCTGTCTGCCACGGATATTGAAGGTGTATTTCCCCCGCCTATTGGCGCATCTGCTATTCCAAGTGTTCTTCAGCACTCTGGATATGCCAGAGGCGGTGGACACCTTCTGGAAGGCATGCCAGGAAGAGCACGGCCTTGCCACCAGCCCCAACAGGTGCTCCATGCCACTCCTCCTGTCCCTGCCACGTGGCCTGCCAAGGAGCCAGTGCTGCCAGTGTGACCTGGGCTTTGCTCTGCACACAAGTTTGCAGTGCGCACCCTGAAGTCCCTGCTCTGCCTTCTCCGCTGCGAGGATGTGGTGGTGGCAATGGAGCGCAGGTGTGCCTGGGACACACTGCTCTCTCTTGACACTCACCACTTTGCCATGGCTCTGCTTGCCAGGTGAGACCCCCTTCTCCCCACTGCCTCTGACATTGCTGCTCTGTGCCCAGATGGCCCACAAAGTGTTTGTGGTGGCCATGGGCCAGAGGGCCTTGTCACTAAAGGAACGGCCAAGCAGACTGGAAAAGGCTGGCAGAGGAGGGTGCCCATGAGCAACCAACTGCCAAATGGCCCACGCCCCTTTGCTGGAAGGGTGCTGGGGAAAGATGAGAACTGGATGAGTCACGCCTGGGAGAGGTTTGCCTCACTAGCTCAGGCTCTTGTTTCCTTTTTCCCCTCTTCAGAGAAATTTGCCGCTTAGCCATCCACTTTTGTTCCGCGGTTGCATTCTACCTGCTCGCCATGCTCAGAGAAGAGATGCCATACTGGGATTTCCCTGCCCTGGCATTCCTTGTGGAGGTGAGCCTCAAGGCCAGCGCTGCCTGGCTGAGCTGCCTCCCAGCCCTCTGCCCACTCACAGCCACAGCTGCCAGGACAGTGTAAGCCCGTGCCCTGTGCTGCTGCCTGGGCCCGGCCCTGTGCAGCTCCGGGCTCCTGCCGGACGGCTCCCCTGTCACTGCCCTGTGCCTTTCAGGTCCTCGAGTGCCTGGACTTGAGCCAATGCAGTGACAGCGTTCTGGAGATCCTGGCACAGAACCTGCAGAGCGAGCACATGGCCAGGTGTTACTTAGCACTCTGAGGCCTCGTAGTGCTGGGCAAGAATCCCTTGATGGTGAGAAGGGGGCAGTGGCTGAAGCCGTGCAGGCAGCGGGGGGCTGGGCAACATTGTCGCTTGGCCTTGCATGGGTTTCGGCCGCTAGGTCAGCTGCTCCCAGCTCTCCTGCCTCCCGCTTCAGCTGCCCCAGTGCCTTGGGACAGGCCTGTGGCCTCTGGGCCCTGCGGCAGCAGGGCGGCCTTTCACAAAGTGGTGTTCCGCACAGGCCGAAAAACTGCGGAGCCTGACTGGAAGTCTTGTGGAGCTCCTGGAGGAAAATGACAGTGACATCATCAGGATGAGCATTCTTTTACTGAGATATTTGCTCCTGGATAATGGTGGCCCCATAGCCACCCCCATCGCCCTGCAGCTGGTGGAGGCGCTCCTGCCACTCTTTGACAGCGTAAGGCTCTGTGCCCACAGCCACGGCCACTGGCTGCTGTCCGGACCCTTGGTGCCCTGTGCAGATGCAGGCCTGTGCCCTGGGGGGCCTGAAGCAGCTGATGCCTACGTCTTTTGCCCTTTCCTTTCATCCAGGATGATATCCAGCTGCAGCTGAGCTCCATGGCTGTCTTTCAAGAGATGCTGGACTTATTAACAGAAGAGGGAAGAAAGGCCCTCAAGTCTCACGTGCACCAGAGCCTGCTCCCTCTCTACTTCCACTGCCATGATGAGAATCAGATTGTTGCTGAGGTGAGCACTTGTGGCCACCTGCTGTCCCCCTGGCAGGGGCTTGGGCTGCCTCCTGCCCTGGCACCTTGCGGGCTGCAGCCTCCTCCAGCCTGTGCCACTGGCATGCTCCTGTGCCCTGGACTGTGGGGCCATCTCTGCGTCTCTGCTGCTCTCCAGGCCTCCTGGGAAACGCTGCATTCCTCAGCCAGATTCCTGAAGAGGAGGGACATCGAACAAATGCTACACCTGGATCAGAGCTTTGGTGAGTGCCTGGTAAGAGCAGCCGAGAACCCCCAGCCTCAGCATGGCCAAGGTCCCTGGGGGCGGTGCTCAGTGTGCGGGGCTGGCAGCTGTGCCCGCTGCTGCAGCCCGAGGCCACGCGGGCTCTGCTCCAGGCTCCCGTGGGCCCGAGCCGCGTGGCCTTGGAGCCCCGGCCCGGCAGGGCTGCAGGCCGGCACCGCGGCTCCCCGGGCAGCAGCCGGCCCTCCGCCCCCTCCCCTCGGGAGCCCTTGGCCAGCGGCTGCTGGCCGCGCCTCAGGCCTGTGCGGGCAGGGGAGGCCGGCGCTGGGCGCAGGCAGCACCCTGCCCAGGAGCTGAGCCCACGCCAACCCTTCCCTCCTGCCGCTCTCTCCAGTTGGCAGAGGACAGGAGCCGAGCGGCCGAGCACCTGCGCCGGGCTCTGCGCTACCTGCAGAGCCCACAGGAGCCCCTGTGAGAGGCGGCCATCAGGTTCATGGGTGAGTCCCGAGCCCGGGCTCCTCCCCGGCCCGGCGCAGGTCGGCCCTGGCCCTGCCTGCTGCCCCCGCAGCGCCAGCCCGACTTGGCGCCGTGGAGCCCCGCCTGGCCTGGGCATTGCTGCTGCCGCCCTCTGGCAGCCGTGACCTGGGGCGGCAGCATGCGGCAAGGGCCCGGGCTGAGCCCTGCCCAGACAGCAGCCCGTGTGGCCACAGTGCCGGCAGCGCCGCTGGCAGGGAGCTGTGCCGCTGGGACCGTGACAGGCTCTGTGTTCACAGGCATGGCCGGGCGGCACCTGAGGGGGCAGCAGCAAGAGCTCCAGCTGATCTGCACTGGTGAGTGAGTGAGGGCAGCGGGCTGACCGCTCCAGGGGGCTGGAGGGGGCAGCTGCAAGCCCTGCTCCGGCTGCGGAGGGATCTGCACCCGTGGGCAGAGCACACAGAGATTTCAGGGCCACGTGTGTCATTCATGTCCAGCACCTTCGGGCTGATCCCCTTGCTCCCTGCTCCCTCCTGGCCATGGCAAGAGCCGACCGGGATGGCCCTGGCAGGGGGATCTCCTCGGCTCCCTGCACATGCGGGATCTGACCTTGCCTCTGTTCCTCTCTCTTGCAGCCCTTGAAGAAATGGCCTATGACAGCAGTCCTGCAATCAGAGATGCTGCAGTTGAATCTTGTTTAGTTCTCTGGGCCGTACAGAGAGCTTCCTACTCCCCATGGCGTAAGCTGCGAGATCAATTCCGCAGTGCATGGAGGAAACGGCCTCGTCTGTGCGGCACTGCTTTGCTGTTCTGCTGGAGCTCCGCAGAGAGATGACCTGCAAGACTGTCTGCTAGAGCCATTTGAGCCAGCAGGGATTTTCTTTTTGTTCTTCGAGATTTTTCTGTTTGTATTTTCCTTTTTGTTGAGTATAGAATATCTTAGAGTAGAATAGAATAGAATATCTTACAATACACAGAGTCCCAGGATCTTTCTTTTCCTGCACAGGGTCAGTAGGGCATAGGAGAAGAGGGGGAAAAGGGTGCTTGTGCTCAGCCAGCTGCCCAGGTGTGCGGTGTTGCAGGGAAAATAGCCAGAAGCCCCTTGGCCTTTGGTGGTTCTGCTGAAGCCTTTGTGCCCGCCACAGAGCGACTGGGCAGGGGCCGGAGCTGCGGGGATCTCTGCCAGAGCAGTGCCTGGAGATGGCATCAAGCCCTGTGCCGGGCAGGAAGGGCCATCCGTGTCCTCCTGGCCGCGTGCTGCTGGCTGCATTGCTGAGGGCTCCCAGGCGCCTCTGGATGGGGCTGCTCCGGCGCTGCTGTGGGACTGCGGCGCTGCTGCCGGGAAGCTTGGCCAGGCTGGGGGAGACCCTGAGGGGCTGAGGCACTGCTAAGCCCTGAGCAATTGGCTGTCAGAGGCCATAAGCAGCCCCCTGGCAGCCGCCTTGATCCTGACAGCCGGCTGCTCTGGTGCTTCTAGGTCAGTGGCTAGTGGGAGGGACCCCCTGGAATCAGGCGTGGAACCCTGGTCCTGGCCTTTCAGGGCTGTGAGGCCAGCTGTTGTGGGGCTGGGCGTGTGCCCTCCCTGTGCTCCAGACTGGAGGCCCCTGCCCCTGAGCCTTAGGCATTGAGCTCCACTGCCTGATATCCAAGTCTTGTTCCTGTTGCTGTGGGGGAGGCCGAGCTCTGTGGCTTTAGGCCCCATTGAGCCAGAGAGCAGCAGCTTTGAGCCCAAAGGGGCCACAGAAAGGCCCTCTTGGACCACGGACATTCCTGTCCTTCCCAGGCCAGGGACACATGAGAGTGCAGCGGGCACCTTCAGGGTGCCATGCTGGCTTTGCACTGGGCCACCTCCCTGTGCTGCGCACGGCTGGCTCTTTGCTTTGCTGCTCTCGGCCTTGTGTCGTCGTACTCCTTTGGCTGCCTGCAGCCCTATCAGGAGGCTGAAAGGCCCCATCTCCAACATCTCAAGGGGGAAATGGAGCTCTCCCAGCCCTCAGCCCACGCTGTAAGCAGAGCAGAGCCTTTTCCCCAGCCCTGATGGCTTTCTGCCTGCTTCTGGCCCCTGGCCACCATGACCCTCTGCACTCGCTCTGAGTCACCTACAGCATGGCTGGTGCCTCTTGATTTGCTGACCCTGGCATGTGAGGCTCACTGAGGGAAAGGTGGCTGTCCCAATGCTGAGGGCACACGCGGCTCACTGAGCAGACTTGAGGCTTCCCCAGCAGCTTGCAGGTGCCTTAGGTGTCGTGTTACAGTGCTTGTGCTCCTGCCTCTTCCTGTCTCTCTTCTCACCCTCACCCAACCTGCACCCTCTGACCTACCTTCAAAAAACCCTGTTGCATCAGACACTGTGTCAAGAGCCCTCCTTCGGCTGCCGGTCGAGCGCACATTACAACCTCCGGGCCTGAGAGCAGGGTGGGCTGGGGGAGCTGGTCTCTCAGACCATGAGGGAACGGCTCTCGACAGCACCTGCCCATGGACCTTCCCCGCACCAAATAAAATCATCTCCAAGCTTAGCTAGTAAGCTAGTAAGGTATAAACCATTAATTGCCTGGAAATCTGGCACTAGTCTCTAAGTTCCATTAGGTTTCTTTATTGCTGATGTAGCAGTATTAAATTTTGGCTGCCATTCTTCCAATAGTCCTGATGTCAGGGATTTCATTGATTGTTGGCTCTATTCCTTTCCTAGCTTCTAATCTTCAAGGGTATTGCTTTCTGACTACTGCCTTAACTCTTGTCTGTAGCTCAATTTTCATAGGGTCTGCTCGTTTTGATTTTCCTGGGCTATCAGTATCCCATACTCTTGGGTATACCTGATTCAATACTTCCTCTAACTAGTTCTTCTTGTTTGTTGGTCTGGTGTCAGTTGTCAGTCCTACTGCTAAAACCACTCATTTGTGTTCAGGTACCTTCCATTGAAGTTTTCTTTTTCTAAACGGAAATGTTGCTTCCAAATTTTCAAGCAAATCCCTGCATAGGACAGACTTGGGTGAGTTTGGTAAATAAAGAAACTGATGTATTCCCATTTTCTACTTGATTTTACATTGAAGTGGTTTCAGGAAGAATGCATTTTCTGGCTGGCCAGTGGCTCCTAGTGCTTGAAGATAGTTTTCACTTTTGGGTATCAGTGCTTGATTCAAGAGTGAAAATGTGTCTCCACAATTAGTTAAAAATTCAACTTCTTTATTATTCGTTAGCTGTATTTAAACCGGTAACCTGCTAGGGTAAGAATTGCCAGTCTCGGTCATTTCTTATCATCTACAGTGGCTGCAAGAGTTTTGTGTACTTTGTCTGCTAACTCTGGGCACTGGCCTTATTTCCAGTGTCCTGATTTCTTACAAGATGCACATTGATTTGGCCCCAGCTTGGTCTGTGGCTGCTTTGAACCTCCTCTGCCTCTGCTCTTTTCGTCCCTGCCTCTGCTTCATCCACGCCCACGTCTGGCCTCTGCCTGGTGCCAATCCAGAGCTGCCACCATGGCTGCAGGGAGCTCTTTTTTATTTTCTCTCTCTTGATAAACACTCACTTTCTATGCTTTTCTCATTCATGCCTTTAAGTCTCTCTTGACAGGCTCTTTCAGCTTCTGAAATTTCTGCCTGACATCTGGGCTAGATTGCCCTGACATCAGGGAAACCCACTGCTGCTTCTTTCCCATATCCGACCAGGGATGCAGGGCTGCACATTTACATGCAGCTGCTAAGAGCCTGTCCACAAAGTCAGTGGGTGACTTGTGCTGTCTCTGTGTAACGTTATCTCTTACTGACCAAGTTATTGCTTTTGGAAGGGCATTTTTTAATTCCAATGTGACTACGTCCTGGTATCTAGTTAACATTGCACAGCTGCCTGCATTGTTCGCGTCCCACAAAGGGCTTGCAGTAGGACACAGCTGGTCCATTGTACCTTGCAAGGCTCCACTAGCAATTTGTCCCTGCACACGTGCTCTGGCCACCTTGATCACCAACTCTTTTGCTGGTTTTGTTATCTCTGTCAATATGAAATCACTATCACCTCAGTCTGGCTCTTGACTCTTGACTATGAACTCCAATCTTTTTGCTGCTTTGCTAGCGTTTTCTCTATCCTTTTCAACTTTTTGCCACCAACTCTTGAGGTCACTAGTAGAAAAGCAGATGTTCACCCACATGGCTTCTCCTGGGGGACTCAAGACTTGCCTTAAGGGGGTGACTAAAGGCCAAGCTTTCTTGGTTTTATTCCTTGTGTTGGTTGTCACTGGGGGTCCCTGAAATTGTCCCCTCACCTGGATTATTCATCTCATCCTCACGGCCATTTGGCTTTCATTCAGGTGCCGGAGTGGTTGCCTGAGGTGGAGTGTACCCGTGCTGGCCTGGGCTAACTCAGCTCTAAGTCTTGGACACCTAGAACACAATCTTCCTGGTGAATTTGAGCCTATTTCAAACATCTCTGCCTTATGCTGAGTGCTAAATGACATCTCTTTCTTTTCTGCCTCTTATCTGTTTCCAAAGTTAGGACTAAAGGTCTTGTGGGACCAAATCAAAGCCACATTCTTTCTGACACTTGGGTTTATTCTTCAGGGTAAAAACCATGTCTGCATATATCACTGGATCTCATTTTTCTCCTTGTCTTAAAAATAACATCAACTGTAACAATGGATCATAACGTTCCATTAGGGGGTCACTTTTCAGCATTTTCTAATTGATACTAAGCCTACCATTGGGTAAGAGTATTTCATCAGATTACCTTACATGAAAAATTACCCTCTGGGCCTCCTCCCAAATCTTTCTCATCTGCTAAATTACATTCTAGTGGACTCTTATTAATACCATCTTTACTTCTTGTGTTATTCATTCTTTATGCTAGCTAAATTTCCAAACTTAGCCGGATGTATTAGTACTTGTTGTTTCCTTCTCTTTATCCCCTGTAGACTACACTTAACATACACAGGCTGTCTCTGAGTCACCCAGCACGAATATTCTTTTTGATAGTCCTAACAAGCAGTGAAAACAAAAGGATTCCACATTCCACACAATCTACAAGGATTTGGGGTATGATCGGACATAAAACGAGTTTCTTAAAACACTGCCTAAAGTCATACTCAGGAGTATATACTCATGTAAACCTAGAGGTCACTACCCTTGACTTTGGATGTAGTGTCTAAAAGCTTGAGTGACTGCTCCAAGTTGTTCAAACACTTCTCAAACTCAGACGGGATTGATGCTGTGCCCATTTCCCTGGGGTGTTCCGGTTCGTGTTTATTTATCAGTTATGGTAGAATGGTTTCTTTTCATGTACCCCGTATTTTCCCCAAGTTGGTTTACCCCTAGGTTTTTCCCTCCCTCAAAGCTGTCCCTCATGCCATTCCCTGCTCTTTGTTCCAGCTCCTTCCCTGCCTCTCAAGATAATCCAGCTCTTTATTCCTCAACCTTCCCTGTCACTTTTGCCTTGGACCAATCCCTGACTGCACCACCCCTTTGGAATTCCCTATTGCTGGAAGCCCCTCTGGCCCATGTGACCTACCCTCTCCTCTCATCTGTCCTAATTACTGATGGAATTCCCTCGCTCCTCCCCTGCAGATTCCTTCTTGCTCAATCCTTTGTATCCGCCCCCCTGAGTTGTACCCCGATAAAATCTCATGCACAGAAGTGCTGGCGGCTCTATGCTGCTGAATCCTTCCCTTGGGATAAACCTTTGCCTGTGGAACCTCACCATGGAGGAGCCTCCTCCTTCTCTTTGGCTGCTCCGTGCTGCAGTTAGTAGATCCTGAACCACTGAGCAGTGGCTCAGCAGGTTCAGCCGCAGGCAGAACCCACGCCTTGGCCGTTGCCCACTCCTGGCGCAGCGCCGCAGTTTTCCCAAGAGCCAGCCCGGGCTCCGCTGGGCTGTGTCCATGGGGAACCCGTCCCAGTGCCTGACCGTGCTGCAGCGTGCCACCCAGGGCCCTTGCACACACTGCCTTCTGCCCTGGGGCCGCCCCCAGCCCAGCCAAAGTGGCCCAGGCTGGAAGGAATGCCTGGCCCCCCCAGGTGTCTAAGACAGCCTGCACAGGATCTTTGGGAAGGGCTCAGACCATCAGCAAACACTGCCCGGCTCTGCAGGCACAGTCCTATCCCCATATCTTTCCCTGAGAGCATTTGAATTTCTAAATGAGAATCATTTGAAGGGAGGAGATTTACATTTTCCATTTCAGAGAAGGCTTCTGCCTTCCTTAGCAGGCACCTCTCTCTTCAAACCAAGACAATTGTTTATCATTTTGCTGATGCGCAGTTGCTGGGGAGCCCTGTTTTACACCCGGGACCCGGAGAACCATTCCCAGCAACTGGGAAAATCCTAGGTGGTCCATCCACTCACAGATGAGGTCTCCAAATGTGCCTGAAATTGGGTCCAGCTCTTAGAGGCCTAAAAGAGCAAGTCCAAGTGACTTGATGATATTTTTAGCCCAGAAGGCCCTGCAGCTGATGGCACACTTCACAATCAGCAGGGGACACAGCTAGGCCAAAGCCCAGGCCTCTGCTGGGAGCCTTTCTCCTCAAATACCCTTCAAACAAACCTCCATGCAAGTCACTTGGAAAGTTTCTTCAAATGATCCATTTCTGGCACATGACTACACAGGGTTAAGTGAAAGATTCTAAAGCAGCTGCTGTGGAGTCAAAGAGGCAGCACTAAGAGTCCTTGTCACCTCTTTGTAGCTAAATGCCACTTTGGCGGATTTGAGGGAGTTTGGAACGAGCTAGAGAGCAGAGCTCCGAGTTTTTTAGATGATGCCATTGCTTTTTCTTCACTTCTACACAGACAGGAAGGGTGAGGTTTGCTCACATCTCCACCGCACGGCTCACAGGGCCGCAAGACTTGTAGTTACAAGAGCTTTGAAGGATTTCTTGGCCAAGAAGACACGGCCAACAAGGATATTTGTGTTTTGGACCCAATCTCCAGTATCTCGTCTTATGGACTCGTGCTCTCGGGGTCTCTAGCTGGTCAGAGTGACCCCAAGATAAGTTTGAAAGTCTCTTTTCCCAGCCCGGCGTTCAAAGAAGGAGTCAGAGCTCTTCATTTCCCGGTCCCCAGGTTGTTTATTGTATCTTATCTATAAAATTCTTTCTCCTCTCTTCCAAGGTCCACTCAGCCAGACAGTCTAAGGCACTCTGCCTCCCGTGGAGCGGTGTTATCTTTTTATACTAAAAACAACTACGTGTACAATATTTGCCATTACTTTCCCATACCTATCATCTACATTAGACAGTGAGCTTCTACTCTAAACCAGCCTAAAAGTGCCAACATCACAGCAGAAGATGGAGGCCAAGAAGAAGAAGGAGAAAGGCTCGACATGCCCAGATTCCTCATCTTCCCCCCTGAAGCCCCATTCTAAAACGCCCCAAAATCTATTTCTCCACTCTGTGATAAATTCACTGTCATTCTGCTTAAACCTTTGTGGCTTGTCATTCTTCCTACAAGGTTGGTAATTGTTTTTTCCAAGGGCTAAATCAAAGGCACAGGGGTCTTGGGCTCTGTTCCAAGGCCTCTGAGCCCTCTGACAGGGTCTCGAGTCCTGCAGGGCAGCCAGAGGAATTTCCTGGGTTCCCACATCCTGCTACAGTGTAAGCCTCCTTAGCCAATCATGCTGTGACACACAAACCTACAGCACTGCATCCTAAACTTCTTGTTTACCACTGTAACTGATTTGATTTTTTCTAGATCTTGAACTCTAAAACTCTAAACTTTCCTCCACTTCAACTTTCCTCCCCATGTCTCTGCTATAAACAAGAAATCCGCATTCTCACTTCTAGCACCTAAGTTTGGGAGCCCTTTCCAAGGTCTCCCATCAAATCCTGTGTTTAATTCTAAGCTTTGCTGCCAAGACCAAAGGTCTGAGATTTCCCTGCATTTGGATTTCCAACAACACTGATGCTGTTAGTTCCAGAGTGCCCAGGGTCCCTCTTGCAAGTCAACTCTGGCAGGAACAAGGCGGCTGGCAGGGGGCTGCTTGTGGCCTCTGACAGCCCATTGCTCAGGGCTTGCCAGCGCCCCAGCCCCTCAGGGGCTGCCCCAGCCCGGCCAAGCTGCCCGGCAGCAGCGCCGCAGCCCCACAGCAGCTCCAGAGCAGCCCCATTCAGAGGCACCTGGGAGCCCTCAGCAAGGCAGCCAGCAGCATACGGGCAGGAGCACACGGATGCGCTTTCTGCCTGGCACAGGGCTTGTGGCCATCTCCAGGCACTGCTCTCACAGGGATCCCCGCAGCCCCGGCCCCTGCCCACCCGCTCTGTCACCAGCACAAAGGCTTCAGCAGAAGCACCAAAGGCCAAGGGGCTTCTGGCCATTTCCCCTTGCCCACTGCACGCCTGGGCAGCTGGCTGAGCGCAATCATCCTTTTTCCTTCTCCTCCCCTATGCCCTCCCTACCCCACCCTGCCCCACCCTGCTCACCCCTGCGCCATCCTGCCCCACCCTACTCTGCTCCACCCTACCACACCTTGCACCAGCCTACCACACCGTGCCCCTCCCCTCCCCACCCTGCTGCAGCCCGGCCCTACCTCACCATGCTCCACCCTATACTGCGCCATCCAACCCGGCCCCGCCCTGCCCCACCTTGCCCCACCCAACCCCGCCCTGCCCCACCCTGCCCCACCCTGCCACAGCTAGGTCCTATCATTTCCTGGGGGTCTTTGCACAAATCACCAGCGGGACGGGACTGCTGGGGAACGCGTCTTGAGCTGTTTATCTTCCAGCATCAGTCTCATTACATGGTTATGACAATGGGAAAATGCCAGCAGCTCACATCTGTCGCAGACATCTTTTGTGAAAAATCCTTTCTTAGGATTTTTCTCCTTTCTGAGAAGCTGCAGTTTCAGAAACAAGATGTAAACAATTATTGTCTGCTGATGTAGAATGCAACAGGTTCGCCTGTGATTAGCCTCTCTTCGATAATTATAATTAATGGCCAATCAAGATGGAGCTATCTCGGACAGAGTCTGAGAGAGCTGCCTGTGTTATCATTCTTTTCTATTCTATTCTTAGCTGAGCTAGCTTCTGAGGAAACCTTTTCCTTTCTTTTCTTTTAGTATAGGTTTAATGTAAAAAAAATATATATAATAAAATAAAAAATCAAGCCTTCTGAACATAAAGTCAATATTCTTGTCTCTCCTTTCACCTGAAAACCCCTGTGACCACAGTCACACACATCCCCAGAAGCAGACAAAGAACTTCATGTTAGAATTTACTTTAAAAGTTTTTGACCAATCACACAAAGCAGAAGCATATTGACAAGAGTTCTATCCAAGCGCTGTAAGCGCATGTACCTTCAGTCAAAAAATGCTTGCTTATTTTGAATATAATACCTGCTTGTAAGCATTAACATACAATCCACAGGGCTTCATTATTGAGCTTAAAACTTCCTAATATCTTGGTAGATAAACTTTTCTGTAGCTTAGGGAGGAATTCTAGCCAAGCATTAATACTCAGACAATTGTCCTATTTTTCCTTAGTTTTCTACTTCTTATAAAAACTTTCTGCTGACAAATCTTATAGCTACTGCCTAACTCTAATCGCACTTCTGCTGTCTCTGAGGCCTGCCTTTTGTAGCAATCCTAAAACGCTCTGATTTTCAGGATGCCCACAGGCCCCGGCCCTGCCTGCTGCCCCGGCAGCGCCAGCCAGGCCCGGCGCCGTGGAGCCCCGCCTGGCCTCGGCATTGCTGCTGCCACCCTCTGGCAGCCGTGCCCTGGGGCAGAAGCGTGCGGCAAGGGCCCGGGCTGAGTCCTGCTGGGCCAGCAGCCCATGTGGCCACAGCGCTGGCAGCGCCGCTGGCAGGGAGCTGTGCCGCTGGGGCCAAGATGAACTCTTTGTTCTCAGAGATGGCTGGGTTTCCCATGATGAAGGAGCAGCAGGAAGAGCTCCAGGATCTCAGTCAGGGTGAGTGAGGGCAGTGGCCTGGCCAGGCGAGCTGCAATCCCTGTCCTAGGTACAGTGGGAAAAACTCCACTCCAGAGAAGGAGATGTCAGGCCTGATTCTGGGTTGGAGGGATGAAAAGGACAAAATGCCCATCCTTTTGATGCAGGGGATGCCCTGAATGTGGGAGGCCTGCCTGCCCTTTCCACTGGAGCACCATGCTGAGATACCCTGAGAGCAGCCCAGTGCTCCTTGCTCCTCTCTGCTGACCCGTGAGCATTTCTCTGCTCTTGGGATGGCCCTGGCTGTGTCAGGGCTGCTCCGTGGACACGAGACAGCCGGTCCTGTCGCGCTGGGTCGCAGCAGTGCCTGGCAGCAGCCCTGCACCCATGCCAGGATGCTGGCCAAGAGAGGCCCTGGAAGCTGAGGCAGCTGATTTGAAGCTTTTGCAGATCCACACAGGGGATGGCCACACACAAGGGATGGCCAACAGCACTCCTGAAGGGTCTCCCTAATTCAAAGAAATCGACAGACAAATGCATTGTCCGCCAAAAGCCCTTTTATTGAGGTGGCAGGAGGGCAGGGGTCTGCACGCCGCTAAAATGCTTCTCTGCCACATGTACATTTCAGTGGGATGATGTCAGAAATGGATCTCCAAAATACCATCCATCTTGTCTCTGCTGAGGTGATTCAATAGGCAGGGCGTTAGAAATACATTCTGTCAGATTCCTGTACTTGAAGCTGATGTCCAGGCACTGGCCAGGAGTGGCCTCCATGCCCTAAAGCAGCACTTCTTCCTCATGGCTTCCCTGCACAGGGCTCATTTTACACTTGCCCTTAGTTCTTCTGGTAGAATGTGTCTAAAGCTTTTTGTCAAGTCCCTCTCCTGTCAAGTTAGGCCAGTCAGGTTTTTCTAATGCTAACTGGTGCTAAGTGCTTGTGTAGGTCTGTGCTAAGTACTTGTTTACTTATGTGAATTGCTTGTGCTTATGTCAAACAAAGGCCTTGTTTCATTCAGCTGTTCTCTTTATCCTGATGCAAACTCTTTTGCAAGATCCTCTGGACAGTCCACAGTACATATGTACTGCTCTGCTGCTGTTTTAATTTTCTACCACATCCATAGGTTTATGATGGTTAAGAGGAGAGGGGTAATTTTTTAAAATTAGAACTGGTTTGCTGAGGAAGCTAAAAATCTGAGGAGCTGTTGGTGGTTCCAGATTTGTCCATCACAAGAAGACATCTGACTCATGATGTTCTCTTTCTTTCTCTCTTTTGGTGATGATTTTGGTAACAACTTTGATACCGGATTTGAGTGTCCATCAGGCTCTGTGAGATGCATTTTTGACTTCTGCCACTAGCCATTCTATATTAGGCTGGTACGGCATTTGCTTTAGAATGTTAGCGTCCTGTGCAGTTTGGAATTTGGGCACTTGGTGGTACCCATCATGTGCATTCTGCAGAATCTCAAGAGAAGTTCTAGTGTGGTGCAGCTGAAGTTGCATCCACTTTTGGTTGTTGTGAAATTACAAATAGAGAAGTTAGTAACATTAGTAGTTTCATTCAAAGACTCTATTGTAATAGTTGTGCAAGCAGATCTCACACAGGCACAGCCGCTTCCCATATAACACACCTGTGATTGTGCACGGGTAACTGGGCTCATTTCAACAATACAAGTGCTGCCCTCAGC
Source organism: Melozone crissalis (assembly GCF_028551555.1). Lineage (NCBI taxonomy): Eukaryota > Metazoa > Chordata > Aves > Passeriformes > Passerellidae > Melozone > Melozone crissalis. The sequence continues at coordinate 2,897,625 of NW_026535821.1, forward strand.
ATGCAGACACCGATCCTCTCTTTTGAGGATCCCTTTGGAATTCCTCTATTGCTGGAACCCCCACTGGCCCATGTGACCTACCCTCTCCTCTCATCTGTCCTAATTAGTGCCAAGCAACTGATGGAATCCCCTCGCTCCTCCCCTGCAGATTCCTTCTTGTTCAATCGTTTGTATCCACCCCCTGAGTTGTACCCCGATAAAATCCCGTGCACAGAAGTGCTGGCGGCTCTTTCGTGCTGAATCTTTCCCTTGGAATAAACCTTGGCCTTTGGAACCTCACAATCGAGGAGCCTCCTCCTTCTCTTTTGCCTGCTCCATGCCGCAGTTAGTAGATCCTGAACCACTGGGCAGTGGCTCACCAGGGTCAGCCGCAGGCAGGACCCACGCCTTGGCCGTTGCCCACTCCTGGCGCAGCGCCGCAGTTTTCCCAAGAGCCAGCCCGGGCTCCGTCAATGGGGAACCCGTCCCAGTGCCCGACCATGCTCTGGGTGAAAAACCTTTTCCTGCTATGGAAATGAAACTTGCCCTGTCCCAGCTCCCTGCCCTTTTCTCCAGTCCTGCCACTGGTCCCAACAGTGACGAGAGCTGCAGCAGCCCCTCTGATTCCCCATCAGGAGGACGTTGAAAACCACAATGACGCCCTTTACCCTCCTCCAGGCTGAACAAAGTGGCCTCAGCTGCATCTAGGCCTTCCCCTCCACACCACACTCCATCCTTGCAGTCCTCCTTTGCATTCTGGCTAATGGCTTCATAACTTTTTCTATTGTGCTGCCCAAAACTGCGCCCGTCTGCTTCCAGCGCTTCTCTTGGCTGCTGCTTCAGGGTGTGGGCACCATCATCAGAGACACAGAACAGCTTCTCCTCCCAGAGTTGTCCTTATCCTCCGCACTTCCACGTCTCTGCCTTGATGTTCACTGGGGAACTTGCCACTTTGTGGCCGCTCCTTGCTGTGCTCAGCAGGGACACAGTTTTGTTTGGACATGAGCTGCCAGAGCAAGACATGCAGCAACTGAAGCTGAGAGTAGCAGAGGCTGGGCAGAATGAGGAAAGGATGTGGTGAGACACTGGCACATTGAGTGAGCTGCACTCCCATAATCTCTAGGCTAGCAGGTCCTGGTCTCACATTCTCCTCTTGGTTTATTTAAATGTTATTTATTTTTTTTTCATCATCAAAATAAAATATATACAGTTAAAAATATGTCATCAAAACTTAAAGACAGAATCAAAAGACATTAATTCAAAACTACATCTAAAGATCAGAACATATGTACAGCTGTAACTATCGAGCTTAACACATCAATCCTGTTCTTCAAACACTCTTCATACAGGCAGCAGCTTCTTCCTGAGCTTGGAGGAAAGAGAGCTCTTCTGGATGGGAGGCGAGGACTTTGTGGGTGAGGGAACATTGGAAGAGTCTGGAGAAAACTTCTCAGTAAGACTGTAACCAGCCAGATCTGCAAAGTGGAGACACAAAGTTAAACAGAGGCCACAATGCAAACCTAAAGCATCTGAAGCTCCATATTTCCTGGGACAGATTTCCTGGAAATGTCTAAACAGCTGCACAGGGAAACATGCTCCTGCTGGCAGACACTTGAGGCAGGCCAGGGCAAAACCTTGAACCACTTGCCCAGAGCTAGCACAGGCACACCCTGGCCCCTGGGCTGCCCTGGGACAGCAGGGAGCCCAGAGCCCTGTGCTCTCCAGGAATGGCTCAGCTGCACATGCACCCTCCTGCTCCTCTGCCTGCCCCACAGCTCAGCAGCCCTACAGCTCCAGGGGCACTGGCAGCAGCACAGCTCATTGCAGGGGCACATGCAGGCACAGCTGTTCCCTGGCAATGTGCACAGCCTCTCTGGGCTGCCACAAGACCCTTCCTCCCAGCAGGGATTGGCCCAGCTCCCCCCTCACCTCTGTGTGAGGCTGAGCCATGATTGCCCTTCACCTTGTCCTCCATCTGGAGCTGCTCCAGGCCCCCCATGCCATGACTAGGAAGGGCAATGGAGAGAGCAGGGGCAGATGCACACCCTTCCTTAGGATTTTGTCATTTTTGGCACAGCTCAAAAGGCAAATCCAGAGGTGTCCAACTCAGCACTTCCTCAGCTTTCTGGAGAACATCTCACCTTCACCAGCCCAGCATTCTGGAGAGGTTTTCCTGCACATGTGGAGGCTTGCTGGCAGCACATTTCTTCAGCTGGGTGCCCATCAGCTTGTAGAGGGCAGAGGTGAGCTTGGTGGCCACGGTGCGGACGTTGGCGCTCCGCACAGGCAGCGCCTTGTTCTCCAGGCAGGACCAGAGCACGGGCAGGGCGTCGCGCTGGACGACTTCAGGGCTCCTGGCATGAACCTCCTGCACAAGCACTGCCGGGACAGAGACACAGCTCCTTACCCACCAGCCTCACTGCAAACAAGGATCTGCCTCTGCTTCTGCTTCTTGCCAGCCTCTCTGGCCAAGAGCAGCAAAATAGCACCAGAGCCCCTTGATCCAGAAACGGGCAAAGCAGCTGAGCATCCTGGAAAGAGAACCACCCACCCCTCAGCACTAATTGCTCCAACCAGAGCCTTGTCCCCGTGGCAGACTTCCTACCTTTACTAAATTATTTCACAATCTCTTTCTGCATGAACAATGAATGAAATGTCCAATTGCCTTTGATTTCCATTAACAAATTGTCTAAACCCACACTGAAGATTTGGAAATGCACCATAGAGAGGAAATGGAGAGATTTCTAATAAAAGGGATGATTCCATTTTTGTAACTTTGATGTCAAGTGCCAAACGTCTATTCTTGCTCTTCCCTGTGCTCAGTGGCACACAGCAAAGGGCAGGGTTAGAACACACCTCAAAACTCCAGCCCACCAGAGATGGCTGCTGCCTGGCAGCTGGATGAGAAACATCAGTGACCAGCTGGTGTCTTTGGCAGAATGCTTTTGGGGCTTCCAACAAAGAGCTGTTTCAAACCTTAGGTAATTACTCAGACCCCATTGCTGTGGCATTTGGGCATCTCCACATTTTAATGCCACTTCCCTTCCCAACGTTAATGGCATTTTTTCTTGTAATGTCCACTCAAATAGGGGCATAGAGAAAGAAAAAGGCTACACAGGGGACTGAAATGTAACCAAAACACCAGTGTTTTCTCATATTGTCTCTGAAACCTCTGCCCATTTTCTGAACTGAACTATATCAATCACAGACAAAAAGTTACTACCAACAGGCTTCTTGCATGGCAGATTTGTCTGAGAGATCAAAACCTGAAATGCTCTGGAGACCATTCTTATTTTCTGATCAGACAAAATGTTATTTAGCAGCATTTAATATTCTGTGGCAGAAGAGACAACATTTTCTCTATGCTGTTAATCCACCAGCAGTCATCAGCATTGAAAGAGCTCCTGCAAGTACCCAAAACCAATTCTGCTAAGCAGGAAAGGGTTATGGTACCCATTTTAAAATGGGAATTCATTTGAGTTTAAATGCAATTAAAGACATCGGTGACTACTGAACGTAAGGAGCACCTGTCTGTTCCTACTGAATTGCAGAGCGAGCATCTGCTCTTTCTAAAGTAGTCCTAATTTATGGTTAAATCGTTTTTATGAAAAAGAGGTCAAAAGAACTGCTAAACTAAATGCCCTATTGCTGGAGATATACTTTATTCAAATGCTCTTTAAAGGACCTTTGACATTCCCAATCACTGAACATGCCCTTTTGAGATTCCTAATGAAGACACAAAGTGTATTAAACCTTGCATTCAAAGATGTTGGCATAATTAGCAGTGGATTTAGCCCCAGTTAAAGCAAGGCTATCAATCATCTTCTCTGCTATATATTGAGATTATCCTTTTTCCATTCCTTGGCTATTGCTGACATAGCAAGCTCCTCTGAGGAATCAATTATCAGCTGCATTTGTAGCATTTTGGACAGCACTGACACAGGCAGACACTGTTTGCACACCCTGAAAGGCTCAGTCCAAGGCCACTCTGACAGCACAGGCAGGGAGCCTCAGCACTCTGCTTCTGTCCCTGTGCCCCAGAGGTGCCTTGCACTAAACCCGTGCCTCTGATACCTCTGTTGAGTTCTGGCCTAAGCTGTGACCCCCAGGCTCTGCACGGTTCAGCCTCAAAACTTTCCAAGAGAAAAACAAGAATTCTGTGAGGACAAAACAAACTGATGCCCTGAAACAGCATTTGCCACCATTTCCCCTCAAAGATCACAGCTGTCCCTGAGCTCCCCAGAGAGGAGCCAGCTGGGGCATTTTTAGCCCTCCCTTTGCTGGAGGTGGTTCTGAGATGCCCCAGTGAGAGCTCAGCCCCAGGCCGAGCGCTGCCCCCATCTCAGGTGCTGCCCAGCTCTGCAGCAGCCAGGGAAAACCTGCCAAACCCACCTGCCTTGGCTATGGGGCAGCAGGGACACGCTCAGCACCTCCTGGTTTGGAGGAGCCGCTCTGCTGTCTGCTCACAGGCATTCCCTGTAAATGCTCCCTGGGAAGAGCTCTTGGCTCAGAAGGGGAGGCCATACCTGTGATACGCTCAGTGACATCCAGCAGGGCTTGGCCACTCAGGTGATTCCATTGGTAGCTGAGCTCTTTCAGCAGTGACACTTTATCTACAAGGGAAACACACGTTTCTGCTCACTTTTCTCAGGTCATAGGAGAAAGGGCAGGGCCAACCTCATTTTATAAAATAAAGTACATTTCTGCAGATGTATGAATCCTTTCCTTCTTTCCTTCCAGCATACTTGGCAGGGTTTTAAATTCCAAAAGAAAAGCTCTCCTTTCACATTTGTAAATCCAAACTTGTCTGCTGTACCAGGAGCTGTGTTAAAACATTTCACACCAGGGACCTCAAGAGTTCAGTCACATGGAAGCAGTGAAAGGTTTGGCAACCCAGAGCAAAAAGGAAGAGCCCCATACTTGGGTCACAAAAAGGCACTGAGTCAGGCAGTTCCTGAGCTCACAGAGCAGCTGGGGAGGAGAAAGTGGAAACTCCCCTTGAAGACCTGCCTCTTCAACACTCCTTTTTTCAGGCATATTCCCCCAGTACGGAATTTTCAGAGCTGACATAAATGTGTGTGGCAAAGGAATTTACAGCAGCCCTTGCCTATGTAGGTAATTGCTGTGGCCATCTTGCCCCATGCAAAACAACATGTGGAACAAGGCATCACTGACAGCTGGGTTTATACCTGTTTGTTCTAAACAAATGAACTTGGTGAATCATCAGTTCCCCTTTGAACAGAGAAGACAAAGAAGAAAAGTGGAAAATAGGCAGCTAATGCCTCTAATGTAGAGCCTTCCAGGTGGCTGCTCTGCAGAAGCTCTGATGGGTCAGTGTCCCTTCATGCCAACAGCAAAGCTGTTCATTTGGGAAATCAGACAGGGCCCAAGCAAACTCCAAACTCCCTTTGCCTCTGAACTGTAGCAAAGCTGTAGCCCAGGACTTGCTCTTCAGACAAGCAGCACAGAGCCAAGGGCTCCTGAGACTGTTGGGAAATGCTGATCCCATTCCAGCCTGTTGGGGATGGTGCATAAGGACTGCACCGGCACAGCCTCTGGTGGGTGTCAGCTGGAGTGTTCCACAGACAAGAGCAGCTGTCAAGGCACTCAGCACTCTCTTGTGCAGGAGAGACAGAGACGAAGCTGAGGAGAGTCCCTGCCAGGGCTCAGCCTTACCCAAATGAGCAATGGATTCTTCCAGTGCTTTCACAGCTGCTCCACGAACCCTGGGATCCTTTGAGTTCAGGTTCTTTGTTATTCCTTCCACCAAACCAATGATCACCGGGTTCAGGGCATCTTTCAGGGCTCCTGTGATTTCAGCCAGCACATCCAGCGCCCTCTGCTTCACTTTCTTGTGGCTGTCAGATATTCTCAGGACAAAATAATCAAAAATCTGTGAAGAGAACAAGCCACATGAAAGCTGGATTCAAATGTCCTTGTTTGAAGAGTGGATGTAGCAGTCAGAAATGTCACAGATGAAAGTGATCCTTTCTGTCAGGTCAGCACTCGCTTGCACTATTTCACTGTTTTCCTGTGGGCCATTCACTGGAATGGTGGCACAACCTCATGCTGGTTGAAAGCTTTTCTTCTGTTTTTAAGAGGTTTGGCTGGGGACAGAATAGTTCTTATGGTATTTCTCTCCATCTATAAATCATTAAATCAATTCCATTTATTAATGCTAAAGACTACCTTTGCTTTGAATGCAAGCAGATGTTTACAATGCCCAGCTTTCTATACAGTTGCCTCAAGTACTGAGGGCAATTATGATTTTGCCAAAACTATGGCTGGCGGAGATCTAAGTTTTCTTTTGTTTGTCTCAGAACCAGTGTCTGGAGAATTGCAGGGCTCTGATCAACTCTTCCAGGATCCAGACCATTTCTCTAAGTAACAGGCGGACTTCTGAAATGTAAGGTGCTGTACAGCTCTCATTAGAGCAGGTTCAGTCCCTTGACAGCCTCATTATCAGGCACCTTTTCCTGGAAAAAGGGAAAAAGCAGCTACTGGGAGGAGAAGGCAGAGATGAGTCCTTAGCTGTTTTCCTCCTTTTCCAAAGAGAAAAAAAGACCTCCAAGAAGGGTGAGCACTGTCTTTACCAAGAGGAAAAGGAACAAGGATGGAAATGAGTAGCCAGAGCTGTGCCTGTGTAAGATAAGATGGAGTATATAGAAGTATTCTTTAAAAAAACATCTGGGTTTAAACCAACCCAGCCTGATACTTCTCTTCCCTATGCAAACCTATTTTTGGTCTAGAGAACAATTGCCATGCTTTCAGGGGCTGGATTCCCTTCACTTAACCCAACTGGAAGTAGGAGAGAGCAGCAGTTACACCAGCAGAAAATTCTGCCATCATCTGATGAACAGCATCAATATGCACCTGCCAGACAAATACAGCTGGACTGAAATAACTTGTCCTGAAGCCTGAAACTGAATTACATTTGTCTGGGTAAGAGGGACCAGCGGGTCCCAAACGGACAGGATGGAGTGCCAAGACACACTGAATTAACTTTGCTGCTACAGGCTCAGGAAAGGAGCTAAAGGAAAGGAGCAGTGAAGATACCCTACATACTTGGGCAATATTAGTGGAGATGAGCAGGGGGCTGGTTTTGCACAGGTCTCGGAGGAGTTCCACTCCTTCCATCCTTGTCTGAAACCCCTTGGCTTCCAGGAGATGGTAAAGCTTCTGGAGCAGCTCTGTTTCTTCCACAGCTGGAGGTGACGTGACCTGGGCTTTTGCACGGGGTAGGAGGTGTCCATCAGAGGGAGATTTCGCCCTGGAAAATAAAACCAAATGAGGACCTGGTGGTGATAATTATCGTAGCATGGCATCCCCATAGTGGAAATAATTAGCATTGACTCCATGATTCCAGAAGGCTGATCAATCACTTTACTATACTATACTATACTATACTATACTATACTATACCATACTATGCTATGCTATGCTATGCTATACTTAACTGTACTATACAGAAACTCATCGCCCTTACAGACACTCTGATACAGACAGACCAGACTGGCCAATTGAATCCAAAACACCATCACCAGTGGCCAATTAGGAAATCACCCTTTGGTAAACAAATCTCCAGAACACATTCCACGTGTTCACAACAACAGGTACAGCAAGTGAAGATAAGAATTGTTTCTCATTCTTTTCTCTGATCTTCTCACAGCCTTCCCCAGGACAATGCCTGGCAAAGTTGTGCCTGCTGCTCTCTGTGGAGAGAGCTGCAGCCACAGACAATACCTTCAGTTAATTGTGAGCAAAACATCTTGAGCAGCTTTCCCAATTTTGTGATTTCAAGCTGGAAAATCATGAGGCTCTGAAGAACAATGTGGACCTCATGACAATCATTATGGGAGACAATCTGCCAGTGACATTCTCACCACTGCTCACTCAGGAAAACCAAGGTTGAGCTGCATCTGATCTATCTTCAGATGGCTGCCAGGGCACACAGGTCACATTACTTTGTGCAGAAAGAGAGACACTACTGCCAAGTTTAAATGCCTCCTCATAAGGGACGTGTGTGTCTTAGAATAAGGAAACTCATCACTCTGGAGAAGTGTCTCTACAACCAGGCATGACAATCTGGAAAAGTGGCTCAGATGCATCTGAACAGATGAACAGGGCCATATTTGAAGGATTCAGAAAATCAGTAAGGGAGATAAAAACAGAAGCCAGACATCCCAGAACTACACTTACCTTTCATTTGCTTCCCTAGAGACCAGATGCACAGCTTAACAACCCCACTGGGAACAATTCTCCTGGATCAACCTGTCTCTTCCATGAGCACAGGAAGATGCTAGCTGTGCTACTGAGGCATGTGGTCACTTTCCTGCCACTGCTGAGCAGGACAGAGCTAAATAAATCCCCTCTGCTATCAGAGGAGAACAGGTAAAAGCAGCTCTGCAACTGCCATGAAGAGACAGCAAGGAGCAAATTCCTGTCTTAAATGCTGATTGCAGCACAGGGGGAAATAAACCAAACATGCTGTCCATCAAGCAAATTACATGAAGGACAGGAATATCAAGACAAAAAGTCCACATTCAGACACCTGTTGACTGAAGTTTTTCAGGAATTGCCTTGCTCCTTACTACTCAAATTTGGTGCTGTTTGAAGATAAGAAAACCATGATTCAGCCAGGCCAAACCACATGGATGAGAACTGCATCTTTGTAGAATGGCATCTTGCTTCCCGACTGAGATTTCTCATGAAAACACCCATCTGAAAAAGACTCCACTCAGATGAAAAAAAATCCTGTTTGAATTTACTTGTCCCAAATCAGGCAGCAGAAACTTGGCCCTCTCCCAGCCTCCACAACACTGCCCTTGCCACTGCACTGGATCGTCTGAGCTGCAACCAATGGGTGTCTGTTTGTCTCTCCATTTTTGTGGAAATCCCTCCAGAGAAGTTGTGTTCAGCACAATGCACAAGTAGACATTTTTTATCCTAGAGCATTTGTAGGGAAAGGAAATAATCTGTGGCATTGGTCATCTCTGCCAGAAAGTTTTTCCTGAGGAAGAGGCATGTAAAGCTTGTCATGTGCTTTGTCACATCTGACAAAAGTGCTCAGTATCGTTTGCTAGCAGACAATGTGGCCTGGGGCTCCTTTGAGGCATCGTTCCTCTCCTTCACCGGCTCCTTGACAGATGGGCCTTCAGCCTTCTGGTTTTCCATCCCCTACAAAGACACAGAGAAACCCCATCAATCTTTGGAATATAAAACAGGAAATTCCCTGTTGAAAACACAAGTTAGAACCAAGATCACTGCTACCAAGGCTTAGGGAAACATTTCCTAACTTAGAGATGAAACAGACCAGAGATTCAGTGATGCCAACTCTTTGTTTTCAATAGCCCAATACAGGTTATGGGTGCTACCAGACTGACAGCAGTCTAAAATCCCAAATTCCCTAGTCTTGAGCAGAAATGGGAAAAATGCAACGAGTGTTCGTGAAGGAAGCAGCAGAACAAACTGGACTCTTTGGAGGTTGGCCCAGTGTGTTGGAAGTTGATTTGGTTCAACACTCACTCTCCCTGTGCCTGCATAAAGGCAGGCTTCTGTGGAAAAATGGCTACATGACAGAGGTCACGTAGACATTCGCATGTTAGCCGATCAGGAGCTGGGAAAGTACCAAACACAGCTAGTTTGAGTTTTTGCACCTGCAAGATAGCGTGTCCTTGGGCCTAGCTGGGTATGATAACAAGTAGACAGAGAGACATGGGAAATAGGGAATGTAGGCCCAAACGAATGAGGAAGAGTTGATGGTATAGTTTAACCAATAGATCGCTTGGCTTACAGAATATTCATAAGCTTAGTACTTGCTGTATAAGTGTCTGATGCTCTCTTCAATAAATGGAACTTGCTTATCACTCATATTGAGTGTCCGAGTCTCCCCTCACCAACAAATGGCCCATCCCCGACAAAGGCCTCATTCTGCAATAGGTAAGCAACAGAAAAAATTAAGAGCATATAGGAGTGAGTGTAGTCACAAGGACCTGGAGAAGAAAGAGCCCCAAAAGGCCAGACATGATGTAATATCACCCATAATAAGGGTAAAATATATGTTGCTATTCATCATGTATCCAAAGAATTATGGAATGGTTTGGGTTGGAAGGGACCTTTAAAGGTCATCTGGAATGACAGAGTACTGACAGCAAGAGAAAAGTATCTTAAGTGCCAGGGAAAACTGTGTTGAAAGCAACCTAAGATTAGAGCCAAAACAGCAACACCTTATCTTTGAACTAAAGATTTATCAATCACTAATGCTGTCTGCCACTAAACCAGGGGCACACTAAACCAGAATCCTCCACTCCAGCTTTGCCATGCTGTGCTATCAGAGCTCTCCATGCTCCCCAGCTCCTGCAGAAACTGGACTTTGTGATGTGACCCCAGCATGGCAGCAGCCCAGGTGAAGCATCACCACTCCTACAGAATAAAGCAGTTTTTACCTGACTATCAAGCAACATCAAACTTCTCTGGGAAGCACTGGGTGCAGGAAAATCAGGGACAGAAAAGGGATGTGCCTGTGGAGCAGAGGGCTGGTAAAAATTCTCATTAGGTTGTTAACAGCTGGTTTCATTAGTCTGCCTACAGACAATCATAATTACTTAGTGGCTACTGCAGGGTGAAAAGCCATTGCAGTTTATTAATGTTCTCAGAGCTGCAAACCTGGCAGTGAAATTATTTTTAAAGTGGCTTGTAAAGTTTGTCTCTTCTCAAAGAACGTGTCAGGCTGATAGACCAGGCTGTGAAATTTATGCCCCAATAAAAGAGAGTTTGAATGCAGTTTAATGGCACCTTGAAATGTTCTGCTCTGAGAAACTGTCCCCAAAGTCCAGGTGGACCTTTCTCCATTGGAACTCTTAGAAATTTGTAGAAGCTATAACTTAGGCATTAATTTTACAGGAGCATTTATAGCCCAAGGGTCAAGAGCAAAGCCATAAAATGCTGCTCAAGCCCTGAGCTTTCTCGAACCAGAGGTAAACTTGTATCCAAAGGTCTGTCTGTAGACCAAATTTGCTCTAGTAGAATTCTGTTTTAGAGCTTAGCCTGCAACAAAGGTAGACTTTTATCTCAGCTTAGTTAAGCTGAGTTTAGCTTAGTTAAGCTTAGTTAAACCACCATAAATTATAATTTCCCCACTATAATACATGTTTTGTCCACTCCTAATTACTCTTTCTTCTTGCCCTAAGCACAATCCTTACTCATACAATACATTTTATGACTCTCATTAAATTTATTATTCTACAGACATATGTTAAAGTTTACCTGAATGAGAGCTTTATCCAGTTCCTGCCAGAGCTAATGGAGAAGATATTTCAGTTTATTCAAAGCAGCTGTTATCTCAAAAAGAGGATGATGCTTAAATTATAATAAAAGTTCTGCCAGAAACAGTATTCCTTTGTTTCCCCCATTCACTAAAAGCCCTCAGTCACTTAGGAACTTTTTAAATAATTTCTAGTATTCACTACATGGCCAATTACTAAAGGAGCTCTGACCCTGCAGTGCAGTTAATGACCATCTCTGACATATTTCTTACATGTATTTTTTTCCCCACCATTTTCTTCAACAGCAGCTAACCAGGTGCCTTGCCCTTTTTATCTCCTGTTTAATCCATTTACTCTCATCCTCCATGGCACAGCACACGATGTTTCCACAGAACCAGCCTGCACCAGACACTATTTCACAACTCACCCATAAAATCCCAATCTTTCACACTTCCACCTCTTCATCTTCCCATCCAGGGAGGGCAGTCAAGGTCAGCCAGATGCAAACGAGGTGTTTGAAACTGAGGTGTGATGAGGCACTGATTGCTTGATGAGCACAGGAGGAGGAAAGGTCTTGGCTGTGCCTTAGTTCTTAAATCATCCTCAGTTGTGCAGGAAAATTAAGGACAGAGCAGTGATGCTCCTCTGACCAGCTTCCCCTTGGCATTGTTCCTGTCACGAAGTCAAAGACAGGCAGGTCACACGTATTCTCTTTCTCTGACTCCTGCTGGGATGACAACATTGAAAAATAAAAAAAAAATATAATGATCAGGGCTTTTCATAGTGTGAACTCAGGATTTCCCACACTCTTGCAAAGGGGGAATTTTCCTCAGGCAAAGGATATGAGAAGGAGCCTCAAATTGTCCAAAATCCCAGTAAAAATATTTTTTCCTATGGAAAGCTTCACCAAAGCTGGTCACACTTCAGGCCCTTTGTGCACCCATTTCCTGCTGTGCATCTCCCAGTGGGGTGTTCCCACTGCTCCAGGGACCCCACACAAACCTTACAGCCTCCCACAAACACACCCCCAGGAGCTGCACCCTTGCCTCCAAACCTGGGTACCTGCATCAGCCACCTCTGTGCTGAGCTGAGCCTGGTTCTCACCAAAAAGAAGGTGCTCAGTTTATCCTTGAAAAGATTGACAACAGCATTCTTGTCTTCTTCAAAAGAGCCATTATTTCACAGCTGTAATCTCCACACTGAGACTTTATTCCCTTAAAGTGTCCAAGTACACAGGCAGCATCAAGGAAGGCACTGAAGTGAGTCAAGTTTAACCCCAAAGAGCTCTCAGCTCCCTGTGAAAGCTCAGACAAGCAGCAGAGAAAGAATGAATGCTCCTGTAATGGCATCTAACAGCCACAGGGCAAGGGAGAAGTTGGGTTTAGAGAATGAAGAAAAAGCACTAAGTAATAAAAGGTGAGAAAAATCCATCACTCGAACAGGTAAACAAAGGTAAACCACTTGAAGAGACAGATTTAAGATGGAGAGAAAAACCCCACAATTAATAGTGTTCATGACACCCAGAGGCAAAACAAGCCCAGGGGATCAGGAAAGAGGTAAGCCTGTGCTCCAAGGAACAGCAGAAATGAAGTGAGAGCTCTGGAGGGACCAAAAGAAAGAGGCACTCTGAAGAAAGGAAAAAATGCCTCCACACAAGGTGCTTTGGTTTTTTTTAAATCAAGAGTCTCTTTTATGACTTTTTAGAAATACAGAAAAATAAAGGTCAGGAGAAGCATAGTTGATTGGGAACATTCCTGCATAGCAGACAAGATATATCCTTGTGCAAATTATTCCATGCAGCACTCACATATTTAATTACTTCTTTTCCTCTTCCTGGGGAAGCAGAGTTGCTTTATTGACTTCCAAGCAATATTTTCTCCCTGCTCCCTGGCTAAGAACAAGCTCCCACCTTGGCAAGGGCTCGCTGGTTTACTTAATGCTCATCACAGCCATGCTAAGGAGAGTGGAGCAGGTTAATTTATCACTTGTTACAATGATTAACTTGTCCAGCTGCCGGGTCCAAGAGCCCCAGAGTGCCTCAGGTTATACAGGGTCACAGAAGGAAAAGCTCCATTGCATTAAGCTGCTGCCACACTGGCCCTCTCTGCCTGTCAAACACACTCAGCTGCTCTTGCACTGCCCTCTGAAAATCCCCCATAAAATACAAGTGAAAATCCCTCATCACCTGTGAGAAAGCACAGCTGGGTTCTGCTCAGAGCATTTCAGACTATGGCGTATTTGTGAGCTCCCCTTGCAAGGGCAGAATCTCAGGAAAACCAAAAGTTTCTTTCCATGGACTCACCATACTCAGGACACTTCCCCTAGACCAGGTTGCTCCAAGCCCCATCCAACCTGGCCTTGAGCACTGCCAAGGGTGACACAACCACAGCTTCTCTGAAACCTGTTCTGCTCCACCCAGATCTAAAATCATACCCAATTTAGCAGCCTCAGACACAGATTTCTATTAAATATCTACATTTTTCTAGGAAAGAAACATGGCAAACCTTGTTTGCATCCAACTTTGCAAAATCAACACAAGCTCTTCAGAAAGGGCTGCCGCCCACTTTTCTTATTTTTCCCCATTTGGTGGAACATTTTCATTCTGCTGTTGTTTGGAGCAATATTTTAATATATCTGGCTGAGCTGCTTAAAATAGTACAGCAAAACACTTGTGTGAGGGGTGGAAAACTGAGCTCTTGCACATCTAGTGTCTCTGTTGTTGGAAGTCTTCAATCCCACTTCTCTGGTGGGATGAAATAGGTGCTACTAATCCAATTTCTAAAGTATCATGCATCAAGCTGACACTGTTTTAAGACTTTAAAAACCCCAGTCAATTTAAACAAACCTCTGCTCCTTTCCATTTTCTCTGTTCCACAGTTTATGACAGAAGACAGGAGAGAAAGATTGTTTTGCGAACAATGTTTTCAGCACTCTAAAAATAATATAAAAACTGCTGTGCCACACTCTCAGCTGTTACAGCCCCAAAAAGCACAGGCTGTCTTTGCTCACAGAGTCACAATTGTGGTGGGATTTCTACCACACCAGAGGACAATCAATTTTTTGTTTTCTCCTGGAAATAACTACAGCACTTCTGGGTAGCAAGGCAAACATGAGCCTCTTTCAATGGCCCTTGAAACTGGCCATGTGAAATGAGGGACACAAAGCCAAAGGCCAGCTGAACCTGTGATCTCTGAATGTCTTCACAATCTTCCCAGGAAGATGAATGGCAATCACTGTTCTGCCAGGGAAACTGCATCTGCTGAGAATGGGGTGTAGAAAATGGGCTTTCTGCTCCTCTCAGAGCCAAAATTCCTACACATTTCTTGTAAGTCCCTCTTAGAAAAGGACCATGTTCAGCTGAGTGACAGTGAAGCAGAATGGCAATCCAGGAATAAATGTTCCTGTGCACAACATCCTCCATTTACATGGATGCTTCCTCACTGGCACACAGGAACAAGGAAGGAACAAAAATGCATCATTGTACATAAAGTCAGATGTGTTGAGGGATGAACAGATCTCACAGGCAAATGGAAACCTTCCCTGAAAACCCAGTCCAGGGAGAGCCTGAGCTGTTTTGTGGTTCTAGGCATGAAGATGCTCAGGATCTTCCACAGATGCTCAGGATTGTGCCTGGATCTTGCTCTGGAAATGCCAGTGGCTCAGCTGAGAGCTGTGGGGATGATTTACACTGCACTGAGAGGGGCCACAGTCCTGCAAGGGTCTTTTATCAGGAGCAAACAGCAGCCTGGAGGGTGGGGAATGCTGGGTCTGAACCACTGCTCATCCTTCACCTTAATGTGGAGCTGCCCCCAAAGTTGCCATGTATCACTTTTTATTTTTCTCCTGTTGGGTATATTTTGGAGCAGCTGTTTTATGTGGCTTTTTATGGTGATCCTGTGGGAAGCAGCCATTTGCCTGATGTGATATCCTCACAACTAACACTAACTCCTCATTCCCTTTGGTTTTATTTGGAGTTTTTTATTTGTTTGATTGGTTTGCATGGGTTTGTTTATTTGGGTTTTTGTCTGTTTTGGTTTGAGCTTTTTATTTGCTTTTTTATAAATGACTGGTTAAGTTGGCATAGCCAAACTCAAGAAAATGTAAACCAGGCTTGACTTTCCAGAAATTACTTTTGGCTGGGTTTAGCTGCATCCCTAGACTCAGGATCACCAGTATATTTGCAGGTTTTGCTCTGCATCATCAGCCTGCCCAGACTCTGCTTGGTGTTTCACAAATGGAGAAGACAGTGGACATTATGCCAAGCTTCCTTTCAAACAGAAAAACCATCAGCATGACAGAAAAGAAGAAAAAAATAAAATTCACCAGTTAGACCAAGTGTCCCACCATCTTTCCCTCCACTGTTATTAATTTTGTACATTTAGAGGCAAATCTGGGTCTAAAACTTCCATCTCTCAGTTCCTGATGCTATTTGCTACCCTTCAGCCTCGACGTCCCCTGATCTGACTGACTGCTGTCCAAGTGGGACTGGGGATGCTCAGCCTGAAAAGAGGAGACATTGGGAGGCCCCACTGTGGCTGTGCAGGACTGGGAGGGTCCCACAGGAAAGAAGGGGACAGAGAGTTCAACAGGGCCTGTGGTGACAGGGCAAGGGGGGTGGCTTTCAACTGCAGGAGGCTGATTGAAGCTGGATCTAAGGAAGCTGCTGTTTTACACTGAGGACAGTGAGGCACTGGCCCAGGCTGGGCACAGAGGCTGTGCATGCCCCATCCTTGGGAACAGGGCTCCCCCAAGGTCTGGGGGAAGATTGCTCAGCTTGGAACAAGATGATCTTCAGGGTCCGTTTCAAGCCCAACCATTCAGGGATCCCCAGTGACCACTTCTGTTGACCCTGGAATCTTGGGATCTGTGTGATGTCACATCCCATGTTCCAACTGGAAGTGCCACCACCCAGCACAGAGAACAACTCAACCACTGGCCCTTGTGTCAGCCAACCGTTCGGTCCGCTCCTGCTCACCCTCGTCACCGTTCTTGCCGCCCTTCTTGTCACCTGCCCGCTGCTACTCCCATCAGTGCTGAGAGCTCCCTAGTGCCTGGATTTTGTCATCCATCACTTCAGGATGCTCACGTTTATCCTTTGTCTCATTTGTCAACTGAGGGAGGTACGGTGCCATTCCATGGAGGTGGACACCTCCAGCTGCCCGAGTGGGCTGCAGCTCTGTGGGGATGGTGTGGGACAGGGACCCCACTCTGAGGTTTTGCCACCTCTGCAGGCTGTCATGGACAGAGAGGAAGAGATGGAGGTGGACATCCAGACTCCTACAGTGGAGGACGTGGAAATGGAGGAAGAAGAGACTGAAGAGGAAGAGATGGAGGTGGATATGGATATGGAAGAAGAGATGGAGGTGGATGTGGAAGAGGAAATGGAAGTGGATGATTATGAGGAAGAGGAGGAGATGGAAGTGGAAATGGAAGAATACATTGAGGACATGGACATTGATATAAAAGATGAGGAAGAGGATATGATTTTGGGATGAAGACCAATGCCAGCAGCAGGACAGGCACGTGATCCCCACAGGCAGAGTGGGTCCCCTGCTGCCCGACTGGAGCTAGGCTGGTCCCTGTGCAGAGACATGGCACCTCGCGAACTGGAGTCTGGTGGCCACACACCGCCTGTCCTGTGCTCACTTTGGGCCACTCAAGCTCCATCCCACAGCCAGCCAGGCTCAGCTCTGGTAGCAGAGTCCTGCTTTGCCCACATGTGCCTACCTGGGGACACATGGAAGAGCCCTCTGTGCCTGACTGCAGTGACCATGGCACCTGCTTTTCTTCCAGCACTGATGAACATTCCGGACAGAGATGCCACCCTTTTGTACATATGTTCTACAGTATTTTGTCTTTAGGCATAGGATTTAGGACTTAAGACATTTTTTTATCTTCTACAAATGAATTTCATATATTTTAGCTAGATAGGTTCTTATGTATATACGTTCTACGGATTGTTGTTGTTACAAGTGTTCTTACATTGTTCAAGTGTTCTGTATTGTTGTTGATGTTCTTCTGTAATAAACAATTTTTTTTTCACACCCCGTTCTCTTACCATTTGCATTGGGCACAGGCAGCATTTGCAAAGTTGTGGTTTCCACTTGCTCCAGGTTCTCAGGGCTGGAGGTCCCCGGGGGAGCTGGCACAGCCACCCCAGGAGTGGGGGCACCTGTGCACAGAGGGGTCCCACTGACAGAGGTCACCCCCTCCCTGCAGTTTCTCTGGACACACCTGGTAGCTGCAGGGGCAAATCCCAGCGTGCCCTGTCCCATGGGATCCCATGTTGGAGCAGGGCTGAGCCTGCCTGCTCCTGCAGAGCCTCAGCCATGGCTCTGCCCTTGGGAGCCCCAGGGCTAAGGAGGGTGCACTGGGCTGTGGGGAACCCCTGTTCCTGAGCACCCTGAGGGGCTGGACCAGCCTGGAGGGAGCCCCAGCCCTACATGGACCAAGATTTCCCTTGGAAACCCCGTCTGTGCCCAGACTCTGGTACAAGCACAACAGGAATTGATCCTCCTAGTTAAAGGTGTTAATTGGCACAAATTTATCCCTTGGACTTTCTAGTACAGTAAATGTCAGCACTTGTAATCCCTGTTCTGCACTCCCTGGTCAGGCACCAAAACATCTGAACCTGACAGAACATCTTTAATTAGCACCAACCTGCAGAGAGCTATGGGGGAGAACCTACCCCCAACACCCAGAGAAACACTTGACATTGATAGTCTGGGGCAGAGCTGAAACTAAAGCATTTTAATGCCAAGAGAGAGGATTTTTTTATTGAACAATAATGAAAGCTTTTGGTCTCCTCACCTGCCACAGATGTGTATTGCCAAGGTTTGCTTCTGGGTTATGACTGATTTTTATTAATCTGTTCAGAACTCTGCTGCTGTTCCTGGCTAAGGTGCAGAGATGATATTTCAGAGCCGGATGAGCTCAGCACAGCTTGTGCAACACACAGTTTCCACACCAGACATTCACGCCATGCAAACTGATACTTTTTCATCTCTGTGCAAAGATGAGTGTTAGGACATCACTGACGTACCAGACACTTCTCAGAGCTGTCCCTTTCATCCAGCTCTCCCCAGTCACTTCACAGACTTCACTCCAAGCAGTTTATCTCTGATAGAGTTCAGTGGCACATGGGATTTAATCCTGGTTTTTCTTCATCTTCTCCTGAGCTGTCTCCAGACACAGTGTGTGGGCACTGTCTGACAGCAGCAGCATTAACGTGTCACCTCCCTCACACTGAGGTTCATGTCACAACTTTTCACCAAAAACAGCAAATAAATGATTCCCACTGTGTCCCACACAACTCCATGGGGAGTTTGTGTGGCTGCAGTTCCAGCACCAGCCCTGCTGCACAGGAATTTCAGGAGGAGATACAGAAGGAATCAGCCATTCACAGAGAAAAACATCAGTTTGCATGGCCCAGATCCCCACAGCACTGCAGACTCTGGTGACCCAGACTCTGCATTTACACTTTGGCCTCTGTGCCTTCCTTTTCTTCTCACTAAACTCCTCCCAGTTTCCCTCATGCTCAGGTTCCCAAGATAATTAAAAGCAGCATTAGGAGCAGAGATAGATGACGGGAACTGTCCCAAGGCTTGATAAAATTTATCTTTTCAGAGAATTCCAGCCAAGGAGAGAGGAAAAGCCTGCATGAAAGAGGTGTGAAATCAAAGCAGTAATCAAATTTAGGTACAATGAGAGAAGCTGAGGAGGTTTTCAATGTTCAGAACAAGATTAGCAGCTCCAGGCACAGGAGGGATGGGACAATTTCCCTGCTGTAACAACTCTGTGATGCAAATTGCATCTCAAACCATTCTCCCCAACTCTGGGACCTCTTCAGCCACAAACGTGGTGCTGAATTTTTTAAAGCAAAGTGGAAGCTGGTCAGGGAGGTGGTCTGCAAATAAAAACCACAGAGGACAGCTGGGAAGCACCACCTGGAGCAGAGAGGGGCAGAGTCTGGCCCTGAGGTGCAGCACAGCCTGAAACTCTAACAAATTAAAGAACTTACCACTTGGGGTTTTTTCCCCCAGGAGCTACAGAAGCTGCTTTATGGAATCCCTGCCTCCTTCACACCGCATCAGCCTGCAGGAGAGCCCAAGGATGAAGATTACAGCCCCTTCAGCTGCTGCTTCCATCTCCTGACTCAAATCTCACCAAAATCTGTCACCACTGGGCCTTCCCAAAGCCTCAGATTCACTCGGTCTGTGCAGGATTTCAGTTCTGAGGAGCACGAAGGGAGATAAAGGCACTTGCAGACACCAGAGAAGCAATTGCTGCCTGAGGTGCATTTCACTGCCCAGGTTAGTGCCTCTAAAACCATCAAAATCAGCCCCTTTGAGAGCACCAAGCCAACAGCAGGACATCAGGGCCTGCACATGGTTGGAAATGCCATTTTTTAATATTCTTCTCTCCGTCTCTCATTTCATGGTGCCATTGCAGGAGTTATTCCCATCACTTGGCAATCAGCTTCAGATGGATTTTTAGTGCTGAGCAAATAAGAGGCAATTTTACTTTGTCTCCAATGAATGAAATTTCACCTAAATCAGACAAACTCTGTGTTCTGAGGCTGGCCAGGCACTAACCACTGCTAGGTCCCCAACCTGGATGTCAAACTGCTTTAATACTGAAAAGTTAAATTTATTTGGCTTTGTGTACAAGATTAGTCTCTCTCAAAAGAATTGGAATCCATATAATTGCATTTCCAAGCACTAAACTCAGACCAGCCACAAAGAGCACAAGAGACAAGAAAAGAAATAGAGATTTCTAAGGAGATGGAAATTGAATGCTGAGTTTTTTCCCATTATAGAAAGTTTCATAAATTATCACCTGCCAGCTCCTTGCCTTCACTTGTGTGGCCACCACTGAATACACTCACAGATAATGTGAAAATGTTTGTCCTACTGAAAAGTGGGACTAGAAGTAGAAAAAGGCTCAGATATCTGAATTAAGACAACATAATGAAAAGAGCTGCCTTATAATAGCAAGATATGATGGACAGCAGGAATGGCTGAAGCCAGCAGAGATAAGTCCATGAACTATTCATGCTACAAAGATTTCTGACAAAACCCCCAATAACCCAAATACAACGTTTTGTCTGGCAGAGCTGATAGGAACCCTGTGCATTTAATTCAGTCATTGGCAGCAAACAGAGATCAGCTTGAAGCTCCTTTGGTCCACTACTACTTATTTTTGCACCCAAAAAATGTAATTACATCTACTCTTTGGGAAGAAATTACTGCTTTGAGTGGTTCAATG
Organism: Melozone crissalis; assembly: GCF_028551555.1. Classification (NCBI taxonomy): domain Eukaryota; kingdom Metazoa; phylum Chordata; class Aves; order Passeriformes; family Passerellidae; genus Melozone; species Melozone crissalis. The sequence goes on from NW_026535821.1 coordinate 2,918,135, forward strand.
CAAAGAGATTCTTCCCATACCCACTCATAATCAGTCACCAAGAGAAATATTTTCTAAAAGGATCTCTTCAAAATTTTGGAGTGACTTTCAACATAAATAACTGGGTTATTTTGCTCAAAATGATAAGGGAATTGAATTGGGCTCCCTCATCTTAAAAAGAAGTGTTTCTTCCTGGTTCTTCACAAAGAGGAACAAAACACTGTTGCAGCAGACTGAAGGGAGGAAGAGGTTTTTTTCTCCCTGAGCTGCACAATAGGAGACAATTTTTTTGCCAAGAGGCAACAAAACCCAGCCGATTTCCAGTTCTTTTAGTCTAAGGGAAAAGCTCTGAGGATCTCAGCTGTGGGAGACACAGAGTGGCAGGAGCAGGGGATCTGCTGGGGGGTTTTTGGGGTGGGGGACAGATTAAAGAAATACTCAAGCGAAACCTGTGAGAGGTCAAGACTCCATCCCTCAGAGGAGAAACTCGATTTGACCCAAATGCCATTCAAATCCAACCAACACTGAGGCATTTCCCCAAGCTCTGCTGAGCCATCAGGTACAACCCAAATCACTCTGTGGGACCAGGGCAGCAGATCCCAGGCATGGGACAGGGATGCTCCCCTGGGAAGTCACCTCCATTGCCCATGGGACTCACAAAATCTGCTTCTAAAGACCCCAACATCCAAAAAACTCCACATTAAAAGTCTTTAATTTGGGGTTTCCCTTCTCCACCTGTCTGCTGTCACTAGGCAGCTGCTCCACTTCAACACCCTTCTGATGAGTATAAATTTTCTCCTGATTCCCAGCCTAAAAAGGAAGTTATTTCCATTTATTCTTCTGCAAGTACTGGGAGCTTGTACCTGCTTTGCTCTTTCACTCCTGGTGTGCACATAAAATGCCAAAGCCAAGAGCATTTCCTTGTTTAAATCATGTCATTTGTCCTTATTATTTCTTTCCCATAAAATTGCATGGATTCGGTGCTGGCTCAACACTCAGAATATTGACAGCACAAAGTCCAGTTCTTACACTGACCTCTCCAAGTTTTGGACCAAGCCTGCAAAGAAGGAAATACAGCAAAGAAATTCCAAACAGGGGCCCTAATAAAGGTAATAAAATGCCACCTGTGTTTGCTGCATGGAAGAATAGTGCTGCTTATTAAATCATTACAAACAATTAAAGCAGCCGAGGGGAGGAAGACAGCACTATCCTTTCCAGCTCCCCAGCCCTCTGCTACTGGCAGGAATTTCAAAATCACAAATCTCCCAGCAGAAATACCTCAGCAATTGATTTGCTGCTCGTGGAACACAGCAGGCACACACCCTGGTTTTCCTGACCAGAAAAGGAGAATTTGCCTCGATATTTTTCCCCGATGTTTTGTGATGTCAAATCCCCCTCCCTGCCCTGAAGTGACATGTTTCTGTAGGGTGGCAGCCCTCTGGAGAGGCACAGAGAGCTTTGTGTCAGTGTAAGGGATCCCCACAAGGGCAGATCCCTAATTCAGGCTCCATCTCTGCTTACATGCAGTTCCTAGCAGAAAATTCATTGCATTTCCCCAGAACAGGTAATTTCAAGCACAGAGCTGTTCTGCCTTCCACAAAAGCAGCGTTCCAGGGATTGCTTTGGAGACCAGCATCAGGAAACACAGCAACACCTAACAGCCAGGACCATCCAAACCCACTTATCAGCTCACCCCCACATCTCCTGGACTCACTTGAATGCCCAGGAGAGTCTGAAGAGCCAACTGTTTTCTAAGAAATGGTTGTGCAATCAAAAGGTAAATGACAGGGACAACCAACCCCACACAGGTGCCCCAGGCAGGAGAAAGAGCAGGAGGGATCCATCCCTTACTGACAGAGGTGCAGCTCAAGTGATGCTCTCTCACTGTTTGGGTTGTCTTTGTTACTTTTACATTAAAAACACATCCTCTCAGGAGACAGTCTCATTTAAATCTTCTACCTCTTTAGCTTTGTACACTCAGCCCATTACATTGAAAGATTTTATCTTAATTTCTTCTCCAGGAAAGAAGTAATTGATCTTTTATTTGTGGCACTTTAAATTGGCATGTTGACTACAAAAATCCACTGCTCATCACATCAAAAGTTGATCCAATAGTGCCAATTACTCCAGTAATGGAGATCTTTAGAAGGATGGGTGGAAAGGAACAGGATCAAAATGGATGGGTCTTCTCAGAGGAAGAAGCAGCATCTGGGAAGACAGCACAGCTTTAAATTAGGATATCTGCTGTGCATGGCAAGACAAAACACAGCCCATTCCTCATCCTGGCTCTGGATGTGGTTCAACCCACTCGTCCCCAGCTCTGGAGGTGTGGTGGAGTCTGATCCTCACTCCCCTGGCAAATGACAGAGCTGAGCTGATCTCAGCCTGGAATCCCTGAGGGTTGACAGCAAGGACTCCTACCAGATGTAACTTGTGTTTGCAACAAGCACAGCATCCACTGGCAGGGAATGATTTGCTCTTCATCCTTCCCACTCTCCAGGTATTTCTCTAGGAAAATCCACTCTCTAATGGGGACAAAGCAGTAGATATGGAAGGCTCTGTGTGCCCCAAAAAGCCACCAGCCTGTTCACCCCACAGCTTTGCCACTCACAGCCACCAGCTCTGCACAGAGCAGGCAGCAAACTGGTGACTACTGGCACTGCCTGTGGTCTGAACTGGGAACTGTGGATCACCATCAAGCTGCAAGTGTTTTCTAGTGGGAAGTATTTTACCCAGTTCCATACAGATTCTGGTTCTGGGTCAGCCCCACAGCAGCTTTGGGGAGTGTTTAGGTCAACAGGATCTCCCCAGGCTGCAGCTGGAGCTTGGGGCCTCCTTCCAAACTACAGCACAGTAAAAAAGATATACGAAGGTCACAATGAAAAATCCTCTGCTTAGCCTTCTTTAGTGTCTCTCAACTCCTAATTGTGATTGTAAAATGCTATTTAGGAAGATCAGACTGATCAAAATCAGGACACCTTTGTGGATTTTTGTAAAAATGTGTTTTGAAGCTTTAAGATGACGGATTTTCACTGAAGTCGTTATTCCTCTTACAAGTTTTTCAGCATCCTGTTGTTTTGACTTTCCACTCTTATCTCCTGCCAACTTTTACCTGCCCAGAGCCAATTGTTTTGCTGACAGCTGCCATGCCCATGTGCCATTTTCTGAGCATCACCTGCATGAAGCCTCAGGGGCTCACTAAGGAAAACTCACTCCTTCATATTCTTTGCAGAACCAGGGAAGATCTTGCTTGGAAGATCTCTTGCCCAATAGAAAAAAAGAGTTTTTTATTCAAACCTACTCTATGTGCCATCACTGATGTATTTTTGACTCAAAGAAATTTGTTTATTTTCTGTTCTTAAATCAGGAGTGAGCAGCTCCATGAGCAGCACCACAGCAGAGGAAACACAAAGAGGCTGTTACTCAAACACCATCTCTGAAGGGATTGTGCTCTGCTTTTCAGATGAGATTAAGAGCTCAATTACAGTAGAGAAAAAGGCTTTCATTAAATCACACATAGAACATAATAAGGACAAATTACAAATCTCTTCAGAAGCAAATCTGTGTCAGACTGCTGGGTAAGGAGGCCCTTTAGGGGAGGCCTTCAGAGGTCTCTCCTGCCCTTCTGAAGAAATGAGTCCTGCACACCTCATCTCACCATGTTTTTGAGGAAAGCTTACAACCAGATTCCTATGGGGCATCCAGTGTGCAAATCCCATGGACAGAAATATCCACTGGCCTCTGGATTTGCAGATGTGAACCTGGAGGTGAGGGACTGGATGCTTTTCCCTCCCCAGAAACCCAAGGCACTGCATGGCAGAGCTCAAAGTGGCCAGCAAAGGGTTACCCAGAATCCTGCACCTGAGAAAGGGGAAGCCCAGGTTCAGTCACAGAGTCGTCACCACTTGATTTTGTTCCCTTGTTATTTTGCTCTCCTGGAATGTATTATGGTTAATTAAAGGCAGTTAGCTAATTGGATGGTAAGCAGATGCTGGTTAAAAAAAACCAAACCACTGTTCCCCTTTGAAATGTCAGATAGGAGATTAATTGAAATTCCCTTTGAAAAGATATCCCCAAACCTCCTAATCTGTTGATGGAAAAAGTCAAGGAAAAGTCAAGGAGAAAAGAAAGAACAATGTTTTTCAGGAGGTTTCACAACTGAGGCAACTGCAACCGCCATCAAGCATTAGGATTGAGGATTGTCATTGCCACACAAGGAAACCTTTCAAAGTCTCAAAATCTTCCACTGAACAGCAGTGCCAGAATGCCCCAAAGCTGAATAACAATCTCATGAAGGCATAATATTTCCACCAAGACCAGGATGAGATGAGTAGGAGAGGATGACTGGGGCTCTTCAAAAGCCAGACCTCAGAGCTGAGACAGGATTTAATCCTGATATCCCTCTGGTTATCCAGAAAAGGATCAAGACATGTGAGGGAGCTCAGAAAGCCAGAGTGCTCAAAAAAGCAGCATGTACACAGAAGGAAGAAGAGAAATGATACAGCTGGATGCTTCCTAATGCTCTTCTTTGGACCGACCTGGTGCAGTGAGTCACAGAAAACTTGCTCTAAACATGAGTGACAGAACTGAAAATGCTCACTGGTAAGTGTGGAGAAATGGCTACATGACAGAGGTCATGTAGACATTCGCTTGTTAGCTGACCAGGGGCTGGGAAAGTACCAAACACAGCTAGTTTGAGTTTTTGCACCTGCAAGATAGCGTGTCCTTGGGCCTAGCTGGGTATGATAACAAGTAGACAGAGAGACGTGGGAAATAGGGAATGTAGGCCCAAACGAATGAGGAAGAGTTGATGGTATAGTTTAACCAATAGTTTGCTTGGCTTACAGAATATTCATAAGCTTATTACTTACTGTATAAGTGTCTGATGCTCTCTTCAATAAATGGAACTTGCTTATCACTCACATTGAGTGCCCGAGTCTCCCCTCACCAACAAATGGCCCATCCCCGACAAAGGCCTCATTCTGCAACAAATGGTGCCTGAACAGTGACCCTATGGACCCTACAGACTCTACAGACCCTACAGACCCTACGGACTTTACAGAAGATTTGGGCCTGCGAGCCACGGTCGGTACAGTATTTGGGTGTCAGTCCCGACGCAGCCCAGGAGGCACAAAAAGCGGGCCCTGCCTTAGGCGACCATACAGAGGAGTCTTGGAAAAAGGCGAAAGGGTGGGCTTCAGTGCCCTGGCAACCTCACAGGAGAGTCCAGCTGACTGAATGCCTGGCGACCTCACAGGAAAGTCCAGCTGATTGAATGCCGTCAACGTTTTGCAAAGGGTTGCAGCAGCGCTGACTATCAGGTTAGAAGGTAATGGAAAGGCAAGAGGCTAATCACCTTTTTAGATGCTTTTTAGAGAAACGAGGATTACAGGGTATAGATTTGCTTTTTAGAAAAGCGGGGACTATAGACTGTTGACTTGGGAAGAGAATTCCAGAGATTGCTGCATATACACTTGCAAAAACGTGCGTTATGGTGCTGGCACTGCAAGTATATGCACAGTGGGTCAGCGACCCTGCTGTGATGGCGGCAGCAGCCACGGCTCGGGGCACCTGCGGGGCTGTGCCACTCCGAACTCGGCATGGGCGCTGTGCCGTGGGGAGCAGCCACGGCGGGCAGCTCACCTGAGATGCTGCGCTGCAGCGGCGGTAGCGGCGGCAGCCGCAGGGGGAGCGGAGCCGCCACTGGGGGAGCGACCCGCGCCGCCATGGGTGCAGTGCTGGGTGCGGTGCAGGCAGTGAGTCAGCCTGCTGACGAGTCTCGCGAAACAAGGAGCCCAGCGCGGGGGGTTCACCCGCTCCGACACAAGCGGCGCAAGACCAGAGCGCTTTTCCAGTGCGAGCGCTTCTCCCTCCGCCCCGCAGCCAGCAGGGGCCTTAGTTTCGACTTGGCAACCTAAACAAACTGTACCTTAACAGACTCCAAGTATAGCTGCGCAGCTCAGCCGGCGCCGCCATGGACAGTGTCTCCGGGGTGCAAAACTTGGTGCGGCCAGCCGGCGCTCAGCGAGCAGCAATACGAACAGCCACAGAGCCCGAGCGAGGCGGGTGGTGCCGTGCCCGCGGTGCGGTGCGGTACGCACCGGCAAGGCTGGGTGTGCGGAACTCAGCGGCAGGTGGGCAGCCCGTGGTGGGGGCCGCTGTGCCCTGCTGGCAGCCTGAAGCGGCGGCGGCGACGGCGCAAAGAGGGCGCAGCGCGGTGGGGGGGGCCCACTGCCGTGGGGCTGCGACTCGCGCCGCCGAAATGCTGCGCTGCGTCCAGCAGCAACTCCGTTAACCCACTGCACCACAGTGACACGAGCAGCAGCGACCCAATCCCAGGGCCTTCTAAGCGTGACTACTTTCCCACCTCCGCCCCGCGGCCGGCAAAAGCTTCAGTTTTAGACCTAACAGCCGTAACAAATGTGACTCTTGTCAAAAAAAGAAAAGATCCCTACTGCAATTAAGAAACCAGTGATAATAAATAAGCGACACCAAGGAGCATTACTATCAAGACGTTCCTCACCTAAGTTTTGTTCTTCCTGTCAGAGACTGTGAAATAGAATGAGTAGTGAATGCGTGGGCCAAATTTCGGCCGATTTGGCTTAGCGTCCATTATTGCTGCCTTAAAATCACCTGTATTAACATAGACTTTAACATCAGAAGCCCGGATAACTCAGTCGGTGGAATATCAAACTCTGAAATTGTATTTTGAAAAATTTAAAAATGTTAAAGACATGTTAAAGCGATTGTATAAGCAAGATGTAATAAGTGTACTTTTTGTATTCTTTGAGCTTTGCTTGGACGTAGTAGATGTAAAAGCAAGCACTGAATTCAAAAGAATTTTTCCACAGCTATACCTTGGACAAACTCCTTATGTTTAGGCGCATTCAAGTGTAAAAATGCTGTAGCAAACACATGAAAGAAGTTGTTTTAGCTTAGTATTTTAGAGTCAGGCCTGTAAGTAAGTTATAGTAAATTCTACATTCTATTCTATTTCTATAGTAGGTTCTATCTGTTGCTAATAGTTTAAGTTAAATTATCTATTTAGTGCCAATAAATGTTAAATACTGTTAAGGTTGTTTTGTTAAGTTTATGTCCTGTTAGGTTTAAGTGCTGTTCAGTTTAGTTTCTGTTAAATTTAGGTGTTATTAGGTTTAAGTGAAGTTAGATTCTGTTACATTTAAATTATATTAAGTTTAAGTTATGTAGAATTTAAAGTCAGTTGATTTCTGTTAAAATTAATTTCTGTTAAATTTAAGTGATTTTACATGTAAGTTCTGTTGATTTGAAAATCTGTTAAGTTTAAGTTCTGTTAAGGCTAAGTTTTGTTAAGGTTAAGGTCTGTTAAACTTAAGTCATGGTAAGTTAAAGTTCGTTGAGATTAATTTCTGTTAAGTTTAAGTAAAGATAAGTTTAAGTGATGTTAAGTTCTGTTAAGTTTAAATATTTTAAGTTTAAGTATTTTAAGTCTAAGTGCTATTAAGTTTAAGTGATGTTATACAGATTTATGCTTTTATGCTAGGCATTTATTTTATGACTTTTGTGCAAGGTGTTGTCGTGAACATCAGAGAAACTCTAGTTAGAAGAGACAATCAGAAGCATTTGTGAGTAGAGCCACTCCTGTTTGAAATATATCTGCTGTTTGAGAATGGAAAGCAAACTTACCAGACAATTGACGCAGATGAAACCTGCGCACATGTTGCTCCTGTAGCTTATTTTTGTAGGTTGTATTGGCACACCTGAGTTTTGTTTGAGCCTTGTAGCAGCATAGAATCCTTTTTGTATCTGTCTTATGGCATATCCTATAAATAGTGATAGCCTTTTCGGTTTGTCTCCCTGGCTTAGATCCCTTGTAAGAGAGAAGCCTTGCTAGTGGAGAACACTGCTTGTAATGTAATAGTTGTTAGAATTGCCTATTCTTGAATTGCAAAGAGTATGACGCAGTTAACCCATCAAACCTTGCCTGTGCAACAAGAAAACAGGGGAATTTTGGAGAAATGGCTACATGACAGAGGTCACGTAGACATTTGCTTGTTAGCCAACCAGGAGCTGAGAAAGTACCGAACACAGCTAGTTTGAGTTTTTGCACCTGCAAGATAGCGTGTCCTTGGGCCTAGCTGGGTATGATAACAAGTAGACAGAGAGACGTGGGAAATAGGGAATGTAGGCCCAAATGAATGAGGAAGAGTTGATGGTATAGTTTAACCAATAGTTTGCTTGGCTTACAGAATATTCATAAGCTTATTACTTACTGTATAAGTGTCTGATGCTCTCTTCAATAAACGGAACTTGCTTATCACTCATATTGAGTGTCCGAGTTTTCCCTTACCGACAAATGCCTCATCCCCGACAGAGGCCTCATTCTGCTACAGAGACCTATTCTACAAAGTTCCCTTAGCCAAGGTGCAAAGCTCTGTCCTTGGAACAAATCATCTAACCATGACCCACCATCTTCCTTAATTGGAGCTGTCAAATCTTTCAGCTTTTGTATGCTTTTGTGGATGGATTCAGATTGATCAGAAAGGTTCATGCAACACAATCCTTCAAATTCCTCACAACCATGTCCATGTGCCTGTAAAAGAAAATCAATTGCTGCTCTGTTCTGTAAAGTTGCATGTCTGACAGCACTAACATCAGTCATCATGTCACTAATTGCAATGGAAGTAGCACTGTCTTCTTTCTTCAGACAACACCCCAATCGGTATAGTGGTTTCATGCCTCGCCCGAGGCAAGTTGATGGAGAAATCAAGTTGATGTACCTCATTTTGCAGGGCCCTAGGGTCTGAAATTGCTATTACAGTTTTCTTTATAATGATGGGCACATCTTTTTTCTCTGTGTTTTCTCTTGATGGCTTACTTAACACTAGGTGCTATCACAGTGAGTTGTCTGATGCTACATGGGCCACATTTAATTTCTGAGGGAATGTCCTGCCAGGCTCTATCTCCACAAATGAGCCAATATTCTGTTGCTTATTGTCATGGGGACTCATCTAGGTCATCTACTCGTCAGCAGTTTCACCCTTAGGGGGCACTGGGGTAGTACAATTGCACCACAAACTTGAGTATCTATCCTCAGGATGATGGGGAGTAACATTTAACTGTGGCTCTCCCTGGTACTGAAACTCAGCACAAAATTCCATCACCAATGAACCAGGAATTCCAATTCTTGAGATTCAGAAGGTGCTTTAAGAGGATCAGGGGCCCAATGATGCCATCTGGTTATGGGATTGGTCTCGTTGGCAGCCTCACACCAATATTTGTCACCATTGGGTATTGGCTACTCCTTGGCTGGCACAGGCACACCGACCAAACAGGTTGCAAAGGGTTTGTCTGGGCTCAAATTGGTCAAACACATGGCGTCTGAGCCTGCTGACTTGGCTAAAGCAAGGCAAACATTCATTTTTGGTTGATCTACAGGCATGTATGCACAGCAAAAGCAAGCAAGCAAAACCAACAAGCGCCAGTATATCATTTGATCAAACTCGGTGTTCCTGTTCAGCTGTTTTTTGGCAAAAGCTTCCCCATCTATTTCAGTTCTCAAGCAAATCTTTTAGCACTTGTTCAGGGACTGGCCAACTATAGGGCACTAACCTTCAATTTTTACAAATTTGGATATCTTAGACTTCTTTTGAACACAATGGACACCACGCTTTTGCTGAAAGAGCTCTATGATACAAACCATTTCCACAGTCCAAAAATCAACATCAAACTCAAGATTTGTAGCTTTCACAGGTTGAACAGGGAACGTCTGGCATGAACCGTAGCTTCTCCGTGCAGCTCACGTCTGCGTGCTCATTTCCCTGCTAGTGGAATTGTCGCTGTGCTCTTTCACATCCTTCGTGGGGACCTACTTAGGTCCAGCACCTGTGCAAATACAAGCATACCCTTTGCCCCAAGCGATTAGTGCAAATGGTCCTTCAATTTGTCCTAACTGAAGGTTTCTGATCAAAACTGAAGGATTTTCTTTCAATTTTGCCTGTGTGCTGTTTGAAAAGTGCCTAAAAATTGGAGGATTAGGTCCTGCAAATGAGCTATTCGAAACATAAAGACGTCTAAAGCTTTGCTCAACCTCATCTGGGGTATTGCTTCGGCCATTCCCCCTTTTGTTGATCTAGAATGGGTTTTAGAGTGTGGTGCGTCCTTTCAACAATTTCCTGACCTGTATGGGAATAGGGAATTCCAAAAGTGTGGCGAACACCCCAGTCCATCAAAAATGTGGCCAATTTTTGAGCTGTGTATGTGGGACCATTTGTCAGTTTTCATCTCGTGGGGGATCAGTTTGGCGAGCTGTGGACCCAGTGACACTGACAAGGACAAAAGCAAAAGACGAGAGGCGCTCTCTCTTCCCGGGACCAAAATCCCACAGCTTTAATGGAGAACAGCTCCAGGAGAGAAAAGGAGTGTCCAAGGGAGGAAAGAGGATGTCCAGGGGAGGAAAGAGAGTGTCCACCTCGTGGCAGAAGACTTTAAACCCTTGGGGAAGGGGGTGGTAGAAAGGAACTGCCATAGTTCAACATGATAAATCACCACACTGTAGTTTTCTGCATAAATTGCTGCACTTGTTGCAAACAAAATCCTAAAATCTCCCCAAACACAACCGTGCAGTCCCAAATGACCACAGTGTGGGAGAAAAACCACTCAACCCCCCTGTATACCCAAGCACCAGGTGTCACAGGGAGCACCAACCCCTGCAATTAGAAAGTCCACACACACAGGCTCACGGGAAAAGGAGTATCTCTTTACGAGGGGACAGAGTGCTCACTTTTCTCAACACATCACACACCATAAATCACAAAAGATCCATCCACATCATCTTCCTCAAACATTCACACACTGAAAACACAACCACAATTACAACACACAGGAAAAATTGCAGCAATAAAACAGGAATTGCTCAATTCACCCCCAGAATTGCTAGCAGGTCCTTATTGACACAGCAAATGCTTTCTGCCAGCAGCCAGACCCAAACCCAAAAGGTACAGGTGTACGTTGTGCACAGGACATCTCTGTGTGACTTGTGAACAGCCCTTTCCCTGTGTACGCCTTACAGGTTACTTTATACAGAGTTAAACGTTCCCTTTCTCCTCAGTCCCAGCAGTCTTGTCTGTCCCCCATGAGGAACAGCCAAGAGCGGAGGTGCCTCCAGGAAAGGAATGTCCTGGCAGCACCCAGAGACATCCAGAGCTCGGTTGTTCTCGCTGGAGCAGAGAAGCGTTCCTGCTGAGGTCACCAAATGAGGTGTGGAATAGAACTCGCCACAGTTAAAGGTAGAAGGTGGTATGTTTATTACAGCCAGGCACACGAGGAGTTGTCTCCTAAAGACATGTGTGAAGAATCACTGCCTCTCTACTATCTAAAAAAGTCTTACATATTAATATAATTCCCAAAATTATTAATACATATTCATTAGGTAAACCCACCTGCTCCCTTTGTATTCAAATGTATTATAACTGAGTCCAAAGTTCCTTCACATTTGCGGATTCTTTCACTTCAAATGGGTTGGTGGCTTTTAAAGTGGCAAATGGTCTCCTTCTGATGAAGGCCAAGATGTCTTCCTCAATTTGACCTCTTTCCTTATGACCTGTTGGCAGGCTTTCGAACCCCTTGGCTATAGCTGAAGTTTCGGGGCCCAGGTGCAGGCTACAGTCCTCTTCTTTGTCACAAAGAAATCCGCATCCCATCCCGCTTCTTTAAACATAGTAAAGACAGGCAAGTGATATATTACCCTAGCCTTAACTACCTTATCTGCTAAAAATTAACCATCCCTTATTATTTCTACTCTTCTTGCTATACTCTTTCCCCCAAACTAAATCTTACTAAAATGTTAACTCTTCCAGTTCTTTTAAATCTTTGATTCATTGGCCTCATCTCACATGTCAGCCATGTGTGAACCGATGCCATAACTGGGAAATTCCACTCTTGAGCAGGAGATGTAAGGCCTGGTTCTGAGCTGGAAGGATGAGAAGGATGAGATGCACAGCGTTTTGATCCAGGGGATGTCCTGAAAGTGCACTGCCTACCTGCCCCTGCTGCTGAGCACCACGCTCCATCTCCTTCTCCTGCTCAGCAAATTTTTAGGAATCCAGGGCTTGGTATGTATTATTTGCTACTGCAACAAATAGAATGAATTTGCTTTGCAATCCCAGTTTTGTCCTGGGTTATTTTGTGCATGGGTCTCCTCCTGAACCCGTGTCAAAGACCGGCAGGGACCTACAGGATGCTCCTATTTTCATGAGAGTAAATTCGGAGAAGTGATTTAAGTATCAATAAGTCAATAAGTATCAATGAGTAAATCAAATAATTTGGGGGAATATTTAGCCTGTGAGTTTCAGCAAAGTATTGAATATGTCTTAGATCCATGGATACAAAGCAGTAAGTGAGATTGCTGGGGGTGCATGTGTTAGGGAAGTGATTCCCCACACACCCAATGCTGAGATCAAGGATTGCCTCTCTTCTAACCCTGAGCTGGCAGCAGGGATCGGGCCCTGCTTGGTAACATTCATTTTGAAGACCTATGTTGAGCAGGTAAGAATGGTCAAAATGAAATCTTTTCCAGCTGTTTCCCTTTGATTTACCTGTTTGAGGGTTAAAATTCTGTGCTGCAGGTGTCCTGGGTGTGTGCAGAGCAGTGCAGCCCCAGAAACTCCTTGGCTTGCCCACAAGTTGTCATGCCTTGTTGCCAGGTGTGCCCAGCTGTGGCAGGAGAAGGAGCCCGCAGCGCAGTGGGCACCATGCCCTGCCCAGCCGGGGCTCTCTGGCACAGAGCAGCAGCAGCGCCAGTGCCGTTGAACCTGCTCATGCCTTGGCTTCCCCTGGCACACAGAAGCCTCTGGAAATCAGCACCGCCAGTGGCGTTCCCAGCTTGGAGCAGCTGCTGCTGGTGGGCAGATGCTGCCAGTTCGACTGCTGCCAAAGGGGAAGAAAGGCAGAGATGTACATGCACCGGAGCCCTGGGCATGTCCAATAAAGGTGCAAATATGTGGGGAGATTTGTTAGGAAGCATTTCAGCTGTGATGCCAACAGTGGCTTCTCTCCTGGTTCTGTGTGTTCTAGACAAGTAATGCAATGGTTGGTTCTGACAATTAAAGAAGCAGATGTTATGTGGATGTTCAAATGTGTAGTGATGGTATTGTAATATATCCTCACATAGTCCTCTTTCTCGTCCCCCTTGTAACAGCCTTGGTAGTCAGGGCATTTGGGGAGGGCTGGCTTGTGACCAGCAGGCAGGGTGTAACAACACCTGACCTCCAGTCAGGATGCAAGAAAGTAATCTCCGCCAATGGACAGCAGAGAAAGAGTTGACTGACAAAACTTTTGGAGGGGGCTAAGGGTATAAAAGGCAGAGCGTCCTTTTTGTAGATGAGCACATGGCTGCTAGTCACAGAGACTCCCAATGCTGCAATTTTTCCTTAGTCAGTCCTTTGTTGAGGTTTACTAAATCTTTAAAATTTTAAAAGTGAGAGTCATTTCTCACATGTGCAATGCTGTGGGCCATTTTCTTGGTCTGGTTTCCTTTGCTTGTGTCCCATCTGAGTGCTCAGCTGGGGTACAGGCTGTAGGTGCTTGGGGCACTCTTGGAGTTCCTCTTGGATCCCCTGAACAACAGGGTTTGGCCCATGAGGGGAATTTTTGCTGCTTTGTGACAGAGAAGAATTTCCCAGGCTCTTTTGTGTTTGCTGTAGGAAATGTTGGTTATTGCTTTGCATAAACTCACAGACCAACAGAGAGCTGTCCCTTTGTGATGTCAGGGCACGGTTGTCACCTTGTTGTAGTGACATCAGAAGGTTGCCTTGGTGCACGGAAGGCCTGAGTGTCAGAGCAGCCCTAGTGCATGCTCACATCAGGAGAACTTTCCTGGTTGGCACCTTTGTAAATGGGTAGCTGCCCACCAACAAGAGTCTTGTGTTTTCCTTTGTCGTGGCGAACTCCCACAACACTGCTACCATGTTTCACCATCTGGCCACGGCAGCTTTTGCTGCTTATGGTGTTTGTTTTTCCACGTATTATGTGACACACTTCTTTCATAAGTACAGGTTTCAATTCTACTTAGGCTAAGGTGTATCCTAACCTGACTTTTGTATGTCTTCCTGCTCTTGCTTGGTGGCTGAGTTTCTGATTTTGAAAGAGAAAGAGCATTAGGATGCCACTGGTTTGGTAAAGCTCCTGTCAAGAGGTTCAGCTAAAAAGGGGGTGTCTGTAGCCACAGGGGCAGCATTTGCAGGGGAACCTGCAGGGCTCCGTTCCCTCCACGGGAGAGTCTGTGGCAGCAGAGTCTGTCATTTCCTCAGGTTGCTGGGTCAAGCAGGACACCTTTGAAAATGTAGACTGGCAGAGCTTCTTGGAAGGCCTTCTAAAAACTCTGCAGTTGTTCCCAGAATTCAGAGAAAGCCTATTTCTTTTTAAATTTTGTCATGAAAGAATTTGACTGTCTAACTTAATAACCTTTTACTGAGTGCTAAAATAGTTATTCCCTTTGAAAGGAAGTGCAAACTCTAAAGCAGTGAGTGTCTGCTCCTGAACCCTAGAGGTGCTGCTGTGCTCTTCCAAAATCGAACTGCTGCTGCTCAGGGGGATTTTGGAAAGCTTTTCTGGGCAACTGTTTCCTGCAAGTTAATGAGAATTAGTGCATGTAACTGAAAAAAACAAAAAAGGACCTGAAGGAGAGGATTTCAGAAGCTCTTTTATGTCTTTGGTAGAACAGGAGCATTGAGTGTTAAAGAAGAATTTGCATTTTCTTGGTCATATTTGTATTCATTTACTGGCAAAACAGGCCAAAGTGTAGGCACAAGCAAGAATATTGTCCTGATCCCTTGCTGGCTGTGTGAATGAAATGCGTCTCCTGGAGGCATGTTGTGAAACGGGAAATCATCCCTGTTTGGGATGACTTGTTCTGTGGGATTCAGCAGCCCAGGCAGTTTTATGAGAGCATCTGGTTCATTTTCCCTTCCCACTACAGGACACCTGAAGCGTGTATTCAGCAGTGCTGAAGAACCGTGAGGTGAGTGAGAAAGGGACATTTCATGTTCCTGGTGCTTAAGAATTGTAGAGGAAGATGTGAGCTTGGCCACTAGCAGTAGACTGTAGAGGGCCAGCTAGGAAGGCCAAAAGAAAATCCATTTTCATGCCTGCAAGAAAAATAACAAAGGCAGAAATGGATATTTTTTGATTTCTATATCAGAGCTTTGAAGAACTACAAACCTAATTTTGCAGAGAGAACCTTGCTTGCTGATGGCAGATAGGGTGGAATATATACATAGGAGGGACTTCCTGTACAGTTGAATTAGGCCATTTTAATTTAAACAGTCTCTTAGAATTCTGTTCCTATCAAACTTTATGATGTCTACTTAGAAGATGTGATTATAGAACAGGAAGGCCATCTTGCCATGGTGCCTGCAGTATCTGAAGGGAAATGGGCACCTTTGTGGCTGGGGAGCTGCGTGGGCCAAAAGGATGCAGGGCTGGTGGCCGTGAGCAGCTGAAGATGAGGCAGCGTGTGGCCAGGGGGCCAAGAAGGCCAAGGACACGGTGGCTGTGCCAGCAGCAGTGGGGCAGCAGGAGCAGGGCAGTGAGCGTGGCCTGTGCTGGGCAGCGCTGCGGCCACAGCTGGAGTGCTGTGTGCAGCTGTGGGCCCTGGGAAGCAGAAAGTCATGGAGGGGCTGCAGCGTGTGCACAGAAGGACAGGGGAGCTGGGCAAGGGGGTGCAGCACAAGGCCAGGGAGGAGGTGCTGAGGGAGCTTTAGCCTGGACAATGGGGGCTCGTGAGGGACCTTCAGGCAGACTGCCATAGATCCCTGCCTTAGATCCATAGATCCAATGCTCAGCACAAGGGGTGTTTCCCTGCCAAACATCCCTTCACTGCATCCAAGTGCTTTAGACACTGGAGTAGGTAACACTTTCATATTTTGTTTGTTTGTTTGCTAGAAGGGGAAGCCTTGTGTAATTTCTCCTTCTGCAGGGAGCAAGGGAGCTTTTTCTCAGTTTTCCTGCCCTTTTCCAGCACTGGCAGAAACACATCACTTTCAGGGTAACGGCTCCCATGTCTTTTGGCAGCCCAGGGAATCAGTGTGTATTGTGTTTGGGAATTGAGCAGGAAATCAATGCCCTTGCATTCCAGCTGGTGCTCAGAGATTAGAGGAGCTGGGAGGGGCTGGGCTGCATTTCTGATTCCAGCCACTTCAGCACCACCAGTGTGATCGAGTCCAAGAGAGGAACTTGCCCGAGCACAGATGCACAAAGAGTGCAGTTCCCAGTGCAATGCTCTGGTTGCATTACATAAGGACCCACATGCTCCAGATTCCCCACGAGTGTGCTTCTTTGAAGCAACAGGAGAGCAATCTCAGGATTGTAGTTGAGCGGGGCACTGGCTACCAAGTTCTGATGTGTGTAGCAGCAGAGAAGACAGTAAAGAGAGATTTCAGTCATGAGATCTGTCTGTCTATCTATCTATCTATCTATGTAACATTTACATAATTAAACCTTCCTGGCTTGGGTCCAAGGCAGCTGGAGGTGCAAAGGTCACCTAAAGCATCCCTTTCAGGAAAGGATTAGAGACATGCTCCCCCGACCAGTTCTGAGCAGGCGGAGATGTTTTCCCCTCCAGATCTGGTGGGTTTTTTCCCCTCAGAGTTGTTTTCCTCCTCCGGCCTCTTCTGCCCTCAAGTCCCCAGTTAATTCTTTAAATTTCTGCCTGTCCTAGACAGGTGCAACAATTCCATGTTTAGGTGGTGTTTGTTGACTCTGGTCACACATGCATTATGTGACACATGGTTTCCTTCACTGGCATCCCCAGGGCTGTGTAAGTGCATTTGTTCATGGGGCCTTAGGAGAGTCTCTTTCCCTCAAGAGCAGCAGCAGCAGCAGCAGCAGCAGCAGCAGCAGCAGCAGCAGCAGCAGCAGCAGCAGCAGGGAGCGGTGGCAGGGTCAGGACGAGGAGCAGGTGGCTGTCCTGGCCCTTTGCTCCCAGGCCCCAGGCCAGGAGGGCTCTGGCTGCAGCAGGGCGCTCTTCAGGCAGCCCCTGGCAGCCTCTGAACGGAGCACGGCACGCTGCCCCCTCCTGCTGGTGCCACTTTTCTTCAGCAATACCCTAGCTCCTCTTCACAAGGAAAAAACTCCAGCAATCTAAAAAGAGATCATTCAAGTACAGTTCTACCTGCCTTTGCATTGTAGTTCAGGGCATGCATTTTTTTGTCTATAATTTCATTATTTTTATGAAAACATGCATTCACATCTTCACATTTTTGTGGTTTTAATTATTCATATACCTAAACACTCCGTTTTCAACTCTTGATTTATTGCAGTTGGTAATTTTGAGGTAGTATATTTTAAAATGTCACAAAACAACACCTTTTGGGTAGTTTTTCTCACTCTTAAAAAAATCCCATACGCCATTTTAGTCTCTGTCTCTCCAAGTTGGTTCATATCGGCCTATTTTAAATCAGGGCTACAATATTTTTATAGGATTTAGAGAGGTCCAATGAAATGCACACCAGTGATTCCTCTTGTGGAACATCAGGGCCCTACCATAAAGGCTCTATTTACTTTTTTTTTTCTCTCATTAGCTCAACTGCAAACACATGTTTAGTTGCAAACTTACACAAGATGAGCAAAATCAAAATGATGTGATGGGCCTTTGGGAGCTCCTTGCTGATCTTTCTGCTTCTTCAGCTGAGCAAGGCTCTGATCGAGGCAAAGAGATTGCACTTAGTGCTACACAACCATTTGGCTGGAACTCTGCTGATTTCTAGGAACAGCTGGAGGCCTCTATCTCCCCAGGATGTTTTGGCTGAGCCAAGCTTTGCTGGGTTTTGGCTGCAAATACCTTTTGCCCTTGCTTTCTTATATCCACAAGTACCATGGCTGGGCAAAAACTGCCACGTGGGCCATCTTCCAAAGGCACTTTGGCCTGGAGTTTGTGAATGAACGAGAGCCTCATCCACTTCCAAACCACATGAAAAAAATCATGAAAGAGAACTTCCCATCCTTAACAAACAACTGACAATTCACAAGTGGATGTAGAGCTTCTTTACGCAATGAAAAGGAAGGCAATCTTCCAATGGAGTTGTGCTTTCGCGAGTTTTTCTTCTGACTCCCACTCCCAGCTGGCACTGGAAAAAGTCACGTCTCTGCAAGCGTCAGTGTCTTCTGTCTGCCTTGAGTTGTTTTGCTGCAACAATCAGAACAGGCATCAGGCTGCAGAGAGGCTCAGCTGATGCTAGCAACAGGAGCTGCCCCAAGGAGAAAAAAGACATGAACTTTTACCTCCCAAACCCATCTCCCCAGAGGCTCAAGCAGGATTCCTCTGGTTCCCAGAAATACAAAGAAATAGGGCTGAGAAGACCCTTTGCAGCTATGTGTTCATGCCCAAGACTTGACTGATGCCATTTGAGTTTTGCCTTTTTTCTTTTCTCTCTTTTCTGTATTCCCTGTGCATCAATTTAGAGCTCTGTAGGCTACTCGATTAGTGACTACTTTTCCCAGTCCTTTTCCATGGCCTTTGCCTAAGCAGAAAGACAAACTTCCAGAGCTCCAAGCGCCAGGGGGTAGAAGACCCCAGTGTTATCTTGGTTCTTCCTGGGACAGACCCCTCCAGGGAGCTGGTGGACTCACCATCCCTGCAAGCCTTTGAAAGAAGACTGGATGTGGCACTCGGTGCTGTGCTTTAGTTGAGGTATTAGGCCACAGATTGGACTGGATCATCTTGAAAGTGTCTGTCTTCCAAGCCAGGGATTCTGTGATTCTGTGACTGAGGCAGCTTTTCCTGCAGCCCTGGAAAGGGCTGCGGGGGCCCTTGGCCAAGGACGGGGATCAGGGCTCGTGGAAAAGAAGCAAAGGGCTCAAGGCAAAGGCTGACAGGGCAGAGCTGCCCCAGCGCGGCGCAGAGCGAGCCTCATGTCCTCCTCCTCAACCTGCGCCCTCTGCGCTGCACTCTGCGGCGCCGGCGGCTCCTCTCGCTGCGGGGCTCCAGGGCGTGCTGGGGGCCGGGCCCCTCGTCTTCGGGAAGCGCCGGAGCCTCGGAGGCGAGCGGCTGCTGCTGTGGCCGGCAGGGGAGAGCTGCGGCTGTGGCCCCAGGCACGGCGAGCTGCTGCGATGGCCGGCTCCTGCCGCGGCTCCTGCCTCTGCTGCGGGCTCTGCTCCTGCCCTGTGCGCACAGACACGGCCGAGGGCTGCCCGGCAGCTCCGTGCCGCTCCGCAGCGGGCCCGGCCGGGCTGCTGCTCTCTGCGGCCTCTGCCCGCCGCTGCCGGCCCCGGTGCGCTCCCGCCTGCCTCTGCCGCAGCCGGGCTCACACGGGAGGCAGCACATTACCGCTGGCTCGGAAAAGCCCTGCCCGCAAACCGCCCGCCACGGCCTCGGCCTCAGGGCACAGGCTGCCGGCGTCCTCGCAGCTGCGAGCCGGCCCGGGCCGCCTGCCAGCCTCGGCCACAGCTCCCGCCTGTGTCTCCATGGCCGTGGCTGCTCGGCACAGCGGGCTGAGCACAGCCAGCGCCAGCAGCAGCTCCTCACGGGCCCAGGCCCTGGGCGCTCCGAGCCCACCCAACCCCGAATTCCAGCCCTGAGGGGCTTTGCGTCCCAATGCATCCCCTGGGGACAGCAGAGTCGGCCACTGAGCTCAACCCATGGTGACACCACCAAGTGACCAATGGAAAATTCACCAAATCCTCATCAGAGACAAGACAAAACTCCCATAGTCCCTGACAGCCTGAAGCAACTGCCAATTCCAGATCATTCCATCCATGTATGAAAAGAGGCTTTTGCATTAAAGCAGAAAAGACTTATCGAAAAGGAGGGCAAGAACAAACAACAAAGTTATTTGGACTCATGCTTCTTGTGTCCGTTAGAAAGGCCAAGAAAATGCACTCCTTGCTCTTCTGACACAGCTCTCTCTGTTCATGATGTGGGACAGCGAGTGCTGATGATGTGCAGGAGCTGATGCAAGGGACAGGGACGAGGATGCAGCAGGCACAGTGCCAAGCTGACAGAGGGATGATCTCTGGCAGTGGAACTGAAGGAGAAGAGTTTGCAGGCAGGACAGAAAATGGCTCTTCGTTTCACCTCTTCTTTCAGTGCTGCTAAGAATGTAGCCTGGAGCAAGCTGGGAACACCAGAGCCTGGAGCCCTTTCCAGGCAGGGCTGCATCAGACACAAACCAGCAGGGGACTGAGGAGCCCCTGGGGTGGCAGTGAGCAACCTGGGGCTCTGCTCACTGCTGCTGGCATTTTCTATTGAACCATCTCCAAGGACTTCTGTTGTGCTCTGTATTTCTAAGGGTTTTCCCCCTTGGTTTTTTTTTTGTTGTCTCCTGCACCTTTTTTTCTCCACGTTTTCCTATCCTGTCAGCAGCAGCCCTTGTCCAGAACTGGCTCTAAAATATCAGCAAAGTAGCTAGAACGACAATGGGTGGAATCCTGCGGCTCAGGAATTCGTATGCCAGAGCCCTGCCTGTGCCTCATGCTTTGTCAGGACCTCCTTCTCTGTGCAAAAACTAGGGATTAGTGGAGTCTTTTTGCCAAAGAGCTCCTGAGAAGCAAATGTTGTGCTAGGTTTCTCAGGAATGTATCCATTAAGCTCATTGCTGGCAAAGAGAAAGTAAGGCCAGGGTAGCAGAGCAGCTGGGAGCTGGTCACTCCCTGCAAAGGGCTGGTGCAGGATGTGGGAACACCACGTTCCAGGATGGGCGAGCAGGGTCAATGTGCTCAAGGTGCTGCCAATGAGGTTTGGGTTCACTTAGAGAGTAGTCAGGAGCAGTGAGCACTGCAAGATCCAGCTGCAGTCCCCATCCATGTCCCTTTCAGTGCTGGCTTTAGGGTGTCTGCAGCCTGGATCCAGAGCGCCCTGGGTGCTCCTGAGGCTGCCTTTGCACTCAGGGTGAGGATGCCCAGGAGCCCCTGAGGCCGGCAGTGGGGACCAGGGCTGGGGCTTGTGGCCTGGCAGGTGTGGCTCTGGGGGCTGTGACATGCCAGGGCATGGGTCACTGTCACTGCCCTCCGCAGCCCTGGCTAGCTCTGTGATGCTCCAGGGACAATGGCAAGAGTGGGGAACTGGCTAGGTTGGGGTTTTGCCTGAGCCAGAACCTCTAGGCCAAATGCCGAGCAGTAGAGACCCTTGGAGGACCGAGTGAAGGAAGCAGAGGAGGCTCTTCTGCGGCATAAAGTGCAGCAAATTCATCAGGAGAGGCGGGGGGAAGGTCGTGCAGGCAAGAATTCCCAAAGGGAACAGATGTTTAAAAAACCCCCACCATCCCTGTGACCGGATTTTTAAAATCTTCCAAAACAGGGAGTGGACACCATACAGTAACCAATAAGCGACTCTTGGGGTGTGGTTTTGAGGGCTACAACAAATCAGAACAAGGGGAGGAGAGAGTGTTGGCATAGGGATTGGATCTTAGGGTGAGGGACAGGGAACTTTCTGGAGCAAAGGGTAGGGTTTTGGCTGATAGATGGGGAAAAGGGGCTGGGTTGTCTTGACAGACAGGGAAAAATCTGGTGAGGAGGGAGGGGATTCCTCGAGGGACACTTGGGTAGGAGGGCATAACATAGGGGAGAAGCTAACTGTAATAACTCGGGGAGCACTTGAACATACCACTATATAACAGAACATTTGACTCAATAAACTAACACAGTGCAACACAGAAATTCAGGCTTTCGGCAGCTGAGAGGTGGCACTATTAGAACCCGCAGCAGCTGGTGAAAGCCATCTCTGTCCTTCAGGTTCTTGCTGTGTGGGAAGGTGTTGCGAGTTGTGGTGGCTGCACTCCCCCTTTGCTGGGAGGATGATCTGTACCAGGGCAGAGCAGAAAGCTGCCATGGTGAGCAGAACATGCTCAGAGCATTACAGTTCAGAGAATGGCACTGCCCCTGAAGGGCAAAAAGCTTGAAAGCATAGAATTCTGTGTGGAACCATTGCACAAATTTTCTCTTCTAGAACATGCCCATTTTTGTATGCTGTAGATGAATGCTCTGGGTTTTATAGAATACATGGGGTTTTTTTCTTAAGGTTTTTGGGAGAACTCTCGAGTTTATTTCTGTTTGTATTTTATATCTAGCATGTATACAGTTTTTTTATTATTAGTTTTCTTTAGTAAATACTTAGGGAAAAAATACCTAAGCATTTTTTAATCCTTTGGGATATTGTGATTAATATTCTTAGAAAGAAAACCTTGTTGAACAAGTGTGAAAACACAGAGAGATGGAAAATAGCATAAAAGTCTTTTAGAACAGGGCGTGTAATAAAGACTGCAGACCTGAGTAATTCCTCCAAGTGCAGAATTAGCAAGATATATTACTGTGATAAATAGGTATGATTTGTGCTGATAAAGATTGAAACAGTAATCAATAATGATACTGTAATTAATATTTGAGAATAATAAAATAGTTAAAAGTTGTGATGCCAAGGAGGAGAGGGAGAGGAGGGGCTCCACCCCCCCAAAATGAGCCTTGCTTGGTCTTATCCTAGGCAAGCTATTACAGCTCCAGAGCTCGGTCTCCTAGGGGACTGGGTGCCAGAAGCCAGCTCGCTCTCAGACCAAGGCCGCAGGACAGCCCTAGCAAGCAGGGAGTATTCAGCTCTTAGTGATTAGGCAGCTCTTGTGATTTCAGCATTGCTTGCTAGGTAGCTTTTCCCTTGGCCTAAGGCTCCAGCAGACAGTAGAGAGAGAAGAAGATGCCGGCTGTTCCACAAGTATGGCTTTAATGGAGGGGTTCGTGAAGGGTCTCAGCTCTTCTTCTTCCGAGTTAGTAGGGGTACAGTATGCTACTTTTATACCCTTGGCCCGGATCCAATCCTGACCAATGGCAAAGGTGTTAGAGTGACCATCAGTGACCAATAGTAGGGTTAACAACATATTGCCTTACATGGCTATAGGGATAAGGTACAAGGCAGATGTCCCTGGAGACAGGAAACTTCTTTGCCGCTGTGTCAGCTTTCTATTCTCCAAGGGGCCCTGGCTAAAGCTGAGGGGTTTACTACACCCCCCCTTCCCAGCAGATGTTCTCAAGGACCACAGGAAAGAAGCTGAAGATACAGTTGCTGAAAATGACCAAGAACCTGGTTGGGTACCAGAAAATGCTAATTATAAGGGATTTATTGCCTTGATATGTAGATGCAGTGATACGTTAGTCTTGGCTTACATTGTACTGGCTTGATGCGCATGTGTAACCCAAAGGTGAATTAAAAGACAAAGAGGAAGAGGAGAGGTCTTCATCCAAAATGACCCCTAAAGACTTGTGTGAACACCAAACCGAGTGGTGGCGCATGCGTGATAAGGGTGGTAATGAGGGCGGAGATAGAGATATGATGAACCGAAAATGAGAAGAGATGGTATTGACACAGGACATATAAGGGGTGATTTTCATTTGGCAAGCTTGTACGTGAGGTGGCAAGAGTCCCAGAACTCTGCCCTCCGTACCCCGCGGTTGTCGTTTGTTTATGCACTATTATTGGAACCAAATTATCTCTTATTTTAATCAAATTGTATTGTATCAAATTTTAATTTTTTTATTTTAACTATTCAATTAAAATTGTTACTACTTTTAATATTGTTTAGCTTTTTAATGATGGGATAATTGAGCAAACGTAACAATTTTGGTGCCGATACCCGGGACTCTCTTAAATCTGAGGAGGTGGATAGCTTCTGGGAAGGAGCTCCCCACCAGACTTTTAAGTGGTCCCAAGGCTAGACCACTCTCCCTTGGGAAAAGAGAGTCTTTTTTACAATAATGCATAAGCAAATTAGTTTTTAAGAGCACGCAAGAGAGGCTCCCATCAGAGTGCCGGCTTGTAGGAGAGAGAGTACCCATAGAAAACTGCTTTGTGCACGAAGACCCTTGTGAGAAAAGGAGGCTGTGAATATCATGAGGTTTTGGGTCGGGGGGCGGCTGTATGCATGTGTGAGTGTGTGTGGAGTGTCTGAGATGGGGGCTGGGCAGTCCCGGACCCCCGAAGCGAGTGGGACCTTCCAGTACCGCGTTTTCGCGCTGTCCGAGAGGAGGCCGGCCGGGAAAGGAGGGAAATGAAAGAAAAGTGAATGAGTGGGGACCCCGGGAGGGTTTGACCCAGGGGGAAGGAGGGGATCCCTGGTCCAGGCACCTGTGGGAAGGTCCTTGGGCAGGAGGGATTGACTCAGTGGGGAGACTGAGAGAGTGAATGAAGAGGTTCAATTTCTTTGGATGGGTTGGTAGCAGGCAATTTAGTATGTGATTAGATGGTGAGAGGATGGGGCTAATAGATTGAGAAAGAGGAAGAGATAGGAGTGGAACAAGTAGATTGCAGAGGGAGAGATAGGAGTGGAACAGGTAGATTAAAAAGGCAGTGTGGCAGAGTAGTAAGTGAGGAAGTTGAGCCACGAGGTGAGTGTGGGAAACTAAGACTCTCCTGGTACCAGGGATTTCTTAGTTTGTTGCCGCCAGAAATGGGTCAGGGAAAAAGTAAGTTCCTTGACCCAGGGGCTGCGAATTGTAGGAAAAATTTGCAGTGGTTTGAGGTATCTGGGAACCGTGAGGGGGGTTCTCGGGGGGGGAGCATTCCTCAGGACAGCCCACTGGGGATGATGATACGGTTGTGGGATGAATGAGAATCCCAAAGGAGAAAAAGTAAACAGAAAATAGTTAAGTATTACATGTTTAAATGGACAAAAGAAATGATCCAGAAAGATAATTTATATTGGCCCAAGTTCAGATCATTTGAGGATTGGATTTGCCAGGCTCTAAATATGTATGTGAGTTCAAAAGACCCTGTTAACCAGGAAGAGAGTAAGTATGCTGCCTTTTAGAGTCCTGAGGGGCGGCATCAGGAAGAAGCTGGAAAAATTAGAACACTGGCAGGACAGGGGACTTCAGGAGTTACTGAGAGAAGCACAAAGGGTGTGTGTGAACAGAGATGAGAAAAAGCAGAAAGCAGATGACAGAATTTTGGTGGTGGCAGTTAGAGAAATGCAGGCAGCTTTGAATACAGAAAAAAAGAAAAAAAAGAAAAAAAATCTGCAGGGAAAAACAAACTGCAGATGTCAGGATCTATTTTTAAGAACACGGGACCTGTGTGTTTTTTCCCGCCACAAGAAAGGGCACTTACAAAATTCTTGCCCTGCCTTGAAGGGTGCAGGACCCACCTGTTTTTACTATTATAAAAAGGAGCACCTACAAAAAAAGTTGCGGGAAAAAACAGCACGATGAGGAAACTTTTCAGGGAGGTCAGGGGCTCTGTTTAATGAAGGCGACAGAAACGCCACCAGAAGAGCCCTTGATAAGTTATATTTTTAGTAAATATAGGAGTTTCTCAGTCGACAGTGACAAAATTACCCCAGGGATGTGAGATAAGTCGTGAGCGAGTTTCAGTAATTGGAATTACGAGAGAAGCTTTCCCTGTTCCTGTAATAAAAGGAGTGCAAATTAAAAGAGATGAAAAATTTGGAGTAAATGATTTATTGTTGATATCAGAGGCCAAGAATAATTTGTTAGGCAGAGATCTAATAATAGCCTTAAATTTACAGATAAAACCCTGTGAAGGAAAACTTAAAATTTATTCTTTAACTGAAGAAGATAATCTAGAAATTAATGACACGGGTTGGCATTCAGGTGAAGTGGGAAAAAGTTTAGGGTAAAGGAGTCTGGTCCCCTTAGTCCCTCCTGGTCAGCACAAGCCTGTGAATTGTATGCATTACTCTGTGCATTATTAATACTAAAAGGGCAAGAAGGGACTATTTATACAGACTCCAAATATGCTTTTAGCGTAGTACATACTTTTAGAAAAATTTGGAAAGAAAGGGGACTTATAAGCACTCAAGGGAAAGGGTTAGTACACGGGGAATTGATAATTCAGATACTTGAAGCTTTAAAAGGCTCAAAGAAAATAGCAGTAGTTCATGTAAAGGAACACCAGAGAGGGAGGGATATTAGGGTCAGAGAAATAATTTGGCCAATGAAGAAGCAAAAAGAGTGACCTTAAGAAAAAGAGATACTGAAATAATGATCTTACAAAAAATAGAAATTCAGCAGGAGACACTTTCCCTTCCGCTAGCAGAACTGGCAACTATAAAGAAATTAGGAGCAACATTTAGGGAGGGAAAGTGAGTTTTTCTTGATGGCAGGATTATGATGCCAAAACCAGTGGCACATTAGATCTTAGATAACTTGCATAGACGGACACACTGGGGAACAAGAGCCTTTTGTGATCACTTTTTAAAATTTTATGGGTGTATAAGGATATTTGAAATTGGAAAGCAAATTACCCAGGGGTGTCTCACCTGTCAAAAAGTAAAAAAGAAAGTGTTAAAAACCCCTCCCTCTGGAGGATGCAAAAGAGCCTACAAGCTATTTGAAAAGATCTAGGTTGATTTTATAGAATTGCCTAAAGTGGGTCAGTGGAAATATTTGTTAGTTATAATAGATGAATTAACTCAATGGGTTAAAGCATTTCCAGCAGCTCGGGCTACAGTTCAAACTGTAGCTAAAATATTGTTGGAACATGAAATTCCAAGAATGTGATAATATGGTGGGATTTAAGTTGATTTATATTAACCCTGATTTATTAAGAATGAACTAGGCATCCTGGATGGCTGCTAACCGCAATTCCCTTGAGCTCGGAGGCAGAAGAACGCCGGTGGAAAAAGAATAAAAGACTTTCTGAATCAGTGGGAATGGCCTAAAAAGATTGAAGATCTCCTCCAGGGTCATGCACCAGCAACATTATTAGAATTGATTACAGAACTGCAATTCCAGAAACTGAGATTGATAACAGCTGTTGTTGAAAGAGAGCAGAGACAAGTAAAACATTGGGAGTGCAGTAAACATGGTTTAAAGTGTCATCCCTGAATATGTATTGTTTGCACACTTTGCTTTAACTCATGGTGGAAAGTAAGAGAGAAGAAAAGAAGAGACAATTTATTTGCTTGCTTTGCTATGATTATGTATTTAGCCAGCTAACTATAGAACGTATTGTTAATAATTTTTTTTGGGATACCTTTGAGACTGGGAGATGAGACCCTT
Organism: Melozone crissalis; assembly: GCF_028551555.1. Classification (NCBI taxonomy): domain Eukaryota; kingdom Metazoa; phylum Chordata; class Aves; order Passeriformes; family Passerellidae; genus Melozone; species Melozone crissalis. Next base: position 2,945,090 of record NW_026535821.1, read on the forward strand.
CCAGCAGCAATTAGATTAATAGAAAACTTAGATCAATTGGTTCTTGCTATATTTGCTATAGCACAAATAAGAGAACGAGCAACTCATAATATTATAGACCAGTGTCTCAAAATTGATAGTTGTGGCGGAGAAGAAGTCTATACACCACATCATAGGCGCATTCCAGGGGCACATTGGCGCCGCGAGTGTGCCTATTGGAGATGGTGACTTAATGCACTCCCCGCCCCTGAAGCACAAAATAATTAGAAAAATCTTCTTGTAGTTGGCACATCCCTGAAATTTTGGAAAATACAGGTTTATGGTATTCCGGCCTAATCTTTTCCCTGTTCTTTTTGTTTTAATTATTGCTTCTTAACCAGCTAGAACTGGAAAACGGCATTTAAAAAGAGACAAGCAAACTCTGTGGGGCTATGGGTACCAAAAATACTAAAAGCACCGGTGACTAGATGCCGGGATATTACCTTTGCTACCAAGAAGACTGGCATCTCGGCCCTTGGCTGCAACCCAAGGGGCCTTGAGAAAGGTAAAATGGTAGATTTCCTGAGGATTATTTTCACTGTGATCATTCTGGTACCCTGGGCAGTTGGCCAAAGCCAGAAAGCCACACTGGACAGAGTTTCAGCAATGAAAAAGCAAACAAGGCAAAAACCAAGTCCCAGCAATTGCAACATTTGTGACTATTGTAATCAACCTGTGTGGATTAAGGACAAGGTGGAATCTGTGTTTGTAACACACCCATATGCTAGTTCTGCCTGCTACAATCGCAGCAGTGTTATAGATGTTTGTATTAAGGAAGGAAAGATGTATTGGGTAGAAAAAAAATTGGGATATAATGGACGAGCTCCTTATCCCCCTAGTAATCAGATTGGCCCTCAATATGAAAGGTTTTTTTGTTTTGAAAGAAATCATAATAAAGATGATCCAAGTATAAGAATAGGAGGCCGGGCACTAAAAGAAAAATTGAAAAAGAAAATAAAAGAAAAAAAAAGAAACAAAGGGGAATAGAAGAAAGAACAAGAGAAAAGAGTCAACAGAATTAGCTGAATTGTATGAACAGCTAAAACAGTACTTCAAAGATTGGAATTTGCCAGCCTTGAATAAGAATCGGTTTGTAGGATTGATGCAAAGGATTGCTACAGAATTGGAATTATCCAAATGTGAGATTTGTAGAGGTCTAAAAAATGGCTAAAAGATGGCCGTAGAAAAGTGAGAGCTTAGCTCCAGAGCAATTTTTAAAGTAGAACCACACCCAAATTTCTGGAACATTGAAGAGACCTGAAGGATGGATTTTAAGCCATCAAGTAATTGGAACCATTTGTATAACTTGAGAAGGAAGGAAATTTAATAAAATAGTAGGGCATACTCCTTGTAAATCCACGTTGGTGGTTAATATGGATAATCATTCAAAAATTTGGCGACCTGAAAACCCCATTGGATATTGGGGACCAATAAAAGAAATAAATTGTGAATAAGATGAACAGATTAATGTATGCTGGTACAGAAGTCCTGGAGCTAACCCCTACCAGTCCATCAACAGCCTGAGGTCTTATTGGGAACAACCTGAGAAAACTGATAAGAAATGGAAAGCCCCAGATGGGATATATTAAATTTGTGGGCAACGAGCATACAGTGAGTTATCTCAAAAATGGGGAGGAACTTGTACTTTGGGAGTAATACAACCCTCCTTCTTTGTTTTACTGAGGTCTAGGAGCAATGTGCTAGGAACTCCACTGTATGAAACCCTGCAGTGGAATAAAGGAGATTTGAATTTAAATTTTCCAACAGCAGGAGGGAATCAAAACTGGGGGGAGGACAAATAGCCTGCAGAACAAATTATAGCATATTATGACCCAGCAACATGAGCTCAGGATGGGTCATGGAGATATAGGACCCCAGTTTATCTGTTGAATCGATTAATAAGGCTCCAAGCAGTAGTAGAGGTGGTGTCAAATCGCACCTCCGATGCTTTAAAAATGTTGGCCAGGCAATATACACAAATGTGGGTGTTTGTGTACCAAAACAGGATCACCCCAGACTATCTGTTAGCAAAAGAAGGAGGAGTTTGTAGGAGATTTAATGAATCTGAGTGCTATGTAGAAATTAATAATTATGGAGAAGCTATCACAGAACTTGCAAAAAAGATTAAAAGAGTAGCTCATGTGCCGGTACAAAAGTGGAATTCAATCTTGAAAACAGATTGGTGGGGAAACCTCTTTAGAAGTGTTTGGAGGAAAATGTTAGAGTTCATGTTGTTATGCTCAATTCTAGGACTTATGTTTCTGCCTTGTATGATTTTGTATTTTATTAGGCTAATTCACTCAGTGATTCAAAAGATGCAAATTTCAACAATGTCTCTAGATTCAGAATCAGCAGAAAAAGGAAAACCAAGATCTATAATGGTATTAAAAGCTAAATCAACCCCTGTTAAAGACAAAAAGGACTTAAAAAGATTGAAATAGACCAGGACATGCTAACTAAACTTGAAAGTGTGAAAGACTAGAAGCAGTAATAGAAATGCTAGAAAAGTTTGAAGCTGAAAAGGGACAACAAGAAAACCAAAATTCTGAAAAATATAAAAGACATCAGGGCACAGCTTTGTAAATGTAGCACCAATCATAATGATCAAAAAGAGAAATGAGAGATTTGTGATAAATAGGTATGATTCGTGCTGATAAAGATTGAAGCAGTAATCAATAATGATACAGTAATTAATATTTGAGAATAATAAAATAGTTAAATGCCAAAGAAGAGAGGGAGAGGAGGGGCTCCACCCCCCCCCCCCTCCCCTTCCCAGCAGATGTTCTCAAGGACCACAGGAAAGAAGCTGAAGATATAGTTGCTGAAAATGACCAAGAACCTGGTTGGGTACCAGAAAATGCTAATTATAAGGGATAAGGGATTTATTGCCTTGATATGTAGATGCAGTGATACGTTAGTCTTGGCTTACATTGTACTGGCTTGATGCGCATGTGTAACCCAAAGGTGAATTAAAAGACAAAGAGGAAGAGGAGAGGTCTTCATCCAAAATGACCCCCAAAGACTTGAGTGAACACCAAACCGAGTGGTGGCGCATGCGTGATAAGGGTGGTAATGAGGGCAGAGATAGAGATATGATGAACCGAAAATGAGAAGACATGGTATTGACACATGGCATATAAGGGGTGATTTTCACTTGGCAAGCTTGTACGTGAGGTGGCAAGAGTCCCAGAACCCTGCCCTCCGTACCCCGCGGTTATCGTTTGCTTATGCGCTATTATTGGAACCAAATTATCTCTTATTTTAATCAAATTATATTGTATCCAATTTTATATTTTTTTTATTTTAACTATTCAATTAAAATTGCTACTACTTTTAATACTATTGGGTTTTTTTATGATGAGATAATTGGACAAACATAACACTTTCCATTTTCATTTCACCTGTGGAAAGCTGTTTCACTTCCCCAGGAATCTTCTCCACACTCCTGTCTGCCCTTTTCAAGAACCTTTCCTGGAGAACGAGGTGCAGCTTCTGTCACAAGATGTGCCCCCAACTGCAGCTTGTCTTGTCTTTCCACACCGTGAGCAGCATGACTTCTCCAGCAAAGCCAGACAAATGTTTGGATTCCTTGACAACTTGTCCTTTCTTTTCCTTGTGGGCTGGGCAATTGTGCCATTGCTGAGTTTTCCATTGTGCCTGTTCTAACCCAAGAAAACAGGAGGTTTTATTGGGGACTTGCTGGGGAATGCAAGCCTGATCGAATGCAGAAAGAATCTCCAGGACACTCTGGGAGCTCCCTGGGCTGGGCTCAGGTTCCCGCTGGGACTCTGCAGAGGGCAGGGCTCCAACTGGGATCAGCAGCAGTGCAAAATACCTCTGGGCATCTCCATTTTCTGCTGCTCCGAGGAAGCAATGAAGCCAGCCAACTTCAGTATTTTCGTTCTCCTGGTGGATTTTTTCATTTGATTTGCCACTCCAGAGGCAATTTCTGTGATGGTCTCTGTAGGTTGATTCTATTTCAACAGCACCAGCAGCAGGGCTGTGTTTGAGTGCTGCAAAAGTGGTCTGTGATGCTTTCATTCCCCTCGACTTGGTGCTCAAGGACTTGTGAGCATTTCAGTCTCTGCTAATCATGATGCCTGTGACAAAAACACTGAGTTCACCATCACAAAAGCACAGTGGGCAGCAGTGATTGAAAGAGGCAAGTGCAGTTGTACTGATAAAATTCAGGTGGCAAGCAGAAGAGGGCCAAGAGCAACCGTGATCTGGAATTCCCAAGGCAAAGGCACCAGCAGCCTCCTGCTGTCAGCTCAGGGTGAGTAAAATAGCCTTGAAAACAGCGCTGGAGCCCGATCCTTTCTTCCTCTGAGGGCTGGCTCAGGGCAGCACAGGCGGGCCCTGAGCAGTCAGGGCTGTGTGTGGGTGATTGCTGCTCTGCTCCAGAATTGAGCTGAAAAAAGCCCTTGGGAGCCGAGGCAGGAGCAGGCGGGAAGGGGCCGGCGCTGCTGCTGCTCCTGGCCGGGAGCCCCGGCTGGGCCGGGCCGGCGCCCCCTGCGCTGCGGCTGCTGCTGCTGCCAGAGCCGGGCGGGACTCGGGGACAGGGAACGGACACGGGGGGACAGCAAAGGCCTGGCGGCTGCAGGGATGGTGGCGCTGGGGCCAGCGCCAGCACAGAGCTTCAGCCCGCAGTTAACCCCGAGGGAAATGCTGGGGAAACGCTCCATTTCAGCTTTCTTTGCTTGTTGCTGTAATGAAGGGACTGAAATGAAAGGGGAACAAGCAGGGCCCGACCCCTCCTCTGGGAGGAGCCCCAGGACTGGGCCTGTAAGGGGCCGTGAGGGGCTGTGAGGGGCCGTGAGGGTGTTATGAATCAGAAGCTTGACTAGTCCAATATTCAAGCAGCAATCAATTTATTATTTAATACGGTAAAGTATGAGCAATACAGCGCCAGGTACAGTGGGGGAAGTTTTCCCTCCAACTGCATACCGATAATTGATGGTTACAGGTATTTACAGGGGTACCCATCAGTTTTTTTCAGCAGTTTCTATTTCCAATCTTTTACTCATCAGCAATTTTTATTCCAAATTATTACATCACAATTCTATAAACTATTGTGATTTTAATTTCTCAGGATGTATCTCAAAGGAGTATCCCCAGATGGTGACGGTCCAGTTTCCAAAAGAAGAAAGACTAATTCCATCTGGTGGAGTCCAGCTCCCCAGATATGGGTCCACCTTTTAATTGCAGAGACTCCAAATCTCATAACAGTGATGTCCAGCTTCCCTTTGGTCGAAACCATAAACCCTTGAGGTGATGTTCATCTTCCTTTTTCAAGCTGTTTTTCTCTGCTTCAATAAGGCATGAGAGAAGCATATTTCCTTTATATATATTCCAAATCTACAGTTTCAAGGATACAAGTAATATTCTAAAATTATACTTCAAAAGGTTATTATTGCAGAACTCTTTATGGATTAAATGCAAGCAAAAAGCAACATCTATAACACTTTAATTCAAATGCTCCTAAATCAACTAGGGTTAATTTGCAAACAAAAGATAGGTTCAAAAGTCTTTTTCCATGCTTTATTTTCCTCAGTTATTACTAGAATTCACAACTATCCCATTGTCAGTATCCACACATTTCTCATTCACAAGTACACACGTTGCCTGTTTGTACCACGAAAGACAGCTTTGCATCTCACAAGGGGTTGTGAGGGGCCGTGAGGGGCTGTGAGGGGCCATGTGGGGCTGTGAGGGACCATGAGCAGCTGTGAGGGGCCCTTGCCCCTCTATGGAGAACTGTCATTCCTGTCCAGGAACCCATGGCTGAAATGGAATTCCACCCCAAAACTCCCCATATATCCAAGGGTTGCTTTCAGACAAAAGCTGCAAGGACAGACAGGTCTGGCTTGCCTTGGCCTCTGGGGACTGCTTCTCATGTGCCTTCAAAACCCTGGAGTTCTGTGATTTCCTTCCTATAGGAAAGAACTGTCCTCATTGTCCAGGTGCTCCTGGCCTCAAGCACTTGACCACTATACAGGGATGCAGTTCGACTAGAAAGTCTCACAGATATGTATGCTTGGCTGAAAGATTTTTGAATGTAATGTCTGAAGACGAATATAAATGAAAGCAAGTTTTGATATAAAAGAAAAGAATTGATGAGCCAGTCTTTTTGGATAGCTAAGAAGGCAAAGTGTATGTTAGTTAGAAGGGGTTTTTATGACTTAGAGCAAAGGATAAGCCCACCTCAAACAAGAAGATTTTACCAAGCAGAAAGATAGCACAGGCAAACAAGTCAGCAAATTTTGCAAGTAGAAAAAAGGTCTCAGAATTTTCCACTGCAAGAAAACTGGAAAACAACTTTTAGCTTAAACTTTAATGTACTAACTTTTAGTGATTGGAGAATAGTAACATGAATATGGTAATGATAGTAGTTATGATTGGCTATAGGTAAAAGTTAAGGTATAGATTGGTTCTATTTTGTGAAGATGGTCAGCAAAGAAAAGTATATCATGCATTTGTAACCTAAACTAAGGGTCTCCAGGCCTGCAGCTGGAGCTGACAGCTGTAGGCACAGGCTCTGTCACCCATGACTCTGGACTGCTGTATCACCTTGGATACAATAAACTGCACTTTGAAGAGCCGCCTGGCATCCCACATCCGTCATTTCAGCTCTCACAAACTGGTGTTGCCCGGAACTGCCAGTGCCCAGATCCAGAAATTTCCTGGTGCTGGTGCAGCCCAAGTGCAGCAATTTGCAGGCAAAACCCCCCAAAATCTGGCAATTTTCCACTGCTGGCTCTGTTGCTGCCCAGACCTGGAGTTTCCCAGCACTGCCATTGCCCAGATGCAGAAATTTCCCAGTGCTGGCAAAGCCCAAGTGCAGCAATTTGCTGGCACAGAAATCAAAAACCTGGCAAATACCTGGGGCTGGCACCACCCAGATCTGGTGTTTTCCAGCACTGCCAGTGTCCAAACATGGCATGGCAATTTCCTGGTGCTGGCCCAGCCCAATTCCAGCAATTTGCTGGCAATGAAAGCCTAAATCAAGCAAATACCTGGATTTAAAAGGTATTTAAAGCAACCCAATCTCATGTTTGCTGACACCGCCAGTGCCCAGATCCGGAAATTTTCAGATGCCTGCACAGCATAATTCCAGCAATTTGCTGGCAGAGAAGGTTCGCATTTGGCAATTTCCCGCTGCCAGCACATTCCCCACCCAGATCTGGTGTGCACTGGCACTGCCAGTGCCCACATCTGGCAATTTCCCGATGCCAGCAAAACCCAAAGGCAGCAATTTTCTGGCAAAGAAAGCCCAAACTTGGCAGCGCCCAGATCTGCTGTGTTTGGGTTGGTTTAAAAGAAGGAGACCTCGGCTTAAGGCTGTGGGAAAACCCTCTTTAGGGTGAGCAGGAGCTCCCGCCCATAATCTTCTTGTTCAGTTATGCAGATTGTTACTAGAAAGTTCTGAGTTCTCTTTGCTACCATTGGTTACTTTTTGCCGCAAAATTGTAATATTCTTAATCATTCCTTCCTCTTGGATCCTTCCCTCAGATCCCACCTTAACCCCTCCCCATAAATAAATGTATAAATATCCCTGCTAGATCCTGGATCCAGGCTTTTTTCTGCTTCTCTCTCTGTACTGTGCACGCCATCCTGTTTGTTGTGTTTGCCTTCAGTAAAGTTCTGTTTCCACACAACCAGATGAAAGCAGTCTCTGTCTGTAAAGTGGCCAGAGCTGGTTCTCAGGGAAACCACTGGTCAACGGTCCGGACGAGGACCAGAAGGTTTCACTGGTGTTTGCTGGCACTGCCAGTGCCCCGATCTGGAAATTTCCCTGTTCCAGCACCACCCATGTCCAGCAATTTGCTGGCACAGAAAGCTAAAACCTGTGGCAGCTTCCTGCTACTGGGTCTGGCACCACCCACATCTTGCGTTTGCTGCACCAGTGCCCAGATTTGGAAATTTCCCGGTGCCAGCAGAGCCCAAATCTGGCAGATTTCTGTCACTGGCAATGACACCACCCAGATCTAGTGTTTGCTGGCAGCGCCAGCACCCAGATCTGAAAACTTCCTGGTGCTGGCACAGCCCAAGTCCGGGGAATTGCTGGCACAGAAAGCCAAACTTTGGAAATCTGCAGGTTCTGGCACCAGCATCATCCAGATCTGGTGTTTGCTGGGACCGCCAGTGCCCAGACTTGGAAATTTCCTGATGCCTTCACAGCCCAGGTCTAGCAATTTGGTTTTAGCTAGCTGGGGCAGAGAAGTTCCTCGGACTGTGACTTTCCTTTTTCTTGGAATTGTTTAAACCCGCTCTGGAGGGAAGTCTTTTCCTCAGCTAGTAGGGGGAGGGGCCGCTGGAACTTGCTTTCTAGACTGACCCCTTTTGGAGGTTTCCTTCCAAAATTTGCCTGAAACCAGCACAAACAGTCACAATGAAAACTTCACCAGTGGCACAACTCCCCAGGAAAAGAACGGACATGTAAAGTTCTCCTAACATTTGTCCTGCTTTGCTGCAAAAGTCCTGCTGCACACACTGTGCACTGTGGAAAGCTAAGAGAAGCTGCAGCTGGTGGCAAATCTTGTGACAGAGGCTCAACCTTGTTCTCCATGAGAGATTCTTGAGAAGAGCAGACAGCAGATGATTCCTGGAAAACTGAAACAGCTTTCCAGAAGGGAAATGAAAATGAAAGAAACAATCCAAGATGTTTTCCTCTATTTATTTCTATGCTCCTCTTTTCCATGTTGCACTGCTTCTCCATCCCATTCATTCCAAATGCACCTCAGCTCTAAAATCTGTGACTTGGCAAGTTTTAGACACTCTAAAATACGATGAGCTACACACAGTTTTCCTTTCCACACAGGAAAGCAACACTGGAGGTGTAAGTGCAGTGCTTGGGTCAGGTAGGAATCCTACCCCAAGGGAAGGTGGCCCGGCAGTGTCTGACTCTCAGCAAGGACAATGCACAGCAGCGAGGAAGGAGATCGCTGTGCCAGTGTGCAGGAGTCAGGGCTCCGCATCTGGGCTCAAGGCTGCAAAGTTCCCGTGTTTGGGCAGACGGAGGGGCTGTCCCCGGGGCGCGCGGGGCTCGAACGTGGGGCTCGTGGGGCGAGCGGGGAACGGACACGGGGACGAACGGCCCCGGTGCTTCAGTTGCAGCAGCGGCAGCGGCGGCAGCAGCAGCAGCGGCGGCAGCAGTAGCGGCAGCAGCAGCAAAACAGATAGTTTTGAATAGTCTTTCTCTCTCTCTCTCTTTCTCTTTCTCTCCCTTTCCCGCTGTCGGGCACCCTTCTCTCGGGGTCCCCTGCCCGGCGTCCCTCTCCTCTCCCCGCCTCCCTCTCCCCTGCCGGGCCGGGCCATGCCCCCGGCCCGCCCCCGGCCCCGGGCGGGGCTGCCCCGTGCCCGGCCCCGGCCGTCCCGCCGCGGTCTCGCCTCCGTCCGGCTCTGGCCGTACTGGCGGTGGCGCTGCTGGGCGGGCATCAGTGCCTGGGGCGGGGGCGTTATCGCCGCCCTTTGCCTCCGCCTGGCCCAAGCCCGGCCCCGGACCCGACGCAGGGTCCAGTCCCGAGCCCGGCCCCGGCCCCGGCCCCGGCCCCGGCCCCGGCCCCCGCTCCTCCCGCGGCCCGCGGAGGACACAGGCGGCGCGGCCGCTCCCGCCGCCTCCGCTGCGGCTTCCCCGGCCCGAGCTCCGCCGCTCGGCAGCGCGGCCGCCAGCCCAGAGCCTCCCGTGCCGCGTTCCGAAGATGGAACGCCTGGGCATGGCCGGCCCGGGGCGGGTGAGGGGCGCTCGGGGGCCGTTGCTGGCCCCGGGCCGAGCGCTGACAGCCGCGTCCCGCCCGCAGGGACGGCGCAGGAGGCCCTGCAGGAGCGGTACAGGCTGGGATCGCTGCTGGGGCGCGGCGGCTTCGGCAGAGTCTTCGCGGCCACGAGGCTCTCGGACGGCGCCCCGGTGAGCGGCGGGGCCGGCGGCGGGCTCAGGAGGAGGGGATGGAGGAGGAGGAGGGCGGAGGGCGGAGGATGGGGCTCGCAGTGCGGGCGGCGAGCTCACCCCGCTGCTGCCCTTGGCTTGCAGGTGGCCATCAAAAGGGTGCCACGGAACCGCGTCCGGCACTGGGGCGAGCTGGTGAGTGAGCGGGGCCAGCAGCCGGGGCTGCCGGCCGGGGATGAGCCGGCGCCCGGCACGGTGGGAGCCACCAGGACGCCCCCAGAGAGAGCGGGCGTGGGGCCAGCGCAGGGCGCAGAGCATCCCGGGCTGGCTGAGGGCTTCCCCAGGCCTGGCACTGCAACGGCCCCACTGACGGCATCGTGCTTCTCCCGCAGCCCGACGGCACCAGCGCACCCCTGGAGATCGTGCTGCTGGCCAGGGTGTCCACTGGCTTCCCCGGTGTGGTCCAGCTGCTGGAGTGGCTCGAGCTCCCCAGCTGCATCGTGATGGTGCTGGAGCGGCCAGAGCGGTGTCAGGACCTGCATCATTTCATTCGGGCACGGCGGTTCCTGCCTGAGGAGGAGGCACGGGAGCTGTTCCGCCAGGTGCTGGAGGCCGTGCGGCACTGCACCAGCTGCGGGGTCCTGCACCGCGACATCAAACCAGAGAACATCCTGGTTGACCTGGACACCGGGCAGGCCAAACTCATTGACTTTGGCTGTGGCACCTACCTGCAGGACACAGTCTACACTCACTTTGCAGGTGAGCCTGCAGAGGGCTGTGCTCCCGCTGCTGACATCTCATGGCCCAACATCTCCCAGCCCAAGCTGGCTGTGGCAGCGGGGATTCTCCCTTTTGCTGCCAGTCAGGGCACTGAATCTTCAGCTGGGTTGCTTTAGAGCAGGGCTGGGTGGGCAGCCATCTTCCAGCCCTGCTGGCAGCCTTTGCCAGCCACTCTACCCAGGACTAGGGCTGGGCTGGGGCAGCCAGCCCAACCAAAAGCCCCGTGGGTGGGGGTAGCAGAGAGGGAGGGCGGAACCTTTGCCCCAGCCACTTTGGTATGCAGATGACAGGAAGGGCTTGGGCTGCTTCACTCGCCCTGTTTCCCTTGGCTTCATAATATTTTTGGGGAAATGCAGGCAGGGAGGATAAGGGCATGTTTTTTCCCCAGCATGGAGTGGGTTTTTCCTTTGCATGTCATGGTCGGGCCTAGCCAGGGCTGCCCTCTTCCAGCACCAGAGGCTTCTTTTCCAACCCTAACTTTGTGCACAAGTCCCAGATGCTGGCGAGAGGGCAGTGGTCACGCCGTGTGCCCCTGATGCAGCCCCCACACACCCAGGGATGCTGGGGCCAGGCTCTGGGAGCAGCAGCATCCCCCTGATGAACTCCATCTGTATTCCATAGGAACACTGTCCTACAGCCCCCCGGAATGGAACGACTTTGGCTGGTACCATGGCGAGGCAGCAACAGTCTGGTCCCTGGGCATCCTGCTGCACCAGATGGTCTGCGGGGAGCACCCTTTCAGAAGGGGCCAGAACCTCAGCTGGGGCCAGCTCCCGCTGCCACAAAGGCTCTCTCAAGGTGGATACTCTTCTCTGGGCATGGGGGGAATCCCAGTGCTGGGAGCCAGCAGCCGGCTAGTGGGCATCCCGCTCTGGCAGCTGCTGAGGAGGTGGCACATGTCCTGCTCTCCTCCAAAACAGGGAATTGATGGGAAAGTTTAGGCCCAGCTCTGAGCACATCCAGCATGGCCTGGGCGTGGGAATAGTGGGGCAAAGCAGACAGGAGCCTTCTCTGGCTGACCGGCAGTTTCTGCTTTCTCTTCCCAGAGTGCAAAGACCTGATCAGGTGGTGTTTATCCGTGAACTCCTTGGACAGACCCGCACTGGAAGACCTGTTCTGTGATCCTTGGATGTGGGATATTCCTCTGCCATAGAAGAAGGGAGAGAGCCACAGGCACACTTTGATCCAGGGCCCTGGTAAGTTCCTGCTCCACATATGCCTTGGCAACGAGAAGCAAAGGAACCCAGAGCTTTTTGTGCTGCCTGTGTCACTGCACCGGGGTCATGGGATGGGAACACACAGCCCTTGTGCTGGGGCTGAGCTGCTCTGCCCAGCACTGGTGGCCACCATCCCAGCTGGTTTTGCTTGTCCTGGTTCCCTGACAGCTGGGGCCCTGGGCAGAGCCCTGAGAGGCTGGTCTGCCCCCAGGGAAGGAGAAGGAGCCCCTGGAGAAGCTGTACCGGGTGGGGATGCTGCTGCTGCTGCTGCTGCTGCTGCTGCTGCTGCTGCTGCTGCTGCTGCTGCTGCTGCTGGAGACAGCGAGGGTGACATCAAGGATGACAAGCTCTTCCTCAGCCTGGCCACTGGAGGCTGAAGGTGGTGCACTTTGATTCTGGCACCTTCTTCAAAGCCAAACTCCACAGGGAATTTGCAGATGAGTCCCACCTGGGAAATTCTGCCAGATCTGGGCATAACCCAGCGTGGCAGGGAACCAAAGACTCCCCCTTTGCTGGGGCAGATGCAAGTAATTCTTCAGTGGCTGCCCAGCTGCTTTTGGCAGGGTGAGGCATGGGCTGGGGTGGGTACGAAATGGGATTGGGCTCCTGGCCCTGCCAACAGCCCCCAGCACCCACCGTGCCCCGGGCTGGGGCTGGGGCTGGGGCTGGGGCAGCCAGCCCGACACAAACAAAGCCCCATGGTGGGAGCAGAGGTGGGACTCCAGAACCTGTGCACAGCTGCTTTGCTGTGCAGGCAAGGAAGGGCTTCGGCTGCTCCACTGCCCTTGTTTGCTTTGGGGTCACCGTGATTTTGGGGGGCAGTGCAGGGGGGAAGAGAGAAAGTGTGGGTTTCCCACAGCCATGGCTGGGTTTTTCCCTGGCATGCAGGGGTTGGGCCTTCCTCAAGACCCTGACAGAGATAAGACTTTTTACCAATTTTCTTGTTTTCCCATTTTGTCTCTAAACTCTTTTCAATAATGTGTTGTTTGTTATTCCAGAGGAAGCATTCCAGGTGGTCCAGTGTGGATGGGGAAGTGCTTGGGAGCAGCTGTGGTGTGGATGGGCCGTGCCCTTGGAGAAGGCTGAGGCTGTGGTTTGGGAGCAGCTTTTCTTCCAGCCATGGGTGGCGTGAGGTGGGTCCCTGTGTGCTTGGCAGGGTGGGATCAGAGCTTTTGGGAGCTGGCAGCGAGCACAGGAGCATCCTGCTCCAGGCAGCTGCTGAGGGCTGGATGTGCCGTGGCTGGCTGCAGGCGGGGCACATGTGCTGCCCTCCTGCTCTGTGCCTTTGGCAGCAGGGATGGGCAGCTCTGGGCGCAGCCAGCATGGCCTGGTCATCGCAGGCCTTGGCACAAGGGCACAGGAGCCCTCAGCTGACGGGCGGTTTCTGCTTTCTCTCCTTGCAGCCGGGCTCTGCGGGTGCTGAGGCTGCTCTGGGCTCTGCCAGGGCTCTGCTGGGCTCAGCCCTGGGCCCAGCTGGGCTGGCTCTGCCCTCACATTGCTCTGACAGCTCTGCATCAGACCAGCCCGCTGCGAGCACAGCGCCTGAGCTTTCTGCTTTGGCAGGTGAGTGAGACTCTGCTGCAGGCCCAGAGATTGCAGCTGGGGACACGCATCCAATTGGCAAGGACCCAAACTCTCCACAGTCCCAGCTGAACGCCTGGATCTGTACAGGGTGTTTTGTGTGTCCCATTCTTCCTTCTTGATTGGCTGGAATTGTGCAATTGCACTTTCTTCCTCCTCTAGAAGTGCCACGAGTGGGCCAAAGCTGGCGAGTGGGCCGTGTTCCTGAGGTACTGCAGTCTGGAGCTGATGGATGGAGAATTGCCCTTCTGCACTGCCAAACCAGAGCAAAAAGCTGTCAGTGGGACTTCGTGTCTCTAAGAAACTCCTGGCAGTTACAACAGGAATGTGCAGCTCATTTGCAGGGTGAGAAGGAAGGTGATCTTCTAAAGGATTTGGGGTTTGACAGAGTTTCCATTCCCAGTCCTGATTGGAGCTGGAAGGGCACAAAGCAATTTCCTCTTGCTTCAACCACAATTTCAAATACCAGTGTTGGGAACAAAGCCCAAAATCTTTTAAGAGGCTGCTGAGGTCAGTAAGATGGATCCATGCCATCAGCACATTTACAATGTAAAGAACTGAGTTCTCTTTTGAAAAAGATCATTTACCTCTTAATGCAAAGAATGTGTCTTTGCATTTATGTTTTGTTTTTTTCACTAACATTGTGTTATGTTTTTTCACTAACACTTGGATTTTATTCTTATCTTTTACAATTTACCTAGATTTTTCCTTTTTCCTTTTTTTCCTTCTAAATAGAAAACATGTCCTACAGAAGAAATGTCCTTTGCTCCTGGTTCCCGTGTGGAGCAGCTCCCTTCCTGCTGGCACAGCTGCTCAGGCAGAGCCCGGCAGCTCCTGGCCCTGCAGGGCTGAGGCTTTTCCCCATTGCTGGGCACAGACTGATGGAGCAGCACTGCTGAACACAGGCACACAGAGGGACCAGCAGCAGCTGCCTTTGGCCACCTGAGGCTCCAAGGCCCAAACTCTGATCAGCCAGGGCTGGAAGAGACTGGCAGGATCTGATCCCTGACTCTGGGCCAGGGCTGCACAAATGACCCCACGGCAGCAGCAGCAGCAGCAGCAGCAGCAGCAGCAGCAGCAGCAGCAGATGGAGCTGACTTTGAGCACAGCCCCTGCCCCTCTTCCCTCCCGTGTGCAGCGGTGTCACAGCAGCCTGAGGCACCTGGGAGCCCCCAGTGCCAGCAGGGACTGGAGATGGCAGCCCTGGGCTCCTGGAGGCTGTGCAAGGAACGGAGCTGGGCACTCCCTGTCCATGGGGAGCTTCCAGATGGAAAAGGCTGCTGTGCCCAGGCAGCTCCAAGGGCACAGAAAGGAGGCTCTGGAGCACTGGATCTGTGCCAGTGCCACAGTCCTGGGCAGCAGCCAGCGAGCCCTGGGGAAACAGAGGGCACAGCAAGAGGGACAGAACCAGGCAAGGGCAGAGACTGGAGAGAGCCAGGCCTGGGAGCAGGAGCAGCTGCTCCATTGCACTCTTGGAGAAAGCTCTTGGCTGGTTCAAAGCGCTGAAAGACGTGAAGGGCAGAGAGGAGGCCACAGCAAACAATGCTCCTGTTTGCACAGCCTCCCCTCTCCATGTCCCAGAAGGAATTGCATGGACTGTGCTCTTCTCTCCGATTCGTCTCGTTCAGCATGAGCACCTCAGCACCAGGAGCTGAAGGAGCTGAAGCCTCAGGCCACAGGAGCTGGGCAAGAGGAGACTTTCTGAGCAAAGTAATGCTGCTAAAATAGCCCCAACTGAATGCAGTGGATATTAGCATGGAGCCACAGAATCCTTTCTGTTGGAAAAGCCCTCTGAGCTCACCCAGTGCAGCCGCTCACCCAGCAGTGCCAAGCCCAGCACTAAAAAACGTCCCTGAAGTGCCAAGGTCTGAACACCAGCCCTGAGTGCGGCCTGAACAGCAGGCCCTGAGCCAAAGATGGCCTCTGGATGAACCTTCCAAGCAAAGGTTATCTTTGTATCTGCTCCCTGATGAAATATGCATGGTCATTAGCACTGAGATAGATGTAGCCACTCATTAGTGAAACATGTATTGACCTTTGTGTATTTAGAAGCCAGACAAGGCCATGAAATCTGACATCTGGCCTTGTTTGGGGCTGAAGGATCAAAGTCACCTCCCTTGGTTCCTCCTTGAGCCCTGGCCAGGCTTTGGGAGGAACCCAAGAGGAGGATGAAAGCAGATGTTGCCACACTAGCAGTGCTGTCAGTTTGTTCCTTCAGCACTGTCAGAGCTGGGCCCTCTCCCAGCGGGGTTGGAGCCTCACCTGGGGCTGGAGGCACCTGCAGGAATGCCCAGTGCCCAGGAGTGGCTCTGCAGCCCTTGGCTGTGACAGCTTCCCCAGCTGCTGTGTGGGTCTAGGGGATGGTAAAGGCTGAGGGTGAATGCTGCTGGATCTTTCTTAATCACTGCTGCAATCTTTGGTGGGGATGGCTGGGTGCATTGCTGAGCTGCTCCTGTTGTGATTCTTTGCTGCTCTGAACTGCAGGAAATGACACTGATTTGTTCAGCTGGAGTCTGTGTCTTTGGTGCTGACCCTGCCCACTGGTAAAACAAAACTGGCAGAGTCTGGCCAGATCCCAACAAAATGTCACTTGTTCAGTGTAAATGTGAGGAATCAGTGCCATCAGAAATTCCCAGCTGGGAAGCCCTTCCCTGGAGTTCCCTGGCTCTGGAGTGGGCTGAGGTTGGAGCCCCGTGGGAGCAGTGGGGCAGTTGGGTAAAAGAGGCTGCATATGAAATATCTATATACATAATAATTATATATGTATTTATAGTATAATAAGACCTCAATATATCTATTTATACAAATTTATTTATGTCTGTATCTATCTATATTTCTATATCACTATATATCTATGAAATTATATAAGAATGTGAAATAGTGCTGACAATACTAATTTGGTAGCTTTGGCTGCTCAGGGATGTAACACTAAATACCCTACAGAACAGGACTGGCCAGGACCCTCATGTCAGTGGTCAACTTTTTGAGATTGTATACAATGAAAAAGGGAGAAAGGGAGAAAATTGGCTATTTTTGCAGGGGTTGCTGATACTGTGGTGCAGGGTGCTTTGTCTGTTCCTGTGAAAAATACAGTGATTTTGCCTGCAGGGTTTTTCATGTACCAGATTATGCACAAGCTGCAGGATTGGGTGCACGGGTGAAGGGGTTGTTAAAAGAGCAGTTGGAAAAATAAGGAGATGGGAACCTTTGTCCATGGAGAACCCATCTCCCAGATGTGCTCCATGCCCTTCACAATGGCCCACTGGGGAAATGGAAACCCCCAGGCTGTGCACGGCTGCCCCCAATTTGCAAATCCAACCATGGGCAGTGAGACTTGGGCTGCCTGGGAAATTGTTCTGGCTGTGATGGCCCCTGGCAGGGCCAGCCCAGAGGCTGCAGGGCTGGCCCTTCATGCACTGGAATTAATTAGGAGAAATTCAAAGCTAATGAGAGCTGTCAATTCTGAAACAGGAATTCAGATTCCTCCAGGACACTTTGCTTTGGTTACTGCT
Organism: Melozone crissalis; assembly: GCF_028551555.1. Taxonomy (NCBI): domain Eukaryota; kingdom Metazoa; phylum Chordata; class Aves; order Passeriformes; family Passerellidae; genus Melozone; species Melozone crissalis. Next base: position 2,962,084 of record NW_026535821.1, read on the forward strand.
CCCTTGGAGCTTGGCCTTGCAAAGTGTTCCTGTCATGGCAGGAGGAAATGATGCAGAATATCAAGGAGAAATTACAGTAATTCTGTAAACAATAGTGCCAGGATTGGATTAGTCAACCCTGTGACGGGGTAGTACAATTATTGATACTGCATTTTTAGGAATGATTGTGAAAAAAGGAGATCCACCTCCAATAACCACTGTTTGTGCAAATAAAGGGTTTGGGTGCAGCAGTCCTAATAATGGAGCCAGAGTGTGGGTCCCGAGGCCAAAAGGCCCTCCCAAGGCAGCTGAAGGAGCAGCTCCTGGGAAAGACAACTCTGAGTCCTGAAACCTGGGCAGGAACAATGGGAATGTGTCCCTGCATCCAAGGATTCTGTGTGAGAACAAGGAGATCTGACAGGATATGGTTTTACACATCCTGCCAGACCAGATCTCCCTGTATGCCCCAAGGGCCCCTTTGGAAAATGCTCTGATCCACAGGGCTCCATGTGAAGGCTGCTGTGACACTGAGGGACTTGCACAGCAATTCCATCCAGGAGCCTGGGTGCCCCTCAGGCACTGGGACCCGGCCCCTTCCAGCCAGAGGGGAAAGGGTCCCCCAAGCCTTGTTAGCCACAGACAGCATGGTAAAGCTGAACAGCAAAGGGCCTGGGGGCATTATTCTGGAATTAAAAAGGTGCCAGCTCCATGCACAACAGAATTCTTGTTCCTAATTGGAATGAGATTGGGAAAAAAGAATGAAGAACGGTATCACTAAAGTACTGCTAATGTCTGTAAGGTGTACCTTGATAGTCAGCCAGAATCTTTGTCTGCCACAAACACCTCTGGTGTTTCACCAAGGGATTGGTCATCAAAATGTAATGATGGGTTATGATGGATTGCTGAGCTTCTTTTGTAATTCATTGCTAATGATGATGTGCTTTGCTGAGCTTATCCTTTTGTAAATCTTTGCAGCTGTGCATGATATAAATGACACAATTCCTTCAGTTGGTGTCTGTGTCTTTGGTAGTGACCCTGCCCACTGGAGAAACAGGGCCCCCTCTTGCCTAAGTGTTCCCTGGGAAGGCAAAAGCCCTCCCTCCAAAATTCCCCCCTTCCTCCCTGTTCCCCCCTTCATACCCTGAGCATGATGTGCTCTGGTGTGGGGTACCCCGGGGTCAGTTGGGGTCCCCTGTCCTGGCTGTGTCCCCTGCCCAGCTCCTCCGCAGCCCCAGCCCCTCCCCAGCGTGGCCGGACGAGGGGCAGGACAGGCCTTGGCTGTGCTGCAGCTCAGCAAGAACAAAACCATCTCTGCGTGCTCAGCCCTGTGCTCAGCACCCGGCCCAGCAGTGTCTCAGTGCCAGGGGCTGTGCCCTCAGTCCCTGCCAGGGGTTTCCATGGCAACTGCCAGGACAGGTGACCCAGGTGTCCCCCCAGTGCCGGTTGCCATGGAAACAGTGCCCAGCCCTGCCCCTTTCTATCTGGCTGACCTGGCCTTTGGCCCTGGCAGTGCCGTTGGCTGCTGGTTCCTGGTGCCTGAGCGGCCAGCGCGGCACAGGGCAGGTGGCCATGGCACAGCCCCCAGCAAGGGATCCGCTCTGGCTCGGGGCACTGACACCAGCCCTGAGCAAGGGCCAGGGCAGCTTTCCATGGCCACCAACCATCACAAGGGCTCCGGGCATTGGCTGCCATGGCACCAAACCAAGGAACGGGTCCCCGTGGCCATTGCCATGGCACCCGGTGGCACCAACAAGTGTCACTGCAATTGTGCCTGGAACAGCCCGGGCACTGCTTTGTCCCAGGGTTGCCATGGCCGCTGAGGACAGCAACAGCTCTGCAGGCAAGTGGCCATGGAACCTGGCTGCAGAAATGGCTCCTTGGGCTAGTTTCCAAGGAAACCTGAACTGATGGGGGTTGCCATGGCACCCAAACCCAGCAGTGGGGTCATTGCAGTGTCCATGGCAACAGTCCCTTGCAATGGCACCACTGCATGTTGGGATGATGATCCACCCTCACAGCTGGCCCAGGGCAGGTCTGGAGTGCTCCTGGTGGCAGCTTGGGCTTGGCACACACTTGAGGAGGATGTCTGTTTGCAATGGGGAAACTCAGGAGTTTTAAATTGCTTCAAAATCAAAGAAGGAAAATCCCTCTTTGGCTGTGTGCAGCCAGCTCTTCAAGCAAAGCAGGTTCCAGGTGAGTGAGGAGAGACACGATGGGCTTGGGGAATGTGGAGCAAGGTTGTCTACACTGGCTCAGAGCTCAAGGCACAGCTTCTCTGAGCAGGCCAGGGCTCCTTAGGAGAGCCCTTGGATCAATATCAGTCACTGAATGCTGCAATCACCTCTTGTGTAATAGGAACAGCAATAAAAGACACCCTTTAAAATAGGACTACATATTTCCTGGAAGCTCTTTGAACTATTTCTCCATAACTGTCAAAGGAAACCGTCCTAATGAACTGCACTGGAGCAGAGGGAAATCAAGGCAGAGCCAGGGTTTGTCAGGACTTGCTTGATCCTCATGAGCCTCACTGTGCATTTGGAGCTGAGCCCTTGAACATCAGGGCCTGGCAGGAGATTGCACAAACCTTGCCAGGAGTCAAAGGCAGAGGAAACACCCCAAGTTTCTCCAGGCATTCATGGCTCCCACTGAGGTCCCTCTCCAACACAGGCTCCTCATGCACTCCTTGCAGGAGAGAATTGGTGACCAGGATGGCACAAAAACCTCTCAGACACTCAGTGTGGAAAGGAAAATCCAAAGCACCTTCAGCACCTTGAGTGTCTCAAAGCATTAATGAGCCCCACTGAGTGTCAGTACAAAGCTCTCCAGGGACTAATTAACGCAGATAATTGGGGCCATGATTGGACAAATATCTCCCAGAGTCTATCCCAAGGGAAGCACTAAGTACCTTAAAAGAACTGAAGTACCTTGAAGCATTAATGAGCCCCACTGAGTGGTGTTACTGACAAAGCCTCTCTAAGAACTAACTACAACACATAATTGGAGGCCATGACTGCACAAAGCTCTCAGAGACTCCAAAGCAAAAGCAAAACTCCAAGTCCTTTGAAAAGCCTGAAGTCCCTGCAGGGAGCATTCAGGAGCCCCCAGGGCCATTGCTGAGCAAGGCTCCCCAGGGACTCCTTCCAGCAGATCCTTGAGGCCACTGGGATGTGGGCTAGGGGGGATGCTGAGGACAGGACGAGGGGGTGACAGTGCCCAGCCTGACTGGGGCTGTGCCAGGAGGCCCCAGTGCCTCAGGACAAGGTGTCTCCTCCCAGCCCTTGGTGACACAGACCCTGCTGCTGTGCCCCAGGGCACCAAGACTTGGCTTCTCTTTGTCCGCAGCTGCCATCAGTGCCTGCAGTTCTCTGCTCTGCCTGGGGCCTGGGGACACTTTCCCTGTCGTGTCCCTTACAGGGATCTCTTCAAAGTACAAGAAACTTCAGTGTTTCAATAGAACTGAGTTCTTGAGGGTTCTTGAAGGTTCTGTGACATCCCAGAGCTGGCTGTGACATCACAGAGTAGGGTCTGAGGCCATAGAACACAGTCTGCCATCATAGAGGGTGGCTCTGTGGCATCAGAGAGTTGGTTGTGACATCACCTGGTGGCTGTGGAACATCATAGAGCAGGCTGTGACATCACAGAACAGATTGTGACATCAGAGGGTGACTTTGTGACATCAGTCTTCTGTGATGTCACAGCACTGCTGTATGACATCACAAGGTGACATCGAGTTGGCTCTGTGACATCAAAGGGGCAGTGTCACATCACAGAGAAGGCTGTGTGACATAACAGGGGCTCTGTGACATCACAGGGGCAGTGTGACATCACGGGGGCTTTGTGACATCACAGGGGCTGTGTGAGGTCACTGGGAAGGTCACTCTGCCCCGGCCCCCCTCACAGCTCCCCCCAGAGCAGTCCAACCCTGCTCGTGCACAGCGGGGTCCCCTGTCCCCCCGGGTCCCCACACCCCTGGCCCCGCAGCCTCCCCCAGAGGATGTTCCACGAGATCGACCCCAGAGCCTGACACGGGGACGGGGGGCCGGGGCCCTGGGGGTGGCACAGGGGGACAGGGACCTCCCGGCAGGGTCCCTGTGTCCCCCAGAGCCAGAGCCTGGGCCAGGGCTCCTTCACCCTGTTACAAACGAGGCCTTGAGAGCGCTGAAGAAATCCCCAGCAAGGGAGCAGCAAAAACCAGATTTAATATTAACCAACACCAGCACAAAGTTCCTTGGCAAGAGTCGTTCTGCTCCTGACTGGACTCTTCAGGCACACCAGGGAAACAAAGCAACAACAAAACCAAACAGAACCCAGGCAATCAAACCAAAAATTAGAGAACTGAGAACTGAGAACTGTCCCTCTGTGTGTCTGTGTGTGACACAAGGACAGCAAGGGCAAGGATAAAAGGAACACGGCCTGAAAGCTTAACAGAGCTCAAACTTAACCGGACATTACTTATACATTAACCTTAACTGATAGTTTCGACCTCACAATTTAGCAAAAGAGCAGAGCGTAACAGCATGTAACCTAACTTAAACCTATGACTTCCCAATTTGACAGAGGTATAACATTTAACAATATTGAACTTAACATAAAACTTATATTAAAGGTAATCACTTAGCAAAAGAAAAACTCTCAGCAGCATTTAATTTAACTTAGGCCTTGTGATTTAACCTTCCCTACAGGCCTGACTGACTCAGCTATCCAAGGCACAACAACCCCTCAGAGAGCAGCATTTCTGCCACATTTCCCCAGCACAGGCACTCGTGTGTGCACACAGACACCAAGAGTCAGTGCAAGGCACCTGTGAGAAATTCCCCTGAGGGCAGGAAATGCTCACTGTGGATCCTTTGGCATCTCCCCAGTGGGCAAAGGGTTGAGCCTGGAGGAGTGGGGGGATCAGCCCAGGCTCTGTTGTGGTTCAGGATCCCCGAGTGCAGCAAACGGGAGAGTTCCCGGCTGGGAAAGGCCCCACCCAGAGGGAGTCGCTGGCCCAGGAGAGCTCCAAGGGCTCCTTTTGGAGTGCTGTGTGCAGGGCCCCAAGAGAGGGGCTTCATTCCCAGCAATGGTTCATCCTGGACGCACTTGGCATCAACAGCTTTCTTTGGCAGTGTGAGAACAGGGATGTTTTGCCACGGAGGGAACAAAACCAGTTCCCAGGGCTGCTGCTAAAGGAACCAGGAGCTGGTTGGGCAGCAGCAGTGGCTGGAGCAGTGTTTGTGATGAGCTGCAGAGGAGCTGAGCCCAGGGGCTGTTGGCCAAGGCCGAGGCCCAAGGAGCATTTCTCAGCTGGCAGGGTGGCCTGAGAAGGGGAGGGGGGAATGCAGCAGCACAGGGCCATGGAACCAAGGGAGCATTGTGACACTGTGGAGCCTTGTGAGACCAAGGGACCATTGTGACACTGTGGGGCCCTGTGAGACCAAGGGACCATTGTGACACTGTGGGGCCCTGTGACACCAAGGGACCATTTTGGCAATGTGAGGCCTCATGGTGTCATGGAGACCACTTTGACATTGCTGGGCCTCATGGAACCAAGGGGACTGTACTGACGCTGTGTGACTCCATGGAATGTAGGGATCATCGTGACATTGAGAGGCCGCATCGGACCAAGGGTCCATTGTGACACCACCGGGCCTCATGGAACCATGGAGACCATTATGACACTTTGTGGTGTCATGGAACCAGGCAGCCATTGTGACACTGTGGGACTCCATGGAACCAAAGGTTCACTGTGACATTGCAAGGCCTCGTGGAACCATGAAAAGACAATTAAGACACTTTACAGCCTCATGGAACCAAAGGGCTATTGTGACACTGAGGGGCCCATGGAATCACAGAGACCATTGTGACACTCAGGGGACTCATGGAGACCATTGTGACACTATGAGGCCCCATGGAATAAGCAAAGCATTGTGAGACTGTGAAGCCTCATGGAACCAGTGAGACCATTGTGACCCTGGGAGGAGCATTGTGATATTGTGGGGCTGTGTGAAACCAAGACGCCTTTGTGACACTGCAGGGCTGCATGGAACCAAAGATCCATTGTGACACTGCATGGTCTCATGTCATCAGTGGTCCATTGTGACACTGGGCAACCAAAGGAGACCATTGTGACACTGCAGGGCTGCATGGAACCAAAGCTCCAGGGCGACACAGAGTGGCCTCCTGTCATCAATGGTCCATTGTGACACTGTGGAGCCAAAGGAGACCATTGTGACACAGCAAAGCCCCAGGGTCCAAAGGTCCATTGAGACATTGCAGACTTCATGGAACAGAGGAGTCACATGACATTGTGGGGCCTGGGGAACCACGGAGACCATTGTGACACTGCAAGGGCTCATGGAATCCTTGGGACCATTGTGACACTGCAAGGGCTCATAGAATTCTTTGGGACCATTGTGACACTGCGGGGCATTATGACACCTGGGGGCCACTGTGACATTTTGGGACCCCATTGAAACTGGGGGCCAGTGACACTGCAGGTCTTCTTGCAATCAAGGGGCCATTGTGACACTGCTGGAACCCATGGAATCAAGTCACCATTATGACACTGCGGGGCCCCATGGATCCAAGGCACCATTGTGACAATATGGAGCCCCATAAAACCAAGGGAAAACAGAACAAGTCTGGCTGCTTTGGCTTCCCATGGACTGCCTGACTGGTCCAAGTGACCTTTGCATGTTGAGGGTCACTTCTCATCTGCTGCTGAAACACTAGGGTCTGTGCTTTCCTTCCCCATGGAAAAGAACTGTCCTGCTCCAGGCACCCATGGCCAGAATTGGGATTTCACCTCCAAAGTTCCTTATATCCAGAGATTGTTCCCATAGGCATGTTGCCAGGATATGTCTGGCTGGCAGTAGTTTCACAAGGGTCACCTCTCATCTGTCCCCAAAACACTGGGGGAGGCTCCATGCTCTCCTTCCCATGGGAAAGAACTGTCCTGCTTCTCCAGGTGCCCATGGCTGAGATTGGGTTTCCACCTGCAAATTCCCTAAATCCAAAATCTGCAATTACTGACAAGTCTAGCTGGCCTTGGCCTACTGCGGCTCTCACCTGCCTTCCAAATCTTGGGGCTCTGTGCTTTCCTTCCTATGGAAAGAACTGTCCTTCTTAGCCAGGTGCCCATGGGCACAATTGGGATTTCACCTCCAGCATTGCCTGTTGTGATAGACTGGAGGAGATTGTTGGCTCTAAACATTTTGTATGTGGGGGAGGAAGGGGCAGGTCCAGCCTTGCCCTGCCCTGTAAGCACAACCCTTCCCTGCCCTGTGACCCCAAGGGGCCTCCAGTGGGTTTACGGTTTCTACCTGACCTGCGGCACACTGAACCCCCAGCACCGCCGTTCCACCATGGGTACTGGGGCCCTCTTGGCTCTACTCAGTGCTGCTGCTGTACTCGGGGCACCCCAAACCCTGGTAGGGACCCGTGTCCCCGCACTCCAGGGATTGTGTACGACTCACACTGCCCCGATCCTCCACGCACCCGGAGCTCCGTTTGGGGTTTGCGTGCTAACTCACCAATTCACCTGCCACCTTTACTCGAGTTTGGTGCACAGGGAAAACACCAGCCAGATATCTGCAAGAGGTCAGGAATTACACAAATTTTTACAGGCAAAGTACAAAAAGCCAAGAAACTTTGGAAGAGGATTTCATGCAACATCCAATTACAAAGAAAACACTTATCATAGCAATAACTTCATTAACTTAGTTCATTTGACATAGATATCAGTGAACACGTAAGCTGTTGAGGTACCCAAAAATGTTCCATATAAAGAGCATTAGAAGCAGAAGAAAGAGAGAGAGACAGACAGAAGCTCTATAGAAAGACACACATATGACTAACAGCTCCTAGGGTTCCAGCGTGTGTGAGACACAAACCCCAGGAGAAGGCAGAGTCCATACCAGGGGCTGACCTTGCACTCCATGTTTTTAAGCCTCCAGGCCTTTGTGGGCCTCCCCCCAGGTGGGATTTCTGATCACACAGGCAATCAGGGCTGGGTTAGCACTGTACCCACTGTGAGACTGATTGACAGCTTATCCCAGGGTGTCTCAGGACATTGATCTCATCCATCCTCTAATAGTGACTATGGTGACACTGGGGAACCTCATGGAACCATGGGTCAGTTGTGACCAGGTGTGTCCAAGGACACCATGGTGACATCAGGGAATCTCGTGGGAACAAGTGGCCATTGTGATGCTGTGGATCCCCATGGAACCAAGGGAACATAGAACAGGCTGATGCCTTCAGTTTTAGCTGTCATATTTCCAGATTCTCTACTGCATTAGTCTGTAACTCTGGACTTCATACACAGGGTTAGCAAGTTCTCTTCACAGTGTAGTCAGACAAAACAATCCTTTTCCAGCCCCAGAACCAGACACTGTTGCAGTTTCAGGCACAAAAAGTGCAAATAACAGCGAATTGAGGAAAGCAAAATGGGAGGATGGGACTGCATAATCTGAGGCTGTAACTGGACAACTAACCCCAATATTTAAATGGACCAAACCTTATAAAAGTGTGAAAACTCCTGACCAGTCATCTATTTTGAGTGTAGCCTCAACTGGGCTCTTGTCCTGCTCAAGGTGAATCCTTTGAAGGCCTTTTAATAAATCCCAGCAAGAGGAAGAAGCCATGAGAAAGCTGACAACTCTTTGTGAGAACCGAGATGTGGAGCAGTGAAAACCAACTTGTTTTTCCTGAGAAAGAGCTCTAGGACTGTGGAAAACAACCTACTCTCCCTGAAAAAGAGCTGTAAGACTGTGATTAACACCAGCCACCTGTATAAATATAAACTGTATTTTCTCTCTTAGACAGAAAAATGAAAACTATCTCTCACAAACAACTTTTCCTGCACATACACACCAGGGGTTTGAGTGACCAGTCAATACTGGGTAACAACTTGTTGCTGACCAACTGGGGATAGACAGAAGATGTTCTTAAAAAACCCTACAAAAAGGCCTATAAAAAGACCGTATAAAACTAGCACAGGATCGCTCCTTTCTTTTTGCACCATAAAACGTGTCCTGCATCCCTCTATATCGGGCGCTGTTGCAGTGCCCTTTTATTTCATAGCTTTTTGGATGGTCTGTTCCAGTTCACCCCCTGTATGTTGTCTTTCCCCAAGCTGGATTATTCCCAGGTTATATCCCTCCCCTTTTACCCTTCAATCATTATAATCCCCACCTTGTATTCCACTGCCTTCCCTATCCATCCCTGTAAACTCTGCCCCTGTTCTGGACCCTTCCCTGTCAGTCTCCTGTAAACCCCTCCCCTGCAGGTTCCGCCCCTCGGGAATTCCCCTCATGGATGATGCCCCATTGGCCCATGTGACCTGCCCTCTCAACCCCCTTATCCCATTGGTCCCTGAGATGTATTCCCCTCCTTTTGCTCCTCCCTCCCTGATTCCCTATTGGCTCAGCGATCATGCCCACCCACAGTTCTAGTGCTCTATAAAATCCTGAGCACACTGGTGCTTGAGGCTCTTTGGTGCCTTTTCCCTCTGATGAGTAAAGTTTCCTCAGAATCTCACACCAAAGGCCTCCCTCTCCTCTTTAGTCTGCTCTCTGACACTGACACCATTCCAGCTGTGGAGCAGGTGGCTCCAAGGTTCAGCTCTCCCTGTTTCAGGGGAAGCTGTTCCCCACTCATGGCATGCGGCGCCCCTGAGCCAGCTGTGTACTCCAGCACGGTGTCAGTCCGGGGCTCCTGCTGGGCTGAGTCTGCCCTCAGGCAGGGCTCAGCTCCCCCACAGCATCTCGGTGTCACCTGTGAGCCCTGAGGAGAAGACACCTTTGTGCCCTCTGCTCAGAATTTCACTGCCAGGACAGCAGGAATGCAACCCAAACCTGCCTTCAATCTGCTGGGGTGGGCAACTCCTGCACCAGCGGCTTTCTGGCCATTCTGCTGCTCATGGCCAAGACATTTTCCCTGCCCCTCTGCCAGGGGAATGCCCTGTGCCAGTTCTGCTGTGAGGCTTCCTTGGGGCGATGCTGGCACCAGTGGTTCCTTCAGTATTGGAACTGGAGTCAGCGAACATGACTGGTGAGCTCTCAGGATGGCCGGGGACAACTGATCCACCTGGCCCACCCCAAAATTCACCCAAGTCCTGCTGGAGCCGATGGACCCAGTGGCCAAGAATGACCCAAGAGCCAGGTAGAACCACTCACCCTTTTCCAGGACACTGCGGTGGCTCTACCCCACCGTGGCCAGGCATTACAGGTGACCGTGTAGGGCCCCTCACCCAGGAAACCCCAGAGCCCCACAGTGCCCCGTAGACAGGTAGACCCAGCAGCCCCATCCCGCCAGGAAACCAAATTTCAAGACCAATAAATAATTTCAACATACTTTTGACATAGGAAGATTTTTTTTGGCATTTAAATTCTTTTGAGTAAATCAAGAATTTTGGGGATGTAATATTCTATTTGCAGGGTTGCCCAACGAAGGCAGGAATGATGCATTTAACTCCATGTTCTCAGAAGGCTAATTTATTACTTTATAATACTATCTTATAATAAAGTATGCTATACTATACTATACTATACTATACTATACTATACTATACTGAAGAACAGAGAAAGGATTCTTAGTGAATGTTCAAAAGATAATAATGAAAACTCGTGACTCTTTCCAGAGTCTCGACACAGCTTGGCCATAATTGGCCAATGAGTCAAAATAACTCACACCAGAATCCAATCAAACAATCACCTGTGGGTAACCAATCTCCAAACACATTCTGCACATGAGCACAACACAGGAAAAGCAAATGAGATAAGAATTGTTTTCCTTTTTCTCTGAGGCTTCTCAGCTTCCCAGGAGAAAAATCCTGGGCAAAGCGATTTTTTCAGAGAATGTGAATGCCACAGTGTTAGAGATGAGTAATGAGATGGTTGGCTCTCCCAATTAAAGGGTGAACATGATAAGTATGTTAAGAGAAGTTGTACAGATGTATAGTTATGTTACTGCAATGTGTCCCTCCCACCCAGCATTGTTATCCCGGGCTGATATTGGTAGTCCGGGCATTTGGGGAGGGGCAGATTGTTCCTAAGAGGCACGGCTTAGCAACACCTGCCCTCCAATGCAGTTCCACGAAAGCAGTCTACACCAATGGACAGTGACCAAGAGTCAACAGACAGCCTTTGGAAGGAACTAGGGCTGCCTGTTGCAACAGCAAGGATATAAAAGGGAGAGCAGCCGTTGTGTGGATGAGCCAGCCACGTGGTTACCAGCCACCAAGTGGGGGAGGCTCCCAGCGCTGTAACTTTTTCCTTATTTAATCCTTTTGTTGTAAGTTTTATTAAGTTTTTAATAGACCTTTCAAAATATTGAGAAGTAAATGGTGATTTCTCACAGGGAGAAAAAGTTGTAAAAGAAAGTTTCTTTGAAATTACTTCTTTTTCTTTTAAACCCAGGTCATTCCTACCATGCTGACAGTGAACCACTGCCTTTCTAACCACTTGGACATCCACCCCCCCCCATCAACCCACTCCCCCTGGACTCTGCACAACTCCCAACACACCATTTGTCTGGGGGAAGGCACAGACTGTGTAAAGGCAGCAAAGCCCAGACCTGGCCTGACTTCCCTGGACCACTGGAAAGGAGGAAATCCAGTTCCATGGACACACATGGACACAGAGCAAAGCTTTGCTCAAAGGATTTGTTGATGCTTGATGATTGATTCTTCAGGGGAAATGGCCCAGGGCTCAAAGAGTTCAGGGGTTTCCTCCAGTGATGATCATCTCCTCATGCCACTGGAGAGGAAAAAGTACACTGGTCCTTCACACCCTAAAAGACAAACCCCAGAACGTGACCTCTGGAGCCCACTGGGACATGGATGGGCTTTGTCTCCAGCCCTGTCCCTGCAGGCACGGCTCACCTAGGCATCCAGAGAGGCAGCCAGGCGCTTCTGTCGCAGGAGAGCCCGCAGCTCTTCAGCCACAGGAGGCTGGGGAAAAGGCAGCGTTAGAGACACAATGGGGGCAGCGGGCTGCACTGGGAGGCAGGGGAGAGCAGGGGGGCCTTGGGGAAGGGGCTGTGGCAGCAATGGGGTGCAGGAACTGCTGTGCTGCTGCCCAGAAGCACTGGGCTCCTGGCCAAGAGCCACAGCTGGGGCAGGGGCTGTGTCCTGGCTCATCCAGGGGGTCCTGGGGTGACAGGGGTGGAATGCAGCAGGGCCCTGGGCAAAGGCTTCACTGGGGAGGAGCCCTGGGGCAGGGCATTGTCTGGGCTGTCAGGACGGGTGCACTGGGCTGTGCTGGGTCACACTGGGATGGCCTGGGCTGTGGTGGCCATGCAATGGGAGGGTCTGGCACCGGCAGAACTCGTGGTACCCACCAGAGGTGTCTCCAGGACCGCGACATTGTCTAAATCCAACTGCAGAGAGACCAGGAGACCTCGCTGGTCACTGGGATGTCCCCGGTGCCAGCAAGGGATGCGGGGACAGCACTGCCCCCCAATTCCCTTAGGGGATGCCCTCCAGCAAGGGATGGGGGGACAGCACTGCCCCCCAATTCCCTGAGGGGATGTCCTCCAATGCCAGCAGCCCACTCACCTCCCGCAGATCATCTTGGGTTCCTTACAGGAGTGCCTGGAAAGGAGAACAAAGGCTGGGTCCGGACTGGACCTTGTGGGGCTGGGGTGACACACAGGTGCAGGGAGCAGGGTGCAGGCAGAGGGATGGGAATTCAGGGCCTCCAAAAAGATCTGTTTGAGGTGGGGGGAGACCCAAAAACACTGAGAGTCCAGGGGACAGGGCTGGGGGTGTGGAAGGAGCAGCGTGTGAGGTACAGGGGAGGAGAAAGGAATTGAGGTGTAGGGACATGGGAGTGCAAGGGAGGGGCTTGGTGGGGACAGGAGAATGAGGACAGGTGGGGACAAAACCAACAAGACTGGGAGATGGTGTGGGATTGGGGGGTGAGTCAGGGAATTGTACAGGGGGACCCCTCTGCAGTGGCCAGGAAGAAAGGCAAAGGATTGAGGGGGGACATGAAAGGAAAGGCCTCAGGAATGGTCAGTGGGAGGGCAGCTGGGGACCCTGAATGGGACACAGAGGAGGGACCAAAAGGGTGGGATGGGAGGCCAGAAAGGGCAGGATGTGGGGACAGCATTTGGCTGGTGCCTTACCTTGGCCTGTGGATGGAGGAGGATGGAGAAGAGCAGGGCCACGCTGAGCACAGCCACCTTCATCTTCCTCTCGCTCTGGGCAGCGCTGCCTGAGGCTGCAGCAGGTGAGGAGCACCTTTATCCCTGCTGGGACTCCTCCCCGCACCCTCCCTGCCAGTCCCCAGGCCAAAGCCCGGCTTGGCACAGCCCCCAGCCCTGGCCATAAGCCCAGCCCTGGAACAGATTCCATCCCACCCCACCTGTGGCACGGATCCAGCCCCCTTGCCCGGCATGCCTCCAGCTTCCTGCATGGGGCAGCTGCCCCTGGAAGGGCCCAGGCACCTGGGGGGCCAAGGGGGGCAGGCAGGGAGCCAAATGCACCTGGGGACCCTGTGGGGACAACCCCCAGTCCAACACAATCCATCCTCCAACAGCCCCCAGGGCCAGATCCCCCATCTCCTGCTGCCCCTCCCCTCCCAGAGCTTTCCCTGGGGGACACCCCAGAGCTGAGCCCGGCCCCAAACCCAACACGTGGGAGAACAAGGGGAACAAGGGACATGTGATCAGATGGCTGATTGGCATCTCCGGCACTGCAGACACTGGGGAGCACTGGGCAATGCTGATCACCTGCAGACAAGGCTGAGGGCTGGGGAATGGCTCAGCAGTGACAATTCCCACATCCACACAACCCGATACCCCTTTCCCCGCAGATGCCAAACCCAACCAAGATCCATGCCCGGAGCACTGTCCAGAGGGGAATATGCCCTGCCCTGCCCCTCATCCTGTCACACCCGCAGCCACGGAACCCTCCCAGAGCACCTGGGTCATGGCCCTGGCTCTGGGCCCAGGCCAGCACTGGCCCCGAGCAGGATGTGCCCATCCCAGGCACATGGGGAAGTGGGCGCCTGTCCCCAGGCAGCCACTCAGAGCTAATTGGGGTAACAGAGGTGCCCTGTGAGGAGGAGGGGTGTTGGTGCCCTGCCAGCATCTCTGACAAGCCCTGTTTACCCAGGGCCTGAGGCACCAGGAGGACATTCAGACATCTTGGGCTTCCAGGAAGGAAAATCCACGGTGAAGTGGTTCTGAAGAGCTGTCTATGGCTGTGATTCCTGTTTGACATTCCAGGGCATTAGTGAAGAGTTCTGCACATCTCTTTCCCCAGGGACAATGTGGATCCATCAGAGAAGTCTTATGACTCAGCTGGGAAAACATTTCAGGCCACTGCCCTGACTGTTTGCTCTGGAACTCACCCAAGGAGGCGCAGGACCCAAGGGGAAAGATTTTCCATGGGGGTTTTGCTGCTTTGTGCCCTTGGAGAAGACACCAGAGTGTCCTCATGGGGGATTCTTGACCAGATGGACAAGAGCTGTGACATTATTGGTGGGTGGGGTCATCTTGGAGAGAAATTGAGGAAGTGTCTGCAGGGTCCTAAATGGTGAATGAATGGATGAAGGAGATTCTCACTGTCCTGACCCACTATCCAGCAAAACCACATCCAAGGGAAGAGGCCTGGTTGAATCAGGGGGGAAGCAGACCTTGTTGAGCCTGGTGCACACTGGGCAGTGTGGGGTGATCCCCTGCTGGTGTCCCAGCTCTCAGTGCAATACCACCGCTCTGATGGACTGGATCCTTAAGAAACAAAAGAAGTGATCAAGCTCAGGGGAGGAGGGGATCTGGTCGCACTTCTCTTGTCTGGGAGTTTCTCTCCGAGGGGGGACATTCCATGAGAATTGGGATGCGGTAAAGGACAGGGCTGAGGGCAGCTGCTCCCTCTCTCTCTGGGCTTCGGAGGAGGACGCTGGGAGCTGCTGCTTGGAAAAAGGAATTGGTTGCTGCGGGTGGCCAGAGCAGCTTCCCCAGGCAGGTGCTGTCAGGTGCCTGCAGCACCGAAAGCGTCTCCACTTGGGGCTGCCTTGACAACTCCCCCAGTCCAGCAGACGCCTGAGCCCGGATGGTGCAATCAAAGCCTCAGCAGAGGGACGAGAGGACTCCTCGCAGAGCAGATCCAGCTGGATTTATTAAGGGAAAATCCAAGGGTCCAGGGGAAGTGAGGGTGCAGAGGGAAACAGGAGCAAGCAAGAACACAACATCTGCTGAAGGGAACCATAGGCGAAGAGCCAGGAGCAGGACTGGGGCCAGGGTATGTAACTGGAGGAAGGCAGGAGGGGTCAGGGTACAAATGATCCAATGGAGAAGGGAGCCGGGGCTGGAGATAAGGTGGGGTGACACAGGATGCACCAATAGGGGAGCAGCAATTTTTTGGAAAAAGAAGACAAAACACAGCAATTTCCTGGTGCCAAGTCTGTCACCACCCAGACCTGGTATTTGATGGCACCGCCCATGCCCAGATCTGGACATTTCCCTGTGCCACCACAGCCCAAGTGCAGCAATTTGCTGGCAAAGAAAGCCAAACCAGGCAAATACCTGGTGCCTACACCAGCCCAATCTTGTGTTTGCTGGCACCACCAGTGCCCAGATCTGGAATTTTTCAGATGCTTGCACACCTTAATTCCAGCAGTTTGCTGGCACAGAAAGTTAACATTTGACAATTTCTCAGTGTCAGCACATTCCCTTCCAAGATCTGGTGTGCGTTGGTGTTGAAGATTGCCATGCAAGATGTTTTCCATTACCATCTGTATGGCAGATTACCTTCGTCAAGTAGGCAGTTTGCTTTATCTCTCTCTTTGAGTGACCACACCTCCCTGGGGAGGGGACATCTGCTGATAACAGACTATTGAATGTCACTGCATGACTGATAAGAACTATAACATCCCATTGTGAGATGTTCCGCCCAGAGGGAGGAGCCAAGCATTGCTACCCAGATATAATCCAGAGGTTTTTGAGACACCGGCATGGCTTTCTCCACGGGATTCCCCAGAGGAACAGCAGCTGTCTCTTCTACCACTGGGTCTTCAGAGGAAGAATACATCCTTCTCTACAGATCCCCCCCGCTCCAGCAGAACCACATCTGACGCTTCAGGAGGGCGTCAGCCACATTTCCAATTGGACTGCCACCAACACCCTGACCCACAGGGTGTCAGGTTGGGTTCTGACTCTGTCAGTGTTGTTCTAGTGTACTGCATTGTTTATTTTATTTTTTTTTTTCCTATTAAAGAACTGTTATTTCCTGCTCCCATATTTTTGCCTGAGAGCCCCTTAATTTAAAATTGATAGCAATTCGGAGGGGTGGGGAGGGTTTACATTCTCCATTTCAGGGAAAGCTCTTGCCTTCCTTAGCAGACTCCTGTCTTTCCAAACCAAGACAGATTTTGGCACCTAACGTGCGGCTGGAGGGCACAGAAACAAAAAAGGAATAACAGTTCTTGAGTAATCTAATTTTTGTGTGTAGCTATAGAAACCTCATTATGCGACGCCATGTGGTCCAGCTGGCCCTGCTTTGGGTGGCATGTGATCATGGCTGTATTTCTCCCATTTATAGGCCCTTATCTAAACATTGGTCCTATAACCAAGGCTACTGTGTCTGTTATCCGGTTTGTTTTATGGGTGAAAAAGGTGAGGAATTAATGGATTTTTAACTTCCTCTGGAAAGCAGGCACACAGATTCACAGCTATCACACACTAACAGTATGTTTTTGAGGTTACTTTAATAATGGCACCTGCTCTAAGGAAATGACACCAGGTGAAATCTTCTCCAAACCCTTTAGCCATCTCTTTGGGTCCGCCCCACCAGTTTTTGAAGGGTTCAGATCCACTCTAAATATTAATGATATCATACAGTGGCTGGTGTTGCTGATAGGCCTGCTCTATTTAGCATTTAGAGAGAAGGGGTGACTAACCTGGATAACCACACTGACACCAACCCCAGAATCTAATACACCATCAGAGTCTAGCAATGCTGCTGCCCCAGAGCCTGACCCTGCCCCACATCCCACCCCAGATGTGAACTACCCAGATTGGCTGGGGGGTCTGGTGAAGGAGATACGTGAGATGGGCCAGATGCTGAAGGAATACACTTCCCCAGCTGGTGAGAAGCCCTCCCTCTGCCTTGAAGAGGGAAAGTCTAATAGTGCGGCAGCAGAACCCACAGATGTTACAACTGTCCAGGTTCCAGCTGAATTGCAAAGGCAGACACAGCCAGCAGCAGTTGCCCCTCTAGAAACAAAGAGATCTAAGACAAAAGCAGAGCACCCAGATAAAAGAAGGCCCTCACAACCCACAGGGGAGCCAGAGGTTGCGATCATCACCGAGTCCCTGATGTACAAAAGTCTCTGTAATCTGCACAAAGACATTGTATGACAGGGACGTGAGGCTTATACAACCTGGCTACTTCGCATCTGAGATCTTATGAGTACAAGCGTCCAGCTGGATGATGGTGAGGCAAGGAATTTGGGACCCTTGACCCACGACTCAGGTATCAATCAGATTGTTGTAAAGGAGCCAGGGTCTCTTTCCCTCTGGGAGCGGCTTTTAATAAGTGTCAGAGAGAGATTTGTACACAGAGAAAGAATGCAGGACCAGCACCATAGAATGTGCTGGAAGACCCTTGAGGAAGGGATCCAACAGCTGAGAGAAGTGGCAGTATTGGAGGGACTCTTTGGGAGGGATGGACAGCATGATAATGACCCCGACAAAGTCAGGTGCACAGGGCAAATGTTGTGGAGACTGGCAAACCTGGGACCATCCCAATACACCACCTTTATTGCAACAATTAATGCTGATAACAACCAAGAGACAGTGGGTTCTGTAGCTAACAAGCTTAGGAATTATGAAAGTATGATCAATGGACTGATGCAGGCTCATGTCTCTGCTGTGATTAAGGACCTCAAAGAGGAGATGAGGGAGGTGGTGAGGGAAGAGGTGAGGAGGAGCAATTCCCACATTGCACCGCTGTGAGTCACAGGCCCCAGAGTCAGAGCCCAACGTTCCCCAGCTAGAGAGAGGGGGGGTACACCCCACGGGCTGACCTGTGGTTTTTTCTGCGTGACCATGGGGAAGACATGGGAAGGTAGGATGGAAAACACACTTCTGTCCTGGCAGCACGGGTGAGTCAGCTCAAGGAGGGAAACACAAATCAAGGGAACTCCAGTAAAGTGAAGGTAGCCTCAACCTCCCATGACCGAGCTGCTGAGTATGATCTGTCAGATCCCCTGGAAGGTACCTCTACCATGAATACCCAGGGTTAGAGGGGTCCTGCCTCCAGCCAGTGAGAGGCACGGGAAAACTGGATTTTCTGGATGGTGTGGATCCGATGGCCGGGCACATCAGAACCACAAAAGTACAATGCTTTAGTTGATACTGGTGCACAGTGTACCCTAATACCATTGGGACATGTGGGGGCAGAACCTATTTCCATTGCCAGGGTGACGGGGGGATCACAGCAATTGACCCTGTTAGAAGCTGAGGTGAGCCTGACTGGGAAAGAGTGGATAAAACATCCTATTGTGACTGGCCCAGAGGCCCCGTGTATTCTGGGCATAGGTTTCCTCCTGAACGGCTATTACAAAGACCAAAGGGACTCAGATGGGCTTTTGGCATAGCTGCTGTGGAGGCAGAAAACACCAAGCAGTTGAACACTTTGCCTAGGCTATCAGAAAACCCGTCTGCAGTAGGACTCCTGAAGGTGGAAGAGCAAAGACCACCAATTGCCACCTAGACAGTGCATCGCCGGCAGTATCAGGTGAATCAAGATGCCATGATCCCCATCCACAAAATGATCCGTGAGCTGGAGAGCCAAGGGGTGGTCAGCAAGACCCACTCACCCTTCAACAGCCCCACTTGGCCTGTGCACAAGTCTGACAAAGAATGGAGATTGACAGTGGACTATCATGGCTTGAATGAAGTGACTCCACCCCTGAGCGCTGCTGTGCCAGACATGCTGGAACTCCAGTACGAGCTGGAGTCCAAGGCAGCAAAGTGCTTTGCCACCATTGACATTGCTAACACATTTTTCTCCATTCCTTTGGCAGCAGAATGCAGGCCTCAGTTTGCTTTCACCGTGAGGGGAGTGCAGTATACCTGGAATCGACTGCCCCAGGGGTGGAAGCACAGCCCCACCATCTGCCATGGTGCCACTGATCTAGGCTGCACTGGAAAAGGGTGAGGCTCCAGAGCACCTGCAGTACATCGATGACATCATTGTGTGGGGGAACACGGCAGCGGAAGTATTTGAGAAAGGAGAGAGGATCATCAGGATTCTGCTAGAAGCCAGCTTTGCTATCAAGAAGAACAAAGTCAAGGGACGGGCCTGAGAGACCCAGTTTCTGGGAGTAAAGTGCCAAGACGGACTGCATCAGATTCCCACTGAGGTCATCAACAAAATCACTGCGATGTCTTCACCAACGAGCAAGATGGAAACACAAGCTTTCCTGGGTGCCATAGGTTTTGGAGAATGCACATTCCTGAATACAGTCAGATTGTGAGCCCTCTTTACCTGCAAGAGGAACGAGTTTCACTGGGGTCCTGAACAGCAACAAGCCTTTGCCCAGATCAAGCAGGAGATCGCTCATGTGATTGCCCTTGGCCCAGTCAGGACAGGAGCAGAGGTGAAGAACGTGCTCTACTCTGCAGCTGGGAACCATGGCTTGTCCTGGTGCCTTTGGCAGAAGGTGCCTGGGGAGATTTGAGGCCAACCACTGGGATTTTGGAGTCAAAGATACAGAGGGTCTGAAGCCAACTCCACTCCCACAGAGAAGGTAATCTTGGCTGCCTATGAAGGAGTCCAGGCTGCCTCAGAGGTGACTGGTACAGAAGCACAACTCCTCCTGGCACCCTGACTACCGGGGCTGGGGTGAATGTTCAAAGGCGAGGTTCCTTCCACCCACCACGCCACTGACACGACATGGAGTAAATGAATTGCTGTTATCACACAGTGCTCCTGTGTTGGAAACCTGAATCGCCCTGGGATTCTGGAAATAATTACAAACTGGCCCAAAGGTGAGAACTTTTGTCTGACTGATGAAGAGGAACAAGGACCAGTGACACGTGCTGAAGAAGCTCCTCCCTAAAACCAACTGCCATAAGAGGAAACACGCTACGCTCTTTTCACTGATGGTTCCTGTTTCATCATAGGGATGAACCAGAAGTGGAAAGCAGCCGTATGGAGCCCCACCCGACAGGTTGCACAAGCTACCAAAGGAGAGGGTGGATCAAGTCAACTTGCAGAACTCAAAGCTCTTCAGCTGGCCCTGGACATTGCTGAGAGAGAGAAATGGCCAAAGCTCTACCTTTATACTGATCCATGGATGGTAGCCAATGCTCTTTGGGGCTGGCTGGAAAGGTGAAAAAAAGCCAACTGGCAGCCTAGGGGAAAACCCATCTGAGCTGCTGATGAGTGGAGAGACGTTGCCGCTCGGTTAGAGAAGCTACCTGTGAAAGTCCACCATGTGGATGCTCATGTTCCCAAGAGTCGGGCTAATGAGGAACACCGAAACAACGAGCAGGTAAATCAGGCAGCAAAGATAGAGGTGTCAAAGATAGACTTAGATTGGCAACATAAGGGGGAGTTGTTCTTAGCTCAATGGGCCCATGATGCCTCAGGTCATCAGGGTAGAGATGCCACCTATAAGTGGGCACAAGACCAAGGGGTGGATATAACCATGGACAGTATTTCAGAGGTTATCCATGACTGAGATGTGTGCTGCCATCAAGCAGGCCAAGCGAGTGAAGCTGCTCTGGTAAGGTGGGTGGTGGTCCAAGTACAGGTATGGGGAGGCCTGGCAGATTGACTCCATCACACTGCCCCAGACACGCCAGGGCAAGCGCTACGTGCTGACCATGATGCAAGCCACCACTGGATGGTTGGAAACCTACCCTGTGCTTCACGCCACAACCTGGAACACCATCCTGCGCCTTGAAAAGCAAATCCTGTGGAGACATGTCACCCCTGAGTGAATTGAGTCAGAAAATGAGACCCATTTCAAGAATGGCCTTATCAATGCTTGGGCCAGGGTACATGGTATTGAATATATCATATTCCTTATCATGCACCAGCTGCCAGGAAAGTTGAACAGTGTAACAGACTACTTAAAACAACCCTGAAGGCACTCGGGGGGGGACTTTTAGAAATTGGGAAATGAACTCAGCAAAAGCCAGCTGGACGGTCAACACCAGAGGCTCCATAAATTAAGCTGGTCCTGCCCAGTCTGAACCCCTGCACACAGTGGATGGAAATAAAGTCCCTGTTGTACACATGAAAGGTATTTTAGGAAGGACTGTTTGGATTGATCCCATCTCAGGCAAAGACAAAACCATCCATGGAATTGTTTTTGCTCAATGACCTGTTTACACTTGGTGGGTAATGCAGAAAGATGGAGAAAGCCATTGTGTACAACAGGGAGACCTAGTCTTAAGTGAGAACTGTGTGAAATTTTTTTGTTGTTGTTGTTTTTGTTTTTGTTTTTGTGGTGCAGATGGAAATAGAAAAAGGGGTGGATAATGTTGAAGATTGCATGCAAGATGTTTTCCATTACCATCTGTATGGCAGATTACCTTTGTCAAGTGGGCAGTTTGCTTTATCTCTTTCTTTGAGTGACCAGATTCACATCTCCCTTGGGAGGGGACATCTGCTGATGACAGACTATTGAATGGAAGTACATGACTAATAAGAACTATAACATCCCATTGTGAGATGTTCCACCCAGAGGGAGGAGCCAAGCATTGCTACCCAGATATAATCCAGAGGTTTTTGAGACACCGGCACGGCTTTCTCCACGGGATTCCCCAGAGGAACAGCGGCTGTCTCTTCTCCTACTGGATCTTCACAAGAAGAATACATCCTTCTCTACAGATCCCCCTTTCTCCAACAGAACCACAAATGATACTTCAGGAAGTCTGCAGCCACATTTTCAATTGGACTGTCACCAACACTGTGACCCACAGGGCGTCAGGTTGGGTTCCTACTCTGTCAGTGTTGTTCTGGTGTACTGCATTGTTTTATTTCATCCTTTAATTTTTTTCTTTTCCCCCTTAAAGAACTGTTATTTCCTGCTCCCATATTTTTGCCTGAGAGCCCCTTAATTTAAAATTGATAGCAATTCGGAGGGGTGGGGAGGGTTTACATTCTCCATTTCAGGGGAGGCTCCTGCCTTCCTTAGCAGACTCCTGTCTTTCCAAACCAAGTCACCAATGAACTCCTACCAAATTCGGTGAAACAAATTCCTTGGTAAAGGCCGCCTGGCTTATTGCTTGAAACCTGGCTCCCCGGTTGCAGACGGGGCAAAGAGCTCCGGAGTGGAGTGACCACCCACTCCGTTCTCGCCGTAAATGTGGCCCCAATCCAATGGCTCAAAATCCGGATTTTGTCCTTAGGGGGGTGGGGGTGGGTGATCTGGGGGCTGCCAGTACGCCTGTCCAGGGTATTGGTGGGCACTCAGACTTAGATCCTAGCCTCCAACGAGACACTGAACCATTTGTGCTTGGTGAGGGAAGCAGCAAAAAGGTGAGTGAAGGCACACCAGAGGCATTGCCTCCAGTGCCTGGGGAACACGGAGGGCAGTCACCGGATAATATGGTGAGGGTGACTGTTCCTGACAAAAATCCACCTTGTCCCTGTTGTGTGGTACCCGGGTAAACTCTGTGTTAAGCCTGATTGAACATCTAAAGGAGTCGCACTGGAAAAGGAGGGTTTGCTTTCGGTGTGCCAAGTGTGTAAAGGAAAATATTAACTATCATAGTGTTATTTGTCATTTTGCAAAATGCAGAGGTCCAGAAATTGAAAGGGTTCCAGCTGGAGAGTGGATCTGTGAAGTATGCGGCAGAGACTTCAGAACCAAAATTGGCCTGGGACAACACAAAAGATTGGCACATCCTTTGATAAGAAACCAAGAAAGGATCATTGCTTCCCAACTGAAAGAAACATCAAATCCAGGAGCCCAGAAAAGATGCTGGACAAAAGAGGAGGAAGAACTGCTGATAAGACTGGAGGCCCAGTTCAAGGGAAACACAAACATTAATAAATCTATCGCCGAACACATAACAACAAAAACAGCTAAGCAAATTAGTTACAAAAGAAGATTGCTGCCTAGGAAACCAACAGATGGAGCTGACAGAGGACCTGAGGTGAGTCATCACACCAGGAGAGCAGCTGAGGGCATGGGAATGGAACCTGGGTTGAGTCAGCAATCCCAGGCAAGAACCGTGGACAATGGACCTGGGGAGAACCATCCGCCAGGGAGGCCAGCTGCCAGAGAGAAAACAATGGATAAATTAAGACGACGCCCTGATAAGGACAACCAGCGCCAGAAACCAGCAGAGGGCCGGGCAGCTGCAGGCTCATTACCAAAAGACAGTCAAGGAACGCTTATCAGCTGGAGCAATTAACCACTTCCCCAGAGCATTCAAGCAATTGATGGACGGCCAGGAGATGCTGACAATGATTAATCAGGCAGTGCAGGACTGCTTTGGATGCTTAGAATCAATAAGCCAGATAAGAACTGCTACACGTGGTAAAATGGGAAGGAGACCCGGGAGAAGCAACCAAGAAAGCCATTTCAGAAGTGGATGAAGGACAGAGCGATCAAAAAAGGTAATTACCTTTGCTTTCAGCATTTATTCCATCTTGACAGGGGGAAACTAGCAAAAATTATTTTGGATGACGTAGAGTGTTTGTCCTGGGATATATCATCCAGTGAAATTTACTCAGTATTTAAAGCCAGATGGGAAACACCTGGTACTTTTGCTGGCATCAGGGACTTTGAAATTAATGGGAAGGCAGACAACAGCACCTTCAGAGGCTTAATCATGGCCAAAGAAATTGAAAGAAATGTGCAGGAAATGAGCAAGGGCTCGACTCCAGGTCCAGATAGGGTCACTCTTGGGGACATCAAAAAGATGGATCTCAGGTATTCCCGGACGGCTGAGCTCGTCAACTTATGGTTAACATCTGGGGAGATCCTAGACATGGTGAGGGGGTGCAGAACTGTTTTGATTCCCAAATCTCCAAAACCGGAACTTTTAAAGGACATTAATAACTGGAGGCCTATCACAATCAATTCCATGTTGTTGAGACTGTTCTCCAGGATTGTAAAAGCAAGGCCGAGCAAAGCATGCCCCCTCAACCCAAGGCAAAGAGGCTTTATTAGAGCAGCAGGATGCTCTGAAAACCTGAAACTCCTGCAAACTATACTTCAGACTGCCTAAAGTGAACACAGACCACTGGGTGCTGTATTTGTGGACATGGCCAAGGCTTTTGACACCATAAGCCACCATCACATCATACATGCTTTGCAGCTGAGGGGAGTGGATCCCCACATCATTGGCCTGATGAACAATATGTACAAAGACATCAATATGTATGTCACCACAAAAATGAACACACACACAGACAAAATCCAGATCCGGGTTGGAGTAAAGCAGGGTGACCCGCTGTCACCCCTTTTATTTAACCTGGCAATGGACCCCCTGTTGTGCAAGCTGGAAGAGAGTGGTAAAGGATTCCACCGAGGACAGAGTAGTATAACAGCAGTGGCATTCGCCGACGATCTGGTCTTGTTGAGCGACTCCTGGGAAAACATGAAAACAAATATCAAGATATTAGAGACCTTCTGCGATTTCACCAGTCTCAAAACACAAGGGAAAAAGTGCCACGGCTTCTACATCAAGCCCACGAAAGACTCTTACACCTTCAATAACTGCGCTGCATGGACCATCAACAGCGCACCCCTGAACATGATCAACCCCAGGGAATATAAGAAATACCTTGGCCTACACTTTGACCCCTGGACTGGGATAGCAAAAGCCAACCTCCCCACAAAACTAGAATTCTGGCTTGAATGAATTGATCAAGCTCCACTTAAACCTCTGCAAATACTTGATATCCTCTAAACATACACCATCCCTCGACTGACCTACCTGGCTGACCATTCACAAATGAAACAGGGGCCCTTGAAGCCCTTGACCAGAAGATCCGAACAGCGGTCAAGGACTGGCTGCAACTACGTCCGTGCACCTGCAGTGCCATCTTGTACTCGAGCACGAAGGACGGCGGTTTGGGCGTCACCAAGTTGGCGGGACTGATCCCCAGTGTACAGGCCCGGAGACTGCACTGGATTGCACAGTCTTCGGATGAAACAATGAAGGAGTTCCTAGAGAAAGATCAAATGGAACAACTGTATAAGAAATTGTGGATTCAAGCTGGAGGGGAAAGCGAGAAGATAACCTCAATTTGGGAAGCACTACCGGCGAATGAACCACCCAACAGTGCAGACACAACCTCGGAGTGGGAAGCACCGTCTCTTAAAACTAAATTTCCTAAACCTTGTGATTGGCGGAGAAAAGAATTCAAGAAATGGACCAAATTAGTATCCTAAGGCCGTGGAGTTAAAAGCTTTGAAGGTGATAAAATTAGTAGTGATTGGCTCCAATACTATAGATGCATTCCTCATAGGAAACTCCTCACTACACTACAACTTAGGGCCAACTTCTACCCCACAAGAGAATTTCTCTCCTGGGGTAGAGAGGAAAATTACATCAAGGCCTGTAGGCACTGTGATGCGGACAACGAAACCTGCGCCCTAATCCTCGGCTACTGCCCAGTGATTCAGGACGCTCAAATCAAGAGGCACAATCATATCTGTGAAAGGCTTATTGAGGAGGCGAAGAAGAGGGACTGGGTAGTGTTCAAAGAACCACCCATAAGGGAAACCATCAAGAAGCTGTACAAACCAGATCTGATATCTGTTAAGGACGGACGTGCATTCATCGTGAAAGTGACAGTACAATACGAAGCCTCCAAAACATCTCTGGAAGAAGTGGCTGCAGAGAAAGTAAACAAGTGCAAACATTTGAAAACCAAGGTGCAAAGCCTCACCAACGCAAAGGATGTTGTTTCTATGGGCTTTCCCCTTGGAGCGCGGGGGAAATGGTACAAGGGAAACTTTCAACTTTTGAGTACACTTGGCCTCTCCAAATCGAGGCAAACGATGGTTGCAAAGACTTTATCCACAGAAGCACTCCTATCATCTGTGGAGATTGTACATATGTTCACCAGTAGGGCCAGAAGATTACATGATTCAGGGTAGTGAATTTTTGCATATTTTGTACTTTGTAATGTTTTGTAGATTTTGATTGCTGTTTTAATATGTTGATTTTTGTATGCAATTTTTTTTTTTGTATCACTTTTGCATTTTAATAAACTAGAGAGTAGCTAGGTTCGTAAGGAAGCCACAAGCCAGTTAGGTAGCTCATAGTGAGTAGGGACAAAGACTTTAATTCATAACGCATCAATTACCACCCGATTCAGACCAATTTACTGTATTTGAAACAATTTACCGGATTTGTCCAAGGTGGACGGGCCACCTTTATTTAACCCGGAAAAGGAACATATATTATTTATATGTGTTTGAAAAATAGCCAAATGCCTCGTCATCTAATTAGTGACGTGCATGAATGGATGCACGGATTCCCACTGTCCCTACGTACTATCCAGCAAAACCACAGCAAAGGGAACGGGCTTGGCAGGATCAGCGGAGAAAGAAGACCCTGTTGAGCTTGACTCCAGTCTGGCACTGTGAAGAGACATGAGAGGTGTAGAATAAGTGGGAGGCCGGGCATGCGCTCGGCAGTGCGGGGTGACCCGCCCGCTGGCGTCCCGGCCGTTGGTGAAATACCACTACTCTGATTGTTTTTTCACTTACCCGGTGAGGCAGGGGGGCAAACCCTGATGGGGGCTCTCGCTTCTGGCGCCCACCCCCAGGGTGGCTAATGGCCACTCTATTGGATAGTGAACCCCCATCTCCCAGTCGCTCTATCGACTGATCTGCCTGCAGGCACAGGAATGAGGCTGAGCACTCAGACATCTCTTAGTGGGCAGCAGAGGGCACAGCCGCACAGCAGCCAGTCCTTTCAGGAGTCTTGGCAGCCACGGCAGGGCACGGAGGGGCTGCAGGGTGCTCATTTAACACAGCCAGGCTGCTCCGGGCACCTCCACCACTGACTCCAGGGATGGCACACTCAGCTGACGGCGCCCTCCCACCGGGGGCAGCAGCACGGCCCCGGGTGACCAGGGGACATCCTGCTGGGAAAACACCTCTGCCAAGGGTGGCAGCACAGTCCTGAGGGCAGCAGGGCACTCCCTGGGCAGGTCACTCTCACCTGGGGAGGCTCCACAGCTCTGCCTGGTGGCCTCCTGGTGGACTGTGCCTTCTGCACTCATCCTCTTCCCTTGCTCATCCAGCACAGCGTCTGCTCTCCCTGCTGCCTTCCCCAGTGCCCTGCTTTCTCCGTTAGCCTTGGTGGAGAGCCAGTGAATGCCCCATCCTTGGAAATATTCCAGCTCGGATGGGCTCTGAGCAACATAATGGAGTGAAAGATGCCTCTGCCCCCACCCCACAGGAGGCCCTGTGGTGTCAGCTACTGGAGTGGTCAGTGTCTCTTGTAGGATGCAATTCCCCCAGAGAGCAGAGAGAACACAAACACCACAGCTGGCAGGAACACCCTCCATGGAGATAGGAATATTCTGGATCAACAGGCTCAGGCTGCTGACTTTTGCCCCCTTGTAGATGGACACAAGTGTCTGAAGTTACTGAGAGCCAGGAGGCCCCACAGTGTCTCTGAGTCCCCTTGGTTCCCTGAGATCACACAGTGTCCCAGTGTCCCTTTGGTTCCATGAGGCCCCACAATGTCACAAGAATCCCGGGACACAACAAGGTTCTGGGGGATCCCAATGGATCGTTGGTTCCAACTGGCCTCACTGAGTCACAAGGGCCTCTGGACTCCTTGAGACTCCACAGTGCTACCATGTCCCTTTGGTTCCACAAGCGACAGCTTCACAATGGTTCCTGAGCATCTTTAGGCACCAGTGTCTCAGAGCATCCCCTCAGTTCCATGAACTCCACAGTGCCACAATGTCCCCTTTGTTCCATTTAGTTCTGCAGTGTCACAAGGATTCCTGGAAAGAATGAGGCCCTGAGGTATCACAATGGATGGTTCCATGAAGTCCCAGAGTTTCACAGTCTCCTCTTGCTTCCATGGATTCTACAAGACCCTGGAGTGTCACAGGGCCCCTACAGTCCCATGAGTCTTCACAGTGTGACAATGTCCCCAGGAGACACTGCAGTGTGACAATGTCCCCAGGAGGCAGTGCAGTGTCACAGAGGAGCAGCACTGGAGTGGGCACAGCACCAGGGGAGGTTTGGCAGTGTTTCCATGTCTGTGACACCACAGTGGTGGCAACACCAACGTTCCCATCTCTAAGATAACACAGATGTTCAAGACCGAGCATTCCCCTGTCAGTGACACCCCAGTGGTGGCAACCTCAAAGTTCCCCTGTCTGTGACATGACAGAAGTGGCAATACCAATGTGCCCCTGTCTATGACACCAAAGCAATTGCAAGCCCAGTGTTCCCCTCTCTGTGACACCACAGAGGTGGCACCCGCAGCGTTCTCCTCTTTATGACAGCACCACAGTGGCAACTCCAACATTGCCCTCTCAGTGACACTGCAGGGGTGGCAGCCCCAAATGCTCCCCTGTGACACCACAGCAGTGACTCCCCCAACATTCCCCTCTCTGTGATACCACTGAGTTGGCAGTTCCAGCATTGACTTCTGTAGGACACCACAGGGGCAGCAGCCCCAAGATTACCCTGTCTTTGAGCCCACAAGGATGGCAGCCCCAACATTCCTCTCTCTATGATACCACAACAGTGGGAGCCCCAGAATTCCCCTGTCTGTGGAACCCTAGCAGTGTCAGCCCCAACATTTCCCTCTCTGTGACATCATAGTTGTGGCAGCCCCAAGTCCCCCTCTCTGTGACACCAGAGCAGTGGAAGGCCCAGAGTTCCCTGTCTGGTGACCCTGCAGCTTTGGCAGCCCCAACATTCTCCTCTCTATGACTCCACAGCAGAGGCAGCCCCCAGCCCCCAGCATTCTCATGTGTATGACACCATTGTGGTGGCAGCCACAACGTTCCTCTCTCTGTGACACCTCAGTTGTGGCAGCCTCAGTTGTCCCTTCTATGACACTACAGCAGCAGCCACGCCAACATTCCCCTCTCCATGACACCTGAGCTGTGGCAGCCCCAGAGTTCCCCTCTCTGTGACACCACAGCTGTGGCAGTCCCGTTGTCCCAGTTTCTGTGACACCACAGCGGTTGCTGCCCGAACGTTCCCCTCTCTGTGACACTGCAGCTGTGGCAGCAGAACTAAAACAGAAGCAGCAGCCGTGGAAGAACAGGGGAGCAGGGGAGGAGCAGAGAAGGAGCAGTGGAACAGTGGTAGATGAGCAGTGTTGGAGCAGCAGTGGAGCAGTGGTGGAGGAGCTGAGGAACCGTGCTGAAACTGCACCACACAGCTTTTGAACAGCAGTGGAGTGAGCATGGAAAAGGCGGAACAGTGGTGGCACAGGAACTACAGCCATGAAACTGTGGTGGCACAGGAGCTACAGCCATGGAACAGTGGTGGCACAGGAACTGCAGCCATTGAACAGTGGTGGCATAGGAACTGCAGCCATGGAACAGTGGTGGCACAGGAGCTACAGCCATGGAACAGTGGTGACACAGCCCCACAGCTGTGGAGCGGTGCCTGAGATGCCAAAGCTGTGGGACACAGAGCGGCTCCCAGCGCTGTGTCCTGCAGGAGCCGGTCCCGCACACATCAGAGCGATGCCCCTCAGGCTGAGCCAGAGCTGGGGACACAGGCAGGAATTGCTGCTGGGCTGTGGAAGGCGTGGATCGAGTGCAATTAATGGTGACCTGGGCATTTGATCCTGCTCATTGTGGCTGCTTTTGTGCAGTCGGGGCCTTTCCAGTTCATCTGAAGTCATGAGTCATGAACTCAGGAGAAACTTGGGACATAAGGAATCAAAGTGCCTTCTGTCCTGCTGTCTTGGTTTGAAAGACAGGTGCCTGCTAAGGAAGGCAGGAGCCTCCCATGAAATGGAGAATGTGAACCCTCCCCCTCTGAATTGCTATAATTTTAAATTAAGGGGCTCTCAGGCAAAAAATAAAAAGTATAGGAGCCAGAAATAACAGTTATTTAATAGGGAAGAAAATAAAAGGATAAAATCAACAATGCAGTACAATCAAACAACACTGACAGAGTCAGAACACAACCTGAAACCCTGTTGGTCAGCCTGTTGGTAGCAATCCAATTGGAAATGTGGCTGCAGTCCTCCTGGAGTGGCAGGTGTGGTTCTGTTGGTGCAGGGGCTCCCGTAGAAAAAGGTGTAGTCTTTCTCTGAGGATCCAGTGGAGGAACAAGCAGCTGCTATTCCACTGGGAAATCCAGTGGAGAAGTTGTGCTGCTATTCCAGAATCTCCAGATTCTATCCAGTTAGGAATGCTTGGCTCTTCCCTCTGGGCGGAGAATCTCCCAATGGGATGCTGTAATTCTTATCAGCCATGCAGTGACATTCAATAGGCTGTTATCAGCAGATGCCTTCACCCCTGGAGGGAGGAGTGGTTGTGGAAGAGATAAGGAAAACTGCCATACAGATGGCAAATAAAATCCATTTTGCCTTGCAATCTGGGACACCTGCAGAGGAAGACATCTTGGTAGAAGTTGAATGATTTCTGATTTGGGAACCAAAGTGGGTCAATTATTGGCCTGTGGTTTGTTCTCATCCAGAAAGATGTTCCAAAGTACTGCAATTTGGAAATAAAACCAGGAACGTGCTTCTTCATCTGGATATTGCATATGGACTATAGAGCTATTTGTGGTCAATATGATAAGAAAACAACTGGAAATCTTTTCTTGATTTCACTCTTTCTTCCAGTCTCTGGGATTAGGCCTCCAACACTCCCTGCGGGTCTTCTTTCCATAATCTGCTCCTCCGGAGTTGGGATGTGACAAATCAGCAGTGGGAAGAGGGAGGACAATGGACCATTACAACTGCAAACTCTGGTTTTTGTAGTCTTTGGATTTCCAGTGCTTAGAAACTGTCATGTTTTCAACTGTCTGAACAAATCCCACATTTGTCACTTTTTCCATGGCAGAAAACCTTCCTTTGGCCTTATTTAGGAACCGACCCTGGGAAACACCTCAGTGCAGATGCTTTTTTGTTGGTTTTGCTAAGAGATGACAAGAAAATGAGCACACAGGGCACGGATGAGAGAAAGGGAAGAAACAGTTCCTTTCTTTTCTCTTCCTTGTGGAAACTCTCCTCTAGAGGTTGTGCTCCAGCCAGAGACTTCCCGGGCCAAGGGCTGAGGGAAGCAATTCAGCTGAGGCAGTTGAGGCATCTCCTCCCTGGTCTGTAGCCCTAGGGCTGAGAGGGGACACGGGTGCTCCCCTTGCAGCCCTTGCAGCCCCTGGAATGGGGAATTCCTCCTGCCTCTGCCAGGTGCTCCTGGTCCTGGCGTTAGCCCTGGCCTGGCTGCTCCTGCTCTGAGCTCCCTGCCATGGTCATTGCTGGTGCTGGAGGGCAGGAGGGAGGGATTCAGTGCAAACCTTGGAGGTGCCAGTGGGCTCAGAGATGGCTGGAGGTGACAGTGACAGAGTGACGGGAGGTACAGATGGACACAGGGACAAGACAACACCCCAAAGAAAACCTCTTGGAAACTTGGGGGACTTTGAGTGTAAAATACACACGAACACAGACACATAGACACAGAATACTGCAAAGCATTTCCCAGCTGTCTTAGGTTGGACAGTGGGGGTGTATTCTATTCCTATCTGATGGGGCAGTTATCTTATGTTAATTGGGCAGTTTTCTTTATCTCTTTCACAACCCATCCTCCGTCCCAGGAGATATCTTTTGTTAATGGGCCATTGAGTGCCACTGCATGACTGATAAAATTCCATCATCCCACTGTAAGAAGCTCTGCCCAGAGGGAGGAGCCAAGCATTCCTACCTGGATATAATCAGAGGGCTGGAAGACCAGAGTCAGCCTTTTCCACTGGATTGCCAGAGGAAGACCAGGCCAAACACCACCACCACTGGATCTTCAGAGGAAAACCCCACTGTTCTACAGGATCCCTGCCACTGCCACTGTGACCCACAGGGTGTCAGGTCATATTCTGAATCTGTCAGTGTTTTTTCTTTGAACTATTGTGTTTATATTTTAATTTTCCTGCTAAATAGCTGTTATGCCTATTCCCATATCTGTTTCCTTAGAGCCCCATAATTTCAAAATTATAACAGTTCGGAAGGAGGTTGTTTACATTTTCCATTTGAAGGGAGGCTCTTGCCTTCCTTAGCAGACACCTGTCTATTCAAACCGAGACAATGCCCCAGGACACCCAGGCGGGTGAGGAGGAAGTCAGTGCCCCTTTTCCCCTTTCTCCTGCTCCATCTCCCAGCCCAGCACAGCCCCCAGCTGCAGGACAACCTCACTGCCGATGCCGTCCTGCCGGGGAAGCACTGGGGAGACCTCCTTCCCCTTCCCTCTGTCACAGAGGCAAATCTCATCCTCTCTTTGTCCTTCCTGCCCCAGACAAGGAGCTGAGGATGGAAACCAGGGTGGACAAATCCCCACAGCAGAACCTCGTGGAAGAGGCTGTTTTGCTCAGCTCCATGGCACAAGAATCCAATGGAGAGGAAAAGCCCTGGAGATCCCACAGGAAGAGGGGCTGCAAACCCAGCCCAGTGTGCTCTGAGGAGGAAAGACCCACCCTGGGCCAGGAAGGTGGATGGAACTTCAGCCAGAGCTCGGAGCTGGTGGTGCGTGAGCAGCTTCACAATGGGGAGAATCCCTACAAGTGCTTGGAGTGTGGGAAGAGCTTCAGGCAGAGCAGCACCCTGATCCGCCACCAGGTGATCTACACCGGGCAATGGCCCTACAAGTGTGAGGAATGTGGGAAGGGCTTCAGCTGCAGCTCAGAACTCATCAGGAACCAACGCATCCACACTGGGGAGAGGCCCTACGAGTGTTCCCATTGTGGGAAGAGGTTTTGGATCAGCTCCCATCTCCTCCTGCATGAGTGGATTCACACTGAGGAGAGGCCCTTCCACTTCCCTGAGTGCAGGGAGGGATTCCAACGCAACTCCCACCTCAGCGTCCACCAGCGCACCCACACCGGGGAGAGGCCCTACAAGTGTCCCCAATGTGGGAAGAGCTCCTCAAACAGCTCTACCTTGTCCTGACACCAACGGAGGCACCGGTAAGGGAAGCCCTGTGCGTGCTCCAACTGCAGGAGGAGCTTTGTGGGCTGGCGCAGCTTCATCCCCCATGGGAGGACCCACATTGGTCAGAACACTGGTGACCCACATTCCCAGTGATCCATGTTGGGACAACACCTGACTGGTTATCCTTTTGGCCCTAATTTTCTTCTGATTTGTCTTTATCACCTAAAAACACCTGAAATAGGACTAAAATGAAAGTAATTGATCAAGGATGTCTGAAGTCCCACCATTTAACAGGTACTTGAGGTGGAATTTATGGTTTGAGAACATTTGTTCTGTAGGATTTGTGGGTTCTTGGGGGATTTCAGCAAGTGTTCTGAGACAGAGTAAAGATCCATTCTGAATTAGGTGAAGTGTCTAAGAAAGGTGAAAAGTCTGTGAGGCCAAAGCTGAAGGAAAAGCTCGCATGCCGAGACAGCAAGGAGACAGCAAGGAGACAGAGAAAGAAAAACAGAAAGACCACAAGGTCGATTTGCCCCCGACTTAGAAATTCCTTTGATAAAGAAGAACTGGTGCTAAATGTCACGCAGAATGAATATGTATGAACTTATTGTGAAACTGTATGCATATGCATTTGGAAGGGGGATAAAAGAAGACCCGAGGTCTTCAGAGGTACGCATGCCTTTTTGGGGGACTTGTGTCCGGCACACGTCGTAATAAAAGCATACCGGGCTTTACAACTTTTACAAAGTTGTGAGGTTTCTTCTTTTCTCCACAAAACAGTTCTCCATATCTTTGCACTCCAGAATTCCAGATAGATTGGTCTGTCACCTCAAAATGATTCAACCCCATTGAAAACACCTCAATTTTACCCCAAAATTGACCAATCCATGTCAAAATGCCTTATTCCCATCTAGGAAAAATTCAGTCCCATGACAAATCTACTGGATTCCACAGTGTCCAGGGTGAGAGGGGGTTGGAAGGAGATTGGGAGAAGTGGCATCCAAATTTGAGGGTGTGGGATTGGAATTGTGTGGGGCTGGGTGTGTGGCCTGTATTTTGATAGTAAATAAAACTTCCAGAATGACTGATTTCTGTCCCATTCATTTTTTGTCAGTTCCAGTTTGTTTTTCAGAGTGCCACCTTCGCAGCTGTTTGTGTTTGTGCCCTTCTTTCTCTCCTGCCTTTCTTTGCCTGCTCTGTTTCTCTCTCAGTGTCTCTCTTGACCCAGGGCAGCTCCCACCAAAGACCCTGCCCTGATATATTTCCCACTCCCGGAGCTACAACAACCAGAGGTGAAGCTATGAAGGCTGGCAGTGAAATGTCACTGTAAGATCGTGCTCCACTTGGCCTTTGGCTCCTTCTTAAGAACTTTGCCTTCCAGGGCAGGAACATCTTTTCCTGCCTGGGAACTGGAATTCCAGCCCCTGGCAGTGTGTGCCATGGATCCCAGAGGGGCATTCCCGAGGCTCCCAGGGTGCTGCTCCTGCTGTGCCTCCCAAGGAGCTCTGCAGGACTGTAGAAGTCCATCCGAAAATCCTTCATTTTTTGCCTCACAATTGTCATGAGAAAAAGACCACTGAAGCGTTAAAAACTGTTGAGCCAGTTGGGAAAGAAAGTCTTATGCTTATTTCGTGTGTTCACACGTGGTGTTTGCAGAACATGCCATGCTGTACTCAAAGGGGGCATGCTGCCCTTTTTTGAACAATGGAACTGGACTTTCTTCCAATCTCCTGACTTGGCTGGACTGAGCTCTGGGGTGGCTCCCCCCCTCCATGAGAAGACCCCTCTTGCCTGTCTTCAACCACCGTGACGGACCAACAGAGATGCGAATCCCCTCATCAAGGAACCAAGAACCCCTCTGGCGCCCTACTGGCACCCCCATGGCCCCGCCCCCGGCAACCTCCTTCCAGAGACTGGGACTATACCCCCTCCCAACTCAGGGAGGGGGGAAAACCTGCCCAGAGTAAAACATACCTGTGAGCATTCGGCCATGAAAACAATGGAACAGTCTCACCCCCTCCTCCTGGTCCTATTCTTCTCCCCTCCATGGAAACCTAATTTTGGCCACCCTTCCTCCAACCAAGAACAGTATATCTTGGGGTTCAGTTTGACTGCCTCTCTGAGATCTCCCCAAGACGTGTATCAGCAAGTTTTGGCGGCGGGACCCCGAAGACATCACATTTTGGTAGCTATACCCCATTCCCTAACCTTCTTTCCTCTCTTTTTCCCTTGTCCTACCCTTCTCTTCCCCGGATCCCCTAACCAAACGCATATTTAGCTGTGGTTATTGTCAATAAAATTGCATCTTGTTGATTTGTTACTGCAAAACCCCTGTTCCTTTGTTGGTTATTTTTGCACCCAAAAATCATTCGTCACCCATTCATTTCGGGGGAATAAATCCCCTGGAAAGGGGTGATCCCTTAGCAATTGCCACTGCCCCTGACCAAATCCTAGAAAGTGTACAAAAGACTGCATGTTTGCAAATGATTCATGAGAAAAAATTAATTCCTGGTTTTGAATCCCCAATGCAATTGCCTGTGAAGCCTGAAATTCTGACCCCTTTAATTCGTGGGCTTCCAGAAACATTGAAATCAACAGCATTCACTATTCAAAAAACAGTTATGGCTCTAAGCCCAATAGATAGATTAGAAAGACTTCTTAACAACTCCACTCATCAGTCTGAGTCCACTGACACTGCACCTTCGCCCTGTACACCAACACAGACCCCCACAACACCATCTGACACATCTAGCAGCAGCCGCAAGACTTGGACATGGGGTGAGGTAGCAGTTGATTTAATAAACTATTGTAGACAGTATGGGCCTGTAAAAACCCTGGAAGAAAAATCAGAAAAAACAAAAGGTGTCCGGTTTATGGGAACCCCTAACACTGAAAACACAGAACCAGGAAAACAGATTTCCAACAGACAACACTGGTGGATGCTGGGAATAAAGAAAGGGGTTCCCCGGGACATAATGGATGGTTTACCACTTGAAAAATTGCAGAAAATCATAACTAACTGGAATTTCAGAAGAACAAATACCCAGCCAAGTGCCCCGATCCCCCTCCCTCACCAGAAACTAACAAATACTCCTACCAATACACAGTTCAGTACACACAGTACATCACAGTCTTTCACACAGAACACAGGCAATGAGCCAAAGTTAACCCTTCCCCAATTTCTCCCTCGGAACCTGGGCAGTGAGGCTGCGTCTCAGCCTCTCCCTCAGAACACAGCCAGTGAGCCAAGATTAACTCTTTCTCAGCTTCTTTCACAGAACTTGGACAGTGAAACCCTGGCTGCGTGTCTCCTGAAAAGCACCAGCAGTGAGCCAGAAGTAACTCTTTCGCAACTTCTTTCACAGAGCCTAAGCAACATAACTGCCCACCCGCCCGTGCCCCAAAACACAAACAGTGAATCTTCACCAACAGAGCTTTCGAGAAACTAGTATCTCCACCGCTTACAGGTGAGCGAAGGGGTGGAAGTTGGGTTTACTTACGAATGCTCACAAAAAATAAATCAGGAGACATGTTAATTACAGCAATCACGGGCCCTAAAAAAGTTCTGGTAGCCTACATTGTTGATACGGGAGCCCAGATTTCTGCACTAAGACATAGAGATGCGCAGAAGTGTGGAGTTGTTCCAACAAAAAGGCAATGCTGCATTCTTAATGCTTTAGGAACCATAGAACCCATGAATGTTGCTTTAGTCAAAGTAACACTCCCTGGAGAAGAAAATCAATTGGTTGTCAAAATGGTAATTGGGGACATACCAAATAATCTGCTAGAGATGGATGTCCTCTCAGGAAGGCAGTGGGAAGACACCGAGGGTTTCCTGTGGTCTTTTGGCACTCCGCCACTTAACATTAAACTGCTTCAGACCGCACCCGCACTGCCTTACAGTAAAACAATCAATGTGAAACAGTATCTCTTGCCTTCTGGAGCTAGAGAAGGCATCAAACCAGTTATTCAGGAATTGCGTGATCAAGGAATAATTATTAACACACGCTCCCCATACAATTCACCCGTGTGGCCAGTCCAAAAGCCTAACGGGAAGTGGAGGCTTACGGTCGACTACTGTAGGCTGAATGCCAACACTGACCCTCTGACTGCAGCAGTGCCAAATTTAGCTGAACTGATAACATCAATACAAGAAAAGGCTCACACAATCATGGCAACCATAGATGTCAAAGACATGTTCTTCATGATACCTATACAGCCAGAGGACATGGATCGCTTTGCATTCACATGGGAGGGACAGCAGTACACATTCACTAGACTCCCTCAGGGATACAAACACTCTCCAACACTAGCACACCATGCTTTAGCTAAGGATTAGAAAAAATACCTAAACCTGACACTGTAGCTGTGTACCAATACATTGATGACATTTTGGTGGGAGGAGAGGAAATTAAAGAGGTGGGGGATCTCCAGCAGAATATAATCTCTCATCTGGAGAGCCTTGATTTAAAGATTCCCTCAGAGAAAATTCAAAAGCCTTCTCAGGAAGTAAAATTCCTGGGAATTTGGTGGCGATCTGGCAGCACATGCATCCCACCTGACACTTTAACTTCTCTAGAGCAGATGAAAATGCCTGAAAACAAAAAAGACCTCCAGCAAGCCTTAGGACTGTTAGTATTCTGGAGGAAACACATCCCAGATTTCTCAATCATTGCTAGGCCCCTTTACAATTTACTGAGAAAAGGAGTCAAATGGGATTGGACTCCTTCTCAGCAGGAAGCACTGCAATTACTGATTTTTGAAGCCACTGCACATCAGGCATTGGGGCCCATTCACCCTAAAGACCCTTTCCAAGTGGAATGGGGATTTGCCTCCTCAGGGCTATCAATACACATCTGGCAGCGAGGTCCTGAGGGTCCAACAAGGCCTGTCAGCTTCTTTTCCCGTGGTTTTAAAGATGCTGAGAAGAGATACACTACCTGGGAAAAGGGATTGTTTGTTGTTAGCTCAGCTCTCATTGAAGTGGAGAAAATCACAAGGCAGCAAGCTATCATCTTGAGAGGTCCCTTCAAGGTAATTAAAGCTGGTACAAATGGGACCCCTCCACCTGACGGCATAGCCCAAAAGTCGTCAATCAGGAAATGGGATGCTCAAATAGAGTATTACTGCAATAGCTTTTCTGTCACAGAAGGTGCTGCAAAATTCTTGGCAATACAAGACACTGAGAGCCTGGATAGTAGCCAAGACAAACCTGCTTCTGTAATAAAAATAGCACCACCATTCTCACCTGAAATAGCAGCAAACTGTTGGTTTACAGATGCTTCCTCAAAGCAGGAAGGAAAAATTTGGAAATATAAGGTGGCTGCCTTACATATTTCATCTGGTGAAAAGATTATCACAGAAGGGGACGGCAGCACTCAGGTAGGAGAACTCATAGCCCTCTGGAGTGTTTTCCAGCGTGAGGCACAAAACACTTCTCCTGTTTACATCTATGCTGATTCATATGTGGTATACAAAGGCTGAACTGAGTGGCTCCCTTTCTGGCAACAGAATGGCTGGGAAGTTAACAGAATCCCAGTGTGGCAGAAAGATAAGTGGAAAGAAATCCTAGAAATCACCAGTAAAGGAAACTTTCTGGTTGGTTGGGTAGCTTCTCACCAAACTGATGGGAATCAAGCAGGTGAATGGAACAACAGAGTTGATGAACTAGCAAGGCTTAGCCCCCTGAAAAAAGAAACTATTTCAGAGGATTGGAATCAACTGTTAGAATGGTTACACGTAAAAAGGCAGCACACAGGGGCCAAAGATCTGTATCAGGAAGCACACGCCCGCGGCTGGCCAGTCACCAGGGAAATGTGTAAAACATGCATATCGGCCTGCGAACAGTGCCGCAAGCGACTGGAAAGGCATCCTTTAGAGGATGATCCTCTGCATTTGAGGAAAGGTAAAGGCTTGTGGGATGCGTGGCAGGTAGATTATATTGGTCCTTTTAAGAAATCAGGAGGTAAACATTTTGTGTTAGTAGGAGTGGAAATTGTATCTGGGTTGGTACGAGCTGATGCTTTTAAAAGGGCCACAGGTGAAAATACAGTTAAAGCTTTGCAGGGATGGTTTGGAACTTTTCCAAAGCCACAAGAAATTCAGTCTGACAACGGGTCTCACTTTACTGCCAAGGTGGTTCAGGATTGGGCCAGAGCCGAAGGCATAAAGTGGACCTTTCATACTCCTTACTACCCTCAGGCTAACGGAATCGTGGAAAGGACAAATGGCCTTTTAAAGTGGTTCCTTAAGCCCCAGAAAGCAAGCTGGGACTGTTGGCTGTGGGAGGCTGTTAAAGGGCTAAATAGCAGGTGGGGAGTGAACGGCTGCCCCAAAGTCACTGCTTTTTACCCCACACCTCCAAGCATCATCCCTTCACTGGAAGGTCCCGACGATGCAAACAATCCATCACATTACCCTGGACAACCTGTCTTAGTGGACCTCCCCACGGTGGGCGAGGTACCACTTGTGCTGAAAACCCCTCTGAATAAATATGCATGGGTAGCCTCTGACGCTCTTGGAAAAGAGCACCGCATACACACACGCTGGATAATCCCCTCATTTTAAACTCCTTTCTGCCTGTCAGTGGCCGGATTTTTTGTTGTTCTTGCTTTTACAGGTGAACCCCGAGGGACATGAGAATCGTCTGAAAACATGATAACCTTGCTAATACTTTTCTGCATTTTACCGCAATTTCATGGACAACCCCCTGGTGAGCAGCTGTGGCCTGAAGCCATCGTTCAGCACACCAGTGTCCTTGGAACCTATCCCAAGGGCCGTTACCCGAGCCTGGCAACCCTAGTGCAGCATGACTCCAAGGTGTACCACCCGAATGAGTGGAGGTGGGATCAGAATGAGTTGATGAGAACCCTGACGGGAACGGTTGGTGAGTCAATTACGGTAACATGCAGAAAGGTGGAAGGAACCCTCCATGAAAAGGCCACCTCCATCATAGTTGCTGGAAATTTTATGGAAGCAGGTGGAAGGAATCATCTGGACATCCCCTCAGCAAAATTGTGTCCCACAAAGAAATGGGGGTGTTCCAAAAAAGAAAGTCCCCTTACTTTGTGTTGCCACCAGGAACATGTTGGTAGTTATGTTTCTAGTACCAAAACCACCAATGTTGCAATTACAAAAGATTGTAATGATGAATCACTTGATTGCTGGTACAGTTTTGCTTTGATCAAACCCACTTATGTGACATGTCGTTGGGAGAATGGCACAGCTAGTCCATTAGGACTAAGAGGCTTGGTTTACACATTCAAGATAAACACTGTACCAAAACCCACACCGAGTGCTGTAATTACACTCTCTCAGACCCAAAGTGTGAACCTTTTTTCTAACGTCACACCCCAATTGGCAGAGGTAGCAGGGAACTCCTTCGAGTGGCCCTGGTCTTAAGCCTTCCTGCAATGTACCGGATCTATGGGAGATGTCACGGGTCTAACTTGCTAACAGTAGTCACACATGAGGATAAGTTGTACACCAGACAAGAATGGGAGAAACACAAAACCTGGCAGCTTCAAGGAGTAGTAGGTGAACTAATTAGTGTTGGGTGTCGAATGGTTAATGGGTCTAATTACAGCAAAGCAATGTCAATCAGTGCTTCCACAGATCGGGAAAACGAACAGAAGCAAATCTGTACGCACCCAAGCGTAAGAGGATTGCTGGCACAGCTTCACATTAACCGACACTACAGAGGTAATTTGTCTCTGGGCCAAGGATACTCAAGGCCTTTCTTTTAAATTTGTAATAAATGCTGAAACTACTGTTACCACTGTTACCACTGTTACCACTTCACCCATACCACCAGTCATACTCATCCCAATAATTTTCGAGATTGGGCCTTATGTGATCAGGAAAACTGGCCAACAACAAATATTGTTCAATCCGGCATGGTCTCTCAAACAGGCAAAATTGCTAATGCAGAACAATGTTTCAGATATTCAGCCAGCCTGTTCTCTGTTCCTGCAAACCTCTTTTGAAGGCTGGACCACTTGACTTCGGAAATGAAGCTCCTTTAAAACTAGAACACCAAGGGATGTGACCGGTGTTGTGGGTACAGGATTGGGAATTCTGAATAGCATGTATTCTGAAGTACTAATGAACAAATTGGCTACTACAACTAGAGACCTGACCAGATTGCAGCAACCACTGAGGTCATCTCTGTCAGCCTTAGGGATGCACCAGTGGCTGCTGTCAAACATTTTGCCAAATTGGGAAAGAGTGAATGTGAATGATCACAAATTGGTAATTGATGCACTTAGTGCTACACAGAACAATGTTTCCTTAGCCCTCAGCTGTATCCAGGCACAATTGTGGATGCAATCGGTCTCTGCTGCAATTATAAGAGAGGGTGAGGAAGGCACCTTCCCCACAGAAATTCGGAAGATAATCTGGGACAGTGCCACTGAATTTGAAAGAGAATTCCAATCCTGGTGGAACCTGGTGAACTTTACCTATAACCCCATTTCAAACACAGCCACTGCTTTTGTCTTAACCATACGCAATGCCTCTGTACATTTGGTCTTCCCTGTTATTGTATTAGGATTAAACCATGACGGAGCTGTTCTCTATCCTACTGAACATAGGGGATGGGCCCATCAGGTCGATGACAAATGGCAAACTGTTAATCTGGAAACTTGTATTGTCCGAGAACAGCAAGGGTTTATCTGCGAAAGCAATGCAATTGTAGCTCAGGATATCTGTTTGGACACAGAGCAAAACATCTGTCATTTTGAGATTCGTCCACATGAGGATACCCAGACAGTTCTTATATACATAGGCAATGGCTGTGCATGCTTTAGAACGACATGTGATTCTGTTTTTGTAGAAGATGTTGTGGTAGATACAAAGAATCATTCAAACTTTTGTGCTTGTAACTTTACTAAGATAGTAGGATGTGATTTCTCTTACGAAGCTCCAGTTACTTCTCACCACCTGTTGCAATCCAACTACACACTGATCCAGAAGCTGATGCCCACTCCTATCGGAATGAACCTCACCCTCGTGAGACAACTGCTACTCCATTGGGACCTGGTTGACATCCTCGAGAAAATCAAGGAGAACAGACAGAAGACTCTGGTGACTGTTCATCACAACGTGAGACAAATACACCGGGTTATGGAGAGGGTAAAGCAGGATGCTGAGCATAGGTGGTGGGATACTCTCTTTGGGTGGTCATCTACTGCCACAGGTATTCTGAACAGTGTGTGCCATCCAATTGTTGTTCTTTTGATCCTAGTTACGCTTGGCTTTGGCAACTTGTCAGCAGCTCTATTCATTCTGAATTGGAACATGATGAAAAAGCTTAAGAGACTGTCAACTGTAGTCAATGCACACCGCTTAACTGATGTACTCTATACAAGAGATGTCCCCAAAACACTTGATACGAAACAGTTATGAATTAAGCATATGTGCTTTAGAGAAACTTCTTAATTATAAAGTATGATTTACAGAAAGTTACTTTAATTTTTAGAAAATAATTTTAAAAGACAATGATTATACTGTGATTTGCTTATTGTTTTGATTATTTGTGATTTGTTTTAATCATTTTTGAAATTGTTAAACAAATGATATTGCTTTAATTGATTAATGTTTTTGAAATTGGTAAAATTAATCATAATTTTTTGAAATTGTTATAACAAATAACCACGTGTGAAATTGTTATGATGATCAATATTAATTATGTTTATGTTTATTGGTTCCCCCTTTCCCTCTTTCTTTCTTTTCCTTCTCTTCCCCTTTTATCCCCTCTCTCCTGTCACCCCTATTTTCCGGGGTTATGCTACCGACGTGCAACGAGTTTCAAAGACACTCTAGAGCACTGCTGATGAAGATTCCTCAAGACAATCGTGAGTCACGGGGTCGTGTGGAAGTCCATCCGAAAATCCTTCATTTTTTGCCTCACAATTGTCATGAGAAAAAGACCACTGAAGCGTTAAAAACTGTTGAGCCAATTGGGAAAGAAAGTCTCATGCTTATTTCGTGTGTTCACACGTGGTGTTTGCAGAACATGCCATGCTGTACTCAAAGGGGGCATGCTGCCCTTTTTCTGAACAATTGGACTGGACTTCCAAACTCCAGGCCTGGTTGCACTGAGCTCTGGGGTGGCTCCCCCCCCCTCCATGAGAAGACCCCTCTTGCCTGTCTTCAACCACCGTGAC
Organism: Melozone crissalis; assembly: GCF_028551555.1. Lineage (NCBI taxonomy): Eukaryota > Metazoa > Chordata > Aves > Passeriformes > Passerellidae > Melozone > Melozone crissalis. Next base: position 3,005,280 of record NW_026535821.1, read on the forward strand.
GGACCAACAGAGATGCGAATCCCCTCATCAAGGAACCAAGAACCCCTCTGGCGCCCTACTGGCACCCCCATGGCACCCCCATGGCACCCCTCCTGGCAACCTCCTTCCAGAGACTGGGACTATACCCCCTCCCAACTCAGGGAGGGGGGAAAACCTGCCCAGAGTAAAACATACCTGTGAGCATTCGGCCATGAAAACAATGGAAAAGTCTCACCCCCTCCTCCTGTTCCTATTCTTCTCCCCTCCATGGAAACTTAATTTTGGCCACCCTTCCCCCAACCAAGAACAGTATATCTTGGGGTTCGGTTCGACTGCCTCTCTGAGATCTCCCCAAGACGTGTACCAGCAAGTTTCGGCGGCGGGACCCCGAAGACATCACGTTTTGGTAGCTATACCCCATTCCCTAACTTTCTTTCCTCCCTTTTTCCCTTGTCCTACCCTTCTCTTCCCCGGATCCCCTAACCAAATGCATATTTAGCTGTGGTTATTGTCAATAAAATTGCATCTTGTTGATTTGTTACTGCAAAACCCCTGTGCCTTTGTTGGTTATTTTTGCACCCAAAAATCATTCGTCACCCGTTCATTTCGGGCGGACCTTCACAAGGGCCAGCAGACAAGGTCCAGCAGCTCTGTTGGTTCTGCAGTGCCACAAGGGCTCCTGGTTCCATGAGTTTCCCTACTGCCAACAGCGGTTCCTTGGTTCCCATGATGCCCTGCTGTGTCACCATGGATATTTGGTGCCATGAAGTTCTTCAGTGTCACAATGGCCTCCCTCACTCCATGAGCTTCCGCAGTGTTACAATGTCTTCCTTGGATGGGCAGTGTCACCATGGACCATTGGCTCCATGCAGCCCTGCTGGGTCACCATGGACTCTTTGGTTCCATGAGCTTCTGGGGGTGTCTCCATGGTCTCCTTGGATCCACAGTGTCACTATGGACCACTGGATCCACGTGGCCCTGCTGTGTCACCATGGCCTCTTGGTTCCATGGGACCCCAGGGTCATAATTGACTCCTTGCTTCCACGTCACCTCCTCAGTGCCAAAATGGTCCCTTCGCTCCATGAGGAACAAAATAGTTTTGTAGAAACTTTGAAAAATCAATACACCTGGGAACATCTGTTTGCATTCAAGAGAGAGGTAAAAGGTGAGGATGGCAGGAGCAGCTTCATCTGCAACAGAGATCCAGGGAAAGGACAGGGACAGAGAATTCAGGTGCAAGACTCAGAGAATTCTGCTCCCAGAGATCATTTCTGCTCACACTGTCCCTTGTAGAAAGGTGACATCATTCCAGGCAGCCTGGACTGAGCAGGTTGTTTCTGAGGTGGGTTTGTTTTTCAGGAAACCCACTCAGGGTTTTCCATTTGTTCTGGTTTGAAAGCAAAACCAGAGAGAGACCCAATGTCAGAAAAACAATTTATTAGGAAAAAAAAAATCAAAAATCATGCAATAATATATAAGAAAAAACACTGATAAACTCAGAATATAACCTGTCACTCTTTTGGTCAGGGTGTTGATAGCAGTCCAGTTGGAATGGTGGCTGCAGTCCTCCTGGAGTGGCAGATGTGGTTCTGTTGGAGCAGTGATCCTGTAGCAGGGTGTAGCCTACCTCTGAAGTTCCAGTGGAAATGGCAGCTGTTGCTCTGGGGAATCCAGTGGAAAGGCAGCTTGTTTTGTCCCAAAGCCCAGATAATGTCCAGGGGGGGATGCTTAGCTCTTCCCCCCTGGGTGGAGCATCTCACAATGGGCTGATATCATTCTATGAGTCATGAGGTGGGTCCATTAAACAGAAATGGCTCCTGGAGGGCATTATCTCTGAGTCATGCAGAAAGGCATTGATAGGCCTATTAACAGGAGATAAGGAATAAAACAATACCCCTCCTGTTTCAACAGCTCTTGAGGATGGGAATAGAGTACATCTTTATATTGTAACCTAGGTCATCTCTCACCAATGGAAGGGTGGGACCGAATAACTTCATATTTGGTGTCATTTCGTGCTCTGCTGGGAGTTTCCCGAGGGCTGGTAGTGCTGTTGGCTTCAGGAACAGTTTGGGTAATGGCTGTAGGACTGAGGGTTGGGTAAAAAACCAGAACAGTATTCTTGTATTTATTATCTTTTGTTACATGTCCAGTTTTCCTGCAGTTATAACAGTTTCCACTGCCTTTATTACATTCTGTATTGTGGGGAAGCACGTTTGCTGCAACCAGCATTTCAATTGCACCCTGGCTGGTGGCCTTGGCTAGGCTGGAGTCACGGTCTGAGACCGCTTGGAATATGCAAGCATCAACCATCTGAGCAATGGTAGGCTCGGGGTCAAGGAGGAGGCTGTGAAGAACCTTTCTGCAGTCAATACTGGCATTATAGAAAGCTAATTTGCTAATAAGATCATCCTGGACCTTTTGATCATCTACCTGTTTTTCCAGGGCTTTCATAAGGTGCTTTATGAACTTGATATAGTTCTCATCCGGGCCCTGGTGAATGTCAGTGAAGTCAGTGTGGGGTGCAGAATTATCAGGTGCTTGGAGGAGGCTGGACCATGCAGCGCCTTTGAGATCTTCCAGTATTGACTGGGGGAAGACTTCAGCCTGATACTGCAGTCTAGTATAGTCTCCTTCCCTGGTAATGCGGTCCATTGTGAGGTGTTGTCGCCCTTCTACCTCAACATAACCTTTTGGTAACTCATGAACTTTATTTATCCAAACTCCTTTCCAGAAAATAAATTCATCAGGTGACAATATAATTTTCATACACCGTTTTAAATTTTGTGATACCATTGTGTGGGCAGTAAATGGCATGTCCAGCAAATTGTTAAAATAGGGAGAACCCCTCCCATAATCCTTGGCAGCCTTTACTAAGTCATTCATTTCCCTATGGAGGTAGGGAATCCAAGATTCAGGTGGCACCTGTGCAGTATAAGCAGGGGCCAAAACCTAAATGGGAATCTATTCCCTATGAATTCCCAGGGGCCAAAGCCTAAATGGGAATCTATTCCCTATGGATTCCCATTTAGGTTTTGGCCCCTGCTTATACTGCACACCACCTGAATCTTGGATACCACCTCCCAATCCCCCTCCTTTGCAGCTTTTCTCCGCATCCTCTGCCAAGAATCCTTGGGCTCATCCTCACTCTCAGATAAGCTATCACTTTTTTCCTCTGTAGAGGAGGCAGGTCTGCGCAGGCCTTTCTGCCAACCAGCAATGCCTGGCGTTGAAGGTCTTTGGTAGCCCAAATGGCTTCCTTCCAGTTGGCCCCATGTCTGGTTCCAGTGATGTGGGAACTGGAAGAAGCTGGACTGGAGAAGGGGTCTGGAAGTGGAGAGGTGGAGCCTGCGCTGGGGAGGAGCTTTCTGATGACAGGGGAGGGACCCAATGCAGCGGTGGAATTCAACATTAAGGTGAGACCCATCACAGAGGAGGCACCTGAAGCAAAGGTGGGAAATGGGGATGAAGGTGGGAGGGAATCTAAAATGGCGGTCTCTCTAACAGGAGTATTGCCGTCTTGTGATTTATAGGAAGGAGGATTAGAACTAGGGAATGAAGGAATGTGGGTGAGGGAATATGTCAAGGCAGTATGGCCACTACCACCCTGAGGAGAGGACAGAAAAGGAGGGGAGATGGCAGACGGCAGATGGCTTGTCTGTGCCAAAGGGCGGGCGCCATCTCCCATCCTGTTCTCAGGGAACCTGGGTTCGGGAACTTGGAGGGCGGGTTGAATAAACCAGGGAAAAGGGTTGGAACCATGAACTCCTTAAATGATCCTATAAATTGAATGAAACAACAGATAAAATTTCCCAACTTTTAAAACCCCTTGTGTTTGTAAAATATAAAGCTTTTCCCTGACAGCATCCCAAAACAATAACTGATAGACAGAATCAACAGAGATATCAGGAAGCTCCTCAAATAACCATGAACAATCCCTTTTAAACTCCCTTCAGAAATATAACTCCCCTCTAAATTTAAAGTTCTCCAAAACTTAACAAAAACATCCTTTTCAGCTTGGGAGTGAGTATTTCTCGTAGCTGCCCCCAATGGAAGAGGGAATGCACACCCACAGGAACAGAAAATCAGACGCCCAAACCCCTGGGAGCTCTCTGCCACTCAGTCACTCACTCTCAGTCTCACAGGCACAATCTCCAGCCAACGTGGGGCTTGTGGGGAGCACCAGAGACAGCTTTCCCTTGCTTGTCCCCACCTGGCACCACTGCCTGCAGGGTTCTGTTCTAGCTGGAACCTGGGGACACTTTCTCAGTTGTGTCCCTGACAGGGATCTCTTCAAAGTACAAGAAACTTCAGGGTTTCAACAGAACTGAGTTTTTGAGGGTTCTGTGACATCACTGAGGGGATGGTGACATCACAGAGCTGGCTGTAACATCCCAGAGCTGGCTGTGACATCCCAGAGTAGGATGTGAGGCCATAGAGCAGAGTCTGCCATGAGAGAAGGTGGCTCTGTGGCATCAGGGAGTGGGTTGTGACATCACCGGGTAGCTGTGTAACATCACAGAGAAGGCTGTGACATCACAGAACAGATTGTGACATCACAGGGTGACTTTGTGACATCAGACTTCTGTGGCATCACAGCACTGCTGTATGACATCACAAGGGGACATAGAGTTGGTTCTGTGACATCACAGGGTCAGTGTGACATCACAGTGTCAATGTGACATCACAAGGGCTGTGTGACATCACAGATGGCTGTGTGACATCACAGGGTCAGTGCGACATCACAGGGGCTGTGTGACATCACAGAGGCTGTGTGAGGTCACTGGGAAGGTCACTCTGCCCCGGCTCCCCTCACACTTCCCCCCAGAGCAGTCCAATCCTGCTCATGCACAGCGGGGTCCCCTGTCCCCCCGGGTCCTCCCACCCCCGGCCCCGCAGCCTGCCCCAGAGGATGTTCCACGAGATCGACCCCAGAGCCTGAAACGGGGACGGGGGGCCGGGGCCCTGGGGATGGCACAGGGGGACAGGGACCCCCCGGCAGTGTCCCTGTGTCCCCCAGGGCCAGGGCTCCTTCACCCTGTTACGAACAAGGGCTTGAGAGCGCTGAAGAAATCCCCAGCAAGGGAGCAGCAAAAACCAGATTTAATATTAAGGGACAGCAGCACAAAGTTCCTTGGCAAGAGTCACTCTGCTCCTGACTGGACTCTTCAGGCACACCAGGGAAACAAAGCAACAACAAAACCAAACAGAATCCAGACAATCAAACCAGAAATTAACGCAGAACTGTCCCTCTGTGTGTGTGTGTGACACAAGGACAGTGAGGGCAAGGATCAAAGGAATATGGCCTAAAAGCTTAACAGAGCTCAAACTTAACAGGACTTAACTTATATCTTAACCTTAACTGATACTTTCAACTTCACAATTTAGCAAAAGAGCAGAGTGTAACAGCATTCAACCTAAATAAAACCTATGACTTTGCAATTTAACAAAGGAATAACACTTTACAATATTTTGCTTAGCTTATAACTTACACTAAAGGTAGCAACTTAGCAAAAGAACACCTTAGCAAAAGAACAACTCTTAGCAGCAATTAACTTCACTTAGGCCTTGTGATTTAACCTTTCCTACAGGCCTGACTGACTCAGCTATCCAAGGCGCTCAAACTCCTCAGAGAGCAGCATTTCTGCCACATTTCCCCAGCACAGGCACTCCTGTGTGCGCATGGACACAAAGAGTCAGTGCAAGGCATCTGTGAGCAATTCCCCTGAGGGCACGGAATGCTCACTGAGGATGCTTTGACATCTTCCCAGTGGGCAGAGTGCTGAGCCTGGAGGAGTGGGGGAATCAGCCCAGGCTCCGTCATTGTTCAGGATCCCGGAGTGCAGCAAACAGGAGAGTTCCCGGCTGGGAAAGGCCCCACCCAGAGGGAGTCACTGGCCCAGGAGAGCTCCAAGGGCTCCTTTTGGAGTGCTGTGTGCAGGGCCCCAAGAGAGAGGCTTCAGTCCCAGCAATGGTTCATCCTGGCCGCACTTGGCATCAACAGCTTTCTTTGGCAGTGTGAGAACAGGGATGTTTTGCCACTGAGGGAACAAAACCAGTTCCCAGGGCTGCTGCTAAAGGAACCAGGAGCTGGTTGGGCAGCAGCAGTGGCTGGAGCAGTGTTTGTGATGAGCTGCAGAGGAGCTGAGCTGTGGGGCTGTGGGGCCTCATGGAATCATGGAGAGCACTGTGACATTGCTGGGCCTCATGGATCCAAGGGGACTGTACTGACGCTGTGTGGCTCCATGGAATGTAGGGATCATTGTGACACTGAGAGGCCTCATCAAAACAAGGGGCCATTGTGACAGCGTTGGGCTGCATGGAACCATGGAGACCATTTGGAGACTTTGGGGTGTTATGGAACCAAGGGGCCATGGTGACACTGAGGGGCACCATGGAAACACAGAGACCATTGTGACACTCAGGGGACTCATGGAAACATGGAGACGATTGTGACGCTGTGAGGCCTCATGGAATCAGTGAGGCCATTGTGATCCTGGGAGGACCATTGTGATATTGTGGAGCCTCATGAAACCAAGAGGCCTTTGTGACACTGCAGGGCTGCATGGAACCAAAGGTCCATTGTGACACTGCAGGGCCTCCTGCCATCAGTGGTCCATTGTGACATTGGGCAACCAAAGGAGACCATTGTGACACTGCAGGGCTGCATGGAATCAAAGCTCCAGGGTGACACAGAGTGGCCTCCTGTCATCAGTGGTCCATAGTGACACTGTGGAGCCAAAGGAGACCATTGTGACACAGCAAAGCCCCAGGGTCCAAAGGTCCATTGTGGCATTCCAGACCTCATGGAACAGAGGAGTCCTGTGACATTGTGGGGCCTGGGGAGCCACAGAGACCATTGTGACACTGCAAGGGCTCATGGAATCCTTGGGACCATTGTGACACTGCAGGGCCTTATGACACCTAGGGGCCACTGTGACATTGTGGGACCCAATGGAACCTAGGGGCCAGTGTGACACTGCAGGTCTTCTTGTAATCAAGGGGCCATTGTGACACTGCTGGAACCCATGGAATCAAGTCACCATTATGACACTGTGGGGCCCCATGGATCCAAGGAACCATTGTGACAATATGGAGCCCAGCAAAACCAAGGGAACACAGAACAAGTCTGGCTGCTTTGGCCTCCCATAGACTGCCTGACTGGTCCAAGTGACCTTTGCATGTTGAGGGTCACTTCTCATCTGCTGCTGAAACACTGAGGCTCTGTGCTTTCCTTCCCAATGGAAAAGAACTGCCCTTCTGCTCCAGGCGCCCATGGCCAGAATTGGGATTTCACCTCCAAAGGTCCTTGTATCCAGGGATTCTTCCAATAGGAATATTGCCAGGGCAAGTCTGGCAGGCAGTGGTTTCACAAGGGTCACCTCTCATCCGTCCCCAAAACATTGGGAAAGGCTCCATGCTCTCCTTCCTAAGGAAAGAACTGTCCTGCTTCTCCAGGAGCCCATGGCTGAGATTGGGTTTCCACCTCCAAAATTCCCTAAATCCAAACTCTGCAATTACTGACAAGTCTAGCTGGCCTTGGCCTGCTGAGGCTCTCACTTGCCTTCCAAACCTTGAGGCTCTGTGCTTTCCTTCCCATGGAAAAGAACTGTCCTTCTCAGCCAGGTGCCCATGGCCACAATTGGGATTTCACCTCCAACACTGCCTGTTGTGACAGACTGGAGGAGATCGTCGGCTCTAAACATTTTGTGTGGGAGGGGGGGAGGAAGGGGCAGGTCCAGCCTTGCCCTGCCCTGTAAGCACAGCCCTGCCCTGCCCTGTGACCCCAAGGGGCCTCCAGTGGGTTTACGGTTTCTACCTGAACCGTGGCACACTGAACCCCCAGCACCGCCGTTCCACCCTGGGCACTGGGGCCCTCTTGGCTCTACTCAGTGCTGCTGCTGTACTCGGGGCACCCCAAACCCTGGTAGGGACCCGTGTCCCCGCACTCCAGGGATTGTGCGCGACTCACACTGCCCCGATCCTCCACACACCCGGAGCTCCGTTCGGGGTTTGCGTGCCAATTCACCAATTCATCTGCCTCCTTTACTCGAGTTTGGTGCACAGGAAAAACACCAAGCAGATATTCGTAAGAGGTCAAAAGGACACAAAATTCTACTGGCAAAGTGCAAAAAATCAAGAACTTTGGAAGAGGATTTAACGCAACCTCAAATTACACATAAAACACTTATCATAGCAGTAACTTCATTAACTTAGCCCATTTATTCTGGAACCATTAAAACATGCAAGCTGTTAGGGTATCCAAAAATGTTCCATATAAAGAGCATTAGAAGGAGAAGAAAGAGAGACAGAAAGACAGAAGCTCCATAGAAAGACACACATATGACTAACAACTCCTAGGGTTTCAGTGTGGGTGCGACACAAACTCCAGGAGAAGGCAGAGTCCATACCAGGGGCTCACCTTGTGCTCTATGTTTTTAAGCAGCCGGGCCCTTGTGAGCCTCCCCCAGGTGGGATTTGTGATCACACAGGCAATCAGGGCTGGGTTAGCACTGTACCCACTGTGTGACTGATTGACAGCTCATCCCAGGGTGTCTCAGGACATTGATCTCATCCAGCCTCTGACAGTGACCATGGTGACACAGGGGAACCTCATGGAACCGTGGGTCAGTTGTGACAATGTGGGTCCAAGGACACCACGGGAGATGTCATAGACAGGTAGAATAATGATAAAAGAAAAGCCTTTTGAAATGAAGCCTTGTTCAGCCATATCAATAGCTGGCCTATCATCTCTTCTGTGTGCAACTAAGCAGTTACAAGTTCCCATGTGAAGCTATTTTGAGAATGAGACTTTGTGACCATTCTATTCTGAGGGTGAAAAACAAATGCACCTGCAATAACAAGTAATTTGTCCCATGAGAATCAGTGAAGAGGTAAACAATACAATAGAGAGATTTGATGCACAAGTAAAATCTATTTTAGTACCCAATAATCGACTAACTGATAAGAAATCTTTGAATGAACTAAAGGTGCACACAAGGTCTGTTAAACTGTGTAAAATGAGTTGTATGAATAAAGACTAAAGAGTTCTTCTCCATCTTAGCTTAGTCCTTTGGGATTTCAGTTCCCCCCTTCTTGACGGCTTTGGGTTCTCCCTTCTTTGGAGCTTTGGGTTCCGCCTTCTTTGGGTCTTTGTCTTCCTTCTTCTCTGGGATTTTGATTTCCTTCCTCTCTGGGATTTTGGTTTCCTTTTTTGGGATTTTGGTTTCCTTATTCTCTCGGGTCTTGGTTTTCCCCTTTGCTGGTATTGGAGGTTGCTTGCCAACAGAGACACTCTTCTTTCCCTTCTTCTGCCTCTCTTCCTCCTTCCTCCTCTCTTCCTCCTCTAAGGCTTTTGCCTCCTCCTCGACCTTTTGAGCTGGCTCCTTCAGCTCCCTTCTGCAGACAAAACAGAAAATATGGCTGAGAGTCCCACCAGAACCTTGGGCTCCCTAGTCCTGGCTGGCCCTGCACTTCATTCCTTGACCCTGAGGCCATTTCCATGAATTCTCCTCAACCCACATAGGTTGGGAACATCCCAAGTGAGGGCATGGGTGGAAGGGGACCTCCAGGACCAGCCAAACCTGAGCTTTGCCATCATAAGGTGTTGACTGTGCCAGCTCCCTCTGAAGGCACAGCCAGACCCCTCCAGCCCCTGCCAAAGGCGGATCCAGCAGCTCTCTGCACTGGTGCCTGGAAACGCCCTTTGTCTCTTGGCTTCCCAGTTTAAAGCAGAGCACAGATTGCTGACATCTGCTTAGCTCTCCTACAGTTCTTACTCAGCTCATTCAGCCCTATTCTCTCTGGGCATAGCTGAAGCAGGATTTTAAAGAGTTCAGATTTCAGCTGAGGGTTAGAAGCAATTCCCATTGATCAGGATGTAGGTCAGATAGGCAGACCATAGGTTAATGATTATGAGATGCTTAAGCTGGAGCTGATTGTTCTATTGTTTACCATTCGGAGCTTCTTTCTAGAGGGAAGTGGAGGAAGTGAACTGTTATAAGAACATCTTGAAACCAGTAGAACAATGGTTAGCACCTGGGCTTGATGTCAATCAATCACTAAGCAGGGGACCTTGGATGGTGCCAGAGGGTCACAGAGACCTGATGAAGACATTCCTGACTTCATCCCTTAAGACCACTGACCCAATTCGAGACCACCAACCCAATTCAAGGGAAGAATTGCACAGGAGTGAAGGACCAATGACCTCATTTGAATACAGAGCAGGGATGGGAGGTGCTGGGGTTGTGCAGATGTATTTTATGTAAGATCTTGGGAAATAAAGAGAGGGCAAAGAACCTTGGACAACGCGGGCACGCCTTTTAGGGACGGCTCTGGTGCCGCCCGCCGGTGTTAATAAACATCCCACTGCCTGACTTTAATTAGTTAGAGAGTCTCTGTCCGTGATCTTCGGTTTTAACGACTCCTAGCCTGCTCCTTCATGAGAACAATCCTATCAGTCAGAAAGCAAAGGCTGCAGGAACTCCTCTCCTGCAGGACAGGCTCTTGTTAGGCAGATTTCCTGCTGGAACCCAGCTGGGACCAAGCAAACCAGTGCTGGCTGCCATGGAAACCATTGGAAGCAGCCTCGTCCGTCTCCTCCCCATGAAACCAACTCCAGTCTGGCCTGAAGAAGTCCTGATGCACCGGCTTGCTTTAAGCACCTCCACTCCCAGCTCCACACTTGGCCTGTGTGTCCTGAGCTGGGCTGCCTTGCTGGAGCTGAGCTTCTCCTGTGCTTGCCTACGGCTGCAGCTGCAGGGGAGCCTAAAGGACAGGAGCTTTTCTGGCTGCTCTGCCATCATAAGGAGAACCCTGGCAGATCAGCAGTGCAAGGACTTCATCTGTGGCAGGAGCAGGACCCAAAGCAAGGTTTGCTCTGTGCCCCACGCCTGCCCATACCACAATCCCACTGTTCTGGTGAAGAAGGCAGATGATGAAGAAGATGCCACTCAACACCATGGACTTCAAGATACCCCTAGATACGGTGCCAAGGCAAGCCCAGAGCCCAGCTCCCCACAGACAGCAGCTAAGCCAGGAGGGCTCAGCACTCAAATAGAGAAGAAGATGTTCTGTCTCAACAGAAGAAGGTCCTTCCTCTCTTGGCAGCCAGGGAGCTCAGAGTGGCCATCCCTGTGTTGCTGCTGGCCTTTGCTCTGCAGCTCCTCTGAGCTCAGAGGCCTTGGAGCAGGGAAGCCCTGCAGGGACAATAACCCATGGCAGAGCAGGAACCCATGGAAGGCTGACTCACCTGTCCCTGAGAGGGGCCTGAGAGCCACAGCTGATCTCCTGGGGGCTCAGGGAGGAGCTGACACGCGAGGCCGCCCTGGGCACCAGCACCTCGGAGGTGGAGCCTGCCTCCATGTGGCACAGCTCCGGGACATTGCAGGTGGTGTTGAGGTGGGCAGAGAAGGTGGAGGAGACCTGCTGGCTCTCTCCTGGCTGCAGCACACCTGGCAGTGGCAGGATATTGAAAGCCTGGATGGAAGACAGGAGAGATTGAGGTGTTGAGCATGGAAATGGATCCAATGGAGCATCTTGGAGCAAAGTGCAGCTGTAGCCAGAGGGGCCTATTCCCCAAACACTGCCAGAATCACCCTCACCTCATCCTGCATCCATGCCATTGACCAGTGCAGGGACCATGGGGAAAATCTTCTCCCATACTCACAGCTCAATGCATTAATTAGTACATTACATGAAAGTGAACTAGGATGTCTCCCGGCAGTAGAAATTCTCTCTGACGCACAACTTGCCTTTAAAGAGTTTTAAAACTACCTGCTTTTAGAAAAGGAGGAGACTCAGAGTGAGAGCTCTTGGAGCTGAGGGAAGGAGTCCAGCCCAGCTCATCTGACTCCTGAGGCTCTTCCCCTCTCTCTCTGATTTAAATGCTTCTTTCTCAAGGTGCTACAGCAAAAGCTCCTGCAAAAATTTCCTGTGGAGCACCTGAGGAGTTCCAGGGGGAGCAGTGCCCTCCACAGGTGCTGCACAGCGTCCTTGGGCAGCCCTGCAATGTGTCCTGCACGGCCTCTCCAACAAGCAGCTGCTCCAGCAGCACTTTGTGATGGGCCTGCAGGGATGGGAGGCCCCTCTGTGGCCAATGCTGAGGGTCCCCAGTGGCACTGGCAGCTCCAGCCCTGCTTGCCACACTGACAATGGGCAAGGGAGACAGATTCCCTCTTGCCTTCTCTGCTCCCAGGGCAGTGTGCACCACGTCCAGGGAGCACCTGAATCCCTCCAAGCCTCGAGGCAGGTGAGGGTGCTCAGGAGTTGGTGCTGGCACCCAAAAAACAAGCCATTTTTTATGCTGGGAAGAAGAGACAGCCCCTCTGCAAAGTCTCCCTTTGTCAGACAGCTCCAGGGCCAGCAGTGCAATAGCAGCTCTGGGTGAAAGCAGAGCCCTGCAAACAGGGAGTCTGGCTGCTTTGGGAAGAGGCTCCATGGAGATCAGGATCATCCCAGCTTGCTCTGGGAGGGAAGCTGGAGGTGTTACCATGATGATGCAGAGAAAAGCCTCATCTTACATTGGGAAGGAAACAAGGCAAAAAATCCCACACTCAGCACAGGCCTGTAGGATCTGAGCCAGCTTCTCCAAGGAAAACTCTCCTATTTCTCCCTCCCCCTCAGCCCATGTCCAGCCACTGGCCCTGCTGCCCAGCCCACTGTCAGGGCACAGCACAGCAGGGCAGCAAAAAGGGAGCTCAGCATGAGCAGGACTTGGTGCTGGCAGGCTGGGGAGGCAAAGCAAGCAGTAGGTGTACAAGAAAATCTACCTCTGCTCCTGAAGAGTGGGTAAAATCCTGCACTTCTTTCAGGGCTTTGGCTGCCTCATCCTTTCCAGTCCTGAAGTGCCTCCATCGAGTTGCTGCACAATCCAGACTGGTTCTCTTCTCCTTCGGTGGCTGGGGTTTGAATTTAGGTGGGTGGAGCTCATCTCTGCAAAATAAATAACTATGACCAGGGACCTGCAGTGGGAGGGAGGGAGGGAGGGACACCTGCACGAGCAGCTCCTGGCCAGGATGCAGCCCCTGGGTGGGTGCTGGCACGTTGAACCGAGAAATGGTTTGATCCAGCCCTTCCCAATCCAGGCTGGGGCAGGTCTGTTCTAAAGGCAGCCCAGGGATGGCACTGAGGTGCTGCAGCAGCTGTACCTGCTTGCATTGAGCAACTACAGAGGACAGGCATTAACACCTGGTGGGGATGCAAAAAGCACAGTGGGAGAGGAAAAGACAGAGAAGGCAGCAAAAAGGTGAGATTTGAGGCACCGAGGGGCAGACCCAGCCTGTGCCAAGCCAGCACAGCTCACCCAGTGCCCAAGGCCAGAAACTCAGCAGCTCCACCGGGGATTTATCAGGAATGTTCCCCTGACAACGCTGGGGGGTTGGTTGACATTTTACAACACTCCCAGGTGACTCAGGTCGCATTCCCCATCCATCCATCCATCCATCCTTCCATACATAGACAGGCTGTGGTGCTGGGATCCTGCCAAGCTCTGCCAGCCTTGGGCTTGGGGAGATTTCTGCCAGCCGTCCTGGGCTCCGTAATTGTGCTCTCTGTTCCAGGAAGAAAGCAAGAAAGATTTTTAAAAAACCAAAACAAACCACAACAGACAAACCTAAAAAACCTTCAACAGCTCAACCCTGCTCAAGTTTTTTCTTTAGGGACAGCTACCACTCTCCAGCTGAAATGCTGGGCTTTTGGGGTAAAAGAAAATTACATGTTCACCTCCAAATTGAAAAGGATTAAGGTAAGAGAACCTTTCAAACTAAAAATTATTGGCCCAAAGCTTTTATTTTTGCAAGAAATCTCTAGGTAAGACCAGCCAGACAGTTAAACAACTGGTTCTTCTGGTGGGGAGAAACCCTCCTCTTTAAGGGAAGCAGCCTGATAGTTGAAAGCAACTGTTTGCTCAAACTTCAGGCTCCCTGGCACAGCCTGCATTGCCTTTCCTTCCTGTTCACTGATTTACAGGCAGTGCCACGATGGCCCAGGTTCAGATGTTTGGTGCCATCCAGGGAATTTGGCATTGCCATTTCCATATGTTTTAGTTGAAGTTTCAGTCCTTGCAAACACTCTTCAAATGCCAGCTTTCCTTTCTTTTACAGAAAGCTCAAGGTTCCCACAAGTCTTCTGACATCCTCTTTTGCACTCAGAGAGATGACATTTTCAAACAGATGTTTCCAAAGTTAACAGCATTTGAAAGAATAATTAATTCAAATGCCCCTGGATTCCAGCTTAGCCCAACTCCATTCTGTGTCAGACACTGAGATTCCCACCTCTAAGGCAGGAGCTGTTTGTGCCCCCATCCCTCCTGTCCTTCTCCCCAGCAGCCTGTGCCTGTTTTCCCCGGCACAATCCCTGTCCCTGTGCACCCTGCCAGGAGCAGCTGCACACAGGCTCACATCTCCCCTTGCCCTCACCAGGGGATTTCTCTCATCCCCGAACACGCCGATGAGAACGTTGGTGCGATGAGTGCCCAGGGCCTGCACTGCCACCACAACTGGGATCTCTGCTGTGCTCTGGGGCTGCACAATCCCACAGGGCTTGGGGCTGGAGTAGAGCACAGCAGAGTCCTCCTTGTGTTTCTGGAAGGGACACAATGAAATGCAGATTCAGAGGGACCTCTCAAGAAACTTTAGGCTCCTTAACATCCACCACAACAGACACTTACACACACCTTTAAAACTCCCCAGGACAAAGGTCAAAGGCACAAACAAGATGCAAGTATTGTAGGTTTAGCACTCCCAGGGCATCCTGCAAGGAGGCTGCCAGCACAGGCACTGGTGTCTGTGGGTGCAGCAGCTTTTCACAACTGTCGCCTTCTGATGCAAGGCGAGGCGACCTGGTTCTGAGGAAACGGCACGGCAACCCAAACTCTCCAGGGTCACTCGGGCCAAGAACACACGCAGGCACCAGTATGGTGGACGGTTCAAGACCTTTATTGTCCCGTCTCGTCGGGTTTTATACTGGGGGAGTTTTCTCTCTACGTCAGGGGGTCTTACTTTACTGTAATTGGTTAGTAAGGAGTCGAAAGTTACTAATGTTAGGGGGGACTACATTCTTGGGTGATCCCTTATCACTAGAAGTTAGGGGGAGAGGGATCCTACTGCTTTCCGTGACATCGCGAGATTTTCCGAGCGCCTAACCCTATCAACTACATCTCCCCCCCTTTTTCTACAAATGAGCAAAGTAGTCATATACATAGGTACTGAGATGAGGCATGGGGTTGTTGACAAAGAAAGGGGTTTGGTAAACTTTAGTAGGAGATCTTGTGACTGGCAGTGTTCCCTGGTCAAATTCACAGCAGTTGTTGCCGGCCTATGTTCGGGATGTTGGCCCGTTCTAGGCGGGTCTGAACGAATGAGACTAGCTTGTTCAGCAGGCATGGTCCGAAGGTGACAGCTAAAAGTAACATTGCCAATGGACCTATTAGGGTAGAAATTAGGGTGGTTAGCCATGGTGATCGACTGAACCAGGACTTGAACCAAACCTGTTGGGCTTCCCTGTCTTTCTGTCTCTGAGCCAGTCTGTTTCGGAGTTCTGCCATGGAGTCTCTCACGACTCCCATGTGGTCTGCATAGAAGCAGCACTCCTCCTTCAAGGCGGCACACAGGCCCCCTTGCTGCATGAACAGGAGGTCTACACCTCGCCTGTTCTGCAAGACCACTTCTGAGAGTGAGGAGACTGACTTCTCTAGAAAGGAGATGGATTTCTCGATCCTCTGCAGGTCCTCGTCGATTGTTGCCTGCAGCTGTGACAGTCCTTGGTGTTGGGTCGCCAGGGCTGAGACTCCTGTGGCCGTTCCGGCTGCTCCTAGGCCGAGCAGCATTGCGATAGTTATACCTGCTACTATTTCTCTTTTGTGGAGCCGGCTGAGTTCCTCGAAAAGGTGGTACACTTCTTCATCTGTGTGGTACAGGACCCTAGGAACAATCAGGACTTGGACACAAAAGTTGTTAGAGTCATCGAATTTGGCAAGGAACACACAGGGACTCACTCCAGATCGCTGGCAAACCCACATCCCAGATGCGGATGGCACTGCCCATTTATTGTTTTTCCCGTTGGGTTTGACAACATCGGTGCAGACGTTGCCTTTCTGCCTAGCTAGGGTTGCATTGCCAAAGCATCTGCCCTGGCCTGTGACTTGACTCAGGGTGATTCCTTTGCAGGGGGTATCCCATCTACATTGGTTCGGTGCATCTGCTGTGGAGTAACTGAAGGGAGTGTTTAAAGCGACTCCTTCGTAAAAGGGAGGTTCAACATCGTAACAAAGCCAGCAGGATTTGGTTAGGTTAGGGTAAGATTCGTTCAGGGATAGGAAGGGAGCTTCTAACATACGAAGGATTGGGTCTGAGTCTGACTCGGCTAAACGGCCTATCTGAAAGGCTTCTGCATGGCCGGTCGGGATATCAGCGACCCTTGTGGGCAAGGCTTTGGGGCGAGTCGCGTTTCTCCCTTTCGGCACACTTTTAATCACTTTGTTGGGTCCGACCGCTCGGGATGCCGACGGTTGGAGCCTAATAATTCGCACGTTCACTCTCTCTTTTGACCCTTGAAGGACTACTGTCCACGTTCTGCCTGTTGCCCAGCTAGGGTGATGTGGCACGAAGGATGGGGTGTTTGGTGCGGTGATTTCTTTGAGCACTTTGTGACTACTAAGGTGTTGCATGACCCACCTGAATGGCCGATGGGGGTAGTGGTCTGGGCTGACTTGCCCTCTGGCAACAAACCCCAACAGCAAAATCACACAGAGACACCATTGATGCTTGGGTCTCACCCGCGCGGGTCTCTCGGGCGCTGCCCGGCGGCCTGGTAGTCTGCCGCCTTCCTCTGGAATGGGGATGTACGCGTCATGAGGACGTCCCACGAGCAGGTCCTGCAAACAGAAACTCGCAACTCTCATCAGTCTCATTCTGCTCGTTATGGAGGTCCGGTTTAATTGACCCAAGTGGACACCACTTAGTTTGCCGTCCTCTTTGACAGCTGCGTACCCTCTCCCCGTGAGCATCAACCTCCAGCCCCGTTCCCATTCGCCTAGCTCGTTTCTAATTACCACCTGTGGGCCCCCTGCTCCTGTTTCTGCTCCCAGGCCTTCTGATCCTCCCTTTTCCATTTGCTCCAGTCGCTCCAGCTGCCTCTGGCCCTGCTGGTACAGCTCCTCAGCCCTCAATGCCCGCTCCTCTACATTCTGCTCCATCTGTTTCACAATGCCCTGCTGGGCTCTCATCAGCCCCTGTTTCCTCTGGCGCTCCAGCTCCTCCTGGGCCTCCATGCCCTTCTCCCGCTCCATTTCCATCATCTCGTTCAGGCGCTTCTCTTCCTCTGCCAGTTCCTCGAGGATCATCTGCTTCTCCAGGACTTGCTTGTCCCAGATCATGTTGCACTTGGCACTGAGGAACAGCGCGTTCAGTTCCCGCACATCTTCCTCTTCCTCCAGCTTCATCCTTGTTGCTCGCTGTGGCAGCTTCTGCTTCCCCTGCTGCAGCTCTTCATCCACGTCTCTCCCACGGTCCCTCTCGTCCTCCAGCTCTGCCTTTCTCTGCTCCTCGATCTGGGCCTTTTTCAGGGCTTCCTGCAACGTCCAGACGCCTTTCGCTGCGGCGTCCGCTTTGTCGTTGCCGATCTGGAGGTGGCTGTTGATGTGAATGACTGACACGGTGCCCTGTTGCGAGGAGGGTGCTTCTTCCAGCATCAGGGCTGCTGCTGATGTTGGCACTCCTGGTCCCTTTTTTGTGTGAGGTGTTAAAGCCACCAGCTGGGTGCTTTTCCACGCCCGGGACTGCCCTCCCACCCCGTTCACTGGAGGGACTTCTTTGAATTGCCAACGTCCGGGCCAATGTGCTTGGGGAATGATCGTTCAGTCTGATCCTGTGTCTGCCCAGAACTGAAACCCTATGACGTGGGGATCTTGACTGCCGTAAAGGCGGCATGTCCCCCACACCATCAGGGGTTCCTTCCCTATTTTCATGGCCAGGGCCACCCAGGGACCCCCCTCTGGGGGCAATGAGGAGGAATCT
This sequence comes from Melozone crissalis, assembly GCF_028551555.1. Lineage (NCBI taxonomy): Eukaryota > Metazoa > Chordata > Aves > Passeriformes > Passerellidae > Melozone > Melozone crissalis. The sequence continues at coordinate 3,023,270 of NW_026535821.1, forward strand.
AACGCTGCCTGAAGTCTGTCCACAAACTGAGTGAAGCTCTCACTTTCACTCTGTCTTATGGTAGACCACGGGGCAGGTTTAGCCACTACTTTGGAGGCAGAACGAATGGCCTCTCGGGCAGCCCGGGTGGTTGTCATAACTTCATGGGCCCTTAATCCCTCAGCCTGGGCCTGGGGGGTGATCATCGTGGGGTCTCTACCCACCAATCTCTGTATACTGGAGCCGTGCAGTGGATGGTCAGGCCCCGTTATCTGGGCCAGCTCCTTTGTGCATTGGTCCTCCCACTCTTGTTTAAAAACAATCATTCCTGCCCCATCAAAAATCATTCTGCACGTCTGCTTGATGTCAAAGGGAAGCATGTCATCCCCTCCAAAAACCCCATCTATGAGCGTGTTAACCATGGCAGAATTAATCCCTTGTCTGCAATCGCTTTAATAATTGCCTGTACCTCTTTTGGATTCACTGGAGAATAGGTCCCTTCTTTGGTTTTCGCCTGTCCCCCCCACACGGACAGGAAACACTAGCTTGGCTGAAGGGGTGTACTCGGCGCAGGCTATCTTTATTTTTCGCCAATCTGTAAGAGGGGTCCGGTCTTTCTCTGATAATCCCTTCACCCATGCGGGAGCACTGTGACTAGAGATCTTGTATGCTGCTGCTCTCCCTCTGTTAAGGCTAGTATCCGAAATGGAGCTCCCCGACTCCCTCTCGGACTCGTCCCGGCTCGAGTCTGAGTCGGAGTCGGAAGTGGAATGGCCGAGCACTTCCGGGCTGCTCTGCCTTTTTCTCGGGCTCCGACCCCGCCCCCTCCTGCGGGGGGCGGACCATTCCCTCCCCCTGGGGTCTCCCCGCCTCCTGCTGGGGGAGGTCCTTGCCTTATACGGGCTTAATTTGAATAGAGCACTCTGATTGGTCTCACCCCTCGCCGCGGGGACCGCCCCCCCTCCCCGCTCTCCCGCGCATGCGATGTTAAGCGGGCTGATCCCACTTCCGCCCTTTGTCCCCTCTTCTCTTCCGCCCTGACCACGCGGCCGGCCGCCATCTTCGAGCCCATACGGCGGCGGAGAGATGTTATCGATCCGGGCGGTTTCTGACCGTCCCGCCGCTTCCCGCGCCTCCTCCGTCAGCCCCCCCCAAAAACACTGCGCCCGTTGCTCTGCCTCCTGTGCTGGGTCGACAATCGGCGGGGGGGGAATGGGTAGAGGAGCCGTGGTTTTGTCGGGAGGCTCCGGCGGGGGGCTGGGATCTGGCGGGCTTCGCGGGGGGGTTGGGGGGTCTCCCGGGGGTTTTGGGCTCGGGCTCGAGGGGAGGTGGGACGCGCCTAGCCCCCGCACATCCCCATCTGCAATCTGATCGCTTTCCGGGGTGGTCTGTGTCGCTGCCCCCACCCCTAGCTGCGGAGTGGCTATTAAGTAGCTTCTGGCAGCTTTCCAGGTTTCTTCCTCTTGTCGAGCTTTTTGCAGAGCCCGGATGACTCTGCCCCACGATTTTAGGGCTTTCCCCGAGCCTGAACACATGGTATCCTCAGCCAGGGTTTTCGTACAATTATCCCACACCTCTGGGTGTAAAATACCCACGGAGCTCTCTATAGCCCCCAGCTTAATCAATCTCGACAATGCGAGAGTCACATCTTTAAGCTTACAATCTATTCCCCATTGTGTGCACACTTCACTTACGACCTTTGAGACTGCTTCCATGATTCGAGGGCGTCCCCTCCGCTGCACAAGGCCAGCTGTGCAGCCGCCGTCCTCTGTCCAGGCAATCCCCGTTCCCCGGGCACTGGTTCGATCCCGGGTGTCGGCACCACTTGTCGCCTTCTGATGCAAGGCGAGGCGACCTGGTTCTGAGGAAACGGCACGGCTACCCAAACTCTCCAGGGTCACTCGGGCCAAGAACACACGCAGGCACCAGTATGGTGTACGGTTCAAGACCTTTATTGTCCCGTCTCGTCGGGTTTTATACTGGGGGAGTTTTCTCTCTACGTCAGGGGGTCTTACTTTACTGTAATTGGTTAGTAAGGAGTCGAAAGTTACTAATGTTAGGGGGGACTACATTCTTGGGTGATCCCTTATCACTAGAAGTTAGGGGGAGAGGGATCCTACTGCTTTCCGTGACATCGCGAGATTTTCCGAGCGCCTAACCCTATCAACTACACACAACCCTCTAAGATCACCCACAGGAAAAAACCCTGAGGACTAGAACATCAACTGTTTTTTCAGGAGCTTAAACTGCCCCCTCAAGTTTGCAGTTGGGTAGGTTCCTGTTCTCAGCAGATCTTTAAGACTGAATAGAAAGCAGCAAGGTCTTATCCAAACCCTTTGTTCCCCTAATAATCTCCTCAGGAATATTTGACAGGAGGAGGTGGATGTGATGCCAAACCTGGGGAATAAGCCCGTAGCAGCCAGGAAGGTGGCTGGGATTCCTAATGAGGATCTTCCTCTCGTAGGGCACCTTCAGGTGGCACTCATCACACAGCAGCACTGGGGAGGACACTTGGAGCTCAGGAACGAGACATCTGGGCAAAGAGATGACCCCAGGACAATCAGAGATACTGAGAGAATGGAGAATGCCTACCCCCAAAGATTGTGAAATGGAGCAGAACACATTGGTCACTGTCAAATGCACACTGAAGAGCCCTACAGGGATAAATTGCCTTCTACCTCTTCCCACTCCAACATGTCTTGTCAAGGAGGGGCAAACCCTGAGAGGCAGCACCCAGAGGCTGCCAAGTGCCCCAGGCAGAGCACTTTGCCCCACAGCTGCCTCAGCCCCTGCTTTACCCAAGAAGGCTTGCAAGGACTCCTGGAACAGTCTCAGTGACCCACGAGCTCTGGGGGAGCCTTGCCAACAAGGATCAGTGCTCCCTAAGGCTGAAGGAACACACAACTCCAGGGTCTCCGTAAAAATGATTCCCTTCTCTGCCATGGTGCTGTTGCCCTGCCTGAGAACTCAGCTCTTTGCCCCAGCCCTGGAGGGCACGAGACAGCAGCTGCCCCACAGAGGGGCTGATCAGCCCCTGCCAGGCCCTGCAGCTCCCTGGCTCCTTCACTGCACAGCTCCAGGCACTGCCTGGCCCCAGCTCCACCTGCTGTACACAATGGCAGCCCAGGCACTGCCTGGATGGCTCTGCCTGGCACAGGGAACAGCACCAGGGAGCTGCATCCCTCTGGGCATCACACTGACACCCACAGCAGCACAGCAGCATGGAATTCTGCTGCAGCAACAACGACTTTTGCTCTCAACTCTGACGATATTAAAGCTCAAAATGGGAAGCAGAGGGAAGGACAAAAACTGAAGCTGACCTGCCACATCAAGGGCTGCTTTCCCCTTGTCAGACCTTGCCCTCCCCACTCTTGCTGGGAGCCACTTCCCCCCTGCCATGTGCCCTCATGGACAGAGCCAGAGCCTGACTCTCAGCAGCTGCTTGCTGTGGCCCAAACCAGTGCACGGTGCTCACAACCAGCACAACTCCACCTCTTGCAGCCTGAAGGAGAGGAGGCCCTCAGGAAATTTGTTCCACCTCAAGCACCAAAAACCAGGCCAATCAATGATATCATTCCTGGTGCCTTTAGAAGAGGGCCCAGGACCATGCTGGGCTGTGAGCAAACGTGCTTTTCACCACGGGCTGCTGCCCAAGCACTGCTGTTCTCGTGTCCAGCTGGCACAACATGAGGGCATTCAGCAGCACTTCTCCTTGGCAGCTGCAGCCAGCACAGCCTGGGCAAGGCAGTGCCTGCGGGAGGCCAGGCAAGGGCTGGTACCTGGCTGTGATGATCAGGGATGCCACTCCCTTGCCAATACCCTCCAGGTCCACCAGCAATCTCCGGTAGAACTCCATCACCGTGTTGGAGCACAGGTGGAAGAGAAGAACAGTCAATGCTTCCTTACAAAAGCTCATTACCCACGGGTGATATCCTCCAGTTCCTGAGGGAGGATTTGGCCTTCATTCTTCTGCTGCTCCATGTGTAGAGCACAGTCTCAGAGTAACAAAAGCCTTCTGGCAATACCAGATTTGTTAAACACACCTTGCTATCAGGGCACAGGTCAGCTACATTAAAACATTAGACTACAGCTCCATGCACCACTGCATTCAAATTAAGGGGCCAATTTCTCATCTGACTACAAAGACATCCATGCAGAGGAAATCTGACTCGACCACAATGAGTTCAGCTTTACAGCAGGAGGTTGAGGGCAAAGTGTGGCCCAGCAGGTGCTGGGCAGTTCATGGCTGCCCTGGGAGCCCGAGCCCGGGCTGGCTCTGAGAAGTCCGGCCCCACGCCAGGAGTGGGGAACTGCCCCAGGGTGGGCATTGACCAGAGGCAGAACCCTCAGAACTGCCCCAGGGTGAGCACTGACCACAGGCAGAACCCTCAGAACTGCCCCAGGGTGGGCATTGACCTCAGGCAGAACCCTCAGAACTGCCCCAGGGTGGGCATTGACCAGAGGCAGAACCCTCAGAACCAGAACTGCCCCAGGGTGGGCATTGACCACAGGCAGAACCCTCAGAACTGCCCCAGGGTGGGCACTGACCACAGGCAGAACCCTCAGAACTGCCCCAGGGTGAGCACTGACCACAGGCAGAACCCTCAGAACTGCCCCAGGGTGAGCACTGACCACAGGCAGAACCCTCAGAACTGCCCCAGGGTGAGCACTGACCACAGGCAGAACCCTCAGAACTGCCCCAGGGTGGGCATTGACCACAGGCAGAACCCTCAGAACTGCCCCAGGGTGGGCATTGACCAGAGGCAGAACCCTAAGAACCAGAACTGCCCCAGGGTGGGCACTGACCAGAGGCAGAACCCTCAGAACCAGAACTGCCCCAGGGTGGGCATTGACCACAGGCAGAACCCTCAGAACCAGAACTGCCCCAGGGTGGGCATTGACTACAGGCAGAACTCTCAGGGCCTCTTGCTCTACGCTGCAAGAGACAAGCCACCAATGGGACACGGCAGAGGAGAAAAGAGGAGGATCTCTGTCTTGAAATTCCACAAGGAAGGGTTTATTCCAAGCAAAAGGATCAGAGCCAAAAGAGCCCTGGACACTCCTGTGCAAGGGCTCTTGTACAGATACAAATCAGGGGGTGAATACAAACAGCAAGCCAAAAGGGAATCCTCAGGGGAGCACTGAGGGGATTACATCAAGTGTCTGGGGCCACTTTGGGTAGGAGGGTGGGGAGGATGGCTCACATGGGCCAATGGGGCCTCCAGGAATAGGGGAATTCCAAAGGGGCATTGCAGACAGGGATTGGCTCCAGGTTAAATTGGCAAAGAAGGTTGGGGAACAAAAGGGGCCGGGTGTGACAGGCAGGGAAAGAGCTGGAACAAGGGGCAGGGAATGGCATGAGGGACAGCTTTGAGGGAGGGTAAAGCCCAGGGGTAAACCAACTCGGGGAGAACACGGGGTACCACAGAACAAACCACTTAGCAAGGAATCAATACAATAAATTTGAACCGCTACACATGGCTGCAGATTTTTTTGTCTCCACTGGAGCTTCCTGCAGTGAACACAAATCATTCTGCTCCCCAGGAGGGGGGAAATGAGACCAAGAAGAAAAGCTCACTGCTTGATACAATGACATCTCTCTAACAGCCACCTTCCGCCCTTATCCTTGCTCTGCCCCGTTGCAATCAAATCAATCGCTCTCAAAAACACAAGAATGGCTTCAGGCCTTGGCCATAAGGTCTGTGAACTCAGGCATATGATTTTGGAAAGCAAACAGTGCTCCCTGAGGAACACCCCGAGTAAGCCAGCGAGCAGAGGTCTCCCAGCAGTGCAGATCTCTCAGTGCCAGGATGCTCCAAGCTGGCACCAGAGCTAAAGCCCTCCCACCCTGCAGTGCAGCTCCAGCCCTGGTGCTGCAGCGGCTGTGGCCGGGCTCTTGCCGTACCTCGATGTCCTGGTGTCCCTGGGGGAGGATGGTGCCTTGGCTGGGATTCAGGGTGAACTCCCTGGGCTCCACATGGAAATGGATTCCCTTGCTCCAGGCCGGGTCGGTGTCCCTGCGGATCTGATCCACGCTGTCCACAGCCGGCTGCGTGCCATCGTCCGACATGCGGAGCTGGAACGTCAGGGGCACCGCGGAGCTGTTGGTGAGGCGGCAGCGTTGCGTGTAGGGAAAGCCTGGGCAAGGACACAAATATTCATTCAGGCACCCAGCAGGGCATGATCCTGGGGGCAAGATCCTGGCAGGATCAAAGTGGGATTGGAGTTCAGCTCTTTATGATCTGAACTACAGCTCACCCAGAAGCTGCGTGAGGAATTAATCGTCACTTAGTTCCCTTTGACACAGATTCCAGACTGCAGCCTTGAAAATGCCCACTCCTAGCCCTGCTGAACACTGCAAGCTTCTCTCTTTGGGATGGGGACGAGCTCCCTCACCTGCCCCAAACCAGCACCAGTTCTCTCTCAGTGATGAGTGTGCACCCAGACCCAGCATTTACTCTGAGAATTCAAGCTGTCCAATTCCCTGCTCAGCCTGCCAACACTCCCACCTTTTTCAAGACATGTAAAGAGTGAGTTGTCAGTGAGAAGAAGCTACAGCAAAATAAAGGGAGGATGGAATCAGAAACTAGAACGTGAGGCAAAGAGCCCTAATGCAGCTTCTCTTTGCAGGATCCTTAAGGCATCTCTTGCTTTGGGCCAAATAGACTGAGCACGTGACAGCTCAGAGCCCACTCAACTGGGGGCACAGGCAAACCTTGCTTTGAGATTAGCAATTAGGAACCAGGTCCACTGTCGCCTTCTGATGCAGGGCGAGGCGACCTGGTTCTGAGGAAATGGCACGGCGGCCCAAACTCTCCAGGGTCACTCGGGCCAAGAACACATGCAAGCACCAGTAGGGTGGACGGTTCAAGATCTTTATTGTCCCGTCTCGTCGGGTTTTATACTGGGGGAGTTTTCTCTCTACGTCAGGGGGTCTTACTTTACTGTAATTGGTTAGTAAGGAGTCGAAAGTTACTAATGTTAAGGGGGACTACATTCTTGGGTGATCCCTTATCACTAGAAGTTAGGGGGAGAGGAATCCTACTGCTTTCCGTGACGTCGCGAGATTTTCCGAGCGCCTCTCCCTATCTACTACTTCTCCCCCCGCTTTTTCACAAATGAATGAAGTAGTCATATACATACGTACTGAGATGAGGCATGAGGTTGTTGACAAAGAAAGGGGTTTGGTAAACTTGAGTAGGAGATCTTGTGACTGGCAGTGTTCCCTGGTCAAATTCACAGCAGTTGTTGCCGGCCTATGTTCGGGATGTTGGCCCGTTCTAGGCGGGTCTGAACGAATGAGACTAGCTTGTTCAGCAGGCATGGTCCGAAGGTGACAGCTAAAAGTAACATTGCCAATGGACCTATTAGGGTAGAAATTAGGGTGGTTAGCCATGGTGATCGACTGAACCAGGACTTGAACCAAACCTGTTGGGCTTCCCTGTCTTTCTGTCTCTGAGCCAGTCTGTTTCGGAGTTCTGCCATGGAGTCTCTCACGACTCCCATGTGGTCTGCATAGAAGCAGCACTCCTCCTTCAAGGCGGCACACAGGCCCCCTTGCTGCATGAACAGGAGGTCTACACCTCGCCTGTTCTGCAAGACCACTTCTGAGAGTGAGGAGACTGACTTCTCTAGAAAGGAGATGGATTTCTCGATCCTCTGCAGGTCCTCGTCGATTGTTGCCTGCAGCTGTGACAGTCCTTGGTGTTGGGTCGCCAGGGCTGAGACTCCTGTGGCCGTTCCGGCTGCTCCTAGGCCGAGCAGCATTGCGATAGTTATACCTGCTACTATTTCTCTTTTGTGGAGCCGGCTGAGTTCCTCGAAAAGGTGGTACACTTCTTCATCTGTGTGGTACAGGACCCTAGGAACAATCAGGACTTGGACACAAAAGTCGTTAGAGTCATCGAATTTGGCAAGGAACACACAGGGACTCACTCCAGATCGCTGGCAAACCCACATCCCAGATGCGGATGGGACTACCCATTTATTGTTTTTCCCATTGGGTTTGACAACATCGGTGCAGACGTTGCCTTTCTGCCTAGCTAGGGTTGCATTGCCAAAGAATCTGCCCTGGCCTGTGACTTGACTCAGGGTGATTCCTTTGCGGAGGGTGTCCCATCTACATTGGTTCGGTGCATCTGCTGTGGAGTAACTGAAGGGAGTGTTTAAAGCGACTCCTTCGTAAAAGGGAGGTTTGACATCGTAACAAAGCCAGCAGGATTCAGTTCGGTTAGGGTTAGATTCATTCAGGGATAGGAAGGGAGCTTCTAACATACAAAGGATTGGGTCTGAGTCTGACTCGGCTAAACGGCCTATCTGAAAGGCTTCTGCATGGCCAGTCGGGATATCAGCGACCCTTGTGGGCAAGGCTTTGGGGTGGGTCGCGTTTCTCCCTTTTGGCACGCTTTTAATCACTTTGTTGGGTCCGACTGTTCGGGATGCCGACGGTTGGAGCCTGATAATTCGCACATTCACTCTCTCTTTTGACCCTTGAAGGACTACTGTCTACGCTCTGCCTGTTGCCCAGCTAGGGTGATCTGGCTGCAAAACTGTCATGTTGTAGTCTGTGCATTTCTGAGATTTGGGGATTTTATGGCGATATCGATGGAAGTTTCCAGGTATGAAGATGGGTGTTTTGCAACCGATGGGTGCCCAGGGGAACTGTAAGAATTTGTCGGGCTCTTGTGGATCCCACCCAGGCCCCGACGGTCTGGCATCTGTGACAATGGTTTCGCAACCCCAGTGCCCACAATGTCCCCACCCTGGGTGATTGCAGTAGCTTTTCCCAGGGTTTGAAGCTGGGCACCAATAGGATAGGTACATGTGTGTGGAGTGTGGGGAATAGGGGTCTACCTTTGGTCATTCTGGAAACAGGTCGATGATGCGGAGCACGAAGGATGGGGTGTTCGGTGTGGTGATTTCTTTGAGCACTTTGTCACTACTAAGGTGTTTCATGACCCACGTGAATGGCCGATGGGGGTAGTGATCTGGGCTGGCTTGCCCTCTGGCAACAAGCCCCAACAGCAAAATCACACAGAAACACCATGGATGCTTTGGTTCCACCCAGAACTGAAACCCTATGACGTGGGGATCCTGACTGCTGTAAAGGCGGCATGTCCCCCACACCATCAGGGGCTCCCTCCCTCTTTTCATGGCCAAGGCCACCCAGGGATCCCGCTCTGGGGCGTCCCCTGCTGGTTCTGTGACACCGGCCCGGCTTGTGGTGGTGGGGGGTGTGAAAGCATTACTGGTGGTGTTGTGCAGTTCTGGCATTGCGATGTAGGTGGGGATGCAAAATTGACTGCTCCCTGTGGGGGCATGGGGTATGAGGGTCCCCTGCCCCACTGGGGGTTGCTGAAGCTGGGCCACTGCACATTCCAGGTGGGAGGGGGCTGAACACGGCCCGGCCACCCCCTCCCTCCCCCCGTTTCCCTGAAGCTTGGATCTGCATTCTTTAGCTAAATGTCCCTCTTTCCCACATGCCCAGCACGGTCCTCTAAGTTCTCCTTCTCCTGGTGGAGCAGCTGCTGATAGGTGCCTTGGCTGGGGGCAGTTTACTGCCAAGTGGCCTGCCTGGCCACACTCAAGGCACGCCATCACACTGGTTATTGCAGTGTGGACTGCTGCTTGGATGGGAGCAAGGTGTTCCTCCTTTGCAACGTGTCCGATCATGGCAGCTATGTTGGCCCCAGGTGGCAGTGATCTTAGAATGTCCTTGGTGGCTGAGTTGCATTGCTGGCGTAGGCAGTCTGCCAGCACCGGACCCTTAGCCTCTGAGGGTAATGAGGAGGAATCTAATGCTGCCTGAAGCCTGTCCACAAACTGAGTGAAGCTCTCACTTTCACTCTGTCTTATGGTAGACCACGGGGCAGGGTTAGCCACTACTTTGGAAGCAGAACGAATGGCCTCTCGGGCAGCCCGGGTGGTTGTCATAACTTCATGGGCCCTTAACCCCTCAGCCTGGGCCTGGGGGGTGATCATAGTGGGGTCTCTACCCATCAATCTCTGTATACTGGAGCCGTGCAGTGGATGGTCAGGTCCCGTTATCTGGGCCAGCTCCTTTGTGCACTGATCCTCCCACTCTTGTTTAAAAACAATCATCCCCGCACCATTGAAAATCATCCTACACGTCTGTTTGATGTCAAAGGGAAGCATGTCATCCCCCCCAAAAACCCCGTCTATGAGTGTGTTAACCATGGCAGAATTAATTCCCTTGTCTGCAATCACTTTAATAATTGCCTGTACCTCTTTTGGATTCACTGGAGAATAGGTCCCTTCTTTGGTTTTCGCCTGCCCCCCCACACGGACAGGGAACACTAGCTTGGCTGAAGGGGTGTATTCGGCGCAGGCTATCTTTATTTTTCCCCAGTCTGTGAGCAGGGTCCGGTCTTTCTCTGATGACCCCTTCACCCAAGCGGGAGCGCTGTGACTAGAGACCTTATATGCTGCTGCTCTCCCTCTGTTAAGGCTAGTATCCGAACCGGAGCTCCCCGACTCCCTCTCGGACTCGTCCCGGCTCGAGTCTGAGTCGGAGTCGGAAGCCGAGTGGCCAAGCACTTCCGGGCTGCTCTGCCTTTTTCTCAGGCTCCGATCCCGCCCCCTCCTGCTGGGGGTGGACCGTTCCCTCCCCCTGGGGTCTCCCCGCCCCCTGCTGGGGGAGGTCCTTGCCTTATATGGGCCTAATTTGAATAGAGCTCTCTGACTGGTCTCACCCCCCACCGCGGGGACCGCCCCCCCTCCCCGCTCTCTCGCGCATGTGATGTTAAGCGGGCTGACTCCATTTCCGCCCTTTGTCCCCTCTTCTCTTCTGCCCTGACCATGCGGTCAGCCGCCATCTTCGAGCCCATACGGCGGTGGAGAGATTTTATCCATCCGGGCGGTTTCTGACCGTCCCGCCGCTTCCCGCGCCTCCTCCGCCAGCCCCCCCCAAAAACACTGCGCCCGTTGCTCTGCCTCCTGTGCTGGGTCAGCAATCGGCGGGGGGGGGGATGGGTAGAGGAGCCGCGGTTTTGTCGGGAGGCTCCGCGGGGGGGCTGGGATCTGGCGGGCTTCGCAGGGGGGTTGGGGGGTCTCCTGGGGGTTTTGGGCTCAGGCTCGAGGGGAGGTGGGACGCACCTAGCCCCCGCACATCCCCATCTGCAATCTGATCACTTTCCGGGGTGGTCTGTGTCGCTGCCCCCACCGCAAGCTGTGCAGTGGCTATTAAGTAGCTTCTCGCAGTTTTCCAGGTTTCTTGCTCTTGTCGAGCTTTTTGCAGAGCCCGGATGACTCTGCCCCACGATTTTAGGGCTTTCCCCGAGCCTGAACACATGGTATCCTCGGCCAGGGTTTTTGTACAATTATCCCACACCTCCGGGTGTAAAATACCCACGGGGCTCTCTATAGCCCCCAGCTTAATCAATCTCGACAATGCGAGAGTCATATCTTTAAGCTCACAATCTATTCCCCATTGTGTGCACACTTCACTTATGACCTATGTGATTATTTCCATGATTTGAGGGCGTCCCCTCCGCTGCAGTCGGACCCGCCGCTACAGCTGCCGTCCTCTGTCCAGGTGAAACCCCGTTCCCCGGGCACTGGTTCGATCCCGGGTGTCGGCACCACTAGTCGCCTTCTGATGCAAGGCGAGGCGACCTGGTTCTGAGGAAGTGGCACGGCGACCCAAACTCTCCAGGGTCACTCGGGCCAAGAACACACGCAAGCACCAGTATGGTGGATGGTTCAAGACCTTTTTTTGTCCCGTCTCGTTGGGTTTTATACTGGGGGAGTTTTCTCTCTATGTCAGGGGGTCTTACTTTACTGTAATTGGTTAGTAAGGAGTCGAAAGTTACTAATGTTAGGGGGGACTACATTCTTGGGTGATCCCTTATCACTAGAAGTTAGGGGGAGAGGGATCCTACTGCTTTCCGTGACATCGCGAGATTTTCCGAGCGCCTCTCCCTATCTACTACAGTCCACCTCACCCAACAGATGGGGACATCACAGCCATGCTGCTCACTGAGAGTGCTGCCTGCAAGGGTTTACCCCACCTTGGCTCTGAGATTTGCTTTCCATCCTGCAAAGCCAGAGATACAGCCACTCATGGTGGGGATGTCCTGCAGAGCCCGCAGAGCTGCCACAGCCTGCTCTGTGCTGCACATCTGGCTGGGCTGGCCAGCTCTGTGGGGAGGAGACTTCTCCCCAGGCCTGCTCACCAAGAGCATCTGGGACACAGATGGGGAGAAAAAACAACTGCAGCTGCAGCCCAGAGCTTCTCTGTGCCCATCCAAGTGACCACTGCCAGCTCCAGCAGGGACTCCAGCAGGGAGGCAAGAGAGGCACAAAAAGGACAAACCCAGATATCAAAACCTCCAACGACACTGAGGCCAGCACATGCAGACAACAGTACACAGTTACAAAGAAGCAAAGATACAACAGCTGCCTTCAGCCAAAGAGCCCTTAGGAATGAAATTGGATTCAGCAGGATCAGTCTCCTGCTTCAGAAACATATTTCCATCTCTTTCCTTTCGTGTTTCATACCTTCCAAAGGCAACCCTACAAGCACCTCTGTGGTGATGCAGGCTGGGGAAGAAGCAGCTCAAAAAAGGCAATGAATTTCCTTCAGAAGTTCATGAACTTCATTGTTCTGGGTTTACGCTTGGCCGTGAATGTTGCCCTTGTTCTGGAAAGGGGGATAGGGGTTCTGGGGGGTTTTGGGGGGTTTTGGCCCTGGGCTGGGCTTTTCCCTTGGGGGTTTTTGGGAGTTGTGGCATGATGCCATGGGCAGCTGTGCAGTGGGAGCTGAGGCTGGGCAGGGAGCAGAGCTTCCCTTCCTCCCGCTCGGGGATCGCAGCTCGGCCGCTGCTGCTGCGGGAGGTTTCTGCTTGGCCCGGGGCTGCCCTGGCTGCAGCTCAGCGCTGGCACCGACCCTGCCTGCCTGCCCCGCTGCTGCTGCTGCTGCTGGGCACTGCCCACATCCCCCTACCCTCTGGGGCTTTGCAAAAGGAGCATTTCCTCCTTCCCTTCCCTTTCCGCACCGGCTGGGGGGGATCCCTGCCCTGCCAGAGCCCACAGCTCCTCCTGCTGTGACCAGACCTCCACCAAAGGGGAAAAACAGGACTTGGCATCTGGGAAATGTCTGTTCTTGCCTTCTTGTCTGTGCTCTCCTGAGATAGTCTAGCAAAGAACTGTTATTCCTTTTCTCACAGTTTTGCCTGGGAGCCCTTTCATTTCAAAGGGATAATCATTTGGAGGGAGGGGCTCATCTTTCCATTGCAGGAATATTCCCACCTTCCTTGGCACACATCTGTCTTTTAAAGCAGCACAGAGACACCAGAAAATACTGCCTTTCTATTCCTTGCTTCCATTGGATCTCACAATGGCAAAATGCCCCCTGAGGCAGCAGCAGCAGCAGCCCTGCAGTTCAGAGCCTGAAGAGGCTGCTGGGGCAGGGCAGGAGTGAGGGATGCTTTTCTGTTGGAAGGCACACATCCCTGAGGCTGTGTCCCAGCCCAGGGAACACTCACCAAAGGAGATGTCCCCGAAGTCGAGCTCAGCGAGGTCGAAGTGTAAACTCGGTGCTGTGACGCTGCCTCTGCAGGCCGAGAACAGAGCAGGCAATGGCTCGGTTAAAGGCATTGCAAAGGTGCGGCTGTCGTGGCTCGGGGGCACAAAACCTGGGCTCACGGCACCCTGGGTTTCCAACCAACACAGCCCCGTGTGCTCAGCACAGGGCCCTGGGCACAGGAGGCAGCTCAAGCCAAGGGGCAGCAGCCAACAGTCCCTGATGGGCTCTGGGCACAGGGCAGGCAGGAGAAGCCCCCGGGTTGCTGGGGGTCCCATGAAGGACCCTGAACACACACCCAGACATGGCTCCGTGCCTCAGTTTCCCCATCTGCAATGGCATGGACATCAAAGTGTCCCCACAAACTTCTGTAAGCAGCCCTTCCAGCCACAGCTTCCCTGCTTTGCTCCTTCTGAGCTGCAACTGCTGTTCCCATGGAGGAGCTTTCTCAAGAGAGTTTGACCCACACAATCATTACAGACACTGTTCTGAGACACGAGTCCAGGACATTCCCAAACATCCTCTGAAAAGAGCAGCAACAGTTCTACCCAGGGCACAGATGAATCCTAGAGGAAAGGACCAGCTTGTCAGCAGTGCACCAGCTGGCACAGCCAAGAGCAAGAGCTTCAACAACCAAACTTGGCTGTCCTGAATCTAGCACAGCACCTCACCTGTCCTTGAACTCAGCAGACACACTCCAAAAGCCACCAACATCCACTGAAATCAGCACTTGAAGCTGCACAACATTCACCAGTTGATTTCATGGTTGATGCCAATCAGTGCCCACTCTGCCTTTTGGTTCAAAATCAAGAACCAGTGAACTGTGTCCTCTATTGTATTCACAGGACTGCCCCTGGCTCTGTTCTGCACATCTCAACAAGAGACACCTGCCCCTGCTCAAGGATAAAGCTGCTTATGCAGAAACACCCCATGGCCACTTTGGGGGAGGGACAGAGGATGATCAATTATTTGATGGTGAAAGGTTCACTCTTGATTTCCAAATGAAAAAAGCAGCACTTTTCCCCCAAAAACAAAGGCAGTGTCATTGTTTCTCCACTATGGGGTGACCTACTCACCACTTTTCTCTTGCTAAGGAAAACCTTACCTCTTCTTCTTTACCCATCTCCATTATCTCATTGGTATCATCCAGTGCAGATTGTTTTCATTTCTTCACTGCCTGGAGCCAGTGCCGCCCAAGAGCAGCAGCCCAGCTCCAAAGCTGCAGAGCAGCCAGCATCAGCTCTCCTGCTTCCACTGCATTATCCTGCAGCACATGGCTCAGGCTGGCAGGGACAAGGCCTCCTGCCGCTGTGGTGCTGAGCACTGAGCTCTGCCTCCCCTATGATCCGCCCTTCTCCCTTTGGCTGGGCCACGATTGTCTCTTGCCCACGGGATGGTGCCCCAGTCCTTGGCACAGTTCCTGCTGCACAGTTCCTGACTCCCACATCAGCCCTTTGCTGGCTGTGCAAAGGAGGCACCAGAGCCCTCTGGGCACAGGAGCTGGGAGCACAGCTTGTGCCCCACAGCATGGCCATCAGAGGCGAGCTGAGGCTGCTGCTGCCCATCTGGCATGGAGTATTCACACAAGGTTTTACAAACACTGCTGCTGATGCAGAATCAGCCAGGCTGGCCCATCTGCAAAGCCCTGGGGGCCTTGCTGGGTGTTCAGGTGGGACATCCCAGAGCAGCTGCTGCCCAAAGCTGATCCATCCCACTGCCTGCCATGGCCCAAGGCACAGGGAGATCCCTGCAGGGAGGAGTCATTCCAGCTCCCAGCTACCACACAGGGCAGCAGGCAGCCTCACAATAAAGCAATGCCAGCAGCAGAGCAGAGATTGACACCTCAGGAAACACCTTTTTCCTCTGCTCCACCCCAAAAGGAGGTAGGTGGGGGATGTCCCCGAGACAGCCACAGATGTGCCCACCCAGCTCCCAGGGTCCTTACTTGATGGTCAGGATGGCAGGCACAGGAGATCCAGCCACACTGAACTGGAACTCCTCCTGAAAGCTCCCCAGCACGGTGGCACTGAAGGAGATCTGCACAGCCTGGCTCCCACCTGCTGCAATGATGCCCTCCTCGGGGGCAAACTTGAAACACAAACCCACATTTGTGGCTGAAGGGAGACAGGTGAAGGGTGCATCAATAGCTCCTTGGTTCATCAGTTTCACCTGCAGCAGCAAGAAAGCAAAATGGAAATACGTGTGGAATCTTCCCTTCTTGTGAGTAATTGTCTAATGATGCAATGAACACCCAGAAAAGGCAGAAGATGCTTTGTGCTGCTGAATGGCAGAAGTACAAAGATACAACAGGACAAGTTCTGCCTTTGGGTTTTCATGCAGAGCAGTGGCAACTCCAAAGAACTGCAGTCACCCTGGGCTTATCCCATGGACACAGAGCAGTGCCCCTCTGCTCAGCAGCACCAAGCGCATTGAGAGCTGGCCCTGAGAGCAACGTGGGCTGATTGCAGCTGCGTAGGGAATCACCCCAGAGCTGCTGCTGCCCCAGTGAGCACAGCTCCAACAGCACCATCTGCTCATTCACCTTTTCCAGACCATGAAAACAATACATTGAGAATGAGGCATCAGCATCAAAACATACAGACAGCACCATCTTTTGGTGAGAAAACTCAGCGTGTCTTTCCCATCCACAGCCAAGATTTTGAAAGAGTCTGCCATGATGCAGTGCCTCATGAAGTTTTTGCAAGCTTGACTCTAGTGGGGGGGAGGCAAATAGGTAGAAAACCCCTTTGCTTTATTCCCAGGAACACTTTTCTCTTTCTAGCGCCAGAGGTGCACCGAGGCTGAAGTGTGGTGAGGGACTGGTCAGCAAGGGAGAGAACTCCCAAGGATTTCCTGTGATTGCAGCAATAAGCAGCAGACACTTGGCTGGGAGCTGTTGGCAGTGGGCTGAAGCACAAAGGCAGCCAGTTTGCTGCAGCTGCTTCTGCAGAGCCCAGTGCAAAGGTGCCTTGTGTCTGGCACTGCCACAAAAGCCTCTGAACATGCAGCTTTTGGAGCCAGTGATGGTTTCATGTGCCAAGGAGTTGTTTTGCAGGAAGCCTCCCAGCTGATCCCTAAGGAAGGCTGCCCAAAAGCAGGGACTGGGGCTTCAGGAACAACTGACACACCTTTGTGACCCCCCAGATTTCAGCAGTCCATCAAATATTCCCTGCTCACTGCTGCCCAGGTTGGCAGCAATTCCACAGCTGCACCAGGCTTGCTGCTGCCTCAGGAGCCATCAGCATCCATCCCAAGCCCTGCTGCTCACCTCATAGACATGGGGGGTGTTGACGAAAATGTTCCCAAGGTTCAGAGTAGGAGAGCTGAGTTCAACCAAGGGTCCTTGGCCTTCCCCTCTGAGCTGCAGGGGCAGCCTGCTCTCACAGCCTGGGGAGAGATGTCCATTGCAGTACAATCATTCCCTCTGCTCCACTGCATTTTCCAGGCTGCCTCAGTGCTAGTCCCCGACTCTGAGCTGGATGCAACCAGCTCCTGATGCTGCAGGAGAAGATATGCACCCTTCTCTTCCCTCAGGACATATCCCCTGAGGCTGACTTGCAATTTCTAACCCATTTCCTGGGCTGCTTTCCAATTTGAGCCACCAGTTTGCTGAGTTTAAAACATCTCTGGTGCCTGTAGTGACAGGCCATGGAGTTACGGGTAGAAATGGAGAGAAAGGAGATTTAGGTGAGATTTTAGGGAAGAAATTTTCCCTGTGAGGGTGGTGAGGCACTGGAGCAGGTTCCCCAGGGATGTTGTGGAGGTTCCAGCCCTGAAAGTGTTCCAAGCCAGGCTGGATGGGGCTTGGAGCTCCCTGCTCTAGGGGAAGGTGCCCCTGCCCATGGCAGGGGCCTTGGGACTAGATGATCTTTAAGGTCCATTCCATCCTTACCATACTGTGATTCTGTGCTTTCCTTCCCATGCACCTAGAGGAGCTTTGAAATCCATTCAGTGCAGGCACAAAGCTCATACGGAGTTTGGCAATTCCCAAACTCCCTGGCCCAGGAGCACAGGACTTTGT
Organism: Melozone crissalis; assembly: GCF_028551555.1. NCBI lineage: Eukaryota > Metazoa > Chordata > Aves > Passeriformes > Passerellidae > Melozone > Melozone crissalis. Next base: position 3,040,813 of record NW_026535821.1, read on the forward strand.
TGCCCAAGTGCTCCCCTTGTGACACTCAGCACTGTGTTCTATTGCCACAGACTGAGAGCTGCAAGGTGACAACTGCTACACAGGGAGAGAAGCAGCTGCTGGCCAAGGCTGCTCCCTCTACCAACAGCCCGGGCTCAGGGGGGCTCAGCCCCCTCTGCTCTGCTGCTGTCAGGGCACTGGGAGGTGATCCAGGCTCAGGGAGACCATTTCTAACTCAGCTCCTGCTTCCTGATGATGGATCCATGGCAAATGGAGCCATCCTGGAGGCCAGGGGCCTGCAGGGGCTGAGTGCTTGTTCACTAAAGCTGTTCTGCTCTGGAGCTCTCTGGCCTTTGAGGGAATGCTGGCAAAGCCATGGCATGAAAACCTCTCCCTGCACTGCCTGGGCTGTTCTGGGATCACTCAGGCACACACAGCATTCTGAGCCCTGGCCTGGCACGGGAGACTCCCTGGGAGCTGCAGGGCCAGGGGGGATGTGCCAGCGCTGCCCTGCTGACCAGGGACTCTTCCCAGCACTTCCATGGGAGCCCAGCGGGCTCAGGCTGGCACCATGGCTTCACTGAGGGGGAGAGAGGCAGGGCAAAGGAGCTGCACCTGAGATGCTGCAGTAAGCCACACTTCCATACTCCAGTGTTTCCAGGGGTTTGAAGGTCACCTTGATTTCAGCTGAACAATTTGGCCCGATTTCTCCCTCCTACAGCAGAAAGAGACAGCAAAACATTGCTTTGCAAACTTCACATTGCTTGTTTTCACCACCCTCCTGTAAGCCTTTGTTTAGAGCATCAGTGATGAGTGAACAACACAAGGAGCCAAGGAAACACTCCAAACCCAGCCCAACACAGCTCTCAATGCTCAGCTGATCAGCTCCCACTCTCCACAATATTCCTGCTGCTCTGACACAAGCTCTTGGGCACATCATGCTGCTGTCAGCTACAGTGGGATGCAACTGCCACTGTGCCCTGCTGGCTCTTGGCCTTAGATGGGCCATAGGAGTAACCAAGAAGAGAACATGATCCCCGTCCTTGGAAATAAAAATATTAGTTTAACCTGTATTGAAAGAAAGCAGAGGCTGGCATTATTCCAGGGTTTACTCCAAGATGAGAAGGGATGTTGCACTGTGCACACACCAGGCATTCATCATCTCTCACAATGCCAGTACTCAGAATCAAGGCTCTGGTTGATGGGAGCATGTGGCAGTTTGCTTGCATCACCAGAAAAGGAAAAGGTTTTCTGTCCCTGTGTGCAGGACAACTCCAAAGGTCCATTTCAACCTTCCACCCTTGTGTCCAGGCTCACAGATGATGCTGGAAGGGACACTCAGAAATAGTGCAAGGCATGGTTACAGGAGGGGATTAGCATTTCTGTCATTAACCTTGGGCTGAATTTGGCCTCCTTTTGCCAGGGAACAATTGCAAGCTCCAGGTCAGTGTGTGAGCTGGCAGTGCTCCAACAGCCTCTGCTGAGCCCCACGTGTGGGGGGAGCCCCTGTCTACAAGAACTGCTCCCTGGGACACTGACAGGACACGCAGGCAGTGCCTTGAGCTCCAGCCTGGCAGCAGAGCTGGGCTTTGTCAGGCTCCCAGCCCTGCCTGGAGCCTGCAGGGCACAAATGCTTTCAGCAGCGAGCCCTGCAGCCACACCAGAAACTCCATGTCCTCCCTGCCAGCACATGGGCGCAGCTGAGGATCTGCCCAGTGACCGCAGCCAGAGAAGGGGTGGGTGTAGGCAGTAGGGTGGGTGGGAGGAGGAGGAGGAGGCGGAAGAGAAGGAGGAAGAGAAGGTTCTCAGCTATCACTTACCATTGGCTCAATGAAAAAAATGTCATCAGAGAACAGCATGGGGTCTTCTTGCACCTTTGCCATCTTCTCCTGGACCGTGCTGCTCAGGAGGGCACTGTGATCTCCACAAGAGCCCTTCACCTTCTCTGTTTCTTTCTCCTCTGGGAAGTTTTCCTGGGACACCTCTTTCGGCAGCCACAGCAAACACTGCCTGCAGCCCCAGGGAGAGACAAGGCCAGCAGATGGTTTCATGAGCCACAGATTTGCAGAGAGAAGTGTGAGCGCAGGAGAGCAAAGCACTTGAGGAGGAGCAGCAGCAGCTCCCCAGCAAAGGCTGAGCCCAAGCCACGAGGGTCCCACAGGGATCAGAGGACAACTTGCTGTTCCCTGGCCCAGCAGGGAGTTTCACTCCACACTTGCAAGCTCAGCAGAGGTTTCCAAAGCCAGCATCCCTCCAGAGAACCTCCTGCCTCAAAGCCTCTGCCACAGCTGAGGGAGAATCTACCAGCCATTTCAAGTGGCTTTTCCTCCCACTCAGCTGCTCGGGGGGGCACAGAAAGATCACAGAGCACCCACTGCAGCATTTCCCTGGCAAGGGGAGACAAAGCTGGCTTGCAGCTACGTGTTACCAGCATCACTCTTTGTTTCTTCCATTTTGGACCTACCCGGTTCCCTACTCTGCCTTTCACAGGAGCATCCCAGAGCACTTCCACAGGAAATTGATGAATTCAGGCACCGAATCCCTTCAGGGACATTCAAGTTTTTATATGCAATATGCATGAAAACAGAGGCTCTGAGAGGGGAAGGAACTTTGTTGTGCAGGAGGGAGACAGCAAACTCCTGGAGAGACCTCTTCATGAGCCAGAGCTTTTTGGATCCCATCCCAGTGCATGGCACTAGAATGTCCTGAGAGGGAAAGGATCCTGCACTATCTTCTCTCACAAAAAATCCTCTCTGCTCTGAGAGCTCAAAACCTCTCTGACAGCAGTACAGGGACACACAACCAGCCCGCATGGGCAAGGAGCTTTTGAAGGAACTAAGGGGAAAAAAGAGGGTGTATCACCTTTGGAAAGAGGGACTGGCAACTCAGGAAATGTTTAAGGATGTTGCCAGGTCATGTAGAAAGAAGAGAAGAGAGACAAGAGCCCAATTAGGACCTGAGGAAATCCAGTCATCACAATCAACCTTTCCTTCCCAAAATGCCATCCCTGGTTGGAGTATAAATGACCTGGAATGCTGAGTGCTGAGCTCCTGAAGCCCAGGGACACACACCCCAGTGCCAGGCATGGTTTACTTGGCCTAAACCATTCAAAAGCACCAACATCCCCTGAGGCCATGTTAGCTCAGTCTTGGGCCTGTATCTCACTGAAATGCATCTTTCAAACCAACCTCCTCTTCTCTTCATTCTCTTCTTCCTCAGTAGCAAAGGCCTTCCACTGGAAGTGGGCTGTGATGTTACTCCTGTTTTCAATGAACAGGGTTCTGTGGCTTGACATGGTGGTGAAAGTCTTGTCAAGCTCCACGGAATTTGTGCTCAGCCCAACGTTGACATCTACAGCTTCTCCCTGGAGCTTTGTGTGGATTCTTTCTTCACCTGGAACAAAGCAAAGGGGAGTCTTTGCTAAGCTCACTGGCTGATGGAAGCACAAGGAACAGAGCAAGGCACAGGGCACAGAAGAAAGTGTCCCAGTTTTGCGCTGAAGGAGCAGTTCTGTGGACCACTCCATTGATCACATCCTTCAGCTCTGTGTGTACAGCGTGAGGATGTCCTGGGCACCTCCTAAAACACCTTATTTCTGAGGGTGTTTGTAGAGATTTGGCCCCAAGGTGACAGGATGGACAGGGAGATTGGTCCATGTGCTCCAGTGACCCACTCAGATCACCAGGATTTCTGCATCCAAGTCCTTCACGTGACAGGGCTGAGGAGCCCTGCTCAGTCCTGCCTTGCCCAGGCTCTCGCCAGGCATCCCAGGAGACTCCTGTCTCTCCTGATCCCTTGGATCCCTTCTTGCTGACCAGCAAATATGCCTGGGGGCAGGTGGGCAGCAAAAGGAGGCCCAGAGGAACAAGTGAAGTGACAGCCCACAGCAGGAGGGGACACAGGTGAGGAAACACAACCAGCCTGGCTCTGCAATGTGACAAACCACTACAGAATGAGCACCATGAAAGTCATCTCCCTGTCCAAACCCACAGCCACATCAGTCTTTAAATATTTTATACTGTTCTGATCTGAAAAACAAAGTTGGAGCATTGCAAATCAAATAAGAAAGGGACAAAAAAAAGATCAGTGAGTACAGAGCAGTTTCTACATTAGGACTGAATGGGATCCCTCAGTCTAGAAATCAAATGGGAGATAGATGTGAGAGGTTTGTAACAGCTTGAACAGCCTGGGAAATGGGGACAGGGAAAAATTTGTTTTGATTCGACACAAAAAAGGAACTTGAGGGCCTGAAAATGTTATTAGGCAGAAACTACATCTATGTGTAAGGGCCACATAGAAAAAGGGTCTGTGGCAAGCCAGTGGAGAAGCAGCATATGGGACAGAGGTGTGCAAGAATCCCATTGCATTGGAGAGAGTCTGATGGAGACCTCACCTACAGCACTGCCCAGGAATCAAATAAAACTTCACCCAGGCATAGCCATATGGTAGTGGAGAATCAGAGTTCCTCCTTCCTCCACTCAGCAAGTCCCAGCAAAACAGCAGTCAAAAATCTTTGCCTTTCTCAAGCCCCTAAACACCAGTGAGTTCTCAGTTTGCTTTGGGGTAAAGGTGAACAGGGCAGGCACCTGTGGAGGGAATGCAGGGGATGGACAGCAGGCAGCCATGTGCAGAACTGTCCTGTGCCCTGCAGGGCCCAGCACTCACCTGAGCTGCAGCACACGGCCAGGGAGCCGCAATGGGCACCGCTGGCCAGCGGGTGAAATGCCACTGTCACCTGCACGGTGTCACCAGCGCCCAGAGCTCCTGTGGCCGGCACCACGGAGAAAGGACTGCAACACAGAGAGAGGGGTCAGGCCTGGGCGACACCTGGCCATGAGATTCCTGCTGCACTGCAGCTCCCTGCAGCTCCCTTGGCCAAGCAGGGAGCAAACCAAGCACAGGCAGCACAAGAGACAGAACAGACAGGATCACAAACAGCCACTGAGCCTCTGCTGACAAGATCCAGCCCTCACAAGATCCTGGGGGTAAAATGACCTCAGCTCCCCATACTCTGCATCCAGCTCTCTGCAATGAGCCTCAAGGCTCCCACTGCCAGCAATCCCATCAGAGAGTGGTTTGTGAAAAGCACAGAGAGGGTTCAGAGCTATTTGCATGAACAACTTGACACTGACTGCCTCAGGAATTGCTCTTTTCCTGCTGCCTATAAAACTCATCTCAAGAGATGAAAATGTTAGGGCACTCCCTGTCCTGGGAGATTACACCCTAGGAATCAGACAAGGAGAAGGAACTTTTCCCTGAAGACCAAGGAATAGTTCCTGTTGAATTTGCAGTGTGCTTCTTTGGTTTATTTTACCTTGAAATCATCGTGATTTAGCCTAAAAAGGGCAACTTTTCTAAGCATTTCAATGAAAGCTGCTCTAAGAAAAGGAGCAATCAAAACTCTGAAAGAGTGCAAATGCAGATTAGAGCAATACAGTGACATGGAAACCCAAAAGGATGATGCCATTTACAGTCTGAAGGTTCCAATCCCAGCTAAATGAAGCACCATGAGCAGGAGCACATCAAGGAAGCAGAACAGGAGGTTTCTGTGTGTTTACCAGCAATGCAGTCTGGGACTCTGGGCTGTCATGCAGGCTGGTAACTGTTTGCTTGGCCCAGCAGAGAAACTCTGTGCAATGTGTTGGAAATAATGATGCAGATGTGTTGGTGCACTTTGGATTTAACAGGAGCAATCAGGATTTAGTCACCAGGTAAACAGCTCTTGCCTGACAAACACAAGACTCTGTGCTTTGATGCTCAGGGACAGCTCAGGGGAAATGTGCTTCTGCCCAGCAGCTGCTGGGCTTTGTGCCCTTCTACAGCCCCAGTGAGGAAACAAAAGTTCCTGGCCTTGGTGCTTTGTTGCTGGTCAATCTGTCACTTCAAATGTGTTCTGGGGACTTTGCTGATGAATGCATCACACACAAAAACAAAGAGAACATCCGCCAAGCTGAACTTTGTTCATGTCAGTAGTAACAGCTGATGAACTCGCTTCAGGTTCTGCTCATTAAGGACCTCTTGCTGTAATTATGGGCTGACCTGTTCCCACTGCCACTGGTGAGAACATCACTGCTGGCTGATGGAGAAGCCTTGGGCCAGCAATGTTCATGTGCTGGACGTGAGACTTTGGAGGGGGGAGAGGAAAGACAAGGCCCCAGCAGCCCCAGAGCCAGATCAGTGCTCGTGCTCCTGCATCTGCCCCGGGGCTGATGCCAGCACGGCTGCAGCTCTGCTGGGGCTGGGGGGATCAGGGCCTGCTGGGGGCAAGGCACAGCATTCTGTTCTTAGTCTTTGGCCAGAAATTTCACTGCCATAGAGAAGCTGCCAGTTAGGGGAATCCCTGGCCATGCTTCAGCACTACCTTCCATTCCATTCCCTTCCCACTCCTGCCCCATGTTACATGCTCCTGCCTTCAGGTGGCAGGATGGGAATAACATTCCAGGGATGACTTCAGGGCTTGCCTGAGAAAGAAGGTGTATTCTTCTATTCAAATTATCAGGAGAAGAGGACCCAGCCAAGTTCAGGACTCAGCTGTCAGGACTGGAAAACTGAGTGCAAATCAGCCCCCACATCTCCTCCATCCCTGGGCTGTACTCACCAGACTCCTCTGTTCCTGCTGTAGCACTCATCTCTCACACACACCTGGCTCCCCAAGACCCAAAGACACAAGCTCCACAGCTAAACTTAACTCCTCTGAATTTCAGCCAACACCACTAAACTGTTCCCTGAGCCCACAGCTAGAAGAGCTGTGAAGGAGACATCCCTGACACTGTAAGAACCAAAGGAAAATCACTGCCAAGACATAGGCCTGGAAAGCTAAATTTTGGGCTTTTCTCTGTTAATTGTGAGCTGCTCCTTAAGACACTTCTCATCCTGTTAGATCCATCCTCTCAATGAATCACTACTGCACCTGACAGGCAGTAAAGGTAAGGTATGGAGCGGGTTTTAAAAGGTTGTTTTCTTCTGCTTTTATAACTAGGTCCATTGACATGTTTGTTTCCTTGTATGGCATCTAAAGACAGGTCCAGATCTTCCAATGGCACCTTGCAAGCCCCAGACACTGCTCTTGCTTTGAGCAGTATGTTTCCTCATATGATTTCCAGAGGTCCCCTCCAGGACCACTGCAAAGCCACGTGCCTGTGGCCTCCCAGAGAATGGCTCTGTTTGGCTGACAGTGCTGAGGAAGCATTTCACAAGCTGCTTGTACTCAGCAGGGTGCAAGCCAGCTCCCAACATGTTCCAGCAGCCTCCAGGAAATCTGGGACACAGAAAGCTCCAAGGCCACTGAAAGCAAGAGCAGATGCCTTCCATCCTGCTCACTTCCAGCCAGGCTGCAGGGCAGCAGATCCGATGCTTGGTTCCTTCTGTAGCTCTTTCCCAACTCTGCTCTCACCCAAAGCTGTTTGCACAGGGACAGATGAGGTGCCTCACCTCTGGGTGCTCAGCTGGTACCGAGCTGCCCGGGCACCGACACTGCGCACCAGCCGAGACTGCTGGGTGCTGACCTTGACCTGACACTTGGAGAAGTCCAGCTGGGCAGGGAAGTCCAGCACAGCTCGGGCACCAATGGCCCGAATTGGCACAACGATCCTTTCCCTTGCAGTGAGGCACACCAGCTCGTGGCAATAATCCTGCAAGAAAAGAGACTGGCTCAGCACAGGACATTTAGTGCCATCCCCATGGCAGAAGAAAAACCATTTCCTATACCCCTTCAAGGTCATCAATTTACCTATTACACCCTCAAATGAACACTAAGTTCTACTACTATGTCACATTTTAAAGGCACCAGTGCACTTTGCAAAATCTGTCTCAGTGGCATTCAGCTCTTATATCACTTGAGTCATACAGATAACAGCCCTAGGCCACCATCATTTTTACTCTAAACTTTAATGATGTTAAAGAATTCCTAAGCCCCTTCTAAGCAACATGGAGCTGGGGAACACAGGACATTGCTCTTTAGGCTTCTATATTCCCACTGTCTGAGAATAGGACAAAGTGTTCAACTGACTCTAAGCAGCAAAAGGAAGAGGAGAAAACAGCTGCACCCAAAGACATCCTGCACCTCTGGCTTGGTGCAGAAACATCGGTTGGCTCACAACTCCCCTCTAACTTTGCCTGTCCAACCAAGTCAGGAGAAGAACAGAGCCAAGAGGTAGCAGGATGCTGTTGGAAAGGGCCTCTGTTTCCCTGCCAGGCTTCCTCCCTTCCATGCCATGCCCTCAACCCTTCTGTATGAACAAGCCTCCAGATCAGAACATGAACCCTCCAGATCCCAGCACTGAGATCAGACTTGCCAGGGCCTCAGCACTGCTGTTCAAACCTCCCCACAAAAGCAGCTTTGGCACGGAATGGGTGCCAGCTGACAGAGCAAGCACAGCGACAGGCATGAAGACAGAGCCCCAGCAGTGTCACTGCCACGGGCTCTGGGCTCACAGCTCTGCCTGCAGCTTGTACCTGCCCTACACCAGCTCCTTCAGGCAGGTGTCCAAGTCCCCTGCAGCTCAGCAACCTCCTGCTGACCAAGGGCACCCAGAGCCCAGTGTGCCTGTGCCAGGCCGGGCTCACGGGCACAGCACATCCTCTGCCCTGGCCCTGCACCTGTGCCATGCTCACTTGTGCTCTGGGACAGCACAGCTGTGAGGCTGCACAACAGAGGGGCTGAAAAAGCACCGGCTTTGCTCCAGCCCAGGGGCACGCAGGGAAGCTGTTGGCAGTCCAGGAAGGAGGAAAGCTCTCTGACCTCTTTGTTCCTCTGGTGTTTTCCATCAGAAGGATACCCCTTCCACTGGACCTAGAGATGGCCCAACACCTATCAACAGCCCTCTGTCATTTTCATCCTGTTTCCTGTGCATCTTCCCTTGGCAATGCTCAGCAATGTGCAGGGAGGGGAAGCAGAGCCTCTCAGGCCTGGCTGCAGTGCCTGCCAGCAGTGCCAAGGTGTGACTGGCTGCAGGCTGCCTGCCCACGCCTGGAGCCCAGCTCACAGCATGCAATGGGCTGGAGCCAGAGTGCAGGGAAAACAATGGCTGTGGAGATCATTGTGTGCTTTGGCTCCTCCAGCCTCACCTGGTTCTTGCTGGGGGTGAAGCGGATGCGCACAGGGGCAGAGGCGCCCGGCGGCACGGCACGGTACGCATCGCTGGAGCTCACCAGCTGGAAGTAAGGTGAGCTCTCCATGGAGACCTTCACCACGTGAAGAAACTGCAGCAAAGATATGAAATTATCATTTTGCCACTTGTGGAAACAGGATGAGAGGAGACCTGTCCATGCCCTGCTACCATCCCTCCCCTGCCCCTTTTCCAAAGCACTTTCAGCTGAGCAGGCACAGGCACATCATTCACAAGGCTGAACTTGAATCCCTTCTCTCTGGCTCCAGCATTTTGGCCAGGGCCATGGGGCAGTGCCTGCTGGGAAGGAAGGGCCGAGCAGGTCAGCGCCAGCAGGATGGAGACAGAGCACCTGAACCAAGTCACCTGCATATTCAACAAGGCCAAAAAACCTGCTGGCTTCTGCCTGCACACAGCCATGAAGCTGTCATATTCCAGAGGGGGAATGTGCTACCTAAAAGCAAACCAGCACATTACTGTGGGGGAAGGAAGAAATTCCCTTCCAGCAGATCAGGTTTGGGTAGGGACCTTCTGGGGATACAGTCAGGCAGGCAGAGCAGCAAGACAGGAGACCAAACACTGTGGTCTTACTGGGAATAAAAGCAAACCTGAAAAGCAAAAGAAGGAATGAACACAGCAAGACAATCCCTAAAACAAGAAGATGGCAAAGAGAATTTAAATGGGCAGTAAAGCAGCAAGGAAGAATCATAAAACCATGAGAGCAACCAGCTTGCCAAAAGTGACAGAAACACAGACAGGCGGTGTCTATTGACCATGGGGCTTCAGAGGCATTTTCTGCCTGGAGAAACAGGACCAGCGCTGACTGACAGTGTGGTTCCAGTATGCAAAGCCAATCTTGGCTCTCCAGGGCTTCCTGCTGCCTGTGCAGGCAAGCTGGGCTGCTGAGCATTCCTGCCTGCAGCCAGCAGGCCAGGTTCTGCCCTCTGGGGCTCACAGACAGAGCACACATGCATTTTCTAGCACACTGATATCATCAACCCCTGAGCACCAAAATGCTCTCCAAAAGTCTAAACCAGATGATTTGGACTCCCTCCTGTCTCCTCCCACCAGCCCACTCTTGGCACTAGCCTCACTTGAGAAAATGTTTCCCTGACTGAAATTCAAATGGTCTCAAGTTTTCCTCTTTACAGTGGAACACAACTGACATTTTTCAACTGTTTCCCTCTCAGCTCTCTTGGGAAACTGCAAAACAATCCCAATTTCTTCAGCTGAAGGTGGAAACCTCCAGGAGCACATGGCTTTGGATGTGCTGTGCTTCTGCAAAGGGAAAGCAGAGCACCGTGTTGCTTTTGGGAAAGCTGAGCAGAGCTGGATGAAACTGAGCAGGAGCCTCAAGTGGCACCTAAAGGCCTCTCACTGCTTCTGCTCCATCACTCTGATTGCAGGGCTCTTGCAGAACAGGGTTCCTGCAGGGCCAATGCCATTAATGAGAAGTGATTCCAGCATAAAGTGCAGAAGGCTCAGCCCCTGAGCTTTGCCTGTGAGCTGCACAAAGGGAGCCAAACTGGCTGAGAGAAAAATAAATTCCTACCGGGAGCCAAGATTAACCAAGGAGACACAGGGTGTGCTATAGACCCAAGGCCAAGCATGAGAGCAGGTAAGAACTGTACAGCCCTCAACATTCCTGTCAATCCAGAGCTTTCAAGAGAAGGAAACTCCTTTGGGATAGATGCCATCAACGCCTGGCCAAAATCTGGGGACAGTTCCCAGCAGGAAGATTTCCACCATCTTGCAGAAGAAGGTGCTGAGACATTTTCTTCTGCATGTGCTCCAGCACATAACTTGCTTTGCTCTACACTGAGGGAATGACAGCACTCTCCTCTTCCAGCACAGTGTTAAAGCTTCACTTGCCAGCACTTACCTTGTCCTTATTCATGAGAGACAGCACCATTTCAGAGACCTCCCGAGCGACGAAGTTCTGAAATACCAGCTCTGGTGGGGAAACCCCAAACCAGCTCTGTTTTGGGGCAGCTGACGGCAGCTGGAGAGGAGAGAGAGCAGGGAGAGCTTCAGCTGCTGGGAGGAAGGTTCATGCAGGAGAATCTTCCACTGATCCCCAGTGAAGTACAGACTCTGGGGGAGCACGTCTGCCCAGCCCACACTGGGCAAACAGCGGCTCACCCACCTCTGCTCTGAGCTGATCCACAGCTGCTGGGCCACACAGAGCAGGCTCAAGCCAAGCTGCTCTTCTGGCATGGATTTCTCCATGTTTCTTTCTCCAGAATGCCAGGCAGCACTTTCCTAAAACACAGCCCTGTGCTCATGTGGTCACAGAGCTCTGGGGCACTGAGTGAGCACTCAAGGAGTAAGTAAACCCATGAATTTACAGGAGACTCCATGGGAAAGAATTTGGGATGTCTTTTACTCTGAGACAGGGAAACTGAGGCCCACACAACTGCAAATATCTTTTTTGCTCTACGACTTAGACATCAGTAAGAAGAGCACAAGACCAGAGGAGGTGTGAGAGATGAGGTGACACTTGGCTGAAGCCAAAAGGTTATTAAGCAAAATAATGGAATTTGTTGGTTCTGTGTGTTATTTGTGGTTTGCATTTGTTCCGGTTGGTTTGTTGAGTGTCACAGTGAGAGGGACAGGGTTGAAGACCTGACCAAAAGGAAGGAGGATGAGAAGGGAGGGGACAGAAAAGTTGGTGCTCAGTAGAGAATGGAAGCTCCTGAGTACCCATCCAATGGCAAAGGGCACAGGGACCGCCCCAGGCGGGTACAAAGGAGATACAAAGATTGCCATTTTCTCAGAGGGTGTGTGTGTGTGCGCTTGGCTCTCAGGGAGGGAGACATCCCCAGCTCAGCTGAATCCTTACTAAGAAACACTTTTCTTTTGCTTTGATGATTTTGTTCCTTTTCATTGTATTTAAAAGTTAGTGTGTTCCAAAGAGAGGAAAAGGCAAAAATTAAAAGAAAAATGAGCTGAAAATAAAAAGACAAGTGAGGTGAATGCTGAATGAGGATAAGGTTCAGTTATTTTCTCAGCAACTTGGGTAAAAGTAGAGTTGGTATCTCCTTTTACAATGGCCTTTATATGAGTGCTTTCTTGTCATTACTGCGATCTTATTTCATGCCATTCTAGAGGCACGTCTGGAATGACACAACAACAGCAAATGCTTCTGGAGCAGAGACATTGCTTGGAGAAAACTCTGCCCTGCTTTCTCTGCCTTCTCCAGCCACACTGCTGTCACTGCAGAGACACAAGCAGCTCTCCTCTGTGACTTCACAGCAGACACATTCTGCTGAAGGGAGTGGCTGCAGCACACTGTCCCTTAGCTGTGCCCTTCCCTGAGGTGTTCCCAAGGCTCCCCTCCAGGACAATCCTTTACCTGGATTGTGTCTCTTGCTGCCAATTTCCTGCTCAACAGCCCACCTCAGTCACCTACCAATTTGGACTGTGCTTTATACCGAGCTAGTCCTGCCAGAAAGGCAGCTTTAAACACACCTCTGAGTAGGCACTGATCCAGATAAAGCACATCCATTCCCCTCTGCCCAGGGCCAGTCCCCTGGACATCTGGCAGCCTGCAAAATCTAACACCCCATCAGGGTCCAACACATTGTTCCAGCCCAAAGCAGTAATGCAATTTGTTGTGTTCAATCCGAAGTAATTCCTGCACATCCTTGGCCTTCAAAGGCCAATGCTGCCACTCTGCAGGGAATCCTGTGACCCCAAGCATTTGATGGTGACCACACCAAAGCAAGAGGTGGCTCCTTCAGCAGGAGAATGGCAAAGGGCAATTTTGTGCCTTTGTGTCCCCAGCCCTCCTCCCATTGTTTTAGCAATGGCAGCTGCACTCCAGCACACCCCAGCAGCTTCAGCAGAGGGTATTTGTGTTGCCTTAGTGCAGATCAGGACTCCCAGTCCACCACTCCCAGCACCTTGCAATGACAGCACGACCTGGACACTGAGGTATTTTGCTGGAGGCAAGCCTGTCACAAACACACACCCTCTTCCAACTTCATGTGAAACAGAAAGGAAAAGAGCAGGAAAAGGCTACCTTTGGGCGAGTCTCACTCCTGTCTAGAAATGGGCCAATTCTGGGCAGGATACCTTCCCCAGTGCTGGCCTCCTTCTTCCTGCTGAGAAACTTCTCCCTCTGGAACTTAGAGGGAAGCAGCTGAAAGGCAAAAGTAAACCAGCTAGAGCCTCAGAGTTGTGCTTTTTCAGAAAGGCTTTTCGTGAACAAGTGGCACTGCTGAATAACTTGTGATCACAGCCACTAGGACAGCCCTGGGAGCCCTGGGAGTTTCCTGCTGAAATACTTAGCATCAGTGAATTAATAATACAGAGTGGAACACACATACTCCAGCCATATGGCTCTGTCCCATTGGCTTCTCCATGACTGCATGGGACATGGTTGGGGATTTCTGCTCTTTGGGCATTTGTTTCCTCTTACGTTTCGTTGGATTGAGGCAGTGACCTTTCCAGAGAATGGGGAGGAGCTCTCAGAACTGCCTGAACTCCATCCCTGCACAACGCTCAGAACTCACAGCAAGGAGATATCGCTGCTGGATGAGTCCAAGAGATGCAAGAAAGGAACACTGTACCAAGAGTGAGGTGCACAGGAATGTGCCCAGGTTTTAGTTCTCCCTGTTAATAGTTTTCTCTGTCTGGGCTGACAGAGCCCTCCACAGAAGAAAACAGAGTCATCTCCTTGACAGAGCCTCAGCAGTGGGGCATCTTCAGCCAAGTGAGCTGCAGACAGCAAGGGACCTTTGTGGCCCTGGCTCCAGCGCTGCCTGCAGGGCTGCATCTGTGCCCACACAGGAGCTGGGAGAGAACAGCTGCTTTGGAAGCTCTTCCAGCTGGGACCAGCCGTGGCTCTCAAGGCTTTGGGCAGAGTTTGAGCTTCCCCCCCCCACATGCCCAGGTGCCCAAGGGCAGGATGGTCAGAGCAGCATAGGTGAGTGCCCAGCCTGACAGAAGGAATTCCTGTGGCAAAGGGAAAGGGACAGAACACATGCTCAGGCCTTCAGCTGTACATTGGTTTCACTCGGCTCTGCTGGCACAGACAGGCAAGACACAGCTGAAGCATCCCACAGTGTTCCCTATTGCACCAGGACAGCCCCAGCAACAGCAGCACAGCACAAAGGGCTGGGCAGGGGCTCTGCAGCGTCACAGCACTGCTGGACAACAGGGGCAGGGAGAGCAGGGACACCAGGGCAGTGCCAGCCTTAACACAGCCCCAGTGGGTACTCACAGTATTAGGCTTCAGCCCTTCCCTGGACAAAAGACGAGGTGTTGGTGTCTTCTTTGGCAATCCAGACGCCATTTCCAAGGGACGATGTCGCAGGTCAGCGACAATGCCTCAACAAAACTGGAAGGAGCAACAATGGAACTCTGAAAATCCACAACCCAATTCGTGGCAGATTCAAGGCATATTCTGCTGCTAAAAATGTTACATTACTTGAAAGTAGCTAAGTGCTTGTTTGGTGCAAGTAGCCAGTATAGTTAGGCCTCTAGTTGGACTGTATTTGAACTATATGGCTACCTTGTGCAATTCAAAGTTAGATCATACTGAAACCTGGAGCTAAAAATCTGAACATTAATAACAGTTTGAACAGACAGAGCTGTAGCTTAAATATTACTCAAAAATAGCTAGAGTGGGCCTCCTCTTCTTTAGGCTAAAGCACCCTTGCTCTCTCAGCTGGTCCTCACAGCTGAGACACTAATGAGAGACTGGAATGTTATGGCTAATGGCTTAAATATCATTATAAAGGACTTTCTGCCCATTGTGACAAAACTGTGTAAAGAAGCTGCGACCACCCAAGCCCACCCTTCCCTGAAAATGCCTCCTGACTGGAACTAGGCACTGTGAGTTAAGCTGCCTCAGGGACCTTGAGACAAGGTCAAGGTGACACTACTGTCCCATTACCTCAGGTCTGGGGAGAAATAACAAGGCTGAGGAGAAAAACCTATCCACAACAAAGCCAAACCCAGCAGCTGTCCTGAAA
This sequence comes from Melozone crissalis, assembly GCF_028551555.1. Taxonomy (NCBI): domain Eukaryota; kingdom Metazoa; phylum Chordata; class Aves; order Passeriformes; family Passerellidae; genus Melozone; species Melozone crissalis. The sequence continues at coordinate 3,055,880 of NW_026535821.1, forward strand.
ATCACCTCTGTCTGGGTTCAGGCTGGGGAAGTCATAGCCACAGACTCTTCTGCTGAGGCCAGGTTTGCACACAAACCTCCCAGCAAAGACCTCCAAAGTGCCTCCAGACCCATTCCGGAGGCCTTGCACCAGACGACTGCAGGGCATGCAAAGTAACACAACAAATCAGAAAATCCAGAACCCAACTCATGGCAGATTTGAAGGATATATGGATGCTAAAGATTTTGTATTTTCTGAAAGTAGCAAGAGACAGAGTCCAACTTGCCCCAATCCTGGGAGGCACCTGGGCAAGGTATCACCTTGCCCAAATCTCCATTAATCCATTGGAGTCTTACATTTTGCCAGACCTCACCACAGAGAAGACCACAAGAGGATTTAATGGTAGGCCAATGGGATCCATGGAATGGTGATATTTTCTACTAAATCTCTCTCTGTCACTCTCTTTCTCCTCCCCCCCTTCCCAACCTCCACTCCTCTCCCACTTTTTCTTTTCTTTCTCTCTCTTTCTCCCTCACATTTACTGTTCCATAAAATTGACTTTGGCATATGGTCTCGTTTGCACTTCAATACAGAGGCATCTCCCTAAAAATTTTAAAACCCAGATGATAAAAACCCACTGAAACTTGAACAGAACTCATTCACCTTTAAGCAGTTTAAGCAGTTACTATAGGACAAAAATGTATAGACTACTATCTTTAGAAAATGTTGCATTTCTTCAGTAAAAAAAGCACTATCAGTAGTCCATTTATAGTTCATCCTCTCAGGTGTACATGTCACTGAACTACTGCGCCAGAAGACTGACACGATCACATCCTCTATTTCCCTTTGGCATTCTCTTTCAGAGCACAGATGGAACAAAACCAAAAAGTTCAACTTTAGTCGGTCTTTACCTTCAAATGAAATTCAGGACTCCCTAGCAGACACCAGTGTTCTGCACGCTGCGGATCTTTTCGCAGAGGCCAATGCTCTGCACCTTTAGCAATTCTCTACGCCGACAATTCCCCTGGCGAATGGCCCGGTGCAGCCGCCTGCAGGAGCCCAGGCTGCGCACACCCAGCCAGGGCCGCGCTCTCAGGCAACTGAGGCCGCGCCGCTGTCACAGACGCTGAGGGCCCGGGCGCGGTTACCGGGCAACCGCGGCACCGAGTGCGGGGCCGGGCGGGGCCGCAGGGATTTGCAAAGAAGATTGGCACTGCGGCGACTAACTGCAGTTTGGGGCTTCCGAAGAGTCTTTGTGTAACTAATGAAAGGTTAAAATGTGGTGACGAAGGCACCTATGCCAGGTCTGTACATTGCTCTTTGCAGCACTAGTATCCGACTCTGGCTGGAACAGCAGGAGGGGCTGAGGCAGCAGGGAAGGGGGCTCAGCCTGGAGAAAAGGAGGCTCAGGGGGAACCTTCTGGCTCTGCACAACTCCCTGAAAGGAGGGGACAAGAGGCTGCTGCAAGTTCAGGCAGCGCCGGAGCCGCCTGGCTCCCCCTCTCCTCCCCCGCTCCGCCTCTTCCTCCCTCCCTCCTCCTCCTCCTCCGCTCCCGCAGCCCTCGCAGCCCCCGGGAGGGGCGGGGATGGAGCCGGGACAGGTCGGAATGCAGAGAGGCCTTGGGGGATGCCAGGACTGGGAGTGACTGGGCTGTACTGGGATCATCCTGGGAGCAGCTCCTGGGTGACTGAGTTCTACTGGGATCATCCTGGGATCACACTGGCAGTGAGGAGGAGCAGCGCGATGGCTCCAGCGCTGGGGCTGAGGGCGCTCCTGGGGGGGCCAAGGGGGAGTGGGACCTCGGCACCGGGACCCTGAACCGCCACTGCCAGCACCGGTGAAATAAACAAAAGGGCCAGGAGACTTCTTCTCCTTTTTAATGCCTTTATTAAAAGTGATCAGCTCAGGATTGGGCGGCTCGACGGATCTGCAGCATCCGTCGTCTCTCCCAAGGCGACTCAGAGAAGGAGGATATGCACAGCTCTGTCCACTAGGGGCAGAGCTGGGGATCACGTCCTCGTGGGAGCCTTTAGGGCCTGCTGATCCCGTCAGATGGTACTTTTGCCGGCTCAGTCGGCCTGGTCTCACCGCCGGGGTCGTCTCTCTCTTGGTCAGGGCGAGAGGCTCTGAAGGTGTTCCGCATCTCTGCAGGCTCAGCATTCGGCTCCTCACGTCCAGACATCACTCCAGTCTCTCAACTCTTAGGTGGCTCGTTGTTTTGGGGTCTTCTCTGTACACCGGGGGACCCATGCTGCATTGTGGTCTTGGAGTCACTTTGCATAGCCCCCCCTCACCTTCTCAGGTCTCTTCTACTGTTCGGGAAGGTTCCCACCCTTCTGGGAAAGGTACAACTTAGCCTCGGGCGAGGCTCTGCTGATACAAAAGGAGCGATTAGCCACAACGACTCGTGATTACAATAACAAAAAAAGAAGAACTTCAGCTGGAATCACTGGAAGGGTTCCAGCCAGGGGCTGGTGGCCCCAGGGTGTCTGACAGCACTGTGGAGGTGGCTCCTCACACAGCAGACCTGGGAAAGAGACAAGGACATGAGTTCAAATAGCTCACGGCAATGGTTGGCAGGAGCTCCTGAGAAATTCTTCTCCTTAGTTCTGATGGGCAACAACAAAACAAATTTGGTGGGTGCAGCTATTGATCATCTTCAGGTGAGCTCAAAGCAGAACTCTTCCTCCAACCCCTGCTGGAGATTATCTGCTCTGTAGTGCGGCCCACTGGCCTCAGAGCCTTTCAGAGCAGTGCGTTTCTGCTGCCACGGGCCGTGAAATGAGATGTCCTGGCTGGTGCAGTTGTGTTTGAGGGAGCTGGGACACCTCTGAACAGCCAGGACACTCATGAGCATCACTGGGGACCAAGTATTAATTAGAATGTAAAATTTCATCTGCAGTCATCTTGCATTACTGCTGTTAAGAGGACAAATCTTCCATTGCCCTGTGATTTCTGAGTGTGCAGAGTCATGGCTAAAGCTGGGCTGGAGACAAGAAAGAGAAGTTTTGGCCAATTGGCCACCAATTCATGTGTGAGTGGTATTCAGCACCCAATTTGCTTTGCAGAACCAGTAAAGGTGAGAGGCTCTTGTAAACCTGGAAAAACATGTTTGTGCTACAGCACTTGATTCCAAAATTCTCCTAGGAAAGAACAAACACACCTTTGTAAAAAACATTGTGTGGTTTCTATTGCCCATCCCTCTACTGTGTGAGAAGCTGCCTGGAGAGCAATACTTGTTCAGCTGATGTTCTGAAGGGATTGATTCAGAAGCTATGACAAAAATGCAGTATGAGCAAAAGACCAGCTTCAGTTTATAGAGTCAGGCATCACAAAAGCTGGAAAGGATCTCCAAGGTAAATGAGTCCAGTCCTTGATCTGATATCTGCACTTAGCTGATCTGCAGGGACCTCTGTGATGCCATTTTTAGTGAGTTCACCTATGGAGTTTATGGGGTGAGCACAAGAAACAGAGCCCAGATTTGACACATGAACAAAATATGTGGGATTTCAAACTCCCCACAGCCCTCGGGTCACCTGTGCAGCTGCTCACCTCTTGCCTGGGACCAGCTGCTGTGAGCACCACAGAGACACAGGATTTTAGCCTCCAAAGGCATCTGTGGTTTGACTCCCTCATCTGTGTGTCACAGGGCCCAGAAGATCAGCTCTCTGCTGCAGGGAGCTGGCAATTCCTCTATTTAGCACTTTCCTGGCAGTGCAAGAGGTAAGAATGGGAGAGGTGGACAGCAAAGTCCAGCTTCATCATTTCTGGTAAGATCAGATGAAAATACTGAGGAGTTATTTTAATGTGAGAATAGGGAATAGTTTTAATATTCAAGATGATTAATTTACAACAAATTCTAAGTAGATTAACTATACATACACCATGTTTCTTTCCCCAGATGATCATTTATCCACATAACTTTGCAAACCAACAATTAGAGCAGCATTCCCTGTGCTCTGATAATACTCTCTGGTGTTCCCCGGCTCAGGCTGCTCAAGTGAACGAGGCATGGGCTGTGCAGCAGCTGAGCGTGGCTGTAACAGCATCGTGGAGTCACGAAGCATCATGCAGGAAAGCCTGGGGCTCCTGTGCCAATGGAGTTTCAGGGCAAAACTTGTAGTAGGCTGGTGTCTTCTTGCTTCCAGTCTTTTCCTCCTGGCTCTTAAATAGTGGCCAGAGGATGAGGTTGGTTGGGGCTTGGTTTATCTGCAGTTCCAAAGCAGTGCATCACTCTGCAGTCCTGTGAGGGAAGCCTTTGGTATCTTTCCAGTCTTTAGTTTTCCTCAATTATTTATCTGAGGGTTGCTTAATTGCTAAGTCTCCTACTTTTAGATAATATGGGGAGGTGTGAAGGAATGCTGTTCAGACACCAACTGGTCCCTTCTCAGCTTCAAAGTGCAAATAGAAATTCTCTCCCTGTTCTGTCTCTCGGGCTGCGGTGACACCGATGGCTCTTGCTGAGCTCTTGCCAAGGCTGTAGCCAGGGCACAGCCCTTTCCCATCTCCTCCTGGGCAGCAGGAGCCCTCTGGGACTGGTTTTGAGAGCTGTGTCCTGAGAGGAGTGCAGGCAATGCGTGCAGGAGGAACCTGGGGTGGATTCTGTGTGTCATATTTCAGCAGACGTTCGCTGCAGCCTGCTGCAGAGTGAGACAGTTCCTGGTGTCTGTGTAACCAGGTACTTGGTCAGATGTTAAGAAGAAATTCCTGCCTGTGAGGGTGGGCAGGCCCTGGCACAGGGTGCCCAGAGCAGCTGTGGCTGCCCCTGGATCCCTGGCAGTGCCTAAGGCCAGGCTGGACACTGGGGCTTGGAGCAGCCTGGGACAGTGGGAGGTGTCCCTGCCATGGCAGGGGTGGCACTGGGCGGGCTTGGAGGTCCCTCCAGCCCAAACCAGTCTGGGATTCTGTGATTCTTCTGTCTTTATTTTCACTTGTGAATTGATTCCAAGTCTACAGTGGTTTCAATGCCTGAAACCCCTCACTGGGGCTGCTCCATCCCTGTGTGCACCTGGAGGAGGAGATGGTGAGCACGCAGCTTACAGTCCTGCTGCCCATTCTCCCAAAGCTATAAACACCAGGCTTTTCTCAAGTTTTCTATTTTCATTCCACTCTCACCCCTCAAAGTCTTGCCTATTTGTCAGTCCTTGAATAAGCCCCATTTCTCTCTGGCATGGTGGGAATGTGCAGGATTTCTGCTGGGTGCCTTGATGCCTATAGGTTTTGGGGTCAATGAGCTTCTGCAGAGCTGTGCTCATGCTGGAAGTTAAACCTTGTCTTTAAAGAGTCTGGAAGAGCAGTAAGGAGGATTTTAAGTTCCTCACAGCAGAAGCTGTGTCCACTTGGCACCTACAGCCATTCCAAGGCAGACTGTGAAGTCTCCAGAACAGTTTGATGATGCAGTGTTGAAACAACTTTCTGCCAGTGCTGGTGAACTGCCATGGCTTGGCTGAACTACCTATAGCTGAAGAACCACATATGAATTTGCATTTTCAGAGGGAATTTCCCGTGAAGTTTGAATGCGCTTTTTTAGTGACAGCAGCCTATTCAACACTGCCTTGGCTCACCTGAAGCACTCTTGGCTTTCACTGAGTGTCCACGTTCACATTATGGCTGTTGAATTATCAGAGAAGCTGTTCTTGTTTTCCAAAAAACTGTTCTGAATTCTCCACTAAATGCTAAGCAGAGCTCTGTTGTGCTGCCATTTTTGGTGAGGTTTCAAATGGTTTATTTTTGTGCTATGATGAATTTTAATAATTGCTATAAGTATGCTATTAGTCAAAATGAGGGAGAAAGAAACCCAATTATTAAACTAGACTTCTGTGACTGGAATCTACAGCTGATATATTAAAGCCCAACTGTCATGCTTAAAAATTAACTCAACCCGCTGGCAATACTGGAAGAGAAAATGAACATTATTAATGAGATAACTGATCATTATTTCTTTTCCCTCCCACCATTAGAGCAATATGTTGCAGTGTATCAATAAACAGTAATTTGATATCATATACACTGCGTGCTTTCAGCAGTGCTTTGCTATCTCCTGCTTTCCCAACACCACTTCTATGGAATTAATGCTTTTTTCCAAGTCTTCCTTTGCTGCCGTGGGCTGTGTAAGGCCTGAGGGAGCCAGTACCGGCTGCAAATGTTACTCAAAATGCCCTGTTTGCACCTGAACCCAAGAGGAATGATCCACATCCCCACTGACAGGGACCTATTTGTGAGGACTTTCTGAGCACTCTGAAGCTTCTGATTCAGCTTCTCACTCAGCACAGCTCCTCCTCCTGCTGCAGCCGAAACCTTGGCATTGTGGTAGAGTAAATGCCCCTCAGGCCCAGTGGATTGGGAGACAGTTCTCTGCGCAGTAAGGCACCTGTCCACCCTGAAAGGTGTGCTGATATCACCTGGAAAGGCCCACCTTTGGTGGAGAAGCTTCATGACCAAGATTCTCCCCAAATTATTTCAATAAATGGTGTCTTTCAGTGATAAATGTTTTTGCAGAGGATGGATAGGTTCTGCTTAAGCTGTGTCCTCAGTCACATGTGGGAGCAATGTCACAGGCTGTGCCACCCAACCAAGCCCAGCAGGCCGGGAGGAGAGCCCGGGGGCAGCAGGAAGCTGAGAGAAGGCCCTGCTCTAGAACTGAGGGAGTTCCACCAGAAGCAAACAAAGATGGTAACTTGAAGAGATGCCCACTGTGCTGAAAGTTTGTCTGAGAAGACTAAGACGTTAGCTTGTCAAAACTCCCAGGAAATATCTGGGAAAAGGTTTTATGTATGTTGGTTGTGACTAGGTACAAAGCTCCTGCGGGAAAAGAGCCTCTGCAGCAGGCTGGCTGGCTGCAGGGGTCTTACTTCTTCCTAGAATAAAGATTACCACTGAAGTGCAATTTTTTTTTTTATTGTATAAGGGGAAAATATTTTCCAGAACTCAAAACCAGTTTCAAAAATACAGATGTGTTGTGGAAACAGGAACGAAACATTTGGGGATTTCTCTCTACAAAAGATATTTCTAAATGTTTCTAAAGATGAAAAGTGAAGACAAAATGAGGTCACTTTTCCTGGATTCTAAAACTACTTAGAAAATCTTTAACGACTATAGGAATTGAGAAGGAATATTTGGGGATGTCTCTCTACAGAAAAAATATTTTGAAATATTTCTACAAATTTCTAATTTCTAAACCTGAAAAACTAAGCAAATGGGGTTGCTTTTTCTCAGGAGCCCCATGCTGCTGCCTGCCCCCGGGGCTCCCCCAGCCCTGGGGACCCCGCCGCTGGTCACAGCAGCCCCTGCCTGGCCCCTGCCTGCCCACACTGTGGGCATCCACAGCTGCTCCTGGCCATGGAGCTCAGCCAGTGCTGCTGCTGGCTGGGCTTTGCTGCTGCTGCCACCTGGACACTGGCTGTCAGTTCCATCTCTTTATTGCAATAGAAGAAGGGGCCATCAACTACTCCTGCAGAGGTGGGTCAATGTCTGTGTTGTTTAGAGGCCAGGACCAGGGGGCTCGGGGGCAGAGGAAAGGACATGTTGGACTCAGGAGGGGCTTGGAGGGTGCTGGGCTGCTCCTGGGGTCTCTAAAAGAACTCGGGAATGGGTTGGGATGGGACAGAGGAAGATCAAAAAAGAGATAAAGGCAGCTCAGGGATACGCATGGGCAGTGGAGGTGGCAGTTGTGAGGAATGAAATCGTGGGGATGAGAGCTCTTTTTCAGAGTAGTAATTGGTAGTTGATGTTAATGAAGTTGATAAGGTCTTAATTTGAAGTGTTGGTCTGTTGTTAAACATTGAAGGTTAGAGTTCTGGGACTTGCCTTCAGTTGCCGTTGCTAACTGTTACTATTTTACCCTGTATTTGTATCTCTCCTTGTCGTACTCTGTATTTGTACCCCTTGCTAGTCTTTTGTACTCCTTGTTAGTTAAACTTTGAATGTTAGTATTGTAAGACTTGCCTTTAATTGCTGCTGTTCGATGTTGCTATTTTACCCTGTATTTGTATCTTTCCCCATCATAATCTGTATTTGTTCCCCTTTCTGTCTCACCCGGGATTTGTATCGTTCCCCTCGGGAACCACTTCCCCTACTCCCCTGCTCCCAGGAGGACTTGCACCCGGACTGAATTCAAATGAGAGGCTGTGGGAACTCTATGAACCCTCTCAACACAACGAACTAGCATACAAACTTTGACTTTAGCCCATCAGAACCACACTAAGTCACCCACTCTTGGCCAGAGCCGGATTCTGTCCTGTCACCATAATTTTGATAGTACCCAGCTTGGAAGATACCCCTCGGCTGCGAGCCAATATTTGCCTTCCTAAGGACTCTGGTGAGGACGGAAGCCCCAGCTCTGCCGAGAGACAAAGCTGTACTCCTCCTCCTCCTCAGCGTCGTCCAGTGGGAGCAGTGGCGGTGTGCGCGACCCCTCGGGTTCCCCAGCCAGAGCTGTCTTTAATAAAGGCCTTTTTAAAGGAGCTGCTCTCCTGACCCTATTTATCACAGCTTGGGGACTCCTCTGGGATAGCCACACCCGAAGAGGACCGAGGACAGGACAGCCGCCCGCCCTATTGGGCCTCCAGGGAACAGCTGGCTACGCCGGACCTCTGAAGACAGCCTGGGACTGGCAACGCAGAGGAGCGCCGGGACCTGGGAAGAACCGGTGGCGGGAGTTGGAGGCGAGCGAGTGGCGAGTGAGTGAGACGGGGGCTGGCAGCTCGGACCCCCGACGTCAGTGAGGGCCCCAAGTACCGCGTTTCTGGACTCCCCAGAGGGGGCCAGCCGGGAATGGGGGGTAGTGAGTGGAATCGGTGGTTGAGGCGCCTCCAAAAGGGGTAGGACCCCCCCTCCTGGTTAGGAGGGGTACAAGGGAGGGGCCAGAGGGAGCCCCGTTGGGACCTAACCCCAGACCTAGCCTTAGGGTACAAGGGAGGGGCCAGAGGGAGCCCCGTTGGGACCTAACCCCTGGGAAGTGAAAGGTGAAGCCCGTGAGTGTGGGTGACGTTCCCCTCTTTTTCCCGAGTATGTGAGTAAATTCCTCATACTGACCAGTGTGAAAGTGAATGACTGCTTGATCAGTAAAAGAATATTAAGTGTTGTTTTGCCCGTCTGTAGTTTTTGTTCAGGTAGGGGCACCTTAAGATTTCAGTTAAGAACCAAATTAGAGTCAGTATGGGAAAGTGTTTGAGTAAAAGAATATTTGGAAGGGAAGATAGGAAAAAAGAGAAGAATATTCCCCTTGATAGTCCTCTGGGACAGATGCTAGATCAATGGGACACTCAGGAGGCCACAAAAGGCTTAGACAAAATAAAAATGATTCACTATTGTATGGAAGTCTGGCCTAAGTTAAACCTGCAGGGGGAGTGGCCGTGTGTCCTGGGTTGACTATATGATGCTTCTGTCCCCAATCGTCTCATTCTGTTTATGTCGAATAATAAGTTTTGCACCTTTAAGAGTGTTCCAGAGAGTGAAGGGGGGGAGAGAAGAAGCACGCAGTTTGTTTTCAGACACTCTACTCCACTCCCCCACATTCCTGCTCCTGGACTGTGTTTTCTGCGAACAGACAGACAGCGGGACAGAGCTCTTCTTTTGCTTTTTAGTTAGTGTTAGCTAGCTGAGGCAAAGAAGTTCCCTGGACTGTGTTTTTTCCTTTTTCTTTGGACCTCTTGAAACTGCTCTGGACTGAACACCCAGGAGAGCACCGGCAGCTGCACCTGTGGCCCACGGGGCCGGGCCTGGCCTGTGACAATTCCAGCACCGGAGGGACCGATCAGAGACTGAGTGAGCTGAGCTTCAACCCGGGGATGGGCTTTTCTCAGTTTGTCGTCTCTTTTAGAGTGGCAAGGGGTCTCATTGTTTGATATTGTTTTAGTTTTATTGTTTAATAAACAGGTTTTTTTCCACCTTTCTCCAAGGAGGTATTTTTCCCTCCCGCACCAGTTGGGGGGAGGGGCCGATTGAATCTGCTTTTCCCACCGGAGCTCCTTCGAGGGATTCTTCCCCAAATTTGCTCTAAACCTGGACAAATACATGAATTGGCGCCCAATGCATGGCTGGAAAAGCTGGAAAAAAGCTCTATTAAGTGTGTGTTTCTTGTTGTTAAAGCAGTTAGTAGCCATGCTGCTTGGACCCCTGATGTCTCTGGTTGTGAAAGCCTTTGTATGGCTCTGGGCTCTAGACCTTTTTGAGGTTTCAATACCTTTCTGGTCACTAGGATTATTGTCCTTAACGAGTAATTTTTACGGTAGAGGGCCTACGGATTGGAATAGCTGTTGTGCTGGCCTTGGTGATAATGATTTATAAAGCATTTACAAAGATACTGGCCTCTGTTTACGATATGTATGGTTTATGGTTTCTTCATCCTACCCTGCATCCCAATTCCAGTAGTAGGTTTTGGGAATTTATTAGTAATTACACTCAGTCTGTTAGAGGAGGAGCCAAGAATGAGACTTTCCAGCCTTCCCTTTCCTTCTTCTCCTTTGGATAGGTTATGTCACTTTTTGAGAATGTTCAGTTTCCCCTGAATGTTAAAGAGACCATCTTTCTGGTATTTAATCTGGTAAGCTTCCTCTATATGGTCTGCAGCTTCTCTAGAATGCGGGCTGAGATATCCAGAGGAGCTGGTGAGACCCCTGGCCCAGAAGCAGATGCAGGCGTGAAAAATCCTGAGTGGTGTGGACAATGGGAAAATATAGGCCAAACCCTTAGGAATTTTCTGATCCTGTAGACTGGGATTTTCCACGGGACCAAATTCAGAAAGCAGCAGAAGTGGGGAAATACCTAAAAGAGAAGTGCCATGACGATTCTAAGGAGAAAAGCCTACCTGCAATAAGCTGGGCCCTGGCCTATGCTTATCACACTTTGTTAGATAGTGTAGGGCAGCAGACAGAGGCAAGGGGGCAGGGAGATAAATCAGCTATCCCAGTCACTCAAGCTGTAGTCAACAGCCCAGGCTCGAAGCCAGCAGCCAAACCAGATAGTGAGCCTAAGCCAGCATCTAAACCCATGGCTGTTGCTACCAGTACTAGAAGTGGGAAAAAATGCATGGAAAAAACTAATCGACCAGTGGATGATGATGATGGTGATACAGGAGAAGAAACCTCGATGCCTCCTGACATAAAATCAGGAGTCAAAGCAGCAGGTGCAAGATCAGATGCAAATATTGAGTCTTATTCCCTGAAGGACCTTCGTGGCCTAAGGAAGGATTACACCCGACGACCTGGTGAATCCATAATTAGTTGGCTGGTCCATCTCTGGGATGCTGCAGGCGAGGCTACAATTCTGGATGGCACTGAAGCCAGGCATTTGGGATCCCTGTCACAGGATCCTGTCATTGACCAAGGAATGATGAGCGGGGCTAACCCTCACAGCCTCTGGGAACGGATCCTAAGAAGTGTAGCACAAAGATACCTGTGTGCAGACGATCTCTATATGCAGCAAACCCAGTGGAAAACCATAGAACAAGGGATTCAACGCTTGAGGGAAATGGCAGTGGCTGAGATTGTCTTCTCAGATGATGGAAACATTGTAAATCCAGACTTGGTACCATGCACATCTGTGATGTGGAGAAAACTTGTACGACTTGGGCCACGAGAAAACGCTTCTGCTTTAGCCATAATGAAGCGGGATGATGGTGAGGAGATGTGCTGGATATGGCAAAGAAGCTCCGAGCGTATGCAGACACTGTGAATGGCCCAACACATGCCAGAATTGCAGCGGTGGAAACACGTCTGCAAAAATTAGAATACAAGATGGAGGAGGGTCACAAGAAACTGAGGGAGGAGATTAAAGAGGGCTTTCTCCAAATCTCGGCAGTGCAGATCAGAGGTTCTGGTACCCAACGCAGATGTTCTCCAGATGGCGAGAGAAGGTACACCCCACGAGCTGAGCTGTGGTTCTACCTGCGTGATTGTGGAGAACACATGGGGAGATGGCACAGAAAACCTACCACTGCTCTGGCACAACGGGTGTGTGAACTGAAGACTCAGCGAGGAAGTTCCAAAAGGGAAGCAGCTCCAGTGGCCAGTAACTGAACTGTCACATATGACGATAATGACAATATTTTTGATCCCCTTGAAAGACCCTCCAAGGCATATGCCCAGGGAAAGAAGGATAACCAGGCTTAGAGGGGCCCTGCCTCTAGCCAGGTAGAGGCTGGGGAAAACTGTGTTTTTTGGACTGTGTGGATTCATTGGCCTGGCATATCTGAACCGCAAGTATACAAAGCTTTGGTTGACACTATTGCACAATGTACATTAATCCCATCGAGACATGTGGGGACAGAGTCTGTTTCTATTGCTGGTGTGAGAGGGGGATCCCAGGATTTTACTTTGGTGGAAGCTGAGGTGAGCCTGACTGGAAATGACTGGAAGAAACACTCTATTGTGACTGGCCCAGAGTCCCCATGCATTTTAGGCATAGACTTCCTCCGAAGTGGGTATTTCAAAGACCCAAAGGGACTCAGATGGGCATTTGGAATAGCTGCTGTAGAGACAGAGGGTGCCAAGCAGTTGAGCAGCTTGCCTGGACTGTCACAAAGCCCATCTGCAGTAGGTCTCCTAGTGGTCTCCCAGAAGGTGGAAGAGCAACGAGTGCCAATTGCCACCTCAACAGTGCACCACTGACAGTACCGAACGAATCGAGATGCTGTGATCCCCATCCACAAAATGATCCGAGAGCTGGAGAGCCAAGGGGTGCTCAGCAAGACCCACTCACCCTTCAACAGCCCCATCTGGCCTGTGCGAAAATCTGAAGGAGAATGGGGATTGAGAGTGGACTATCGTGCATTGAATGAAGTACCTCCACCCCTGAGCGCTGCTGTACCAGACAGGCTGGAACTCCAGTATGAGCTGGAGTCCAAGGCAGCAAGGTGGTACGCCACTATAGACATTGCCAATGCATTTTTCTCCATTCCTCTGGCAGCAGAATGCAGGCCTCAGTTTGCTTTCATCTGGAGGGGCGTGCAGTACACCTGGAACCGACTGCCCCAGGGGTGGACGCACAGCCCCACCATCTGCCATGGACTGATCCAGGCTGCACTGGAAAAGGGTGAGGCTCCAGAACATCTGCAATATATTGAGGACATCGTTGTGTGGGGGAAGACAGCAGCAGAGATGTTCGAGAAAGGGGAGAAAATCATCCAGATTCTTCTAAAAGCTGGCTTCGCCACCAAGAAGAGCAAAGTCAAGGGACCTGCTCAAGAGATCCAGGTTCTGGGAGTGAAGAGGCAAGATGGACGGCATCAGATTCCCACCGATGTCATCAACAAGATCACAGCAATGTCTCCACCCACCAATAAGAAGGAGACACAAGCTTTCCTAAGCGCCGTAGGTTTTTGGAGGATGCATATTCCCGAATACAGTCAGATTGTGAGCCCTCTCTACCTGGTCACCCGTAAGAAGAACACTTTCCACTGAGGCCCTGAGCAGCAACAAGCCTTTGCACAGATCAAGCAGGAGATTGCTCATGCAGTAGCCCTTGGCCTAGTCAGGACTGGACCAGAGGTGAAGAATGTGCTCTACTCTGCAGCTGGGAACGATGGCTTGTCCTGGAGCCTTTGGCAGAAGGTGCCTGGGGAGACTCGAGGCCGACCACTGGGATTTTGGAATCAAAGCTACAGAGGCTCTGAAGCCAACTACACTCCAACAGAGAAAGAAATCTTGGCTGCCTATGAAGGAGTCCAGGCTGCCTCAGAGGTAACAGGCACTGAAGCACAACTCCTCCTGACACCTCAACTACCATTACTGGGGTGGATGTTCAAAGCAAAAGTTCCCTCTACGCACCATGCCACCAGTGCTACATGGAGCAAGTGGATTGCTGTTATCACACAGCGCGCCTGTATTGGAAAAATGAATCGCCCTGGGATTCTGGAAATAATTACAAACTGGCCGGAAGGTGAAAACTTTGGTCTCGCTGATGAAGGGGAACAAGAAGTGACACGAGCTGAGGAAGCTCCACCATACAACTGACTGCCAGCAGAAGATACACTATATGCTCTCTTTACTGATGGTTCGTGCCGCATTGTGGGAATGAACCAGAAGTGGAAAGCAGCCGTATGGAGCCCCACAGGACAGGTGGCAGAGGCCACTGAAGGAGAAGGTGGATCAAGCCAACTTGCTGAACTCAAAGCTGTTCAACTGGCCCTGGACATTGCTGAGAGAGAGAAGTGGCCAAAGCTCTACCTTTATACTGATTCATGGATGGTAGCCAATGCTCTGTGGGGATGGCTGGAGAAGTGGAAACAGGCTAACTGGCATTGTAGAAGAAAACCAATTTGGGCTGCTGAAGATTTGAAAGACATTGCTACCAGAGTAGGGAGGCTACCTGTGAAAGTCCACCATGTGGATGCTCATGTTCCCAAGAGTAGAGCTAATGAGGAGCACCAAAACAATGAGCAAGTAGACCAGGCTGCAAAGATAGGGGTGTCAAAGATGGACTTAGATTGGCAACATAAAGGAGAGTTATTCCTAGCTCAATGGGCCCATGATGCCTCAGGTCATCAGGGCAGGGATGCCACCTATAAGTGGGCACGAGACCAAGGGGTGGATTTAACCATGGACAGTATTGCTCAGGTTATCCATGACTGTGAGACGTGTGCTGCCATCAAGCAGGCCAAGCAAGTGAAGCCCCTGTGGTACGGTGGGTGGTGGTCCAAGTACAAGTATGGGGAGGCCTGGCAGATTGACTCCATCACACTGCCCCAGACACGCCAGGGCAAGCGCTACGTGCTGACCATGGTGGAGGCCACCACTGGATGGTTGGAAACCTACCCTGTGTCTCATGCTATGGCCCAGAACACCATCCTGGGCCTGGAAAAGCAAAATCTGTGGAGACATGGTACCCCTGAGAGGATTGAATCAGACAATGGGACTCATTTCAAGAACAGCCTTATCAACACCTGGGCTAGGGAACATGGCATTGAGTGGGTGTACCATATCCCCTACCATGCACCAGCTGCAGGAAAAGTAGAGAGGTACAACGGACTGTTAAAAACCACATTGAAAGCATTAGGTGAGGGACCTTTCAAAAACTGGGAGCAGCATCTGGCAAAAGCCACCTGGATAGTTAACACCCGAGGCTCTACTAACTGAGTGGGCCCTGCCCAATCTGAGCCTTTGCAGAGAGCAGATGGAGACAAAGTCCCAGTGGTACATGTCAGAGGTTTATTAGGGAAGACAGTTTGGATTAATCCTGCCTTGAATACAGACAAACCCATTCGTGGGGTTGTTTTTGCTCAGGGACCAGGTTGCACATGGTGGATAATGCAAAAAGATGGAAGAACACAATGTGTACCTCAGGGAGATCTGATTGTTGGATAAAACCTGTGTAAATATCACTGTTTGCTGAATGTTATTACCATTGTCTGTGTATAGCTGTATAATGGATGTATCATGTATGTACTTGTAGAGTTAGAATTTATATTAGTTTTAGTAGTAAGCAGACGATATGGGGATAAGGGGTGGAATGTCCTGGGTTGACCATATGATGCTTTTATCCCCAATCTTCTCTTTCTGTTTATGTTGAATAATAAGTTTTGCACCTTTAAGAGTGTTCCAGAGAGTGAAAGGGGGGAGAGAAGAAGCGCGCAGTTTGTTTTCAGACACTCTACTCCACTCCCCCACATTCCTCCTCCTGGACTGTTGCTGTCTGCGGACAGACAGCGGGACAGAGCTCTTCTTTTACTTTTTAGTTAGTGTTAGCTAGCTGAGGCAAAGAAGTTCCCTGGACTGTGTTTTTTCCTTTTTCTTTGGACCTCTTGAAACTGCTCTGGACTGAACACCCAGGAGAGCACCGGCAGCTGCACCTGTGGCCCACCAGGCCGGGCCTGGCCTGTGACAATTCCAGCACCGGAGGGACCGATCAGAGACTGAGTGAGCTGCAACCCAGGGACAGGCTTTTCTCAGTTTGTCATCTCTTTCAGAGTGGCAAGGGGTCTCATTTTTTGATATTGTTTTGGTTTTATTGTTTAACAAACAGGTTTTTTTCCACCTTTCTCCAGGGACGTATTTTTTCCTCCCGGACCAGTTGAGGGGAGGGGCCGATTGGATCTCCTTTTTTCCCACCGGAGCTCCTTCGGGGGATTCTTCCCCAAATTTGCTCTAAACCTGGACGGGGCTCTGGCTGCCTCCTCCTGTCCAGTCCTGAAGTGCCTCCATCGAGTTGCCGGGCAATCCAGACTGGTTCTCATCTCCTTTGGTGGTTGGGGTTGGAATTTAGGTGGGTGGAGCTCATCTCTGGAAAATAACTATGAACAGGGACCTGCAGTGGGACGGAGGGAGGGACACCTTCACGAGCAGCTCCTGGCCAGGATGCAGCCCCTGGCTGAGTGCTGGCACGTTGAACTGAGAAATGGTTTGATCCAGCCCTTCCCAATCCAGGCTGGGGCAGGTCTGTTCTAAAGGCAGCCCAGGGATGGCACTGAGGTGCTGCAGCAGCTGTACCTGCTTGCATTGAGCAACTACAGAGGACAGGCATTAACACCTGGTGGGGATGCAAAAAGCACAGTGGGAGAGGAAAAGACAGAGAAGGCAGCAAAAAGGTGAGATTTGAGACACCGAGGGGCAGACCCAGCCAGTGCCCAGCCAGCACAGCCCACCCAGTGCCCAAGGCCAGGACCTCAGCAGCTCCACCAGGGATTTTTCAGGAATGTTCCCCTGACACCGCTGGGGGATTGGTTGACATTTTACAACACTCCCAGGCGACTCAGGTCGCATTCCCATCCATCCATCCATCCATCCATCCATCCATCCATCCATCCATCCATACATACATACATACATACATACACAGGCTGTGGTGCTGGGATCCTGCCAAGCTCTGCCAGCCTTGGGCTTGGGGAGATTTCTGCCAGCTGTCCTGAGCTCCATAATTGTGCTCTCTGTTCCAGGAAGAAAGCAAGAAAGATTTCAAAAAACCCAAAACAAACCACAACAGACAAACCTAAAAAACCTTCAACAGCTCAACCCTGCTCAAGTTTTTTCTTTAGGGACAGCTACCACTCTCCAGCTGAAATGCTGGGCTTTTGGGGAAAAAGAAAATTACATGTTCACCTCCAAATGGAAAAGGATTAAGGTAAGAGAACCTTTCAAACTAAAAATTATTGGCCCAAAGCTTTTATTTTTGCAAGAAATCTCTAGGTAAGACCAGCCTGACAGTTAAACAACTGGTTCTTCTGGTGGGGAGAAACCCTCCTCTTTAAGGGAAGCAGCCTGATAGTTGAAAGCAACTGTTTGGTCAAACTTCAGGCTCCCTGGCACAGCCTGCATTGCCTTTCCTTCCTGTTCACTGATTTACAGGCAGTGCCACGATGGCCCGGGTTCGAAGTTTCAGTCCTTGCAAACACTCTTCAAATGCCAGCTTTCCTTTCTTTTACAGAAAGCTCAAGCTTCCTAGAAGACTTCTGAATACCACTTTTGCGCTCAGAGAGATGACATTTTCAAACAGATGTTTCCAAAGTTAACAGCATTTGAAAGAATAATGAACTCAAATGCCCCTGGATTCCAGCTTAGCCCAACTCCATTCTGTGTCAGACACTGAGATTCCCACCTCTAAGGCAGGAGCTGTTTGTGCCCCCATCCCTCCTGTCCTTCTCCCCAGCAGCCTGTGCCTGTTTTCCCCGGCACAATCCCTGTCCCTGTGCACCCTGCCAGGAGCAGCTGCACACAGGCTCACATCTCCCCTTGCCCTCACCAGGGGGTTTCTCTCATCCCCGAACACGCCGATGAGAACGTTGGTGCGATGAGTGCCCAGGGCCTGCACTGCCACCACAACTGGGATCTCTGCTGTGCTCTGGGGCTGCACAATCCCACAGGGCTTGGGGCTGGAGTAGAGCACAGCAGAGTCCTCCTTGCGTTTCTGGAAGGGACACAATGAAACGCAGATTCAGAGGGACCTCTCAAGAAACTTCAGGCTCCTTAACATCCACCACAACAGCAACTTACACACACCTTTAAAACTCCCCAGGACAAAGGTCAAAGGCACAAACAAGATGCAAGTATTGTAGGTTTAGCACTCCCAGGGCATCCTGCAAGGAGGCTGCCAGCACAGGCACTGGTGTCTGTGGGTGCAGCAGCTTTTCACAACCCTCTAAGATCTCCCACAGGAAAACACGCTGACGACTAGAACATCAACTGTTTTTTCAAGAGCTTAAACTGCCTCCTCAAGTTTACAGTTGGGTAGGATCCTGTTCTCAGCAGATCTTTAAGACTGAATAGAAAGCAGCAAGGTCTTATCCAAACCCTTTGTTCCCCTAATGATCTCCTCAGGAATATTTGACAGGAGGAGGTGGATGTGATGCCAAACCTGGGGAATAAGCCCGTAGCAGCCAGGAAGGTGGCTGGGATTCCTAATGAGGATCTTCCTCTCGTAGGGCACCTTCAGGCGGCACTCATCACACAGCAGCACTGGGGAGGACACTTGGAGCTCAGGAACGAGACATCTGGGCAAAGAGATGACCCCAGGACAATCAGAGATACTGAGAGAATGGAGAATGCCTACCCCCAAAGATTGTGAAATGGAGCAGAACACATTGGTCACTGTCAAACGCACATTGAAGAGCCCTACAGGGATAAATTGCCTTCTACCTCTTCCCACTCCAACATGTCTTGTCAAGGAGGGGCAAACCCTGAGAGGCAGCACCCAGAGGCTGCCAAGTGCCCCAGGCAGAGCACTTTGCCCCACAGCTGCCTCAGCCCCTGCTTTACCCAAGAAGGCTTGCAAGGACTCCAGGAACAGTCTCAGTGACCCACGAGCTCTGGGGGAGCCTTGCCAACAAGGATCAGTGCTCCCTAAGGCTCAAGGAACACACAACTCCAGGGTCTCCGTAAAAATGATTCCCTTCTCTGCCATGGTGCTGTTGCCCTGCCTGAGAACTCAGCTCTTTGCCCCAGCCCTGGAGGGCACGAGACAGCAGCTGCCCCACAGAGGGGCTGATCAGCCCCTGCCAAGCCCTGCAGCTCCCTGGCTCCTTCAGTGCACAGCTCCAGGCACTGCCTGGCCCCAGCTCCACCTGCTGTACACAATGGCAGCCCAGGCACTGCCTGGATGGCTCTGCCTGGCACAGGGAACAGCACCAGGGAGCTGCATCCCTCTGGGCATCACACTGACACCCACAGCAGCACAGCAGCATGGAATTCTGCTGCAGCAACAACGACTTTTGCTCTCAACTCTGACGACATTAAAGCTCAAAACGGGAAGCAGAGGGAAGGACAAAAACTGGAGCTGACCTGCCACATCAAGGGCTGCTTTCCCCTTGTCAGACCTTGCCCTCCCCACTCTTGCTGGGAGCCACTTCCCCCCTGCCATGTGCCCTCATGGACAGAGCCAGAGCCTGACTCTCAGGAGCTGCTTGCTGTGGCTCAAACCAATGCACCGTGCTCACAACCAGCACAACTCCACATCTTGCAGCCAGGAGGAGAGGAGGCCCTCAGGAAATTTGTTCCACCTCAAGCACCAAAAACCAGGCCAATCAATGATATCATTCCTGGTGCCTTTAGGAGAGGGCCAGGACCGTGCTGGGCTGTGAGCAAACGTGCTTTTCACCACGGGCTGCTGCCCAAGCACTGCTGTTCTCGTGTCCAGCTGGCACAACATGAGGGCATTCAGCAGCACTTCTCCTTGGCAGCTGCAGCCAGCACAGCCTGGGCAAGGCAGTGCCTGCGGGAGGCCAGGCAAGGGCTGGTACCTGGCTGTGATGATCAGGGATGCCACTCCCTTGCCAATACCCTCCAGGTCCACCAGCAATCTCCGGTAGAACTCCATCACCGTGTTGGAGCACAGGGTCACCTGGTGGAAGAGAAGAACAGTCAATGCTTCCTTACAGAAGCTCATTACCCACAGGTGATAACCTCCAGTTTCTGAGGGAGGATTTGGCCTTCATTCTTCTGCTGCTCCATGTGTAGAGCACAGTCTCAGAGTAACAAAAGCCTTCTGGCAATACCAGATTTGTTAAACACACCTTGCTATCAGGGCACAGGTCAGCTACATTAAAACATTAGACTACAGCTCCAGGCACCACTGCATTCAAATGAAGGGGCCAATTTCTCATCTGACTACAAAGACATCCATGCAGAGGAAATCTGACTCGACCACAATGAGTTCAGCTTTACAGCAGGAGGCTGAGGGCAAAGTGTGGCCCAGCAGGTGCTGGGCAGTTCATGGCTGCCCTGAGAGCCCGAGCCCGGGCTGGCTCTGAGAACTGCGGCCCCACGCCAGGAGTGGGGCACTGCCCCAGGGTGGGCATTGACCACAGGCCGAACCCTCAGAACCAGAACTGCCCAATGGTGGGCACTGACCACAGGCAGAACCCTCAGAACTGCTCCAGGGTGGGCATTGACCACAGGCCGAACCCTCAGAACCAGAACTGCCCAATGGTGGGCACTGACCACAGGCAGAACTCTCAGAACTGCCCCAGGGTGGGCGTTGACCAAAGGCAGAACCCTCAGAACTGCCCCAGAGTGGGCATTGACCACAGGCAGAATCCTCAGAACTGCCCCAGGGTGGGCATTGACCACAGGCAGAACCCTCAGAGCCTCTTGCTCTACGCTGCAAGAGACAAGCCACCAACGGGACCAGGCAGAGGAGAAAGGAGGAGGATCTCTGTCTTGAAGTTCCACAAGGAAGGGTTTATTCCAAGCAAAAGGATCAAAGCCAAAAGAGCCCTGGACACTACTGTGCAAGGGCTTTTGTACAGACACAAATCAGGGGGTGAATACAAACAGCAAGCCAAAAGGGAATCCTCAGGGGAGCATTGAGGGGATTACATCAAGTGTCTGGGGCCACTTTGGGTAGGAGGGTGGGGAGGATGGCTCACATGGGCCAATGGGGCCTCCAGGAATAGGGGAATTCCAAAGGGGCATTGCAGACAGGGATTGGCTCCAGGTTAAATTGGCAAAGAAGGTTGGGGAACAAAAGGGGCTGGGTTTGACAGGCAGGGAAAGAGCTGGAACAAGGGGCAGGGAATGGCATGAGGGACAGCTTTGAGGGAAGGTAAATCCCAGGGGTAAACCAACTCGGGGAGAACATGGGGTACCACAGAACAAACCACTTAACAAGGAATCAATACAATAAATTTGAACCGCTACACATGGCTGCAGATTTTTTTGTCTCCACTGGAGCTTCCTGCAGTGAACACAAATCATTCTGCTCCCCAGGAGGCGGGAAATGACACCACGAAGAAAAGCTCACTGCTTGATACAATGACATCTCTCTAACAGCCACCTTCTGCCCTCATCCTTGCTCTGCCCCGTTCCAATCAAATCAATCGCTCTCAAAAACACAAGAATGGCTTCAGGCCTTGACCATAAGGTCTGTGAACTCAGGCATATGATTTTGGAAAGCAAACAGTGCTCCCTGAGGAACATCCCGAGTAAGCCAGCTAGCAGAGGCCTCCCAGCAGTGCAGATCTCTCAGTGCCAGGATGCTCCAAGCTGGCACCAGAGCTAAAGCCCTCCCACCCTGCAGTGCAGCTCCAGCCCTGGTGCTGCAGCGGCTGTGGCCGGGCTCTTGCCGTACCTCGATGTCCTGGTGTCCCTGGGGGAGGATGGTGCCTTGGCTGGGATTCAGGGTGAACTCCCTGGGCTCCACATGGAAATGGATTCCCTTGCTCCAGGCCGGGTCGGTGTCCCTGCGGATCTGATCCACGCTGTCCACAGCCGGCTGCGTGCCATCGTCCGACATGCGGAGCTGGAACGTCAGGGGCACCGCGGAGCTGTTGGTGAGGCGGCAGCGCTGCGTGTAGGGAAAGCCTGGGCAAGGACACAAATATCCATTCAGGCACCCAGCAGGGCATGATCCTGGGGGCAAGATCCTGGCAGGATCAAAGTGGGATTGGAGTTGAGCTCTTTATGATCTGAACTACAGCTCACCCAGAAGCTGCGTGAGGAATTAATCGTCACTTAGTTCCCTTTGACACAGATTCCAGACTGCAGCCTTGAAAATGCCCACTCCTAGCCCTGCTGAACACTGCAAGCTTCTCTCTTTGGGATGGGGACGAGCTCCCTCACCTGCCCCAAACCAGCACCAGTTCTCTCTCAGTGATGAGTGTGCACCCAGACCCAGCATTTACTCTGAGAATTCAAGCTGTCCAATTCCCTGCACAGCCTGCCAACACTGCCACCTTTTTCAAGACATATGAACAGTGAGTTGTCAGTGAGAAGAAGCTACAGCAAAAGAAAGTGAGGATGGAATCAGGAACTAGAGCGTGATGCAAAGCACCCTAATGCAGCTTCTCTCTGCAGGATCTTTAAGGCATCTCTTGCTTTGGGCCAAACAGACTGAGCACGTGAAAGCTAAGAGCCCACTCAACTGGGGGCACAGCCAAGCCTTGCTTTGAGATTAGCAATTAGGAACCAGGTCCCACCTCAGCCCACAAATAGGGACATCACAGCCATGCTGCTCACTGAGAGTGCTGCCTGAAAGGGTTTACCACACTTAGGCTCTGAGATTTGCTTTCCATCCTGCAAAGCCAGAGATACAGCCACTCATGGTGGGGATGTCCTGCAGAGCCCACAGAGCAGCCACAGCCTGCTCTGCAGTGCCCATCTGGCTGGGCTGGCCAGCTCTGTGGGGAGGAGACTTCTCCCCAGGCCTGCTCACCAAGAGCATCTGGGACACAGATGGGGAGAAAAAGCAACTGCAGCTGCAGCCCAGAGCTTCTCTGTGCCCATCCAAGTGACCACTGCCAGCTCCAGCAGGGACTCCAGCAGGGAGGCAAGAGAGGCACAAAAAGGACAAACCCAGATGTCAAAACCTCCAAGGAGACTGAGGCCAGCACATGCAGACAACAGTCAAGAGTTACAAAGAAGCAAAGATACAACAGCTGCCTTCAGCCAAAGAGCCCTTAGGAAAGAAATTGGATTCAGCAGGATCAATCTCCTGCTTCAGAAACATATTTCCATCTCTTGCCTTTCGTGTTTCATACCTTCCAAAGGCAACTTGACAAGCGCCTCCGTGGTGATGCAGGCTGGGGAAGAAGCAGCTCAAAAAAGGCAATGAGTTTCCTTCAGAAGTTCATGAACTTCATTGTTCTGGGTTTAGGCTTGGCCGTGAATGTTGCCCTTGGTCTGGGAAGGGGGATAGGGGTTCTGGGGGGTTTTGGCCCTGGGCTGGGCTTTTCCCTTGAGGGTTTTGGGAGTTGTGGCATGATGCCATGGGCGGCTGTGCAGTGGGAGCTGAGGCTGGGCAGGGAGCGGAGCTTCCCTTCCTCCCGCTCGGGGATCGCAGCTTGGCCGCTGCTGCTGCGGGAGGTTTGTGCTTGGCCCGGGGCTGCCCTGGCTGCAGCTCAGCGCTGGCACCGACCCTGCCTGCCTGTCCCGCTGCTGCTGCTGCTGCTGCTGCTGGGCACTGCCCACATCCCCCTGCCCTCTGGGGCTTTGCAAAAGGAGCATTTCCTCCTTCCCTTCCCTTTCCGCACCGGCTGGGGGGGATCCCTGCCCTGCCAGAGCCCACAGCTCCTCCTGCTGTGACCAGACCTCCACCAAAGGGGAAAAACAGGACTTGGCATCTGGGAAATGTCTGTTCTTGCCTTCTTGTCTGTGCTCTCCTGAGATAGTCTAGCAAAGAACTGTTATTCCTTTTCCCACAGTTTTGCCTGGGAGCCCTGTCATTTCAAAGGGATAATCATTTGGAGGGAGGGGCTCAATTTTCCATTGCAGCAAGATTCCCACCTTCCTTGGCAGACATCTGTCCTTTAAAGCAGCACAGAGACACCAGACAATACTGCCTTTCTATTCCTTGCTTCCATGGGATCTCACAATGGCAAAATGCCCCCTGAGGCAGCAGCAGCAGCAGCCCTGCAGTTCACAGACTGAAGAGTCTGCTGGGGCAGGGCAGGAGTGAGGGGTGCTTTTCTGTTGGAAGGCACACATCCCTGAGGCTGTGTCCCAGCCCAGGGAACACTCACCAAAGGAGATGTCCCCGAAGTCGAGCTCAGCGAGATCGAAGTGTAAACTCGGTGCAGTGACGCTGCCCCTGCAGGCCGAGGACAGAGCACGCAATGGCTCAGTTAAAGGCATTGCAAAGGTGCGGCTGTCGTGGCTCGGGGGCACAAAACCCGGGCTCAGGGCACCCTGGGTTTCCAACCAACACAGCCCCGTGTGCTCAGCACAGGGCCCTGGGCACAGGAGGCAGCTCAAGCCAAGGGGCAGCAGCCAACAGTCCCTGATGGGCTCTGGGCACAGGGCAGGCAGGAGAAGCCCCCGGGTTGCTGGGGGTCCCATGAAGGACCCTGAACACACACCCAGACATGGCTCTGTGCCTCAGTTTCCCCATCTGCAATGGCATGGACATCAAGGTGTCCCCACAAACTTCTGTAAGCTGCTCTTCCAGCCACAGCTTCCCTGCTTTGCTCCTTCTGAGCTGCAACTGCTGTTCCCATGGAGGAGCTTTCTCAAGAGAGTTTGACCCACACAATCATTACAGACACTGCTCTGAGACACGAGTCCAGGACATTCCCAAACATCCTCTGAAAAGAGCAGCAACAGTTCTACCCAGGGCACAGATGAATCCTAGAGGAAAGGACCAGCTTGTCAGCAGTGCACCAGCTGGCACAGCCAAGAGCAAGAGCTTCAACAACCAAACTTGGCTGTCCTGAATCTAGCACAGCACCTCACCTGTCCTTGAACTCAGCAGACACACTCCAAAAGCCACCAACATCCACTGAAATCAGCACTTGAAGCTGCACAACATTCACCAGTTGATTTCATGGTTGATCCAATCAGTGCCCACTCTGCCTTTTGGTTCAAAATCAAGAACCAGTGAACTGTGTCCTCTATTGTATTCACAGGACTGCCCCTGGCTCTGCTCTGCACATCTCAACAAGAGACACCTGCCCTTGCTCAAGGAGCAAGCTGCTTATGCAGAAACACCCCATGGCCACTTTGGGGGAGGGACAGAGGAGAATCAATTATTTGATGGTGAAAGGTTACCTCTTGATTTCCAAATGAAAAAAGCAGCACTTTTCCTCCAAAAACAAAGGCAGCGTCAATGTTTTTCCACTATGGGCGCACCTGCTCACCACTTTTCTGTTGCTAAGGAATAACTTCCTTGTTCCTCTTCACCATCTCCATTATCTCATTGGTATCATCCAGTGCAGATTGTTTTCATTTCTTCACTGCCTTGAGCCAGTGCCTCCCAAAAGCAGCAGCCCAGCTCCAAAGCTGCAGAGCAGCCAGCATCAGCTCTCCGGCTTCCACTGCATTATCCTGCAGCACATGGCTCAGGCTGGCAGGGAAAGGCCTCACGCTGCTGTGGTGCTGAGCACTGAGCTCTGCCTCCCCTATGATCCGCCCTTCTCCCTTTGGCTGGGCCAGGATTGTCTCTTGCCATGGCACCAGCCCACGGGATGGTGCCCCAGTCCTTGGCACAGTTCCTGCTGCACAGTTCCTGACTCCCACATCAGCCCTTTGCTGGCTGTGCAAAGGAGGCACCAGAGCCCTCTGGGCACAGGAGCTGGGAGCACAGCTTGTGCCCCACAGCATGGCCATGAGAAGTGAGCTGAGGCTGCTGCTGCCCATCTGGCATGGATTATTCACACAAGGTTTTACAAACCCTGCTGCTGCAGCAGGATCAGCCAGGCTGGCCCATCTGCAAAGCCCTGGGGGCCTTGCTGGGTGTTCAGGTGGGACATCCCAGAGCAGCTGCTGCCCAAAGCTGATCCATCCCACTTCCTGCCATGGCCCAAGGCACAGGGAGATCTCTGCAGGGAGGAGTCATTCCAGCTCCCAGCTACCACACAGGGCAGCAGGCAGCCTCACACTAAAGCAATGCCAGCAGCAGAGCAGAGATTCACACCTCAGGAAACACCTTTTTCCTCTGCTCCACCCCAAAAGGAGGTAGGTGGGGGATGTCCCAGAGACAGCTACAGATGTGCCCACCCAGCTCCCAGGGTCCTTACTTGATGGTCAGGATGGCAGGCACAGGAGATCCAGCCACACTGAACTGGAACTCCTCCTCAAAGCTCCCCAGCACGGTGGCACTGAAGGAGACCTGCACACTCTGGCTCCCACCTGCTGCAATGATGCCCTCCTCGGGGGCAAACTTGAAACACAAACCCATGTTGGTGGCTGAAGGGAGACAGGTGAAGGGTGCATCAATAGCTCCTTGGTTCATCAGTTTCACCTGCAGCAGCAAGAAAGCAAAATGGAAATACGTGTGGAATCTTCCCTTCTTGTGAGTAATTGTCTAATGATGCAATGAACACCCAGAAAAGGCAGAAGATGCTTTGTGCTGCCGAAGGGCAGAAGTACAAAGATTCAACAGGACAACCTCTGCCTTTGGGCTTTCATGCAGAGCAGTGGCAACTCCACAGAACTGCAGTCACCCTGGGCTTATCCCATGGACACAGAGCAGTGCCCCTCTTCTCAGCAGCACCAAGCGCATTGAGAGCTGGCCCTGAGAGCAACGTGGGCTGATTGCAGCTGCATAGGGAATCACCCCAGAGCTGCTGCTGCCCCAGTGAGCACAGCTCCAACAGCACCATCTGCTCATTCACCTTTTCCCAGACCATGAAAACAATACATTGAGAATGAGGCATCAGCATCAAAACGTACAGACAGCACCATCTTTTGGTGAGAAAACTCAGCGTCTTTCCCATCCACAGCCAAGATTTTAAAATTGTCTGCCATGATGCTGTGCCTCATGAAGTTTTTGCAAGCTTGACTCTACTGGGGGGGAGGCAAAGAGATAGAAAACCCCTTTGCTTTATTCCCAGGAACACTTTTCTCTTTCTAGAGCCAGAGACGCACCGAGGCTGAAGTGTGGTGAGGGACTGGTCAGCAAGGGAGAGAACTCCCAAGGATTTCCTGTGATTGCAGCAATAAGCAGCAGACACTTGGCTGGGAGCTGTTGGCAGTGGGCTGAAGCTCAAAGGCAGCCAGTTTGCTGCAGCTGCTTCTGCAGAGCCCAGTGCAAAGGTGCCTTGTGTCTGGCACTGCCACAAAAGCCTCTGAACATGCAACCTTAGGAGCCAGTGATGGTTTCATCGGCCAAGGGGTTGTTTTGCAGGAAGCCTCCCAGCTGATCCCTAAGGAAGGCTGCCCAAAAGCAGGGACTGGGGCTTCAGGAACAACTGACACACCTTTGTGACCCCCCAGATTTCAGCAGTCCATCAAATATTCCCTGCTCACTGCTGACAGGTTGGCAGCAATTCCACAGCTGCACCAGGCTTGCTGCTGCCTCAGGAGCCATCAGCATCCATCCCAAGCCCTGCTGCTCACCTCATAGACATCGGGGGTGTTGACGAAAACGTTCCCAAGGTTCAGGGTAGGAGAGCTGAGTTCAACCAAGGGTCCTTGGCCTTCCCCTCTGAGCTGCAGGGGCAGCCTGCTCTCACAGCCTGGGGAGAGATGTCCATTGCAGTACAATCATTCCCTCTGCTCCACTGCATTTTCCAGGCTGCCTCAGTGCTAGTCCCCGACTCTGAGCTGGATGCAACCAGCTCCTGATGCTGCAGGAGAAGATATGCACCCTTCTCTTCCCTCAGGACATATCCCCTGAGGCTGACTTGCAATTTCTAACCCATTTCCTGGGCTGCTTTCCAATTTGAGCCACCAGTTTGCTGAGTTTAAAACATCTCTGGTGCCTGTAGTGACAGGCCATGGAGTTACGGGTAGAAATGGAGAGAAAGGAGATTTAGGTGAGATATTAGGGAAGAAATTTTCCCTGTGAGGGTGGTGAGGCACTGGAGCAGGTTCCCCAGGGATGTTGTGGAGGTTCCAGCCCTGAAAGTGTTCCAAGCCAGGCTGGATGGGGCTTGGAGCACCCTGCTCTAGAGGGAGTTGTCCCTGCCCATGGCAGGGGCCTTGGGACTAGATGATCTTTAAGGTCCATTCCATCCTTACCATACTGTGATTCTGTGCTTTCCTTCCCATGCACCTAGAGGAGCTTTGAAATCCATTCAGTGCAGGCACAAAACTCCTACAGAGTTTGGCAATTCCCAAACTCCCTGGCCCAGGAGCACAGGACTTTGTTGCCCAAGTGCTCCCCTTGTGACACTCAGCACTGTGTTCTATTGCCACAGACTGAGAGCTGCAAGGTGACAACTGCCACACAGGGAGAGAAGCAGCTGCTGGCCAAGGCTGCTCCCTCTACCAACAGCCCGGGCTCAGGGGGGCTCAGCCCCCTCTACTCTGCTGCTGTCTGGGCACTGGGAGGTGATCCAGGCTCAGGGAGACCATTTCTAACTCAGCTCCTGCTTCCTGATGATGGATCCATGGCAAATGGAGCCATCCTGGAGGCCAGGGGCCTGCAGGGGCTGAGTGCTTGTTCACTAAAGCTGTTCTGCTCTGGAGCTCTCTGGCCTTTGAGGGAATGCTGGCAAAGCCATGGCATGAAAACCTCTCCCTGCACTGCCTGGGCTGTTCTGGGATCACTCAGGCACACACAGCATTCTGAGCCCTGGCCTGGCACGGGAGACTCCCTGGGAGCTGCAGGGCCAGGGGGGATGTGCCAGCACTGCCCTGCTGACCAGGGACTCTTCCCAGCACTTCCATGGGAGCCCAGCGGGCTCAGGCTGGCACCATGGCTTCACTGAGGGGGAGAGAGGCAGGGCAAAGGAGCTGCACCTGAGATGCTGCAGTAAGCCACACTTCCATACTCCAGTGCTTCCAGGGGTTTTAAGGTCACCTTGATTTCAGCTGAACAATTTGGCCCGATTTCTCCCTCCTACAGCAGAAAGAGACAGCAAAACATTGCTTTGCAAACTTCACATTGCTTGTTTTCACCACCCTCCTGTAAGCCTTTGTTTAGAGCATCAGTGATGAGTGAACAACACAAGGAGCCAAGGAAACACTCCAAACCCAGCCCAACACAGCTCTCAATGCTCAGCTGATCAGCTCCCACTCTCCACAATATTCCTGCTGCTCTGACACAAGCTCTTGGGCACATCATGCTGCTGTCAGCTACAGTGGGATGCAACTGCCACTGTGCCCTGCTGGCTCTTGGCCTTAGATGGGCCATAGGAGTAACCAAGAAGAGAACATGATCCCCGTCCTTGGAAATAAAAATATTAGTTTAACCTGTATTGAAAGACAGCAGAGGCTGGCATTACTCTAGGGTTTACTCCAAGATGAGAAGGGATGTTGCACTGTGCACACACCAGGCATTCATCATCTCTCACAATGCCAGTACTCAGAATCAAGGCTCTGGTTGATGGCAGCATTTGGCAGTTTGCTTGCATCACCAGAAAAGGAAAAGGTTTTCTGTCCCTGTGTGCAGGACAACTCCAAAGGTCCATTTCAACCTTCCACCCTTGTGTCCAGGCTCACAGATGATGCTGGAAGGGACACTCAGAAATAGTGCAAGGCATGGTTACAGGAGGGGATTAGCATTTCTGTCATTAACCTTGGGCTGAATTTGGCCTCCTTTTGCCAGGGAACAATTGCAAGCTCCAGGTCAGTGTGTGAGCTGGCAGTGCTCCAACAGCCTCTGCTGAGCCCCACGTGTGGGGGGAGCCCCTGTCTACAAGAACTGCTCCCTGGGACACTGACAGGACACGCAGGCAGTGCCTTGAGCTCCAGCCTGGCAGCAGAGCTGGGCTTTGTCAGGCTCCCAGCCCTGCCTGGAGCCTGCAGGGCACAAATGCTTTCAGCAGCGAGCCCTGCAGCCACACCAGAAACTCCATGTCCTCCCTGCCAGCACATGGGCGCAGCTGAGGATCTGCCCAGTGACCGCAGCCAGAGAAGGGGTGGGTGTAGGGAGTAGGGTGGGTGGGAGGAGGAGGAGGAGGCGGAAGAGAAGGAGGAAGAGAATGTTCTCAGCTATCACTTACCATTGGCTCAATGAAAAAAATGTCATCAGAGAACAGCATGGGGTCTTCTTGCACCTTTGCCATCTTCTCCTGGACCATGCTGCTCAGGAGGGCACTGTGATCTCCACAAGAGCCCTTCACCTTCTCCATTTCTTTCTCCTCTGGGAAGTTTTCCTGGGACACCTCTTTCGGCAGCCACAGCAAACACTTCCTGCAGCCCCAGGGAGAGACAAGGCCAGCAGATGGTTTCATGAGCCACAGATTTGCAGAGAGAAGTGTGAGCGCAGGAGAGCAAAGCACTTGAGGAGGAGCAGCAGCAGCTCCCCAGCAAAGGCTGAGCCCAAGCCACGAGGGTCCCACAGGGATCAGAGGACAACTTGCTGTTCCCTGGCCCAGCAGGGAGTTTCACTCCACACTTGCAAGCTCAGCAGAGGTTTCCAAAGCCAGCATCCCTCCAGAGAACCTCCTGCCTCAAAGCCTCTGCCACAGCTGAGGGAGAATCTACCAGCCATTTCAAGTGGCTTTTCCTCCCACTCAGCTGCTTGGGGGGGCACAGAAAGATCACAGAGCACCCACTGCAGCATTTCCCTGGCAAGGGGAGACAAAGCTGGCTTGCAGCTACGTGTTACCAGCATCACTCTTTGTTTCTTCCATTTTGGACCTACCCGGTTCCCTACTCTGCCTTTCACAGGAGCATCCCAGAGCACTTCCACAGGAAATTGATGAATTCAGGCACCGAATCCCTTCAGGGACATTCAAGTTTTTATATGCAATATGCATGAAAACAGAGGCTCTGAGAGGGGAAGGAACTTGGTTGTGCAGGAGGGAGACAGCAAACTCCTGGAGAGACCTTTTCATGAGCCAGAGCTTTTTGGATCCCATCCCAGTGCATGGCACTAGAATGTCCTGAGAGGGAAAGGATCCTGCACTATCTTCTCTCACAAAAAATCCTCTCTGCTCTGAGAGCTCAAAACCTCTCTGACAGCAGTACAGGGACACACAACCAGCCCGCATGGGCAAGGAGCTTTTGAAGGAACTAAGGGGAAAAAAGAGGGTGTATCACCTTTGGAAAGAGGGACTGGCAACTCAGGAAATGTTTAAGGATGTTGCCAGGTCATGTAGAAAGAAGAGAAGAGAGACAAGAGCCCAATTAGGACCTGAGGAAATCCAGTCATCACAATCAACCTTTCCTTCCCAAAATGCCATCCCTGGTTGGAGTATAAATGACCTGGAATGCTGAGTGCTGAGCTCCTGAAGCCCAGGGACACACACCCCAGTGCCAGGCATGGTTTACTTGGCCTAAACCATTCAAAAGCACCAACATCCCCTGAGGCCACATGTTAGCTCAGTCTTGGGCCTGTATCTCACTGAAATGCATCTTTCAAACCAACCTCCTCTTCTCTTCATTCTCTTCTTCCTCAGTAGCAAAGGCCTTCCACTGGAAGTGGGCTGTGATGTTACTCCTGTTTTCAATGAACAGGGTTCTGTGGCTTGACATGGTGGTGAAAGTCTTGTCAAGCTCCACGGAATTTGTGCTCAGCCCAACGTTGACATCTACAGCTTCTCCCTGGAGCTTTGTGTGGATTCTTTCTTCACCTGGAACAAAGCAAAGGGGAGTCTTTGCTAAGCTCACTGGCTGATGGAAGCACAAGGAACAGAGCAAGGCACAGGGCACAGAAGAAAGTGTCCCAGTTTTGCGCTGAAGGAGCAGTTCTGTGGACCACTCCATTGATCACATCCTTCAGCTCTGTGTGTACAGCGTGAGGATGTCCTGGGCACCTCCTAAAACACCTTATTTCTGAGGGTGTTTGTAGAGATTTGGCCCCAAGGTGACAGGATGGACAGGGAGATTGGTCCATGTGCTCCAGTGACCCACTCAGATCACCAGGATTTCTGCATCCAAGTCCTTCACGTGACAGGGCTGAGGAGCCCTGCTCAGTCCTGCCTTGCCCAGGCTCTCGCCAGGCATCCCAGGAGACTCCTGTCTCTCCTGATCCCTTGGATCCCTTCTTGCTGACCAGCAAATATGCCTGGGGGCAGGTGGGCAGCAAAAGGAGGCCCAGAGGAACAAGTGAAGTGACAGCCCACAGCAGGAGGGGACACAGGTGAGGAAACACAACCAGCCTGGCTCTGCAATGTGACAAACCACTACAGAATGAGCACCATGAAAGTCATCTCCCTGTCCAAACCCACAGCCACATCAGTCTTTAAATATTTTATACTGTTCTGATCTGAAAAACAAAGTTGGAGCATTGCAAATCAAATAAGAAAGGGACAAAAAAAAGATCAGTGAGTACAGAGCAGTTTCTACATTAGGACTGAATGGGATCCCTCAGTCTAGAAATCAAATGGGAGATAGATGTGAGAGGTTTGTAACAGCTTGAACAGCCTGGGAAATGGGGACAGGGAAAAATTTGTTTTGATTCGACACAAAAAAGGAACTTGAGGGCCTGAAAATGTTATTAGGCAGAAACTACATCTATGTGTAAGGGCCACATAGAAAAAGGGTCTGTGGCAAGCCAGTGGAGAAGCAGCATATGGGACAGAGGTGTGCAAGAAACGCATTGCGTTGGAGAGAGTCTGATGGAGACCTCACCTACAGCACTGCCCAGGAATCAAATAAAACTTCACCCAGGCATAGCCACATGGGAGTGGAGAATCAGAGTTCCTCCTTCCTCCACTCAGCAAGTCCCAGCAAAACAGCAGTCAAAAATCTTTGCCTTTCTCAAGCCCCTAAACACCAAGGAGTTCTCAGTTTGCTTTGGGGTAAAGGTGAACAGGGCAGGCACCTGTGGAGGGAATGCAGGGGATGGACAGCAGGCAGCCATGTGCAGAACTGTCCTGTGCCCTGCAGGGCCCAGCACTCACCTGAGCTGCAGCACACGGCCAGGGAGCCGCAATGGGCACCGCTGGCCAGCGGGTGAAATGCCACTGTCACCTGCACGGTGTCACCAGCGCCCAGAGCTCCTGTGGCCGGCACCACGGAGAAAGGACTGCAACACAGAGAGAGGGGTCAGGCCTGGGCGACACCTGGCCATGAGATTCCTGCTGCACTGCAGCTCCCTGCAGCGCCCTTGGCCAAGCAGGGAGCAAACCAAGCACAGGCAGCACAAGAGACAGAACAGACAGGATCACAAACAGCCACTGAGCCTCTGCTGACAAGATCCAGCCCTCACAAGATCCTGGGGGTAAAATGACCTCAGCTCCCCATACTCTGCATCCAGCTCTCTGCAATGAGCCTCAAGGCTCCCACTGCATGCAATCCCATCAGAGAATGGTTTGTGAAAAGCACAGAGAGGGTTCAGAGCTATTTGCATGAACAACTTGACACTGACTGCCTCAGGAATTGCTCTTTTCCTGCTGCCTATAAAACTCATCTCAAGAGATGAAAATGTTAGGGCACTCCCTGTCCTGGGAGATTACACCCTAGGAATCAGACAAGGAGAAGGAACTTTTCCCTGAAGACCAAGGAATAGTTCCTGTTGCATTTGCAGTGTGCTTCTTTGGTTTATTTTACCTTGAAATCATCGTGATTTAGCCTAAAAGGGGCAACTTTTCTAAGCATTTCAATGAAAGCTGCTCTAAGAAAAGGAGCAATCAAAACTCTGAAAGAGTGCAAATGCAGATTAGAGCAATACAGTGACATGGAAACCCAATAGGATGATGCCATTTACAGTCTGAAGGGTCCAATCCCAGCTAAATGAAGCATCATGAGCAGGAGCACATCAAGGAGGCAGAACCGGAGGTTTCTGTGTGTTTACCAGCAATGCAGTCTGGGACTCTGGGCTGTCATGCAGGCTGGTAACTGTTTGCTTGGCCCAGCAGAGAAACTCTGTGCAATGTGTTGGAAATAATGATGCAGATGTGTTGGTGCACTTTGGATTTAACAGGAGCAATCAGGATTTAGTCACCAGGTAAACAGCTCTTGCCTGACAAACACAAGACTCTGTGCTTTGATGCTCAGGGACAGCTCAGGGGAAATGTGCTTCTGCCCAGCAGCTGCTGGGCTTTGTGCCCTTCTACAGCCCCAGTGAGGAAACAAAAGTTCCTGGCCTTGGTGCTTTGTTGCTGGTCAATCTGTCACTTCAAATGTGTTCTGGGGACTTTGCTGATGAATGCATCACACACAAAAACAAAGAGAACATCCGCCAAGCTGAACTTTGTTCATGTCAGTAGTAACAGCTGATCAACTCGCTTCAGGTTCTGCTCATTAGGGACCTCTTGCTGTAATTATGGGCTGACCTGTTCCCATTGCCACTGGTGAGAACATCACTGCTGGCTGATGGAGAAGCCTTGGGCCAGCAATGTTTATGTGCTGGACGTGAGACTTTGGAGGGGGGAGAGGAAAGACAAGGCCCCAGCAGCCCCAGAGCCAGATCAGTGCTCGTGCTCCTGCATCTGCCCCGGGGCTGATGCCAGCACGGCTGCAGCTCTGCTGGGGCTGGGGGGATCAGGGCCTGCTGGGGGCAAGGCACAGCATTCTGTTCTTAGTCTTTGGCCAGAAATTTCACCACAATAGAGAAGCTGCCAGTTAGGGGAATCCCTGGCCACGCTTCAGCACTACCTTCCATTCCATTCCCTTCCCTTCCCACTCCTGCCCCATGTTACATGCTCCTGCCTTCGGGTGGCAGGATGGGAATAACATTCCAGGGATGACTTCAGGGCTTGCCTGAGAAAGAAGGTGTATTCTTCTATTCAAATTATCAGGAGAAGAGGACCCAGCCAAGTTCAGGACTCAGCTGTCAGGACTGGAAAACTGAGTGCAAATCAGCCCCCACATCTCCTCCATCCCTGGGCTGTACTCACCAGACTCCTCTGTTCCTGCTGTAGCACTCATCTCTCACACACACCTGGCTCCCCAAGACCCAAAGACACAAGCACCACAGCTAAACTTAACTCCTCTGAATTTCAGCCAACATCACTAAACTGTTCCCTGTGCCCACAGCTAGAAGAGCTGTGAAGGAGACATCCCTGACACTGTAAGAACCAAAGGAAAATCACTGCCAAGACATAGGCCTGGAAAGCTAAATTTTGGGCTTTTCTCTGTTAATTGTGAGCTGCTCCTTAAGACACTTCTCATCCTGTTAGATCCATCCTCTCAATGAATCACTACTGCACCTGACAGGCAGTAAAGGTAAGGTATGGAGCGGGTTTTAAAAGGTTGTTTTCTTCTGCTTTTATAACTAGGTCCATTGACATGTTTGTTTTCTTGTATGGCATCTAAAGACAGGTCCAGATCTTCCAATGGCACCTTGCAATCTCCAGACACTGCTCTTGCTTTGAGCAGTATGTTTCCTCATATGATTTCCAGAGGTCCCCTCCAGGACCACTGCAAAGCCACGTGCCTGTGGCCTCCCAGAGAATGGCTCTGTTTGGCTGACAGTGCTGAGGAAGCATTTCAGAAGCTGCTTGTACTCAGCAGGGTGCAAGCCAGCTCCCAACATGTTCCAGCAGCCTCCAGGAAATCTGGGACACAGAAAGCTCCAAGGCCACTGAAAGCAAGAGCAGATGCCTTCCATCCTGCTCACTTCCAGCCAGGCTGCAGGGCAGCAGATCTGCTGCTTGGTTCCTTCTGTAGCTCTTTCCCAACTCTGCTCTCACCCAAAGCTGTTTGCACAGGGACAGATGAGCTGCCTCACCTCTGGGTGCTCAGCTGGTACCGAGCTGCCCGGGCACCAACATTGCACACCAGCCGAGACTGCTGGGTGCTGACCTTGACTGGACACTTGGAGAAGTCCAGCTGGGCAGGGAAGTCTAGCACAGCTTGGGCACCAATGGCCCGAATTGGCACAACGATCCTTTCCCTTGCAGTGAGGCACACAAGCTCGTGGCAATAATCCTGCAAGAAAAGAGACTGGCTCAGCACAGGACATTTAGTCCCATCCCCATGGCAGAAGAAAAACCATTTCCTATACCCCTTCAAGAGCATCCATTTACCTATTGCACCCTCAAATGAACACTAAGTTCTACTACTATGTCACATTTTAAAGGCACCAGTGCACTTTGCAAAATCTGTCTCAGTGGCATTCAGCTCTTGTGTCACTTGAGTCATACAGATAACAGCCCTAGGCCACCATCATTTTTACTCTAAACTTTAATGATGTTAAAGAATTCCTAAGCCCCTTCTAAGCAACATGGAGCTGGGGAACACAGGACATTGCTCTTTAGGCTTCTATATTCCCACTGTCTGAGAATAGGACAAAGTGTTCAACTGACTCTAAGCAGCAAAAGGAAGAGGACAAAACAGCTGCACCCAAAGACATCCTGCACCTCTGGCTTGGTGCAGAAACATCGGTTGGCTCACAACTCCCCTCTAACTTTGCCTGTCCAACCAAGTCAGGAGAAGAACAGAGCCAAGAGGTAGCAGGATGCTGTTGGAAAGGGCCTCTGTTTCCCTGCCAGGCTTCCTCCCTTCCATGCCATGCCCTCAACCCTTCTATATGAACAAGCCTCCAGATCAGAACATGAACCCTCCAGATCCCAGCACTGAGATCAGACTTGCCAGGGCCTCAGCACTGCTGTTCAAACCTCCCCACAAAAGCACCTTTGGCACGGAATGGGTGCCAGCTGACAGAGCAAGCACAGCGACAGGCATGAAGACAGAGCCCCAGCAGTGTCACTGCCACGGGCTCTGGGCTCACAGCTCTGCCTGCAGCTTGTACCTGCCCTACACCAGCTCCTTCAGGCAGGTGTCCAAGTCCCCTGCAGCTCAGCAACCTCCTGCTGACCAAGGGCACCCAGAGCCCAGTGTGCCTGTGCCAGGCCGGGCTCACGGGCACAGCACGTCCTCTGCCCTGGCCCTGCACCTGTGCCATGCTCACTTGTGCTCTGGGACAGCACAGCTGTGAGGCTGCACAACAGAGGGGCTGAAAAAGCACCGGCTTTGCTCCAGCCCAGGGGCACGCAGGGAAGCTGTTGGCAGTCCAGGAAGGAGGAAAGCTCTCTGACCTCTTTGTTCCTCTGGTGTTTTCCATCAGAATGATACCCCTTCCACTGGACCTAGAGATGGCCCAACATCTATCAACAGCCCTCTGTCATTTTCATCCTGTTTCCTGTGCATCTTCCCTTGGCAATGCTCAGGAATGTGCAGGGAGGGGAAGCAGAGCCTGTCAGGCCTGGCTGCAGTGCCTGCCAGCAGTGCCAAGGTGTGACTGGCTGCAGGCTGCCTGCCCACGCCTGGAGCCCAGCTCACAGCATGCAATGGGCTGGAAGCAGAGTGCAGGGAAAACAATGGCTGTGGAGATCATTGTGTGCTTTGGCTCCTCCAGCCTCACCTGGTTCTTGCTGGGGGTGAAGCGGATGCGCACAGGGGCAGAGGCGCCCGGCGGCACAGCACGGTACGCATCGCTGGAGCTCACCAGCTGGAAGTAAGGTGAGCTCTCCATGGAGACCTTCACCACGTGAAGAAACTGCAGCAAAGACATGAAATTATCATTTTGCCACTTGTGGAAACAGGACGAGAGGAGACCTGTCCATGCCCTGCTAACATCCCTCCCTTGACCCTTTTCCAAAGCACTTTCAGCTGAGCAGGCACAGGCACATCATTCACAAGGCTGAACTTGAATCCCTTCTCTCTGGCTCCAGCATTTGGCCAGGGCCATAGGGCAGTGCCTGCTGGGAAGGAAGGGCTGAGCAGGTCAGCACCAGCAGGATGGAGACACAGCACCTGAACCAAGTCACCTGCGTATTCAACAAGGCCAAAAACCTGCTGGCTTCTGCCTGCACACAGCCATGAAGTTGTCATGTTCCAGAGGGGGAATGTGCTACCTAAAAGCAAACCAGCACATTACTGTGGGGCAAGGAAGAAATTCCCTTCTGGCAGAGCAGGTTTGGGTAGGGACTTTCTGGGGATAGAGTCAGGCAGGCAGAGCAGCAAGACAGGAGACCAAA
Organism: Melozone crissalis; assembly: GCF_028551555.1. NCBI lineage: Eukaryota > Metazoa > Chordata > Aves > Passeriformes > Passerellidae > Melozone > Melozone crissalis. Next base: position 3,093,478 of record NW_026535821.1, read on the forward strand.
CACTGTGGTCTTACTGGGAATAAAAGCAAACCTGAAAAGCAAAAGAAGGAATGAACACAGCAAGACAATCCCTAAAACAAGGAGATGGCAAAGAGAATTTAAATGGGCAGTAAAGCAGCAAGGAAGAATCATAAAACCATGAGAGCAACCAGCTTGCCAAAAGTGACAGAAACACAGACAGGCCGTGTCTATTGACCATGGGGCTTCAGAGGCATTTTCTGCCTGGAGAAACAGGACCAGCACTGACTGACAGTGTGGTTCCAGTATGCAAAGCCAATCTTGGCTCTCCAGGGCTTCCTGCTGCCTGTACAGGCAAGCTGGGCTGCCGGGCATTCCTGCCTGCAGCCAGCAGGCCAGGTTCTGCCCTCTGGGGCTCACAGACAGAGCACACATGCATTTTCTAGCACACTGATATCATCAACCCCTGAGCACCAAAATGCTCTCCAAAAGTCTAAACCAGATGATTTGGACTCCCTCTTGTCTCCTCCCACCAGCCCACTCTTGGCACAAGCCTCACTTGAGAAAATGTTTCCCTGACTGAAATTCAAATGGTCTCAAGTTTTCCTCTTTACAGTGGAACACAACTGACATTTTTCAACTGTTTCCCTCTCAGCTCTCTTGGGAAACTGCAAAACAATCCCAATTTCTTCAGCTGAAGGTGGAAACCTCCAGGAGCACATGGCTGTGGATGTGCTGTGCTTCTGCAAAGGGAAAGCAGCGCACCGTGTTGCTTTTGGAAAAGATGAGCAGAGCTGGAGGAAGCTGAGCAGGAGCCTCAAGTGGCACCTAAAGGCCTCTCACTGCTTCTGCTCCATCACTCTGATTGCAGGGCTCTTGCAGAACAGGGTTCCTGCAGGGCCAATGCCATTAGTGAGAAGTGATTCCAGCATAAAGTGCAGAAGGCTCAGCCCCTGAGCTTTGCCTGTGAGCTGCACAAAGGGAGCCAAACTGGCTGACAGAGGCAGAGATTCCTACCAGGAGCCAAGATTAACCAAGGACACCCAGGGTGTGCTATAGACCCAAGGCCAAGCATGAGAGCAGGTAAGAACTGTACAGCCCTCAACATTCCTGTCAATCCAGAGCTTTCAAGAGAAGGAAACTCCTTTGGGATAGACACCATCAACGCCTGGCCAAAATCTGGGGACAGTTCCCAGCAGGAAGATTTCCACCATCTTGCAGAAGAAGGTGCTGAGACATTTTCTTCTGCATGTGCTCCAGCACATAACTTGCTTTGCTCTACACTGAGGGAATGACAGCACTCTCCTCTTCCAGCACAGTGTTAAAGCTTCGCGTGCCAGCACTTACCTTGTCCTTATTCATGAGAGACAGCACCATTTCAGAGACCTCCCGAGCGACCAAGTTCTGAAATACCAGCTCTGGTGGGGAAACCCCAAACCAGCTCTGTTTTGGGGCAGCTGACGGCAGCTGGAGAGGAGAGAGAGCAGGGAGAGCTTCAGCTGCTGGGAGGAAGGTTCATGCAGGAGAATCTTCCACTGATCCCCAGTGAAGTACAGACTCTGGGGGAGCACGTCTGCCCAGCCCACACTGGGCAAACAGTGGCTCCCCCACCTCTGCTCTGAGCTGATCCACAGCTGCTGGGCCACACAGAGCAGGCTCAAGCCAAGCTGCTCTTCTGGCATGGATTTCTCCAGGTTTCTTTCTCCAGAATGCCAGGCAGCACTTTCCTGAAACACAGCCCTGTGCCCATGTTGTCACAGAGCTCTGGGGCACTGACTGAGCACTCATGGAGTAAGCAAAACCCATGAATTTACAGGAGACTCCATGGGAAAGGATTTGGGATGTCTTTTACTCTGAGACAGGGAAACCGAGGCCCACACAACTGCAAATATCTTTTTTGCTCTACAACTTAGACATCTGTAAGAAGAGCACAGGACCAGAGGAGGTGTGAGAGATGAGGTGACACTTGGCTGAAGCCAAAAGGTTATTAAGCAAAATAATGGAATTTGTTGGTTCTGTGTGTTATTTGTGGTTTGCATTTGTTCAGGTTGGTTTGTTGAGTGTCACAGTGAGAGGGACAGGGTTGAAGACCTGACCAAAAGGAAGGAGGACGAGAAGGGAGGGGACAGAAAAGTTGGTGCTCAGTAGAGAATGGAAGCTCCTGAGTAGCCATCCAATGGCAAAGGGCACAGGGACCGCCCCAGCCGGGTACAAAGGGGATACAAAGATTGCCATTTTCTCAGAGGGTCTGTGTGTGCGCTTGGCTCTCAGGGAGGGAGACATCCCCAGCTCAGCTGAATCCTTACTAAGAAACACTTTTCTTTTGCTTTGATGATTTTGTTCCTTTTCATTGTATTTAAAAGTTAGTGTGTTCCAAAGAGAGGAAAAGGCAAAAATAAAAAGACAAATGAGCTGAAAATAAAAAGACAAGTGAGGTGAATGCTGAATGAGGATAAGGTTCAGTTATTTTCTCAGCAACTTGGGTAAAAGTAGAGTTGGTATCTCCTTTTTCAATGGCCTTTAAATGGGTGCTTTCTTGTCATTACTGCGATCTTATTTCATGCCATTCTAGAGGCACGTCTGGAATGACACAACAACAGCAAATGCTTCTGGAGCAGAGACATTGCTTGGAGAAAACTCTGCCCTGCTTTCTCTGCCTTCTCCAGCCACACTGCTGTCACTGCAGAGATGCAAGCAGCTCTCCTCTCTGACTTCACAGCAGACACATTCTGCTGAAGGGAGTGGCTGCAGCACACTGTCCCTTAGCTGTGCCCCTCCCTGAGGTGTTCCCAAGGCTCCTCTCCAGGACAATCCTTTACCTGGATTGTGTTCTGTGTCTCTTGCTGCCAATTTCCTGCTCAACAGCCCACCTCAGTCACCTACCCGTTTGGACTGTGCTTTATACCGAGCTAGTTCTGCCAGAAAAGCAGCTTTAAACACACCTCTGAGTAGGCACTGATCCAGATAAAGCACATCCATTCCCCTCTGCCCAGGGCCAGTCCCCTGGACATCTGGCAGCCGGCAAAATCTAACACCCCATCAGAGTCCAACACATTGTTCCAGCCCAAAGCAGTAATGCAATTTGTTGTGTTCAATCTGAAGTAATTCCTGCAGATCCTTGGCCTTCAAAGGCCAACGCTGCCACTCTGCAGGGAATCCTGTGACCCCGAGCATTTGATGGTGACCACACCAAAGCAAGAGGTGGCTCCTTCAGCAGGAGAATGGCAAAGGGCAATTTTGTGCCTTTGTGTCCCCAGCCTTCCTCCCATTGTTTTAGCAATGGCAGCTGCACTCCAGCACACCCCAGCAGCTTCAGCAGAGGGTATTTGTGTTGCCTTAGTGCAGATCAGGACTCCCAGTCCACCACTCCCAGCACCTTGCAATGACAGCAGGACCTGGACACTGAGGTATTTTGCTGGAGGCAAGCCTGTCACAAACACACACCCTCTTCAAACTTCATGTGAAACAGAAAGGAAAAGAGCAGGAAAAGGCTACCTTTGGGCGAGTCTCACTCCTGTCTAGAAATGGGCCAATTCTGGGCAGGATACCTTCCCCAGTGCTGGCCTCCTTCTTCCTGCTGAGAAACTTCTCCCTCTGGAACTTAGAGGGAAGCAGCTGAAAGGCAAAAGTAAACCAGCTAGAGCCTCAGAGTTGTGCTTGTTCAGAAAGGCTTTTCGTGAACAAGTGGCACTGCTGAATAACTTGTGATCACAGCCACTAGGACAGCCCTGGGAGCCCTGGGAGTTTCCTGCTGAAATACTTAGCATCAGTCAATTAATAATACAGAGTGGAACACACATACTCCAGCCATATGGCTCTGTCCCATTGGCTTCTCCATGACTGCATGGGACATGGTTGGGGATTTCTGCTCTTTGGGCATTTGTTTCCTCTTACGTTTCGTTGGATTGAGGCAGTGACCTTTCCAGAGAATGGGGAGGAGCTCTCAGAACTGCCTGAACTCCATCCCTGCACAACGCTCAGAACTCACAGCAAGGAGATATCGCTGCTGGATGAGTCCAAGAGATGCAAGAAAGGAACACTGTACCAAGAGTGAGGTGCACAGGAATGTGCCCAGGTTTTAGTTCTCCCTGTTAATTGTTTTCTCTGTCTGAGCTGACAGAGCCCTCCACAGAAGAAAACAGAGGCATCTCCTTGACAGAGCCTCAGCAGTGGGGCATCTTCAGCCAAGTGAGCTGCAGACAGCAAGGGACCTTTGTGGCCCTGGCTCCAGCGCTGCCTGCAGGGCTGCATCTGTGCCCACACAGGAGCTGGGAGAGAACAGCTGCTTTGGAAGCTCTTCCAGCTGGGACCAGCCGTGGCTCTCAAGGCTTTGGGCAGAGTTTGAGCTTCCCCCCCCGACATGCCCAGGTGCCCAGGGGCAGGATGGTCAGAGCAGCACAGGTGAGTGCCCAGTCTGACAGAAGGAATTCCTGTGGCAAAGGGAAAGGGACAGAACACATGCTCAGGCCTTCAGCTGTACATTGGTTTCACTCGGCTCTGCTGGCACAGCCAGGCAAGACACAGCTGAAGCATCCCACAGTGTTCCCTATTGCACCAGGACAGCCCCAGCAACAGCAGCACAGCACAAAGGGCTGGGCAGGGGCTCTGCAGCTTCACAGCACTGCTGGACAACAGGGGCAGGGAGAGCAGGGACACCAGGGCAGTGCCAGCCTTAACACAGCCCCAGTGGGTACTCACAGTATTAGGCTTCAGCCCTTCCCTGGACAAAAGACGAGGTGTTGGTGTCTTCTTTGGCAATCCAGACGCCATTTCCAAGGGACGATGTTGCAGGTCAGCGACAATGCCTCAACAAAACTGGAAGGAGCAACAATGGAACTCTGAAAATCCACAACCCAATTCGTGGCAGATTCAAGGCATATTCTGCTGCTAAAAATGTTACATTACTTGAAAGTAGCTAAGAGCTTGTTTGGTGTAAGTAGCTAGTATAGTTAGGCCTCTAGTTGGACTGTATTTGAACTATATGGCTACCTTGTGCAATTCAAAGTTAGATCATACTGAAACCTGGAGCTAAAAATCTGAACATTAATAACAGTTCGAACAGACAAAGCTGTAGCTTAAATATTACTCAAAAATAGCTAGAGTGGGCCTCCTCTTCTTTAGGCTAAAGCACCCTTGCTCTATCAGCTGCTCCTCACAGCTGAGACACTAATGAGAGACTGGAATGTTATGGCTAATGGCTTAAATATCATTATAAAGGACTTTCTGCCCATTGTGACAAAACTGTATAAAGAAGCTGCGACCACCCAAGCCCACCCTTCCCTGAAAATGCCTCCTGACTGGAACTAGGCACTGTGAGTTAAGCTGCCTAAGAGAACTTGAGACAAGATCAAGGGGACACTATTGTCCCATTACCTCAGGTCTGGAGAGAAGTAAACAAGGCTGAGGAGAAAAACCTATCCACAACAAAGCCAAACCCAGCAGCTGTCCTGAAAATCACCTCTGTCTGGGTTCAGGCTGGGGAAGTCATAGCCACAGACTCTTCTGCTGAGGCCAGGTTTGCACACAAACCTCCCAGCAAAGACCTCCACAGTGCCTCCAGACCCATTCCTGAGGCCTGCACCTGACCACTGCAGGGCATGCAAAGTAACACAACAAATCTGAAAATCCAGAACCCAACTCATGGAAGACTCAAAGGATATACGGGTACTAAAGATTTTATATTATTTGAAACTAGCAAGAGACAGAGTCCAACTTGCCCCCCCCCCCCCGGGAGGTACCTGGGCAAGGTATCATCTTGCCCAAATCTCCATTAATCCATTGGAGTCTTACATTTTGCCAGACCTCACCACAGAGAAGACCACAAGAGGATTTAATGGTAGGCCAATGGGATCCATGGAATGCTGATATTTTCTACTAAATCTCTCTCTGTCACTCTCTTTCCCCTCCCCCCCTTCCCAACTTCCATCCCCCTCCCACTTTTTCTTTTCTTTCTCTCTCTTTCTCCCTCACATTTACTGTTCCATAAAATCCAGACCATTGACTTTGGCATATGGTCTCGTTTGCACCTCAACACAGAGGCATCTCCCTAAAAATTTTAAAACCCAGATGATAAAAACCCACTGAAACTTGAACAGAACTCATTCACCTTTAAGCAGTTTAAGCAGTTACTATAGGACAAAAATGTATAGACTACTATCTTTAGAAAATGTTGCATTTCTTCAGTAAAAAAAGCACTATCAGTAGTCCACTTATTGTTCATCCTCTCAGGTGTACATGTCACTGAACTACTGCGCCAGAAGACTGGCATGATCACATCCTCTATTTCCCTTTGGCATTCTCTTTCAGAGCACAGATGAAACAAAACCAAAAAGTTCAACTTTACTCGGTCTTTACCTTCAAATGAAATTCAGGACTCCCTAGCAGACACCAGTGTTCTGCACGCTGCGGCGCTTTTCGCAGAGGCCAATGCTCTGCACCTTTAGCAATTCTCTACGCCGACAATTCACCTGGCGAATGGCCCGGAGCAGCCGCCTGCAGGAGCCCAGGCTGCGCACACCCAGCCAGCGCCGCGCTCTCAGGCAACTGAGGCCGCGCCGCTGTCACAGACGCTGAGGGCCCGGGCGCGGTTACCGGGCAACCGCGGCACCGAGTGCGGGGCCGGGCGGGGCCGCAGGGATTTGCAAAGGAGATTGGCACTGCAGCGACTGACTGCAGTTTGGGGCTTCCCAAGAGTCTTTCTGTAACTAATGAAAGGTTAAAATGTGGTGACAAAGGCACCTATGCCAGGTCTGTACATTGCTCTTTGCAGCACTAGTATCCGACTCTGGCTGGAACAGCAGGAGGGGCTGAGGCAGCAGGGAAGGGGGCTCAGCCTGGAGGAAAGGAGGCTCAGGGGAGACCTTCTGGCTCTGCGCAACTCCCTGACAGGAGGGGACAAGAGGCTGCTGCAAGTTCAGGCAGCGCCGGAGCCGCCTGGCTCCCCCTCTCCTCCCCCGCTCCGCCTCTTCCTCCCTCCCTCCTCCTCCTCCTCCGCTCCCGCAGCCCTCGCAGCCCCCGGGAGGGGCGGGGATGGAGCCGGGACAGGTCGGAACGCAGAGAGGCCTGGGGGGATGCCAGGACTGGGAGTGACTGGGCTGTACTGGGATCATCCTGGGAGCAGCTCCTGGGTGACTGAGTTCTACTGGGATCATCCTGGGATCACACTGGCAGTGAGGAGGAGCAGCGCGATGGCTCCAGCGCTGGGGCTGAGGGCGCTCGTGGGGGGCCAGGGGGGAGTGGGACCCCCGGCACCGGGACCCTGAACCGCCACTGCCAGCACCGGGACCCCCCTGCTCCCCTTAGCCTGCAGAGGGGCCCCCTGAATTCCCCTGTTGTGGACATCAGGACCCTCTGCTCTCTTTTCCCCGGGCATCCCATGGCTCCCAGCCTCCAGACTTGGCGTGGGCTTGACTCTGGGACACCGTGGAACGCCTTGGTCTCCCATTCCTGCCTTTCCCAGGCACACCTTTCTGCAAAACCAGAGACCCCCTGAGCTCCCCCTTTCCGAACATCCCGGGTGACCCCACTCTGGTCCCCCCTTTTTGGGAAACCCTGGACTCCCCTTTCCTGGGCTCAAGGACCCCCTGGAACTCCATTCTACCTCTCCACGTCCCTGCCCTCCCCCCCTCATTTTCATGACCCTGAGATCCCCCTGGCACCCCCATTCCTGAGAACCCAGACCCCCCTGCATCTCTTCATCGAGCACCAACGCAACCTTTTCCCGGCCCCCCCACCTCTCCCAGCCCCCAGCCCCACCCATTTCTCTGGCCTGGGACCAGAAGTGCAACTGACTGAAAACAAATGTGACAGAAAGCAATAATTTTGCGCCTTTTATTTACTATTGAAATACAATTTCCTCCCTTTCTCACAAATCTCCTCCCAGTGTCATTCAGCAGGGTGGTCAGAAAGTCCTTAATTCTGGGTGGGTGTTCCAAGCTGCAGCCACAAGGAAACAGGGAATGGGGATTTTCCTGCTCCTGGGAAGTTTGACATCCTCAGCTGAGGAGAGGAGGCACCAGAAGGAAAGGGCAGCTGGGCTTCATCTTTCCACAGGGAAGAGGGGGGGAAAAAATCTCTCATCCTGTCTGCAGCTTCTCCCACAGGGATGTGAGGGCTGATCCCAGAGCCCTAAGGATCACAGTCAGGGCTGCCCTCAGGGAATGCTTGCCTGGTATGGTGGGGCAGTGTGCAAGCACCTGGATCTTGGGGCACCCAGCTGCCCCTCATGTTTGGAGGTGCCTGAGGAGGGCTGGGATGATGCCAGGGACATCCTGCAGTGACATCCCCTCTGCCCCGCTCTGGTTGAGCTCAGTCCCAAACCTGACCCTGATCCTGCTCTCAATCTCACTCCACGTTTAGACAAACTCACAGTTCTGTATTTAATCACATCCCAATTCCAAACTTGTCTAGCCCCAGACCACAACCCAACCCCAGCCCAAAGCCAATCCCATGTCTAGCCTTAACCCCAATCCCAGCTCTAATCCAAATCTCAGCCCCAACTCCAACTCAGCCCCAATTCCAGCCCCTTCCTAAATCCTCAGCCCCAAATCAAATCCCAGGTTCTGCCGTTCTGGGGGTTTGCGGGTGTCTCTGTCCCTCTGACTCCGATGATGTTTGGCTGGGGTCCCACCAGGGCTGAGAGGGACAGAGACTGCCCCGACCTCCGCAGGTGTGAGAAGGTCGGAGAGCCCCCCCAGCCCCAAGCACCCTCATCCGTGAGCAGCACGCCTGCCGTGTCCTTTCTCCGGTGACAGCACAGACATTCCTTTGTGCCCAGGTCTGTGCCAGCCCCGCACACAGCACTGCTCTGCGGCAATGGGGACACGGGAAACGGTGCCCGTCGTGTGTCCCCTTTGTGTTGCCGTGTGTCCCCCCATGTCTGGCTGTGTTCCCCCGGCCAGGGAGCTGCTATGGCCCGGGATGGCCGGGCCCAGCCGCCAGGCCTCGCCGGCAGCGGGCAGGAGCCGGCCCGGGCTGCGGGACACGGCGGGGCTGCCTGGCTGGAAAGCAGCTCTGGCTCCCGCCAGGGAGCTGTGGGCAAGGGGCTGCCGGCTGTGCGGGACAAAAGCCGCTGGGCCAGCCCCTAACGCTGCCCCGCAGAAAGGAAGGGGAGGAGGGAGCTCGGAATGTGGCAGTGCAGAGATGAAGGGACAAGTGCCCTTGGGGGCTGCGGGTCGGGGCCAGCCCTCGGGCACGGCTCTGAGCGGCTCCTGAGCCGGCATGAGGGCTGCCTGTAAGGATTGCAGGCGGCAGCCAAGAGCAGCATCGCTGGCATTGCCAGCCAGGCCCCATGGCCATCTGCCCGTGCCTTCGCAGCCCGTGAGGGCCGCGGGCTCTGCAGTGCGGCTCCTGCTCCCACAGCCGGCCGGGAGCCTCAGGGCTACCCCGCAGGCGCCGCGGGAGCAGCAGCGGCCTCAGGGCCTGGCCCGGGGCTCGAACTACTCAGCCCGGGGGCAGAACCACAGCAGGGGGGAAGGAGCTGAAGGAGCACCAGGGAGCCTGGGGAGAGGCAGGCTGTGAGACAAGGCTCTGCCCGTAATTTTAACAGTTTTTATTAACCTAATAACTATATACAACCAACTTAGTTATTATATACAAGTAAAAAGTCAAGTTCCTTATGACAGTTGTCACAGGTGTTTCTCGCTTCGGACAAGATGTCCCAGGTCGAGCATTGGGCGCTGAGTCCTTTCCAGCTGACCAGGGGCTGTTGATGTCTGGCGGGGCTGGAGAGGCTGCTCGAGCCCTGGGGCCCATGAGAGCTGTCGAGGAGCTGTGCCTGGCCGGTGCTGTCCTGAGGCGGCAGGGCCTGGGCGGTGAAGGACAAGGGTGAGCCGCCACAGGTGCTGGCCCCAGCACACCAGGACTCAAGGTCTTGTCCCACACTGGGCATGGCCATTCTCCCACGTTACTCCAGCTCCAAGCTCAGTTGCCCCATGTGCCAGTCCTCCTGCTCCATTCTGCCCCTTCCTTCTTACCCCAGACGCAAAATACCCATGCCACATTACCCAGCTCTGTACACAGAGCCCCACTCATCCCCCAGCTAGCACCCTGCACATAATCAGCCCCCTGTCGTCACTGACCCCCTTGCCCTGACAGGGCCATATCTGACACATCCTGTGTCCTGGTCGCCGTGCGATGCTGGTCATTACGGCCCCTCGAGATGTGTCCATCACCGTGCAGCAGGGTCACACTAGGCTGAGGAGGAGAGGGCAGCTGGCTGCAATGCAGGGCCCAATCCAGCACCCCCCAATAATCCTCCCAACCCAGGTCTCCCTGGGGACTGAAGGCACAGATTCCTCCTGGATAGTCAGCAATGCTTAAAGCCTCAGTCACCATTCTGTGTCTCTACCTTCATCACACCTACCTTGTTGTGGTGTACCAGGAGACGCTGCAGCTGTGCCCTTGTATGTGGGGAAGCCTTGATGTTCTGCATCGTGAAACTGCTGCTTTGATGGTCCCCAGAGATCTGAGGCATACGGGGGACACTGGCACAGACCAGCGGCCTCCTGTGGGATGGGACAGAGGAGGCTCAGTGCCCAGCCCTGTGGCATGCAGGGCATCACCCTGCTGTGCCAGGGAGGGAACTAGCAGTGCTGCTTGCAGGGGCATGTCCCTGCCAGCTCCTGTCCACCTGCTGCAGGAGCCCCGAGCCCATCCCACCAGGCTTGATCTGCTGGCTCTGTCCCCACAACAAGGTGTGCTGGCCATGGCCATGGCAGGTCCCTGTGCACAGGACACCAGCTGGCAGGAGCTGCGCTGTCCCAGCTGCAGGGATTGGTTTTGGGAACTCCTTTCACAGGAGGCACACAACTCCCCACCAAGCCTGAGCTCAGACTGAAAACAGACACAGCTCATCAGATGTGCTTTCAGCAACCTTGGGACAGAGAAGTGGGCCAGACAGAGCAGTGCAAGGCAAGGAATGCAAAAGCCCCCAGCCCTGGGGCAAGCACTGGCCCTCCACAGCTGCCTTCTGCTCCCCTACCCTGCTCCGTCCCCCCAGGCTCCTCTGCCCCAGCCCAGGTGCAGAGCCCTCCTTGCTGTGTCAGGGCTACCCTGCACCCCAGGCGCGGGGAACGTGTCCTCAGAGCCCTTACCTTTGGCTGGGTGGTGGCTCCTTGCTAGGGGGCATCGGCTGCAAATACGGGAGTTTTTCGGGGTGCCTGGGGAGGGCAGGAGTCACAGGTGTGTGGCAGGGGACAACGAACCTGTTCCTGTTGGAGGCAGCAACCCAAGGCCATGGGATTGTAGCCCATGGCATCTCGCTGCCTGTAGCCCTTGGGATGAGCCCCCATAGGCCCTGCTGATGGGCAGGGCTGCACAGGGGGCTCCCCACATCAGCCCCTCCCAAGCAGACACTGTCACCCCTGTGCCCAGCACAGCGGGTCACTGCTGGCACCCACCCCCCCCCCCCATGCCAGCCCTGCTGCCCCTGATGCACTGGTGCTACTCACTGGCCAGGAACCTGCACGCTGAGCATGCGGTCACAGGACAGACACGTGAAAGGGACTGGCAGCTGCCTATGGAGGGTGAGGGAAGAGGGCCAGCTGAGCTCCTGGGGCCACAGGCCTGCAGCACACAGGCAGCTCTGAAAGAGAATGCCAAAGGGAAATAGAGGATGTGATCATGCCAGTCTTCTGGCGCAGTAGTTCAGTGACATGTACACCTGAGAGGATGAACAATAAATGGACTACTGATAGTGCTTTTTTTACTGAAGAAATGCAACATTTTCTAAAGATAGTAGTCTATACATTTTTGTCCTATAGTAACTGCTTAAACTGCTTAAAGGTGAATGAGTTCTGTTCAAGTTTCAGTGGGTTTTTATCATCTGGGTTTTAAAATTTTTAGGGAGATGCCTCTGTGTTGAGGTGCAAACGAGACCATATGCCAAAGTCAATGGTCTGGATTTTATGGAACAGTAAATGTGAGGGAGAAAGAGAGAGAAAGAAAAGAAAAAGTGGGAGGGGGATGGAAGTTGGGAAGGGGGGGAGGGGAAAGAGAGTGACAGAGAGAGATTTAGTAGAAAATATCAGCATTCCATGGATCCCATTGGCCTACCATTAAATCCTCTTGTGGTCTTCTCTGTGGTGAGGTCTGGCAAAATGTAAGACTCCAATGGATTAATGGAGATTTGGGCAAGATGATACCTTGCCCAGGTACCTCCCGGGGGGGGGGGGCAAGTTGGACTCTGTCTCTTGCTAGTTTCAAATAATATAAAATCTTTAGTACCCGTATATCCTTTGAGTCTTCCATGAGTTGGGTTCTGGATTTTCAGATTTGTTGTGTTACTTTGCATGCCCTGCAGTGGTCAGGTGCAGGCCTCAGGAATGGGTCTGGAGGCACTGTGGAGGTCTTTGCTGGGAGGTTTGTGTGCAAACCTGGCCTCAGCAGAAGAGTCTGTGGCTATGACTTCCCCAGCCTGAACCCAGACAGAGGTGATTTTCAGGACAGCTGCTGGGTTTGGCTTTGTTGTGGATAGGTTTTTCTCCTCAGCCTTGTTTACTTCTCCCCAGACCTGAGCTAATGAGACAATAGTATCACCTTGATCTTGTCTCAAGTTCTCTTAGGCAGCTTAACTCACAGTGCCTAGTTCCAGTCAGGAGGCATTTTCAGGGAAGGGTGGGCTTGGGTGGTCGCAGCTTCTTTATACAGTTTTGTCACAATGGGCAGAAAGTCCTTTATAATGATATTTAAGCCATTAGCCATAACATTCCAGTCTCTCATTAGTGTCTCAGCTGTGAGGAGCAGCTGATAGAGCAAGGGTGCTTTAGCCTAAAGAAGAGGAGGCCCACTCTAGCTATTTTTGAGTAATATTTAAGCTACAGCTTTGTCTGTTCGAACTGTTATTAATGTTCAGATTTTTAGCTCCAGGTTTCAGTATGATCTAACTTTGAATTGCACAAGGTAGCCATATAGTTCAAATACAGTCCAACTAGAGGCCTAACTATACTAGCTACTTACACCAAACAAGCTCTTAGCTACTTTCAAGTAATGTAACATTTTTAGCAGCAGAATATGCCTTGAATCTGCCACGAATTGGGTTGTGGATTTTCAGAGTTCCATTGTTGCTCCTTCCAGTTTTGTTGAGGCATTGTCGCTGACCTGCAACATCGTCCCTTGGAAATGGCGTCTGGATTGCCAAAGAAGACACCAACACCTCGTCTTTTGTCCAGGGAAGGGCTGAAGCCTAATACTGTGAGTACCCACTGGTGCTGTGTTAAGGCTGGGACTGCCCTGGTGTCCCTGCTCTCCCTGCCCCTGTTGTCCAGCAGTGCTGTGAAGCTGCAGAGCCCCTGCCCAGCCCTTTGTGCTGTGCTGCTGTTGCTGGGGCTGTCCTGGTGCAATAGGGAACACTGTGGGATGCTTCAGCTGTGTCTTGCCTGGCTGTGCCAGCAGAGCCGAGTGAAACCAATGTACAGCTGAAGGCCTGAGCATGTGTTCTGTCCCTTTCCCTTTGCCACAGGAATTCCTTCTGTCAGACTGGGCACTCACCTGTGCTGCTCTGACCATCCTGCCCCTGGGCACCTGGGCATGTCGGGGGGGGAAGCTCAAACTCTGCCCAAAGCCTTGAGAGCCACGGCTGGTCCCAGCTGGAAGAGCTTCCAAAGCAGCTGTTCTCTCCCAGCTCCTGTGTGGGCACAGATGCAGCCCTGCAGGCAGCGCTGGAGCCAGGGCCACAAAGGTCCCTTGCTGTCTGCAGCTCACTTGGCTGAAGATGCCCCACTGCTGAGGCTCTGTCAAGGAGATGACTCTGTTTTCTTCTGTGGAGGGCTCTGTCAGCTCAGACAGAGAAAACAATTAACAGGGAGAACTAAAACCTGGGCACATTCCTGTGCACCTCACTCTTGGTACAGTGTTCCTTTCTTGCATCTCTTGGACTCATCCAGCAGCGATATCTCCTTGCTGTGAGTTCTGAGCGTTGTGCAGGGATGGAGTTCAGGCAGTTCTGAGAGCTCCTCCCCATTCTCTGGAAAGGTCACTGCCTCAATCCAACGAAACGTAAGAGGAAACAAATGCCCAAAGAGCAGAAATCCCCAACCATGTCCCATGCAGTCATGGAGAAGCCAATGGGACAGAGCCATATGGCTGGAGTATGTGTGTTCCACTCTGTATTATTAATTGACTGATGCTAAGTATTTCAGCAGGAAACTCCCAGGGCTCCCAGGGCTGTCCTAGTGGCTGTGATCACAAGTTATTCAGCAGTGCCACTTGTTCACGAAAAGCCTTTCTGAACAAGCACAACTCTGAGGCTCTAGCTGGTTTACTTTTGCCTTTCAGCTGCTTCCCTCTAAGTTCCAGAGGGAGAAGTTTCTCAGCAGGAAGAAGGAGGCCAGCACTGGGGAAGGTATCCTGCCCAGAATTGGCCCATTTCTAGACAGGAGTGAGACTCGCCCAAAGGTAGCCTTTTCCTGCTCTTTTCCTTTCTGTTTCACATGAAGTTTGAAGAGGGTGTGTGTTTGTGACAGGCTTGCCTCCAGCAAAATACCTCAGTGTCCAGGTCCTGCTGTCATTGCAAGGTGCTGGGAGTGGTGGACTGGGAGTCCTGATCTGCACTAAGGCAACACAAATACCCTCTGCTGAAGCTGCTGGGGTGTGCTGGAGTGCAGCTGCCATTGCTAAAACAATGGGAGGAAGGCTGGGGACACAAAGGCCCAAAATTGCCCTTTGCCATTCTCCTGCTGAAGGAGCCACCTCTTGCTTTGGTGTGGTCACCATCAAATGCTTGGGGTCACAGGATTCCCTGCAGAGTGGCAGCGTTGGCCTTTGAAGGCCAAGGATCTGCAGGAATTACTTCAGATTGAACACAACAAATTGCATTACTGCTTTGGGCTGGAACAATGTGTTGGACCCTGATGGGTTTTAGATTTTGCCGGCTGCCAGATGTCCAGGGGACTGGCCCTGGGCAGAGGGGAATGGATGTGCTTTATCTGGATCAGTGCCTACTCAGAGGTGTGTTTAAAGCTGCTTTTCTGGCAGGACTAGCTCGGTATAAAGCACAGTCCAAACGGGTAGGTGACTGAGGTGGGCTGTTGAGCAGGAAATTGGCAGCAAGAGACATGGAACACAATCCAGGTAAAGGATTGTCCTGGAGAGGAGCCTTGGGAACACCTCAGGGAAGGGCACAGCTAAGGGACAGTGTGCTGCAGCCACTCCCTTCAGCGGAATGTGTCTGCTGTGAAGTCAGAGAGGAGAGCTGCTTGCATCTCTGCAGTGACAGCAGTGTGGCTGGAGAAGGCAGAGAAAGCAGGGCAGAGTTTTCTCCAAGCAATGTCTCTGCTCCAGAAGCATTTGCTGTTGTTGTGTCATTCCAGACGTGCCTCTAGAATGGCATGAAATAAGATCGCAGTAATGACAAGAAAGCACCCATTTAAAGGCCATTGAAAAAGGAGATACCAACTCTACTTTTACCCAAGTTGCTGAGAAAATAACTGAACCTTATCCTCATTCAGCATTCACCTCACTTGTCTTTTTATTTTCAGCTCATTTGTCTTTTTATTTTTGCCTTTTCCTCTCTTTGGAACACACTAACTTTTAAATACAATGAAAAGGAACAAAATCATCAAAGCAAAAGAAAAGTGTTTCTTAGTAAGGATTCAGCTGAGCTGGGGATGTCTCCCTCCCTGAGAGCCAAGCGCACACACACACACCCTCTGAGAAAATGGCAATCTTTGTATCCCCTTTGTACCCGGCTGGGGCGGTCCCTGTGCCCTTTGCCATTGGATGGCTACTCACGAGCTTCCATTCTCTACTGAGCACCAACTTTTCTGTCCCCTCCCTTCTCGTCCTCCTTCCCTTTGGTCAGGTCTTCTACCCTGTCCCTCTCACTGTGACACTCAACAAACCAACCTGAACAAATGCAAACCACAAATAACACACAGAACCAACAAATTCCATTATTTTGCTTAATAACCTTTTGGCTTCAGCCAAGTGTCACCTCATCTCTCACACCTCCTCTGGTCCTGTGCTCTTCTTACAGATGTCTAAGTTGTAGAGCAAAAAAGATATTTGCAGTTGTGTGGGCCTCGGTTTCCCTGTCTCAGAGTAAAAGACATCCCAAATCCTTTCCCATGGAGTCTCCTGTAAATTCATGGGTTTTGCTTACTCCATGAGTGCTCAGTCAGTGCCCCAGAGCTCTGTGACAACATGGGCACAGGGCTGTGTTTCAGGAAAGTGCTGCCTGGCATTCTGGAGAAAGAAACCTGGAGAAATCCATGCCAGAAGAGCAGCTTGGCTTGAGCCTGCTCTGTGTGGCCCAGCAGCTGTGGATCAGCTCAGAGCAGAGGTGGGGGAGCCACTGTTTGCCCAGTGTGGGCTGGGCAGACGTGCTCCCCCAGAGTCTGTACTTCACTGGGGATCAGTGGAAGATTCTCCTGCATGAACCTTCCTCCCAGCAGCTGAAGCTCTCCCTGCTCTCTCTCCTCTCCAGCTGCCGTCAGCTGCCCCAAAACAGAGCTGGTTTGGGGTTTCCCCACCAGAGCTGGTATTTCAGAACTTGGTCGCTCGGGAGGTCTCTGAAATGGTGCTGTCTCTCATGAATAAGGACAAGGTAAGTGCTGGCACGCGAAGCTTTAACACTGTGCTGGAAGAGGAGAGTGCTGTCATTCCCTCAGTGTAGAGCAAAGCAAGTTATGTGCTGGAGCACATGCAGAAGAAAATGTCTCAGCACCTTCTTCTGCAAGATGGTGGAAATCTTCCTGCTGGGAACTGTCCCCAGATTTTGGCCAGGCGTTGATGGTGTCTATCCCAAAGGAGTTTCCTTCTCTTGAAAGCTCTGGATTGACAGGAATGTTGAGGGCTGTACAGTTCTTACCTGCTCTCATGCTTGGCCTTGGGTCTATAGCACACCCTGGGTGTCCTTGGTTAATCTTGGCTCCTGGTAGGAATCTCTGCCTCTGTCAGCCAGTTTGGCTCCCTTTGTGCAGCTCACAGGCAAAGCTCAGGGGCTGAGCCTTCTGCACTTTATGCTGGAATCACTTCTCACTAATGGCATTGGCCCTGCAGGAACCCTGTTCTGCAAGAGCCCTGCAATCAGAGTGATGGAGCAGAAGCAGTGAGAGGCCTTTAGGTGCCACTTGAGGCTCCTGCTCAGCTTCCTCCAGCTCTGCTCATCTTTTCCAAAAGCAACACGGTGCGCTGCTTTCCCTTTGCAGAAGCACAGCACATCCACAGCCATGTGCTCCTGGAGGTTTCCACCTTCAGCTGAAGAAATTGGGATTGTTTTGCAGTTTCCCAAGAGAGCTGAGAGGGAAACAGTTGAAAAATGTCAGTTGTGTTCCACTGTAAAGAGGAAAACTTGAGACCATTTGAATTTCAGTCAGGGAAACATTTTCTCAAGTGAGGCTTGTGCCAAGAGTGGGCTGGTGGGAGGAGACAAGAGGGAGTCCAAATCATCTGGTTTAGACTTTTGGAGAGCATTTTGGTGCTCAGGGGTTGATGATATCAGTGTGCTAGAAAATGCATGTGTGCTCTGTCTGTGAGCCCCAGAGGGCAGAACCTGGCCTGCTGGCTGCAGGCAGGAATGCCCGGCAGCCCAGCTTGCCTGTACAGGCAGCAGGAAGCCCTGGAGAGCCAAGATTGGCTTTGCATACTGGAACCACACTGTCAGTCAGTGCTGGTCCTGTTTCTCCAGGCAGAAAATGCCTCTGAAGCCCCATGGTCAATAGACACGGCCTGTCTGTGTTTCTGTCACTTTTGGCAAGCTGGTTGCTCTCATGGTTTTATGATTCTTCCTTGCTGCTTTACTGCCCATTTAAATTCTCTTTGCCATCTCCTTGTTTTAGGGATTGTCTTGCTGTGTTCATTCCTTCTTTTGCTTTTCAGGTTTGCTTTTATTCCCAGTAAGACCACAGTGTTTGGTCTCCTGTCTTGCTGCTCTGCCTGCCTGACTCTATCCCCAGAAAGTCCCTACCCAAACCTGCTCTGCCAGAAGGGAATTTCTTCCTTGCCCCACAGTAATGTGCTGGTTTGCTTTTAGGTAGCACATTCCCCCTCTGGAACATGACAACTTCATGGCTGTGTGCAGGCAGAAGCCAGCAGGTTTTTGGCCTTGTTGAATACGCAGGTGACTTGGTTCAGGTGCTGTGTCTCCATCCTGCTGGTGCTGACCTGCTCAGCCCTTCCTTCCCAGCAGGCACTGCCCTATGGCCCTGGCCAAATGCTGGAGCCAGAGAGAAGGGATTCAAGTTCAGCCTTGTGAATGATGTGCCTGTGCCTGCTCAGCTGAAAGTGCTTTGGAAAAGGGTCAAGGGAGGGATGTTAGCAGGGCATGGACAGGTCTCCTCTCGTCCTGTTTCCACAAGTGGCAAAATGATAATTTCATGTCTTTGCTGCAGTTTCTTCACGTGGTGAAGGTCTCCATGGAGAGCTCACCTTACTTCCAGCTGGTGAGCTCCAGCGATGCGTACCGTGCTGTGCCGCCGGGCGCCTCTGCCCCTGTGCGCATCCGCTTCACCCCCAGCAAGAACCAGGTGAGGCTGGAGGAGCCAAAGCACACAATGATCTCCACAGCCATTGTTTTCCCTGCACTCTGCTTCCAGCCCATTGCATGCTGTGAGCTGGGCTCCAGGCGTGGGCAGGCAGCCTGCAGCCAGTCACACCTTGGCACTGCTGGCAGGCACTGCAGCCAGGCCTGACAGGCTCTGCTTCCCCTCCCTGCACATTCCTGAGCATTGCCAAGGGAAGATGCACAGGAAACAGGATGAAAATGACAGAGGGCTGTTGATAGATGTTGGGCCATCTCTAGGTCCAGTGGAAGGGGTATCATTCTGATGGAAAACACCAGAGGAACAAAGAGGTCAGAGAGCTTTCCTCCTTCCTGGACTGCCAACAGCTTCCCTGCGTGCCCCTGGGCTGGAGCAAAGCCGGTGCTTTTTCAGCCCCTCTGTTGTGCAGCCTCACAGCTGTGCTGTCCCAGAGCACAAGTGAGCATGGCACAGGTGCAGGGCCAGGGCAGAGGACGTGCTGTGCCCGTGAGCCCGGCCTGGCACAGGCACACTGGGCTCTGGGTGCCCTTGGTCAGCAGGAGGTTGCTGAGCTGCAGGGGACTTGGACACCTGCCTGAAGGAGCTGGTGTAGGGCAGGTACAAGCTGCAGGCAGAGCTGTGAGCCCAGAGCCCGTGGCAGTGACACTGCTGGGGCTCTGTCTTCATGCCTGTCGCTGTGCTTGCTCTGTCAGCTGGCACCCATTCCGTGCCAAAGGTGCTTTTGTGGGGAGGTTTGAACAGCAGTGCTGAGGCCCTGGCAAGTCTGATCTCAGTGCTGGGATCTGGAGGGTTCATGTTCTGATCTGGAGGCTTGTTCATATAGAAGGGTTGAGGGCATGGCATGGAAGGGAGGAAGCCTGGCAGGGAAACAGAGGCCCTTTCCAACAGCATCCTGCTACCTCTTGGCTCTGTTCTTCTCCTGACTTGGTTGGACAGGCAAAGTTAGAGGGGAGTTGTGAGCCAACCGATGTTTCTGCACCAAGCCAGAGGTGCAGGATGTCTTTGGGTGCAGCTGTTTTGTCCTCTTCCTTTTGCTGCTTAGAGTCAGTTGAACACTTTGTCCTATTCTCAGACAGTGGGAATATAGAAGCCTAAAGAGCAATGTCCTGTGTTCCCCAGCTCCATGTTGCTTAGAAGGGGCTTAGGAATTCTTTAACATCATTAAAGTTTAGAGTAAAAATGATGGTGGCCTAGGGCTGTTATCTGTATGACTCAAGTGACACAAGAGCTGAATGCCACTGAGACAGATTTTGCAAAGTGCACTGGTGCCTTTAAAATGTGACATAGTAGTAGAACTTAGTGTTCATTTGAGGGTGCAATAGGTAAATGGATGCTCTTGAAGGGGTATAGGAAATGGTTTTTCTTCTGCCATGGGGATGGGACTAAATGTCCTGTGCTGAGCCAGTCTCTTTTCTTGCAGGATTATTGCCACGAGCTTGTGTGCCTCACTGCAAGGGAAAGGATCGTTGTGCCAATTCGGGCCATTGGTGCCCAAGCTGTGCTAGACTTCCCTGCCCAGCTGGACTTCTCCAAGTGTCCAGTCAAGGTCAGCACCCAGCAGTCTCGGCTGGTGTGCAATGTTGGTGCCCGGGCAGCTCGGTACCAGCTGAGCACCCAGAGGTGAGGCAGCTCATCTGTCCCTGTGCAAACAGCTTTGGGTGAGAGCAGAGTTGGGAAAGAGCTACAGAAGGAACCAAGCAGCAGATCTGCTGCCCTGCAGCCTGGCTGGAAGTGAGCAGGATGGAAGGCATCTGCTCTTGCTTTCAGTGGCCTTGGAGCTTTCTGTGTCCCAGATTTCCTGGAGGCTGCTGGAACATGTTGGGAGCTGGCTTGCACCCTGCTGAGTACAAGCAGCTTCTGAAATGCTTCCTCAGCACTGTCAGCCAAACAGAGCCATTCTCTGGGAGGCCACAGGCACGTGGCTTTGCAGTGGTCCTGGAGGGGACCTCTGGAAATCATATGAGGAAACATACTGCTCAAAGCAAGAGCAGTGTCTGGAGATTGCAAGGTGCCATTGGAAGATCTGGACCTGTCTTTAGATGCCATACAAGAAAACAAACATGTCAATGGACCTAGTTATAAAAGCAGAAGAAAACAACCTTTTAAAACCCGCTCCATACCTTACCTTTACTGCCTGTCAGGTGCAGTAGTGATTCATTGAGAGGATGGATCTAACAGGATGAGAAGTGTCTTAAGGAGCAGCTCACAATTAACAGAGAAAAGCCCAAAATTTAGCTTTCCAGGCCTATGTCTTGGCAGTGATTTTCCTTTGGTTCTTACAGTGTCAGGGATGTCTCCTTCACAGCTCTTCTAGCTGTGGGCACAGGGAACAGTTTAGTGATGTTGGCTGAAATTCAGAGGAGTTAAGTTTAGCTGTGGTGCTTGTGTCTTTGGGTCTTGGGGAGCCAGGTGTGTGTGAGAGATGAGTGCTACAGCAGGAACAGAGGAGTCTGGTGAGTACAGCCCAGGGATGGAGGAGATGTGGGGGCTGATTTGCACTCAGTTTTCCAGTCCTGACAGCTGAGTCCTGAACTTGGCTGGGTCCTCTTCTCCTGATAATTTGAATAGAAGAATACACCTTCTTTCTCAGGCAAGCCCTGAAGTCATCCCTGGAATGTTATTCCCATCCTGCCACCCGAAGGCAGGAGCATGTAACATGGGGCAGGAGTGGGAAGGGAAGGGAATGGAATGGAAGGTAGTGCTGAAGCATGGCCAGGGATTCTCCTAACTGGCAGCTTCTCTATTGCGGTGGAATTTCTGGCCAAAGACTAAGAACAGAATGCTGTGCCTTGCCCCCAGCAGGCCCTGATCCCCCCAGCCCCAGCAGAGCTGCAGCAGTGCTGGCATCAGCCCCGGGGCAGATGCAGGAGCACGAGCACTGATCTGGCTCTGGGGCTGCTGGGGCCTTGTCTTTCCTCTCCCCCCTCCAAAGTCTCACGTCCAGCACATAAACATTGCTGGCCCAAGGCTTCTCCATCAGCCAGCAGTGATGTTCTCACCAGTGGCAATGGGAACAGGTCAGCCCATAATTACAGCAAGAGGTCCCTAATGAGCAGAACCTGAAGCGAGTTGATCAGCTGTTACTACTGACATGAACAAAGTTCAGCTTGGCGGATGTTCTCTTTGTTTTTGTGTGTGATGCATTCATCAGCAAAGTCCCCAGAACACATTTGAAGTGACAGATTGACCAGCAACAAAGCACCAAGGCCAGGAACTTTTGTTTCCTCACTGGGGCTGTAGAAGGGCACAAAGCCCAGCAGCTGCTGGGCAGAAGCACATTTCCCCTGAGCTGTCCCTGAGCATCAAAGCACAGAGTCTTGTGTTTGTCAGGCAAGAGCTGTTTACCTGGTGACTAAATCCTGATTGCTCCTGTTAAATCCAAAGTGCACCAACACATCTGCATCATTATTTCCAACACATTGCACAGAGTTTCTCTGCTGGGCCAAGCAAACAGTTACCAGCCTGCATGACAGCCCAGAGTCCCAGACTGCATTGCTGGTAAACACACAGAAACCTCCGGTTCTGCCTCCTTGATGTGCTCCTGCTCATGATGCTTCATTTAGCTGGGATTGGACCCTTCAGACTGTAAATGGCATCATCCTATTGGGTTTCCATGTCACTGTATTGCTCTAATCTGCATTTGCACTCTTTCAGAGTTTTGATTGCTCCTTTTCTTAGAGCAGCTTTCATTGAAATGCTTAGAAAAGTTGCCCCTTTTAGGCTAAATCACGATGATTTCAAGGTAAAATAAACCAAAGAAGCACACTGCAAATGCAACAGGAACTATTCCTTGGTCTTCAGGGAAAAGTTCCTTCTCCTTGTCTGATTCCTAGGGTGTAATCTCCCAGGACAGGGAGTGCCCTAACATTTTCATCTCTTGAGATGAGTTTTATAGGCAGCAGGAAAAGAGCAATTCCTGAGGCAGTCAGTGTCAAGTTGTTCATGCAAATAGCTCTGAACCCTCTCTGTGCTTTTCACAAACCATTCTCTGATGGGATTGCATGCAGTGGGAGCCTTGAGGCTCATTGCAGAGAGCTGGATGCAGAGTATGGGGAGCTGAGGTCATTTTACCCCCAGGATCTTGTGAGGGCTGGATCTTGTCAGCAGAGGCTCAGTGGCTGTTTGTGATCCTGTCTGTTCTGTCTCTTGTGCTGCCTGTGCTTGGTTTGCTCCCTGCTTGGCCAAGGGCGCTGCAGGGAGCTGCAGTGCAGCAGGAATCTCATGGCCAGGTGTCGCCCAGGCCTGACCCCTCTCTCTGTGTTGCAGTCCTTTCTCCGTGGTGCCGGCCACAGGAGCTCTGGGCGCTGGTGACACCGTGCAGGTGACAGTGGCATTTCACCCGCTGGCCAGCGGTGCCCATTGCGGCTCCCTGGCCGTGTGCTGCAGCTCAGGTGAGTGCTGGGCCCTGCAGGGCACAGGACAGTTCTGCACATGGCTGCCTGCTGTCCATCCCCTGCATTCCCTCCACAGGTGCCTGCCCTGTTCACCTTTACCCCAAAGCAAACTGAGAACTCCTTGGTGTTTAGGGGCTTGAGAAAGGCAAAGATTTTTGACTGCTGTTTTGCTGGGACTTGCTGAGTGGAGGAAGGAGGAACTCTGATTCTCCACTCCCATGTGGCTATGCCTGGGTGAAGTTTTATTTGATTCCTGGGCAGTGCTGTAGGTGAGGTCTCCATCAGACTCTCTCCAACGCAATGCGTTTCTTGCACACCTCTGTCCCATATGCTGCTTCTCCACTGGCTTGCCACAGACCCTTTTTCTATGTGGCCCTTACACATAGATGTAGTTTCTGCCTAATAACATTTTCAGGCCCTCAAGTTCCTTTTTTGTGTCGAATCAAAACAAATTTTTCCCTGTCCCCATTTCCCAGGCTGTTCAAGCTGTTACAAACCTCTCACATCTATCTCCCATTTGATTTCTAGACTGAGGGATCCCATTCAGTCCTAATGTAGAAACTGCTCTGTACTCACTGATCTTTTTTTTGTCCCTTTCTTATTTGATTTGCAATGCTCCAACTTTGTTTTTCAGATCAGAACAGTATAAAATATTTAAAGACTGATGTGGCTGTGGGTTTGGACAGGGAGATGACTTTCATGGTGCTCATTCTGTAGTGGTTTGTCACATTGCAGAGCCAGGCTGGTTGTGTTTCCTCACCTGTGTCCCCTCCTGCTGTGGGCTGTCACTTCACTTGTTCCTCTGGGCCTCCTTTTGCTGCCCACCTGCCCCCAGGCATATTTGCTGGTCAGCAAGAAGGGATCCAAGGGATCAGGAGAGACAGGAGTCTCCTGGGATGCCTGGCGAGAGCCTGGGCAAGGCAGGACTGAGCAGGGCTCCTCAGCCCTGTCACGTGAAGGACTTGGATGCAGAAATCCTGGTGATCTGAGTGGGTCACTGGAGCACATGGACCAATCTCCCTGTCCATCCTGTCACCTTGGGGCCAAATCTCTACAAACACCCTCAGAAATAAGGTGTTTTAGGAGGTGCCCAGGACATCCTCACGCTGTACACACAGAGCTGAAGGATGTGATCAATGGAGTGGTCCACAGAACTGCTCCTTCAGCGCAAAACTGGGACACTTTCTTCTGTGCCCTGTGCCTTGCTCTGTTCCTTGTGCTTCCATCAGCCAGTGAGCTTAGCAAAGACTCCCCTTTGCTTTGTTCCAGGTGAAGAAAGAATCCACACAAAGCTCCAGGGAGAAGCTGTAGATGTCAACGTTGGGCTGAGCACAAATTCCGTGGAGCTTGACAAGACTTTCACCACCATGTCAAGCCACAGAACCCTGTTCATTGAAAACAGGAGTAACATCACAGCCCACTTCCAGTGGAAGGCCTTTGCTACTGAGGAAGAAGAGAATGAAGAGAAGAGGAGGTTGGTTTGAAAGATGCATTTCAGTGAGATACAGGCCCAAGACTGAGCTAACATGTGGCCTCAGGGGATGTTGGTGCTTTTGAATGGTTTAGGCCAAGTAAACCATGCCTGGCACTGGGGTGTGTGTCCCTGGGCTTCAGGAGCTCAGCACTCAGCATTCCAGGTCATTTATACTCCAACCAGGGATGGCATTTTGGGAAGGAAAGGTTGATTGTGATGACTGGATTTCCTCAGGTCCTAATTGGGCTCTTGTCTCTCTTCTCTTCTTTCTACATGACCTGGCAACATCCTTAAACATTTCCTGAGTTGCCAGTCCCTCTTTCCAAAGGTGATACACCCTCTTTTTTCCCCTTAGTTCCTTCAAAAGCTCCTTGCCCATGCGGGCTGGTTGTGTGTCCCTGTACTGCTGTCAGAGAGGTTTTGAGCTCTCAGAGCAGAGAGGATTTTTTGTGAGAGAAGATAGTGCAGGATCCTTTCCCTCTCAGGACATTCTAGTGCCATGCACTGGGATGGGATCCAAAAAGCTCTGGCTCATGAAAAGGTCTCTCCAGGAGTTTGCTGTCTCCCTCCTGCACAACCAAGTTCCTTCCCCTCTCAGAGCCTCTGTTTTCATGCATATTGCATATAAAAACTTGAATGTCCCTGAAGGGATTCGGTGCCTGAATTCATCAATTTCCTGTGGAAGTGCTCTGGGATGCTCCTGTGAAAGGCAGAGTAGGGAACCGGGTAGGTCCAAAATGGAAGAAACAAAGAGTGATGCTGGTAACACGTAGCTGCAAGCCAGCTTTGTCTCCCCTTGCCAGGGAAATGCTGCAGTGGGTGCTCTGTGATCTTTCTGTGCCCCCCCAAGCAGCTGAGTGGGAGGAAAAGCCACTTGAAATGGCTGGTAGATTCTCCCTCAGCTGTGGCAGAGGCTTTGAGGCAGGAGGTTCTCTGGAGGGATGCTGGCTTTGGAAACCTCTGCTGAGCTTGCAAGTGTGGAGTGAAACTCCCTGCTGGGCCAGGGAACAGCAAGTTGTCCTCTGATCCCTGTGGGACCCTCGTGGCTTGGGCTCAGCCTTTGCTGGGGAGCTGCTGCTGCTCCTCCTCAAGTGCTTTGCTCTCCTGCGCTCACACTTCTCTCTGCAAATCTGTGGCTCATGAAACCATCTGCTGGCCTTGTCTCTCCCTGGGGCTGCAGGAAGTGTTTGCTGTGGCTGCCGAAAGAGGTGTCCCAGGAAAACTTCCCAGAGGAGAAAGAAATGGAGAAGGTGAAGGGCTCTTGTGGAGATCACAGTGCCCTCCTGAGCAGCATGGTCCAGGAGAAGATGGCAAAGGTGCAAGAAGACCCCATGCTGTTCTCTGATGACATTTTTTTCATTGAGCCAATGGTAAGTGATAGCTGAGAACATTCTCTTCCTCCTTCTCTTCCGCCTCCTCCTCCTCCTCCCACCCACCCTACTCCCTACACCCACCCCTTCTCTGGCTGCGGTCACTGGGCAGATCCTCAGCTGCGCCCATGTGCTGGCAGGGAGGACATGGAGTTTCTGGTGTGGCTGCAGGGCTCGCTGCTGAAAGCATTTGTGCCCTGCAGGCTCCAGGCAGGGCTGGGAGCCTGACAAAGCCCAGCTCTGCTGCCAGGCTGGAGCTCAAGGCACTGCCTGCGTGTCCTGTCAGTGTCCCAGGGAGCAGTTCTTGTAGACAGGGGCTCCCCCCACACGTGGGGCTCAGCAGAGGCTGTTGGAGCACTGCCAGCTCACACACTGACCTGGAGCTTGCAATTGTTCCCTGGCAAAAGGAGGCCAAATTCAGCCCAAGGTTAATGACAGAAATGCTAATCCCCTCCTGTAACCATGCCTTGCACTATTTCTGAGTGTCCCTTCCAGCATCATCTGTGAGCCTGGACACAAGGGTGGAAGGTTGAAATGGACCTTTGGAGTTGTCCTGCACACAGGGACAGAAAACCTTTTCCTTTTCTGGTGATGCAAGCAAACTGCCAAATGCTGCCATCAACCAGAGCCTTGATTCTGAGTACTGGCATTGTGAGAGATGATGAATGCCTGGTGTGTGCACAGTGCAACATCCCTTCTCATCTTGGAGTAAACCCTAGAGTAATGCCAGCCTCTGCTGTCTTTCAATACAGGTTAAACTAATATTTTTATTTCCAAGGACGGGGATCATGTTCTCTTCTTGGTTACTCCTATGGCCCATCTAAGGCCAAGAGCCAGCAGGGCACAGTGGCAGTTGCATCCCACTGTAGCTGACAGCAGCATGATGTGCCCAAGAGCTTGTGTCAGAGCAGCAGGAATATTGTGGAGAGTGGGAGCTGATCAGCTGAGCATTGAGAGCTGTGTTGGGCTGGGTTTGGAGTGTTTCCTTGGCTCCTTGTGTTGTTCACTCATCACTGATGCTCTAAACAAAGGCTTACAGGAGGGTGGTGAAAACAAGCAATGTGAAGTTTGCAAAGCAATGTTTTGCTGTCTCTTTCTGCTGTAGGAGGGAGAAATCGGGCCAAATTGTTCAGCTGAAATCAAGGTGACCTTAAAACCCCTGGAAGCACTGGAGTATGGAAGTGTGGCTTACTGCAGCATCTCAGGTGCAGCTCCTTTGCCCTGCCTCTCTCCCCCTCAGTGAAGCCATGGTGCCAGCCTGAGCCCGCTGGGCTCCCATGGAAGTGCTGGGAAGAGTCCCTGGTCAGCAGGGCAGTGCTGGCACATCCCCCCTGGCCCTGCAGCTCCCAGGGAGTCTCCCGTGCCAGGCCAGGGCTCAGAATGCTGTGTGTGCCTGAGTGATCCCAGAACAGCCCAGGCAGTGCAGGGAGAGGTTTTCATGCCATGGCTTTGCCAGCATTCCCTCAAAGGCCAGAGAGCTCCAGAGCAGAACAGCTTTAGTGAACAAGCACTCAGCCCCTGCAGGCCCCTGGCCTCCAGGATGGCTCCATTTGCCATGGATCCATCATCAGGAAGCAGGAGCTGAGTTAGAAATGGGCTCCCTGAGCCTGGATCACCTCCCAGTGCCCAGACAGCAGCAGAGCAGAGGGGGCTGAGCCCCCCTGAGCCCGGGCTGTTGGTAGAGGGAGCAGCCTTGGCCAGCAGCTGCTTCTCTCCCTGTGTGGCAGTTGTCACCTTGCAGCTCTCAGTCTGTGGCAATAGAACACAGTGCTGAGTGTCACAAGGGGAGCACTTGGGCAACAAAGTCCTGTGCTCCTGGGCCAGGGAGTTTGGGAATTGCCAAACTCTGTAGGAGTTTTGTGCCTGCACTGAATGGATTTCAAAGCTCCTCTAGGTGCATGGGAAGGAAAGCACAGAATCACAGTATGGTAAGGATGGAATGGACCTTAAAGATCATCTAGTCCCAAGGCCCCTGCCATGGGCAGGGACAACTCCCTCTAGAGCAGGGTGCTCCAAGCCCCATCCAGCCTGGCTTGGAACACTTTCAGGGCTGGAACCTCCACAACATCCCTGGGGAACCTGCTCCAGTGCCTCACCACCCTCACAGGGAAAATTTCTTCCCTAATATCTCACCTAAATCTCCTTTCTCTCCATTTCTACCCGTAACTCCATGGCCTGTCACTACAGGCACCAGAGATGTTTTAAACTCAGCAAACTGGTGGCTCAAATTGGAAAGCAGCCCAGGAAATGGGTTAGAAATTGCAAGTCAGCCTCAGGGGATATGTCCTGAGGGAAGAGAAGGGTGCATATCTTCTCCTGCAGCATCAGGAGCTGGTTGCATCCAGCTCAGAGTCGGGGACTAGCACTGAGGCAGCCTGGAAAATGCAGTGGAGCAGAGGGAATGATTGTACTGCAATGGACATCTCTCCCCAGGCTGTGAGAGCAGGCTGCCCCTGCAGCTCAGAGGGGAAGGCCAAGGACCCTTGGTTGAACTCAGCTCTCCTACCCTGAACCTTGGGAACGTTTTCGTCAACACCCCCGATGTCTATGAGGTGAGCAGCAGGGCTTGGGATGGATGCTGATGGCTCCTGAGGCAGCAGCAAGCCTGGTGCAGCTGTGGAATTGCTGCCAACCTGTCAGCAGTGAGCAGGGAATATTTGATGGACTGCTGAAATCTGGGGGGTCACAAAGGTGTGTCAGTTGTTCCTGAAGCCCCAGTCCCTGCTTTTGGGCAGCCTTCCTTAGGGATCAGCTGGGAGGCTTCCTGCAAAACAACCCCTTGGCCGATGAAACCATCACTGGCTCCTAAGGTTGCATGTTCAGAGGCTTTTGTGGCAGTGCCAGACACAAGGCACCTTTGGACTGGGCTCTGCAGAAGCAGCTGCAGCAAACTGGCTGCCTTTGAGCTTCAGCCCACTGCCAACAGCTCCCAGCCAAGTGTCTGCTGCTTATTGCTGCAATCACAGGAAATCCTTGGGAGTTCTCTCCCTTGCTGACCAGTCCCTCACCACACTTCAGCCTCGGTGCGTCTCTGGCTCTAGAAAGAGAAAAGTGTTCCTGGGAATAAAGCAAAGGGGTTTTCTATCTCTTTGCCTCCCCCCCAGTAGAGTCAAGCTTGCAAAAACTTCATGAGGCACAGCATCATGGCAGACAATTTTAAAATCTTGGCTGTGGATGGGAAAGACGCTGAGTTTTCTCACCAAAAGATGGTGCTGTCTGTACGTTTTGATGCTGATGCCTCATTCTCAATGTATTGTTTTCATGGTCTGGGAAAAGGTGAATGAGCAGATGGTGCTGTTGGAGCTGTGCTCACTGGGGCAGCAGCAGCTCTGGGGTGATTCCCTATGCAGCTGCAATCAGCCCACGTTGCTCTCAGGGCCAGCTCTCAATGCGCTTGGTGCTGCTGAGAAGAGGGGCACTGCTCTGTGTCCATGGGATAAGCCCAGGGTGACTGCAGTTCTGTGGAGTTGCCACTGCTCCGCATGAAAGCCCAAAGGCAGAGGTTGTCCTGTTGAATCTTTGTACTTCTGCCCTTCGGCAGCACAAAGCATCTTCTGCCTTTTCTGGGTGTTCATTGCATCATTAGACAATTACTCACAAGAAGGGAAGATTCCACACGTATTTCCATTTTGCTTTCTTGCTGCTGCAGGTGAAACTGATGAACCAAGGAGCTATTGATGCACCCTTCACCTGTCTCCCTTCAGCCACCAACATGGGTTTGTGTTTCAAGTTTGCCCCCGAGGAGGGCATCATTGCAGCAGGTGGGAGCCAGAGTGTGCAGGTCTCCTTCAGTGCCACCGTGCTGGGGAGCTTTGAGGAGGAGTTCCAGTTCAGTGTGGCTGGATCTCCTGTGCCTGCCATCCTGACCATCAAGTAAGGACCCTGGGAGCTGGGTGGGCACATCTGTAGCTGTCTCTGGGACATCCCCCACCTACCTCCTTTTGGGGTGGAGCAGAGGAAAAAGGTGTTTCCTGAGGTGTGAATCTCTGCTCTGCTGCTGGCATTGCTTTAGTGTGAGGCTGCCTGCTGCCCTGTGTGGTAGCTGGGAGCTGGAATGACTCCTCCCTGCAGAGATCTCCCTGTGCCTTGGGCCATGGCAGGAAGTGGGATGGATCAGCTTTGGGCAGCAGCTGCTCTGGGATGTCCCACCTGAACACCCAGCAAGGCCCCCAGGGCTTTGCAGATGGGCCAGCCTGGCTGATCCTGCTGCAGCAGCAGGGTTTGTAAAACCTTGTGTGAATAATCCATGCCAGATGGGCAGCAGCAGCCTCAGCTCACTTCTCATGGCCATGCTGTGGGGCACAAGCTGTGCTCCCAGCTCCTGTGCCCAGAGGGCTCTGGTGCCTCCTTTGCACAGCCAGCAAAGGGCTGATGTGGGAGTCAGGAACTGTGCAGCAGGAACTGTGCCAAGGACTGGGGCACCATCCCGTGGGCTGGTGCCATGGCAAGAGACAATCCTGGCCCAGCCAAAGGGAGAAGGGCGGATCATAGGGGAGGCAGAGCTCAGTGCTCAGCACCACAGCAGCGTGAGGCCTTTCCCTGCCAGCCTGAGCCATGTGCTGCAGGATAATGCAGTGGAAGCCGGAGAGCTGATGCTGGCTGCTCTGCAGCTTTGGAGCTGGGCTGCTGCTTTTGGGAGGCACTGGCTCAAGGCAGTGAAGAAATGAAAACAATCTGCACTGGATGATACCAATGAGATAATGGAGATGGTGAAGAGGAACAAGGAAGTTATTCCTTAGCAACAGAAAAGTGGTGAGCAGGTGCGCCCATAGTGGAAAAACATTGACGCTGCCTTTGTTTTTGGAGGAA
This sequence comes from Melozone crissalis, assembly GCF_028551555.1. NCBI lineage: Eukaryota > Metazoa > Chordata > Aves > Passeriformes > Passerellidae > Melozone > Melozone crissalis. Next base: position 3,123,962 of record NW_026535821.1, read on the forward strand.
AAGTGCTGCTTTTTTCATTTGGAAATCAAGAGGTAACCTTTCACCATCAAATAATTGATTCTCCTCTGTCCCTCCCCCAAAGTGGCCATGGGGTGTTTCTGCATAAGCAGCTTGCTCCTTGAGCAAGGGCAGGTGTCTCTTGTTGAGATGTGCAGAGCAGAGCCAGGGGCAGTCCTGTGAATACAATAGAGGACACAGTTCACTGGTTCTTGATTTTGAACCAAAAGGCAGAGTGGGCACTGATTGGATCAACCATGAAATCAACTGGTGAATGTTGTGCAGCTTCAAGTGCTGATTTCAGTGGATGTTGGTGGCTTTTGGAGTGTGTCTGCTGAGTTCAAGGACAGGTGAGGTGCTGTGCTAGATTCAGGACAGCCAAGTTTGGTTGTTGAAGCTCTTGCTCTTGGCTGTGCCAGCTGGTGCACTGCTGACAAGCTGGTCCTTTCCTCTAGGATTCATCTGTGCCCTGGGTAGAACTGTTGCTGCTCTTTTCAGAGGATGTTTGGGAATGTCCTGGACTCGTGTCTCAGAGCAGTGTCTGTAATGATTGTGTGGGTCAAACTCTCTTGAGAAAGCTCCTCCATGGGAACAGCAGTTGCAGCTCAGAAGGAGCAAAGCAGGGAAGCTGTGGCTGGAAGAGCAGCTTACAGAAGTTTGTGGGGACACCTTGATGTCCATGCCATTGCAGATGGGGAAACTGAGGCACAGAGCCATGTCTGGGTGTGTGTTCAGGGTCCTTCATGGGACCCCCAGCAACCCGGGGGCTTCTCCTGCCTGCCCTGTGCCCAGAGCCCATCAGGGACTGTTGGCTGCTGCCCCTTGGCTTGAGCTGCCTCCTGTGCCCAGGGCCCTGTGCTGAGCACACGGGGCTGTGTTGGTTGGAAACCCAGGGTGCCCTGAGCCCGGGTTTTGTGCCCCCGAGCCACGACAGCCGCACCTTTGCAATGCCTTTAACTGAGCCATTGCGTGCTCTGTCCTCGGCCTGCAGGGGCAGCGTCACTGCACCGAGTTTACACTTCGATCTCGCTGAGCTCGACTTCGGGGACATCTCCTTTGGTGAGTGTTCCCTGGGCTGGGACACAGCCTCAGGGATGTGTGCCTTCCAACAGAAAAGCACCCCTCACTCCTGCCCTGCCCCAGCAGACTCTTCAGTCTGTGAACTGCAGGGCTGCTGCTGCTGCTGCCTCAGGGGGCATTTTGCCATTGTGAGATCCCATGGAAGCAAGGAATAGAAAGGCAGTATTGTCTGGTGTCTCTGTGCTGCTTTAAAGGACAGATGTCTGCCAAGGAAGGTGGGAATCTTGCTGCAATGGAAAATTGAGCCCCTCCCTCCAAATGATTATCCCTTTGAAATGACAGGGCTCCCAGGCAAAACTGTGGGAAAAGGAATAACAGTTCTTTGCTAGACTATCTCAGGAGAGCACAGACAAGAAGGCAAGAACAGACATTTCCCAGATGCCAAGTCCTGTTTTTCCCCTTTGGTGGAGGTCTGGTCACAGCAGGAGGAGCTGTGGGCTCTGGCAGGGCAGGGATCCCCCCCAGCCGGTGCGGAAAGGGAAGGGAAGGAGGAAATGCTCCTTTTGCAAAGCCCCAGAGGGCAGGGGGATGTGGGCAGTGCCCAGCAGCAGCAGCAGCAGCAGCAGCGGGACAGGCAGGCAGGGTCGGTGCCAGCGCTGAGCTGCAGCCAGGGCAGCCCCGGGCCAAGCACAAACCTCCCGCAGCAGCAGCGGCCAAGCTGCGATCCCCGAGCGGGAGGAAGGGAAGCTCCGCTCCCTGCCCAGCCTCAGCTCCCACTGCACAGCCGCCCATGGCATCATGCCACAACTCCCAAAACCCTCAAGGGAAAAGCCCAGCCCAGGGCCAAAACCCCCCAGAACCCCTATCCCCCTTCCCAGACCAAGGGCAACATTCACGGCCAAGCCTAAACCCAGAACAATGAAGTTCATGAACTTCTGAAGGAAACTCATTGCCTTTTTTGAGCTGCTTCTTCCCCAGCCTGCATCACCACGGAGGCGCTTGTCAAGTTGCCTTTGGAAGGTATGAAACACGAAAGGCAAGAGATGGAAATATGTTTCTGAAGCAGGAGATTGATCCTGCTGAATCCAATTTCTTTCCTAAGGGCTCTTTGGCTGAAGGCAGCTGTTGTATCTTTGCTTCTTTGTAACTCTTGACTGTTGTCTGCATGTGCTGGCCTCAGTCTCCTTGGAGGTTTTGACATCTGGGTTTGTCCTTTTTGTGCCTCTCTTGCCTCCCTGCTGGAGTCCCTGCTGGAGCTGGCAGTGGTCACTTGGATGGGCACAGAGAAGCTCTGGGCTGCAGCTGCAGTTGCTTTTTCTCCCCATCTGTGTCCCAGATGCTCTTGGTGAGCAGGCCTGGGGAGAAGTCTCCTCCCCACAGAGCTGGCCAGCCCAGCCAGATGGGCACTGCAGAGCAGGCTGTGGCTGCTCTGTGGGCTCTGCAGGACATCCCCACCATGAGTGGCTGTATCTCTGGCTTTGCAGGATGGAAAGCAAATCTCAGAGCCTAAGTGTGGTAAACCCTTTCAGGCAGCACTCTCAGTGAGCAGCATGGCTGTGATGTCCCTATTTGTGGGCTGAGGTGGGACCTGGTTCCTAATTGCTAATCTCAAAGCAAGGCTTGGCTGTGCCCCCAGTTGAGTGGGCTCTTAGCTTTCACGTGCTCAGTCTGTTTGGCCCAAAGCAAGAGATGCCTTAAAGATCCTGCAGAGAGAAGCTGCATTAGGGTGCTTTGCATCACGCTCTAGTTCCTGATTCCATCCTCACTTTCTTTTGCTGTAGCTTCTTCTCACTGACAACTCACTGTTCATATGTCTTGAAAAAGGTGGCAGTGTTGGCAGGCTGTGCAGGGAATTGGACAGCTTGAATTCTCAGAGTAAATGCTGGGTCTGGGTGCACACTCATCACTGAGAGAGAACTGGTGCTGGTTTGGGGCAGGTGAGGGAGCTCGTCCCCATCCCAAAGAGAGAAGCTTGCAGTGTTCAGCAGGGCTAGGAGTGGGCATTTTCAAGGCTGCAGTCTGGAATCTGTGTCAAAGGGAACTAAGTGACGATTAATTCCTCACGCAGCTTCTGGGTGAGCTGTAGTTCAGATCATAAAGAGCTCAACTCCAATCCCACTTTGATCCTGCCAGGATCTTGCCCCCAGGATCATGCCCTGCTGGGTGCCTGAATGGATATTTGTGTCCTTGCCCAGGCTTTCCCTACACGCAGCGCTGCCGCCTCACCAACAGCTCCGCGGTGCCCCTGACGTTCCAGCTCCGCATGTCGGACGATGGCACGCAGCCGGCTGTGGACAGCGTGGATCAGATCCGCAGGGACACCGACCCGGCCTGGAGCAAGGGAATCCATTTCCATGTGGAGCCCAGGGAGTTCACCCTGAATCCCAGCCAAGGCACCATCCTCCCCCAGGGACACCAGGACATCGAGGTACGGCAAGAGCCCGGCCACAGCCGCTGCAGCACCAGGGCTGGAGCTGCACTGCAGGGTGGGAGGGCTTTAGCTCTGGTGCCAGCTTGGAGCATCCTGGCACTGAGAGATCTGCACTGCTGGGAGGCCTCTGCTAGCTGGCTTACTCGGGATGTTCCTCAGGGAGCACTGTTTGCTTTCCAAAATCATATGCCTGAGTTCACAGACCTTATGGTCAAGGCCTGAAGCCATTCTTGTGTTTTTGAGAGCGATTGATTTGATTGGAACGGGGCAGAGCAAGGATGAGGGCAGAAGGTGGCTGTTAGAGAGATGTCATTGTATCAAGCAGTGAGCTTTTCTTCGTGGTGTCATTTCCCGCCTCCTGGGGAGCAGAATGATTTGTGTTCACTGCAGGAAGCTCCAGTGGAGACAAAAAAATCTGCAGCCATGTGTAGCGGTTCAAATTTATTGTATTGATTCCTTGTTAAGTGGTTTGTTCTGTGGTACCCCATGTTCTCCCCGAGTTGGTTTACCCCTGGGATTTACCTTCCCTCAAAGCTGTCCCTCATGCCATTCCCTGCCCCTTGTTCCAGCTCTTTCCCTGCCTGTCAAACCCAGCCCCTTTTGTTCCCCAACCTTCTTTGCCAATTTAACCTGGAGCCAATCCCTGTCTGCAATGCCCCTTTGGAATTCCCCTATTCCTGGAGGCCCCATTGGCCCATGTGAGCCATCCTCCCCACCCTCCTACCCAAAGTGGCCCCAGACACTTGATGTAATCCCCTCAATGCTCCCCTGAGGATTCCCTTTTGGCTTGCTGTTTGTATTCACCCCCTGATTTGTGTCTGTACAAAAGCCCTTGCACAGTAGTGTCCAGGGCTCTTTTGGCTTTGATCCTTTTGCTTGGAATAAACCCTTCCTTGTGGAACTTCAAGACAGAGATCCTCCTCCTTTCTCCTCTGCCTGGTCCCGTTGGTGGCTTGTCTCTTGCAGCGTAGAGCAAGAGGCTCTGAGGGTTCTGCCTGTGGTCAATGCCCACCCTGGGGCAGTTCTGAGGATTCTGCCTGTGGTCAATGCCCACTCTGGGGCAGTTCTGAGGGTTCTGCCTTTGGTCAACGCCCACCCTGGGGCAGTTCTGAGAGTTCTGCCTGTGGTCAGTGCCCACCATTGGGCAGTTCTGGTTCTGAGGGTTCGGCCTGTGGTCAATGCCCACCCTGGAGCAGTTCTGAGGGTTCTGCCTGTGGTCAGTGCCCACCATTGGGCAGTTCTGGTTCTGAGGGTTCGGCCTGTGGTCAATGCCCACCCTGGGGCAGTGCCCCACTCCTGGCGTGGGGCTGGAGTTCTCAGAGCCAGCCCGGGCTCGGGCTCTCAGGGCAGCCATGAACTGCCCAGCACCTGCTGGGCCACACTTTGCCCTCAGCCTCCTGCTGTAAAGCTGAACTCATTGTGGTCGAGTCAGATTTCCTCTGCATGGATGTCTTTGTAGTCAGATGAGAAATTGGCCCCTTCATTTGAATGCAGTGGTGCCTGGAGCTGTAGTCTAATGTTTTAATGTAGCTGACCTGTGCCCTGATAGCAAGGTGTGTTTAACAAATCTGGTATTGCCAGAAGGCTTTTGTTACTCTGAGACTGTGCTCTACACATGGAGCAGCAGAAGAATGAAGGCCAAATCCTCCCTCAGAAACTGGAGGTTATCACCTGTGGGTAATGAGCTTCTGTAAGGAAGCATTGACTGTTCTTCTCTTCCACCAGGTGACCCTGTGCTCCAACACGGTGATGGAGTTCTACCGGAGGTTGCTGGTGGACCTGGAGGGTATTGGCAAGGGAGTGGCATCCCTGATCATCACAGCCAGGTACCAGCCCTTGCCTGGCCTCCCGCAGGCACTGCCTTGCCCAGGCTGTGCTGGCTGCAGCTGCCAAGGAGAAGTGCTGCTGAATGCCCTCATGTTGTGCCAGCTGGACACGAGAACAGCAGTGCTTGGGCAGCAGCCCGTGGTGAAAAGCACGTTTGCTCACAGCCCAGCACGGTCCTGGCCCTCTCCTAAAGGCACCAGGAATGATATCATTGATTGGCCTGGTTTTTGGTGCTTGAGGTGGAACAAATTTCCTGAGGGCCTCCTCTCCTCCTGGCTGCAAGATGTGGAGTTGTGCTGGTTGTGAGCACGGTGCATTGGTTTGAGCCACAGCAAGCAGCTCCTGAGAGTCAGGCTCTGGCTCTGTCCATGAGGGCACATGGCAGGGGGGAAGTGGCTCCCAGCAAGAGTGGGGAGGGCAAGGTCTGACAAGGGGAAAGCAGCCCTTGATGTGGCAGGTCAGCTCCAGTTTTTGTCCTTCCCTCTGCTTCCCGTTTTGAGCTTTAATGTCGTCAGAGTTGAGAGCAAAAGTCGTTGTTGCTGCAGCAGAATTCCATGCTGCTGTGCTGCTGTGGGTGTCAGTGTGATGCCCAGAGGGATGCAGCTCCCTGGTGCTGTTCCCTGTGCCAGGCAGAGCCATCCAGGCAGTGCCTGGGCTGCCATTGTGTACAGCAGGTGGAGCTGGGGCCAGGCAGTGCCTGGAGCTGTGCACTGAAGGAGCCAGGGAGCTGCAGGGCTTGGCAGGGGCTGATCAGCCCCTCTGTGGGGCAGCTGCTGTCTCGTGCCCTCCAGGGCTGGGGCAAAGAGCTGAGTTCTCAGGCAGGGCAACAGCACCATGGCAGAGAAGGGAGTCATTTTTACGGAGACCCTGGAGTTGTGTGTTCCTTGAGCCTTAGGGAGCACTGATCCTTGTTGGCAAGGCTCCCCCAGAGCTCGTGGGTCACTGGCACTGTTCCAGGAGTCCTTGCAAGCCTTCTTGGGTAAAGGAGGGGCTGAGGCAGCTGTGGGGCAAAGTGCTCTGCCTGGGGCACTTGGCAGCCTCTGGGTGCTGCCTCTCAGGGTTTGCCTCTCCTTGACAAGACATGTTGGAGTGGGAAGAGGTAGAAGGCAATTTATCCCTGTAGGGCTCTTCAATGTGCATTTGACAGTGACCAATGTGTTCTGCTCCATTTCACAATCTTTGGGGGTAGGCATTCTCCATTCTCTCAGTATCTCTGATTGTTCTGGGGTCATCTCTTTGCCCAGATGTCTCGTTCCTGAGCTCCAAGTGTCCTCCCCAGTGCTGCTGTGTGATGAGTGCCACCTGAAGGTGCCCTACGAGAGGAAGATCCTCATTAGGAATCCCAGCCACCTTCCTGGCTGCTACGGGCTTATTCCCCAGGTTTGGCATCACATCCACCTCCTCCTGTCAAATATTCCTGAGGAGATTATTAGGGGAACAAAGGGTTTGGATAAGACCTTGCTGCTTTCTATTCAGTCTTAAAGATCTGCTGAGAACACGATCCTACCCAAGTGTAAACTTGAGGAGGCAGTTGAAGCTCCTGAAAAAACAGTTGATGTTCTAGTCGTCAGGGTGTTTTCCTGTGGGAGATCTTAGAGGGTTGTGAAAAGCTGCTGCACCCACAGACACCAGTGCCTGTGCTGGCAGCCTCCTTGCAGGATGCCCTGGGAGTGCTAAACCTACAATACTTGCATCTTGTTTGTGCCTTTGACCTTTGTCCTGGGGAGTTTTAAAGGTGTGTGTAAGTTGCTGTTGTGGTGGATGTTAAGGAGCCTGAAGTTTCTTGAGAGGTCCCTCTGAATCTGCGTTTCATTGTGTCCCTTCCAGAAACGCAAGGAGGACTCTGCTGTGCTCTACTCCAGCCCCAAGCCCTGTGGGATTGTGCAGCCCCAGAGCACAGCAGAGATCCCAGTTGTGGTGGCAGTGCAGGCCCTGGGCACTCATCGCACCAACGTTCTCATCGGCGTGTTCGGGGATGAGAGAAACCCCCTGGTGAGGGCAAGGGGAGATGTGAGCCTGTGTGCAGCTGCTCCTGGCAGGGTGCACAGGGACAGGGATTGTGCCGGGGAAAACAGGCACAGGCTGCTGGGGAGAAGGACAGGAGGGATGGAGGCACAAACAGCTCCTGCCTTAGAGGTGGGAATCTCAGTGTCTGACACAGAATGGAGTTGGGCTAAGCTGGAATCCAGGGGCATTTGAGTTCATTATTCTTTCAAATGCTGTTAACTTTGGAAACATCTGTTTGAAAATGTCATCTCTCTGAGTGCAAAAGAGGATCTCAGAAGACTTGTGGGAACCTTGAGCTTTCTGTAAAAAAAAGGAAAGCTGGCATTTGAAGAGTGTTTGCAAGGACTGAAACTTCAATTAAAACATATGGAAATGGCAATGCCAAATTCCCTGGATGGCACGAAATATCTGAACCTGGGCCATCATGGCACTGCCTGTAAATCAGTGAACAGGAAGGAAAGGATATGCAGGCTGTGCCAGGGAGCCTGAAGTTTGACCAAACAGTTGCTTTCAACTATCAGGCTGCTTCCCTTAAAGAGGAGGGTTTCTCCCCACCAGAAGAATCAGTTGTTTAACTGTCAGGCTGGTCTTACCTAGAGATTTCTTGCAAAAATAAAAGCTTTGGGCCAATAATTTTTAGTTTGAAAGGTTCTCTTACCTTAATCCTTTTCAATTTGGAGGTGAACATGTAATTTTCTTTTTCCCCAAAAGCCCAGCATTTCAGCTGGAGAGTGGTAGCTGTCCCTAAAGAAAAAACTTGAGCAGGGTTGAGCTGTTGAAGGTTTTTTAGGTTTGTCTGTTGTGGTTTGTTTTGGGTTTTTTAAAATCTTTCTTGCTTGCTTCCTGGAACAGAGAGCACAATTACGGAGCTCAGGACGGCTGGCAGAAATCTCCCCAAGCCCAAGGCTGGCAGAGCTTGGCAGGATCCCAGCACCACAGCCTGTGTATGTATGGAAGGATGGATGGATGGATGGTTGGATGGGTGGATGGATGGATGGATGGATGGATGGATGGATGGATGGATGGGGAATGCGACCTGAGTCACCTGGGAGGGTTGTAAAATGTCAACCAACCCCCCAGCGGTGTCAGGGGAACATTCCTGATAAATCCCTGGTGGAGCTGCCGAGTTTCTGGCCTTGGGCACTGGGGGGGCTGTGCTGGCTGGGCACAGGCTGGGTCTGCCCCTCGGTGTCTCAAATCTCACCTTTTTGCTGCCTTCTCTGTCTTTTCCTCTCCCACTGTGCTTTTTGCATCCCCACCAGGTGTTAATGCCTGTCCTCTGTAGTTGCTCAATGCAAGCAGTTGCAGCTGCTGCAGCACCTCAGTGCCATCCCTGGGCTGCCTTTAGAACAGACCTGCCCCAGCCTGGATTGGGAAGGGCTGGATCAAACCATTTCTCAGTTCAACGTGCCAGCACTCAGCCAGGGGCTGCATCCTGGCCAGGAGCTGCTCGTGCAGGTGTCCCTCCCTCCGTCCCACTGCAGGTCCCTGTTCATAGTTATTTGTTTTCCAGAGATGAGCTCCACCCACCTAAATTCAAACCCCAGCCACCAAAGGAGAGGAGAACCAGTCTGGATTGTGCAGCAACTCGATGGAGGCACTTCAGGACTGGAAAGGAGGAGTCAGCCAGAGCCCTGAAAGAAGTGCAGGATTTTACCCACTCTTCAGGAGCAGAGGTAGATTTTCTTGTACACCTACTGCTTGCTTTGCCTCCCCAGCCTGCCAGCACCAAGTCCTGCTCATGCTGAGCTCCCTTTTTGCTGCCCTGCTGTGCTGTGCCCTGACAGTGGGCTGGGCAGCAGGGCCAGTGGCTGGACATGGGCTGAGGGGGAGGGAGAAATAGGAGAATTTTCCTTGGAGAAGCTGGCTCAGATCCTACAGGCCTGTGCTGAGTGTGGGATTTTTTGCCTTGTTTCCTTCCCAATGTAAGATGAGGCTTTTCTCTGCATCATCATGGTAACACCTCCAGCTTCCCTCCCAGAGCAAGCTGGGATGATCCTGATCTCCATGGAGCCTCTTCCCAAAGCAGCCAGGCTCCCTGTTTGCAGGGCTCTGCTTTCACCCAGAGCTGCTATTGCACTGCTGGCCCTGGAGCTGTCTGACAAAGGGAGACTTTGCAGAGGGGCTGTCTCTTCTTCCCAGCATAAAAAATGGCTTGTTTTTTGGGTGCCAGCACCAACTCCTGAGCACCCTCACCTGCCTCGAGGCTTGGAGGGATTCAGGTGCTCCCTGGACGTGGCGCACACTGCCCTGGGAGCAGAGAAGGCAAGAGGGAATCTGTCTCCCTTGCCCATTGTCAGTGTGGCAAGCAGGGCTGGAGCTGCCAGTGCCACTGGGGGCCCTCAGCATTGGCCACAGAGGGGCCTCCCATCCCTGCAGGCCCATCACAAAGTGCTGCTGGAGCAGCTGCTTGTTGGAGATGCCGTGCAGGACACGTTGCAGGGCTGCCCAAGGACGCTGTGCGGCACCTGTGGAGGGCACTGCTCCCCCTGGAACTCCTCAGGTGCTCCACAGGAAATTTTTGCAGGAGCTTTTGCTGTAGCACCTTGAGAAAGAAGCATTTAAATCAGAGAGAGAGGGGAAGAGCCTCAGGAGTCAGATGAGCTGGGCTGGACTCCTTCCCTCAGCTCCAAGAGCTCTCACTCTGAGTCTCCTCCTTTTCTAAAAGCAGGTAGTTTTAAAACTTTTTAAAGGCAAGTTGTGCATCAGAGAGAATTTCTACTGCCAGGAGACATCCTAGTTCACTTTCATGTAATGTACTAATTAATGCATTGAGCTGTGAGTATGGTAGAAGATTTTCCCCATGGTCCCTGCACTGGTCAATGGCATGGATGCAGGATGAGGTGAGGGTGATTCTGGCAGTGTTTGGGGAATAGGCCCCTCTGGCTACAGCTGCACTTTGCTCCAAGATGCTCCATTGGATCCATTTCCATGCTCAACACCTCAATCTCTCCTGTCTTCCATCCAGGCTTTCAATATCCTGCCACTGCCAGGTGTGCTGCAGCCAGGAGAGAGCCAGCAGGTCTCCTCCACCTTCTCTGGCCACCTCAACACCACCTGCAATGTCCCGGAGCTGTGCCACATGGAGGCAGGCTCCACCTCCGAGGTGCTGGTGCCCAGGGCGGCCTCACGTGTCAGTTCCTCCCTGAGCCCCCAGGAGATCAGCTGTGGCTCTCAGGCCCCTCTCAGGGACAGGTGAGTCAGCCTTCCGTGGGTTCCTGCTCTGCCATGGGTTATTGTCCCTGCAGGGCTTCCCTGCTCCAAGGCCTCTGAGCTCAGAGGAGCTGCAGAGCAAAGGCCAGCAGCAACACAGGGATGGCCACTCTGAGCTCCCTGGCTGCCAAGAGAGGAAGGACCTTCTTCTGTTGAGACAGAACATCTTCTTCTCTATTTGAGTGCCGAGCCCTCCTGGCTTAGCTGCTGTCTGCGGGGAGCTGGGCTCTGGGCTTGCCTTGGCACCGCATCTAGAGGTGTCTTGAAGTCCATGGTGTTGAGTTGCATCTTCTTCATCATCTGCCTTCTTCACCAGAACAGTGGGATTGTGGTATGGGCAGGCGTGGGGCACAGAGCAAACCTTGCTTTGGGTCCTGCTCCTGCCACAGATGAAGTCCTTGCACTGCTGATCTGCCAGGGTTCTCCTTATGGTGGCAGAGCAGCCAGAAAAGCTCCTGTCCTTTAGGCTCCCCTGCAGCTGCAGCTGTAGGCAAGCACAGGAGAAGCTCAGCTCCAGCAAGGCAGCCCAGCTCAGGACACACAGGCCAAGTGTGGAGCTGGGAGTGGAGGCTGCTTAAAGCAAGCCTGTGCATCAGGACTTCTTCAGGCCAGACTGGAGTTGGTTTCATGGGGAGGAGATGGATGAGGCTGCTTCCAATGGTTTCCATGGCAGCCAGCACTGGTTAGCTTTGTGCTTGGTCCCAGCTGGGTTCCAGCAGGAAATCTGCCTGACAAGAGCCTGTCTTGCAGGAGAGGAGTTCCTGCAGCCTTTGCTTTCTGACTGATAGGATTGTTCTCATGAAGGAGCAGGCTAGGAGTCGTTAAAACCGAAGATCACGGACAGAGACTCTCTAACTAATTAAAGTTAGACAGTGGGATGTTTATTAACACCGGCAGGCGGCACCAGAGCCGTCCCTAAAAGGCGTGCCCGCGTTGTCCAAGGTTCTTTGCCCTCTCTTTATTTCCCAAGATCTTACATAAAATACATCTGCACAACCCCAGCACCTCCCATCCCTGCTCTGTATTCAAATGAGGTCATTGGTCCTTCACTCCTGTGCAGTTCTTCCCTTGAATTGGGTTGGTGGTCTCGAATTGGGTCAGTGGTCTTAAGGGATGAAGTCAGGAATGTCTTCATCAGGTCTCTGTGACCCTCTGGCACCATCCAAGGTCCCCTGCTTAGTGATTGATTGACATCAAGCCCAGGTGCTAACCATTGTTCTACTGGTTTCAAGATGTTCTTATAACAGTTCACTTCCTCCACTTCCTTCTAGAAAGAAGCTCCTAATGGTAAACAATAGAACAATCAGCTCCAGCTTAAGCATCTCATAATCATTAACCTATGGTCTGCCTATCTGACCTACATCCTGATCAATGGGAATTGCTTCTAACCCTCAGCTGAAATCTGAACTCTTTAAAATCATGCTTCAGCTATGCCCAGGGAGAAGAGGGCTGAATGAGCTGAGTAAGAACTGTAGGAGAGCTAAGCAGATGTCAGCAATCTGTGCTCTGCTTTAAACTGGGAAGCCAAGAGACAAAGGGCGTTTCCAGGCACCAGTGCAGAGAGCTGCTGGATCAGCCTTTGGCAGGGGCTGGAGGGGTCTGGCTGTGCCTTCAGAGGGAGCTTGCACAGTCAACACCTTATGATGGCAAAGCTCAGGTTTGGCTGGTCCTGGAGGTCCCCTTCCACCCATGCCCTCACTTGGGATGTTCCCAACCTCTGTGGGTTGAGGAGAATTCACGGAAATGGCCTCAGGGTCAAGGAATGAAGTGCAGGGCCAGCCAGGACTAGGGAGCCCAAGGTTCTGGTGGGACTCTCAGCCATGTTTTCTGTTTTGTCTGCAGAAGGGAGCTGAAGGAGCCAGCTCAAAAGCTTGAGCAGGAGGAGGCAAAAGCCTTAGAGGAGGAAGAGAGGAGGAAGGAGGAAGAGAGGCAGAAGAAGGGAAAGAAGAGTGTCTCTGTTGGCAAGCAACCTCCAATACCAGCAAAGGGGAAAACCAAGACCCGAGAGAATAAGGGAACCAAAATCCCAAAAAAGGAAACCAAAATCCCAGAGAGGAAGGAAATCAAAATCCCAGAGAAGACGGAAAGCAAAGCATTAGAAGGGAAGAAAATCAAAGCATCAGAGAAGAAGGACACCAAAGTATCAGAGAGGAAGGAAACCAAAATCTCAGAGAAGAAGGAAGACAAAGACCCAAAGAAGGCGGAACCCAAAGCTCCAAAGAAGGGAGAACCCAAAGCCGTCAAGAAGGGGGGAACTGAAATCCCAAAGGACTAAGCTAAGATGGAGAAGAACTCTTTATTCTTTATTCATACAACTCATTTTACACAGTTTAACAGACCTTGTGTGCACCTTTAGTTCGTTCAAAGATTTCTTATCAGTTGGTTGATTATTGGTTAATAAAATAGATTTTACTTGTGCATCAAATCTCTCCATTGTATTGTTTACCTCTTCACTGATTCTCATGGGACAAATTACTTGTTATTGCAGGTGCATTTGTTTTTCACCCTCAGAATAGAATGGTCACAAAGTCTCATTCTCAAAATAGCTTCACATGGGAACTTGTAATTACTTAGTTGCACACAGAAGAGATGATAGGCCAGCTATTGATATGGCTGAACAAGGCTTCATTTCAAAAGGCTTTTCTTTTATCATCATTCTATCTGTCTATGACATCTCCCGTGGTGTCCTTGGACCCACATTGTCACAACTGACCCACAGTTCCATGAGGTTCCCCTGTGTCACCATGGTCACTGTCAGAGGCTGGATGAGATCAATGTCCTGAGACACCCTGGGATGAGCTGTCAATCAGTCACACAGTGGGTACAGTGCTAACCCAGCCCTGATTGCCTGTGTGATCAGAAATCCCACCTGGGGGAGGCTCACAAGGGCCCGGGGGCTTAAAAACATAGAGCACAAGGTGAGCCCCTGGTATGGACACTGCCTTCTCCTGAGGTTTGTGTCGCACCCACACTGGAACCCTAGGAGCTGTTAGTCATATGTGTGTCTTTCTATAGAGCTTCTGTCTTTCTGTCTCTCTCTCTTTCTTCTCCTTCTAATGCTCTTTATATGGAACATTTTTGGATACCCTAACAGCTTGCGTGTTTTAATGTTTCCAGGATAAATGGGCTAAGTTAATGAAGTTACTGCTATGGTAAGTGTTTTATGTGTAATTTGATGTTGTGTTAAATCCTCTTCCAAAGTTCTTGATTTTTTGCACTTTGCCAGTAGAATTTTGTGTCATTTTGACCTCTTACGAATATCTGCTTGGTGTTTTTCCTGTGCACCAAACTCAAGTAAAGGTGGCAGATGAATTGGTGAATTGGCACGCAAACCCCGAACAGAGCTCCGGGTGCGTGGAGGATCGGGGCAGTGTGAGTCGCGCACAATCCCTGGAGTGCGGGGACACGGGTCCCTACCAGGGTTTGGGGTGCCCCGAGTACAGCAGCAGCACTGAGTAGAGCCAAGAGGGCCCCAGTGCCCAGGGTGGAACGGCGGTGCTGGGGGTTCAGTGTGCCGCGGTTCAGGTAGAAACCATAAACCCACTGGAGGCCCCTTGGGGTCACAGGGCAGGGAAGGGCTGTGCTTACAGGGCAGGGCAAGGCTGGACCTGCCCCTTCCTCCCCCACATACACAAAATGTTTAGAGCAGACGATCTCCTCCAGTCTGTCACAACAGGCAGTGTTGGAGGTGAAATCCCAATTGTGGCCATGGGCACCTGGCTGAGAAGGACAGTTCTTTTCCATGGGAAGGAAAGCACAGAGCCTCAAGGTTTGGAAGGCAAGTGAGAGCCTCAGCAGGCCAAGGCCAGCTAGACTTGTCAGTAATTTGGATTTAGGGAATTTTGGAGGTGGAAACCCAATCTCGACCATGGGCACCTGGAGAAGCAGGACAGTTCTTTCCTTAGGAAGGAGAGCATGGAGCCTTTCCCAATGTTTTGGGGACGGATGAGAGGTGACCCTTGTGAAACCACTGCCTGCCAGACTTGCCCTGGTAATATTCCTATTGGAAGAATCCCTGGATACAAGGACCTTTGGAGGTGAAATCCCAATTCTGGCCATGGGCGCCTGGAGCAGAAGGGCAGTTCTTTTCCATTGGGAAGGAAAGCACAGAGCCTCAGTGTTTCAGCAGCAGATGAGAAGTGACACTCAACATGCAAAGGTCACTTGGACCAGTCAGGCAGTCTATGGGAGGCCAAAGCAGCCAGACTTGTTCTGTGTTCCCTTGGTTTTGTGGGGCTCCATATTGTCACAATGGTTCCTTGGATCCATGGGGCCCCGCAGTGTCATAATGGTGACTTGATTCCATGGGTTCCAGCAGTGTCACAATGGCCCCTTGATTACAAGAAGTCTTGCAGTGTCACACTGGCCCCTAGGTTCCATTGGGTCCCACAATGTCACAGTGGCCCCTAGGTGTCATAAGGCCCTGCAGTGTCACAATGGTCCCAAGGATTCCATGACCCCTTGCAGTGTCACAATGGCCTCTTTGGCTCCCCAGGCCCCACAATGTCACAGGACTCCTCTGTTCCATGAGGTCTGGAATGCTACAATGGACCTTTGGACCCTGGGGTTTTGCTGTGTAACAATGGTCTCCTCTGGCTCCACAGTGTCACAATGGACCACTGATGACAGGAGGCCACTCTGTGTCACCCTGGAGCTTTGGTTCCATGCAGCCCTGCAGTGTCACAATGGTCTCCTTTGGTTGCCCAATGTCACAATGGACCACTGATGGCAGGAGGCCCTGCAGTGTCACAATGGACCTTTGGTTCCATGCAGCCCTGCAGTGTCACAAAGGCCTCTTGGTTTCATGAGGCTCCACAATATCACAATGGTCCTCCCAGGATCACAATGGTCTCACTGATTCCATGAGGCTTCACAGCGTCACAATGGTCTCCATGTTTTCATGAGTCCCCTGAGTGTCACAATGGTCTCTGTGTTTCCATGGTGCCCCTCAGTGTCACCATGGCCCCTTGGTTCCATAACACCCCAAAGTGTCCAAATGGTCTCCATGGTTCCATGCAGCCCCACGCTGTCACAATGGTCTCCATATTTCCATGAGTCCCCTGAGTGTCACAATGGTCTCTGTGTTTCCATGGTGCCCCTCAGTGTCACCATGGCCCCTTGGTTCCATAACACCCCAAAGTGTCCAAATGGTCTCCATGGTTCCATGCAGCCCCACGCTGTCACAATGGCCCCTTGTTTTGATGAGGCCTCTCAGTGTCACAATGATCCCTACATTCCATGGAGCCACACAGCGTCAGTACAGTCCCCTTGGATCCATGAGGCCCAGCAATGTCACAGTGCTCTCCATGATTCCATGAGGCCCCACAGTGTCACAATGGTCCCTTGTTGTCACAGGGTCCCACAGTGTCACAATGGTCCCTTGGTGTCACAAGGCTCCACAGTGTAACAATGCTCCCTTGGTTCCATAGCCCTGTGCTGCTGCATTCCCCCCTCCCCTTCTCAGGCCGCCCTGCCAGCTGAGAAATGCTCCTTGGGCCTTGGCCTTGGCCAACAGCCCCTGGGCTCAGCTCCTCTGCAGCTCATCACAAACACTGTCTGCTCCAGCCACTGCTGCTGCCCAACCAGCTCGTGGTTCCTTTAGCAGCAGCCCTGGGAACTGTTTTTGTTCCCTCAGTGGCACAACATCCCTGTTCTCACACTGCCAAAGAAAGCTGTTGATGCCAAGTACATCCAGGATGAACCATTGCTGGGACTGAAGCCCCTCTCTTGGGGCCCTGCACACAGCGCTCCAAAAGGAGCCCTTGGAGCTCTCCTGGGCCAGCGACTCCCTCTGAGTGGGGCCTCTCCCAGCCGGGAACTCTCCCGTTTGCTGCACTCGGGGATCCTGAACAACCACAGAGCCTGGGCCGATCCCCCCACTCCTCCAGGCTCAACCCTTTGCCCACTGGGGAGATGCCAAAGGATCCTCAGTGAGCATTCCGTGCCCTCAGGGGAATTGCTCACAGGTGCCTTGCACTGACTCTTTGTGTCAGTGTGCACACAGGAGTGCCTGTGCTGGGGAAATGTGGCAGAAATGCTGCTCTCTGAGGGGTTGTTGTGCCTTGGATAGCTGAGTCAGTCAGGCCTGTAGGAAAGGTTACATCACAAGGCCTAAGTGAAGTTAATTGCTGCTAAGAGTTGTTCTTTTGCTAAGGTGTTCTTTTGCTAAGTTGCTACCTTTAGTGTAAGTTATAAACTAAGCAAAATATTGTAAAGTTTTATTCCTTTGTAAAATTGCAAAGTCAAAAGCTTTTATTTAGGTTGAATGCTGTTACGCTCTGCTTTTTGCTAAATTGTGAAGTTGAAAGTATCAGTTAAGGTTAAGATATAAGTTAAGTCCTGTTAAGTTTGAGCTCTATTAAGCTTTTAGGCCATATTCCTTTTATCCTTGCCCTCACTGTCCTTGTGTCACACACACACACACAGAGGGACAGTTCTGGGTTAATTTCTGGTTTGATTGCCTGGGTTCTGTTTGGTTTTGTTGTTGCTTTGTTTCCCTGGTGTGCCTGAAGTGTCCAGTCCGGAGCAGAGTGACTCTTGCCAAGGAACTTTGTGCTGCTGTCCCTTAATATTAAATCTGGTTTTTGCTGCTCCCTTGCTGGGGATTTCTTCAGCGCTCTCAAGCCCTCGTTCGTAACAGGGTGAAGGAGCCCTGGCCCTGGGGGACACAGGGACACTGCCGGGAGGTCCCTGTCCCCCTGTGCCACCCCCAGGGCCCCGGCCCCCCGTCCCTGTGTCAGGCTCGGGGGTCGATCTTGTGGAACATCCTCTGGGGGAGGCTGCAGGGCCGGGGGCAGGGGGACCCGGGGGGACAGGGGACCCCGCTGTGCACGAGCAGGGTTGGACTGCTCTGGGGGGAGCTGTGAGGGGAGCCGAGGCAGAGTGACCTTCCCAGTGACCTCACACAGCCCCTGTGATGTCACACAGCCCCTGTGATGTTGCACTGACCCTGTGATGTCACACAGCCATCTGTGATGTCACACAGCCCTTGTGATGTCACACTGACCCTGTGATGTCACAGAACAAACTCTATGTCCCCTTGTGATGTCATACAGCAGTGCTGTGATGCCACAGAAGTCTGATGTCACAAAGTCACCCTGTGATGTCACAATCTGTTCTGTGATGTCACAGCCTTCTCTGTGATGTTACACAGCTACCCGGTGATGTCACAACCCACTCCCTGATGCCACAGAGCCACCCTCTCTCATGGCAGACTCTGCTCTATGGCTTCACATCCTACTCTGGGATGTCACAGCCAGCTCTGGGATGTTACAGCCAGCTGTGTGATGTCACCATCCCCTCAGTGATGTCACAGAACCCTCAAGAACTCAGTTCTGTTGAAACCCTGAAGTTTCTTGTACTTTGAAGAGATCCCTGTCAGGGACACAATTGAGAAAGTGTCCCCAGGTTCCAGCTACAACAGAACCCTGCAGGCAGTGATGCTGCCAGGTGGGAACAAGCAAGGGAAAGCTGTCTCTGGTGCTCCCCACAAGACCCACGTTGGCTGGAGATTGTGCCTGTGAGACTGAGAGTGAGTGACTGAGTGGCAGAGAGCTCCCAGGGGTTTGGGTGTCTTATTTTCTGTTCCTGTGGGTGTGCATTCCCTCTTCCATTGCGGGCAGCTATGGGAAATACTCATTCCCAAGCTGAAAAGGATGTTTTTGTGAAGTTTTGGAGAGTTTTAAATTTAGAGGGGAGTTATATTTCTGAAGGGAGTTTAAAAGGGATTGTTCATGGTTATTTGAGGAGCTTCCTGATATCTCTGTTGATTCTGTCTATCAGTTATCGTTTTGGGATGCTGTCGGGGAAAAGTTTTATATTTTACAAACACAAGGGGTTTTAAAAGTTGGGAAATTTTATCTGTTGTTTCATTCAATTTATAGGATCATTTAAGGAGTTCATGGTTCCAACCCTTTTCCCTGGTTTATTCAACCCACCCTTCACGTTCCCGAACCCAGGTTCCCTGAGAACAGGATGGGAGATGGCGCCCGCCCTTTGACACAGACAAGCCATCTGCTGTCTGCCATCTCCCCTCCTTTTCTGTCCTCTCCTCAGGGTGGTAGTGGCCATACTGCCTTGAGATATTCCCTCACCCACATTCCTTCATTCCCTAGTTCTAATCCTCCTTCCTATAAATCACAAGACGGCAATACTCCTGTTAGAGAGACCGCCATTTTAGATTCCCTCCCACCTTCATCCCCATTTCCCACCTTTGCTTCAGGTGCCTCCTCTGTGACAGGTCTCACCTTAATGTTGAATTCCACCGCTGCATTGGGTCCCTCCCCTGTCATCAGAAAGCTCCTCCCCGGCGCAGGCTCCACCTCTCCACTTCCAGACCCCTTCTCCAGTCCAGCTTCTTCCAGTTCCCACATCACTGGAACCGGACATGGGGCCAACTGGAAGGAAGCCATTTGGGCTACCAAAGGCCTTCAATGCCAGGCATTGCCGGTCAGCAGAAAGGCCTGCGCCTCTGCCAGCAGACCTGCCTCCTCTACAGAGGAAAAGAGTGATAGCTTATCTGAGAGTGAGGATGAGCCCAAGGATTCTTGGCAGAGGATGCGGAGAAAAGCTGCAAAGGAGGGGGACCGGGAGGTGATATCCAAGATTCAGGTGGTGTGCAGTATAAGCAGGGGCCAAAACCTAAATGGGAATCCATAGGGAATAGATTCCCATTTAGGCTTTGGCCCCTGGGAATCCATAGGGAATAGATTCCCATTTAGGTTTTGGCCCGTGCCTATACTGCACAGGTGCCACCTGAATCTTGGATTCCCTACCTCCATAGGGAAATGAATGACTTAGTAAAGGCTGCCAAGGATTATGGGAGGGGTTCTCCCTATTTTAACAATTTGCTGGACATGCCATTTACTGCCCACACAATGGTATCACAAAATTTAAAACGGTGTATGAAAGTTATATTGTCACCCGATGAATTTATTTTCTGGAAAGGAGTTTGGATAAAAAAAGTTCATGAGTTATCAAAAGGTTATGTTGAGGAAGAAGGGCGACAACACCTCACAATGGACCGCATTACCAGGGAAGGAGACTATACTAGACTGCAGTATCAGGCTGAAGTCTTCCCCCAGTCAATACTGGAAGATCTCAAAGGCGCTGCATGGTCCAGCCTCCTCCAAACACCTGATAATTCTGCACCCCACACTGACTTCACTGACATTCACCAGGGCCCGGATGAGAACTATATCAAGTTCATAAAGCACCTTATGAAAGCCCTGGAAAAACAGGTAGATGATCAAAAGGTCCAGGATGATCTTATTAGCAAATTAGCTTTCTATAATGCCAGTATTGACTGCAGAAAGGTTCTTCACAGCCTCCCCCTTGACCCTGAGCCTACCATTGATCAGATGGTTGATGCTTGCATATTCCAAGCGATCTCAGACCGTGACTCCAGCCTAGCCAAGGCCACCAGCCAGGGTGCAATTGAAATGCTGGTTGCAGCAAACGTGCTTCCCCACAATACAGAATGTAATAAAGGCAGTGGAAACTGTTATAACTGCAGGAAAACTGGACATGTAACAAAAGATTATAAATACAAGAATACTGTTCTGGTTTTTTACCCAACCCTCAGTCCCACAGCCATTACCCAAACTGTTCTTGAAGCCAACAGCACTACCAGCCCTCAGGAAACTCCCAGCAGAGCACGAAATGACACCAAATATGAAGTTATTCGGTCCCACCCTTCCATTGGTGAGAGACGACCTAGGTTACAATATAAAGATGTACTCTATTCCCATCCTCAAGAGCTGTTGAAACAGGAGGGGTATTGTTTTATTCCTTATCTCCTGTTAATAGGCCTATCAATGCCTTTCTGCATGACTCAGAGATAATGCCCTCCAGGAGCCATTTCTGTTTAATGGACCCACCTCATGACTCATAGAATGATATCAGCCCATTGTGAGATGCTCCACCCAGGGGGGAAGAGCTAAGCATGCCCCCCCTGGATATTATCTGGGCTTTGGGACAAAACAAGCTGCCTTTCCACTGGATTCCCCAGAGCAACAGCTGCCATTTCCACAGGAACTTCAGAGGTAGGCTACACCTTGCTACAGGATCACTGCTCCAACATAACCACATCTGCCACTCCAGGAGGACTGCAGCCACCATTCCAACTGGACTGCTATCAGCACCCTTGTTGGAGAGTTTTTCAAGAATGACTTAAGGAAAGGGCCATGGGACATACAATTGAGAGAAAAGTAAGAGGTAAAAGTAAAAGCAGTTTCTAACAGCTCTCAGCCTTCTGATTAGTGCAAACAATTAGACTCTCTCAGGCATCATTCTATAAACAATAAAGTTCTCAGCTTGTCTTCCCATGGCAAGCAGAACACCGTCCTTGGGAAGGCCTGCCATCCTGAGAACAGATGCAGAAGTTTTGGGAACACTGGTTTCTGTTTTAGTTTCTAGTTTCTGGTTTTGGTTTCTGTTTTGAATAAACAATTGTAGGTATTCTAAAACAAAGGGAGTGGTTAGAAGTTTCTCTGTTAGCCTATCATGACATTGGATTACAGAATATTCATGGCGTTCGTTAGCACTGTTATTTAAGGTGATTGATTGATCAATAAAGTTGGAGTTCGATGCATTACCAGGATGGTCGCTCTCCCCTTCACTTCAATATATGGTGACCTCCGACCGTGATAGCGAACACCACGGGGAAGCGAACGCCACGCGAAGTGAAGACAGGTTCGGGTTCCGTAAGATCGAAACTGCAGCCGGAACGGCGAAGAAGCGCGGAGGACAAAGCGGAGGGTAACCCGCCGGCCCGCGCCGCGCTGCGAGCGACTATACAGATAGGCTCGTCCGATACATGCGGCCGCGACCTTGATTTGAAGAGCTGCAACGTGCGCACATAGGTATGGAAAGGCAAGCCGCATATGAACTTTTTATTACCCTTTTGCAAAAACGGCAAATTAAGGGAATAGATTTACAGAAAGAGTTACCAGGCCTTTTAGTTTATGGCCTAGAAAGGGGGATCTTTATAAATCCTCATACAGTTCACAGATTGTTGGAGTGGCGTAAATTTGGTGATTTATTGTGGCAGGCTACGTTAGATGATGATAAAACTGCTAAGAAGTGGGGTAAATTATGGCGGGTCGTTAACACCGAGCTTTTGCAAAATCAAGCTGAAAAAAGGGCTGCTCACCAGGCTACTGCCGCTTACGATCGTAACAAAGAATGTCATCAAGATAGGGAATTTGATAAGAACGCGGGAATTCCTCTTGGCCCCGCGACGCGGACAGTTTTATTACCTGCCTCACCACCTCCTTCGGAAAGCCAGGCTATGAGTCATACTATGAGCCAGGCGCAGTCCGCCTCGCTGCCCGCCGCGCAGCCCCCCTTAACGAGCCAGCCTACAAACCAGGCTACGCAGACGGCTTTAGTACCCGCGTCGCAGCCCCCCCTAACGAGCCAAGCTCCGCGGGGTGCCCTGTTGTCTGCTTTGCCGCAGGCTACACAGAGCACCTCTGACTCTCCCGTACCTGCTGCGTCTCAGCAGCTGGGGCCAGATACGTGTACTCCATTCCCGACAAGCAATCAGCCGGTCCCTGGGTCTGAAAACGACTTGGTGGCGGCGATTGCGAGGGAAAGACGGGACGCGTGGGCTGCCCTGGCCAAAGATGCAATTGACAAGGGAGATCAAGAGCTGATAAGTTCGGCTCGAGAATTGGCTTGTCCGGTTGTCTTTAACCCCCAGCCTGGAGGAGGTTTTCAAGCCACAATTAGCGCTCTTGACTGGAAGCTGTTATCTCAGTTGCGAGCTACTGTTAGTCAGTTTGGCTTTAAGAGTGAACCAGCTAAGCAAATGCTCGATTATATTTTTGACACCAGTATCCTTCTTGTTAATGATTGTCGTGGGATAGTTAAATTAATTTTTACTCAACATCAACAATTGCTGTTTAACGCCCACTGGCAAGCTTTAGCTAATGAGTGTGTGGCAGTTCAAAGACAGCCGGGAGATCCCTTGCATGGTATCACTATTAATGAGCTTATGGGGCTGGGGCCTTTTCTTCGTACTGATGCACAAGTTTTAATAGGTCCGGAAAAGTGCCGGGAGGCAATGCGGTTAGTCAGACTCGCGATAGATAAGGTAAAGGAACCAGGAGGGATACCAGTGTATATGGGAATTAAGCAAGGCAAAGATGAGACCTTTGGCGCTTTTGTTGATAGAGCTGCGGCTGCAATTGAGAGAGCCGGAGTAGCAGAATTTATGCGCGAGGCTCTCCTTAAACAGTGTTGTATTCAAAATTGTAACTCTGCTACTAGAAACATACTTAACACCTTAGGTGCAAATTGGACTATCGAGGAAGCATTAGAAAGGATGGCTCTCATTCCCACTGGCCAGCAGGCTTTTGTGGTAGATGCACTTAAACAGATAGCAGTAGGCTTGCAAGAACAGGCAAAGTCCTCTCAGAATCAGGTATTAGCCGCTTTTGCACCTCTTCAAACGTCCGCTGCGTTTGCAACATCAAATAAAGAGGGCCGCACGAAATGCTGCGAAGGCACGGGCCGCTTGCGCCGGGAATGCCAAGCACCAACAGAAGTCATCGCTGCATCATCGGTACCTTTTCCTGCCCCTAATCCCCCGCAACAGGAAGCCTTCAACCCGACACCACAGGAAGCCACCGCGGGCGAAGCTGAACCGCTGCGAAGGGAGTGACCCGCAGCGCAAAGCAGAGATGAATTAGCAGAAGGATTCAACAGGACTTTGGACTTATAGTTACAGTAAAGGGATTTTCCATATGGTTTACGGATTAATGGAAATGTGTGAATTCGGTGATTTATGGTAGAATTGCAGTGCTGTGCTACTCCGAACTCGGCATGGGCGCAGCGGAGGCAGCGGCGGGAAGATCAAAAGCCGCCGCCGCAGGAGCCGAGCCGCGCCGCCCCCGAGAGCGGAGCCACTGCGCGGGAGCAGCCACGCCGCCCCAAGAGCGGAGCCGCCGCCGCAGAAACCAAGCCGTGCCACCCCGAGAGCCGCGCCGAAAGTGAACAAAGAGCGCCGCGGGGGGAGCGACCGGAGCCGCATCGCCCTCATGTGTGAACTGGGGGCCAGATGTCCACGGGCGGCCAGTTGCTGCTTGGGAACAGTAACTGGACATCAGAGAGCAGGTGATGGAGGAGCAATCATGCTGTGCATTGATAGTTTTCGTCCTGCTGTTTAGATCGACCAACATCTTTTCTGGGCTCTGATGAGTGTCCAGCGCCATCCATTTTCAGGGCTAGTTACACACTCCTTAGCGGATTCCGACTTCAGAGTGCTTTTTCGAGCGGGAGCGTTTCTCCCTCTGCCCCGTAGCCGGCAAAAGCTACAGTTTAAGATCTAACAGCCGTAATAACTGTGACTCTTGTCAACAAAAGAAAAGATTCCTATTGCAATTAAAAGACTAGTGAAACTAAACAAACAACACCAAGGAATATTGCTGTCAGGATGTTTTTCACCTAAGTTAGTAAAGATCTTTTGTTCTCCCCAGCACAGACTGTAAAGCAGAAATCAGCGTAAAGGCCGATTTGGCTCGGCATTGGTTATGCTGTCTTGGAAACATCTGTATTACCAGAGACTTTGAACATCAGAAGCCCGGATGGCTGGGCCGGTGGAACATTAGACTTTAAAGCTGTGTTTTGAAAAGCTTAAAAATGTTGAGATGTGTTGGATTGATTGTATGAGTGAGATGTTGTGAGTGTGTTTTTGGTATAAATGCTGCAGCAAAGAGGTGAGAAAGGTTGTTTTGGTTGAGTGTTTTGGAGTCAGGCCTGTGAGTGAGTGATAGTAAATGTTATATATTATTTCTATAGTAAGTTTTATCTGTTATTAAGTAGTTTAAGTTAGGTTATCAATTAAGTGCCATTAAATGTTAAGGTTAAAATTGTTGAGCTTGTTTTCGGTTGGGTTCGAGGTCTTCTAAGTTTAAATTATATATAGGTTTGAGTTGTGTGGGATTTGAAGAAAATTAATTTTTGCTAAGTATTATTAAGTAAGTTAAGTTAGATTCTGTTAAGTTTGAATTAGATTTAAGTGATTTTACATGATTTGCAAATAAGTCTGTTAAGTTAAATATTTTAAGTGCCTTAAATGCATACTATCTTTTCACCACTCCAAATTAACAAAGGACTGAGAATCACCCAGTTGATGCCATTTGAGCCAAATGACTAAAGGATTACAAACTGAAAACTGACTTTGAACATTTCTGGGAAGCTCATGAAAAAAGGTGGATGTGATAACTTCAAGGACAGAAAGAATCATTTTCAGGCTTTTTCACCTTCTCTCCAGGTTCGCATGAATGAAAACAGTTAACAGCTTTCTTTTCTTAGTCCAATTACCACCTGTTGTGCAATGCCTGATAAGGCCTTAACACGCCGTTGCTGGACGACCAGAGAACTGATTGACATTATTGAATCATTATCATCTTTACATATACGAGGACTGGCAAAAGAGGACTGTCTTGAATGTCACAGCCCAAATTGTGCTGCTTGGGTTGCACTGTGTTGTAGGGGTTGTGATCAGTTGTTACTTTTTCATTTATGGTGCCACACCTGTAATTATAGGCACATCTGGGAACATAATTGGAAGCAGGCACTACGGAATGAGACAGGGCTAAACACTGCTTCAGCTTCAGACCTTTATAAATCTCATGAGCAAAAATCTTGGCTTATTATCGATGGGAGGTACAGTGTATTTTGAAAAAGGTTAAAGATCAAAGTGCTTCATATATAACCTCAATAAGGTGTAGAAAACTGGTGCCTTTAACACAACATTCTCTTGTAGGCCCTATAAGAAGAGATCCCAATCAAGCATTAGATAATTGCAGTTCAGCTTTGATTACTCTAAATTTCCAAAGGATGAGTCAGCATAAACAGACATGGGCTACTCTGGATTCATCTCTAAACCTGGAAATAGTGTCTAAACAGCTTTATAACCAGTGTAAAGGCTCTACTATTATGACACCTAGGAAATTACCCACAGGGATATTTTTAATTTGTGAAGATAGAGCCTGGAATGGAATACCAGCCCAGGCGCAGGGTGGATCTTGTTATTTAAGCAAGTTATCATTATTCCACCTCTGAGCACTGGTTCTGATCCTTCTCCGCAGGATCACATTTCTGACACTGAGTGTCCTGTTTGTCCTCAGGCCTTTGGTGCAGCTGAGCCCTGGCAGAGCGGGGTCTGCACTTCTCTTGACATCTGGTAATGCCTCCTCCACAAGAGTTTCTATGAGGAAAAACTTCACCATTATCTTACCTTGTTGCATTCAAAAAGATGGTTGGTAGGATGGTAGAGAAAACCTGGCAACCTAACCACTTTTCTCTCAAAGAAAAAAAACAGGGGAAATGTTGGAGAGTTTTTCAAGAATGACTTAAGGAAAGGGCCATGGGACATACAATTGAGAGAAAAGTAAGAGGTAAAAGTAAAAGCAGTTTCTAACAGCTCTCAGCCTTCTGATTAGTGTAAACAATTAGACTCTCTCAGGCATCATTCTATAAACAATAAAGTTCTCAGCTTGTCTTCCCATGGCAAGCAGAACACCGTCCTTGGGAAGGCCTGCCATCCTGAGAACAGATGCAGAAGTTTTGGGAACACTGGTTTCTGTTTTAGTTTCTAGTTTCTGGTTTTGGTTTCTGTTTTGAATAAACAATTGTAGGTATTCTAAAACAAAGGGAGTGGTTAGAAGTTTCTCTGTTAGCCTATCATGACATTGGATTACAGAATATTCATGGCGTTCGTTAGCACTGTTATTTAAGGTGATTGATTGATCAATAAAGTTGGAGTTCGATGCATTACCAGGATGGTCGCTCTCCCCTTCACTTCAATACACCCTGACCAAGAGAGTGACAGGTTATATTCTGACTTTATCAGTGTTTTTTCTTATGTATTATTGCATGATTTTTCATTTTTTTTCCTAATAAATTGTATTTCTGACATCGAGTCTCTCTCTGGTTTTGCTTTCAAACCAGAACAAATGGAAAAGCCTGAGTGGGTTTCCTGAAAAACAAACCCACCTCAGAAACAACCTGCTCAGTCCAGACTGCCTGGAATGATGTCACCTTTCTACAAGGGACAGTGTGAGCAGAAATGATCTCTGGGAGCAGAATTCTCTGAGTCTTGCACCTGAATTCTCTGTCCCTGTCGTTTCCCTGGATCTCTGTTGCAGATGAAGCTGCTCCTGCCATCCTCACCTTTTACCTCTCTCTTGAATGCAAACAGATGTTCCCAGGTGTATTGATTTTTCAAAGTTTCTACAAAACTTTTTTGTTCCTCATGGAACGAAGGGGCCATTTTGGCACTGAGGAGGTGACGTGGAAGCAAGGAGTCAATTATGACCCTGGGGTGCCATGGAACCAAGGGGCCATGGTGACACAGCAGGGCCACGTGGATCCAGTGGTCCATGGTGACACTGTGGATCCCAGGAGACAATGGAGACACCCCCAGAACCTCGTGGAACCAAGGAGTCCATGGTGACCCCGCGGGGCTGCATGGAGCCAATGGCCCATGGTGACACTGCCCATCCAAGGAAGACATGGTAACACTGCGGAAGCTCATGGAGCGAGGGAGGCCATTGTGACACTGAAGAACTTCATGGCACCAAATATCCATGGTGACACAGCAGGGCATCATGGGAACCAAGGAACCGCTGTTGGCAGTAAGGACACTCATGGACCCAGGGGCCCTTGTGGCACTGCAGAACCAACAGAGCTGCTGGACCTTGTCCACTGGCCCTGCAGAGCTCCTTGGGAGGCACGGCAGGAGCAGCACCCGGGGAGCCTCGGGAATGCCCCTCTGGGATCCATGGCACACACTGCCAGGGGCTGGAATTCCCATTCCCAGGCAGGAAAAGATGCTTCAAGTGGGGCAGGAAAAGATGCTCCAAGTGGAGCATGATCTTACAGTGACATTTCACTGCCAGCCTTCATAGCTTCACCTGTGGTTGTTGTAGCTCCGGGAGTGGGAAATAAATCAGGGCAGGGTCTTTGGTGGGAGCTGCCCTGGGTCAAGAGAGACACTGAGAGAGAAACAGAGCAGGCAAAGAAAGGCAGGAGAGAAAGAAGGGCACAAACACAAACAGCTGCGAAGGTGGCACTCTGAAAAACAAACTGGAACCGACAAAAAATGAATGGGACAGAAATAAGTCATTCTGGAAGTTTTATTTACTATCAAAATACAGGCCACACACTCAGCCCCACACAATCCCAATCCCACACCCTCAAATTTGGATGCCACTTCTCCCAATCTCCTTCCAACCCCATCTCACCCTGGACACTGTGGAATCAAGTAGATTTGTCATGGGACTGAATTTTTCCTAGGTGGGAATAAGCCATTTTGACATGGATTGGTCAATTTTGGGGTAAAATTGAGGTGTTTTCAATGGGATTGAATCATTTTGAGGTGACAGACCAATCTATCTGGAATTCTGGAGTGCAAAGATGTGGAGAACACTTGCTGAAATCCCCCAAGAACCCACAAATCCTACAGAACAAATGTTCACAAACCATAAATTCCACCTCAAATACCTGTTAAATGGTGGGACTTCAGACATCCTTGATCAATTACTTTCATTTTAGTCCTGTTTCAGGTGTTTTTTAAGTGATAAAGACAAATCAGAAGAAAATTAGGGCCAAAAGGATAACCAGCCAGGTGTCCTCCCAACATGGATCACTGGGAATGTGGGTCACCAGTGTTCTGACCAATGTGGGTCCTCCCACGGGGGATGAAGCTGCGCCAGTGCACAAAGCTCCTTCTGCAGTTGGAGCACACGCAGGGCTTTCCTTACCAGTGCCTCCGTTGGTGTCGGGACAAGGTAGAGCTGTTTGAGAAGCTCCTCCCACACTGGGGACACTTGTAGGGCCTCTCCCCGGTGTGGGTGCGCTGGTGGATGCTGAGGTGGGAGCTGTGTTGGAATCCCTCCCCGCACTCAGGGCAGTGGAAGGGCCTCTCCTCAGTGTGAATCCGCTCATGCAGGAGGAGATGAGAGCTGATCCGAAACCTCTTCCCACAATTGGAACACTCGTAGGGCCTCTCCCCAGTGTGGATGCGTTGGTTCCTGATGAGTTCTGAGCTGCAGCTGAAGCCCTTCTTACATTCCTCACACTTGTAGGGCCATTGCCCGGTGTGGATCACCTGGCGGCGGATCAGGGTGCTGCTCTGCCTGAAGCTCTTCCCACACTCCAAGCACTTGTAGGGATTCTCCCCATTGTGAAGCTGCTCATGCACCACCAGCTCCGAGCTCTGGCTGAAGTTCCGTCCACCTTCCTGGCCCAGGGTGGGTCTTTCCTCCTCAGAGCACACTGGGCTGGGTTTGCAGCCCCTCTTCCTGTGGGATCTCCAGGGCTTTTCCTCTCCACTGGATTCTTGTGCCATGGAGCTGCGCAAAACAGCCTCTTCCACGAGGTTCTGCTGTGGGGATTTGTCCACCCTGGTTTCCATCCTCAGCTCCTTGTCTGGGGCAGGAAGGACAAAGAGAGGATGAGATTTGCCTCCGTGACAAAAGGAAGGGGAAGGAGATCTCCCCAGTGCTTCTCCGGCAGGACGGCATTGGCAGTGAGGTTGTCCTGCAGCTGGGGGCTGTGCTGAGCTGGGAGATGGAGCAGGAGAAAGGGGGAAAGGGGCACTGACTTCCTCCTCACCCGCCTGGGTGTCCTGGGGCATTGTCTCGGTTTGAATAGACAGGTGTCTGCTAAGGAAGGCAAGAGCCTCCCTTGAAATGGAAAAGGTAAACAACCTCCTTCCGAACAGTTATAATTTTGAAATTATGAGGCTCTAAGGAAACAGATATAGGAATAACATCTATTTAGCAGGAAAATTAAAATATAAACACAATAGTACAAAGAAAAAACACTGACAGATTCAGAATACGACCTGACACCCTGTGGGTCACAGTGGCAGTGGTAGGGATCCTGCAGAACAGTGGGGTTTTCCTCTGAAGATCCAGTGGTGGTGGTGTTGGGCCTAGTCTTCCTCTGGCAATCCAGTGGAAAAGGCTGACTCTGGTCTTCCAGCCCTCTGATTATATCCAGGTAGGAATGCTTGGCTCCTCCCTCTGGGTGGAGCTTCTCACAATGGGATGATGGAATTTTATCAGTCATGCAGTGACACTCAATGGCCCATTAACAAAAGATATCTCCTGGGAGGGAGGTTGGGTTGTGAAAGAGATAAAGAAAACTGCCCAATTAACATAACTGCCCCATCAGATAGGAATAGAATACACGCCCACTGTCCAACCTAAGATAGCTGGGAAATGCTTTGCAGTATTCTTTGTCTGTGTGTCTGTGTTCGTGTGTATTTTACACTCAAATTCCCCCAAATTTCCAAGAGGTTTTCTTTGGGGTGTTGTCTTGCCCCTGTGTCCATCTGCACCTCCCGTCACTCTGTCACTGTCACCTCCAGCCATCTCGGAGCCCACCGGCGCCTCCAAGGTTTGCACTGAATCCCTCCCTCCTGCCCTCCAGCACCAGCAATGCCCATGGCAGGGAGCTCAGAGCAGGAGCACCCAGGCCAGGGCTAACGCCAGGATCAGGAGCACCTGGCAGAGGCAGGAGGAATCCCCCATTCCAGGGGCTGCAAGGGCTGCAAGGGGGGCACCCGTGTCCCCTCCCAGCCCCAGGGCTACAGACCAGGGAGGAGATGCCTCAACTGCCTCAGCTGAATTACTTTCCTCAGCCCTTGGCCCAGGAAGTCTCCGGCTGGAGCACAACCTCTAGAGGAGAGTTTCCACAAGGACGAGAAAAGAAAGGAACTGTTTCTTCCCTTTCTCTCATCCGTGCCCTGTGTGCTCATTTTCTTGTCATCTCTTAGCAAAACCAACAAAAAAGCATCTGCACTGAGGTGTTTCCCAGGGTCGGTTCCTAAATAAGGCCAAAGGAAGGTTTTCTGCCACGGAAAAAGTGACAAATGTGGGATATGTTCAGACAGTTGAAAACATGACAATTTCTAAGCACTGGAAATCCAAAGACTATAAAACCCGGAGTTTGCAGTTGTAATGGTCCATTGTCCTCCCTCTTCCCACTGCTGATTTGTCACATCCCAACTCCGGAGGAGCAGATTATGGAAAGAAGACCTGCAGGGAGTGTTGGAGGCCTAATCCCAGAGACTGGAAGAAAGAGTGAAATCAAGAAAAGATTTCCAGTTGTTTTCTTATCATATTGACCACAAATAGCTCTATAGTCCACATGCAATATCCAGATGAAGAAGCACGTTCCTGGTTTTATTTCCAAATTGCAGTACTTTGGAACATCTTTCTGGATGAGAACAAACCACAGGCCAATAATTGACCCACTTTGGTTCCCAAATCAGAAATCATTCAACTTCTACCAAGATGTCTTCCTCTGCAGGTGTCCCAGATTGCAAGGCAAAATGGATTTTATTTGCCATCTGTATGGCAGTTTTCCTTATCTCTTCCACAACCACTCCTCCCTCCAGGGGTGAAGGCATCTGCTGATAACAGCCTATTGAATGTCACTGCATGGCTGATAAGAATTACAGCATCCCATTGGGAGATTCTCCGCCCAGAGGGAAGAGCCAAGCATTCCTAACTGGATAGAATCTGGAGATTCTGGAATAGCAGCACAACTTCTCCACTGGATTTCCCAGTGGAATAGCAGCTGCCTCTTCCTCCACTGGATCCTCAGAGAAAGACTCCACCCTTTTCTACGGGAGCCCCTGCACCAACAGAACCACACCTGCCACTCCAGGAGGACTGCAGCCACATTTCCAATTGGATTGCTACCAACAGCCTGACCAACAGGGTTTCAGGTTGTGTTCTGACGCTGACAGTGTTGTTTGACTGTACTGCATTGTTGATTTTATCCTTTTATTTTCTTCCCTATTAAATAACTGTTATTTCCGGCTCCTATACGTTTTATTTTTTGCCTGAGAGCCCCTTAATTTAAAATTATAGCAATTCAGAGGGGGAGGGTTCACATTCTCCATTTCATGGGAGGCTCCTGCCTTCCTTAGCAGGCACCTGTCTTTCAAACCAAGACAGCAGGACAGAAGGCACTTTGATTCCTTATGTCCCAAGTTTCTCCTGAGTTCATGACTCATGACTTCAGATGAACTGGAATGGTCCTGACTGCACAAAAGCAGCCACAACGAGCAGGATCAAATGCCCAGGTCACCATTAATTGCACTCGATCCACGCCTTGCACAGCCCAGCAGCAATTCCTACCTGTGCCCCCAGCTCTGGCTCAGCCAGAGGGGCATCGCTCTGGTGTGTGTGGGACCGGCTCCTGCAGGACACAGCACTGGGAGCCGCTCTGTGTCCCACAGCTTCAGCATCTCAGGCACCGCTCCACAGCTGTGGGGCTGTGTCACCACTGTTCCATGGCTGTAGCTCCTGTGCCACCACTGTTCCACGGCTGCAGTTCCTGTGCCACCACTGTTCCATGGCTGTAGTTCCTGTGTAACCACTGTTCCATGGCTGTAGTTCCTGTGCCACCACTGTTCCATGGCTGTAGCTCCTGTGCCACCACAATTTCATGGCTGTAGTTCCTGTGCCACCACTGTTCCTCCTTTTCCATGCTCACTCCACTGCTGTTCAAAAGCTGTGTGGTGCTGTTTCAGCACAGTTCCTCAGCTCCTCCACCACTGCTCCATTGCTCCTCCAACACTGCTCATCTACCACTGTTCCACTGCTCCTTCTCTGCTCCTCCCCTGCTCCCCTGTTCTTCCACGGCTGCTGCTTCTGTTTTAGTTCTGCTGCCACAGCTGCAGTGTCACAGAGAGGGGAACGTTCGGGCAGCAACCGCTGTGGTGTCACAGAAACTGGGACAACGGGACTGCCACAGCTGTGGTGTCACAGAGAGGGGAACACTGGGACTGCCACAGTTCAGGTGTCATGGAGAGGGGAATGTAGGGGTGGCTGCTGCTGTAGTGTCATAGAAGGGACAACTGGGGCTGCCACCACTGAGGCGTCACAGAGAGAGGAACGCTGTGGCTGCCACCACAATGGTATCATACACATGAGAATGCTGGGGGCTGGGGGCTGCCTCTGCTGTGGAGTCAGAGAGGAGAATGTTGGGGCTGCCAAAGCTGGGAGCCGCTTGTGGTGTCACAGACAGGGAACTCTGGGCCTTCCACTGCTCTGGTGTCACAGAAAGGGGGACTTGGGGCTGCCACAACTATGATGTCACAGAGAGGGAAATGTTGGGGCTTACACTGCTAGGGTTCCACAGACAGGGGAATTCTGGGGCTCCCACTGCTGTGGTATCATAGAGAGAGGAATGTTGGGGCTGCCATCCTTGTGGGCTCAAAGACAGGGTAATCTTGGGGCTGCTGCCCCTGTGGTGTCCTACAGAAGTCAATGCTGGAACTGCCAACTCAGTGGTATCACAGAGAGGGGAATGTTGGGGGAGTCACTGCTGTGGTGTCACAGGGGAGCATTTGGGGCTGCCACCCCTGCAGTGTCACTGAGAGGGCAATGTTGGGCTTGCCACTGTGGTGCTGTCATAAAGAGGAGAATGCTGCGGGTGCCACCTCTGTGGTGTCACAGAGAGGGGAACACTGGGCTTGCAATTGCTTTGGTGTCATAGACAGGGGCACATTGGTATTGCCACTGCTGTCATGTCACAGACAGGGGAACTTTGAGGTTGCCACCACTGGGGTGTCACTGACAGGGGAATGCTCGGTCTTGAACATCTGTGTTATCTTAGAGATGGGAACGTTGGTGTTGCCACCACTGTTGTGTCACAGACATGGAAGCACTGCCAAACCTCCCCTGGTGCTGTGCCCACTCCAGTGCTGCTCCTCTGTGACACTGCACTGCCTCCTGGGGACATTGTCACACTGCAGTGTCTCCTGGGGACATTGTCACACTGTGAAGACTCATGGGACTGTAGGGGCCCTGTGACACTCCAGGGTCTTGTAGAATCCATGGAAGCAAGAGGAGACTGTGAAACTCTGGGACTTCATGGAACCATCCATTGTGATACCTCAGGGCCTCATTCTTTCCAGGAATCCTTGTGACACTGCAGAACTAAATGGAACAAAGGGGACATTGTGACACTGTGGAGTTCATGGAACTGAGGGGATGCTCTGAGACTCTGGTGCCTAAAGATGCTCAGGAACCATTGTGAAGCTGTCGCTTGTGGAACCAAAGGGACATGGTAGCACTGTGGAGTCTCAAGGAATCCAGAGGCCCTTGTGACTCAGTGAGGCCAGTTGGAACCAACAATCCATTGGAATCCCCCAGAACCTTGTTGTGTCCCGGGATTCTTGTGACATTGTGGGGCCTCATGGAACCAAAGGGACACTGGGACACTGTGTGATCGCAGGGAACCAAGGGGACTCAGAGACACTGTGGGGCCTCCTGGCTCTCAGTAACTTCAGACACTTGTGTCCATCTACAAGGGGGCAAAAGTCAGCAGCCTGAGCCTGTTGATCCAGAATATTCCTATCTCCATGGAGGGTGTTCCTGCCAGCTGTGGTGTTTGTGTTCTCTCTGCTCTCTGGGGGAATTGCATCCTACAAGAGACACTGACCACTCCAGTAGCTGACACCACGGGGCCTGCCCGGCCTCCCACTTATTCTACACCTCTCATGTCTCTTCACAGTGCCAGACTAGAGTCAAGCTCAACAGGGTCTTCTTTCCCCGCTGATTCTGCCAAGCCCGTTCCCTTTGCTGTGGTTTCGCTGGATAGTAGGTAGGGACAGTGGGAATCCATTCATCCATTCATGCACGTCACTAATTAGATGATGAGGCATTTGGCTATTTTTCAAACACATATAAATAATATATGTTCCTTTTCCGGGTTAAATAAAGGTGGCCCGTCCACCTTGGACAAATCCGGTAAATTGTTTCAAATCAGTAAATTGGTCTGAATCGGGTGGTAATTGATGCGTTATGAATTAAAGTCTTTGTCCCTACTCACTATGAGCTACCTAACTGGCTTGTGGCTTCCTTACGAACCTAGCTACTCTCTAGTTTATTAAAATGTAAAAGTGATACAAAAAAAAAATTGCATACAAAAATCAACATATTAAAACAGCAATAAAAATCTACAAAACATTACAAAGTACAAAAAATGCAAAAATTCACTACCCTGAATCGTGTAATCTTCTGGCCCTACTGGTGAACATATGTACAATCTCCACAGATGATAGGAGTGCTTCTGTGGATAAAGTCTTTGCAACCATCGCTTGCCTCGATTTGGAGAGGCCAAGTGTACTCAAAAGTTCAAAGTTCCCCTTGTACCATTTCCCCCGCGCTCCAAGGGGAAAGCCCATAGAAACAACGTCCTTTGCGTTGGTGAGGCTTTGCACCTTGGTTTCCAAATGTTTGCACTTGTTTACTTTCTCTGCAGCCACTTCTTCCAGAGATGTTTTGGAGGCTTCGTATCGTACTGTCACTTTCACGATGAATGCACGTCTGTCCTTAACAGATATCAGATCTGGTTTGTACAGCTTCTTGATGGTTTCCCTTATGGGTGGTTCTTTGAACACTACCCAGTCCCTCTTCTTCACCTCCTCAATAAGCGTTTCACAGATATGATTGTGCCTCTTGATTTGAGCGTCCTGAATCACTGGGCAGTAGCCGAGGATGAGGGCGCAGGTTTCGTTGTCCGCATCACAGTGCCTCCAGGCCTTGATGTAATTTTCCTCTCTACCCCAGCAGAGAAATTCTCTTGTGGGGTAGAAGTTGGCCCTAAGTTGTAGTGTAGTGAGGAGTTTCCTGTGAGGAATGCATCTATAGTATTGGAGCCAATCACTACTAATTTTATCACCTTCAAAGCTTTTAATTCCACGGCCTTGGGATACTAATTTGGTCCATTTCTTGAATTCTTTTCTCCGCCAATCACAAGGTTTAGGAAATTTAGTTTTAAGGGTCGGTGCTTCCCACTCCGAGGTTGTGTCTGCACTGTTGGGTGGTTCATTCGCCGGTAGTGCTTCCCAAATTGAGGTTATCTTCTCGCTTTCCCCTCCAGCTTGAATCCACAATTTCTTATACAGTTGTTCCATTTGATCTTTCTCTAGGAACTCCTTCATTGTTTCATCCGAGGACTGTGCAATCCAGTGCAGTCTCTGGGCCTGTACACTGGGGGATCAGTGCCGCCAACTTGGTGACGCCCAAACCGCCGTCCTTCGTGCTCGAGTACAAGATGGCACTGCAGGTGCACGGAGGTAGTTGCAGCCAGTCCTTGACCGCTGTTCGGATCTTCTGGTCAAGGGCTTCAAGGGCCCCTGTTTCATTTGTGAATGGTCAGCCAGGTAGGTCAGTCGAGGGATGGTGTATGTTTTGAGGATATCAAGTATTTGCAGAGGTTTAAGTGGAGCTTGATCAATTCATTCAAGCCAGAATTCTAGTTTTGTGGGGAGGTTGGCTTTTGCTATCCCAGTCCAGGGGTCAAAGTGTAGGCCAAGGTATTTCTTATATTCCCTGGGGTTGATCATGTTCAGGGGTGCGCTGTTGATGGTCCATGCAGCGCAGTTATTGAAGGTGTAAGAGTCTTTCGTGGGCTTGATGTAGAAGCCGTGGCACTTTTCCCCTTGTGTTTTGAGACGAGTGAAATCGCAGAAGGTCTCTAATATCTTGATATTTAGGGGTGACAGCGGGTCACCCTGCTTTACTCCAACCCGGATCTGGATTTTGTCTGTGTGTGTGTTCATTTTTGTGGTGACATACATACTGATGTCTTTGTACATATTGTTCATCAGGCCAATGATGTGAGGATCCACTCCCCTCAGCTGCAAAGCATGTATGATGTGATGGTGGCTTATGGTGTCAAAAGCCTTGGCGATGTCCACAAATACAACACCCAGTGGTCTGTGTTCACTTTAGGCAGTCTGAAGTATAGTTTTCAGGAGTTTCAGGTTTTCAGAGCATCCTGCTGCTCTAATAAAGCCTCTTTGCCTTGGGTTGAGGGGGCACGCTTTGCTCAGCCTTTTTTTTACAATCCTGGAGAATAGTCTCAACAAGATGGAATTGATTGTGATAGGCCTCCAGTTATTAATGTCCTTTAAATGTTCCGGTTTTGTAGATTTGGGAATCAAAACAGTTCTGCACCCCCTCACCATGTCTGGGATCTCCCCAGATGTTAACCATAAGTTGAAGAGCTCAGCCGTCCGGGAATACCTGGGATCCATCTTTTTGATGTCCCCAAGAGTAACCCTATCTGGACCTGGAGTCGAGCCCTTGCTCATTTCCTGCACATTTCTTTCAATTTCTTTGGCCGTGATTAAGCCTCTGAAGGTGCTGTTGTCTGCCTTCCCATTAATTTCAAAGTCCCTGATGCCAGCAAAAGTACCAGGTGTTTCCCATCTGGCTTTAAATACCGAGTAAATTTCACTGGATGATATATCCCAGGACAAACACTCTACGTCATCCAAAATAATTTTTGCTAGTTTCCCCCTGTCAAGATGGAATAAATGCTGAAAGCAAAGGTAATTACCTTTTTTGATCGCTCTGTCCTTCATCCACTTCTGAAATGGCTTTCTTGGTTGCTTCTCCCGGGTCTCCTTCCCATTTTACCACGTGTAGCAGTTCTTATCTGGCTTATTGATTCTAGGCATCCAAAGCAGTACTGCACTGCCTGATTAATCATTGTCAGCATCTCCTGGCTGTCCATCAATTGCTTGAATGCTCTGGGGAAGTGGTTAATTGCTCCAGCTGATAAGCATTCCTTGACTGTCTTTTGGTAATGAGCCTGCAGCTGCCCCGCCCTCTGCTGGTTTCTGGCGGCGGTTGTCCTTAGCAGGGTGTCGTCTTAATTTATCCATTGTTTTCTCTCTGGCAGCTGGCCTCCCTGGTGGATGGTTCTCCCCAGGTCCATTGTCCACGGTTCTTGCCTGGGATTGCTGACTCAACCCAGGTTCCATTCCCATGCCCTCAGCTGCTCTCCTGGTATGATGACTCACCTCAGGTCCTCTGTCAGCTCCATCTGTTGGTTTCCTAGGCAGCAATCTTCTTTTGTAACTAATTTGCTTAGCTGTTTTTGTTGTTATGTGTTCGGCGATAGGTTTATTAATGTTTTTGTTTCCCTCGAACTGTGCCTCCAGTCTTATCAGCAGTTCTTCCTCCTCTTTTGTCCAGCATCTTTTGTGGGCTCCTGGATTTGATGTTTCTTTCAGTTGGGAAGTAATGATCCTTTGGTTTCTTATCAATGGGTGTGCCAATCTTTTGTGTTGTCCCAGGCCAATTTTGGTTCTGAAGTTTCTGACGCATCCTTCACATATCCACTCTCCAGCTGGAACCCTTTCAGTTTCTGGACCTCTGCATTTTGCAAAATGACAAATAACACTATGATAGTTAATATTTTCCTTTACACACTTGGCACACCGAAAGCAAACCCTCCTTTTCCAGTGCGACTCCTTTAGATGTTCAATCAGGCTTAACACAGAGTTTACCCGGGTACCACACAACAGGGACAAGGTGGATTTTTGTCAGGAACAGTCACCTTCACCATGTTATCCGGTGACTGCCCTCCGTGTTCCCCAGGCACTAGAGGCAATGCCTCTGGTGTGCCTTCACTCACCTTTTTGCCGCTTCCCTCACGAAGCACAAACAGTTCAGTGTCTTGTGGGAGGCTAGGATCTGAGTCTGAGTGCCCACCGATACCCTGGACAGGCGTACTGGCAGCCCCCAGACCACCCACCCCCGCCCCCCTAAGGACAAAATCCGGATTTTGAGCCATCGAATTGGGGCCACATTTACGGCGAGAACGGAGTGGGTGGTCACTCCACTCCGGAGCTCTTTGCCCCGTCTGCAACCGGGGAGCCAGGTTTCAAGCAATAAGCCAGGCGGCCTTTACCAATAAATTTGTTTCACCGAATTTGGTAGGAGTTCATTGGTGACTTGGTTTGGAAAGACAGGAGTCTGCTAAGGAAGGCAGGAGCCTCCCCTGAAATGGAGAATGTAAACCCTCCCCACTCCTCCGCATTGCTATCAATTTTAAATTAAGGGGCTCTCAGGCAAAAATATGGGAGCAGGAAATAACAGTTCTTTAAGGGGGAAAAGAAAAAAATTATAGGATGAAATAAAACAATGCAGTACACCAGAACAATACTAACAGAGTCAGAACCCAACCTGACGCCCTGTGGGTCACAGTGTTGGTGACAGTCCAATTGAAAATGTGGCTGCAGACTTCCTGAACTATCATTTCTAGTTCTGTTGAAGCAAGGGGGATCTGTAGAGAAGGATGTATTCTTCCCCTGAAGACCCAGTGGTAGAAGAGACAGCTGCTGTTCCTCTGGGGAATCCCGTGGAGAAAGCCGTGCCCGTGTCTCAAAAACCTCTGGATTATATCTGGGTAGCAATGCTTGGCTCCTCCCTCTGGGCGGAACATCTCACAATGGGATGTTATCATTCTTACCAGTCATGCAGTGACATTCAATAGTCTGTTATCAGCAGATGTCCCCTCCCGAGGGAGGTGTGAATGTGGTCACTCAAAGAGAGAGAAAGCAAACTGCCCACTTGACAAAGGTAATCTGCCATACAGATGGTAATGGAAAACATCTTGCATGCATTCTTCAACATTATCCACCCTTTTTTCTATTTCCATCTGCACCACAAAAAAAAAAAAAAACAAAAACAAAAACAACAACAACAACAAAAAAATTTCACACAGTTCTCACTTAAGACTAGGTCTCCCTGTTGTACACAATGGCTTTCTCCATCTTTCTGCATTACCCACCAAGTGTAAACAGGTCATTGAGCAAAAACAATTCCATGGATGGTTTTGTCTTTGCCTGTGATGGGATCAATCCAAACAGTCCTTCCTAAAATACCTTTCATGTTTACAACAGGGACTTTATTTCCATCCACTGTGTGCAGGGGTTCAGACTGGGCAGGACCAGCTCAATTTATGGAGCTTCTGGTGTTGACCGTCCAGCTGGCTTTTGCTGAGTTCATTTCCCAATTTCTAAAAGTCCCCCCTCGAGTGCCTTCAGGGTTGTTTTAAGTAGTCTGTTACACTGTTCAACTTTCCTGGCAGCTGGTGCATGATAAGGAATATGATATATTCAATACCATGTACCCTGGCCCAAGCATTGATAAGGCCATTCTTGAAATGGGTCTCATTTTCTGACTCAATTCACTCAGGGGTGAAATGTCTCCACAGGATTTGCTTTTCCAGGCCCAGGATGGTGTTTCAGGCGGTGGCGTGAAGCACAGGGTAGGTTTCCAACCATCCAGTGGTGGCTTGCATCATGGTCAGCACGTAGCACTTGCCCTGGCGTGTCTGGGGCAGTGTGATGGAGTCAATCTGCCAGGCCTCCCCATTCTTGTACTTGGACCACCGCCCACCTTACCAGAGCAGCTTCACTCGCTTGGCCTGCTTGATGGCAGCACACGTGTCAGTCATGGATAACCTGAGAAATACTGTCCATGGTTAGATCCACCCCTTGGTCTCGTGCCCACTTATAGGTGGCATCTCTACCCTGATGACCTGAGGCATCATGGGCCCATTGAGCTAAGAACAACTCCCCCTTATGTTGCCAATCTAAGTCTATCTTTGACACCTCTATCTTTGCTGCCTGATTTACCTGCTCGTTGTTTCGGTGTTCCTCATTAGCCCGACTCTTGGGAACATGAGCATTCACATGGTGGACTTTCACAGGTAGCTTCTCTAACCGAGCGGCAACGTCTCTCCACTCATCAGCAGCTCAGATGGGTTTTCCCCTAGGCTGCCAGTTGGCTTTTTTTCACCTTTCCAGCCAGCCCCAAAGAGCATTGGCTACCATCCATGGATCAGTATAAAGGTAGAGCTTTGGCCATTTCTCTCTCTCAGCAATGTCCAGGGCCAGCTGAAGAGCTTTGAGTTCTGCAAGTTGACTTGATCCACCCTCTCCTTTGGTAGCTTGTGCAACCTGTCGGGTGGGGCTCCATACGGCTGCTTTCCACTTCTGGTTCATCCCTGTGATGAGACAGGAACCATCAGTGAAAAGAGCGTAGCGTGTTTCCTCTTGTGGCAGTTGGTTTTAGGGAGGAGCTTCTTCAGCATGTGTCACTGGTCCTTGTTCCTCTTCATCAGTCAGACAAAAGTTCTCACCTTTGGGCCAGTTTGTAATTATTTCCAGAATCCCAGGGCGATTCAGGTTTCCAACACAGGAGCACTGTGTGATAACAGCAATTC
Organism: Melozone crissalis; assembly: GCF_028551555.1. NCBI lineage: Eukaryota > Metazoa > Chordata > Aves > Passeriformes > Passerellidae > Melozone > Melozone crissalis. The sequence goes on from NW_026535821.1 coordinate 3,164,523, forward strand.
ATTTACTCCATGTCATGTCAGTGGCATGGTGGGTGGAAGGAACCTTGCCTTTGAACATCCACCCCAGCCCCGGTAGTCAGGGTGCCAGGAGGAGTTGTGCTTCTGTATCAGTCACCTCTGAGACAGCCTGGACTCCTTCAAAGGCAGCCAAGATTTCCTTCTCTGTGGGAGTGGAGTTGGCTTCAGACCCTCTGTATCTTTGACTCCAAAATCCCAGTGGTTGGCCTCGAGTCTCCCCAGGCACCTTCTGCCAAAGGCTCCAGGACAAGCCATGGTTCCCGGCTGCAGAGTAGAGCACGTTCTTCACCTCTGCTCCTGTCCTGACTGGGCCAAGGGCAATCACATGAGCGATCTCCTGCTTGATCTGGGCAAAGGCTTGTTGCTGTTCAGGACCCCAGTGGAACTCGTTCCTCTTGCAGGTAAAGAGGGTTCACAATCTGACTGTATTCAGGAATGTGCATTCTCCAAAACCTATGGCACCCAGGAAAGCTTCTGTTTCCATCTTGCTCGTTGGTGAAGACATCGCGGTGATTTTGTTGATGACCTCAGTGGGAATCTGATGCACTCCGTCTTGGCACTTTACTCCCAGGAACTGGGTCTCTCAGGCCTGTCCCTTGACTTTGTCCTTCTTGATAGCAAAGCTGGCTTCTAGCAGAATCCTGATGATCCTCTCTCCTTTCTCAAATACTTCCATTGCCGTGTTCCCCCACACAATGATGTCATCGATGTACTGCAGGTGCTCTGGAGCCTCACCCTTTTCCAGTGCAGCCTGGATCAGTCCATGGCAGATGGTGGGGCTGTGCTTCCACCCCTGGGGCAGTCGGTTCCAGGTATACTGCACTCCCCTCCAGGTGAAAGCAAACTGAGGCCTGCATTCTGCTGCCAAAGGAATGGAGAAAAATGTGTTAGCAATGTCAATGGTGGCAAAGCACTTTGCTGCCTTGGACTCAAGATTGTACTGGAGTTCCAGCATATCCGGCACAGCAGCGCTCAGTGGTGGAGTCACTTCATTCAAGCCACGATAGTCCACTGTCAATCTCCATTCTTGTCAGACTTGTGCACAGGCCAAGTGGGGCTGTTGAAGGGTGAGTGGGTCTTGCTGACCACCCCTTGGCTTTCCAGCTCACTGATCATTTTGTGGATGGGGATCATGGCATCTTGATTCATCTGATACTGCCGGCGATGCACTGTCTAGGTGGCAATTGGTGGTCTTTGCTCTTCCACCTTCAGGAGTCCTACTGCAGACGGGTTTTCTGATAGTCCAGGCAAAGTGTTCAACTGCTTGGTGTTTTCTGCCTCCACAGCAGCTATGCCAAAAGCCCATCTGAGTCCCTTTGGTCTTTGTAATAGCCGTTCAGGAGGAAACCTATGCCCAGAATACACGGGGCCTCTGGGCCAGTCACAAAAGGATGTTTTATCGACTCTTTCCCAGTCAGGCTCACCTCAGCTTCTAACAGGGTCAATTGCTGTGATCCCCCCGTCACCCAGGCAATGGAAATAGGTTCTGCCTCCACATGTCCCAATGGTATTAGGGTACACTGTGCACCAGTATCAACTAAAGCATTGTACTTTTGTGGTTCTGATGTGCCCGGCCATCAGATCCACACCACCCAGAAAATCCACTTTTCCCGTGCCTCTTACTGGCTGGAGGCAGGACCCCTCTAACCCTGGGTATTCATGGTAGAGGTACCTTCCAGGGGATCTGACAGATCACACTCAGCAGCTCGGTCATGGGAGGTTGAGGCTGCCTTCACTTTACTGGAGTTCCCTTGATTTGTGTTTCCCTCCTTGAGCTGACGCACCCGTGCTGCTGTCACAGGACAGAAGTGCATTTTCCATCCCACCTTCCCATGTCTTCCCCATGGTCACGCAGAAAAAACCACAGGTCAGCCCGTGGGGTGTACCCCCCCTCTCTCTAGCTGGGGAACGTTGGGCTCTGACTCTGGGGCCTGTGACTCACAGCGGTGCAATGTGGGAATTGCTCCTCCTCACCTCTTCCCTCACCACCTCCCTCATCTCCTCTTTGAGGTCCTTAATCACAGCAGAGACATGAGCCTGCATCAGTCCATTGATCATACTTTCATAATTCTTAAGCTTGTTAGCTACAGAACCCACTGTCTCTTGGTTGTTATCAGCATTAATTGTTGCAATAAAGGTGGTGTATTGGGATGGTCCCAGGTTTGCCAGTCTCCACAACATTTGCCCTGTGCACCTGACTTTGTCGGGGTCATTATCATGCTGTCCATCCCTCCCAAAGAGTCCCTCCAATACTGCCACTTCTCTCAGCTGTTGGATCCCTTCCTCAAGGGTCTTCCAGCACATTCTATGGTGCTGGTCCTGCATTCTCTCCCTGTGGACAAACCTCTCTCTGACACTCATTAAAAGCCGCTCCCAGAGGGAAAGAGACCCTGGCTCCTTTACAACAATCTGATTGATACCTGAGTCGTGGGTCAAGGGTCCCAAATTCCTTGCCTCACCATCATCCAGCTGGACGCTTGTACTCATAAGATCTCAGATGCGAAGTAGGCAGGTTGTATAAGCCTCACGTCCCTGTCATACAATGTCTTTGCACAGATTACGGAGACTTTTGTATGTCAGGGACTCGGTGATGATCGCAACCTCTGGCTCCCCTGTGGGTTGTGAGGGCCTTCTTTTATCTGGGTGCTCTGCTTTTGTCTTAGATCTCTTTGTTTCTAGAGGGGCAACTGCTGCTGGCTGTGTCTGCCTTTGCAATTCAGCTGGAACCTGGACAGTTGTAACATCTGTGGGTTCTGCGGCCACACTATTAGACTTTCCCTCTTCAAGGCAGAGGAAGGGCTTCTCACCAGCTGGGGAAGTGTATTCCTTCAGCATCCGGCCCATCTCACGTATCTCCTTCACCAGACCCCCCAGCCAATCTGGGTAGTTCACATCTGGGGTGGGATGTGGGGCAGGGTCAGGCTCTGGGGCAGCAGCATTGCTAGACTCTGATGGTGTATTAGATTCTGGGGTTGGTGTCAAGGTGCTTATCCAGGTTAGTCACCCCTTCTCTCTAAATGCTAAATAGAGCAGGCCTATCAGCAACACCAGCCACTGTATGATATCATTAATATTTAGAGTGGATCTGAACCCTTCAAAAACTGGTGGGGCGGACCCAAAGAGATGGCTAAAGTGTTGGGAGAAGATTTCACCTGGTGTCATTTCCTTATAGCAGGTGCCATTATTAAAGTAACCTCAAAAACATACTGTTAGTGTGTGATAGCTGTGAATCTGTGTGCCTGCTTTCCAGAGGAAGTTAAAAATCCATTAATTCCTCACCTTTTTCACCCATAAAACAAACCGGATAACAGACACAGTAGCCTTGGTTATAGGACCAATGTTTAGATAAGGGCCTATAAATGGGAGAAATACAGCCATGATCACGTGCCACCCAAACCAGGGCCAGCTGGACCACATGGCGTCACATAATGAGGTTTCTATAGCTACACACAAAAATTAGATTACTCAAGAACTGTTATTCCTTTTTTGTTTCTGTGCCCTCCAGCCGCACGTTAGGCGCCAAAATCTGTCTTGGTTTGGAAAGACAGGAGTCTGCTAAGGAAGGCAAGAGCTTCCCCTGAAATGGAGAATGTAAACCCTCCCCACTCCTCCGCATTGCTATCAATTTTAAATTAAGGGGCTCTCAGGCAAAAATATGGGAGCAGGAAATAACAGTTCTTTAATAGGAAAAAAAAAAAAATAAACAATGCAGTACACTAGAACAACACTGACAGAGTCAGAACCCAACCTGACACCCTGTGGGTCAGGGTGTTGGTGGCAGTCCAATTGGAAATGTGGCTGACGCCCTCCTGAAGCGTCAGATGTGGTTCTGCTGGAGCAAGGGGGATCTGTAGAGAAGGATGTATTCTTCCTCTGAAGACCCAGTGGGAGAAGAGACAGCTGCTGTTCCTCTGGGGAATCCCGTGGAGAAAGCCGTGCCGGTGTCTCAAAAACCTCTGGATTATATCTGGGTAGCAATGCTTGGCTCCTCCCTCTGGGCGGAACATCTCACAATGGGATGTTATAGTTCTTATCAGTCATGCAGTGACATTCAATAGTCTGTTATCAGCAATTGTCCCCTCCCGAGGGAGGTGTGGTCACTCAAAGAGAGAGATAAAGCAAACTGCCTACTTGACAAAGGTAATCTGCCATACAGATGGTAATGGAAAACATCTTGCATGGCAATCTTCAACACCAACGCACACCAGATCTTGGAAGGGAATGTGCTGACACTGAGAAATTGCCAAATGTTAACTTTCTGTGCCAGCAAACTGCTGGAATTAAGCTGTGCAAGCATCTGAAAAATTCCAGATCTGGGCACTGGTGGTGTCAGCAAACACAAGATTGGGCTGGTGTAGGCACCAGGTATTTGGCTGGTTTGGCTTTCTTTGCCAGCAAATTGCTGCACTTGGGCTGTGGTGGCACAGGGAAATGTCCAGATCTGGGCATGGGCGGTGCCATCAAATACCAGGTCTGGGTGGTGACAGACTTGGCACCAGGAAATTGCTGTGTTTTGTCTTCTTTTTCCAAAAAATTGCTGCTCCCCTATTGGTGCATCCTGTGTCACCCCACCTTATCTCCAGCCCCGGCTCCCTTCTCCATTGCATCATTTGTGCCCTGACCCCTCCTGCCTTCCTCCAGTTATATACCCTGGCCCCAGTCCTGCTCCTGGCTCTTCGCCTCTGGTTCCCTTCAGCAGATGTTGTGTTCTTGCTTGCTCCTGTTTCCCTCTGCACCCTCACTTCCCCTGGACCCTTGGATTTTCCCTTAATAAATCCAGCTGGATCTGCTCTGCGAGGAGTCCTCTCATCCCTCTGCTGAGGCTTTGATTGCACCATCCGGGCTCAGGCGTCTGCTGGACTGGGGGAGTTGTCAAGGCAGCCCCAAGTGGAGACGCTTTCGGTGCTGCAGGCACCTGACAGCACCTGCCTGGGGAAGCTGCTCTGGCCACCCGCAGCAACCAATTCCTTTTTCCAAGCAGCAGCTCCCAGTGTCCTCCTCCGAAGCCCAGAGAGAGAGGGAGCAGCTGCCCTCAGCCCTGTCCTTTACCGCATCCCAATTCTCATGGAATGTCCCCCCTCGCAGAGAAACTCCCAGACAAGAGAAGTGCGACCAGATCCCCTCCTCCCCTGAGCTTGATCACTTCTTTTGTTTCTTAAGGATCCAGTCCATCAGAGCGGTGGTATTGCACTGAGAGCTGGGACACCAGCAGGGGATCACCCCACACTGCCCAGTGTGCACCAGGCTCAACAAGGTCTGCTTCCCCCCTGATTCCACCAGGCCTCTTCCCTTGGATGTGGTTTTGCTGGATAGTGGGTCAGGACAGTGAGAATCTCCTTCATCCATTCATTCACCATTTAGGACCCTGCAGACACTTCCTCAATTTCTCTCCAAGGTGACCCCACCCACCAATGATGTCACAGCTCTTGTCCATCTGGTCAAGAATCCCCCATGAGGACACTCTGGTGTCTTCTCCAAGGGCACAAAGCAGCAAAACCCCCTAGGAAAATCTTCCCCCTTGGGCCCTGCACCTCCTTGGGTGAGTTCCAGAGCAAACAGTCAGGGCAGTGGCCTGAAATGTTTTCCCAGCTGAGTCATAAGACTTCTCTGATGGATCCACATTGTCCCTGGGGAAAGAGATGTGCAGAACTCTTCACTAATGCCCTGGAATGTCAAACAGGAATCACAGCCATAGACAGCTCTTCAGAACCACTTCACTGTGGATTTTCCTTCCTGGAAGCCCAAGATATCTGAATGTCCTCCTGGTGCCTCAGGCCCTGGGTAAACAGGGCTTGTCAGAGATGCTGGCAGGGCACCAACACCCCTCCTCCTCACAGGGCACGTCTGTTACCCCAATTAGCTCCGAGTGGCTGCCTGGGGACAGGCGCCCACTTCCCCATGTGCCTGGGATGGGCACATCCTGCTCGGGGCCAGTGCTGGCCTGGGCCCAGAGCCAGGGCCATGACCCAGGTGCTCTGGGAGGGCTCCGTGGCTGCGGGTGTGATAGCATGAGGGGCAGGGAAGGGCATATTCCCCTCTGGACAGTGCTCTGGGCATGGAGCTTGGTCGAGTTTGGCATCTGCGGGGAAAGGGGTATCAGGTTGTGTGGATGTGGGCATTGTCACTGCTGAGCCATTCCCCAGCCCTCAGCCTTGTCTGCAGGTGATCAGCATTGCCCAGTGCTCCCCAGTGTCTGCAGTGCCTGAGATGCCAATCAGCCATCTGATCACATGTCCCTTGTTCCCCTTGTTCTCCCACGTGTTGGGTTTGGGGCCGGGCTCAGCTCTGGGGTGTCCCCCAGGGAAAGCTCTGGGAGGGGAGGGGCAGCAGGAGATGGGGGATCTGGCCCTGGGGGCTGTTGGAGGATGGATTGTGTTGGAGTGGGGGTTGTCCCCACAGGGTCCCCAGGTGCCTTTGACTCCCTGCCTGCCCCCCTTGGCCCTCCAGGTGCCTGGGCCCTTCCAGGGGCAGCTGCCCCATGCAGGAAGCTGGAGGCATGCCGGGCAAGGGGGCTGGATCTGTGCCACAGGTGGGGTGGGATGGACTCTGTGCCAGGGCTGGGCTTGTGGCCAGGGCTGGGGGCTGTGCCAAGCCGGGCTTTGGCCTGGGGACTGGCAGGGAGGGTGCGGGGAGGAGTCCCGGCAGGGATAAAGGAGCTCCTCACCTGCTGCAGCCTCAGGCAGCGCTGCCCAGAGCGAGAGGAAGATGAAGGTGGCTGTGCTCAGCGTGGCCCTGCTCTTCTCCATCCTCCTCCATCCACAGGCCAAGGTAAGGCACCAGCCAAATGCTGTCCCCACATCCTGCCCTTTCTGGCCTCCCATCCCACCCTTTTGGTCCCTCCTCTGTGTCCCATTCAGGGTCCCCAGCTGCCCTCCCACTGACCATTCCTGAGGCCTTTCCTTTCATGTCCCCCCTCAATCGTTTGCCTTTCTTCCTGGCCACTGCAGAGGGGTCCCCCTGTACAATTCCCTGACTCACCCCCCAATCCCACACCATCTCCCAGTCTTGTTGGTTTTGTCCCCACCTGTCCTCATTCTCCTGTCCCCACCAAGCCCCTCCCTTGCACTCCCATGTCCCTACACCTCAATTCCTTTCTCCTCACCTGTACCTCACACGCTGCTCCTTCCACACCCCTAGCCCTGTCCCCTGGACTCTCAATGTTTTTGGGTCTCCCCCCACCTCAAACAGATCTTTTTGGAGGCCCTGAATTCCCATCCCTCTGCCTGCACCCTGCTCCCTGCACCTGTGTGTCACCCCAGCCCCACAAGGTCCAGTCCGGACCCAGCCTTTGTTCTCCTTTCCAGGCACTCCTGTTAGGAACCCAAGATGATCTGCAGGAGGTGAGTGGGCTGCTGGCATTGGAGGGCATCCCCTAAGGGAATTGGGGGGCAGTGCTGTCCCCCCATCCCTTGCTGGAGGGCATCTCCTAAGGGAATTTGGGGGCAGTGCTGTCCCCCCATCCCTTGCTGTCGCCGGGGACATCCCAGTGACCAGCGAGGTCTCCTGGTCTCTCTGCAGTTGGATTTAGACAATGTCGCGGTCCTGGAGACACCTCTGGCGGGTACCATGAGTTCTGCCGGTGCCAGACCCTCCCATTGCATGGCCACCACAGCCCAGGCCATCCCAGTGTGTCCCAGCACAGCCCAGTGCACCCCTCCTGACAGCCCAGACAATGCCCTGCCCCAGGGCTCCTCCCCAGTGAAGCCTTTGCCCAGGGCCCTGCTGCATTCCACCCCTGTCACCCCAGGACCCCCTGGATGAGCCAGGACGCAGCCCCTGCCCCAGCTGTGGCTCTTGGCCAGGAGGCCAGTGCTTCTGGGCAGCAGCACAGCAGCTCCTGCACCCCATTGCTGCCACAGCCCCTTCCCCAAGGCCCCCCTGCTCTCCCCTGCCTCCCAGTGCAGCCCGCTGCCCCCATTGTGTCTCTAATGCTGCCTTTTCCCCAGCCTCCTGTGGCTGAAGAGCTGCGGGCTCTCCTGCGGCAGAAGCGCCTGGCTGCCTCTCTGGATGCCTAGGTGAGCCGTGCCTGCAGGGACAGGGCTGGAGACAAAGCCCATCCATGTCCCAGTGGGCTCCAGAGGTCAGATTCTGGGGTTTGTCTTTTAGGGTGTGAAGGACCAGTGTACTTTTTCCTCTCCAGTGGCATGAGGAGATGATCATCACTGGAGGAAACCTCTGAACTCTTTGAGCCCTGGGCCATTTCCCCTGAAGAATCAATCATCAAGCATCAACAAATCCTTTGAGCAAAGCTTTGCTCTGTGTCCATGTGTGTCCATGGAACTGGATTTCCTCCTTTCCAGTGGTCCAGGGAAGTCAGGCCAGGTATGGGCTTTGCTGCCTTTACACAGTCTGTGCCTTCCCCCAGACAAATGGTGTGTTGGGAGTTGTGCAGAGTCCAGGGGGAGTGGGTTGATGGGGGGGTGGATGTCCAAGTGGTTGGAAAGGCAGTGGTTCACTGTCAGCATGGTAGGAATGACCTGGGTTTAAAAGAAAAAGAAGTAATTTCAAAGAAACTTTCTTTTACAACTTTTTCTCCCTGTGAGAAATCACCATTTACTTCTCAATATTTTGAAAGGTCTATTAAAAACTTAATAAAACTTACAACAAAAGGATTAAATAAGGAAAAAGTTACAGCGCTGGGAGCCTCCCCCACTTGGTGGCTGGTAACCACATGGCTGGCTCATCCACACAATGGCTGCTCTCCCTTTTATATCCTTGCTGTTGCAACAGGCAGCCCTAGTTCCTTCCAAAGGCTGTCTGTTGACTCTTGGTCACTGTCCATTGGTGTAGACTGCTTTCGTGGAACTGCATTGGAGGGCAGGTGTTGCTGAGCCGTGCCTCTTAGGAACAATCTGCCCCTCCCCAAATGCCCAGACTACCAATATCAGCCCGGGATAACAATGCTGGGTGGGAGGGACACATTGCAGTAACATAACTATACATCTGTACAACTTCTCTTAACATACTTATCATGTTCACCCTTTAATTGGGAGAGCCAACCATTTCATTACTCATCTCTAATACTGTGGCATTCACATTCTCTGAAAAAATCCCTTTGCCCAGGATTTTTCTCCTGGGAAGCTGAGAAGCCTCAGAGAAAAAGGAAAACAATTCTTATCTCATTTGCTTTTCCTGTGTTGTGCTCATGTGCAGAATGTGTTTGGAGATTGTTTACCCACAGGTGATTGTTTGATTGGATTCTGGTGTGAGTTATTTTGACTCATTGGCCAATTATGGCCAAGCTGTGTCGAGACTCTGGAAAGAGTCACGAGTTTTCATTATTATCTTTTGAACATTCACTAAGAATCCTTTCTCTGTTCTTCAGTATAGTATAGTATAGCATAGTATAGTATAGTATAGTATAGTATACTTTATTATAAGATAGTATTATAAAGTAATAAATTAGCCTTCTGAGAACATGGAGTTAAATGCATCATTCCTGCCTTCGTTGGGCAACCCTGCAAATAGAATATTACATCCCCAAAATTCTTGATTTACTCAAAAGAATTTAAATGCCAAAAAAAATCTTCCTTTGTCAAAAGTATGTTGAAATTATTTATTGGTCTTGAAATTTGGTTTCCTGGTGGGATGGGGCTGCTGGGTCTACCTGTCTATGGGGCACTGTGGGGCTCTGGGGTTTCCTGGGTGAGGGGCCCTACACGGTCACCTGTAATGCCTGGCCACGGTGGGGTAGAGCCACCGCAGTGTCCTGGAAAAGGGTGAGTGGTTCTACCTGGCTCTTGGGTCGTTCTTGGCCGCTGGGTCCATCGGCTCCAGCAGGACTTGGGTGAATTTTGGGGTGGGCCAGGTGGATCAGTTGTCCCCGGCCATCCTGAGAGCTCACCAGTCATGTTCGCTGACTCCAGTTCCAATACTGAAGGAACCACTGGTGCCAGCATCGCCCCAAGGAAGCCTCACAGCAGAACTGGCACAGGGCATTCCCCTGGCAGAGGGGCAGGGAAAATGTCTTGGCCATGAGCAGCAGAATGGCCGGAAAGCCGCTGGTGCAGGAGTTGCCCACCCCAGCAGATTGAAGGCAGGTTTGGGTTGCATTCCTGCTGTCCTGGCAGTGAAATTCTGAGCAGAGGGCACAAAGCTGTCTTCTCCTCGGGGCTCACAGGTGACACTGAAATGCTGTGGGGGAGCTGAGCCCTGCCTGAGGGCAGACTCAGCCCAGCAGGAGCCCCGGACTGACACCGCGATGGACTACACAGCTGGCTCAGGGGTGCTGCGTGCCATGAGTGGGGAACAGCTTCCCCTGAAACAGGGAGAGCTGAACCTTGGAGCCACCTGCTCCACAGCTGGAATGGTGTCAGCGTCAGGGAGCAGACTAAAGAGGAGAGGGAGGCCTTTGGTGTGAGATTCTGAGGAAGCTTTACTCGTCAGAGGGAACAGGCACCAAAGAGCCTCAAGCACCAGTGTGCTCAGGATTTTATAGAGCACTTGAACTGTGGGTGGGCATGATCGCTGAGCCAATAGGGAATCAGGGAGGGAGGAGCAAAAGGAGGGGAATACATCTCAGGGACCAATGGGATAAGGGGGTGGAGAGGGCAGGTCACATGGGCCAATGGGGCATCATCCATGAGGGGAATTCCCAAGGGGCGGAACCTGCAGGGGAGGGGTTTACAGGAGACTGACAGGGAAGGGTCCAGAACAGGGGCAGAGTTTACAGGGATGGATAGGGAAGGCACTGGAATACAAGGTGGGGATTATAATGATTGAAGGGTAAAAGGGGAGGGATATAACCTGGGAATAATCCAGTTTGAGGAAAGACAACATACAGGGGGTGAACTGGAACAGACCATCCAAAAAGGTATGAAATAAAAGGGCACTGCAACAGCGTCCGATATACAGGGATGCAGGACACGTTTTATGGTGCAAAAAGAAAGGATCGATCCTGTGCTATTTTTATACAGTCTTTTTATAGGCCTTTTCGTAGGGTTTTTTAAGAACATCCCCTGTCTATCCCCAGTTGGTCAGCAACAAGTTGTTACCCAGTATTGACTGGTCACTCAAACCCCTGGTGTGTATGTGCAGGAAAAGTTGTTTGTGAGAGATAGTTTTCATTTTTCTGTCTAAGAGGGAAAATGCAGTTTATACGGGTGGCTGGTGTTTATCACAGTCTTACAGCTCTTTTTCAGGGAAAGTAGGTTGTTTTCCACAGTCCTAGAGCTCTTTCTCAGGAAAAACAAGTTGTTTTTCACTGCTCCACAACTCGGTTCTCACAAAGAGTTGTCAGCTTTCTCATGGCTTCTTCCTCTTGCTGGGATTTATTAAAAGGCCTTCAAAGGATTCACCTTGAGCAGGACAAGAGCCCAGTTGAGGCTACACTCAAAATGGATGACTGGTCAGGAGTTTTCACACTTTTATAAGGTTTGGTCCATTTAAATATTGGGGTTAGTTGTCCAGTTACAGCCTCAGATTATGCAGTCCCATCCTCCCGGTTTGCTTTCCTCAATTTGCTGTTGTTTGCACTTTTTGTGCCTGAAGCTGCAACAGTGTCCGGTTCTGGGGCTGGAAAAGGATTGTTTTGTCTGACTACACTGTGAAGAGAACTTGCTAACCCTGTGTATGAAGTCCAGAGTTACAGACTAATGCAGTAGAGAATCTGGAAATATGACAGCTAAAACTGAAGGCATCAGCCTGTTCCATGTTCCCTTGGTTCCATGGGGATCCACAGAATCACAATGGCCACTTGTTCCCACGAGATTCCCTGATGTCACCATGGTGTCCTTGGACACACCTGGTCACAACTGACCCATGGTTCCATGAGGTTCCCCAGTGTCACCATAGTCACTATCAGAGGCTGGATGAGATCAATGTCCTGAGACACCCTGGGATGAGCTGTCAATCAGTCACACAGTGGGTACAGTGCTAACCCAGCCCTGATTGCCTGTGTGATCAGAAATCCCACCTGGGAGGAGGCCCACAAAGGCCTGGAGGCTTAAAAACATGGAGTGCAAGGTCAGCCCCTGGTATAGACTCTGCCTTCTCCTGGGGTTTGTGTCTCACACACGCTGGAACCCTAGGAGCTGTTAGTCATATGTGTGTCTTTCTATAGAGCTTCTGTCTGTCTCTCTCTCTTTCTTCTCCTTCTAATGCTCTTTATATGGAACATTTTTGGGTACCTCAACAGCTTACGTGTTCATTGATTTCTACGTCAAATGAACTAAGTTAATGAAGTTATTGCTATGATAAGTGTTTTCTTTGTAATTGGATGTTGCATAAAATCCTCTTCCAAAGTTTCTTGGTTTTTTGTACTTTGCCTGTAAAAATTTGTGTAATTCCTGACCTCTTGCAGATATCTGGCTGGTGTTTTCCCTGCGCACCAAACTCGAGTAAAAGTGGCAGGTGAATTTGTGAGTTAGCACGCAAACCCCAAACGGAGCTCCGGGTGCGTGGAGGATCGGGGCAGTGTGAGTCGCACACAATCCCTGGAGTGCGGGGACACGGGTCCCTAGCGGGGTTTAGGGTGCCCCGAGTACAGCAGAAGCACTGAGTAGAGCCAAGAGGGCCCCAGTGCCCAGGGTGGAACGGCGGTGCTGGGGATTCAGTGTGCCGCAGGTCAGATAGAAACCGTAAACCCACTGGAGGTCCCTGGGTGATTGGGATCGCAGGGCAGGGCAGGGCTGGGCTTACAGGGCAGGGCAAGGCTGGACCTGCCCCTTCCTCCCCCACATAGAAAATGTTTAGAGCCAACAATCTCCTCCAGTCTATCACAACAGGCAATGCTGGAGGTGAAATCCCAATTGTGCCCATGGGCACCTGGCTGAGAAGGATAGTTCTTTCCATAGGAAGGAAAGCACAGAGCCCCAAGATTTGGAAGGCAGGTGAGAGCCACAGTAGGCCAAGGCCAGCTAGACTTGTCAGTAATTGCAGATTTTGGATTTAGGGAATTTGCAGGTGGAAACCCAGTCTCGACCATGGGCACCTGGAGAAGCAGGACAGTTCTTTCCCATGGGAAGGAGAGCATGGAGCCTTTCCCAATGTTTTGGGGACGGATGAGAGGTGACCCTTGTGAAACTACTGCCTGCCAGACTTATCATGGCAATATGCCTATGGGAACAATCTCTGGATATAAGGAACTTTGGAGGTGAAATCCCAATTCTGGCCATGGGCGCCTGGAGCAGAAGGATAGTTCTTTTCCATTGGGAAGGAAAGCACAGAGCCCCAGTGTTTCAGCAGCAGATGAGAAGTGACCCTCAACATGCAAAGGTCACTTGGACCAGTCAGGCAGTCCATGGGAAGCCAAAGCAGCCAGACCTGTTCTGTTTTCCCTTGGTTTTATGGGGCTCCATATTGTCACAATGGTTCCTTGGATCCATGGGGCCCTGCAGTGTCGTAATGGTGACTTGATTCCATGGGTTCCAGCAGTGTCACAATGGCCCCTTGATTGCAAGAAGACCTGCAGTGTCACTGGGCCCCAGGTTCAATGGGGTCCCAAAATGTCACAGTGGCCCCTAGGTGTCATAAGGCCCTGCAGTGTCACAATGGTCCCAAGGATTCCATGAGCCCTTGCAGTGTCACAATGGTCTCCGTGGTTCCCCAGGCCCCACAATGTCATGTGACTCCTCTGTTCCATGAAGTCTGCAATGTCTCAATGGACCTTTGGACCCTGGGGCTTTGCTGTGTAACAATGGTCTCCTCTGGCTCCACAGTGTCACAATGGACCACTGATGACAGGAGGCCACTCTGTGTCGCCCTGGAGCTTTGGTTCCATGCAGCCCTGCAGTGTCACAATGGTCTCCTTTGGTTGCCCAGTGTCACAATGGACCACTGATGACATGAGACCATGCAGTGTCACAATGGATCTTTGGTTCCATGCAGCCCTGCAGTGTCACAAAGGCGTCTTGGTTTCACACAGCCCCACAATATCACAATGCTCCTCCCAGGGTCACAATGGTCTCACTGGTTCCATGAGGCTTCACAGTCTCACAATGCTTTGCTTATTCCATGGGGCCTCATAGTGTCACAATGGTCTCCATGAGTCCCCTGAGTGTCACAATGGTCTCTGTGATTCCATGGGCCCCTCAGTGTCACAATAGCCCTTTGGTTCCATGAGGCTGTAAAGTGTCTTAATTGTCTTTTCATGGTTCCACGAGGCCTTGCAATGTCACAGTGAACCTTTGGTTCCATGGAGTCCCACAGTGTCACAATGGCTGCCTGGTTCCATGACACCACAAAGTGTCATAATGGTCTCCATGGTTCCATGAGGCCCGGTGGTGTCACAATGGACCCTTGGTCCGATGCGGCCTCTCAATGTCATGATGATCCCTACATTCCATGGAGTCACACAGCGTCAGTACAGTCCCCTTGGTTCCATGAGGCCCAGCAATGTCAAAGTGGTCTCCATGACACCATGAGGCATCACATTGCCAAAATGGTCCCTTGGTCTCACAGGGCCTCACAGTGTCACAATGGTCCCTTGGTCTCACAGGGCCCCACAGTGTCACAATGGTCCCTTGGTGTCACAAGGCTCCACAGTGTCACAATGCTCCCTTGGTTCCATGGCCCTGTGCTGCTGCATTCCCCCCTCCCCTTCTCAGGCCACCCTGCCAGCTGAGAAATGCTCCTTGGGCCTCGGCCTTGGCCAACAGCCCCTGGGCTCAGCTCCTCTGCAGCTCATCACAAACACTGCTCCAGGCACTGCTGCTGCCCAACCAGCTCCTGGTTTCTGTAGGAGCAGCCCTGGGAACTGTTTTTGTTCCCTCCGTGGCACAACATCCCTGTTCTCACACTGCCAAAGAAAGCTGCTGATGCCAAGTGCGGCCAGGATGAACCATTGCTGGGACTGAAGCCCCTCTCTTGGGGCCCTACAAACAGCACTCCAAAAGGAGCCCTTGGAGCTCTCCTGGGCCAGCGACTCCCTCTGAGTGGGGCCTCTCCCAGACGGGAACTCTCCCGTTTGCTGCACTCGGGGATCCTGAACAACCACAGAGCCTGGGCTGATCCCCCCACTCCTCCAGGCTCAACCCTTTGCCCACTGGGGAGATGCCAAAGGATCCACAGTGAGCATTTCCTGCCCTCAGAGGAATTTCTCACAGGTGCCTTGCACTGACTCTTGGTGTCTGTGTGCACACACGAGTGCCTGTGCTGGGGAAATGTGGCAGAAATGCTGCTCTCTGAGGGGTTGTTGTGCCTTGGATAGCTGAGTCAGTCAGGCCTGTAGGGAAGGTTAAATCACGAGGCCTAAGTTAAATTAAATGCTGCTGAGAGTTTTTCTTTTGCTAAGTGGTTACCTTTAATATAAGTTTTATGTTAAGTTCAATATTGTTAAATGTTATACCTCTGTTAAATTGGGAAGTCATAGGTTTAAGTTAGGTTACATGCTGTTACACTCTGCTCTTTTGCTAAATTGTGAGGTTGAAACTATCAGTTAAGGTTAATGTATAAGTAACGTCCGGTTAAGTTTGAGCTCTGTTAAGCTTTCAGGCCGTGTTCCTCTTATCCTTGCCCTTGCTGTCCTTGTGTCACACACACACAGACAGAGGGACAGTTCTGAGTTAATTTCTGGTTTGATTGCCTGGGTTCTGTTTGGTTTTGTTGTTGCTTTGTTTCCCTGGTGTGCCTGAAGTGCCCAGTCAGGAGTAGAGCGACTCTTACCAAGGAACTTTGTGCTGCTGTTGGTTAATATTAAATCTGGTTTTTGCTGCTCCCTTGCTGGGGATTTTTTCAGCGCTCTCAAGGCCTCGTTCGTAACAGGGTGAAGGAGCCCTGGCCCAGGCTCTGGCCCTGGACGACACAGGGACCCTGCCGGGAGGTCCCTGTCCCCCTGTGCCACCCCCAGGGCCCCGGCCCCCCGTCCCCGTGTCAGGCTCGGGGGTCGATCTCGTGGAACATCCTCTGGGGGAGGCTGCGGGGCCAGGGGTGGGGGGACCCGGGAGGACAGGGGACCCCGCTGTGCACGAGCAGGGTTGGACTGCTCTGGGGGGAGCTGTGAGGGGGGCCGGGGCAGAGTGACCTTCCCAGTGACCTCACACAGCTCCCGTGATGTCACACAGCCGCCGTGATGTCACACTGCCCCTGTGATGTCACAGAGCCCCTGTTATGTCACACAGCCTTCTCTGTGATGTGACACTGCCCCTTTGATGTCACAGAGCCAACTCGATGTCACCTTGTGATATCATACAGCAGTGCTGTGACATCACAGAAGACTGATGTCACAAAGTCACCCTCTGATGTCACAATCTGTTCTGTGATGTCACAGCCTGCTCTATGATGTTCCACAGCCACCAGGTGATGTCACAACCAACTCTCTGATGCCACAGAGCCACCCTCTATGATGGCAGACTGTGTTCTATGGCCTCAGACCCTACTCTGTGATGTCACAGCCAGCTCTGGGATGTCACAGAACCTTCAAGAACCCTCAAGAACTCAGTTCTATTGAAACACTGAAGTTTCTTGTACTTTGAAGAGATCCCTGTAAGGGACACGACAGGGAAAGTGTTCCCAGGTCCCAGGCAGAGCAGAGAAGTGGAGGCACTGATGGCAGCTGCGGACAAAGAGAAGCCAAGTCTTGGTGCCCTGGGGCACAGCAGCAGGGTCTGTGTCACCAAGGGCTGGGAGGAGACACCTTGTCCTGAGGCACTGGGGCCTCCTGGCACAGCCCCAGCCAGGCTGGGCACTGTCACCCCCTTGTCCTGTCTTTAGCATCCTCCCCTAGCCCACATCCCAGTGGCCTCAAGGATCTGCTGGAAGGAGTCCCTGGGGAGCCTTGCTCAGCAATGGCCCTGGGGGCTCCTGAATGCTCCCTGCAGGGACTGCAGGTTTTTCAAAGGACTTGGAGTTTTGCTTTTTCTTTGGAGTCTCTGAGAGCTTTGTGCAGTCATGGCCTCCAATTATGTGTTGTAGTTAGTTCTTAGAGAGGCTTTGTCAGTAACACCACTCAGTGGGGCTCATTAATGCTTCAAGGTACTTCAGTTCTTTCAAGGTACTTGGTATGTCCCTTTGGATAGACTCTGGGAGATATTTGTCCAATCATGGCCCCAATTATCTGCGTTAATTAGTCCCTGGAGAGCTTTGTACTGACACTCAGTGGGGCTCATTAATGCTTTGAGACACTCAAGGTGCTGAAGGTGCTTTGGATTTTCCTTTCCACACTGAGTGTCTGAGAGGTTTTTGTGCCATCCTGGCCACCAATTCTCTCCTGCAAGGAGTGCATGAGGAGCCTGTGTTGGAGAGGGACCTCAGTGGGAGCCATGAATGCCTGGAGAAACTTGGGGTGTTTCCTCTGCCTTTGACTCCTAGCAAGGTTTGTGCAATCTCCTCCCAGGCCCTGATGTTCAAGGGCACAGCTCCAAATGCACAGTGAGGCTCATGAGGATCAAGCAAGTCCTGACAAACCCTGGCTCTGCCTTGATTTCCCTCTGCTCCAGTGCAGTTCATAGGACGGTTTCCTTTGACAGTTATGGAGAAATAGTTCAAAGAGCTTCCAGGAAATATGTAGTCCTATTTTAAAGGGTGTCTTTTATTGCTGTTCCTATTACACAAGAGGTGATTGCAGCATTCAGTGACTGATATTGATCCAGGGACTCTCCTAAGGAGCCCTGGCCTGCTCAGAGAAGCTGTGCCTTGAGCTCTGAGCCAGTGTAGACAACCTTGCTCCACATTCCCCAAGCCCATCGTGTCTCTCCTCACTCACCTGGAACCTGCTTTGCTTGAAGAACTGGCTGCACACAGCCAAAGAGGGATTTTCCTTCTTTGATTTTTGAAGCAATCTAAAACTCCTGAGTTTCCCCATTGCAAACAGACATCCTCCTCAAGTGTGTGCCAAGCCCAAGCTGCCACCAGGAGCACTCCAGACCTGCCCTGGGCCAGCTGTGAGGGTGGATCATCATCCCAACATGCAGTGGTGCCATTGCAAGGGACTGTTGCCATGGACACTGCAATGACCCCACTGCTGGGTTTGGGTGCCATGGCAACCCCCATCAGTTCAGGTTTCCTTGGAAACCAGCCCAAGGAGCCATTTCTGCAGCCAGGTTCCATGGCCACTTGCCTGCAGAGCTGTTGCTGTCCTCAGCGGCCATGGCAACCCTGGGACAAAGCAGTGCCAGGGCTGTTCCAGGTACAATTGCAGTGACACTCGTTGGTGCCACCAGGTGCCATGGCAATGGCCACGGGGACCCGTTCCTTGGTTTGGTGCCATGGCAGCCAATGCCCGGAGCCCTTGTGATGGTTGGTGGCCATGGAAAGCTGCCCTGGGCCCTTGCTCAGGGCTGGTGTCAGTGCCCCGAGCCAGAGGGGATCCCTTGCTGGGGGCTGTGCCATGGCCACCTGCCCTGTGCCGCGCTGGCCGCTCAGGCACCAGGAACCAGCAGCCAACGGCACTGCCAGGGCCAAATGCCAGGTCAGCCAGACAGAAAGGGGCAGGGCTGGGCACTGTTTCCATGGCAACCGGCACTGGGGGGACACCTGGGTCACCTGGCCTGGCAGTTGCCATGGAAACCCCTGGCAGGGACTGAGGGCACAGCCCCTGGCACTGAGACACTTCTGGGCCGGGTGCTGAGCACAGGGCTGAGCACGCAGAGATGGTTTTGTTCTTGCTGAGCTGCAGCACAGCCAAGGCCTGTCCTGCCCCTTGTCCAGCCACACTGGGGAGGGGCTGGGGCTGCGGGGGAGCTGGGCAGGGACACAGCCAGGACAGGGGACCCCAACTGACCCCGGGGTACCCCACACCAGAGCACATCATGCTCAGGGTATGAAGGGGGGAACAGGGAGGAAGGGGGGAATTTTGGAGGGAGGGCTTTTGCCTTCCCAGGGAACACTTAGGCAAGAGGGGACCCTGTTTCACCAGTGGGCAGGGTCACTACCAAAGACACAGACACCAACTGAAGGAATTGTGTCATTTATATCATGCACAGCTGCAAAGATTTACAAAAGGATAAGCTCAGCAAAGCACATCATCATTAGCAATGAATTACAAAAGAAGCTCAGCAATCCATCATAACCCATCATTACATTTTGATGACCAATCCCTTGGTGAAACACCAGAGGTGTTTGTGGCAGACAAAGATTCTGGCTGACTATCAAGGTACACCTTACAGACATCAGCAGTACTTTAGTGACACCGTTCTTCATTCTTTTTTCTCAATCTCATTCGAGTTAGGAACAAGAATTCTGCTGTGCATGGAGCTGGCACCTTTTTAATTCCAGAATAATGCCCCCAGGCCCTTTGCTGTTCAGCTTTACCATGCTGTCTGTGGCTAACAAGGCTTGGGGGGGGCCCTTTCCCCTCTGGCTGGAAGGGGCTGGGTCCCAGTCCCTGAGGGGCACCCAGGCTCCTGGATGGAATTGCTGTGCAAGTCCCTCAGCGTCACAGCAGCCTTCACATGGAGCCCCGTGGATCAGAGCATTTTCCAAAGGGGCCCTTGGGGCAAACAGGGAGATCTGGTCTGGCAGGATGTGTAAAACCATATCCTGTCAGATCTCCTTGTTCTCACACAGAATCCTTGGATGCAGGGACACATTCCCATTGTTCCTGCCCAGGTTTCAGGACTCAGAGTTGTCTTTCCCAAGAGTTGCTCCTTCAGCTGCCTTGGGAGGGCCTTTTGGCCTCGGGACCCACACTCTGGCTCCATTATTAGGACTGCTGCACCCAAACCCTTTTTTTGCACAAACAGTGGTGATTGGAGGTGGATCTCCTTTTTTCACAATCATTCCTAAAAATGCAGTATCAATAATTGTACTACCCTGTCACAGGGTTGACTAATCCAATCCTGGTCACTATTGTTTACAGAATTACTGTAATTTCTCCTTGATATTCTGCATCATTTCCTCCTGCCGTGACAGGAACACTTTGCAAGGCCAAGCTCCAAGGCAGCAGTAACCAAAGCAAAGTGTCCTGGAGGAATCTGAATTCCTGTTTCAGAATTGATAGCTCTCATTAGCTTTCAATTTCTCCTAATTAATTCCAGTGCATGAAGGCCCAGCCCTGCAGCCTCTGGGCTGGCCCTGCCAGGGGCCATCACAGCCAGAACAATTTCCCAGGCAGCCCAAGTCTCACTGCCCATGGTTGGATTTGCAAATTGGGGGCAGCCGTGCACAGCCTGGGGGTTTCCATTTCCCCAGTGGGCCATTGTGAAGGGCATGGAGCACATCTGGGAGATGGGTTCTCCATGGACAAAGGTTCCCATCTCCTTATTTTTCCAACTGCTCTTTTAACAACCCCTTCACCCATGCACCCAATCCTGCAGCTTGTGCATAATCTGGTACATGAAAAACCCTGCAGGCAAAATCACTGTATTTTTCACAGGAACAGAAAAAGCACCCTGCACCACAGTATCAGCAACCCATCAAAAATAGCCAATTTTCTCCCTTTCTCCCTTTTTCATTGTATACAATCTCAAAAAGTTGACCACTGACATGAGGGTCCTGGCCAGTCCTGTTCTGTAGGGTATTTAGTGTTACATCCCTGAGCAGCCAAAGCTACCAAATTAGTATTGTCAGCACTATTTCACGTTATTATATAATTTCATAGATAGATAGTGATATAGAAATATAGATAGATACAGACATAAATAAATTTATATAAAAAGATATATTGAGGTCTTATTATACTATAAATACATATATAATAATTATGTATATAGATATTTCACTTGCACAAATGCATATCAGTTCAAGATTAAAACCTTCTTCTCTTGCTCCATGTGGGAGCATTCCGAAAATCATTGTTCCTTCTGAAGGTGCTGTTTCCTATGTACTCTCAACAAATTCATCTTTGTCTGCCCAAACCCACACGGTCTTTTCCTTTTCCATGTGCAATTTTTGGATGCATTTGAAGACATCCAGGGGTGCAGCTTCTTTTACCCGACTGCCCCACTGCACCCACGGGGCTCCAACCTCAGCCCACTCCAGAGCCAGGGAACTCCAGGGAAGGGCTTCCCAGCTGGGAATTTCTGATGGGACTGATTCCTCACATTTACACTGAACAAGTGACATTTTGTTGGGATCTGGCCAGACTGTGCCAGTTTTGTTTTGCCAGTGGGCAGGGTCAGCACCAAAGCCACAGACTCCAGCTGAAGGAATCAGTGTCATTTCCTGCAGTTCAGAGCAGCAAAGAATCACAACAGGAGCAGCTCAGCAATGCACCCAGCCATCCCCACCAAAGATTGCAGCAGTGATTAAGAAAGATCCAGCAGCATTTACCCTCAGCCTTTACCATCCCCCAGACCCACACAGCAGCTGGGGAAGCTGTCACAGCCAAGGGCTGCAGAGCCACTCCTGGGCACTGGGAATTCCTGCAGGTGCCTCCAGCCCCAGGTGAGGCTCCAACCCCGCTGGGAGAGGGCCCAGCTCTGACAGTGCTGAATGAACAAACTGACAGCACTGCTAGTGTGGCAACATCTGCTTTCATCCTCCTCTTGGGTTCCTCCCAAAGCCTGGCCAGGGCTCAAGGAGGAACCAAGGGAGGTGACTTTGACCATACAGCCCAAAACAAGGCCAGATGTCAGATTTCATGGCCTTGTCTGGCTTCTAAATACACAAAGGTCAATACATGTTTCACTAATGAGTGGCTACATCTATCTCAGTGCTAATGACCATGCATATTTCATCAGGGAGCAGATACAAAGATAACCTTTGCTTGGAAGGTTCATCCAGAGGCCATCTTTGGCTCAGGGCCTGCTGTTCAGGCCACACTCAGGGCTGGTGTCCAGACCTTGGCACTTCAGGGACGTGGTTTAGTGCTGGGCTTGGCACTGCTGGCTGAATGGCTGCACTGGGTGAGCTCAGAGGGCTTTTCCAACAGAAAGGATTCTGTGGTTCCATGCTAACATCCACTGCATTCAGCTGGGGCTATTTTAGCAGCATTACTTTGCTCAGAAAGTCTCCTCTTGCCCAGCTCCTGTGGCCCGAGGCTTCAGCTCCTTCAGCTCCTGGTGCTGAGGTGCTCATGCTGAATGAGACGAATCGGAGAGAAGAGCACAGTCCATGCAATTCCTTCTGGGACATGGAGAGGGGAGGCTGTGCAAACAGGAGCATTGTTTGCTGTGGCCTCCTCTCTGCCCTTCACGTCTTTCAGCGCTTTGAACCAGCCAAGAGCTTTCTCCAAGAGTGCAATGGAGCAGCTGCTCCTGCTCCCAGGCCTGGCTCTCTCCAGTCTCTGCCCTTGCCTGGTTCTGTCCCTCTTGCTGTGCCCTCTGTTTCCCCAGGGCTCGGTGGCTGCTGCCCAGGACTGTGGCACTGGCACAGATCCAGTGCTCCAGAGCCTCCTTTCTGTGCCCTTGGAGCTGCCTGGGCACAGCAGCCTTTTCCATCTGGAAGCTCCCCATGGACAGGGAGTGCCCAGCTCCGTTCCTTGCACAGCCTCCAGGAGCCCAGGGCTGCCATCTCCAGTCCCTGCTGGCACTGGGGGCTCCCAGGTGCCTCAGGCTGCTGTGACACCGCTGCACATGGGAGGGAAGAGGGGCAGGGGCTGTGCTCAAAGTCAGCTCCATCTGCTGCTGCTGCTGCTGCTGCCGTGGGGTCATTTGTGCAGCCCTGGCCCAGAGTCAGGGATCAGATCCTGCCAGTCTCTTCCAGCCCTGGCTGCTCAGAGTTTGGGCCTTGGAGCCTCAGGTGGCCAAAGGCAGCTGCTGCTGGTCCCTCTGTGTGCCTGTGTTCAGCAGTGCTGCTCCATCAGTCTGTGCCCAGCAATGGGGAAAAGCCTCAGCCCTGCAGGGCCAGGAGCTGCTGGGCTCTGCCTGAGCAGCTCAGCCAGCAGGAAGGGAGCTGCTCCACACGGGAACCAGGAGCAAAGGACATTTCTTCTGTAGGACATGTTTTCTATTTAGAAGGAAAAAAAGGAAAAAGGAAAAAACTAGGTAAATTGTAAAAGATAAGAATAAAATCCAAGTGTTAGTGAAAAAACATAACACAATGTTAGTGAAAAAAAACAAAACATAAATGCAAAGACACCTTCTTTGCATTAAGAGGTAAATTATCTTTTTCAAAAGAGAACTCAGTTCTTTACGTTGTAAATGTGCTGATGGCATGGATCCATCTTACTGACCTCAGCAGCCTCTTAAAAGATTTTGGGCTTTGTTCCCAACACTGGTATTTGAAATTGTGCTCGAAGCAAGAGGAAATTGCTTTGTGCCCTTCCAGCTCCAAGCAGGACTGGGAATGGAAACTCTGTCAAACCCCAAATCCTTTAGAAGATCACCTTCCTTCTCACCCTGCAAATGAGCTGCATATTCCTGTTGTAACTGCCAGGAGGTTCTTAGAGACACGAAGTCCCACTGACAGCTTTTTGCTCTGGTTTGGCAGTGCAGAAAGGCAATTCTCCATCCATCAGCTCCAGACTGCAGAACCTCAGGAGCACGGCCCACTCACCAGCTTTGGCCCACTCGTGGCACTTCTAGAGGAGGAAGAAAGTGCAATTGCACAATTCCAGCCAATCAAGAAGGAAGAATGGGACAGACAAAGCACCCTGTGCAGATCCAGGCATTCAGCTGGGACTGTGGAGAGTTTGGGTCCTTGCCAGTTGCATGTGTGTCCCCAGCTGCAATCTCTGGGCCTGCAGCAGAGTCTCACTCACCTGCCAAAGCAGAAAGCTCAGGCGCTGTGCTCGCAACGGGCTGGTCTGATGCAAAGCTGTCAGAGCAATGTGAGGGCAGAGCCAGCCCAGCTGGGCCCAGGGCTGAGCCCAGCAGAGCCCTGGCAGAGCCCAGAGCAGCCTCAGCACCCGCAGAGCCCGGCTGCAAGGAGAGAAAGCAGAAACCGCCCGTCAGCTGAGGGCTCCTGTACCCTTGTGCCAAGGCCTGCGGTGACCAGGCCATGCTGGCTGTGCCCAGAGCTGTGCCCAGAGCTGCCCATCCCTGCTGCCAAAGGCACAGAGCAGGAGGGCAGCACATGTGCCCAGCCTGCAGCCAGCCACGGCACATCCAGCCCTCAGCAGCTGCCCGGAGCAGGATGCTCCTGTGCTCGCTGCCAGCTCCCAAAAGCTCTGATCCCACCCTGCCAAGCACAAAGGGACCCACCTCACGCCAGCCACGGCTGGAAGAAAAGCTGCTCCCAAACCACGGCCTCAGCCTTCTCCAAGGGCACGGCCCATCCACACCACAGCTGCTCCCAAGAACTTCCCCATCCACACTGGACCACCTGGAACGCTTCCTCTGGAATAACAAACAACACATTATTGAAAAGAGTTTAGAGACAAAATGGGAAAACAAGAAAATTGGTAAAAAGTCTTATCTCTGTCAGGGTCTTGAGGAAGGCCCAACCCCTGCATGCCAGGGAAAAACCCAGCCATGGCTGTGGGAAACCCACACTTTCTCTCTTCCCCCCTGCACTGCCCCCCAAAATCACGGTGACCCCAAAGCAAACAAGGGCAGTGGAGCAGCCCAAGCCCTTCCTTGCCTGCACAGCAAAGCAGCTGTGCACAGGTTCTGGAGTCCCACCTCTGCTCCCACCATGGGGCTTTGTTTGTGTCGGGCTGGCTGCCCCAGCCCCAGCCCCAGCCCGGGGCACAGTGGGTGCTGGGGGCTGTTGGCAGGGCCAGGAGCCCAATCCCATTTCGTACCCACCCCAGCCCATGCCCCACCCTGCCAAAAGCAGCTGGGCAGCCACTGAAGAATTACTTGCATCTGCCCCAGCAAAGGGGGAGTCTTTGGTTCCCCGCCACGCTGGGTTATGCCCAGATCTGGCAGAATTTCCCAGGTGGGACTCATCTGCAAATTCCCTGTGGAGTTTGGCTTTGAAGAAGGTGCCAGAATCAAAGTGCACCACCTTCAGCCTCCAGTGGCCAGGCTGAGGAAGAGCTTGTCATCCTTGATGTCACCCTTGCTGTCTCCAGCAGCAGCAGCAGCAGCAGCAGCAGCAGCATCCCCACCCGGTACAGCTTCTCCAGGGGCTCCTTCTCCTTCCCTGGGGGAAGACCAGGCTCTCAGGGCTCTGCCCAGGGCCCCAGCTGTCAGGGAACCAGGACAAGCAAAACCAGCTGGGATGGCGGCCACCAGTGCTGGGCAGAGCAGCTCAGCCCCAGCACAAGGGCTGTGTGTTCCCATCCCATGACCCCGGTGCAGTGACACAGGCAGCACAAAAAGCTCTGGGTTCCTTTGCTTCTCATTGCCATGGCATATGTGGAGCAGAAACTTACCAGGGCCCTGGATCAAAGTGTGCCTGTGGCTCTCTCCCTTCTTCTATGGCAGAGGAATATCCCACATCCAAGGATCACAGAACAGGTCTTCCAGTGCGGGTCTGTCCAAGGAGTTCACGGATAAACACCACCTGATCAGGTCTTTGCACTCTGGGAAGAGAAAGCAGAAACTGCCGGTCAGCCAGAGAAGGCTCCTGTCTGCTTTGCCCCACTATTCCCACGCCCAGGCCATGCTGGATGTGCTCAGAGCTGGGCCTAAACTTTCCCATCAATTCCCTGTTTTGGAGGAGAGCAGGACATGTGCCACCTCCTCAGCAGCTGCCAGAGCGGGATGCCCACTAGCCGGCTGCTGGCTCCCAGCACTGGGATTCCCCCCATGCCCAGAGAAGAGGATCCACCTTGAGAGAGCCTTTGTGGCAGTGGGAGCTGGCCCCAGCTGAGGTTCTGGCCCCTGCTGAAAGGGTGCTCCCCGCAGACCATCTGGTGCAGCAGGATGCCCAGGGACCAGACTGTTGCTGCCTCGCCATGGTACCAGCCAAAGTCGTTCCATTCCGGGGGGCTGTAGGACAGTGTTCCTATGGAATACAGATGGAGTTCATCAGGGGGATGCTGCTGCTCCCAGAGCCTGGCCCCAGCATCCCTGGGTGTGTGGGGGCTGCATCAGGGGCACACGGCGTGACCACTGCCCTCTCGCCAGCATCTGGGACTTGTGCACAAAGTTAGGGTTGGAAAAGAAGCCTCTGGTGTTGGAAGAGGGCAGCCCTGGCTAGGCCCGACCATGACATGCAAAGGAAAAACCCACTCCATGCTGGGGAAAAAACATGCCCTTATCCTCCCTGCCTGCATTTCCCCAAAAATATTATGAAGCCAAGGGAAACAGGGCGAGTGAAGCAGCCCAAGCCCTTCCTGTCATCTGCATACTAAAGTGGCTGGGGCAAAGGTTCCGCCCTCCCTCTCTGCTACCCCAACCCACGGGGCTTTTGGTTGGGCTGACTGCCCCAGCCCAGCCCTAGTCCTGGGCAGAGTGGCTGGCAAAGGCTGCCAGCAGGGCTGGAAGATGGCTGCCCACCCAGCCCTGCTCTAAAGCAACCCAGCTGAAGATTCAGTGCCCTGACTGGCAGCAAAAGGGAGAATCCCCGCTGCCACAGCCAGCTTGGGCTGGGAGATGTTGGGCCATGAGATGTCAGCAGCGGGAGCATAGCCCTGTGTAGGCTCACCTGCAAAGTGAGTGTAGACTGTGTCCTGCAGGTAGGTGCCACAGCCAAAGTCAATGAGTTTGGCCTGCCCGGTGTCCAGGTCAACCAGGATGTTCTCTGGTTTGATGTCGCGGTGCAGGACCCCGCAGCTGGTGCAGTGCCGCACGGCCTCCAGCACCTGGCGGAACAGCTCCCGTGCCACCTCCTCAGGCAGGAACCGCTGTGCCCGAATGAAATGATGCAGGTCCTGACACCGCTCTGGCCGCTCCAGCACCATCACGATGCAGTTGGGGAGCTCGAGCCACTCCAGCAGCTGGACCACACCGGGGAAGCCAGTGGACACCCTGGCCAGCAGAACAATCTCCAGCGGGGCACTGGTGCCGTCGGGCTGCGGGAGGAGCACGATGCCGTCAGTGGGGCCGATGCCGTGCCAGGCCTGGGGAAGCCCTCAGCCAGCCCGGGATGCTCTGCGCCCTGCGCTGGCCCCACGCCCGCTCTCTCTGGGGGCGTCCTGGTGGCTCCCACCGTGCCGGGCGCCGGCTCATCCCCGGCCGGCAGCCCCGGCTGCTGGCCCCGCTCACTCACCAGCTCGCCCCAGTGCCGGACGCGGTTCCGTGGCACCCTTTTGATGGCCACCTGCAAGCCAAGGGCAGCAGCGGGGTGAGCTCGCCGCCCGCACTGCGAGCCCCATCCTCCGCCCTCCGCCCTCCTCCTCCTCCATCCCCTCCTCCTGCGCCCGCCGCCGGCCCCGCCGCTCACCGGGGCGCCGTCCGAGAGCCGCGTGGCCGCGAAGACTCTGCCGAAGCCGCCGCGCCCCAGCAGCGATCCCAGCCTGTACCGCTCCTGCAGGGCCTCCTGCGCCGTCCCTGCGGGCGGGACGCGGCTGTCAGCGCTCGGCCCGGGGCCAGCAACGGCCCCCGAGCGCCCCTCACCCGCCCCGGGCCGGCCATGCCCAGGCGTTCCATCTTCGGAACGCGGCACGGGAGGCTCGGGGCTGGCGGCCGCGCTGCCGAGCGGCGGAGCTCGGGCCGGGGAAGCCGCAGCGGAGGCGGCGGGAGCGGCCGCGCCGCCTGTGTCCTCCGCGGGCCGCGGGAGGAGCGGGGGCCGGGGCCGGGGCCGGGGCCGGGGCCGGGGCCGGGCTCGGGACTGGACCCTGCCTCGGATCTGGGGCCGGGCTCGGGCCAGGCGGAGGCAAAGGGCGGCGATGCCGCCCCCGCCCCAGGCACTGATGCCCGCCCAGCAGCGCCACCGCCAGTACGGCCAGAGCCGGGCGGAGGCGAGACCGCGGCGGGACGGCCGGGGCCGGGCACGGGGCAGCCCCGCCCGGGGCCGGGGGCGGGCCGGGGGCATGGCCGAGCCCGGCAGGGGAGAGGGAGGCGGGGAGAGAAGAGGGACGCTGGGCAAGGGACCCCGAGAGAAGGGTGCCCGACAGCGGGAAAGGGAGAGAAAGAGAAAGAGAGAGAGAGAGAGAGAAAGACTATTCAAAACTATCTGTTTTGCTGCTGCTGCCGCTACTGCTGCCGCCGCTGCTGCTGCCGCCGCCGCTGCCGCCGCTGCAACTGAAGCACCGGGGCCGTTCGTCCCCGTGTCCGTTCTCCGCTCGCCTCACGAGCCCCACGTTCGAGCCCCGCGCGCCCCGGGGACAGCCCCTCCGTCTGCCCAAACACGGGAACTTTGCAGCGCTGAGCCCAGATGCAGAGCCCTGACTCCTGCACACTGGCACAGCGATCCCCTCTCTCGCTGCTGTGCATTGTGCTTGCTGAGGGTCAGACACTGGCGGGCCACCTTCCCTTGGGGTAGGATTCCTACCTGACCCAAGCACTGCACTTACACCTCCAGTGTTGCTTTCCTGTGTGGAAAGGAAAACTGTGTGTAGCTCATGGTATTTTAGAGTGTCTAAAAGTTGCCAAGTCACAGGTTTTAGAGCTGAGGTGCATTTGGAATGAATGGGATGGAGAAGCAGTGCAACATGGAAAAGAGGAGCATAGAAATAAATAGAGGAAAACATCTTGGATTGTTTCTTTCATTCTCATTTCCCTTCTGGAAAGCTGTTTCAGTTTTCCAGGAATCATCTGCTGTCTGCTCTTCTCAAGAATCTCTCATGGAGAACAAGGTTGAGCCTCTGTCACAAAATTTGCCACCAGCTGCAGCTTCTCTTAGCTTTCCACAGTGCACAGTGTGTGCAGCAGGACTTTTGCAGCAAAGCAGGACAAATGTTAGGAGAACTTTACATGTCCGTTCTTTTCCTGCTGGGCTGGGGAGTTGTGCCACTGGTGAAGTTTTCATTGTGACTGTTTGTGCTGGTTTCAGGCAAATTTTGGGAGGAAACCTCCAAAAGGGGTCAGTCTAGAAAGCAAGTTCCAGCGGCCCCTCCCCCTACTAGCTGAGGAAAAGACTTCCCTCCAGAGCGGGTTTAAACAATTCCAAGAAAAAGGAAAGTCACAGTCCGAGGAACTTCTCTGCCCCAGCTAGCTAAAACCAAATTGCTAGACCTGGGCCGTGAAGGCATCAGGAAATTTCCAAGTCTGGGCACTGGCGGTCCCAGCAAACACCAGCATCTGGATGATGCTGATGCCAGAACCTGGAAATATCCAAAGTTTGGCTTTCTGTGCCAGCAAATCCCTGGACTTGGGCTGTGCCAGCACCAGGAAGTTTTCAGATCTGGGTGCTGGCGCTGCCAGCAAACACCAGATCTGGGTGGTGTCATTGCCAGTGACAGAAATCTGCCAGATTTGGGCTCTGCTGGCACCGGGAAATTTCCAAATCTGGGCACTGGTGCAGCAAACGCAAGATGTGGGTGGTGCCAGACCCAGTAGCAGGAAGCTGCCACAGGTTTTAGCTTTCTGTGCCAGCAAATTGCTGGACATGGGTGGTGCTGGAACAGGGAAATTTCCAGATCGGGGCACTGGCAGTGCCAGCAAACACCAGTGAAACCTTGTGGTCCTCGTCCGGACCGTTGACCAGTGGTTTCCCTGAGAACCAGCTCTGGCCACTTTACAGACAGAGATGGCTTTCATCTGGTTGTGTGGAAACAGAACTTTACTGAAGGCAAACACAACAAACAGGATGGCGTGCACAGTACAGAGAGCGAAGCAGAAAAAAGCCTGGGTCCAGGATCTAGCAGGCATATTTATACATTTATTTATGGGGAGGGGTTAAGGTGGGATCTGAGGGAAGGATCCAAGAGGAAGGAATGATTAAGAATATTACAATTTTGCGGCAAAAAGTAACCAATGGTAGCAAAGAGAACTCAGAACTTTCTAGTAACAATCTGCATAACTGAACAAGAGGATTATGGGCGGGAGCTCCTGCTCACCCTAAAGAGGGTTTTCCCACAGCCTTAAGCCAAGGTCTCCTTCTTTTAAACCAACCCAAACACAGCAGATCTGGGCGCTGCCAAGTTTGGGCTTTCTTTGCCAGAAAATTGCTGCCTTTGGGTTTTGCTGGCATCAGGAAATTGCCAGATGTGGGCACTGGCAGTGCCAGTGCACACCAGATCTGGGTGGGGAATGTGCTGGCAGCGGGAAATTGCCAAATGCGAACCTTCTCTGCCAGCAAATTGCTGGAATTATGCTGTGCAGGCATCTGAAAAATTCCGGATCTGGGCACTGGCGGTGTCAGCAAACATGAGATTGGGTTGCTTTAAATACCTTTTAAATCCAGGTATTTGCTTGATTTAGGCTTTCATTGCCAGCAAATTGCTGGAATTGGGCTGTGCCAGCACCAGGAAATTGCCATGTTTGGACACTGGCAGTGCTGGAAAACACCAGATCTGGGTGGTGCCGGCCCCAGGTATTTGCCAGGTTTTGTATTTCTGTGCCAGCAAATTGCTGCACTTGGGCTTTGCCAGCACTGGGAAATTTCTGCATCTGGGCAATGGCAGTGCTGGGAAACTCCAGGTCTGGGCAGCAACAGAGCCAGCAGTGGAAAATTGCCAGATTTTGGGGGGTTTTGCCTGCAAATTGCTGTACTTGGGCTGCACCAGCACCAGGAAATTTCTGGATCTGGGCACTGGTAG
Source organism: Melozone crissalis (assembly GCF_028551555.1). NCBI lineage: Eukaryota > Metazoa > Chordata > Aves > Passeriformes > Passerellidae > Melozone > Melozone crissalis. The sequence goes on from NW_026535821.1 coordinate 3,194,833, forward strand.
TTCCGGGCAACACCAGTTTGTGAGAGCCGAAATGAGGGATGTGGGACACCAGGCGGCTCTTCAAAGTGCAGTTTATTGTATCCAAGGTGATACAGCAGTCCAGAGTCATGGGTGACAGAGCTGTGCTACAGCTTTCAGCTCCAGCTGCAGGCCTGGAGACCCTTAGTTTAGGTTACAAATGCATGATATACTTTTCTTTGCTGAGCATCTTCACAAAATAGAACCAATCTATACCTTAACTTTTACCTATAGCCAATCATAACTACTATCATTACCATATTCATGTTACTATTCTCCAATCACTAAAAGTTAGTACATTAAAGTTTAAGCTAAAAGTTGTTTTCCAGTTTTCTTGCAGTGGAAAATTCTGAGACCTTTTTTCTACTTGCAAAATTTGCTTACTTGTTTGCCTGTGCTATCTTTCTGCTTGGTAAAATCTTCTTGTTTGAGGTGGGCTTATCCTTTGCTCTAAGACATAAAACCCCCTTCTAACTAACATACACTTTGCCTTCTTAGCTATCCAAAAAGACTGGCTCATCAATTCTTTTCTTTTATATCAAAACTTGCTTTCATTTATATTCGTCTTCAGACATTACATTCAAAAATCTTTCAGCCAAGCATACATATCTGTGAGACTTTCTTGTCAAACTGCATCCCTGTATAGTGGTCAAGTGCCTGAGGCCAGGAGCACCTGGACAATGGGGACAGTTCTTTCCTATAGGAAGGAAATCACAGAACTCCAGGGTTTTGAAGGCACATGAGAAGCAGTCCCCAGAGGCCAAGGCAAGCCAGACCTGTCTGTCCTTGCAGCTTTTGTCTGAAAGCAACCCTTGGATATATGGGGAGTTTTGGGGTGGAATTCCATTTCAGCCATGGGTTCCTGGACAGGAATGACAGTTCTCCGTAGAGGGGCAAGGGCCCCTCACAGCTGCTCATGGTCCCTCACAGCCCCACATGGCCCCTCACAGCCCCTCACGGCCCCTCACAACCCCTTGTGAGATGCAAAGCTGTGTTTCGTGTCAGGTACAAACAGGCGATGTGTGTACTTGTGAATGAGAAATGTGTGGATACCAACAATGGGATAGTTGTGAATTCTAGTAATAACTGAGGAAAATAAAGCATGGAAAAAGACTTTTGAACCTATCTTTTGTTTGCAAATTAACCCTAGTTGAATTAGGAGCATTTGAATTAAAGTGTTATAGATGTTGCTTTTTGCTTGCATTTAATCCATGAAGAGTTCTGCAATAATAACCTTTTGAAGTATAATTTTAGAATATTACTTGTATCCTTGAAACTGTAGCTTTGGAATATATATAAAGGAAATATGCTTATCTCACGCCTTATTGAAGCAGAGAAAAACAGCTTGAAAAAGGAAGATGAACATCACCTCAAGGGTTTATGGTTTCGACCAAAGGGAAGCTGGACATCACTGTTATGAGATTTGGAGTCTCTGCAATTAAAAGGTGGACCCATATCTGGGGAGCTGGACTCCACCAGATGGAATTAGTCTTTCTTCTTTTGGAAACTGGACCGTCACCATCTGGGAATTCTCCTTTGAGATAGATCCTGAGAAATTAAAATCACAATAGTTTATAGAATTGTGATGTAATAATTTGGATTAAAAATTGCTGATGAGTAAAAGATTGGAAATAGAAACTGCTGAAAAAAACTGATGGGTACCCCTGTAAATACCTGTAACCATCAATTATCGGTATGCAGTTGGAGAGAAAACTTCCCCCACTGTACCTAGCGCTGTATTGCTCATACTTTATCACATTAAATAATAAATTGATTGCTGCTTGAATATTGGACTAGTCAAGCTTCTGATTCATAACACCCTCACGGCCCCTCACAGCCCCTCACGGCCCCTTACAGGCCCAGTCCTGGGGCTCCTCCCAGAGGAGGGGTCGGGCCCTGCTTGTTCCCCTTTCATTTCAGTCCCTTCATTACAGCAACAAGAAAAGAAAGCTGAAATGGAGCGTTTCCCCAGCGTTTCCCTCGGGGTTAATTGTGGGCTGAAGCTCTGTGCTGGCGCTGGCCCCAGCGCCACCATCCCTGCAGCCGCCAGGCCTTTGCTGTCCCCCCGTGTCCGTTCCCTGTCCCCGAGTCCCGCCCGGCTCTGGCAGCAGCAGCAGCCGCAGCGCAGGGGGCGCCGGCCCGGCCCAGCCGGGGCTCTCGGCCAGGAGCAGCAGCAGCACCGGCCCCTTCCCGCCTGCTCCTGCCTCGGCTCCCAAGGGCTTTTAACAGCTCAGTTCTGGAGCAGAGCAGCCAGCACCCACACACAGCCCTGACTGCTCAGGGCCCGCCTGTGCTGCCCTGAGCCAGCCCTCAGAGGAAGAAAGGATCGGGCTCCAGCGCTGTTTTCAAGGCTCTTTTCACTCACCCTGAGCTGACAGCAGGAGGCTGCTGGTGCCTTTGCCTTGGCAGTTGGAGATCACAGTTGCTCTTGGGCCTCTTCTGCTTGCCACCTGAATTTTATCAGTACAACTGCACTTGCCTCTTTCAATCACTGCTGCCCACTGTGCTTTTGTGATGGTGAACTCAGTGTTTTTGTCACAGGCATCATGATTAGCAGAGACTGAAATGCTCACAAGTCCTTGAGCACCAAGTCGAGGGGAATGAAAGCATCACAGACCACTTTTGCAGCACTCAAACACAGCCCTGCTGCTGGTGCTGTTGAAATAGAATCACCCTACAGAGACCATCACAGAAATTGCCTCTGGAGTGGCAAATCAAATGAAAAAATCCACCAGGAGAACGAAAATACTGAAGTTGGCTGGCTTCATTGCTTCCTCGGAGCAGCAGAAAATGGAGATGCCCAGAGGTATTTTGCACTGCTGCTGATCCCAGTTGGAGCCCTGCCCTCTGCAGAGTCCCAGCGGGAACCTGAGCCCAGCCCGGGGAGCTCCCAGAGTGTCCTGGAGATTCTTTCTGCATTCGATCAGGCTTGCATTCCCCAGCAAGTCCCCAACAAAACCTCCTGTTTTCTTGGGTTAGAACAGGCACAATGGAAAACTCAGCAATGGCACAATTGCCCAGCCCACAAGGAAAAGAAAGGACAAGTTGTCAAGGAATCCAAACATTTGTCTTGCTTTGCTGCAGAAGTCGTGCTGCTCACGGTGTGGAAAGCCAAGAGAAGCTGCAGTTGGGGGCACATCTTGTGACAGAAGCTGCACCTCGTTCTCCAGGAAAGGTTCTTGAAAAGGGCAGACAGGAGTGTGGAGAAGATTCCTGGGGAAGTGAAACAGCTTTCCACAGGTGAAATGAAAATGGAAAGTGTTATGTTTGTCCAATTATCTCATCATAAAAAAACCCAATAATATTAAAAGTAGTAGCAATTTTAATTGAATAGTTAAAATAAACAAAAATTAAAATTTGATACAATATAATTTGATAAAAATAAGAGATAATTTGGTTCCAATAATAGCGCATAAGCAAACGATAACCACGGGGTATGGAGGGCAGGGTTCTGGGACTCTTGCCACCTCACGTACAAGCTTGCCAAATGAAAATCACCCCTTATATGTCATGTGTCAATACCATCTCTTCTCATTTTCGGTTCATCATATCTCTATCTCCGCCCTCATTACCACCCTTATCACGCATGTGCCACCACTCGGTTTGGTGTTCACACAAGTCTTTGGGGGTCGTTTTGGATGAAGACCTCTCCTCTTCCTCTTTGTCTTTTAATTCACCTTTGGGTTACACATGCGCATCAAGCCAGTACAATGTAAGCCAAGACTAACGTATCACTGCATCTACATATCAAGGCAATAAATCCCTTATAATTAGCATTTTCTGGTACCCAACCAGGTTCTTGGTAATTTTTAGCAACTGTATCTTCAGCTTGTTTCCTGTGGTCCTTGAGAACATCTGCTGGGGGGGGGGGGGGGGGGTGGAGCCCCTCCTCTCCCTCTCTTCTTTGGCATTTAACTATTTTATTATTCTCAAATATTAATTACTGTATCATTATTGATTACTGTTTCAATCTTTATCAGCACGAATCATACCTATTTATCACAAATCTCTCATTTCTCTTTTTGATCATTATGATTCGTGCTGCATTTAAAAAGCTGTGCCCTGATGTCTTTTACATTTTTCAGAATTTTGGTTTTCTTGTTGTCTCTTTTCAGCTTCAAACTTTTCTAGCATTTCTATTACTGCTTCTAGTCTTTCACACTTTCAAGTTTAGTTAGCATGTCCTGGTCTATTTCAATCTTTTTAAGTCCTTTTTTTCTTTAACAGGGGTCGATTTAGCTTTTAATACCATTATAGATCTTGGTTTTACTTTTTCTGCTGATTCTGAATCTAAAGACATTGTTGAAATTTGCATCTTTTCAATCACTGAGTGAATTAGCCTAATAAAATACAAAATCATACAAGGCAGAAACATAAGTCCTAGAATTGAGCATAACAACATGAACTCTAACATTTTCCTCCAAACACTTCTAAAGAGGTTACCCCACCAATCTGTTTTCAAGATTGAATTCCACTTTTGTACCGGCACATGAGCTACTCTTTTAATCTTTTTTGCAAGTTCTGTGATAGCTTCTCCATAATTATTAATTTCTACATAGCACTCAGATCCATTAAATCTCCTACAAACTCCTCCTTCTTTTGCTAACAGATAGTCTGGGGTGATCCTGTTTTGGTACACAAACACCCACATTCATGTATATTGCCTGGCCAACATTTTTAAAGCATCGGCGGTGCGATTTGACACCACCTCTACTACTGCTTGGAGCCTTATTAATCGATTCAACAGATAAACTGGGGTCCTATATCTCCATGACCCATCCTGAGCTCATGTTGCTGGGTCATAATATGCTATAATTCGTTCTGCAGGCTATTTGTCCTCCCCCCAGTTTTGATTCCTACCTGCTGTTGGAAAATTTAAATTCAAATCTCCTTTATTCCACTGCAGGGTTTCATACAGTGGAGTTCCTAGCACATTGCTCCTAGACCTCAGTAAAACAAAGAAGGAGGGTTGTATTACTCCCAAAGTACAAGTTCCTCCCCATTTTTGAGATAACTCACTGTATGCTCGTTGCCCACAAATTTAATATATCCCATCTGGGGCTTTCCATTTCTTATCAGTTTTCTCCGGTTGTTCCCAATAAGACCTCAGGCTGTTGATGGACTGGTAGGGGTTAGCTCCAGGACTTCTGTACCAGCATACATTAATCTGTTCATCTTATTCACAATTTATTTCTTTTATTGGTCCCCAATATCCAATGGGGTTTTCAGGTCGCCAAATTTTTGAATGATTATCCATATTAACCACCAACATGGATTTACAAGGAGTATGCCCTAATATTTTATTAAATTTCCTTCCTTCTCAAGTTATACAAATGGTTCCAATTACTTGATGGCTTAAAATCCATCCTTCAGGTCTCTTCAATGTTCCAGAAATTTGGGTGTGGTTCTACTTTAAAAATTGCTCTGGAACTAAGCTCTCACTTTTCTATGGCCATCTTTTAGCCATTTTTTAGACCTCTACAAATCTCACATTTGGATAATTCCAATTCTGTAGCAATCCTTTGCATCAATCCTACAAACCGATTCTTATTCAAGGCTGGCAAATTCCAATCTTTGTAGTACTGTTTTAGCTGTTTATATAATTCAGCTAATTCTGTTGACTCTTTTCTCTTGTTCTTTCTTCTATTCCCCTTTGTTTCTTTTTTTTTCTTTTATTTTCTTTTTCAATTTTTCTTTTAGTGCTCGGCCTCCTATTCTTATACTTGGATCATCTTTATTATGATTTCTTTCAAAACAAAAAAACCTTTCATATTGAGGGCCAATCTGATTACTAGGGGGATAAGGAGCTCGTCCATTATATCCCAAATTTTTCCCTACCCAATACATCTTTCCTTCCTTAATACAAACATCTATAACACTGCTGCGATTGTAGCAGGCAGAACTAGCATATGGGTGTGTTACAAACACAGATTCCACCTTGTCCTTAATCCACACAGGTTGATTACAATAGTCACAAATGTTGAAATTGCTGGGACTTGGTTTTTGTCTTGTTTGCTTTTTCATTGCTGAAACTCTGTCCAGTGTGGCCTTCTGGCTTTGGCCAACTGCCCAGGGTACCAGAATGATCACAGTGAAAATAATCCTCAGGAAATCTACCATTTTACCTTTCTCAAGGCCCCTTGGGTTGCAGCCAAGGGCCGAGATGCCAGTCTTCTCGGTAGCAAAGGTAATATCTCGGCATCTAGTCACCGGTGCTTTTAGTATTTTTGGTACCCATAGCCCCACAGAGTTTGCTTGTCTCTTTTTAAATGCTGTTTCCCAGTTCTAGCTGGTTAAGAAGCAATAATTAAAACAAAAAGAACAGGGAAAAGATTAGGCCGGAATACCATAAACCTGTATTTTCCAAAATTTCAGGGATGTGCCAACTACAAGAAGATTTTTCTAATTATTTTGTGCTTCAGGGGCGGGGAGTGCATTAAGTCACCATCTCCAATAGGCACACTCGCGGCGCCAATGTGCCCCTGGAATGCGCCTATGATGTGGTGTATAGACTTCTTCTCCACCACAACTATCAATTTTGAGACCCTGGTCTATAATATTATGAGTTGCTCGTTCTCTTATTTGTGCTATAGCAAATATAGCAAGAACCAATTGATCTAAGTTTTCTATTAATCTAATTACTGCTGGAAGGGTCTCATCTCCCAGTCTCAAAGGTATCCCAAAAAAAATTATTAACAATACGTTCTATAGTTAGCTGGCTAAATACATAACCATAGCAAAGCAAGCAAATAAATTGTCTCTTCTTTTCTTCTCTCTTACTTTCCACCATGAGTTAAAGCAAAGTGTGCAAACAATACATATTCAGGGATGACACTTTAAACCATGTTTACTGCACTCCCAATGTTTTACTTGTCTCTGCTCTCTTTCAACAACAGCTGTTATCAATCGCAGTTTCTGGAATTGCAGTTCTGTAATCAATTCTAATAATGTTGCTGGTGCATGGCCCTGGAGGAGATCTTCAATCTTTTTAGGCCGTTCCCACTGATTCAGAAAGTCTTTTATTCTTTTTCCACCGGCGTTCTTCTGCCTCCGAGCTCAAGGGAATTGCGGTTAGCAGCCATCCAGGATGCCTAGTTCATTCTTAATAAATCAGGGTTAATATAAATCAACTTAAATCCCATCATATTATCACATTCTTGGAATTTCATGTTCCAACAATATTTTAGCTACAGTTTGAACTGTAGCCCGAGCTGCTGGAAATGCTTTAACCCACTGAGTTAATTCATCTATTATAACTAACAAATATTTCCACCGACCCACTTTAGGCAATTCTATAAAATCAACCTAGATCTTTTCAAATAGCTTGTAGGCTCTTTTGCATCCTCCAGAGGGAGGGTTTTTTAACACTTTCTTTTTTATTTTTTGACAGGTGAGACACCTCTGGGTGATTTGCTTTCCAATTTCAAATATCCTCATGCACCCATAAAATTTTAAAAAGTGATCACAAAAGGCTCTTGTTCCCCAGTGTGTCTGTCTATGCAAGTTATCTAGGATCTAATGTGCCACTGGTTTTGGCATCATAATCCTGCCATCAAGAAAAACTCCATTTCCCTCCTTAAATGTTGCTCCTAATTTCTTTATAGTTGCCAGTTCTGCTAGCGGAAGGGAAAGTGTCTCCTGCTGAATTTCTATTTTTTGTAAGATCATTATTTCAGTATCTCTTTTTCTTAAGGTCACTCTTTTTGCTTCTTCATCAGCCAAATTATTTCTCTGACCCTAATATCCCTCCCTCTCTGGTGTTCCTTTACATGAACTACTGCTATTTTCTTTGAGCCTTTTAAAGCTTCAAGTATCTGAATTATCAATTCCCCGTGTACTAACCCTTTCCCTTGAGTGCTTATAAGTCCCCTTTCTTTCCAAATTTTTCTAAAAGTATGTACTACGCTAAAAGCATATTTGGAGTCTGTATAAATAGTCCCTTCTTGCCCTTTTAGTATTAATAATGCACAGAGTAATGCATACAATTCACAGGCTTGTGCTGACCAGGAGGGACTAAGGGGACCAGACTCCTTTACCCTAAACTTTTTCCCACTTCACCTGAATGCCAAGACATGTCATTAATTTCTAGATTATCTTCTTCAGTTAAAGAATAAATTTTAAGTTTTCCTTCACAGGGTTTTATCTGTAAATTTAGGGCTATTATGAGATCTCTGCCTAACAAATTATTCTTGGCCTCTGATAACAACAATAAATCATTTACTCCAAATTTGTCATCTGTTTTAATTTGCACTCCTTTTATTACAGGAACAGGGAAAGCTTCTCTCGTAATTCCGATTACTGAAACTCGCTCACGACTTATCTCACATCCCTGGGGTAATTTTGTCACTGTCGACTGAGAAACTCCTATATTTACTAAAAATATAACTTATCAAGGGCTCTTCTGGTGGCATTTCTGTCCCCTTCATTAAACAGAGCCCCTGACCTCCCTGAAAAGTTTCCTCATCGTGCTGTTTTTTCCCGCAACTTTTTTTTGTAGGTGCTCCTTTTTATAATAGTAAAACCAGGTGGGTCCTGCACCCTTCAAGGCAGGGCAAGAATTTCGTAAGTGCCCTTTCTTGTGGCGGGAAAAAACACACAGGTCCCGTGTTCTTAAAAATAGATCCTGACATCTGCAGTTTGTTTTTCCCTGCGGATTTTTTTTCTTTTTTTTCTTTTTTTCTGTATTCAAAGCTGCCTGCATTTCTGTAACTTCCACCACCAAAATTCTGTCATCTGCTTTCTGCTTTTTCTCATCTCTGTTCACACACACCCTTTGTGCTTCTCTCAGTAACTCCTGAAGTCCCCTGTCCTGCCAGTCTTCTAATTTTTCCAGCTTCTTCCTGATGCCGCCCCTCAGGACTCTAAAAGGCAGCATACTTACTCTCTTCCTGATTAACAGGGTCTTTTGAACTCACATACATATTTAGAGCCTGGCAAATCCAATCCTCAAATGATCTGAACTTGGGCCAATATAAATTATCTTTCTGGATCATTTCTTTTGTCCATTTAAACATGTAATACTTAACTATTTTCTGTTTACTTTTTCTCCTTTGGGATTCTCATTCATCCCAAAACCGTATCATCATCCCCAGTGGGCTGTCCTGAGGAATGCTCCACCCCGAGAACCCCCCTCACGGTTCCCAGATACCTCAAACCACTGCGAATTTTTCCTACAATTCGCAGCCCCTGGGTCAAGGAACTTTTCCCCTGACCCATTTCTGGCGGCAACAAACTAAGAAATTCCCGGTACCAGGAGAGTCTTAGTTTCCCACACTCACCTCGTGGCTCAACTTCCTCACTTACTACTCTGCCACACTGCCTTTTTAATCTACCTCTTCCACTCCTATCTCTCCCTCTGCAATCTACTTGTTCCACTCCTATCTCTTCCTCTTTCTCAATCTATTAGCCCCGTCCTCTCACCATCTAATCACATACTAAATTGCCTGCTACCAACCCATCCAAAGAAATTGAACCTCTTCATTCACTCTCTCAGTCTCCCCACTGAGTCAACCCCTCCTGCCCAAGGACCTTCCCACAGGTGCCTGGACCAGGGATCCCCTCCTTCCCCCTGGGTCAAACCCTCCCGGGGTCCCCACTCATTCACTTTTCTTTCACTTCCCTCCTTTTTCGGCTGGTCTCCTCGCGGAGAACGTGAAAACGCGGTACTGGGAGGTCCCACTCGCTTCGGGGGTCCGGGACTGCCCAGCCCCCATCTCAGACACTCCACACACACTCACACATGCATACAGCCGCCCCCCGACCCAAAACCTCATGATACTCACAGCCTCCTTTTCTCACAAGGGTCTTCGTGCACAAAGCAGTTTTCTATGGGTACTCTCTCTCCTACAAGCCGGCACTCTGATGGGAGCCTCTCTTGCGCGCTCTTAAAAACTAATTTGCTTATGCATTATTGTAAAAAAGACTCTCTTTTCCCAAGGGAGAGTGGTCTAGCCTTGGGACCACTTAAAAGTCTGGTGGGGAGCTCCTTCCCAGAAGCTATCCCCCTCCCCGGATTTAAAAGAGTCCCGGGTATCGGCACCAAAATTGTTACATTTGCTCAATTATCCCATCATAAAAAAGCCAAACAATATTAAAAGTAGTAACAATTTTAATTGAATAGTTAAAATAAAAAAAATTAAAATTTGATACAATATAATTTGATTAAAATAAGAGATAATTTGGTTCCAATAATAGCGCATAAACAAACGATAACCGCGGGGTACAGAGGGCAGAGTTCTGGGACTCTTGCCACCTCACGTACAAGCTTGCCAAATGAAAATCACCCCTTATATGTCCTGTGTCAATACCATCTCTTCTCATTTTCGGTTCATCATATCTCTATCTCTGCCCTCATTACCACCCTTATCACGCATGCGCCACCACTCGGTTTGGTGTTCACACAAGTCTTTGGAGGTCGTTTTGGATGAAGACCTCTCTTCTTCCTCTTTGTCTTTTAATTCACCTTTGGGTTACACATGCGCATCAAGCCAGTACAATGTAAGCCAAGACTAACGTATCACTGCATCTACATATCAAGGCAATAAATCCCTTATAATTAGCATTTTCTGGTACCCAACCAGGTTCTTCGTCATTTTCAGCAACTGTATCTTCAGCTTCTTTCCTGTGGTCCTTGAGAACATCTGCTGGGAAGGGGGGGTGTAGTAAACCCCTCAGCTTTAGCCAGGGCCCCTTGGAGAATACAAAGCTGACACAGCGGCAAAGAAGTTTCCTGTCTCCAGGGACATCTGCCTTGTACCTTATCCCTATAGCCATGTAAGGCAATATGTTGTTAACCCTACTATTGGTCACTTATGGTCACTCTAACACCTTTGCCATTGGTCAGGATTGGATCCGGGCCAAGGGTATAAAAGTAGCATACTGTACCCCTACTAACTCGGAAGAAGAAGAGCTGAGACCCTTCACGAACCCCTCCAATAAATCCATACTCGTGGAACAGCTGGCGTCTTCTTCTCTCTCTACTGTCTGCTGGAGCCTTAGGCCAAGGGAAAAGCTACCTAGCAAGCAATGCTGAAATCACAAGAGCTGCCTAATCACTAAGAGCTGAATATTCCCTGCTTGCTAGGGCTGTCCCGCGGCCTTGGTCTGAGAGCGAGCTGGCTTCTGGCACCCAGTCCCCTAGGAGACCGAGCTCTGGAGCTGCAATAGCTTGCCTAGGATAAGACCAAGGAAGGCTCATTTTGGGGGGGGTGGAGCCCCTCCTCTCCCTCTCCTCCTTGGCATCAAAACTTTTAACTATTTTATTATTCTCAAATATTAATTACAGTATCATTATTGATTACTGTTTCAATCTTTATCAGCACAAATCGTACCTATTTATCACAGTAATATATCTTGCTAATTCTGCACTTGGAGGAATTACTAAGGTCTGCGGTCTTTATTTCACACCCTGTTCTAAAAGACTTTTATGCTATTTTCCCTCTCTCTGTGTTTTCACACTTGTTCAACAAGGTTTTCTTTCTAAGAATATTAATCACAATATCCCAAAGGATTAAAAAATGCTTAGGTATTTTTTCCCTAAGTATTTACTGAAGAAAAATAATAATAAAAAAACTGTATACATGCTAGATATAAAATACAAACAGAAATAAACTTGAGAGTTCTCCCAAAAACCTTAAGAAAAAAACCCCATGTATTCTATAAAATCCAGAGTATTCATCTACAGCATACAAAAACGGGCATGTTCTAGAAGAGAAAATTTGTGCAACAGTTCTGCACAGAATTCTATGCTTTCAAGCTTTTTGCGCTTCAGGGGCAGTGCCATTCTCTGAACTGTAATGCTCTGAGCATGTTCTGCTCACCATGGCAGCTTTCTGCTCTGCCCTGGTACAGATCATCCTCCCAGCAAAGGGGGAGTGCAGCCACCACAACTCGCAGCACCTTCCCACACAGCAAGAACCTGAAGGACAGAGATGGCTTTCACCAGCTGCTGCGGGTTCTAATAGTGCCACCTCTCAGCTGCCGAAAGCCTGAATTTCTGTGTTGCAGTGTGTTAGTTTATTGAGTCAAATGTTCTGTTATATAGTAGTATGTTCAAGTGCTCCCCGAGTTATTACAGTTAGCTTCTCCCCTATGTTATGCCCTCCTACCCAAGTGTCCCTCGAGGAATCCCCTCCCTCCTCACCAGATTTTTCCCTGTCTGTCAAGACAACCCAGCCCCTTTGCCCCATCCATCAGCCCAAACCCTACACTTTGTTCCAGAAAGTTCCCTGTCCCTCACCCTAAGATCCAATCCCTATGCCAACGCTCTCTCCTCCCCTTGTTCTGATTTGTTGTAGCCCTCAAAACCACACCCCAAGAGTCACTTATTGGTTACTGTATGGTGTCCACTCCCTGTTTTGAAAGATTTTAAAAATCCGGTCACAGGGATGTTGGGGGTTTTTTCAACATCTGTTCCCTTTGGGAATTCTTGCCTGCACGACCTTCCCCCCGCCTCTCCTGATGAATTTGCTTCCCTTTACACCACAGAAGAGCCTCCTCTGCTTCCTTCACTCGGTCCTCCAGGGTCTCTACTGCTCGGCATTTGGCCTAGAGGTTCTGGCTCAGGCAAAACCCTATCCTAGCCAATTCCCCCCTCTTGCCATTGTCTCTGGAGCATGACAGAGCTAGCCAGGGCTGCGGAGGGCAGTGACAGTGACCCATGGCCTGGCATGTCACAGCCCCCAGAGCCACACCTGCCAGGCCACAAGCCCCAGCCCTGGTGCCCACTGCCGGCCTCAGGGGCTCCTGGGCATCCTCACCCTGAGTGCAAAGGCAGCCTCAGGAGCCCCCAGGGCGCTCTGGATCCAGGCTGCAGACACCCTAAAGCCAGCACTGAAAGGGAAATGGATGGGGACTGCAGCTGGATCTTGCAGTGCTCACTGCTCCTGACTACTCTCTAAGTGAACCCAAACCTCATTGGCAGCACCTTGAGCACATTGACCCTGCTTGCCCCTCCTGGAACGTGGTGTTCCCACATCCTGCACCAGCCCTTTGCAGGGAGTGACCAGCTCCCAGCTGCTCTGCTACCCTGGCCTTACTTTCTGTTTGCCAGCAATGAACTTAACAGATACACTCCTGAGAAACCTAGCACAACATTTGCTTCTCAGGAGTTCTTTGGCAAAAAGACTCCACTAATCCCTAGTTTTTGCACAGAGAAGGAGGTCCTGACAAAGCATGAGGCAGAGGCAGGGCTCTGGCATATGAATTCCTGAGCCACAGGATTCCACCTATTGTCGTTCTAGCTACTTTGCTGATATTTTAGAGCCAGTTCTGGACAAGGGCTGCTGCTGGCAGGATAGGAAAACGTGGAGAAAAAAAGGTGCAGGAGACAACAAAAAAAAAAACCAAGGGGGAAAACCCTTAGAAATACAGAACTCAAGAGAAGTCCTTGGAGATGGTTCAATAGAAAATGCCAGCAGCAGTGAGCAGAGCCCGAGGTTGCTCACTGCTACCCCAGGGGCTCCTCAGTCCCCTGCTGGTTTGTGTCTGATGCAGCCCTGCCTGGAAAGGGCTCCAGGCTCTGGTGTTCCCAGCTTGCTCCAGGCTACATTCTTAGCAGCACTGAAAGAAGAGGTGAAACAAAGAGCCATTTTCTGTCCTGCCTGCAAACTCTTCTCCTTCAGTTCCACTGCCAGAGATCATCCCTCTGTCAGCTTGGCACTGTGCCTGCTGCATCCTTGTCCCTGTCCCTCGCATCAGCTCCTGCACATCATCAGCACTCGCTGCCCCACAGAACAGAGAGAGCTGTGTCAGAAAAGCAAGGAGTGCATTTTCTTGGCCTTTCTAACAGACACAAGAAGCATGAGTCCAAATAACTTTGTTGTTTGTTCCTGCCCTCCTTTTCGATAAGTCTTTTCTGCTTTAATGCAAAAGCCTCTTTTCATACATGGATGGAATGATCTGGAATTGGCAGTTGCCTCAGGCTGTCAGGCACCATGGGAGTTTTCTCTTGTCTCGGATGAGGATTTGGTGAATTTTCCATTGGTCACTTGGTGGTGTCACCATGGGCTGAGCTCAGCGGCCGACTCTGCTGTCCCCAGGGGATGCATTGGGACGCAAAGCCCCTCAGGGCTGGAATTCGGGGTTGGGTGGGCTCGGAGCGCCCAGGGCCTGGGCCCGTGAGGAGCTGCTGCTGGCGCTGGCTGTGCTCAGCCTGCTGTGCCGAGCAGCCGCGGCCATGGAGACACAGGCGGGAGCTGTGGCCGAGGCCGGCAGGCGGCCCGGGCCGGCTCGCAGCTGCGAGGACGCCGGCAGCCTGTGCCCTGAGGCCAAGGCCATGGCGGGCGGTTTGCGGGCAGGGCTTTTCCGAGCCAGCCGTAATGTGCTGCCTCCCGTGTGAGCCCGGCTGCGGCAGAGGCAGGCGGGAGCGCGGTGGGGCCGGCAGCGGCGGGCAGAGGCCGCAGAGAGCAGCAGCCCTGCCGGGCCCGCTGCGGAGCGGGATGGAGCTGCCGGGCAGCCCTCGGCCGTGTCTGTGCGCACAGGGCAGGAGCAGAGCCCGCAGACGAGGCAGGAGCCGCGGCAGGAGCCGGCCATAGCGGCAGCTCGCCGTGCCCGGGGCCGCAGCCGCAGCTCTCCCCTGCCAGCCACAGCAGCAGCCGCTCGCCTCCGAGGCTCTGGCGCTTCCCGAAGACGAGGGGCCCGGCCCCCAGCACGCCCTGGAGCCCCGCAGCGAGAGGAGCCGCCGGCGCCGCAAAGGGCAGTGCAGAGGGCGCAGGGTGAGGAGGAGGACATGAGGCTCGCTCTGGGCCGCGCTGGGGCAGCTCTGCCTTGTCAGGCTTCGCCTTGAGCCCTTTGCTTCTTTTCCATGAGCCCTGATCCCCGTCCTTGGCCAAGGGCCCTAGCAGCCCTTTCCAGGGCTGCAGGAAAAGCTGCCTCAGTCACAGAATCACAGAATCCCTGGCTTGGAAGACAGACACTTTCAAGATGATCGAGTCCAATCTGTGGCCTAATACCTCAACTAAAGCACGGCACTGAGTGCCACTTCCAGTCTTCTTTCAAAGGCTTGCAGGGATGGTGAGTCCACCAGCTCCCTGGAGGGGTCTGTCCCAGGAAGAACCAAGATAACACTGGGGCCTTCTACCCCCTGGCGCTTGGAGCTCTGGAAGTTTGTCTTTCTGCTTAGGCAAAGGCCATGGAAAAGGACTGGGAAAAGTAGTCACTAATCGAGTAGCCTACAGAGCTCTAAATTGATGTGCAGGGAATACAGAAAAGACAGAAGAGAAAAAAGGCAAAACTCAAATGCCATCAGGAAAGTCTTGGGCATGAACACATAGCTGCAAAGGGTCTTCTCAGCCCTATTTCTTTGTATTTCTGGGAACCAGAGGAATCCTGCTTGAGCCTCTGGGGAGATGGGTTTGGGAGGTAAAAGTTCATGTCTTTTTTCTCCTTCGGGCAGCACCTGTTCCTAGCATCAGCTGAGCCTCTCTCCAGCCTGATGCCTGTTCTGATTGTTGCAGCAAAACAACTCATGGCAGACAGAAGACACTGACACTTGCAGAGACGTGACTTTTTCCAGTGCCAGCTGGGAGTGGGAGTCAGAAGAAAAACTCCCAAAAGCACAACTCCATTGGAAGACTGCCTTCCTTTTCATTGCGTAAAGAAGCTCTAGATCCACTTGTGAATTGTCAGTTGTTTGTTAAGGATGGGAAGTTTTCTTTCATGATTTTTTTCATGTGGTTTGGAAGTGGATGAGGCTCTTGTTCATTCACAAACTCCAGGCCAAAGTGCCTTTGGAAGATGGCCCACGTGGCAGTTTTTGCCCAGCCATGGTACTTGTGGATATAGAAAAGCAAGGGCAATGGTATTTGCAGCCAAAACCCAGCAAAGCTTGGCTCAGCCAAAACATCCTGGGGAGAGAGAGGCCTCCAGCCTAGAAATCAGCAGAGTTCCAGCCAAATGGTTGTGTAGCACTGAGTGCAATCTCTTTGCCTGGATCAGAGCCTTGCTCAGCTGAAGAAGCAGAAGGATCAGCAAGGAGATCCCAAAGGCCCCTCACATCATTTTGATTTTGCTCATCTTGTGTAAGTTTGCAACTAAACGTGTTTGCAGTTGAGCTAATGAGAGAAAAAAAAAGTAGATAGAGGCTTTACGGTGGGGCCATGATATTCCACAAGAGGAATCACTGGTGTGCATTTCATTGGAGCTCTCTCAATCCTATAAAAGTATTGTAGCCCTGATTTAAAATAGGCCGATACGAACCAATTTGGAGAGACAGAGACTAAAATGGCTTATGGGGTTTTTTTTTAAGAGTGAGAAAAACTACCCAAAAGGTGTTGTTTTGTGACATTTTAAAATATACTACCTGAAAATTACCAACTGCAATAAATCAAGAGTTTAAAATGCAGTGTTTAGGTATATGAATAATTAAAACCACAAAAATGTGAAGATATGAATGCATGTTTTCATGAAAATCATGAAATTATAGACCAAAAAACCACATGCCCTGAACTACAATGCAAAGGCAGGTAGAACTGTACTTGAATGATCTCTTTTTAGATTGCTGGAGTTTTTTCCTTGTGAAGAGGAGCTAGGGTATTGCTGAAGAAAAGTGGCACCAGCAGGACGGGGCAGCGTGCCGTGCTCCGTGCAGAGGCTGCCAGGGGCTGCCCAAAGAGCGCCCTGCTGCAGCCAGAGCCCTCCTGGCCTGGGGCCCGGGAGCAAAGGGCCAGGGCAGCCACCTCCTCCTCTCCTGACCCTGCCATCGCTCCCTGCTGCTGCTGCTGCTGCTGCTCTTGAGGGAAAGAGACTCTCCTAAGGCCCCATGAACAAATGCACTTACACAGCCCTGGGAATGCCAGTGAAGGAAACCATGTGTCACATAATGCATATGTGACCAGAGTCAACAAACACCACCTAAACATGGAATTGTTGCACCTCTCTAGGACAGGCAGAAATTTAAAGAATTAACTGGGGACTTGAGGGCAGAAGAGGATGGAGGAGGAAAACAACTCTGAGGGGAAAAAAACCCACCAGATCTGGAGGGGAAAACATCTCTGCCTGCTCAGAATTGGTCGAGGGAGCATGTCTCTAATCCTCTCCTGAAAGGGATGCTTTAGGTGACCTTTGCACCTCCAGCTGCCTTGGACCCAAGCCAGGAAGGTTTAATTATGTAAATGTTACATAGATAGATAGATAGATAGATAGGTAGATAGATAGATAGATAGATAGACAGACAGATCTCATGACTGAAATCTCTCTTTACTGTCTTCTCTGCTGCTACACACATCAGAACTTGGTAGCCAGTGCCCCGCTCAACTACAATCCTGAGATTGCTCTCCTGTTGCTTCAAAAAAGCACACTCTTGGGGAATCTGGAGCATGTGGGTCCTTATGGAATGCAACCAGACCCAGAGCATTGCTGGGAACTGCACTCTTTGTGCATCTGTGCTCGGGCAAGTTCCTCTCTTGGACTCGATCACACTGGTGGTGCTGAAGTGGCTGGAATCAGAAATGCAGCCCAGCCCCTCCCAGCTCCTGTGATCTCTGAGCACCAGCTGGAATGCAAGGGCATTGATTTCCTGCTCAATTCCCAAACACAATGCACACTGATTCCCTGGGCTGCCAAAAGACACGGGAGCCGTTACCCTGAAAGTGATGTGTTTCTGCCAGTGCTGGAAAAGGGCAGGAAAACTGAGAAAAAGCTCCCTTGCTCCCTGCAGAAGGAGAAATTACACAAGGCTTCCCCTTCTAGCAAACAAACAAACAAAATATGAAAGTGTTACCTACTCCAGTGTCTAAAGCACTTGGATGCAGTGAAGGGATGTTTGGCACTGAAACACCCCTTGTGCTGAGCATTGGATCTATGGATCTAAGGCAGGGATCTATGGCAGTCTGCCTGAAGGTCCCTCAGGAGCCCCCATTGTCCAGGCTAAAGCTCCCTCAGCACCTCCTCACTGGCCTTGTGCTGCCCCCCCTTGCCCAGCTCCCCTGTCCTTCTGTGCACACGCTGCAGCCCCTCCATGACTTTCTGCTTCCCAGGGCCCACAGCTGCACACAGCACTCCAGCTGTGGCTGCAGCGCTGCCCAGCACAGGCCACGCTCACTGCCCTGCTCCTGCTGCCCCACTGCTGCTGGCACAGCCACCGTGCCCTTGGCCTTCTTGGCCCCCTGGCCCCACGCTGCCTCATCTTCAGCTGCTCACGGCCGCCAGCCCTGCGTCCTTTTGGCCCACGCAGCTCCCCAGCCACAAAGGTGCCCATTTCACTTCAGATCCAGCAGGCACCATTGCAAGGTGTACATCCTGGGTTTAGCATTACTAGAAAGCAGTCAAGGACTTGCAGCTTTGCTCCCATTCTGGGCTCCAATACAGTTTTCAAAGCAGACTACACAATAGAAAGTATCAACAGACAAAGTCAGTGTCTGGTTTTTGCCTCAGAAGAAGTATTCAGAACTACTCACTTTGTTTCTTTTGCCACACTAGACAAGAATGGCCCCTCACAGCTTCATGGACAACACAGTCATCTCCTTGCAGCTTATCAAGGACCAAGAAACAGGCAGACTCAGAGCACCTATCTGCTCTGCTACTGGCTGCTCTGCCTGAAGAGGCAAAAGAGCAACCTGGCAACAAAGGCACCAAAATCCCTGACTTCAAGCAGCAACTCTACATCCCCAGTGTGTCTCTGAAATACTCCCAAGTAAGCACACCCAAGAAGTTTGTGGGGACAAAGTACTGCAAAGAACTTGTGTGGTCAGATCAACATTTTTTTGTGCCTGCAGCTACTTGGCCAGTTTGTGCAGGGGGACAGGTCTCTCCAAGCCACAGTGTCCCCTGTGTATCCAACAAGGCTGAGCACAGTGTCTGTGACATGCTCCCTGCTCTGGGAACAGGGAGCCTTCGTGCTTCAGGCTGGCCCCTATCAAAATGCCAGGAAGCTGGTGCCTAAACATGACAGACCAAAGCCCATTGTCCAGCTGTCACAGGCTGGGGGCAATCACTGGGTCCTGGCAGGACTCCAGCACTCAGCATCCTCAGCCCTGCTAGCAACAGTAAAGTGCTGGCTGGTCAGAAACTTGCAGCTCTGCCCTGCACTAAAGACAGCAGCACACACAGCTGGCACTTACTGGCTCAGAATGTTCAGGCTGTGGTGTGAGCACTGATGGAGGCTGGTGCTCATCCACCTCATTTGCCTCCTCTTCGGCCTCCTCTCCATGAGCAGAGGGGGCCAGAGGAGAGACTGCTGTTGGTTCTGTGATCTGTGGACAGACAGCAGTGTGGGGGACAGAAAGTTACCTATAATTTATAACCTTATTTCTATTCAGCACTTTATTCTATTCAGCTCTATTTCTACAACCAGCTCTACTAAGGACAAATCAGAAACTTTGATAACAATGGGATTCTAAGTCACTGTGGCTAAATTTAAATGGGCTAATTCAACAGAATTGCTAATAGTTCTGAATTAGACATTACGCCCTGGCTACTATCGAGAAGCAACATTCTCTCTGCAACATGAGCTTTTCATTCCTTGAAAGTTCTGAAATGGAAAATTAGGAAATAGCCATAGATGCCTTTGTTATTGCTGCTGCAGACATGGAAATGGATTTTCTTTCAGCCTTCCTAGCTGGCCCTCTACACTCTACTGCCACAGGCCAAGCTCTCAGCTTGCTCTACAATTCTTAAGCACCAGGAACATGAAATGTTCCTTTCTCACTCACCTCAGGATCAGCACCTCTGAATACACGCTTCAGGTGACTTGTAGTGGGCAACGGAAAATGAACAAGTGCTGTGAGAAAACTGCCTGGGCTGCTGAATCTCACAGAAGAGAAGAAGTCAACCCAAACAGAGAGTATTTTTCTTGATCAACATCCCTCCACGTGACATAGTTCTTTCACACAGCCAGCAAGAGATCAGGACAATAATCTTGGTTGTGCCTACACTTCAGCCTGTTTAGCCAGTAAATGAATAAAAATATGATCAAGAAAATGCAAATTGTTCTTTAACACTCAATGCTTCTATTCTGTTCTGTCCAACAGATAAAGCAGCTTTTGTTCTCTTGTCTTTCAGGTACTTTAAAAAAAAAAAAAAGAAGTTGCATGCACTAATTCCCATTAAGTTGCTGAAAACAGTCACCCAGAAAAACGTGCCCCAAACCCCCCTGAGCTGTGGCAGTTCTATTGTGAAACAGCACAGCAGCAGCTCCAGGCTCAGGAGCAGACACTCACTGCTTTGGTGTTTGCACTTCACTGCAAAGGGAATCACTCTTTTAGCACTCAGCCAAGGGTCAAAACGGACAGTCAAATCCTTTCATTACAAAATTTGGAATAAAAGAAGCTTTCCCTGAGTTCTGGAGAGAGCTACAAAGTCTTTAGAAGGCCTTCTGAGAAGGCCTCCCAGTCTGCATTTTGTAAGTTGTCCTGCTTGTCGCAGCAAACTGAGGAAATGACAGACTCTGCTGACACAGACTCTCCCGTGGAGGGAACGGAAGCCCTGCAGGTTCCCCTGCAAATGCTGCCCCTGTGGCTACAGACACCCCCTTTTTAGCTGAATGCCTTGACAGGAGCTTTACCAAACCAGTGGCATCCTAATGCTCTTTCTGTTTCAAAATCAGAAACTCAGCCCCCAAGAAAGAACAAGAAGACATACAAAAGCCAGGTTAGGTTACACCCTAATCTAAACAGAGTTGAAACCTCTACTTACTTGCCAGGCTGGTAATGAAATAGGCAGAATAAACAGTGCCATACACAGTGCAAACTGCAGCAGCGAGTTGGTCAATCATTGTAGCACTGTTGTTCAAGTCTACTCCAACACTACAAAAACCAAGACTCCTGTCAGAGTGCAGCTACACGCTGACAAAGGCCACAATCAGGAAGATGCGCCTGATCTCAGCAAGCCCTAGGGCTGCTTTGGCACTGAGACCTTCCGTGCACCAAGGCAACCTTCTGATGTCACCATGAAAATACGGCAACCATGCCCTGATATCACAAAGTAAAGTATGACAAAGCAAAGCATCACAAAGCATGTTAGTCTGTGAATTTATGCAAAGCAATAACCAACCTTCCCTACAGCAAACACAAAAGAGCCTGGGAAGTTCTTCTCTGTCACAAAGCAGCACAAACTCCCTTCATGGGCCAAACCCTGTTGTTCAGGGATCCAAGAGGAATACCAAGGGTGCCCCAAGCACCTACAGCCTGTACCCCAGCTGAGCACTCAGATGGGACACAAGCAAAGGAAACCAGACCAAGAAAATGGCCCACAGCATTGCACATGTGAGAAATGACTCTCACTTTGAACATTTTAAAGGTTTACTAAACCTTAACAAAGGACTGAATAAGGAAAAATTGCAGCATTGGGAGTCTCTGTGACTAGCAGCCATATGCTCATCTACAAATAGGATGCTCTGCCTTTTATACCCATAGCCCCTCCAAAAGTTTTGTCAGTCAACTCTTTCTCTGCTGTCCATTGGCGGAGATTACTTTCTTGCATCCGGACTGGAGGTCAGGTGTTGTTACACTCTGCCTGCTGGTCACAAGCCAGCCTTCCCAAAATGCCCTGACTACCAAGGCTATTACAAGGGGGACGGGAAAGAGGACTATGGGAGGATATATTACAATACCATCACTGCACATTTGAACATCCACATAACATCTACTTCTTAATTGTCAGAGCCAACCATTGCATTACTTGTCTAGAATACACAGAACCAGGAGAGAAGCCACTGTTGGCATCACAGCTGAAATGCTTCCTAACAAATCTCCCCACATATTTGCACCTTTATTGGACATGCCCCGGACTCCGGTGCGGGTACATCTCTGCCTTTCTTCCCCTTTGGCAGCAGTCGGACTGGCAGCACCTGCCCGCCAGCAGCAGCTGCTCCAAGCTGGGAACGCCACTGGCGGTGCTGATTTCCAGAGGCTTCTGTGTGCCAGGGGAAGCCAAGGCAGGAGCGGGCTGAATGGTGCTGGCGCTGCTGCTGCTCTGTGCCAGAGAGCCCCGGCTGGGCAGGGCACAGTGCCCACTGCGCTGCGGGCTCCTTCTCCTGCCACAGCTGGGCACACCTGGCAACAAGGCATGACAACCTGTGGGCAAGCCAAGGGGTTTCTGGGGCTGCACTGCTCTGCACACACCCAGCACACCTGCAGCACAGAATTTTAACCCTCAAACAGGTAAACCAAAGGGAAACAGCTGGACAAGATTTCATTTTGACCATTCTTACCTGCTCAACATAGGTCTTCAAAATGAATGTTACCAAGAAGAGCCTGATCCCTGCTGCCAGCTCAGGGTTAGAAGAGAGGCAATCCTTGATCTCAGCACTGGGTGTGTGGGGAATCACTTCCCTAACACCTGCACACCCAGCAGTCTCACTTACTACTTTGTATCCATGGATCTTAGACATATTCAATACTTTGCTGAAACTCACAGGCTAAATATTCCCCCAAATTTTTTTATTAACTCATTGATACCTTTTGCCTTATTGATACTTAAAGCACTTCTGAGTTCTTTAATTATCTGACATATTTACTGACATGAGTATAGGAGTGTCCTGTAGGTCCCTGCTGGCCTTTGTCACAGGTTAAGGAGGAGACCCATGCACAAAATAACCCAGGACAAAACGGGGCTTGAAAAGAAAATTCATTCTATTTGTTGCAATAGCAAATAATAGACAGCAACCACTGGATTCCTAAAAATCTGCTGAGCAGGAGAAGGAGGTGGAGCGTGGTGCTCAGCAGCAGGGGCAGGTAGGCAGTGCACTTTCAGGACATCCCCTGGATCAAAATGCTGTGCATCTCATCCTTCTCACCCTTCTAGCTCAGAACCAGGCCTTGTATCTCCTGCTCAGGAGTGGAATTTCCCAGGTATAGCATCGGCTCACACATGGCTGGCATGTGAGATGAGGCCAATGAATCCAGGATTTAAAAGAACTGGAAGAGTTAAAATTTTAGCAAGATTTAGTTATGGGGAAAGAGTATAGGAAGAAGAGTAGAAATAATAAGGGATGGTTAATTTTTTGCAGGTAAGGTAGTTAAGGCTAGGGTAATATATCACTTGCCTGTCTTTACTATGTTTAAAGAAGCGGGATGGGATGCGGATTTCTTTGTGACAAAGAAGAGGACTGTAGCCTGCACCTGGGCCCCGAAATTTCAGCTTTAGCAAAGGGGTGCGAAAGTCTGCCAACATGTCATAAGGAAAGAGGTCAAATTGAGGAAGACGTCTTGGCTTCATCAGAAGGAGACCATTCCCCACTTTGAAACCCACCAACCCATTTGAAGTGAAAGACTGCAGAAATGTGAAGGAACTTTGGACTCAATTATAATACATTTTAATTCAAAAGAGGGTAGGCAGTGTTATCTAATGAATATGTGTTAGGTTTTTTGGGAATTATATGAATGTGTAAGATATTTTAGATGAGTAGAGATGAGAGAGAGAGCCAGTGATTCTTCACACATGTCTTTAGGAGACAACTCCTCCTGTGCCTGGCTGTAATAAACATACCACCTTCTACCTTTAACTGTGGTGAGTTCTATTCCACACCTCATTTGGTGACCGCGGCAGGAACGCTTCTCTGCTCCAGCGAGAACAACCGGGCTCTGGACGTCTCTGGGCGCTGCCAGGACATTCCTTTCCTGGAGGCACCTCCACTCTCGGCTGTTCCTTGTGGGGAACAGACAAGACTGCTGAGACTGTGGAGAAAAGGAACATTTAACTCTGTATAAAGTAACCCGTAAGGTGTATGCAGGGGAAGGGCTGTTCACAAGTCACACAGAGATGTCCTGTGCACAACGTACACCTGTACCTTTTGGGTTTGGGTCTGGCTGCTGGCAGAAAGGATTTGCTGTGTCAATAAGGACCTGCTAGCAATTCTGGGGGTGAATTGAGCAAATCCTGTTTTATTGCTGCATTCTTTCCTGTGTGTCGTAATTGTGGTTGTGTTTTCAGTGTGTGAATGTTTGAGGAAGATGATGTGGATGGATCTGTTGTGATTTATGGTGTGTGTTGTGTTGAGAAAAGTGAGCACTCTGTCCCCTCGTAACGAGATACTCCTTTCCCAGTGAGCCTGTGTGTGTGGACTTTCTAATTGCAGGGGTTGGTGTTCCCTGTGACACCTGGTGCTTGGGTATACAAGGGGGTTGAGTGGTTTTTCTCCCACACTCCCACACGGTTTTGTTTGGGGAGATTTTAGGATTTTGTTTTCAACAAGTGCAGCAATTTATGCAGAAAACTACAGTGTGGTGATTTATTATGTTGAACTATGGTAGTTCCTTTCTACCACCCCCTTCCCCAAGGGTTTAAAATCTCCTGCCACAAGGTAGACGCTCTCTTTCCTCCACTGGACATCCTCTTTCCTCTCCTGGACACTCCCTTTCTCTCCTGGAGCTGTTCTCCATTAAAGCTGTGGGACTTTGGTCCTGGGAAGAGAGAGCGCCTCTCGTTTTTTGCTTTTGTCCTTGTCAGTGTCACTGGGCCCAGAGCTCACCAAACTGATCCCCCACGAGATGAAAACTGACAAATGGTCCCACATACACAGCTCAGAAATTGGCCACATTTTTGATGGACTGTAGCGTTTGCCACACTTCTGGAATTCCCTATTCCCACACAGATCAGGCAATTGTTGAAAGGATGCACCACACTCTAAAACCCATTCTAGGTCAACAAAAGGGGAAGTGGCCCAAGCAACACCTCTGATAAGGTTGAGCAAAGCTTTATATGTCTTTATGTTTTGAATAGCTCATTTGCAGGACCTAATCCTCTAATTTTGAGGCACTTTTCAAACAGCACACAGGAAAAATTGAAAGAAAATCCTTCAGTTTTGATCAGAAACCTTGAGTTAGGACAAATTGAAGGACCATTTTCGCTAATCACTTGGGGCAAAGGGTAGGCTTGTATTTGCACAGGTGCCAGACTTAACTGGGTCCCTGCGAAGGACGTGAAACTGTCTCATACACAAGAGTGCACTGACAATTCCACCAGCAGGGAAATGAGCACGCAGACGTGAGCCGCACGGAGAAGCGATGCTTTATGCCAGACATTCCCTGTTCAGCCTGTGAAAGCTACAAATCTTGAGTTTGATGTTGATTTTTGGACTGTGAAAATGGTTTGTATCATAGATCTCTTTCATCAAAAGCGTGGTGTCCATTGTGTTCAAAAGAATTCTAAGATATCCAAATTTGTAAAAATTGAAGGTTAGAGGGACAGTTTAGTGCCCTATAGTTGGCCAGTCCCTGACCAAGTGCTAAAAGATTTGCTTGAGAACTGAAATAGATGGGGAAGCTTCTGCCAAGAAACAGCTGAACAGGAACATGGAGCTTGATCAAATGATATACTGGCACTTGTTGGTTTTTCTTGCTTGCTTTTGCTGTGCATACATGCCTGTAGATCAACCAAAAATGAATGTTTGCCTTGCTTTAGCCAAGTCAGCAGGCTCAGACACCATGTGTTTGACCAATTTGAGCCCAGACAAACCCTTTGCAACCTGTTTGGTCGGTGTGCCTGTGCCAGCCAAGGAGTAGCCAATACCCAATGGTGACAAATATTGGTGTGAGGCTGCCAACGAGACCAATCCCATAACCAGATGGCATCACTGGGCCCCTGATCTTCTTAAAGCACCTTCTGAACCTCAAGAATTCAAATTCTTGGTTCACTGGTGATGGAATTTTGTGCTGAGTTTCAGTACCAGGGAGATCCACAGTTAAATGTTACTCCCCATCATCCTGAGGACAGATACTCAAGTTTGTGGTGCAATTGTACTACCCCAGTGCCCCCTAAGGGTGAAACTGCTGACGAGTAGATGACCTAGATGAGTCCCCATGACAATGAGCAACAGAATATTGGCTCATTTGTGGAGATAGAGCCTGGCAGGACATTCCCTCAAAAATTAAAGGTGGCCCATGTAGCATCAGACAACTCACTGTGATAGCACCTATCGTTAAAAAAGCCATCAAGAGAAAACAGAGAGAAAAAAGATTTGTCCATCATTATAAAGAAAACTGTAATAGCAATTTCAGACCCTAGGGCCCTGCAAAATGAGGTACATCGAATTTATTTCTACATCAACTTGCCTAGGGCGAGGCATTGAAACCATTACACCGATTGGGGTGTTGGCTGAAGAAAGAAGACAGTGCGACTTCCATTGCAATTAGTGACATGATGACTGATGTTAGTGCTGTCAGACATGCAGCCTTACAGAACAGAGCAGCAATTGATTTCCTTAGCAGCCATTCCATGTGGTCAGTGTCACCCCCATGTTCCACACTGTCACTGTCAGCTTTGACAGCTTTTGGACTGTGTTTGAGAAGTCAAATTTTTCTGACTGTTGAAGGGCTTTGGGGCCCAGAGTTCTTGTTAGGAACAAGGGATTAAGTGTGTGAGCCATGGAGTTGTTGGACCAGGTGTTTTGTGTAAGTGGTGAGAAGGGTTTCTTCCTTTCTGTTTCTCTTTCAAGGGGAATATTAATGTTGCCCCTGAGTCCTCAGGAGGGCAGCCTGTGGACAGAGATGCAGCAGAGGGAGCTTTGCCTGGCACCGAGAGCTGTGGGAACAATTCCCAGGAGCCCGACGAGCCTGGTAAGGACAGAGCCCCCACTGGTTTAGAGAGGGGTGAGATGGCTGCTCTGAGCCTGCTCTGGCAGTGAGGGAGATGAGAAGGGTTGAGTTCCTCTCTGCAGGCTTGGTGCTTCCTGGTGCCTTGAGTTCAAATCCTGCACTGGCACAACCTGCCTGAGCCCTGCCCTCCACGCTCCTCCAGAGGCTCTGGCACTGAGTCCTCTGTGGGAATCCACAAAATTAGAGGGTTTTGGGAAAGCTGAAAAAGGCAGGTCTCAGATACAGTAGAGCTGTTTACAGCTAAGCAGCAGCCATGAGATAGGTCAGCAGAAAAATTATTTAACCTGTAGAAAAGCAAGGACAAATAGAACAATGATCTGTGTATTAATGCTGGTCTAGAAGACCCCTCTAAGCTACAGAAAAGTTTATCTAGCAAGATATTGGGAAGGTTGAAGCTTAATAATGGAGCTCAGTGCATTGTGTTTTAAGGCTTCCAAGTAGGTATTGTATTTGACATAAGCGAGCATTGTTTTAACCAAAGGTACCTGTGCTTATAGTGATTGGATAGAACTACTGTCAATGTGCTTTTGCTTTGTGTGATTGGTCAAAAAACTTATAAAGTAAGTTGTAACGCTAAGTTCTTTGTCTACTGCCTGGGATGTGAGCTGCTGGCATCTTCCCATGGTCATACCCATGCAATGAGACTGATGCTGGAAAACAAACAGCTCGAGGCGCGTTCCACAGCAGTCCCGGCCCATTCGTGATTTCTACATAGCCCCTGCCAGCGTCAAATGGCACGGCTTGATTTGCAGGGCAGGCAGTCTTAAACATCTGCAATATCCTATCAGAGTCCTAGTATGGCTTCATTCAAAGAAAGAGGAGAGTGCACCTAACACTGACCACTTGTTAGGCAATATCTTCCACCTTGCCCTTGTACCCCTACAGAGAGGCTGTCTGCAAAATGCCCAGAACACCATCCAAATCTGCAGCAAGGACAGGAAAAGCAGGCAGAGAATCTTTCTGTTTTCAAGGTCCCCCTTCCTAGGCGACTTGACCCTTTCTACCTGATTCTCACTTGAGATCTACCCATGATAGAGCACTGCAGGAAAACACTTTAAAGGATCATTAATCAGGACCTGCTTGGAAAGCAAGGGTAGAAACTCTTTCCCTCCCTGATGGACTGTGGGCTGGCAACTGCTGCTCTGAAGATGTGCAGCTGCTCCTCTCTGGAGAGGCCATGGAAGGGCTGTGATGGTCTATGGGAACCAGAGGAACGATGAGCTCAGGTTGGCATTGAAGCTTCATGGGAACAAGCAGAATGAAGAGCTCACAGTGGAGATGAAATTTGCCTGTGCCTGGCTCCTCCGAGGAAACCCCAAGAAGTCCAGATGAAGCAAACACCTTCTCCCAAGCAGCCAGGAAAACCTCAGAGTCCTGAGCACCTGCACTTAGCCTGGAAGGGCCTGGAGGCAGCTCTGAATCCTCAGGTGAGGCAGCACTGAGGTCCTGGTATGAGAGCGCTGTGTAGCAGTGAGGGAAGGAAAAGGGAAGCAAAGGGAAGGCTGGGTCACTATTGGTCTTTGGGTGTGTTTCCCTTGGCAGCAACTGTACTTCTTTCAGGGAAAACAAAAGCTCCCTGAATTGTTAAAACTGAAAATCAGGAACAAAGACTCTCTAACTAGTCAAAGTTACAAAGTGGTACGTTCATTACGCCAGCGGGCGGCACAGGAGAGGGTCATTCCCCAAATGCGTGACTGCTGGCCGGGCTCGGCTCGGCTCGGCACAGCACAGCAGGATCCAGCAGGACAGGGAAGGGCAAGGGAGGCAGGGAAGGGCAGGGCAGGGCACTGGGAGCAGTGACAGGCTCTGTCCCCACGCTGCATGCCGTGCCTGGGTCACCATCGGGGGCAGAGAGGAAGGACATTGCTCTTGGCTGCAGAAAGGAGGAAAAGGGAGAGTTAGAAAACATTCATTTGGACTCCTTTTCAGCAGACTAGCTGGTTTCATCTCACCATGTCTCCCTGTCTTTGGCAGAATTGGCACATTTCTCGTGATTCGGAGTCAGCTACAGCAGCAGGAAGGGGCAGCAATTTTGTCAGCATTGATATCCAAGCCAAAGTGCTGCCCCATGGATGGATGTTGCTTTCTTCAAGAGATTTCTGGCCTTGAGTTGTAGTGAATTCATACTGGTGTCTTCCCAAACAGACTTGCTTTTTTCTTTCCTCAGGAATCACCTCTTCTTTTTCTTCCCCCTATCTGGGGAGAGCTCCAATGCAAATGCCTCCTGCAGCCAAGTTCTGCCACTGTAGACTGACAAAGGAGATCTTGCAGTGGGGAGAGACTCCCTAGAGCTGCTGTGGAGAGCTGAAGGGGGAAGCTTTGTCCCTTAGTCTTGAAGTCTTGTTGGGGAGCTGCTCGTGCTCAGGGGGACAGACACTTATGATGTTTATCCAAGCCTTGTAGGTTCATTCCTGAGCTTCCTGACACACCACCGAGACTTTGGGGTTGTCATATTGGCAAACAAATTACAGTCTGGGCGCTTCTTGAAATGCTTCAGTTATTCTTTTTTTGCTTTTCTGCAGAAATGTTGTCACCATCTATTCCTTCCAGAGAATCTTTTCCTACTTTTTGGGGGATTCCTTTTGCTGCCCTCCCAGATCAGTCCAATTCCCAGGGCTCCTTCCCAAAGTGAGCTGCAGCCCATGCCCTCCACTCTCCAGCTGGAACAGAAGGAAGCACAGAGTTTGCTGTTGTGGCAGTGGAGCTTCTCTCTCCTGCCTGCTTTCCCTTTGGGACAGGTTGGTGTGTGCTCATTTGGTAAAGGCAGGTTTAAACTCTGAAGCAGTTGTGTTTCAAACTGCTCCCTTCTCCAGCTCTTCTGTGGGTATCCTTGGACAAAAGGCCTCTTGGTGGGAGCTGCCAGTGGCAGGTTAAGGAAGGAGGTTGATATTTCAGGGCTGTGACTGCTGAAAGCAGCTGGTTTCTGGAGGTGTCCAGAGCTGGGAGTGGCTCATTTCTCACCTGCCTGCAGAAAAGGAAGTTGCAAAGTGGGAATTTCATTTGTGGAGGTAGGTCTCAGGGGTGTTTGTCAAGAGACAGGCTGGCAGAGAGGCAGGTCTCATGCTAAACTGGCTGTGTGTTTGTTTTGGTGGTGGGGAGGGTCAGAGATGCAGACACAGACACCAGCTGAAGGAACAATGTAATTTACTGTAATGCAAAAGTGCAAACAAGAGTCAGGAAAGGATAAGCTAAGCAATGCACCTCAGCATTATTACAAAAGGGTGCCTCTGGTGATTCAGGAAGATCCATCACCAGGTAGCCCAATGGTTTCCCCTTCATCCAGAGCTGCACATCAGCTGGGGGAAGCTGTCCCAGCCAAGCCCTGCAGAGCCACGGCCAGGAACCGGGAAATCCTGCGGTGCCTCCACCTTTGGCGGCCACGAGGCTCCCGAGAGCGCTGTGAGAGTAGCCCGACTCTGACAGTGCTGGGCGAGCAATGTGCCAGAGCTTCTGCTGGGGGCACAGCTGGTGTCATTCTCCTCTTGGTTTTTCTCCATGAGCCTGCCTAAGAACCAAGAGAGCTGGCTTAGATCCAGCACCTCCAGGCAGGGCCAGACATGGCCTTGTCAAGATTCTAAATGCTGAAAGGTTTCCCCAGGGAGTGGACACCTCGATCCTACTGCTAACAACACTTTTGTAATGGGTGGATACATAGATCCACTTGCTGTTTGTGTCCTTACCAAGTGCACCGGTAGGGTTGAGTTGCTGAGCACATGCACAGTTCCATGCAATGCCTTGTGTTCCTGAAAGCTGTACATCCCAGTCTCCTCTGCAGAAGACACAGGCTATGAAAACAAGGCCAACTTGTTACCTAGGTTTTCTTCCCTCAGGACTTGTTTGACACAATATTTTTTCGAAGGACTGCATTTGCCTCTCCTCAGCTTTCTTATTTAAAGAAGAGAGCTGAAGGAGTTTCAGGCATGAGAGTGCCTGATCTCTCTTTCCCTCTAATGGCTCTGCCTCTCAGAGTCCCGGTTACCTGCCAGTGCTTTGGCACGGGAGTCATTCCTTCCCTAAACTCCATTCCCTAAACACAAGTGGACTTGAACTGCAAAGCCTCTCTTTGCAGTGGGATTGCTTTTGCCCTACAGCCTCCATGGGCAAGGGCTTTGTGGGAGCAGGGGCCATCAGAGCCTGTGTCCTGAAACAGAGCCAGGAAAAGGAGCAGATCCTGCTGCCTTCTGCTACTGCTGATCCTAGCAGCAAGTCCCCTGACAGTTCCTTCAGGGAACTTCACACAAAGGGCTTCCATCATATCAGTGCTTGTGAGACCTTCTTGCTTCCCAGTTGTCCTCGATTTTGGAGCATCTCAGCACTTGTGTCCATGGCCCTTCCTTCATCCCCAGCCTGCAGCAGTCACAGTCACTGGTGCCTTCCCCCTTGCTGCAGCTCATTTGCCAAAGTGCTGCCAAAGGCAGCAGAGCTGGCTCAGGATCCCTGTTGGCTTCTGGTCTCTGGGATGAGCTTCAGGGGGACACTTGGAGCACTTCCTAAAGAGCTGCTTGTGGGATGGGGGGTGGATTTGTCCTCCCCGGTGTCAGACACTGAAATACAATAGTTTATGCTTTAAACATTTTTATGAAAGACTTTGACCTACTACAGCAGAGCTTTGTTACAAAAGCTGCAGAGATGACCACCACATCCTGAATTGGGCTCTGAGAGGCCCTACAGGGTTCTCTGATGAAGAGGAGATAAAGTAACAGCTCAGGGGCATTCAGGAAGCACAAGCCAATGCTTTCAGGGTGGAGATGACAGCCCCAGGGCTATCAGCTGCCAGGTTCACACAGACCCTGGCACCAAAGCTGGGGGCAGAGAGGCTTTGGGTGAGTGCTGGAAAGCCTCTGGTGAGAGGCAGTGGCCGCCCATCCTCTGCTGGGCAGAGCCCAGCTGTGGGGCCCTTCACAGGGGGAAAGCTTGTCCACAACAGAGGGGGTGATGTGCCCCATCAAAGGGCCCCCAAAGGGGTGCCCAGACCCTGCACCAGAGCACTGCAGCACGATGCCACAGACCCTCAGGGCAGCAAGGGACAGTGTCCAGCTGGCCCCCCACAAGGGAGGCACCTGGGCATTCCACCTCTCAAAGCATGCGTTAATCCAGGGAATCCCTCACTCGTCAGGATGTGTGGCAGTGTGGTGTGGGACCCTCACCACCAAGGAGACCAGATGGAGGAGAGCAGCGAGACATGGTGGGACCCTTGGATGGGTGATAAAGCTGTCACACATAACCCCTGCCACCCTCTCCCTGTCCCCCCACCACCCATGCACACTTCCTTCTCCTCCTTTCTTTTCTCTTTGTTTCTCTTTGCCTCTTTTACTATTCAGTAAATTACACCAATTTAGCACAAATCACAGAACACCCATCACGACTGACAAATGGCATTTCTTGCAGATTGCTACAGCCACACTGCTGATCCACAAATACGCAAGAATCAATTTCAGCTGAAAAATGTTGTTTATTACAAATTGCTACACCCACGCTGACAATACAGAACTATACAAATCTCAATTTAGGTTAAAACCAGGAATTTATTAGATTATTACAACCAGTCTGTGTAAAAATATACAAATACTAACTTCACTTAACAAAACTAAATTTATTGCCAAACTCCACAACAACTCACTATACACAAAGATCAATTAGGCGTTTAACAACTTAATTTATTACATATAACTACAAACGAATAAATAGCAACACAACTGTATATATAGGAAACAGAACTAAACACAGACATAACAACATCCTTGTATACTTAGATAGAAATATACACATAGATGTAATTACAAACAAATACGTATATATACACGTACATATACACAGAGTATACATCCCTAAACAGCACACATACAGAAATAGTCCTATACAAATGGGAACCCACAAATGTGCATATCCAAATGATAATCCATCTCTAGACATTTATACGTAACAGACACGTCTAGAGATGGATAGACATGTCTATCCAAATGGATAATGCAATTCTAGACATGTCTACACGGAACTCAAAGCAGAGGGATCCCAGCTGCCCCATCTTCAAAGCCTCTCGCTTGGTCTCCTCCTCCCGTGCAGAGCAGCTCCCCTGGACAGGGACAGCAGATGGGACATCTGGCAAGCAAAGGGAACACTCAGTGAGTGTGGGGACCGTTTCCCTTGGCAGCAGCTGCACTTCCATCAGGGCAGAGGAAATGTCAGAGCCTCCCCAGGGGGTCAGAAAAAGAAAGCAGCCGGGCGGGCCGGGCTGTGGTGAGCGCAGCCGCGGCGGGACTGTCCCGCAGCCCGGCAGAGCCGGCACAGCTCCTGGGCCCTGCCGGCACAGCTGCCTTGCCCAAGGACAGTCCCTGTGCCAGCTGGGGCAGCTGCGCTGAGCAGCCCCAGCACGGGCAGGGCCCGCTCCTGCCCCGCCGGGCAGTGCCCACGGCCACAGCCCACGGCAGCCTCAGCCCCACCTGCCTCCCCGGGCCTGTGGCCTCAGCCGGGCTCTCTCCAGGCTGGCAGCAGCTGGGCCCCGTTCACTGCTCTCGCTGCTGGCCTTCAGCTCCTCCCTGCTGGCTCCCGTCAGTCTCCGGCTGTCCTCAAGGTCTTCATGGCAGCTGTGGCAAAAGTGGAGGCTCTGGAATTGCTTCCAAGGCCTGACAGAGCTGCAGCCCCGGAGCCCTCTGTGCTCTCTGCTGGCCCCCTCTATCCCCTCAACCCCATCATGCTCTTGGTGAAGCCCCAGCCACCTTCAGTTTCTTCAGCCCCTCACAGTCCTCTCACGCCCCTCAGTCCCTTCTGAGCCATCCCGTCCCCTGAGACCCACCAGCCCTCAGCCTGTGCCACTTCCCTGTCACCTCGGTGCCACCATGGCCTGCGGCTGCCCCACAGCCCTCAGCCCCAGCAGCAGCTCAGGGTCACCGTCCCTTCAGCGCCACGGCCCCCTCAGCCCCCTGAGCCCCCTCAGTCTCACCGTCCTTCAGCAGCTCCTCAGGGACAGTGCCTGGGGCCAGCGGCAGCTCCCACCGCTCCAGGGACAGCCGGGGCTGGAAGTGCTGCTCCGCCCAGCCCGGCCGCCAGCTCGGACCCAGCACAGGGACAGGGGACACAGGGGGCACCGGGGGAAAAGCAAGAGGTGAAAAAGGCAGCCGAGGGGAAAAAGAGGTACAAATGCAGCCTAGGCCTACACAAACAGCAATCCTTCCATCAATCTCTCCATCTAAACATTCCTATTCCTCTTACTATATAACTATACACATTTATAAATCTAACTTCATATATATATATATATATATATATATAAAAATATAAATATTTTACTCTACACATATAAAATTCTAACTCTGAAAATCTATAAATGTCTACACATTTATAGATGTAAATATACATCTATAAATGTATATATATAATAAAATATAATTATATCCCATCTATAACTATATACATATCCACATTTAACTATACCGATCTATCAATATATGTCTACATAAATAGAACACTATCATCTATAAATGGAATTATAACCACTAATAAATAACCATATAAATCTATAAATATATCTACAAACAGAGGAGTTCTACCTGCCTGATGGTCACAGGCTCTCCCCTGTCTCTTCCAGCCCTCCTGGAGATGTTGGTCAGATGGCATCTGGGAAGCAAAGGGAACACTCAGTCAATATTGGCCCTTCTGCACCTTTCCCTTGGGCAGCAATTGTCCTTCTACCAGGGGCTGTCAAAGATGACCTGAAAGGCAGACTCTCACTTGGCAATTTGAAGCAATGTGCCCTTAAAAGAATGGGACCATTCCAAGTGTTCAAAAGTGTGCTTCAAAACACTGAAGTATCTCGATAAAGTCTCAGCCCCACAGTGCAAAGGGCACCCAGGAGAGCTCGAAACACAGACAGTCCCCGCTGCCACAAGGAAGCCCGGCCTTGTTCTTTCTCTGAGCTGACAGAGAGACCTCAGTCCTCCCTGAAATGGCTGAAGCTGAAGGTGCTGGGAGCTGAGTCATGAACCAGCTCCATTACCTGGCATCTACAAACTGCCCTCTGCAGTGAGCAGCAGCTGCTCCAACTCGACCATCAGCTCTGGCAGGAAGGGCTGGGAGGGACAGAGCTCCCTAACAGGTCTGCAGGCTGCACCAGCTGGGCTAAGGAATGGATCCACAGTGCTCCTTCTCTCCTCTTAGGCCTCCCTAATCAGGGGTCATTCAAGCTTTTCCTTCTGATACTGGAGTTACTGTGATTTTTCAATTGGTTGGCCTCTGATGCTGTGCTCCTTGTTTTTCTTGTGGGTCAGGACCAATACCAGCAGACTGGTGCTACATTCAGTCAGTGATTTGGACTTCTACCCTGACTTTTTGCTCTTTTTTTCCCCTGTTCCTTCAAGAGTCGCTCAGCCTGGCCACCACTGGCACCTTGCAGTAAATTTATCCACCAACTTCAGCAAAAACTGGGACACCCGGCATGGTGACACAACTCGCACAAGGTCAGGTTTATTCCCTGCTCTCTGCCCCAGCAGAGGACTCAGTGTCAGAGCCTCCGGAGAAGCGTGGAGGGCAGGGCTCAGGCAGGTTGTGCCAGCGCAGGATTTGAACTAAAGGCACCAGGAAGCACCAACCCTGCTCAGAGCAGCCATCTCACCCCTCTCTAAACCAGTGTAGGCTCTGTCCTTACCAGGCTCCTCGGGCTCCTGGGAACTGTTCCTGCAGCTCTTGGTGTCAGATGTAGCTTCCTCTGCTGCAGCTCTGTTCACAGGCTCCCCTCCTGAAGAATCAGGGGCAACACCAACATTTTCCTGAGCAGAAAAACAGAAAGAAAGGAACCCAAAGATCACTCACTATTCTGCTGGAATTGTATCAGGGATACAATAACTCTCCTTCTCCACTCCCAAAGGACATGGAGCACAGAGGAGGGAACACTGTCCACATAGTTCACATGACAAGCCTTTTAAACTCAGGATTCAGGGGGCCAAGGTGAAACTGAAGCTCTTACAAAATCACCTTTGAGATAAAACATGAACACAGAGAACCAGAAGACACCACGTGAGGGGACGTGCCCCCACGCTCTGACCCTGCCTTATCCCAGAGCTGTGAGAAATCAGCCAGCACAAAGCCAGGGGCTCTCCTTGCTGCCAGCACAGCTGCCAGCCCTGCCCAGGGCTGTGTGCTACAAACCCACAGGCAAAGCACACATTTCTGCCTGGCAGTCTCAGCACCCCCAGCCAACTGCTCACACAACCCATCACAAGGTGCTGCTTCTCGGAGCCCTCTGCTGCCGCCCCGCGTGTGTCATCCAGGCAAACATTGATGCACCCAGGCTATTTCCAGGATCACATTTGTGATCAGTGGCAAAAAGCTGTATATCGTTATGGTAGGGAAAAAAACCAACCCAAAAGACAGGAAAAGCCAGACAACCAAGTAGTGTTTCTGTTCCACTGAGGAAGCAAATGGCCACAATGAAGCAAATTACCTTTGGACACAAAGATATTCTCCCTATGACCAGTTTCAGAATATTCATCTCTTCTGCCATAGTCCATCCATCAGAACCCTAAAGATTCTAAAGATGGTTCTGAGCCTGCAATGTTTCCTTTTATTATGGAATAAAATGCTTCTCTAAACTGCTATGTGTGACTTTACAGAAGACAAAAGTCGTCACTTGAGAATAAGGTATTGGTAAATCCAAAAAATCCCACTCCCCCCCTTGAGTCATCATCACAACTGTACTGCAGGCAATGGGTCAGCACATCAACAGAAAGACAGACATTCTTTGGCCAACAGTGTAATAATCTGCAAAGGACAGAGAGCTGCAGCTGCAGCCCAGCCCCAGCCACGGCTCTGGGAGCACCTACATGCACGGCAGGGCTCACACAGCAGCAGCAGCTGCAGCCCAGCCCTTGCTTTGCCTTGGCCTTCCCACCCAAAAGAGGCACAGCCCACATCTGCTGCAGCTGCAACAGAGGCACCTCTGGCATGCCCCTCCCTGCACGGGACACTTGGCCTTCAGTGCCACTTCTCCAAACACTCTTGTCCTCTTTCCCAGCAAGTAAAACCTCTTCTTCATTTCTTCTTCATCTCCTCTTTTAGAAATCTTTCTTTACCAAGAATAATTCAATAACTAAATAATAATGATATAAGTTCAATTAAAGAAGCCTTTGCTTGTCAACCATGTAACAAGGTTCAAAAGCTCTCAGTCCACCCCCTTTTATCCCCATCCAATGGAATTACCTGCGCAGAGGGAGATCTTTCAGACAGGGACCTCCTGATCTCCCGAATCATTTTCTCTACAGCAAGGCCCAGATCTGCTGGTGGCCATTCCTCCTCCCCAGGTGCGTTCTGTGCTGAGCTGGAGGCCGTCCATGCTGCACAAGCTGCACTGCCGGGCGGAGCACTGGGCCCTGAAGTGCCCAGGGTGGCTGCAAGAATCCAAACACATTGGTCAGGCTCCACAACGTGGCTGTGGGACACAGAGCTCTAGTGCTGCTGTGGATCAAACATCACGGGAAGCACACAGCAAAACCAGGCAAAGAATCTTTTGGCCTCCTAGGTGCCCCTTCCTAGTAGGCTCGACAACTTCTAGCCGAGAATGGCAGAGCCTTGAGGCAAACTACTTCAAACGGTCACTTTTCAGGACCTTTTGGAAAAACAAGGTTACAACTCTTTTCGTACCTTGTGCGTCGTAGGCTGGGGGCTGCTGCTCCCTGTGGAGCTGCTGGAAGCTGCAGGGCTGGATGGCGAGCACCTCCCGCTCGGCCGGAGGCAGCTGCTCCCTGTGGAGCTCCTGGAAGCGGCTGCGGGGCCCCTCCCGCCCGAGCGGCAGCGGCCGCTCCCCGTGGAGCCCGAGCAAGTGGCAGGGCGGGATGCCGAGCACCTCCCGCTCGGCGGGCAGCGGCCGCTCCCCGTAGAGCTCCTGGAAGCGGCTCGGCCCCTCCCGCCGGGCCGGCAGCGCCCCCTCCCTGTGCAGCAGGTGGAAGCTGCAGGGCGGGCGCCGGGCGAGCAGCGGCCGCTCCCCGGGGGGCTGCTGGAGGCGGCCGGGCCGGGGGCTGCGCAGCTCCCGCCCGTCCGGCAGCGGCCGCTCCCTGTGCAGCAGGAGGAAGCCGCTGGGCGGGCGCCCGGCCGGCAGCGGCGGCCGCTCCCTGGGCAGCGGCGTGAAGCGAGCGCGCCTGTGCCGCCCGTCCGGCAGCGGCCGCGCCCCGGGGGGGTGCTGGGAGCAGCGGGGCGGGCGCCTGCGGCCATCCCGGGCCGCCGCCGGCCGCTGCCTGTTGGCCGCGCTCCGCCGCTTGATGCGGAGCAGGAGGTCGGGGCGGTCGCGGCGAAAGCAGGGGTTGCTGTAGTGGAGCCAGGCCCCGGCATCGCCCGGCGCAGCCGAGCCGAGCCAGCCCGGCACCTTGCGGAAGCCGTAGCGGTAGAGCTGCCGCACGAAGCTGCGGAACTGCGTGGCCCTGAAGGTGTGCGGGACCGGGGCCGGCCCATGGCCACGGCCCCTGTGGGCGCGGCCCGAGCTGAGCAGCTCCCGCTCCAAGAGGGAGCGGTCGATGAGCAGCCCCTGGGCGCGGCTGTCCCAGCGCACGGAGCGGACGCGGGGGCTGTTCACCAGGCGCCAGAGCTTGGCGGGGAAGGTGCGGGCGCTGAGCCCGGCGGGCAGCGGCAGCTCCGCCATGGCGTCGACTGCCGACTGTGGCCACAACGCCCGCAGCGCAACGGCCGCGGCTGCGCCGGCGGCGCGCGGCCTGAGGGGGGCGCTGCGCTCGGGCCCGCGCGAGCCCAGCGCCCCCCGGCGCGGGCCGGACTTGGCGGGGACGCGCGCGGCAGAGCCGGAGCTGCTTGGCACAGCACGGCACGGCACGGCACAGCACAGCACAGCACAGCAGGTTATCCCCACGCTGCATGCCGTGCCTGGGTCACCATCGGGGACAGAGAGGAGGGACATTGCTCTGTCTTGGCTGTGGAAAGGATGAAAAAGGGTGATTAGAAAACATTCATTTGGACTCCTTTTCAGCAGACTAGCTGGTTTTATGTCACTGTGTCTGCCTGTCTTTGGCAGTGTTGGCACATTTCTCGTGATTCGGAGTCAGCTACAGCAGCAGGAAGGGGCAGCAATTTTGTCAGCATTGATATCCAAGCCAACGTGCTGCCCCATGGATGGATTTTGCTTTCTTCAAGAGATTTCTGGCCTTGAGTTGTAGTGAATTCATACTGGTGTCTTCCCAAACAGACTTGCCTTTTTCTTTCCTCAGGAATCACCTCTTCTTTTTCTTCCCCCTATCTGGGGAGAGCTCCAATGCAAATGCCTCCTGCAGCCAAGTTCTGCCACTGTAGACTGACAAAGGAGATCTTGCAGTGGGGAGAGACTCCCTAGAGCTGCTGTGGAGAGCTGAAGGGGGAAGCTTTGTCCCTTAGTCTTGAAGTCTTGTTGGGGAGCTGCTCGTGCTCTGGAGGACGTACACCAATGATGTTTATCCAAGCCTTGCAGGTTCATTCCTGAGCTTCCTGACACGCCACAGAGACTTTGGGGTTGTCATATTGGCAAACAAATTACAGTCTGGGCGCTTCTTGAAATGCTTCAGTTATTCTTTTTTTGCTTTTCTGCAGAAATGTTGTCATCATCTATTCCTTCAAGAGAATCTTTTCCTACTTTTTGGGGGATTCCTTTTGCTGCCCTCCCAGATCAGCCCAATTCCCAGGGCTCCTTCCCAAAGTGAGCTGCAGCCCATGCCCTCCACTCTCCAGCTGGAACAGAAGGAAGCACAGTTTGCTGTTGTGGGAGAGGAGCTTCTCTTTCCTGCCTGCTTTCCCTTTGGGACAGGTTGGTGTGTGCTCATTTGATAAAGGCAGGTTTAAACTCTGAAGCAGTTATGTTTCAAACTGCTCCCTTCTCCAGCTCTTCTGTGGGTATCCTTGGACAGAAGGCCTCTTGGTGGGAGCTGCCAGTGGCAGGTTAAGGAAGGAGGTTGATATTTCAGGGCTGTGACTGCTGAAAGCAGCTGGTTTCTGGAGGTGTCCAGAGCTGGGAGTGGCTCATTTCTCACCTGCCTGCAGAAAAGGAAGTTGCAAAGTGGGAATTTCATTTGTGGAGGTAGGTCTCAGGGGTGTTTGTCAAGAGACAGGCTGGCAGAGAGGCAGGTCTCATGCTAAACTGGCTGTGTGTTTGTTTTGGTGGTGGGGAGGGTCAGAGATGCAGACACAGACACCAGCTGAAGGAACAATGTAATTTACTGTAATGCAAAAGTGCAAACAAGAGTCAGGAAAGGATAAGCTAAGCAATGCACCTCAGCATTATTACAAAAGGGTGCCTCTGGTGATTCAGGAAGATCCATCACCAGGTAGCCCAATGGTTTCCCCTTCATCCAGAGCTGCACATCAGCTGGGGGAAGCTGTCCCAGCCCAGCCCTGCAGAGCCACGGCCGGGAACTGGGAAATCCTGCGGTGCCTCCACCTTTGGCGGCCACGAGGCTCCCGAGTGTGCTGTGAGAGTAGCCCGGCTCTGATCGTGCTGGACGAGCAATGTGCCAGAGCTTCTGCTGGGGGCACAGCTGGTGTCATTCTCCTCTTGGTTTTCTCCCCAGGCCTGCCCAGGGCTCAAGGAGGAATCAAGGCCAGGTGTGGCCTTGTCCATTTTCCTCAT
Source organism: Melozone crissalis (assembly GCF_028551555.1). Lineage (NCBI taxonomy): Eukaryota > Metazoa > Chordata > Aves > Passeriformes > Passerellidae > Melozone > Melozone crissalis. The sequence goes on from NW_026535821.1 coordinate 3,234,970, forward strand.
GCAGAAAGGTGACGATGTGTTTCACCAGTGGATGGATGCAACAATCCTTTTGATAATAACACTTGGTTAAGGAGCAGGTACATAGAACATTGGGTTGGAAAGGTCATCTAGAGAGCAGCTTTGGCTCAGGTCCTGTTGTTGAGGCTTCAGTCAGGGTCTGTTGTTCAGTCCTTAGTCCTTCAGTATTTTGTGGTGCAAATCACACCTGTGCAGAGCTGAAAACAAACAAGTCTGTCTTTAGCACATTTGAGACAGGGAACAGGATTAGCCCTGCAAGGCCAGGCTGAGGCCAAGAGCAGAAGGCCAGCACCCTGCTTTTGCCCACAGGCAGCCCTGCAGAGCAAGCAGCCCCTCCTGCCCAGGGGCTGAGGTGCCCGAAGCTGCCTCCCCGCTGTGCAGCTCTGCAGAGCCCGCGGGGCGCGGGGTCCTGGGCAGCCAGGGCAGCCCGGCTGCCTTGGGGCACAAGGAGTGGCCCAGAGAGAAGCTGCTGCCCTTTGCTTTGGAACTGCTCCTCAGAGTCTTGTCATTAATCCACAGTGTCTGATGTGTTTTCCTTTCCTCTCCCAAATTTAACACAGCTTTTTGAGAAAACTGACAGATGTAGCTGCTGCTGCTGGTGGTGGTGCTTTTGTCTGCAGGTGAGGGCAGGTGATTTGGACCAAGGACAGAGTCCATTATTAACACCCCAGCTTTGCCAAGTCAAGAAAACCATTCAGAATTGGGCTACCACTACTGAGCAGTATTCTTAGGTTTTGGAAAGCTACCACCTTAAGAAACCCAACAGATTTTCCTCCAGGAGGACACCAGCAGTAGCATGATGCCAATGTTTTCCACCCCTTTTCTGTGTCTTTTAAGAGTTCCGCAGTGCCCAGCAGGAATGAAGCGACATGTGATAATGGGATTTGAGAGCTCTCTGTTGTTCGTTGCCACATGAGTGTTCATGACAAGCTGGACACCCCACTTGTGGCTCTGTTGAGTTAAATTCATCCCAATTCTGTGCAAACAGCAGCCCTGAGGTGCTGAGAAGAGCAAGCACAGTGGGTGGGTGTGCATGCACGCACCCGGGGGCTGACTGCTGTGTGTGCAGATGGTTTTGCACTGTTGTAAATCTTCACTATCCCAAGCTGAAAGACTATTTCAAATATACATCTTAAATGAAAATATATATCAAAAAATAAAACTGTCCAAAAATACATGTGCATTAAATTTCATGCATATTATATATTATATATTTTGATTAATATAATAATAACATAACATAATATAATATAACATAATATAATATATACATGAGATCATTTTTGAAGCCATTGCTTGTGGGGGATATTAGATGATCTCCTAGTGTTTGTACATTTTTGCTTTCTGCTACTGCTGATCCTAGCAGCAACTCCCTGTCAGTTCTTCCAGGTCACTTCACACAAAGGGATTCCATCATTTCAGTGCCTGTGAGAGCTTGGCACTGAAATGCCAAGTTGATTCCCGGCTCTCCAGCCTCCCTCTGGATTTTGGGGCATCTCAGCACTTGTGTCCATGGCCCTTCCTTCATCCCCAGCCTGCAGCAGTCACAGTCGCTGCTGCCTCCCCCTTGCTGCAGCTCATTTGCCAAAGTGCTGCCAAAGGCAGCAGAGCTGGCTCAGGATCCCTGCTGGCTTCTGCTCTCCGGGATGAGCTTCAGGGGGAGACTTGGAGCACTTTCCTAAAGAGCTGCCTGTGGGATGAGGGATTTGTCCTCCCCGGGTGGCTCCTGCTTGGATTCTGTGCTCATGGAGCCCCGGAGTTTTCTCAGCAGCCTCTGCAGCGAGTTCTGAGCAACGTGGGGCTCTGCTGCCAGCCCAAATCTGCGCTTCCCCTGCCCAGCCTGAGTGCAGGTGGGGCATGTGCTGGGCATGGCCGGAGATTGGCATGGCCAAAATCCTCCAGCATTTACATCTGCCCATGGCTTTGGGTAGCACAAATCTACACTTACTGCAGTTGAAAGATTGCATTTATTGCAGATAGTTACACCCGCACTACTAATGTACAAATACACAAACATAACTTATGTTTAAAAATGAAATTTATTATAAATTACAACACCTGTGTTACCAATATAGAAACACAGAAATATCAATTTATGATGAAAATCTAATTTTTTCTGAGAATTGTGCTATGTAAATATATACAAATATCAACTTCAGTGAAAAAAAAATTACTTTATTGCAACCCTCTGCAACAACTCACTGTACACAAATATTGAAGTTACTGAACTGAAGTTTAACAATTAAATTTATTACATATTACTACAACAATACAGCCCATATACAAATACAGAAACATCAATATCCCTTTCCAAAGAATCTCAGATCCAGAACTAAATAAATAGAATTTTAGAACTATACAACTCCATACATAATAAATAGAAGTAAATACATATATAGGCATAACAATACAGAGATGTAAACATGCATTACATATTTCATGACATATAACATGACAATATAATACAAATATAACAAACCTATCTATAAATACACAAATATCAATGGACCAATAAAAAAATCCATACAACCCCAGCAATAGAAATGCACAGCTACAGAGCTGTACAAGTATGTAAACAGATGAATATACACGCATCAATATAACAATATACACACATACTATCCCTATACAAATATCAGCCCATGTATGTAAATATCCCTATACTTGTAACTATCCAAATCTAACTACACATCCATAAACAGCGCTAGATCAGGAGGGATTGCAGCCGCCGATGTTCCCAGGCTCTCGCTCGGGCTCCTCCTCCCGAGCAGAGCAGCTCTCCTGGACAGGGACAGCAGATGGGACATCTGGCAAGCAAAGGGACACTGAGTGAGTGTGGGGACGTTTCCCTTGGCAGCGGCTGCGCTTCCATCAGGGAAGAGGAAATGTCAGAGCCTCCCCAGGGGGGTCAGAAGGAAAAGCAGCCGAGCGGGCCAGGCTGTGGTGAGCTGTTCACTTCTTTCTGGCATCCCAGTTGCTCTGAGGGAACTCCCTCATGTCACATTATTGAACCACCTCTGCACTTATCAAGACTGTGGCCCCCAAATCAATCAGCATTTATGTCTCCAGCTGCTTGCACCAATGACAGAGAATGTCCTCTAACAGTGCTGGGGCACAAAGTTACCTTGCACAGGTCATCTGACAGGGCCTTGTTCTTCCTGTGCTTCCTGTGTTTCTCCTTACCTTCCACTTGGAATTTTTACAGCATTTCTTTTTCTTTCCCCTTGATCAGTGCTGAAATGTGTGTTTCTCTTCCAAGTTTCAGTTTGTTCAGTGATCCTCTCAAGCCTTTTCTCAGAAGCTTTTACTATGGAATTGAGTGTTAATTTCAGCCATTTTGGTGATTTTCTGTGAGATTTATGCAAGTGTCCTGTTCACTGGGCACCATTTAGGAAGGTACAAAAGAGAAAAAGGATGTTCTGTATGTCAGTTCACTAGTGGAATATTCATGCATAGAGAGAGTGATTAGCTGAATTTTACATCTACTCCTAACCTGAAAGTGCAAGAGGTAATTTGGGGAGAAATTAAAGCCCGATTTCTCCTTCTACCAGCCTGTATTTAAATGTAAAGTAAATAGAGCAGGGTGAGAATGTCAGTGTTCAGTTCCTGAAGTGCCTTATTAAGGTGTTCTTAAAGTAAGGGAGACAAAATCTGGGTGGGCATTCCTAATTTCCAGACACTAACTGACAATTTCATTGACTCTGAAAACAGCAGAGATGTGCACATCATACCTGATCAATCCATTTGGGGATGGTTTAGGTTCAGATTCTCTGAGGCTTTAGATTTTTAGATCTCTAGACAATGCTTCCAGGAATCTAAATAGCTTTCAAAAATTAAACTTTTCTCCTTTTTTCCTCAGTCTTTGCACTCATGTGCACCAGAGACCTTCAGTGAATGGATTCCACTCTAATCCATCTCCAAGCTGAATCTCCCAGCTGTGTTCACACTGGTGGTTTGTGTGTCTCTTCTGCACAGTGCAATTTTAAAATCTTCCTTCCTTATTATCTCTGCCCTTCCTTTTCTGTTTTAGCTTGCAAATGCATGCAGATCTATCAGAAATGATACACCTAATTTCTGACGCATCAGTTCCTGTCTAGCAATTTCATTTTATCCTGTTCTGATGTTATGCTAGCCTTCTATGTTTTATTCTAAGTGGACTCCTGTTTTCTTGCATGTGGAAGTTTTACAATGCAATGCTCTCATTCACCTGCTTTCATGAAATCCTTCATTAACATTAGCACAAGTAACTGTGTGATTCCCTTCTGCTTTGTAGAAGATTTGGGAAACTCAAGACCTGCTCAGCTACAGAAAAACATACATGGTGCTTGGTAATTCCCCTAAGAGCTTAAGTTAATGGTAAACAACTGCAGCTTATTCATTTCACAGAAATTGGGAGAAAAGACCTTGCAAATATTGAGGAATGTAGTGCAATATTGATGGGCATCCCTCAGTTATGCAGACAGACTGATGTCACTGGCAAAATTCCCTCTTTTCCAAAGGTTTTCATTCGCTTTGGCTGTGCTTTGTATGGCTGCAGGTCACATTTCCCTTGGTTTAAGGAAGTATCTTGGCAGTTACTCTTGGGGATATATCTTGCTAATTCTGCCCTTGGAGGAATTACTCAGTTCTGCAGTCCTTATTGCATGCTCTGTTCTAAAAGACTTTTATACTGTTTTCCCTCTCTCTGTGTTTTCACACTTGTTCAACAAGGTTTTCTTTCTAAGAATATGAATCACAATATCCCAAAGGATTAAAAAATGCTTAGGTGTTTTTCCCTAAGTATTTACTGAAGAAAAATAATAATAATTAAAAAAAAACTGTATGCATGCTGGATGTAAAATACAAACAGAAATAAACTTGAGAGTTCTCCCAAAAAACTTAAGAAAAAACCCCATGTATTCTATAAAACCCAGAGTATTCATCTACAGTATACAAAAATGGGCATGTTCTAGAAGAGAAAATCTGTGCAACAGTTCCGCACAGAATTCTATGCTTTCAAGCTTTTTGCCCTTCAGGGGCAGTGCCATTCTCTGAACTGTAATGCTCTGAGCATGTTCTGCTCACCATGGCAGCTTTCTGCTCTGCCCTGGTACAGATCATCCTCCCAGCAAAGGGGGAGTGCAGCCACCACAACTCGCAGCACCTTCCCACACAGCAAGAACCTGAAGGACAGAGATGGCTTTCACCAGCTGCTGCGGGTTCTAACAGTGCCACCTCTCAGCTGCCGAAAGCCTGAATTTCTGTGTTGCAGTGTGTTAGTTTATTGAGTCAAATGTTCTGTTATATAGTGGTATGTTCAAGTGCTCCCCGAGTTATTACAGTTAGCTTCTCCCCTATGTTATGCCCTCCTACCCAAGTGTCCCCCGAGGAATCCCCTCCCTCCTCACCAGATTTTTCCCTGTCTGTCAAGACAACCCAGCCCCTTTGCCCCATCCATCAGCCCAAACCCTACCCTTTGCTCCAGAAAGTTCCCTGTCCCTCACCCTAAGATCCAATCCCTATGCCAACGCTCTCTCCTCCCCTTGTTCTGATTTGTTGTAGCCCTCAAAACCACACCCCAAGAGTCACTTATTGGTTACTGTATGGTGTCCACTCCCTGTTTTGAAAGATTTTAAAAATCCGGTCACAAGGATGGTGGGGGTTTTTGCAACATCTGTTCCTTTGGGAATTCTCAGCTGTGAACCTTCCCCCTATTTCTCCTGATGAAATTGCTGCCCTTTACACCGCAGAAGAGCCTCCTTTGCTTCCTTCACTCGGTCCTCCAGGGGTTTCTACTGCCCGGCATTTGGCCTAGAGGTTCTGGTTCAGGCAAAGCCCCAACCTAGCCAGTTCCCCACTCTTGCCATTGTCCCTGGAGCATCACAGAGCTAGCCAGGGCTGCGGAGGGCAGTGACAGTGACCCATGCCCTGGCATGTCACAGCCCCCAGAGCCACACCTGCCAGGCCACAAGCCCCAGCCCTGATCCCCACTGCCGGCCTCAGGGGCTCCTGGGCATCCTCACCCTGAGTGCAAAGGCAGCCTCAGGAGCCCCCAGGGCGCTCTGGATCCAGGCTGCAGACACCCTAAAGCCAGCACTGAAAGGGACATGGATGGGGACTGCAGCTGGATCTTCCAGTGCTCACTGCTCCTGACTACTCTCTAAGTGAACCCAAACCTCATTGGCAGCACCTTGAGCACATTGACCCTGCTCGCCCCTCCTGGAACCTGGTGTTCCCACATCCTGCACCAGCCCTTTGCAGGGAGTGACCAGCTCCCAGCTGCTCTGCTACCCTGGCCTTACTTTCTGTTTGCCAGCAATGAACTTAACGGATACACTCCTGAGAAACCTAGCACAACCTTTGCTTCTCAGGAGCTCTGTGGCAAAAAGACTCCACTAGTCCCTTGTTTTGCACAGAGAAGGAGATCCTGACAAAGCATGAGGCAGAGGCAGGGCTCTGGCATACGAATTCCTGAGCCGCAGGATTCCACCCATTGTTGTTCCTAGGTGCTTTGCTGATATTTTAGAGCCAGTTCTGGACAAGGGCTGCTGCTGACAGGGTAGGAAAATTTGGAGAAAAAAAGGTGCAGGAGACAACAAAAAAAAACAAGGGGGGAAACCCTTAGAAATACAGAGCTCAAGAGATGTCCTTGGAGATGGGTCAATAGAAAATGCCACCAGCAGTGAGCAGAGCCCGAGGTTGCTCACTGCCACCCCAGGGGCTCCTCAGTCCCCTGCTGGTTTGTGTCTGATGCAGCCCTGCCTGGAAAGGGCTCCAGGCTCTGGTGTTCCCAGCTTGCTCCAGGCTACATTCTTAGCAGCACTGACAGAAGAGGTGAAACAAAGAGCCATTTTCTGTCCTGCCTGCAAACTCTTCTCCTTCAGTGCCACTGCCAGAGATCATCCCTCTGTCAGCTTGGCACTGTGCCTGCTGCATCCTCATCCCTGTCCCTTGCATCAGCTCCTGCACATCATCAGCACTCGCTGCCCCACAGAACAGAGAGAGCTGTGTCAGAAGAGCAAGGAGTGCATTTTCTTGGCTGTGAGATGCAAAGCTGTGTTTCGTGTCAGGCACAAACAGGCGATGTGTGTATTTGTGAATGCAAAATGTGTGGACCCCGACAATGGGAGAGCTGTGAATTCTAATTATAACTGAGGAAAATAAAGCATGGAAAAAGACTTTTGAACCTATCTTTTGTTTGCAAATTAACCCTAGTTGATTTAGGAGCATTTGAATTAAAGTGTTATAGATGTTGCTTTTTGCTTGCATTTAATCCATAAAGAGTTCTGCAATAATAACCTTTTGAAGTATAATTTTAAAATATTACTTGTATCCTTGAAACTGTAGCTTTGGAATATATATAAAGGAAATATGCCTATCTCACACCTTATTGAAGCAGAGAAAAACAGTTTGAGAAAAAAAGATGAACATCACCTCAAGGATTTATGGTTTCGACCAAAGGGAAGCTGGACATCACTGTTATGAGATTTGGAGTCTCTGCAATTAAAAGGTGGACACACATCTGGGGAGCTGGACCCCACCAGATGAGATTCATCTTTCTTCTTTTGGAAACTGGACCGTCACCATCTGGAGATACTCCTTTGAGATACATCCTGAGAAATTAAAATCACAGTAGTGTATAGAATTGTGATGTAATAATTTCGAACAAAAATTGCTGATGAGTAAAAGATTGGAAATAGAAACTGCTGAAAAAAACTGATGAGTACCCCTATAAATACCTGTAATCCTCAATTATCAGTGTGCAGTTGGAGGGAAAACTTCCCCCACTGTACCCAGCGCTGTATTGCTCATACTTTGCCATATCAAATAATAAATTGATTGCTGCTTGAATATTGGCCTAGTCAAGCTTCTGATTCATAACACTGTTAGCTGTGCTCTTCTATGGGCTGGCCATGGCACTTGGTAATTAATATGCTGTCATGCTGTGAACTGAATTCACACCTTACAGGGCTGTGTTTTCTGGGCCTGGTGGATCAGTGCCCACTTCCTTCCTCTGCTCCTCCTCACTCCAGGACTGTAAGAGACCAGCATGGGGTCAAAGACCCTGCAGTATCATTATTCTCTAGTAATGCTCAGAGGTCTTCTAAGGGCTGTGTAATGCACAGCATCGGGGTGTGGGGCATGTGCTAAGGAGAAAGAAAGAGTCTGTGAGAAAGCTGAGCTGCTCTTACATGGGACTGCAAAAATGACAGGGACTTTTTGGCATATAAAGCTTTCCTTCCAGGTCACGGACCAGGGAAGGCCTAATCAGCTGTGGCCCTACAGGGCAAGTCTGTGCTAACTCCCAGCACCAAGTGCAGGGGTGTGAGGCAGGGCTCCTGCAACAACAGCACAGCTCTGTGTGAGAGCCCAGCCTTGCATCTGGGTTCCTGCCTGCTTCCCCTTTAGAGACAGCTGTGGCCCTAGGATTTGTGTCTGAGGGAGACACATCCTTGGACCTCCTGATCTTTCCCAAGAGTCCAAATGGGGATGCACCAGCAGCACTGCTGGGAAGGTGCTGGCTCAGTGGCTGTTTTTGAGACTGTGCCCCCCATATCAGCTTTATGTGTGTGTGTGGGGGTGCTGTGGTGGGTGTGGTTACACACTCACTGGCCTTGGCAGAGCACAAGTCAGAACCTTGGAAGGTTCCAGCTGCTGTAAGGCTCAGGAGGCAGAGCTGGTGCTAGGCACAGTGTGGTACTGTGCTGAGGGAATGGTGAAAACAATTAATAATCCACCCTCAGCTAATCACTGAGGGCTGATGGGAGGCACAGGCTTGGTGGAGCTGCTTTGTACAGGCCAAGGTGCTTATCAGCTGTGCAGTGTCCCCAGCAGCCCCTGGCAATGCTGGTGCAGCTGAAGGACAGGCTTGATGGGTCTGGTGCAGCCCCACAACCTCAGACACTGCGGCTCCACCGTGCAAAGCAGCATGGCTGAGCTGGTTGTTGATCAGGTAAGGGCTCAAATATATTTTCTGCAACTTGCTCCAGCACAGTTCAGCCTGGAAAAAAGGCATTTTTCCAAGTGTAGGGGAGTCAAGCCCCAATAAATGTCAGCTGAGCCCTGGTGCTGGCTCCCCTGCATGAAGCCTCAGTGAGGCACTAGGGCCTCCTGTCAGCAGGAGGGGAAGGGAGATCAGAGTTGTTGGAAGAATACATGACTGAAGGCTGAGCACAGGGTTGGTGGTGCTTTGCGTGGCTCTTGCATGACATCCAGGCTGGCTGTGGCAGTGTAAGCTAACCTTTTGTTTTGCATCAGGCTTTATGCCAGAGCCAGCCCCTTTCCAGCCTTTGGGGTGATTACAGCTGTTGCTCTATATTTCTCTCCCTTCTTTTTTTTCCAACAGCTAGTCTACCCCAGCACCATAGGCAGGCAGTGATGGCTGCCTGTAGCTAACAAGACAAACTGAGATCTGCCTGCAGAGCCATGGTAAGGTGTCTCTGGGCTTGTGAGACAGGCCAGGACAACACAAACTGAGGCCATAGCCATGCTGTGCTTTCAGTTGAGCCTGTGGTGGAGCTGCTATGCTTGTAGTCAGCATCCCGATGGGGCAGGTGACATATCTGTCTTATCTGGGACAGAAACAGAAGTACAGCCCTTGCACAGCATCCTTCTGCTAGGCTTTTCTAAGCTCAGGGGCCTCTAAACTGGCCCTTAAGACCTAGGTCTCCACTCCTTGCCCAGATCCCCAGCCTCAGGGAGAAGGACTTGGGTTTAGGAGCCACGGCTTTTTCTTCCATCAGACTCCATTAAGAAAAAGTCAAGTTAAGCAGTTCATTGACATTTAAAATACTGTACAGTGTGTAAAACCAAATATCCCCCTCCCCACAACAATCCTGTGCTCTCAGCGGATGCTCTGGTGAAGAATCCCACTTTTGGCACTGTTTGCCTTCTCTTTTCTCCTTCTTCTTTATGGGATCCATCTCAAAACAGCTCCAGACCTGCACTGTTTCATTAGCAGCTGCTGAGGACACTGTTGTACCATCAGGACTCATGGTCAGGTTCAAGATTCTATCAGTATGACCTGAGGAGGAGAAGGAATGTGCAATCCGGGCTGAGCTGATCAGCACATGCACATTTACTCCTGTATGCTCCCATGAGCCCTGCCAGCTTGCATAGCTGTCCCCCCAGTGGCTGTGGCAGCGTGATTTCAGACCCCAAGCACACACTTGGATCAGTGGTATCTCTTGCACAGCCCCGTGGGCATGCTTTACTCCTAGCAGCATGGCCCCGGATACTGTCCTGTATCAGTGATGCTGCAGGCTCAAACCAAGGAGTGCAGCTGTCTTCAGCCTCTAACAGCCCCCCCACACCCAGGCCCTGTCCACCTACCTTGCAGCTCTGCAACCTTGGTCATTGTTGGATAGTTCCATATAATCAGCTCATTCTGTGCAAAGCCATGGGCTGAAATGAGCTCCTTGTAGTTTGTTGACCATAGGATAGAAGAGACCTGCACAGAGGCAGTAACACAGGTGAGACGAGGTCCTTGCGCTGATGCTCACCACTCGGAGGTGAGCATGGTCCCCCTCCTTCCCTGTGCCTTTGGGCCTGAGGAGCCAGCAGCTCTGTGTAGGTGTGCTGCCAGAAGGTGTTTGTCTCCAAGCTGATGTTCATATCTCACCTGGGAACGGGTATCAACAGCACTGAGGCAGGCGCCAGAACACACGTTCCAGATGCAGATATGTCTGTCTCTAGTGCCACCTCCAGTGGCTAGAACATTCATCTGGCATGGGCACCACGCCAGGCCTGAGCGAGGAGAGTTCATTTTAAAACATACAAGAGGCAACCTGCACCCAGCCAGTGCTGCATGCCTGCCTTGCACACACATATCCGCCCGTGGCAGCTCTGTGCTCACCTTGACAGCGCCCTGGTGCTGAGTGAAGGTCTGCACAGGAGCAAAGTCTCCACCCCCACCTTGGGTGCATGGCCAGACGTTCGCCAGATTGTCATTGCCACCACTGGCCAGGTAGTGGCCATCCAGAGACCATCTGAGTCCACACACCTCCTCTGTGTGGCCAGCAAGGGTGGCCACGTGATGCTCAGCCACTCGGACATTGTGGTGATGGATGTGCCCAGTCCGTGCACCACTGCAGAGAGAAGAGAAGGCTTACAGAGTCAGGCTGCACATTTTCACCCAAATCCATTTTTGTTGTTGCAAGACTGCTATACCTGCCACTGGGTTTCAACCAGTGTTACCAGCAACACAGGTCTGTTGGTGTGAGTGAAACACCCACACAAGCTCTTTACAACTTCAGCACAAATTGCAATACAGGAAAGAGGCCTTCTCCTCACAGCCCCAACAGATAAGGCTAAATAAGAATCCCAAGCCAGGACAAACTTCTCTCTGCCATCCCTAACCCATGCCACACGTAGATTGAGGGATAGGAGTTTGCAACAACTGGAAACTGCCCTTGACCCACTGCTTTACCTGGAGAGGATGCAGCTTTCCAGCTGAGGGTTCCCACACAGCCACAATGGCTGGTCATGGTTCGGAGACATTTCTGTTGCTCAACGTCCCATAGCTGGAGAGGCAAAGCAAAAAGTTCTTCAGAAGAAACCCAATCCTGTTTCTATGCCCTAGGAACCTCACTGCACAGGCTCTCTCAGCTTACTCAGTAAAGGAACAGAGAAAATGTGTATCTCATGACTATAGCACAGAAGGTAACGCTGCTTATCAGAAAACCCCCAAACCAAACCCTGCCTTGCACACTGGGCAGTTCCACCCCACACCAGGGAAGACAAGTCAGGTGCATGGCATCCTTCCTCTGCCAGCCAAGGCCCCACAGTTCTGTCAATCCCTAGAAAACACCTCTAGTTTTAGTCCTGCATTCACCTGAACCTCAGCACTACTTGTGCCAACAGCAAGGTAGTCTCCATCTTTAATCCATGACACAGAGGAAATGTAAGGATATGGATGCTCCGTCTGCAGTAGGGGGATAATCTCCCTAGTACCGTAATTCCACAGATAAACAGCGTTGTCCAGAGCCACTGCAAGGAAGTTCTGGGAGCTCCAGTCTGTGAGATTCAGATCTACAATTTGAAAGAGCAGTGCAGGTCACACCATGCTTGGCTAGAGAGCCCTGCCCTTCACCCGTGCTGATACAGCAGGCGCGGGTGCACATGTGCACACACACACGTACAGGTGAGGGGCAGCCTTCTGAGTGTCACTATGCCCAGCTGCTGGGGCCAGGTACCCTGCTCCAAGGCACCTACACAGTGCCCTAGACCACTGTCCCTGTAAGGCCACACAGGGACACTCCAGAAGTGGTCTGTGCTAGCCTGGGTACACAAAATAATACAGACAGCCCAGTCACACTGTCCTAGGAACAGCAATCCAATGCAGAATGTTCTGGATGCCCAGCACTAAACCCTGCAGCCTACTTACAGTAGTTGTTGAACATCTCTGGTGCATCCAAGACCCAGTCTGGCTTTGAGGGAATATATCTGCTCTTCTTCCTGCTGGATCCAGGTGCCATTTTCTGACTGTAGAGCACTTTCAGGTTATTCTGATAGCCTGTGTGCAGGGGAACAGGTTTGTTAACCTGAGTTAGTTTCCTCCCGGCTGAGTGCTGCTCACCCAACTAGGAATCCCTTGGAGTGAAAATAAAGTCCTAAGAGAAACACTCACAAGCCTGCCGTGCACGAAAATCACTGGCAGAATGAACTGCTGAACAGGGGTGAGCTACAATTTGCTCATTCATGGAAACAAATTTAACAAACACTTGGGTTTTTGAATCCCGTTATATTTAGTTGCAGTTTAAGCTAGAAAATGCACAGCAGAGACTTTGATGCTCTTACAGACTTCATGAAGGCTTGGAACCTGTAGTGCGGGTGACTGTCACCGACATCTTTTCATAAAAATCCTTTCTTTAGGATTTTTCTCCCTTCTGAGAAGCTGTGGCCTCAGCAACAAAATGTAAACAATGGTTATCTGCTGCTGTGGAATGCAACAGGTGGATGCGTGATTGGTCTTGGGTGAATGTTTGGATTTACTGACCACTCAGAGCAGAGCTGGGTCTCACTCTCTGTTGAGACACAGAAATTTGTTTATTTATTCTTTTTCTATTCTTAGCTTAGCTAGCTTCTGAGAACTTTCCTTCTATTTCTTTTAGTATAGTAATAATGTAATATATATCATAAAATAATAAATCAAGCCTTCTGAACATGAGGTCAGATTCTCATTTCTCTCTCCACCCTGAAGACCCTTGCAAGCCCTGTAACAGGTGACCAACTGGCAGTCATAGCAACTCTCCTAAATAAATTCACTGTAACTGTTATGCCCTCCCTCGACCTCAGGAACCGTAAGAAAGGAGACTCCAGCCTGTACAGCTCTCAGAAACCAGTTGATTTCTCCTGTGACCACACACAGAGCCTCTGTGTTGCTGTTCCCCTGACCTGATCTCTCCTGCTGATTCAGCTCACACGACTCTGTATCATACCTTCTGGAGCATTCTGTGGTTTTCCACTGAGGTGGAGGATCTTTGCCTCTTCTACATCAAAACCATTCAGATTCACTGCCCAGGCTTTCTGTTGCTCCTACAGAGACAAATCACCCTCAGTGCAATGCATTTAAAACAATTCCCACACTGCAATTTAAACAGACACCTAAGTCCCCTTCTCTTAGAATCTGAAGATGTTTGACTGTGCTGCAAGGGTCAGTCACACAGAGGCAGGTCAAAGCAGTTTTCCCTCAGACTTACATACATCGTCCTGCTCACATTTTCACACAATGGCAAACTCAGTGTCATTGCCAGTGGGAAAAGCCACAGCCACAAAGCGACCAAATGCTTCATAAACAGATTTCAGAACACAGTGTAAAACATTCCAGAAGTGTTCCCTGTGGAGACATTGTCCTAGAATAGCTACCACCAGCAATTTCACTTTGCATAGGCTCACAGCTTTGTGTTTTTGTTGCCTGCTACATTTTAAAGCCTCATTAGTCAAAGGTAGATTTTGCTGCTAGAAGCAGCATAGGCTTAGAGTGCATGGCAGTCTCTACAGCTTCAATCTCATCCTAGGCTCCTGAAGCCCAGAGCTGCAAGTAGTGATGGCTGGGACTTGTCAGTCCCATGTGCCCACTTGATAGAGTAAAGGGGAAGGAAGGAGTAGCGGTTGTGAAGTAATTGTAACTTAGCAACATTCTCACCTTCTTGGTAGGGGAATCCTCATCAGGGTCATTCTCTTTGGTTAGGAGGAAATTTGCCATCTCCATCTGCATAGTGCTGCGTTTGGGAATGTAGCGATCCCCCCCAGCCTTTGTGGGAGTGCTTTGAATTTTGGATCCAGATTTACCTGCATTCACATATGAAAATATTGTCTTACAGCTATTTAACAGCCTGTATTAGAGCTTTCACAGGAGCAAACCCAACACTCCTCCACATCACACCCACCAGACAAGTAGGACTCTGAGGTCTCATGCCACCCAGTCACAACTAACTTATATTTTCCTCCCTGCCACCAAGTTGGTTAGGGACAGTGTGGTGCAACTCCTTGGGTCTAGTGCAACAATTCCAGAGTCCAGAGATAAGGGGAAGATACTAAAACGCTCACAAGATGTAAAGCTGTCAGCTAACAGTCCTGCCCACACTCGTCCTAGCATACAGCTGTGCCAGCAAGGCTCAGCTGGGCAAACAGCAGCTCGCCAGCCCCAGTGCTCAGAGCTCTGCCCCTAATGCTGACAAGGAGGTGGGTGGCTGTCAGGAGCACAGCCCACCTCCTCCTGCCTGAGCAGCAGCCAGTAGGGCAGCGTGGCAGGGAGCCCAGAGCCCCATGGCTACAGACAAGCATCCTGGGCGAGGCTCCCACACTCAACCTCTGTCGCTGGGGGCCGGCGCTCACCGGGTGTCTTGGACGGCGTCTTGCTGGAGCTGCAGGAGCAATTGGCCGGCTTCATGGGCGACACGCCGATGGGACTGGGCCCGGGGCCACTCTCCTTGGCCTTGCGCTGCCATCGCGTAGGCGGCGCATTCGGGATCAGCGTGTCAAGCTTCAGCAGCCCGCGCAGGTCCGCCTCGAACAGGAACTGCGCCATGGTCCTGTGGGCGGGTGGCGTTGGCCGTACCCACCGGCCGGGCTGAGCCTACTCTGACAGGCCCCGCCGGCCTCCCCATCACCGGACCGTGCAAGCGCTCCGGCCGCTCCTCCCCACCAACGGACACCCCTACACTCCCCAACCGCTCCTCGGGACACTCCATCAGCCTATACACCCTCCCTCCACTCCTTGGGGGTCCTTGATGAGCCGGCACCCCTTCCAGCCGCTCTTTGGGGCTTCCTCCGATAAGCGACATTCTCCTGTCCCCTGCCTTTCAAGGGCAATCTCGTCCCTGTTCTTTATCCTCCCCACCGTGCTTTGCCTCTGCCCTGTGCCCCTGGGGCTGCTCTTGGCCAGGCAGCCTCAGTGGGAGCCAGCACTGGCTGCAGCCCCAGCGGGCCCCCCAGGACAAGGCCCAGCAATTAGGAGGCCAATGAAAGCTCTGGGCAGCAGCAGAACCCTCAGCAGAGTTCTTTGGACAGTCATGGACTGGCCACACCTACACTGCAGCCTCACTGGGAATGTTTCCTATGTACAGTAGACTTTCAAAAGAAGCTGTTTGAGGGAAAGGTGAACTAAACACTCACTGTCTTCAAATAAGTCCAAATTCGGACAGAGCATAAGATGAAGATAAGCTCCAAAACAAGCTGGCCTGCCAGGAACCCCAGCCAGCAGCCTGTTCCCTGACAGAAACCCCTTCCAAGGCCCTTCTGGGCATCAGGAACATGTGCTGTGGTTCCAGCTGCTGCACCTGTGGGAGCAATGGGGAGCGTGAGCCCGTGCTGTGCTGCACTGCTGAGCTGGCAGCACAGTGGATGCGGGCAGGACATTCTCCGTTTCCCCCAGAGCTGGAGCCTGCAGGCACCTTGCTGCCCCTTGGCAATGGCTGTGCCACCCAACCAAGCCCAGCAGGCTGGGAGGAGAGCCCGGGGGCAGCAGGAAGCTGAGAGAAGGCCCGGCTCTAGAACTGAGGGAGTTCCACCAGAAGCAAACAAAGATGGTAACTTGAAGACATTCCCACTGTGCTCAAAGTTTGTCTGAGAAGACTAAGATGTTAGCTTGTCCAAAATCCCAGGAAATATCTGGGAAATGGTTTTATGTATGTTGGTTGTGACCAGATAAAAAGCTCCTGTGGGAAAAGAGCCTCTGCAGCAGGCTGGCGGGCTGAAGTGGTCTTACTTCTTCCTAAAATAAAGATTACCACTGAAATGCAATTTTATTTTTTTATTGTATAAGGGGAAAATATTTTCCAGACCTCTAAAACCAGTTTCAAAAATACAGATGTCTTGTGGAAAAAGGAATGAAACATATGGGGATTTCTCTATACAAGAGATATTTCTAAATATTTTTAAAAATGAAAAGTGAAGACAAAATGAGGTCATTTTTTTGGATTCTAAAACTACTTAGAAAAATCTTTAACTACTATAGGAATTGGGAAGAAATATTTGGGGGTGTCTGTCTACAGAAAAAATATTTTGAAATATTTCTACAAATTTCTAATATCGAAAAGTGAAATACTAAGCAACTGGGGTTGCTTTTTCTCGGGAGCCCCATGCTGCTGCCTGCCCCCTGGGCTCCCCCAGCCCTGGGGACCCTGCCGCTGGTCACAGCAGCCCCTGCCTGGCTCCTGCCTGCCCACACGGTGGGCATCCACGGCTGCTCCTGGCCACGGAGCTCAGCCAGTGCTGCTGCCCGCTGGGGTTTGCTGCTGCTGCCACCCAGACACTGGGGTGACGGCACCTTCCCTGTAGTGCAACTAAAGAAAGGGCCATCACCTAGCCTGGCAGAGAGCGGGGATAACTTCAGTGTTGTTTAGAGGGCAGGACCAGGGGGTTCAGGGGCACAGGAAGGGACATGTTGGTCTCAGGAAAGGCTGGAGGGTGCTGGGCTGCTCCTGGGGTCTAAAGAAGAAGTCAGGACGGGACAGAGGAGGATCAAAAAAGAGATGGAAGTAGCTTGGGGATATACATGGGACGAGGAGGTGGCAGTGGGATCTCCAGGAGAATAGGAGATTTCCTTGACAATGGCTGTTCTGGAGTCTTCTTCTCAGAACTCTTGACAGGGCTACCCAGGCTCTTCTAACTGCTGGATGGGCTGCTCTTGCTCTTTGGGTGTGAGGTGCAGCCACCATCTTACAACTCCTGTCCAGAGGTGGAACTGTGGAAAGAGGAGGTGCTGAGGCCCCAGCTGCCAGTGGCACAAAGGGAGCCTCTTGCACAGCAGGGCCCAGAGCTGGCAAGGCTCCCCAGCACTGCTGGAGCTGCTGGCACAGCTTGGCCCAGCTGCACAGCTGCCCCTCAAGGCCCCGGCCAGCAGGGCACGGCTCTGGGCAGGCTCCCTGGCCAGGAGCGGGCCCCAGAGCGCCTCTGCCTTTCAAGGGCAATCTTGTTCCTGTTCTTGCTCCTCCCCACCGTGCTTTGCCTCTGCCCTGTGCCCCTGGGGCTGCTCTTGGCCAGGCAGCCTCAGTGGGGGCCAGCACTGGCTGCAGCCCCAGCAGGCCCCCCAGGACAAGGCCCAGCAATTAGGAGGCCAATGAAAGCTCTGGGCAGCAGTAGAACGCTGAGCAGAGTTCTTTGGACCGTCATGGACTGGCCACACCTACACTGCAGCCTCACTGGCAATGTTTACTGTCTGAAATAAAATTTCAAAAGAAGCTGCTTGAGGGAAAGGTGAACTAAACACTCACCCTTTTCTCTTCCAGCAAGTCCAAATTTGGACACAGCATAAGATGAATATCAGCTCCAAGAGAAGCAGGCCTGCGAGTAACCCTACCCAGAAGCCTGTTCCCTTACAGAAACCCTTTCCAAGGCCCTTCTGGGAATCAGGAACATGTGCTGTGGTTCCAGCTGCTGCACCTGTGGAAGCAATGGGGAGGGTCAGCCCGTGCTGTGCTGCACTTCTGAGCTGGCAGCACGGTGGATGCGGGCAGGACGTTCTCCGTTTCCCCCAGAGCTGGAGCCTTCAGGCACCTTGCTGCCCCTTGGCAATGGCTGTAACACTCAACAAAGCCTAGCAGGCCGGGAGGAGAGCCCGGGGGCTGTGCAGCTTCTTGGGCAGTCGCTGCTTGGAGCGACACGGGCCAAACCCATCCCTGAGCAGCCACTGCCAGCCCTGGCCCTCCCTGCCCCGTGACAGCTCCCCCAGCCCCAGGGCACAGAGTCAGGCCCTGTCAGGACCCAGCGCAGCCCCTGCCCAGTCGGGAGCCAAGGCTGGCTCTGGCCCTGGGCTCGCGGCAGGGCTCCCGCTCGGGGCTGCTCCTGTGCCTTGGGCCTCTGGGCATTTAGGGCCAGCTCCAGAGCAGCTGCAGCGGGGGGGACGTTGGTTCACGAGTCCCCTTTCCCTGGGGCTGTGAACGAACTCCAACGGCACCTCCAGCTTTGGCTGCTGCCGGGCCGTGCAAGGGCAGGCCCTGGGGGAAGAGCTGCAGCCACCCAGCCCTGCCAAGGGCTGAGCCCTGCTGAGCCTGGCACAGCAATTACCTTCTGAGCCTGTGCCCGTGCCCATGCCTGTATTTGGCTTGGCCTTCCTTCCTGCAGCAGGGGATGCCAATTGGCCTCGGCTTCTTTGGGGAAACACCTCCTTCTGTCCTGCCTTTTGGCCTATAACTTGAGAAACCAAAAGTACACCTTAACAGACGGAACTATTCTTCATTACTTTGATGGCATGTTCAGAACGTCATGCTTATGCAAAATCAGGTCAAATCAACAAATCATCTAGGCTTTTTCTGCTGGGCCAGGGCCCACCTTCCTCCAAACAGCTGCAAGTGCTGAGCAGAAGTTGTGAGTAGATCGTGCAGGGCAAGGGCACATACGGCCATGGCTCTGTCCTGGCGCCTGCAGAGATGCCCCCCTGGCTGAGCTTTGGGCTCTGAGCTGGCAGCTCTCCCAGGGGAAAGGCCTTGACCTACCTTCACCATCTCCCAGAGGCTCAATCCTGAATGTGGGCTGGGAAGCCAGATCACCTTCACCAACAGGCTCAGCTGCAAAGAAAGGCAGGACAGAACAGCTCCAATGGCACTGCTGAAGATTCTCCTTCAGGCCCGAGTGGCAGTGAGGGCACCTGGGTGATTGGTGCCCTCCAAGGCACTCCCTTGGCTCTGCCTTCCACTCAGGAGCAGGGCCAGGGGGACCTTGTGCCTGCAGTGGCCCCACACTGGGATTGAAGGAGCCCCTTGTGGGGCAGTCGGGGGCAGAAAGGACTCCCTGGAGCTGCCAGCACCTCCAAACCCAGCCCCAGGCAGGGCCAGGGCTTGGCAGAGGCAGCAGGAGCATCTCAGGCTCCCTGGGGGCAGCAAATGAGCTGAGAAAGGCTCAGCCCCGGGGCACAGCCCTGGGCCCAGCCCCTTCCCTCTCTGCTCTTCTCTGTGGCTGCACAGAGCACACAGAAGGCCACAGTGGCATTGCACATGGGAGGAGGATGGACAGCAAATTGCCCCTTCCTCCCTCTGACATCGATCCTGTGGGATCCCTCAGGGCTCCAGAAGGGATCAGGGCAAGGTTTCCAGAACTGATCATCCTTCAGAGGAACTTAAGGGAACTGTCTCATGAGTAAACTCTTGCCACACTGACACAGATTATTCTGTCAGGAAAGGTACATTCAGAACATGCTTCCAACACCTGGCAAGGTCTTCAAAGTACCCTTCACCAGCATTTCCCACTAATCCAAGTCATGATCCCAGTCGAGAAGGGAGCACAGATCCTACAGAAGCATTTCCATGGTGTGCAGGGATCCCCTTCTCCCTTGGGGTATTGGACACTGCAAGGGGGTGGGGTAAGGCTGTGGGAGCCTGTGCCTCCTGGTCACTCTCCACGCTCTTTGCAGGTCCTGTGCAACATGCCTGGAGGGGCAGCTGGAGCAGCCCAGGGCCCTGGGGCTCTCTCCCTCCCATGCAGGAAACCCTCACTAAATGCTTGGGCAAAGCTGCAGTGCCACTGCTGTCACTCCCAACCTCTGTACCTCCCTCCTGCTTGCCCACCTGCCCATGGAACAGCTCCCACAGCCCACGGGCACACAGCCAGGCCCTCTCAGGAAACACTGGAGCCTTGCCCTCCCTCTCTGCCCTTTCCCCACCATGGGCACCCCGTGCAGCCGCTCCCAGGTTTCGGGACGTGTCTCCCACAGAGGGAGCTCAGCAGGACAGCTCAGTACCCGAGTGCCATGAGCCTGCTGGGGACAATTCCTCTGGGCTGTGCCCGTCTTGTCCGGGCTGTGCCCGCAGTGCCAAGCAGCAGAGAGGGCAGCTCAAGCCTCAGCAGGGCTCAGGCCCAGGGGCACAGCAATTACCTCCTGTGACTGTGCCTGGCATCGCCTCCCTTCCTGCAGGAAATACCACCTTCCATAGAGCCCCTCTGTCCATCCCTTGAGAAAGGAAGAGGCACAGCTGGATCAGATGGAATCATTGCAAAACCCGGAGGTGGCCTCTTCAGGAGGCAATACCCTTCCAAGACATGGGTAATGATCAGGAAAATCCA
The DNA here is from genome assembly GCF_028551555.1 of Melozone crissalis. Taxonomy (NCBI): domain Eukaryota; kingdom Metazoa; phylum Chordata; class Aves; order Passeriformes; family Passerellidae; genus Melozone; species Melozone crissalis. Next base: position 3,255,469 of record NW_026535821.1, read on the forward strand.
GATCCCCCCAGGCCTTTGGGGCTGGCTATGGCCCTCCCTCCTCCAAGCAGCCACACCTCAGGATGTTACTGGGGACCGGGAAAATGCAGGGGATCCCTGGTGAGTTTGGGCTGCGCGGCAGCTGATACCCAATGCCTTCCTGCAGAGGCTGGGGAGAAGCTGCAGCCAGGCCAGGCTGGGAAACAGCCCTGCAGGGCATGGAAGCAGCAGCGGGGCAGCGAGGCTGCCGTGGATCCCTTCCCGCTGTTCCGGGCACGGTGTGTCCAGATGTGCAGCCAGAGCCCTCGGCTGCTGAGCCCCGGGACAAGGCTGAGGGAAATGCTCTCACCATTCCCTTTCAGCAGTTCTGTCACTATTCGTTTCAAGATGTTGTTTGGCTCATGTGGTTTCTTGTGTCCTGGGGCTTTGATCTTCCCTCTCAGAGGACCTTAATGGAGAGTAGTTCCATTTCCTAGGAATGGATGCCACAGAAGCAGGGCTCAGCCTGTGGGGTCATCAGGGACAACACTACTCACCCCTGCGATGGGAGCCAGGCTTCTCTGTAGGAATAAGCAAAGGGGCAGGAAAAGTCCTCCCTGCAGACACATCTGTAACACAACAGCCACAGTAGTTTTTGTAACCTGGTTGCTGTGAAGTTGTCAACAATTATTACTGTGTAGGACAGTGAGAACATACCTGAAGGAGGCTCCAAAGGCTTCAACACTTTTCTCAACCAATCTAATGGGGAAGCCTTTCGAGCAACCTCATCTAGAATGGAGCACAGATGAGAACATTTTTCAGGGTGTGTTGGGATCCCCTTCTGCTTTTGGGAATTGGGCACTGCAAGGGGGTCGGGTATGGCCGTGGGAGCCAGGTGTGAATGGACAAGGTCAAACTGCACAGGGGCCTCGGGAGCTCTGGGCAGGCTCCTGGTCACTCTGCACCCTCTTTCCATGCCCTGTGCAACATCCATGGTGGGACAGCTGAAGCAACCCAGGGCCCTGGGAGCTCTCGCTTCCACAGTTGCAACTCTTGCTAAATCCCTGGGGAAAACTGCAGCAGGCAGTGGCACAGCTATCCCCCTGTCCCCCTCCTGCCCTTTCTCCCTCCCTTTCTACCTACTTCTATCTCTCCAACCGTCTTTCCACTGGGACAAATCCCCCAGGACACGGGCACATGACCAGGCCCTCTCAGGACACACTGGAACCTTGATCTCCCTCTCTGCCCTTTCCCCACCATGGGCACCCCGTGCAGCCGCTCCCAGGTTTCGGGACGTGTCTCCCACGGAGGGAGCCCAGCAGGACAGCTCAGTACCCGAGTGCCCTGAGCCTGCTCGGGACAATTCCTCTGGGCTGTGCCCGTCTTGTCCGGGCTGTGCCCGCAGTGCCAAGCAGCAGAGAGGGCGGCTCAAGCCTCAGCAGGGCTCAGGCCCAGGGGCACAGCAATTACCTCCTGTGGCTGTGCCTGGCATCGCCTCCCTTCCTGCAGAAGAGGCTGTCCATGAACCACTGGTTCCTCCAGGAAATGCTTCCTTCTGCACAGCCTCTCCATCTGCTTCTGGAGAAAAGAGAGAGCTGGATCATATTGGACTGTTCCCCATTGGAGAGGTGGCATCTTCAGGAGGCAATGCCTCTCAAAGACATGGTTAAGATTCAGGAAATCCCTTTCAACTTTTTGGGTAGGGCAGGGCTCTCCCTTCTCCATATAGGTGCCCCTTCTGATTTGCCAGGAGATGGGAAATTGCAGGGCATCTCATGCCTGTTGTGCGGTTTGGTCTGCCTGTCAGCTGATGCCCAATGCTTTCCTGCAGAGGCTGGGGAGAAGCTGCAGCCAGACCAGGCTGGGAAACTGCCCTGCAGGGCATGGAAGCAGCAGCGGGGCAGTGAGGCTGCCATGGATCCCTTCCTGCTGGGCCAGGCTCGGCGTGTCCAGATGTCCAGCCAGAATCCTCGGCTACTTAGCCCCAGGTGAAGGCTGAGGGAATGCACCCACCTTGTCCTGGCTGCTGCATTTCCTTCAGCATTTCCCTCATTTGTTCAGATGGCTCATGGGGTTTCTTCTGTCCTGTAGCTTTGTTCTTTCCCCTTGGAGGACCTTAGAGCAACACGGTTCCATTTCCCGTGAATGGATGCCACAAAAGCAGGGCTCAGCCTGTGGGGTCAGCAGGGACACACTACTCACCCCTGCGGCGGGAGCCTGGCTTCTGTGTAGGAATGATCACAGGGACAGGAAAAGTCCTCCCTGCAGACACATCTGTAACACATCAGCCACAGAAGCTTCTGCCATCTCTGCTCAGCTGCACGGGCACCACTGAGCCGCAGGAGCGGTGAGGGGATCGCGCAGGGCGAGGGCACACACGTGCATGGCTCTGTCCTGGCACCTGCAGCGATGCCCCCCTGGCCGAGCTTTGGGCTCTGAGCTGGCAGCTCTCCCAGGGGAAAGGCCTTGACCTACCCTCACCATCTCCCAGAGGCTCAGTCGTGGATGTGGTTAGGGAAGCCAGATCACCTTCACCAACAGGTTCAGCTGCAAAGAAAGGCAGGACAGAACATCAGCTGTGGCACTGTAGGAGATCCTCAGGCTGCAGGCAAGGCTCAGCCCTGGGGCAAAGCCCTGGGCCTGGCCCCTGCCCATTCTACTCTTCTCTGTGACTGCACAGAGCACACGGAAGGACACAATGGCATTGCACACGGGAGGAGGATGGACAGCTAAATGCTCCTTTCTCCCACTGACAGCGATCCTGTGGGACCACTCAGTGCTCCAGAAAGGAGCGGGGCAAGGTTTACAGAATTCTTCAGCCCTGATTTGACTATCACGAAAATGGCCGATGAGTGAGCTCCTTCCACATGGACACTGATTATGTTGCCAGTAAAAAGGAAAATTCAGAACTTGCCTCTGGCATTCACCATGACATTCAAAGTGTCATTCACCTGGACTTCAAAATCTTTCAAGGCGTGATCCTAATCTAGAATGGAGCAAAGACCTGAACCATTTCCTTTGTGTGCTGGGATCCCCTTCTGCTTTTGGGAATTGGGCACTGCAAGGGGGTCGGGTATGGCCGTGGGAGCCAGGTGTGAATGGACAAGGTCAAACTGCACAGGGGCCTCGGGAGCTCTGGGCAGGCTCCTGGTCACTCTGCACCCTCTTTCCATGCCCTGTGCAACATCCATGGTGGGACGGCTGAAGCAACCCAGGGTCCTGGGAGCTCTCGCTTCCACAGCTGCAACTCTTGCTAAATCCCTGGGGAAAACTGCAGCAGGCAGTGGCACAGCTATCCCCCTGTCCCCCTCCTGCCCTTTCGCCCTCCCTTTCTCCCTACTTCTATCTCTCCAACCGTCTTTCCACTGGGACAAATCCCCCAGGACACGGGCACATAGCCAGGCCCTCTCAGGACACACTGGAGCCTTGATCTCCCCCTCTGCCCTTTCCCCACCATGGGCACCCCGTGCAGCCACTCCCAGGTTTCAGGACGTGTCTCCCACAGAGGGAGCCCAGCAGGACAGCTCAGTACCCGAGTGCCCTGAGCCTGCTCGGGACAATTCCTCTGGGCTGTGCCCGTCTTGTCCGGGCTGTGCCCGCAGTGCCAAGCAGCAGAGAGGGCGGCTCAAGCCTCAGCAGGGCTCAGGCCCAGGGGCACAGCAATTACCTCCTGTGGCTGTGCCTGGCATCGCCTCCCTTCCTGCAGAAGAGGCTGTCCATGAGCCACTGGTTCCTCCAGGAAATGCTTCCTTCTGCACAGCCTCTCCATCTGCTTCTGGAGAAAAGAGAGAGCTGGATCATATTGGACTGTTCCCCATTGGAGAGGTGGCATCTTCAGGAGGCAATGCCTCTCAAAGACATGGTTAAGATTCAGGAAATCCCTTTCAACTTTTTGGGTAGGGCAGGGCTCTCCCTTCTCCATATAGGTGCCCCTTCTGATTTGCCAGGAGATGGGATATTGCAGGGCATCTCATGCCTGTTGTGCGGTTTGGTCTGCCTGTCAGCTGATGCCCAATGCTTTCCTGCAGAGGCTGGGGAGAAGCTGCAGCCAGACCAGGCTGGGAAACTGCCCTGCAGGGCGTGGAAGCAGCAGCGGGGCAGTGAGGCTGCCATGGATCCCTTCCTGCTGGGCCAGGCTCGGCGTGTCCAGATGTCCAGCCGGATCCCTCAGCTACTTAGCCCCAGGTGAAGGCTGAGGGAATGCACCCACCTTGTCCTGGCTGCTGCATTTCCTTCAGCATTTCCCTCATTTGTTCAGATGGCTCATGGGGTTTCTTCTGTCCTGTAGCTTTGTTCTTTCCCCTTGGAGGGCCTTAGAGCAATACGGTTCCATTTCCCGTGAATGGATGCCACAAAAGCAGGGCTCAGCCTGTGGGGTCAGCAGGGACACACTACTCACCCCTGCGACGGGAGCCTGGCTTCTGTGTAGGAATGATCACAGGGACAGGAAAAGTCCTCCCTGCAGACACATCTGTAACACATCAGCCACAGAAGCTTCTGCCATCTCTGCTCAGCTGCACGGGCACCACTGAGCCGCAGGAGCGGTGAGGGGATCGCGCAGGGCGAGGGCACACACATGCATGGCTCTGTCCTGGCACCTGCAGCGATGCCCCCCTGGCCGAGCTTTGGGCTCTGAGCTGGCAGCTCTCCCAGGGGAAAGGCCTTGACCTACCCTCACCATCTCCCAGAGGCTCAGTCGTGGATGTGGTTTGGGAAGCCAGATCACCTTCACCAACAGGTTCAGCTGCAAAGAAAGGCAGGACAGAACATCACCTGTGGCACTGTAGGAGATCCTCAGGCTGCAGGCAAGGCTCAGCCCTGGGGCACAGCCTTGGGCCTGGCCCCTGCCCATTCTACTCTTCTCAGTGGCTACACAGAGCACACGGAAGGACACAGTGTCATTGCACACGGGAGGAGGATGGACAGCTAAATGCTCCTTTCTCCCACTGACAGCGATCCTGTGGGATCACTCAGTGCTCCAGAAAGGAGCAGGCAAGGTTTACAGAATTCTTCAGCCCTGATTTGACTATCACGAAAATGGCCGATGAGTGAGCTCCTTCCACATGGACACTGATTATGTTGCCAGTAAAAAGGAAAATTCAGAACTTGCCTCTGGCATTCACCATGACATTCAAAGTGTCATTCACCTGGACTTCAAAATCTTTCAAGGCGTGATCCAAATCTAGAATGGAGCAAAGACCTGAACCATTTCCTTTGTGTACTGGGATCCCCTTCTGCTTTTGGGAATTGGGCACTGCAAGGGGGTCGGGTATGGCCGTGGGAGCCAGGTGTGAATGGACAAGGTCAAACTGCACAGGGGCCTGGGGAGCTCTGGGCAGGCTCCTGGTCACTCTGCACCCTCTTTCCATGCCCTGTGCAACATCCATGGTGGGACAGCTGAAGCAACCCAGGGCCCTGGGAACTCTCACTTCCACAGCTGCAACTCTTGCTAAATCCCTGGGGAAAACTGCAGCAGGCAGTGGCACAGCTATCCCCCTGTCCCCCTCCTGCCCTTTCTCCCTCACTTTCTACCTACTTCTATCTCTCCAACCGTCTTTCCACTGGGACAAATCCCCCAGGACACGGGCACATAGCCAGGCCCTCTCAGGACACACTGGAGCCTTGCCCTCCCCCTCGGCCCTTTCCCCACCATGGGCACCCCGTGCAGCCGCTCCCAGGTTTCGGGACGTGTCTCCCACAGAGGGAGCCCAGCAGGACAGCTCAGTACCCGAGTGCCCTGAGCCTGCTCGGGACAATTCCTCTGGGCTGTGCCCGTCTTGTCCGGGCTGTGCCCGCAGTGCCAAGCAGCAGAGAGGGCGGCTCAAGCCTCAGCAGGGCTCAGGCCCAGGGGCACAGCAATTACCTCCTGTGGCTGTGCCTGGCATCGCCTCCCTTCCTGCAGAAGAGGCTGTCCATGAGCCACTGGTTCCTCCAGGAAATGCTTCCTTCTGCACAGCCTCTCCATCTGCTTCTGGAGAAAAGAGAGAGCTGGATCATATTGGACTGTTCCCCATTGGAGAGGTGGCATCTTCAGGAGGCAATGCCTCTCAAAGACATGGTTAAGATTCAGGAAATCCCTTTCAACTTTTTGGGTAGGGCAGGGCTCTCCCTTCTCCATATAGGTGCCCCTTCTGATTTGCCAGGAGATGGGATATTGCAGGGCATCTCATGCCTGTTGTGCGGTTTGGTCTGCCTGTCAGCTGATGCCCAATGCTTTCCTGCAGAGGCTGGGGAGAAGCTGCAGCCAGACCAGGCTGGGAAACTGCCCTGCAGGGCGTGGAAGCAGCAGCGGGGCAGTGAGGCTGCCATGGATCCCTTCCTGCTGTGCCGGGCTCGGCGTGTCCAGATGTCCAGCCGGATCCCTCAGCTACTTAGCCCCAGGTGAAGGCTGAGGGAATGCACCCACCTTGTCCTGGCTGCTGCATTTCCTTCAGCATTTCCCTCATTTGTTCAGATGGCTCATGGGGTTTCTTCTGTCCTGTAGCTTTGTTCTTTCCCCTTGGAGGGCCTTAGAGCAATACGGTTCCATTTCCCGTGAATGGATGCCACAAAAGCAGGGCTCAGCCTGTGGGGTCAGCAGGGACACACTACTCACCCCTGCGACGGGAGCCTGGCTTCTGTGTAGGAATGATCACAGGGACAGGAAAAGTCCTCCCTGCAGACACATCTGTAACACATCAGCCACAGAAGCTTCTGCCATCTCTGCTCAGCTGCACGGGCACCACTGAGCCGCAGGAGCGGTGAGGGGATCGCGCAGGGCGAGGGCACACACATGCATGGCTCTGTCCTGGCACCTGCAGCGATGCCCCCCTGGCCGAGCTTTGGGCTCTGAGCTGGCAGCTCTCCCAGGGGAAAGGCCTTGACCTACCCTCACCATCTCCCAGAGGCTCAGTCGTGGATGTGGTTTGGGAAGCCAGATCACCTTCACCAACAGGTTCAGCTGCAAAGAAAGGCAGGACAGAACATCACCTGTGGCACTGTAGGAGATCCTCAGGCTGCAGGCAAGGCTCAGCCCTGGGGCACAGCCTTGGGCCTGGCCCCTGCCCATTCTACTCTTCTCAGTGGCTACACAGAGCACACGGAAGGACACAGTGTCATTGCACACGGGAGGAGGATGGACAGCTAAATGCTCCTTTCTCCCACTGACAGCGATCCTGTGGGATCACTCAGTGCTCCAGAAAGGAGCAGGCAAGGTTTACAGAATTCTTCAGCCCTGATTTGACTATCACGAAAATGGCCGATGAGTGAGCTCCTTCCACATGGACACTGATTATGTTGCCAGTAAAAAGGAAAATTCAGAACTTGCCTCTGGCATTCACCATGACATTCAAAGTGTCATTCACCTGGACTTCAAAATCTTTCAAGGCGTGATCCAAATCTAGAATGGAGCAAAGACCTGAACCATTTCCTTTGTGTACTGGGATCCCCTTCTGCTTTTGGGAATTGGGCACTGCAAGGGGGTCGGGTATGGCCGTGGGAGCCAGGTGTGAATGGACAAGGTCAAACTGCACAGGGGCCTGGGGAGCTCTGGGCAGGCTCCTGGTCACTCTGCACCCTCTTTCCATGCCCTGTGCAACATCCATGGTGGGACAGCTGAAGCAACCCAGGGCCCTGGGAACTCTCACTTCCACAGCTGCAACTCTTGCTAAATCCCTGGGGAAAACTGCAGCAGGCAGTGGCACAGCTATCCCCCTGTCCCCCTCCTGCCCTTTCTCCCTCACTTTCTACCTACTTCTATCTCTCCAACCGTCTTTCCACTGGGACAAATCCCCCAGGACACGGGCACATAGCCAGGCCCTCTCAGGACACACTGGAGCCTTGCCCTCCCCCTCGGCCCTTTCCCCACCATGGGCACCCCGTGCAGCCGCTCCCAGGTTTCGGGACGTGTCTCCCACGGAGGGAGCCCAGCAGGACAGCTCAGTACCCGAGTGCCCTGAGCCTGCTCGGGACAATTCATCTGGGCTGTGCCCGTCTTGTCCGGGCTGTGCCCGCAGTGCCAAGCAGCAGAGAGGGCGGCTCAAGCCTCAGCAGGGCTCAGGCCCAGGGGCACAGCAATTACCTCCTGTGGCTGTGCCTGGCATCGCCTCCCTTCCTGCAGAAGAGGCTGTCCATGAACCACTGGTTCCTCCAGGAAATGCTTCCTTCTGCACAGCCTCTCCATCTGCTTCTGGAGAAAAGAGAGAGCTGGATCATATTGGACTGTTCCCCATTGGAGAGGTGGCATCTTCAGGAGGCAATGCCTCTCAAAGACATGGTTAAGATTCAGGAAATCCCTTTCAACTTTTTGGGTAGGGCAGGGCTCTCCCTTCTCCATATAGGTGCCCCTTCTGATTTGCCAGGAGATGGGAAATTGCAGGGCATCTCATGCCTGTTGTGCGGTTTGGTCTGCCTGTCAGCTGATGCCCAATGCCTTCCTGCAGAGGCTGGGGAGAAGCTGCAGCCAGGCCAGGCTGGGAAACTGCCCTGCAGGGCGTGGAAGCAGCAGCGGGGCAGTGAGGCTGCCATGGATCCCTTCCTGCTGGGCCAGGCTCGGCGTGTCCAGATGTCCAGCCGGATCCCTCAGCTACTTAGCCCCAGGTGAAGGCTGAGGGAATGCACCCACCTTGTCCTGGCTGCTGCATTTCCTTCAGCATTTCCCTCATTTGTTCAGATGGCTCATGGGGTTTCTTCTGTCCTGTAGCTTTGTTCTTTCCCCTTGGAGGGCCTTAGAGCAACACGGTTCCATTTCCCGTGAATGGATGCCACAAAAGCAGGGCTCAGCCTGTGGGGTCAGCAGGGACACACTACTCACCCCTGCGACGGGAGCCTGGCTTCTGTGTAGGAATGATCACAGGGACAGGAAAAGTCCTCCCTGCAGACACATCTGTAACACATCGGCCACAGAAGCTTCTGCCATCTCTGCTCAGCTGCACGGGCACCACTGAGCCGCAGGAGCGGTGAGGGGATCGCGCAGGGCGAGGGCACACACGTGCATGGCTCTGTCCTGGCACCTGCAGCGATGCCCCCCTGGCCGAGCTTTGGGCTCTGAGCTGGCAGCTCTCCCAGGGGAAAGGCCTTGACCTACCCTCACCATCTCCCAGAGGCTCAGTCGTGGATGTGGTTTGGGAAGCCAGATCACCTTCACCAACAGGTTCAGCTGCAAAGAAAGGCAGGACAGAACATCAGCTGTGGCACTGTAGGAGATCCTCAGGCTGCAGGCAAGGCTCAGCCCTGGGGCAAAGCCCTGGGCCTGGCCCCTGCCCATTCTACTCTTCTCTGTGACTGCACAGAGCACATGGAAGGACACAATGGCATTGCACACGGGAGGAGGATGGACAGCTAAATGCTCCTTTCTCCCACTGACAGCGATCCTGTGGGATCACTCAGTGCTCCAGAAAGAAGCAGGCAAGTTTTACAGAATTCTTCAGCCCTGACTTAACGTTAACAAAAATGGCCGATAGGTGAGCTCTTGCCACATGGACACTGATTATTTTGCCAGTAAAAAGGGAAAATAAGGACTTGCCTCTGGCATTCGCCAACACATTCATAGTGTCATTCACCTGGACTTCCAAATCTTCCAAGGCGTGATCCAAATCTAGAATGGAGCAAAGACCTTAACCATTTCCTTTGTGTGCTGGTATCCCCTTCTGCCTCTGGGAACTGGGCCCTGCAAGGGGGTTGGTTAAAGCTACGGGAACCAGGTGTGAATGGACAAGGCCAAACTGCACAGGGGCCTAGGGAGCTCTGGCCTGGTTCCTGGTCACTCTGCACCCTCTTTGCAGGCCCTCTGACTCATCCCTGGAGAGGAAACTGGGGCTGCCCAGGGCCATGGGGGCTCTCTCCCTCCCCCAGAGGAAACCTTCCCTAAAGGCCTGGGGAAAACCATCCCCAGTGCTTCCCGGGGAGCAGGGAGCGCTGTCCCGGGAAAGGGGAGCCAGGCTGCCGGCTCACGTGCTCGCCACGCTTTCAGTGGAGCAGCCTGGGCAGCCCTGGCAGGCAGGGCCACGGCCAGGAGGAGCAGGAGGAAGAGGCGCAGAGCAAGGGCCATGGTGCCTTGCCCTCTGCCAGTCCCGTAGCTCTTGCTGCCACCGCTGTCCTGACAGTGCTGTCCCAATGTCAGCACCACTGCTGCCACTGCCGCTGCTGCCGCAACAGTTGTGCTCAAGGACTGAGTGCTCGCTCCTTGTGCTGCTGTGCAACCTCCGGGTCTGGCACCTCTGTGACCTCAGAGCCAACTGTGACCTCAGCCTGCTGTGACCCCTGAGCCTGCTGTGACCTCATGGCTTCAGCTGTACCCCCAGAGTGCGCCCGCATCTGTACAAATGGACTGCCTTGATTGTTTTTGTGTATCCCAGGTCCATTGCTCAGCAAAACCTTATTTGTCTCCTGCTGACATTGTGGGTCAGACTGTGTCCATGGAGATGCTCTTGATGGCTTCCCTCTTTTCCTGGGCTTGCCACTGGAGGAGGTCCAGGCCCCGAGGATGCCAGGGAAGGAAATGTGCCCTCAGCCCAGGGACGCTCAGCATGGGCTCCCCCAGCCCTGGGGACCCCGCCGCTGGTCACAGCAGCCCCTGCCTGGCTCCTGCCTGCCCACACTGTGGGCATGCATGGCTGCTCCTGGGCACGGAGCTGAGCCAGTGTGGGCTTTGCTGCTGCTGCCACCCGGACACTGGGGTGACAGCTCCATCTCTTTATTGTAACAGAAATGCTGGGCCAAGCTCTGCCCACCTTCAGTAGGGGCCAGAGATCAGGGCCAGTGCCTTCAGGGGGAGGGGACCTTGTTTGGGTGGTGGCAGCACCTGCACAGCAACAAGCTGGTAAAGCAACTGCGACAGGGGCATTGAGCATGGGCATGGCGATGGGGAATGTCTGGTACGGGTGTCCCAGACTGAGGTGTTTGGCCACTCCTGTGAAGCTGCAGACAGACGCCTGTTGAGACAGGAGGTTGCTGAGGTCCCAGTTGCAGCTGGCACACAGAGACCCTCCTGCCCAGCAGGAGATTCCCACTGTGCTCAAAGTTTGCCTCTGAAGTCTGAGAGGTGAGCTTCTCAGAAATCCCAGAAAATATCAGGGAAAAGGTTTTAGTTGGTTGTTGTCACTCGGTAAGAATGTCCAGTGGGAAAAGAGCCTCTCCAGTATGCTGGGTGCCTTGTGATGACTTAGTTCTTCTTAGAGTAAGGATCACCAATTAAATTCAGTTTTATTTTTTATTCTGCAAGTATTTAAGTGTTCTACCTTTTTCAGAATTCTACAACTACTTTGAAAAATCCTGAACTCCTGTGGGAAAAGGGAAGAAATATATGGGGATTTTTTTCTACAAAAACTGTTTCTGAATATTTTGAACAATTTCTGCTATGTAAAAATCCTGAACAATTTCTGCTATGTAAAATGAAGACAAAATGGGGTCGCTTTTTCTCAGGAGCCCCGTTCCCAGCAGCTGTCTGCCCAGCCCTGGCTGTGCCCAGACAAGCAGCTCTGCCAGCGCTGGTGGTAGCACACAGACACCTGAGCTGAAGGCCAAAGATGTTGGTGGACTCAGGCCCTTCCCTGGCAGGAGGGCTGCACCACCTGGCCTGGCTGGACACCAGGGCCAGCACCTTTGGGGACAGAGGGTCCTGTTCTGGGTGGTGGAGGCAACAGCATGCCCCCAGCAATAAGCTGGTAATGCAGCTGTGGGGAAGGGACAATGGACACTGGCACGGAAATGCAAGATGACAAGTCCAGTTGCTTCTAGAAGTGTAAAAATGTTCAAAGTTCTTCTGAATTCTAAAATTACTTTGAAAAATCCTTACCGACTATGGAAAAAGGGGGCAAACTTTTGACAATTTCTTTATTAGGAAAAAAATAAACCCTACCTATTTCTAAGAGTTTCTAATTAATAAAATGAAGAACTAAGCCAAAATATGGTGTCTCAGGAGCCCCATGCTTGGCCACTGCCTTCCCACTCACGGCTGTGCCCAGACAAGCAGCTCCGCCTGTGCTGGTGGTAGCTCACGGACACATGAGCTGAAGCCCAAAGACATTGCTGTACTCAGGCCCTTCCCTGTCTGGAGGGCTGCACCTCCTGGCCTGGCTGTAGAGCAGAGCCAGGCCAACTGGTGGTAGAGGGTCCTGTTCTGAGTGGTGGTGGCAACAGCATGACCCCAGCAACAAACTGGTATTGCAGCCATGGCAGGGACAACGGACACTGGCACGGGAATGAGAGATGACAGGTCCAGTTCTCCCTGGCTGAGTTATTTGGCCGGTCTTGTGAAGCTGCAGAGGCGCTCCTGTGAAAAGAGGGGGTGGCTGAGGCCCCAGCTGCCAGTGGCACACAGGGAGCCTCCTGCACAGCAGGGCCCAGAGCTGGCAAGGCTCCCCAGCACAGCTGGAGCTGCTGGCACAGCTTGGCCCAGCTGCACAGCTGCCCCTCAAGGCCCCGGCCAGCAGGGCACGACTCTGGCCAGGCTCCCTGGCCAGGAGCGGGCCCCAGAGCGCCTCTGCCTTTCAAGGGCAATGTCGTCCCCGCTCTTTATCCTCCCCACCGTGCTTTGCCTCTGCCCTGTGCCCCTGGGGCTGCTCTTGGCCAGGCAGCCTCAGTGGGAGACAGCACTGGCTGCAGCCCCAGCAGGCCCCCCAGGACAAGGCCCAGCAATTAGGAGGCCAATGAAAGCTCTGGGCAGCAGCAGAACCCTCAGCAGAATTCTTTGGACAATCATGGACTGGCCACACCTACACTGCAGCCTCACTGGGAATGTTTCCTATGTACAGTAGACTTTCAAAAGAAGCTGTTTGAGGGAAAGGTGAACTAAACACTCACTGTCTTCTCTTAAGTCCAAATTCGGATAGAGCATAAGATGAAAATAAGCTCCAAAACAAGCTGGCCTGCCAGGAACCCCAGCCAGCAGCCTGGTTCCTGACAGAAACCCCTTCCAAGGCCCTTCTGGGCATCAGGAACATGTGCTGTGGTTCCAGCTGCACCTGTGGGAGCAATGGGGAGGGTCAGCCCGTGCTGTGCTGCACTGCTGAGCTGGCAGCACAGTGGATGCGGGCAGGACATTCTCCGTTTCCCCCAGAGCTGGAGCCTTCAGGCACCTTGCCGCCCCTTGGCACAGGCTGTGCCACCCAACCAAGTCCAGCAGGCTGGGAGGAGAGCCCGGGGGCAGCAGGAAGCTGAGAGAAGGCCCTGCTCTAGAACTGAGGGAGTTCCACCAGAAGCAAACAAAGATGGTAACTTGAAGAGATGCCCACTGTGCTCATAGTTATTCTGAGACGACTAAGATGTTAGCTTGTCAAAAATCTTAAGTATTAGGGAAAAGGTTTTATGCATGTTGGTTGTGACTAGGTAAAAAGCTCCTGTGGGAAAAGAGCCTCTGCAGCAGGCTGGCTGACTGCAGGGGTCTTACTTCTTCCTAAAATAAAGATTACCACTGAAATGTAATTTTAGTTTTTATTGTATAAGGGGAAAATATTTTCCAGAACACTAAAACTAGTTTCAAAAATAGAGATGTGTTGTGGAAACAGGAACGAAAAATTTGGCGATTGCTCCCTACAACAGATATTTCTAAATATTTTTAAGAATGAAAAAATGGGGTCACTTGTTCTCTTGATTCTAAAAATACTTACAAAAATCTTTAAACACTATAGTAATTGGGAAGATATATTTGGGGGTGTCTCTCTACAGAAAAAATGTTTTGAAATATGTCTACAAATTTCTAATTTCTAAAACTGAAAAACAAAGCAACTGGGGTTGCTTTTTCTCAGGAGCCCCATGCTGCTGCCTGCCCCCTGGGCTCCCCCAGCCCTGGGGACCCCGCCGCTGGTCACAGCAGCCCCTGCCTGGCTCCTGCCTGCCCACACCGTGGGCATCCACGGCTGCTCCTGGCCATGGAGCTCAGCCAGTGCTGCTGCTGGCTGGGCTTTGCTGCTGCTGCCACCCAGACACTGGGGTGACGGCACCTTCCCTGTAGTGCAACTAAAGAAAGGGCCATCACCTAGCCTGGCAGAGAGCGGGGATAACTTCAGTGTTGTTTAGAGGGCAGGACCAGGGGGTTCAGGGGCACAGGAAGGGACATGTTGGTCTCAGGAGGGGCTGGAGGGTGCTGGGCTGCTCCTGGGGTCTGTAGAAGAAGTCGGGACGGGACAGAGGAGGATCAAAAAAGAGATGGAAGTAGCTTGGGGATATACATGGGACGAGGAGGTGGCAGTGGGATCTCCAGGAGAATAGGAGATTTCCTTGACAATGGCTGTTCTGGAGTCTTCTTCTCAGAACTCTTGACAGGGCTACCCAGGCTCTTCTAACTGCTGGATGGGCTGCTCTTGCTCTTTGGGTGTGAGGTGCAGTCACCATCTTACAACTCCTGTCCAGAGGTGGAACTGTGGAAAGAGGAGGTGTTGAGGCCCCAGCTGCCAGTGGCACAAAGGGAGCCTCTTGCACAGCAGGGCCCAGAGCTGGCAAGGTTCCCCAGCACAGCTGGAGCTGCTGGCACAGCTTGGCCCAGCTGCACAGCTGCCCCTCAAGGCCCCGGCCCGCAGGGCACAGCTCTGGCCAGGCTCCCTGGCCAGGAGCGGGCCCCAGAGCGCCACTGCCTTTCAAGGGCAATCTTGTCCCTGTTCTTTCTCCTCCCCACCGTGCTTTGCCTCTGCCCTGTGCCCCTGGGGCTGCTCTTGGCCAGGCAGCCTCAGTGGGGGCCAGCACTGGCTGCAGCCCCCGCAGGCCCCCCAGGACAAGGCCCAGCAATTAGGAGGCCAATGAAAGCTCTGGGCAGCAGCAGAACCCCCAGCAGAGTTCTTTGGACAATCATGGACTGGCCACACCTACACTGCAGCCTCACTGGGAATGTTTCCTATGTACAGTAGACTTTCAAAAGAAGCTGTTTGAGGGAAAGGTGAACTAAACACTCACCCTTTTCTCTTCCAGCAAGTCCAAATTCGGACAGAGCATAAGATGAAGATAAGCTCCAAGACAAGCAGGCCTGCCAGTAACCCTACCCAGAAGCCCGTTCCCTGACAGAAACCCCTTCCAAGGCCCTTCTGGGAATCAGGAACATGTGCTGTGGTTCCAGCTGCTGCACCTGTGGAAGCAATGGGGAGGGTCAGCCCGTGCTGTGCTGCACTGCTGAGCTGGCAGCACGGTGGATGCGGGCAGGACGTTCTCCGTTTCCCCCAGAGCTGGAGCCTTCAGGCACCTTGCTGCCCCTTGGCACAGGCTGTGCCACCCAACAAAGCCCAGCAGGCTGGGACGAGAGTCCGGGGGCAGCGCAGCTTCTTGGGCAGTCGCTGCTTGGAGGGACACGGGCCAAACCCATCCCTGAGCAGCCCCTGCCAGCCCTGGCCCTCCCTGCCCCGTGACAGCTCCCCCAGCCCCAGGGCACAGAGTCAGGCCCTGTCAGGACCCAGCGCAGCCCCTGCCCAGTCGGGAGCCAAGGCTGGCTCTGGCCTTGGGCTCGCGGCAGGGCTCCCGTTCGGGGCTGCTCCTGTGCCTTGGGCCTCTGGGCACTCAGGGCCAGCTCCAGAGCAGCTGCAGCAGGAGGGACGTTGGTGCACGAGTCCCCTTTCCCCGGGGCTGTGAACGAGCTCCAGAGGCCTCAAGGACTCCAGAGGCGCCTCCAGCTTTGGCTGCTGCTGGGCCGTGCAAGGGCAGGCCCTGGGGGAAGAGCTGCAGCCACCCAGCTCTGCCAAGGGCTGAGCCCTGCTGAACCTGGCACAGCAATTACCTTCTGAGCCTGTGCCCGTGCCCATGCCTGTGTTTGGCTTGGCCTTCCTTCCTGCAGCAGGGGCTGCCAATCGGCCTCTGCTTCGTTGGGGAAACACCTCCTTCTGTCCTGACTTTTGGCTCATCACTTGAGAAACCAAAAGTACACCTTAACAGATGGAGAAATTCTCCATTTCTTTAATGGCATGTTCAGGACGTCATGCTTATGCAAAATCAGGTAAAATCAACAAATCACTGGTCTTTTTCAGCTGGGCTAGGGCCCACCCCCCTCAAAACATCTGCCAGCGCTGAGCAGAAGTTGTGAGTGGATCGTGCAGGGCGAGCGCACATACAGCCATGGCTCTGTCCTGGCGCCTGCAGCAATGCCCCCGAGCTTTGGGCTCGGATCTGGCAGCTCTCCCAGGGGAAAGGCCTTGACCTACCCTCACCATCTCCCAGAGGCTCAATCCTGAATGTGGGCTGGGAAGCCAGATCACCTTCACCAACAGGCTCAGCAGCAAAGAAAGGCAGGACAGAACAGCTCCAATGGCACTGCTGAAGATTCTCCTTCAGGCCCAAGTGGCAGTGAGGGCACCTGGGTGATTGGTGCCCTCCAAGGCACTCCCTTGGCTCTGCCTTCCACTCAGGAGCAGGGCCAGGGAGACCTTGTGCCTGCAGTGGCCCCACACTGGGATTGAAGGAGCCCCTTGTGGGGCAGTCGGGGGCAGAAAGGACTCCCTGGAGCTGCCAGCACCTCCAAACCCAGCCCCAGGCAGGGCCAGGGCTTGGCAGAGGCAGCAGGAGCATCTCAGGCTCCCTGGGGGCAGCAAATGAGCTGAGAAAGGCTCAGCCCCGGGGCACAGCCCTGGGCCCAGCCCCTTCCCTCTCTGCTCTTCTCTGTGGCTGCACAGAGCACACAGAAGGCCACAGTGGCATTGCACATGGGAGGAGGATGGACAGCAAATTGCCCCTTCCTCCCTCTGACAGCGATCCTGTGGGATCCCTCAGGGCTCCAGAAGGGATCAGGGCAAGGTTTCCAGAACTGATCATCCTTCAGAGGAACTTGGGGGAACTGACTCATGAGTGAGCTATTGCCACACTGACACAGATTATTCTGTCAGGAAAGGTACATTCAGAACATGCCTCCAACATCTGGCAAGGTCTTCAAAGCACCATTCACCAGCATTTCCAAGTAATCCAAGTCATGTGCCAGTCGAGAAGGGAGCACAGATCCTACAGAACCATTGCCATGGTGTGCTGGGATCCCCTTCTGCCTTGGGGAATTGGACACTGCAAAGGGGTGGGGTAAGGCTGTGGGAGCCTGTGCTGTGCCTCCTGGTCACTCTCCACGCTCTTTGCAGGTCCTGTGCAACATGCCTGGAGGGGCAGCTGGAGCAGCCCAGGGCCCTGGGGCTCTCTCCCTCCCATGCAGGAAACCCTCACTAAATGCTTGGGTAAATCTGCAGTGCCACAGCTGTCTCTCCCAACCTCCGTACCTCCCTCCTGCTTGCCCACCTGCCCATGGAACAGCTCCCACAGCCCACGGGCACACAGCCAGGCCCTCTCAGGACACACTGGAGCCTTGCCCTCCCCCTCGGCCCTTTCCCCACCATGGGCACCCCGTGCAGCCGCTCCCAGGTTTCGGGACGTGTCTCCCAGGGAGGGAGCCCAGCCGGACAGCTCAGTACCCGAGTGCCATGAGCCTGCTCGGGACAATTCCTCTGGGCTGTGCCCGTCTTGTCCGGGCCCTGCCCGCAGTGCCAAGCAGCAGAGAGGGCAGTTCAAGCCTCAGCAGGTCTCAGGCCCAGAGGCACAGCAATTACCTCCTGTGGCTGTGCCTGGCATCGCCTCCCTTCCTGCAGGAAATGCCACCTTCCATAGAGCCCCTCTGTCCATTCCTTGAGAAAGGAAGAGGCACAGCTGGATCAGATGGAATCATTGCGTATCCCGGAGGTGGCCTCTTCAGGAGGCAATACTTCTCCAAAACATGGATAAGGATCGCTAAAAGCCTGATCCCTCCAGGCCTGTGGGGCTGGCTATGGCTTTACCTCCTCCAAGCAGCCACATCTCAGGATGTGACTGGGGACCGGGAAAATGCAGGGGATCCCTGGTGAGTTTGGGCTGCTCGGCAGCTGATGCCCAACGCCTTCCTTCAGAGGCTGGGGAGAAGCTGCAGCCAGGCCAGGCTGGGAAACAGCCCTGCAGGGCATGGAAGCAGCAGCGGGGCAGCGAGGCTGCCATGGATCCCTTCCCGCTTTTCCGGGTTCTGCTCTGACATGAGGGCCCCTGGCTCACTCTAGGATCTCTCCCAGGTCTCCTCCCACAGCTTCATCCACAGCTCAGCCCCAAGGGCCACACAGGTATAAGGAATTTCACAGCCTACCATTGGTGACTCATTGTCAGAATGCACAGGAAAACTCTAGCTGTGTTTCAAAATACCAGATGCTGTGTTTTTTCCTTCCCACTGCAGATTTTCCATTGCCCCAGCCTCAGCCCCTGGCAGCCTGCCTGGATGTTCTCCCCGCGCCGCTTCTGCAATCCCACTCGTCCAGGTCCTGCTGGTTCTGTGGGCAGCTCTTCGGGCCACTGAGGCCCTGTTCCTCCTTTGTTTGTCAGCATGTCCGAGTGAGAGATGATTCAGGGGCTCAGCACCAAGGCCTCCAGCAGCAGTGGTCAGTTCCTGAGTGCACTCGGGGGCCACAGGCAGCTGCCCATGGCTCTGGCAGGGATGTGAAGGGGAGGCCGTGCAGGGGAGCAGTCCCCACGCCCCAGCCCTGCCCATGGGGGCCTGCAGCCCGTGGGGATGGAGCAGCAGTTTCTGGGGTGACAGAGCCAGCAGCTGGGCAGTGCAGCACACACTGCACACATCTACTGCAGGGATATGTTAGCAATATTGTGTATACATACACTCCAAATTGAAAAAAATCAGTCTAAGTGTAGCTTAATTTCAGAGGCATTAGGGAAGAATTATTACCGCTGCTTTCCTGGCTGAGTTTTGGAACATTATACTTTTTTTTTAATACTTTATAAAAACAATCTCTGAGTCTGGAAAGGGAGTTTTTCAATCACAGGGGTTCTTGCTTCACTCCAGGAAAAGTGTAATTCAGTGTACCAGGGAGATTTTCTCTTAACATATTGCTGAGTTCTCATGCTGCCACTCATTAGTAGAGATAAAATAATTTCTCACTGTTTATGTTTGATTTTTGTTTGGAAACAGTAGGGAAGAAATGTATCCACTGTGAAGATTTGGTTCATGTGGATCAGTTATTATTTCAGCTGCCTAAGTTGAGGGAGGAATTCACAGAGGTTATCCCAGGCAAAATCTGGTGCTGATGCTTGTGCCATTGGAGTGTGGAGTGGGCTCTTTCCTAGCACAACTCACCACACTGAGCTCCTGGGCATATCTCCTTTGTTTTCTGGTTTTTACTACTAAGAACAGCCAGCATCATTTACCAGTACCTAAAACAGATTTGTTGGTTCCTCTGAATCAACTCACACTGTGGGTTGGAGTTTCCCCAGGTTTCAGCCTGGAGAAAAGGAGGCTCAGGGGGAGCCTCGTGGCTCTCCACAAGTCCCTGACAGGAGGGTGGAGCCAGGTGGGGCTCTGCTCCCATGGGAACAGGGACAGGACAAGAGGAAAAGGCCTCAACTTGCACCAGGAGAGGTTTAGATTGGAAATTAGGGAAAGTTTCTTCTTGGAAAAGGTTGTAAAGCATTGGAACAGGTTGCCCAGGGCACTGGTAGAATCACCATCCCTGGAAGAGCTCAGAAGACATGTTGATGCGGGACTTGGGATGTGGTTTAGTGGTGAACATAGTGATGGTGTGGTTGATGGTTGGAATTGATTATTGTGAAGGTCTTTCCCAACTTTAAGGATTCTCTGATTCCATGACTCTAAACAACCCAGTGATAACATAATCTAATCTCTCTTGGTGTAAATGACTTGGTTCACTCTCTGATGTTTTCTCCATATCCATGTGCCAATGCATCTTCCAGCATATGGAAGGAACAAACCAGGTGTGAAGACTGGAGAAAGTAAATGAGCCCACATCACTTCCTCGGGAAGAGAAGATCTGGCAACTTCCAGAGGGGAGGAGAAACAGGAAAAAAGGTTTGAGAAGCTGAAGTAGTGGCAGAGGTACCAGGGAGAAGAAATAAGAGGTGAGAGAAATGGTGGCTATGAATTGCAGGGCAGGCAGAGGACACCAGTGACCCAAACAGTTTGGCACCTCCTGGCCATTAGGCAGCTGACCCCAAAAGTTCATCTCTGCTCAAAGGGCATGCACAGCCTCGTCCACCCAGTACAGGTGCAGGAACAGCATGAGAAAATGGGAGGGGAGTGTCATAAACAACCTAAATACTGTCCTGCATTTCCAGCAGGTTTTGCAGCCTGTACTGAGCATCTCAGTCCTGGCTGCACTGTTCCCAGACGCCAACACCATTAGATCAGAGGGAGCTGATTTAATCAGTTGTTAAAATAATCAAATCATTTCAATTTGAAGTCAAGTCATTTGAATGATAAGGACCATTTAAATCTTGCTGCTCAGAAGGCAGAAGATTGGGCTGAAGCCAGAGCTTTGAGGAGCAGCCAGATAGTGACAGGTAGAGCCAGGGAGTGATAACATGGCACCCACCTCAGTTTGGGAAGAATCATTTGCCCAGCAGGAGCCCAGCTCCAAAGCAACATCCCTGGAAACTCTGCGTCATAAATAGCAGGGAGTTCATTCATAGAGCAAAAGATTTCCTGGCCTTATTTACCCTTCCACATTTGCTGCAGCCCTTCATTTCAAAAGCCATGTGAGTACCCTGTGCTGGAAGGCTTGTCCTTCCCCTGCTCCTGGCTCTGCACCAGGATGTTCTCTGTTCTGCTGCTGACCAATGCATCTCCTGGCTCCCTACCACTGAAGGAAAAGAAATCTATTTACAAGACACAAACAGCTTTGTGTAAATCACAGCCATGGGCTGCCAATTGTGTGCTCTCCCAGCCCAGCAGTGCCTCCTTCCCCCAGCACAGAGTGCTGCACTAGCGCAGCCCCAGGGACATGTTGCTATTAGGTCATGTCACCAGGGACTGGAAAGCACCAGACAACGCTCTGTGTCTTAAAAATCCAGATGTGTGATGATTATCTCATGATAGCTATCATAGATCCTGTGGTAATGCTATTTCTAATAATTTAGCCTTCAGGAGTTCTTAGGCTGGGATGAGCCCATGCTCCGAGCTGGAGCAAACTGTGTGCTCAGGTCTACTGTTTGAAACAATCACTGTGGTCCTAGTGCTGCCTCCTCTCTGAAAAGATGGAGCTGTTACATTCTCCTCAGTCCACATGGTGGAACCAGATAATTTCTAGTTTGGAGTGTGGTAAATAGGTATGATTCTGCTGATAAAAATTGAAACAGTAATCAATATTGATACAGTAACTAATATCTGGAAATAATAAAATAAGTTAAAAATAGTAATGCCAAAGAGGAGAGGGAAAGGAGGGGCTCCACCCCCCCTTTTCCCAGCAGATGTTCTCAAGGACCACAGGAAAGAAGCTGAAGATACAGTTGCTAAAAATGACCAAGAACCTGGTTGGGTCCCAGAAAATGCTAATTATAAGGGACTTATTGCTTTGATATGCAGATGCAATGATACGTTAGTCTTGGCTTACATTGTACTGGCTTGGTGCACGTGTGTAACCCAAAGGTGAATTAAAGGACAACAAAGAAGACTACAGGGCCTTCATCAGTGACGACCCCCAAAGAGTTGTGCGACCACCAAACCCAGTGGTGGCGCAAGCGTGATAAGGGTGGTAATGAAGGCGGAGACAGAAAAGTGACGAACCGAATATAGGAGGAGATGGCATTGACACATGGCATATAAGGGGTGACTTTCACTTGGCTTGTACATGAAGTGGCAAGGGTCATTGAAACCTGCACTCCGTACCCCGCGGTATCTCTTGCTTATGCACTATTATTGGAACCAAATTATCCCTTATTTTAATCGAATTATATTGTATCCAATTTTATATTTTTCATTTCAATTATTCAATCAAAATTGTTACTACTTTTAATATTGTTTGGTTTTTTTTAATGATGGGATAATTGGGCAAACATAACAGGAGGATGTACAGCAATGCTCAAACCACTAATATCACTAAATATAGTTGCATCAAATTAAAGAAGAATACCCTTACTTTCAATTACACTCCCCTTTTTTACCACCTGATTACATGATAATACATTGTTATAGTTCTTTCCCTATATTTCTTCTTTCTATATGTGGACCATCTCAGGGCTGCAGCAGGAGTGGAAGCACCCGGGCAAATGACTCATCTCCCTCAGGCCAGATGTGGATTTTGACCCAGCAAACCAGAGGAACACTGACATAAAGGTAGAGTTTTGTGTTATTCAGGGAAAAAACATCACAGCAAATGACTGCTTGGAGTTTGGTGTGTTTCCTAGAAGATTTGCAAAGTAAGTATGAAGGAAACATCCTTACTGTTTATCACAAAAGGTCAAGTGTATGAACACCTGCAGCTGCAGACATCACAAGGATGCTGTGTTTACAGCAGGCACTGCCCCACTGTGCTTCTGGGAGTCTCTAGCCCTGAAGAGAGCTTGTTCAGGCTGGGGGAGATTTCAAGAGACAGCAGGAGGCTCCCTTTTTCTCTATGCTCCCCTTTTCTTTATGCTTCTTAAAAATCCCTCCCCTCTTCCCACTAACTGTGCAGGCACTGTTGGATGCAGCTTCCAGGGGCAGATTTCTTCTTGCTGTGATAGTGCCAAGCCCGCAGGGCCCTGCAGGAGGGACCTCTGTGAGCAGTGGGATTTACACTCTTTAACAGCAGCCATGTCCCAGTGAAGCGGTCAAGCTGGGCAAGGATTGTCCTTCCCGGACGGCCCGGCCAGCTATCCAGCACCGCTCGCAGCAGGGCAGCACTGTCCCAATCTCCGTGGCTTGGGACAGGGCCTAAGGCAAACACCCTGTGCTGTGACAGCAGCCACGCCTTGCGGTGGGACGTGGCACGGCTTATGGCTGCAGCCAGCAGAAAGAAGAGAGCGCTCTCCAGCTGTGGGGAATCCAGGCTCACTGGGTCCCAGGGGAACCGACAGCCGGACAGGGAAGGGGGGAGATACTTGCAACAGCTTCTAAGGAGGGAGGGAGACAGGGGAGGAGTCGACCCTAGGGTGAATAGAGTTTTAGATGGGAGTGGAATACAAAAGATTGACTTTAGAGAACCCCAATGGGGATAACTTGAGGGTGGGGCCCTGGTCCCTGAACCAATCACTCAACGCTCTCGCTGGAAGTTTCTAGAGAGAAGGGTGTGAGCGCCGAGTGATGGACAGGGCACTGGGGAGGGATTTGAGAAAGGATACATTAGTCTCCAAGGCAACTGGGAAGGAGTTGGGATAACTGGCAGCACAAGGGAAGGGGAAGATAACTAGCGCAGAACCATTACATTGTAGGGGGAACAGAAAGGTCCAACTTCTACAGAAACAACACAACATCCCAGGACAGTCCTGGCACTGCAAACATGTTTTCCCTCTGCAGTTTGCAGTAACAGTCAAGGAGCATCCAAACTCTTGCAAAGCAAAGCTTGTTTAAAGGATGGGTTTAGTGCCGGTGAGCTTCCAAGGACTCCTCCTTTGAAGCAGCCTATGCAGGGGGACTCTGAAGTGTCCCTGTACCCTCCGAGTTTCAGACAGAGCTGGGAAAACATGTAACCCTCCGCTCACCGTCCCCAAGAGCAGACAAGATGCCGTCCCCCTTTCCCGGAGCTGGGGGATGGAAAGGAGGCTGGAATGGCAGTGATGGGTGGGTTTGTGGCCGTCCCATTTCCAGCAGTCTCTGCCTTCCCCCACTGGCCTGGCGGGTGCTCTGCAGCTTCTCCCCGTGAGAATACCCTCTGCCCCTGTGCAGAATTCAGGAGTAATGCACTTCTCTCCCCTTCCCAGAAATCAGGCTGTGTGAGTGTCTTTGCATATGTGCACATGCCAAGTTTTAGCCCAAAGAGAGTTTTAGAGCTGACTTACAACCCACTGAAATAATTTTATTATGGAAGCAGTGACATAACTTGATAGTAATGCACACGCACCACTCCAGTGCTGGGGGTTTATCGGGCGTTTATGAGGTGTGTGTGCAGGAGGTGACATCCTCAGCACATGCAGAGCTCACAGTACCTGGCTGGAACCCTTCCAGCGAGGGGCTGGTGGCCCCAGGGTGTCTGACAGCACTGTGGAGGTGGCTCCTCACACAGCAGACCTGGGAAAGAGACAAGGACATGAGTTCAAATAGCTCACGGCAATGGTTGGCAGGAGCTCCTGAGAAATTCTTCCTTAGTTCTGACGGGCAACAACAAAACAAATTTGGTGGGTGCAGCTATTGATCATCTTCAGGTGAGCTCAAAGCAGAACTCTTCCTCCAACCCCTGCTGGAGATTATCTGCTCTGTAGTGCGGCCCACTGGCCTCAGAGCCTTTCAGAGCAGTGCGTTTCTGCTGCCACGGGCCGTGAAATGAGATGTCCTGGCTGGTGCAGTTGTGTTTGAGGGAGCTGGGACACCTCTGAACAGCCAGGACACTCATGAGCATCACTGGGGACCAAGTATTAATTAGAATGTAAAATTTCATCTGCAGTCATCTTGCATTACTGCTGTTAAGAGGACAAATCTTCCATTGCCCTGTGATTTCTGAGTGTGCAGAGTCATGGCTAAAGCTGGGCTGGAGACAAGAAAGAGAAGTTTTGGCCAATTGGCCACCAATTCATGTGTGAGTGGTATTCAGCACCCAATTTGCTTTGCAGAACCAGTAAAGGTGAGAGGCTCTTGTAAACCTGGAAAAACACGTTTGTGCTACAGCACTTGATTCCAAAATTGTCCTAGGAAAGAACAAACACACCTTTGTAAAAAACATTGTGTGGTTTCTATTGCCCATCCCTCTACTGTGTGAGAAGCTGCCTGGAGAGCAATACTTGTTCAGCTGATGTTCTGAAGGGATTGATTCAGAAGCTATGACAAAAATGCAGTATGAGCAAAAGACCAGCTTCAGTTTATAGAGTCAGGCATCACAAAAGCTGGAAAGGATCTCCAAGGTAAATGAGTCAGTCCTTGATCTGATATCTGCACTTAGCTGATCTGCAGGGACCTCTGTGATGCCATTTTTAGTGAGTTCACCTATGGAGTTTATGGGGTGAGCACAAGAAACAGAGCCCAGATTTGACACATGAACAAAATATGTGGGATTTCAAACTCCCCACAGCCCTCGGGTCACCTGTGCAGCTGCTCACCTCTTGCCTGGGACCAGCTGCTGTGAGCACCACAGAGACACAGGATTTTAGCCTCCAAAGGCATCTGTGGTTTGACTCCCTCATCTGTGTGTCACAGGGCCCAGAAGATCAGCTCTCTGCTGCAGGGAGCTGGCAATTCCTCTATTTAGCACTTTCCTGGCAGTGCAAGAGGTAAGAATGGGAGAGGTGGACAGCAAAGTCCAGCTTCATCATTTCTGGTAAGATCAGATGAAAATACTGAGAAGTTATTTTAATGTGAGAATAGGGAATAGTTTTAATATTCAAGATGATTAATTTACAACAAATTCTAAGTAGATTAACTATACATACACCATGTTTCTTTCCCCAGATGATCATTTATCCACATAACTTTGCAAACCAACAATTAGAGCAGCATTCCCTGTGCTCTGATAATACTCTCTGGTGTTCCCAGGCTCAGGCTGCTCAAGTGAACGAGGCATGGGCTGTGCAGCAGCTGAGCGGGGCTGTAACAGCATCGTGGAGTCACGAAGCATCATGCAGGAAAGCCTGGGGCTCCTGTGCCAATGGAGTTTCAGGGCAAAACTTGTAGTAGGCTGGTGTCTTCTTGCTTCCAGTCTTTTCCTCCTGGCTCTTAAATAGTGGCCAGAGGATGAGGTTGGTTGGGGCTTGGTTTATCTGCAGTTCCAAAGCAGTGCATCACTCTGCAGTCCTGTGAGGGAAGCCTTTGGTATCTTTCCAGTCTTTAGTTTTCCTCAATTATTTATCTGAGGGTTGCTTAATTGCTAAGTCTCCTACTTTTAGATAATATGGGGAGGTGTGAAGGAATGCTGTTCAGACACCAACTGGTCCCTTCTCAGCTTCAAAGTGCAAATAGAAATTCTCTCCCTGTTCTGTCTCTCGGGCTGCGGTGACACCGATGGCTCTTGCTGAGCTCTTGCCAAGGCTGTAGCAAGGGCACAGCCCTTTCCCATCTCCTCCTGGGCAGCAGGAGCCCTCTGGGACTGGTTTTGAGAGCTGTGTCCTGAGAGGAGTGCAGGCAATGCGTGCAGGAGGAACCTGGGGTGGATTCTGTGCGTCATATTTCAGCAGACATTCGCTGCAGCCTGCTGCAGAGTGAGACAGTTCCTGGTGTCTGTGTAACCAGGTACTTGGTCAGATGTTAAGAAGAAATTCCTGCCTGTGAGGGTGGGCAGGCCCTGGCACAGGGTGCCCAGAGCAGCTGTGGCTGCCCCTGGATCCCTGGCAGTGCCCAAGGCCAGGCTGGACACTGGGGCTTGGAGCAGCCTGGGACAGTGGGAGGTGTCCCTGCCATGGCAGGGGTGGCACTGGGCGGGCTTGGAGGTCCCTCCAGCCCAAACCAGTCTGGGATTCTGTGATTCTTCTGTCTTTATTTTCACTTGTGAATTGATTCCAAGTCTACAGTGGTTTCAATGCCTGAAACCCCTCACTGGGGCTGCTCCATCCCTGTGTGCACCTGGAGGAGGAGATGGTGAGCACGCAGCTTACAGTCCTGCTGCCCATTCTCCCAAAGCTATAAACACCAGGCTTTTCTCAAGTTTTCTATTTTCATTCCACTCTCACCCCTCAAAGTCTTGCCTATTTGTCAGTCCTTGAATAAGCCCCATTTCTCTCTGGCATGGTGGGAATGTGCAGGATTTCTGCTGGGTGCCTTGATGCCTATAGGTTTTGGGGTCAATGAGCTTCTGCAGAGCTGTGCTCATGCTGGAAGTTAAACCTTGTCTTTAAAGAGTCTGGAAGAGCAGTAAGGAGGATTTTAAGTTCCTCACAGCAGAAGCTGTGTCCACTTGGCACCTACAGCCATTCCAAGGCAGACTGTGAAGTGTCCAGAACAGTTTGATGATGCAGTGTTGAAACAACTTTCTGCCAGTGCTGGTGAACTGCCATGGCTTGGCTGAACTACCTATAGCTGAAGAACCACATATGAATTTGCATTTTCAGAGGGAATTTCCCGTGAAGTTTGAATGCGCTTTTTTAGTGACAGCAGCCTATTCAACACTGCCTTGGCTCACCTGAAGCACTCTTGGCTTTCACTGAGTGTCCACGTTCACATTATGGCTGTTGAATTATCAGAGAAGCTGTTCTTGTTTTCCAAAAAACTGTTCTGAATTCTCCACTAAATGCTAAGCAGAGCTCTGTTGTGCTGCCATTTTTGGTGAGGTTTCAAATGGTTTATTTTTGTGCTATGATGAATTTTAATAATTGCTATAAGTATGCTATTAGCCAAAATGAGGGAGAAAGAAACCCAATTATTAAACTAGACTTCTGTGACTGGAATCTACAGCTGATATATTAAAGCCCAACTGTCATGCTTAAAAATTAACTCAACCCGCTGGCAATACTGGAAGAGAAAATGAACATTATTAATGAGATAACTGATCATTATTTCTTTTCCCTCCCACCATTAGAACCATATGTTGCAGTGTATCAATAAACAGTAATTTGATATCATATACACTGCGTGCTTTCAGCAGTGCTTTGCTATCTCCTGCTTTCCCAACACCACTTCTATGGAATTAATGCTTTTTTCCAAGTCTTCCTTTGCTGCCGTGGGCTGTGTAAGGCCTGAGGGAGCCAGTACCGGCTGCAAATGTTACTCAAAATGCCCTGTTTGCACCTGAACCCAAGAGGAATGATCCACACCCCCAGGGACAGGGACCTATTTGTGAGGACTTTCTGAGCACTCTGAAGCTTCTGATTCAGCTTCTCACTCAGCACAGCTCCTCCTCCTGCTGCAGCCAAAACCTTGGCATTGTGGTAGAGTAAATGCCCCTCAGGCCCAGTGGATTGGGAGACAGTTCTCTGCGCAGTAAGGCACCTGTCCACCCTGAAAGGTGTGCTGATATCACCTGGAAAGGCCCACCTTTGGTGGAGAAGCTTCATGACCAAGATTCTCCACAAATTATTTCAATAAATGGTGTCTTTCAGTGATAAATGTTTTTGCAGAGGATGGATAGGTTCTGCTTAAGCTGTGTCCTCAGTCACATGTGGGAGCAATGTCACAGGCTGTGCCACCCAACCAAGCCCAGCAGGCTGGGAGGAGAGCCCGGGGGCAGCAGGAAGCTGAGAGAAGGCCCTGCTCTAGAACTGAGGGAGTTCCACCAGAAGCAAACAAAGATGGTAACTTGAAGAGATGCCCACTGTGCTCAAAGTTTGTCTGAGAAGACTAAGATGTTAGCTTGTCAAAAATCCCAGGAAATATCTGGGAAAAGGTTTTATGTATGTTGGTTGTGACTAGGTACAAAGCTCCTGCGGGAAAAGAGCCTCTGCAGCAGGCTGGCTGGCTGAAAGGGTCTTACTTCTTCCTAGAATAAAGATTACCACTGAAGTGCAATTTTAGTTTTTATTGTATAAGGGGAAAATATTTTCCAGAACTCAAAACCAGTTTCAAAAATACAGATGTGTTGTGGAAACAGGAACGAAATATTTGGCAATTGCTCTCTACAAAAGATATTTCTAAATGTTTCTAAAGATGAAAAGTGAAGACAAAATGAGGTCACTTTTCCTGGATTCTAAAACTACTTAGAAAATCTTTAACAACTATAGGAATTGAGAAGGAATATTTGGGGATGTCTCTCTACAGAAAAAATATTTTGAAATATTTCTACAAATTTCTAATTTCTAAACCTGAAAAACTAAGCAAATGGGGTTGCTTTTTCTCAGGAGCCCCATGCTGCTGCCTGCCCCCTGGGCTCCCCCAGCCCTGGGGACCCCGCCGCTGGTCACAGCAGCCCCTGCCTGGCTCCTGCCTGCCCACACCGTGGGCATCCACGGCTGCTCCTGGCCATGGAGCTCAGCCAGCGCTGCTGCCGGCTGGGCTTTGCTGCTGCTGCCACCTGGACACTGGCTGTCAGTTCCATCTCTTTATTGCAATAGAAGAAGGGGCCATCAACTACTCCTGCAGAGGTGGGTCAATGTCTGTGTTGTTTAGAGGCCAGGACCAGGGGGCTCGGGGGCAGAGGAAAGGACATGTTGGACTCAGGAGGGGCTTGGAGGGTGCTGGGCTGCTCCTGGGGTCTCTAAAAGAACTCGGGAATGGGTTGGGATGGGACAGAGGAAGATCAAAAAAGAGATAAAGGCAGCTCAGGGATACGCATGGGCAGAGGAGGTGGCAGTTGTGAGGAATGAAATCGTGGGGATGAGAGCTCTTTTACAGAGTAGTAATTGGTAGTTGATGTTAATGAAGTTGATAAGGTCTTAATTTGAAGTGTTGGTCTGTTGTTAAACATTGAAGGTTAGAGTTCTGGGACTTGCCTTCAGTTGCCGTTGCTAACTGTTACTATTTTACCCTGTATTTGTATCTCTCCTTGTCATACTCTGTATTTGTACCCCTTGCTAGTCTTTTGTACCCCTTGTTAGTTAAACTTTGAATGTTAGTATTGTAAGACTTGCCTTTAATTGCTGCTGTTCGATGTTGCTATTTTACCCTGTATTTGTATCTTTCCCTGTCATAATCTGTATTTGTTCCCCTTTCCGTCTCACCCGGGATTTGTATCCATTCCCCTCGGGAACCACTTCCCCTACTCCCCTGCTCCCAGGAGGACTTGCACCCGGACTGAATTCAAATGAGAGGCTGTGGGAACTCTATGAACCCTCTCAACACAACGAACTAGCATACAAACTTTGACTTTAGCCCATCAGAACCACACTAAGTCACCCACTCTTGGCCAGAGCCGGATTCTGTCCTGTCACCATAATTTTGATAGTACCCAGCTTGGAAGATACCCCTCGGCTGCGAGCCAATATTTGCCTTCCTAAGGACTCTGGTGAGGACGGAAGCCCCAGCTCTGCCGAGAGACAAAGCTGTACTCCTCCTCCTCCTCAGCGTCGTCCAGTGGGAGCAGTGGCGGTGTGCGCGACCCCTCGGGTTCCCCAGCCAGAGCTGTCTTTAATAAAGGCCTTTTTAAAGGAGCTGCTCTCCTGACCCTATTTATCACAGCTTGGGGACTCCTCTGGGATAGCCACACCCGAAGAGGACCGAGGACAGGACAGCCGCCCGCCCTATTGGGCCTCCAGGGAACAGCTGGCTACGCCGGACCTGGGAAGACAGCCTGGGACTGGCAACGCAGAGGAGCGCCGGGACCTGGGAAGAACCGGTGGCGGGAGTTGGAGGCGAGCGAGTGGCGAGTGAGTGAGACGGGGGCTGGCAGCTCGGACCCCCGACGTCAGTGAGGGCCCCAAGTACCGCGTTTCTGGACTCCCCCGAGGGGGCCAGCCAGGAACGGGGGGAAGTGAGTGGAATCGGTGGTTGAGGCGCCTCCAAAAGGGGTAGGACCCCCCTCCTGGTTAGGAGGGGTACAAGGGAGGGGCCAGAGGGAGCCCCGTTGGGACCTAACCCCAGACCTAGCCTTAGGGTACAAGGGAGGGGCGAGAGGGAGCCCCGTTGGGACCTAACCCCTGGGAAGTGAAAGGTGAAGCCCGTGAGTGTGGGTGAGGTTCCCCTCTTTTTCCCGAGTATGTGAGTAAATTCCCCATACTTACCAGTGTGAAAGTGAATGACTGCTTGATCAGTAAAAGAATGTTAAGTGTTGTTTTGCCCGTCTGTAGTTTTTGTTCAGGTAGGGGCACCTTAAGATTT
Source organism: Melozone crissalis (assembly GCF_028551555.1). Lineage (NCBI taxonomy): Eukaryota > Metazoa > Chordata > Aves > Passeriformes > Passerellidae > Melozone > Melozone crissalis. The sequence goes on from NW_026535821.1 coordinate 3,285,926, forward strand.
CAGTTAAGAACCAAATTAGAGTCAGTATGGGAAAGTGTTTGAGTAAAAGAAGACGATTTGGAAGGGAAGATGGGAAAAAAGAGAAGAATATTCCCCCTGATAGTCCTCTGGGACAGATGCTAGATCAATGGGACACTCAGGAGGCCACAAAAGGCTTAGACAAAATAAAAATGATTCACTATTGTATGGAAGTCTGGCCTAAGTTAAACCTGCAGGGGGAGTGGCCGTGTGTCCTGGGTTGATGCTTCTGTCCCCAATCGTCTCATTCTGTTTATGTTGAATAATAAGTTTTGCACCTTTAAGAGTGTTCCAGAGAGTGAAGGGGGGGAGAGAAGAAGCGCGCAGTTTGTTTTCAGACACTGCACTCCTCCTCCACATTCCTGCTCCTGGACTGTGTTGTCTGCGGACAGACAGACAGCAGGACAGAGCTCTTCTTTTGCTTTTTAGTTAGTGTTAGCTAGCTGAGGCAGAGAAGTTCCCTGGACTGTGTTTTTTCCTTTTTCTTTGGACCTCTTGAAACTGCTCTGGACTGAACACCCAGGAGAGCACCGGCAGCTGCACCTGTGGCCCACCAGGCCGGGCCTGGCCTGCGACAATTCCAGCACCGGAGGGACCGATCAGAGACTGAGTGAGCTGAGCTTCAACCCGCGGATGGGCTTTTCTCAGTTTGTCGTCTCTTTTAGAGTGGCAAGGGGTCTCATTGTTTGATATTGTTTTAGTTTTATTGTTTAATAAACAGGTTTGTTTCCACCTTTCTCCAAGGAGGTATTTTTCCCTCCTGGACCAGTTGGGGGGAGGGGCTGATTGAATCTGCTTTTCCCACCGGAGCTCCTTCGGGGGATTCTTCCCCAAATTTGCTCTAAACCTGGACAAATACATGAATTGGCGCCCAATGCATGGCTGGAAAAGGTGGAAAAAAGCTCTATTAAGTGTGTGTTTCTTGTTGTTAAAGCAGTTAGTAGCCATGCTGCTTGAACCCCTGATGTCTCTGGTTGTGAAAGCCTTTGTATGGCTCTGGGCTCTAGACCTTTGTGAGGTTTCAATACCTTTCTGGTCACTAGGATTATTGTCCTTAACGAGTAATTTTTACGGTAGAGGGGTACGGATTGGAATAGCTGTTGTGCTGGCCTTGGTGATAATGATTTATAAAGCATTTACAAAGATACTGGCCTCTGTTTACGATATGTATGGTTTATGGTTTCTTCATCCTACCCTGCATCCCAATTCCAGTAGTAGGTTTTGGGAATTTATTAGTAATTACACTCAGTCTGTTAGAGGAGGAGCCAAGAATGAGACTTTCCACCCTTCCCTTTCCTTCTTCTCCTTTGGATCAGTTATGTCACTTTTTGAGAATGTTCAGTTTCCCCTGAATGCTAAAGACACCATCTTTCTGGTATTTAATCTGGTAAGCTTCCTCTATATGGTCTGCAGCTTCTCTAGAATGAGGGCTGAGATATCCAGAGGAGCTGGTGAGACCCCTGGCCCAGAAGCAGATGCAGGCGTGAAAAATCCTGAGTGGTGTGGAGAATGGGAAAATATAGGCCAAACCCTGAAGGAATTTTCTGATCCTGTAGACTGGGATTTTCCACAGGACCAAATTCAGAACACAGCAGAAGTGGGGAAATACCGAAAAGAGAAGTGCCATGACCATTCTAAGGAGAAAAGGCTCATTGCAATAAGCTGGGCTCTGCTCTATGCTTATCGCACTTTGTTAGATAGTGTAGGGCAGCAGACAGAGGCAGGGGGGCAGGGAGATAAATCAGCTATCCCACTCACTCAAGCTGCAGCCAACAGCCCAGGCTCGAAGCCAGCAGCCAAACCAGATAGTGAGCCTAAGCCAGCATCTAAACCCATGGCTGTTGCTACCTGTACGAGAAGTGGGAAATGCATGGAAAAAACGAATCGACCAGTGGATGATGATGATGATGGTGATATAGGAGAAGGAACCTCAATGCCTCCTGACATAAAATCAGGAGTCAAAGCAGCAGGTGCAAGATCAGACGCAAATATTGAGTCTTATTCCCTGAAGGACCTTCATGGCCTAAGGAAGGATTACACCCGACTACCTGATGAATCCATAATTTGTTGGCTGGTCCATCTCTGGGATGCTGCAGGCAAGGCTACAATTCTGGATGGCACTGAAGTGAGGTATTTGGGATCCCTGTCACAGGATCCTGTCATTGACCAAGGAAGGATGAGCGGGGCTAACCCTCACAGCCTCTGGGAACGGATCCTAAGAAGTGCAGCACAAAGATACCTGTGCGCAGACGATCTCTATATGCAGCAAACCCAGTGGAAAACCATAGAATAAGGGATTCAATGCTTGAGGGAAATGGCAGTGGCTGAGATTGTCTTCTCAGATGATGGAAACATTGTAAATCCAGACTTGGTACCATGCACATCTGTGATGTGGAGAAAACTTGTACAACTTGGGCCACGAGAATATGCTTCTGCTTTAGCAATAATGAAGCGGGATGATGGTGAGGAGACTGTGCTGGATATGGCAAAGAAGCTCCGAGCACATGCAGACACTGTGAATGGCCCAACACATGCCAGAATTGCAGCGGTGGAAACACGTCTGCAAAAATTAGAAGACAAGATGGAGGAGGGTCACAAGAAACTGAGGGAGGAGATTAAAGAGGGCTTTCTCCAAATCTCGGCAGTGCAGATCAGAGGTTCTGGTACCCAACGCAGATGTTCTCCAGATGGCGAGAGAAGGTACACCCCACGAGCTGAGCTGTGGTTCTACCTGCGTGATTGTGGAGAAGACATGGGGAGATGGCACAGAAAACCTACCACTGCTCTGGCACAACGCGTGCGTGAACTGAAGACTCAGAGAGGAAGTTCCAAAAGGGAAGCAGCTCCAGTGGCCAGTAACTGAACTTTCACATATGACGATAATGACAATATTTTTGATCCCCTTGAAGGAACCTCCAAGGCATATGCCCAGGGAAAGAAGGATAACCAGGCTTAGAGGGGCCCTGCCTCTAGCCAGGTAGAGGCTGGGGAAAACTGTGTTTTTTGGACTGTGTGGATTTGTTGGCCTGGCACATCGGAACCGCAAGTATACAAAGCTTTGGTTGACACTGGTGCGCAATGTACATTAATCCCATCGAGACATGTGGGGACAGAGTCTGTTTCTATTGCTGGTGTGAGAGGGGGATCCCAGGATTTTACTTTGGTGGAAGCTGAGGTGAGCCTGACTGGAAATGAGTGGAAGAAACACTCTATTGTGACTGGCCCAGAGGCCCCATGTATTTTGGGCATAGACTACCTTTGAAGTGGATATTTCAAAGACCCAAAGGGACTCAGATTGCCATTTGGAATAGCTGCTGTAGAGACAGAGGGTGTTAAGCAGTTGAACAGCTTGCCTGGACTGTCAGAAAGCCCATCTGCAGTAGGTCTCCTGAAGGTGGAAGAGCAACGAGTACCAATTGCCACCTCAACAGTGCACCGCCGACAGTACCGAACGAATCGAGATGCTGTGATCCCTATCCACAAAATGATCCGAGAGCTGGAGAGCCAAGGGGTGCTCAGCAAGACCCACTCACCCTTCAACAGCCCCATTTGGCCTGTGTGAAAATCTGAAGGAGAATGGAGATTGACAGTGGACTATCGTGCATTGAATGAAGTGACTCCACCCCTGAGTGCTGCTGTACTGGACAGGCTGGAACTCCAGTATGAGCTGGAGTCCAAGGCAGCAAGGTGGTACGCCACTATAGACATTGCCAATGCATTTTTCTCCATTCCTCTGGCAGCAGAATGCAGGCCTCAGTTTGCCTTCACCTGGAGAGGCATGCAGTACACCTGGAACCGACTGCCCCAGGGGTGGAAGCACAGCCCCACCATCTGCCATGGACTGATCCAGGCTGCACTGGAAAAGGGCAAGGCTCCAGAACATTTGCAATATATTGATGACATCATTGTGTGGGGGAAGACAGCAGCAGTGGTGTTCGAGAAAGGGGAGAAAATCATCCAGATTCTCCTAAAAGCTGGCTTCACCATCAGGAAGAGCAAAATCAAGGGATCTGCCAGAGAGATCCAGGTTCTGGGAGTGAAGTGGCAAGGTGTACGGCGTCAGATTCCCACCGATGTCATCAACAAGATCACAGCAATGTCTCCACCATCCAGCAAGAAAGAAACACAAGCTTTCCTAGGCGCCATAGGTTTTTGGAGGATGCACATTCCCAAATACAGTCGAATCGTGAGCCCTCTCTACCTGGTCACCTGTGAGAAGAACACTTTCTACTGGGGCCCTGAGCAGCAACAAGCCTTTGCACAGATCAAGCAGGAGATTGCTCATGGAGTAGCCCTTGGCCCAGTCAGGACAGGACCAGAGGTGAAGAACGTGCTGTACTCTGCAGCTGGGAACAATGACTTGTCCTGGAGTCTTTGGCAGAAGGTGCCTGAGGAGACTCAGGGTCAACCACTGGGATTTTGGAATCGAAGCTACAGAGGGTCTCCCACAGAGAAGGAAATCTTGGCTGCCTATGAAGGAGTCCAGGCTGCCTCAGAGGTAATAGGCACTGAAGCACAACTCCTGGCACCCCGACAACCAGTATTGGGGTGGATGTTCAAAGCAAAAGTTCCCTCTATGCACCATGCCACCAGTGCTACATGGAGCAAGTGGATTGTTATTATCACACAGCGTGCCCGTATTGGAAAACTGAATCGCCCTGGGATTCTGGAAATAATTACAAACTGGCCAGAAGGTGAAAACTTTGGTCTCGCTGATGAAGGGGAACAAGAAGCGACACGGGCTGAGGAAGCTCCACCATACAACTGACTGCCAGCAGAAGATACACGATACGCTCTCTTTACTGATGGTTCGTGCCGCATTGTGGGAATGAACCAGAAGTGGAAAGCAGCCGTATGGAGCCCCACAGGACAGGTGGCAGAGGCCACTGAAGGAGAAGGTGGATCAAGCCAACTTGCTGAACTCAAAGCTGTTCAACTGGCCCTGGACATTGCTGAGAGAGAGAAGTGGCCAAAGCTCTACCTCTACACTGATTCATGGATAGTAGCCAATGCTCTCTGGGGATGGCTGGAGAGGTGGAAACAGGCTAACTGGTAGCGTAGAAGAAAACCAGTTTGGGCTGCTGAAGATTTGAAAGACATTGCTACCAGGGTAGGGAGGCTACCTGTGGAAGTCCGCCATGTAGATGCCCATGTTCCCAAGAGTAGAGCTAATGAGGAGCACCAGAACAATGAGCAGGTAGACCAGGCTGCAAAGACAGAGGTGTCAAAGATAGACTTAGATTGGCAAGATAAAGGAGAGTTATTCCTAGCTTGTTGGGCCCACGATGCCTCTGGCCATCAGGGCAGAGATGCCACCTATAAGTGGGCACGAGACTGAGGGGTGGGTGTGCTGCCATCAAGCAGGCCAAGCAAGTGAAGCCCCTGTGGTACGGTGGGCGGTTGTCCAAGTACAAGTATGCGGAGGCCTGGCAGATTGACTCCATCACACTGCCCCAGACACGCCAGGGCAAGCGCTACATGCTGACCATACTGGAAGCCACCACTGGATGGCTGGAAACCTACCCTGTGTCTCATGCTACAGCTGGGCCTTGAAAAGCAAGTTCTGTGGAGACATGGTACCCCTGAGAGGATTGAGTCAGACAATGGGACTCATTTCAAGAACAGCCTTATCAACACCTGGGCTAGGGAACATGGCATTGAATGGGTGTACCATATCCCCTACCATGCACCAGCTGCAGGAAAAGTAGAGAGGTACAACGGACTGTTAAAAACCACATTGAAAGCATTAGGTGGGGGATCTTTCAAAAACTGGGAGCAGCATCTGGCAAAAGCCACCTGGTTAGTTAACACCTGAGGCTCTACTAACTGAGTGGGCCCTGCCCAATCTGAGCCTTTGCACAGAGTAGATGGAGACAAAGTCCCAGTGGTACATGTCAGAGGTTTATTAGGGAAGACAGTTTGGATTAATCCTGCCTTGAATACAGACAAACCCATTTGTGGGGTTGTTTTTGCTCAGGGACCAGGTTGCACATGGTGGATAATGCAAAAAGATGGAAGAATACAATGTGTACCTCAGGGAGATCTGATTGTTGGATAAAACCTGTGTAAATATCACTGTTTGCTGAATGTTATTACCATTGTCTGTGTATAGCTGTATAATGGATGTATCATGTATGTACTTGTAGAGTTAGAATTTATATTAGTTTTAGTAGTAAGCAGACGATATGGGGATAAGGGGTGGAATGTCCTGGGTTGACCATATGATGCTTCTATCCCCAATTGTCTCATTCAGTTTATGTTGAATAACAAGTTTTGTACCTTTAAGAGTGTTCCAGAGAGTGAAGGGGAGGGAGAGAAGAAGCACACAGTTTGTTTTCAGACACTGTACTCCACTCCTCTGCATTCCTGCTCCTGACTGTGTTGTCTGCAGACAGACAGCGGGGCAGAGAGCTCTTCTTTTTCTTTTTAGTTAGTTTTTAGCTAGCTGAGGCAAAGTTCCCTGGATTGTTTTTTTCCTTTTTCTTTGGACCTCTTGAAACTGCTCTGGACTGAACACCCAGGAGAGCACCGGCAGCTGCACCTGTGGCCCACCAGGCCAGGCCTGGCCTGCGACAATTCCAGCACCGGAGGGACTGATCAGAGACTGAGTGAGCTGCTGCTTGAACCCGGGGTTTTCTCAGTTTGTCATCTCTTTTAGAGTGGCAAGGAGTCTCATTGTTTTGATATTGTTTTGGTTTTATTGTTTAATAAACAGGTTTTTTTCCACCTTTCTCCAAGGAGGTATTTTTTCCCTCCTGGACCAGTTGTGGGGAGGGGCCAATTAGATCTGCTTTTCCCACCAGAGCTCCTTCGGGGGATTCTTCCCCAAAGTTGCTCTGAACCTGGACAAGTGCCTTGTGCTGCTCCCTTGCCAGAGGCACCCCAGGCCAGGGGGGCACATCTGGGCTGCTGTGTCTGGCTCTGGGGCTCCGTGTTCTGTGCAATTACCAGGAGCTGCAGAGGCTCTGCAGGACTGACAGGATGGGCTTTGGGCCTGGCAGGAAAAGCTGAGGGACCTGGGCTGCTGGAGCTTCTGAAATGGAGGCCCAGGGCTCATCCTGCAACTGCTCCAAGGGTGGTTTCAGAGAATCCCAGAATCAGTAAGGCTGTACAAGACTTTGGAGATCATCAAATCCAACCTGTGCCCAGACACTATGTGCACAGATCATCAAATCACACCTGAGCCTCCTCTCCTCCAGGATAAACAACCCCAGCTCCCTCAGCTGCTCCTCACAGCACTTGTGTTCCAGACACCTCCCCAGCCTTGTTGCCCTTCTCTGGACATGCTGCAGCCCCTCCATGTCCTTCCTAATTTTGGTGGCCCAGAACTGCAAACAGCACTTGAGGTGCTGCCCAACCTGTGCCCAGCATTGGGGAAGAATCACTGCCCTGCTCTGCTGGCCACAATTCCCGATCCAGGCCAGGAGCCACTGGCCTTCTTGGCCACTTGGGCACACTGCTGGCTCATGTCCAGCCTGCTGTCCATCAGTTCCTGCAGGTCCCTTTCTGCCTGGCTGCTCTCCAGCCACTCTGTCCCCAGCCTGTAGTGCTGCAGGGGTTGTTGTGGCCAAAGTGCAGAACTCAGAACTTGGACTTGTTAAACCTCACCTTGCTGGATTTAGTCTCTGGATCCAGCCTGTCCAGCACCCTGTGCAGAGCCCTCCTACCCTCCAGCAGATCCACACTCACAGACATCTTGGTGTCACCATGGTTCCATGAGTCCTCAGAATGTCCCAATGGTCTCCATGATTCCCTGAGGCCTCTTGGTTCCACAAGGCCCTGCAGGTTCACAGTGGCCTCTGTGATTCCACCAGGACCCAGACTGTCACCATGGACTCCTTGCTTCCATTCAGCCCCACAGTGTCACAATGGCCCCTTCTCTGTGCTGCCATGTTGTACACAGTGTCATCATGGTCCTCTTAGTGCCACCAGGCCCTGCAGTGTCACAATCAGCAGAGAATCAACCAGGCTGCAAAAGACCTTGGAGAGCAGCAAGTCCAACCTGGGACCCAACACCACCTTGTCACCCAGACCATGGCACTCAGTGCCACATCCAGTTTTTCCTTAAACACTTGCAGGGATGGTGACTCACCCACCTCCCTGGGCAGTCCATTCCAATGCCCAATCACCCTTAGTGTTAAGAATATTTCCTAATGTCTAGCCTAAACTTCCCCTGGTGCAGCTTAAGGCTGTGTCCTCTTCTGCTGTGCCTGTTCCCTGGAAGAAGAGGCCAAGCTCCACCTGGCTGCACCCTCCTGTCACAGAGTTGTAGAGAGTGATGAGGTCTCCCCTGAGCCTCCTCTTCTCCAGGATAAACAACCCCAGCTCCGTCACCCGCTCCTCACAGGACTTGTGCTCCAGAACCCTCACCAGCCTTGTTGCCCTTCTCTGGACACGCTCCAGCCCCTCCATGTCCTTCCGAAATTGGGGGCCCAGAACTGGACACAGCACTCGAGGTGCTGTCCAACCCGTGCCGAGAACAGGGCAAGAATCACTGCCCTGCTCCTGCTGGCCACACCATTCCTGATCCATAGGAGTGCCAGGGGTTCGATGGGGGAAATGGTGGGGAGGGACAAGGGACAAAGTCTCATTGATTGTCAGCCATGAAGGGTCTTGATCTTCATATCTGCTGATATTGCATTGGATGGTGCTGGGGAATAAATATCAATTGGACATTGCTGGTATCCATCTGTAAACAGGAAAAGAAAACAAGAAAAAGTAGTTCACTTTGCATTGTTTTCAATACAATATATTCACGTTGAATTACCTTCTGAAGTCTGTCTAATTATCCACAGAAGAATTGAAAATTTAAAGTATTCCTAGGGGCTTGTCTTATTCAGGTGTTTAGAAAAAATATTTTTTGTTTTTCTCACTGAACTCCTGACCTGAAGTGGTCAAGAAAAAAGAGGCCTCTGGAGTACTACAATTGATCAGCAACCTCCAGGTGGCTGAGGATCCATCCCTATCAGAGCAGCAATCAACAGAAATGGGCACAGCTTTGTGACTGCCCCAGCTTTGGCATGGGCCCTGGGCCTGGAGCAGGAGCAGCTCTTGAGGGCCCCAAGGCCGGGGCTCTTGTGCTGCCCTGGGCAGATGGGATGGCAGCAGGGGCTGCAGAGCTCTCAGCACCTCAGGCAGAGGGGAGCAGGGCAGCCAGGGAGCCTCCTTTGGCCTTGGCCAAGCACCTTCCCCCATGGCTGGGGCTGAGTCCTGTGGCAGCTGCAGCTGCTGCTGTGCCCTTGCCAGGGGCTGAGGCCGTGGGGCAGTGCCCAGAGCAGCCTGGCCTGAGCAGAGCTGTGGGGCCAGAGCCGGCTGGGCTGGGCTGGGGAGAGGCCCTTGGTGCTGCCCAGAGCTCAGGGCAGCTAGCAGAGCGTGCAGGGAGCTGGGCTGGGCTCAGAGAGCCTGGCCCAGAAACCATCAGTGTCCATCTCAGCCTGGCTGAGCATGCAGGGGCAGAACTCAGGCCAGGCCTTGTGGGGCAGGGCCAGCGCCTGTGCAAGGCATTGCAAACAGGCAAGTGGCCCAGAGAGGAGGCTGCTCTGTGCCCTTGGTGGCATGGACAGAGCAGGGAGGGGGCCCAGGACATTTGTCAGCGCCAGCCTCTGTGCCCAGGCCTTGGCAGCCCTGGCTGCTGAGCCCAGCTTTGGCCTGGGCTGAGTTTGGCTGTGGCCCAGCTCCATCCTCCTGCGGGGCTCAGGGCCTGTTCCCGGCCATGGCCAGCCCTGGCTGCCTCTCTGCTGGCCCAGAGGCTGGCAGAGCCTGGGGCAGGGCTGTCTGTGCAGCCCCACAGGTGTCCCCGGGCTCTGCAGGAGCTGGCAGAGACTGCCCAGCAGGGAGGCCATGGGGCACAGAGCCCCAAGGCTGCTGTGGGCACCACGGCACAGGGGCCGTTCCCAGCTGCAATGCTCCTGGCCTGGGCTGGGCCTGCACAGGGGCTGGATCACCATGGCTGGGCCAGCACAGGGCCACAAAGGGGCCACACAGCCGCTGCCGGGGCTGACAGCAAGGCCAGGCACACACAAGCAATTGCTGAGCATGGCCTGTGCTGGCCAGGCCTGACTGTGCCAAAGGCAGAGCTCAGCTGCCCTTGGGGTCTGCAGCAACACTCCAGAGCCCCAAGAGCCTCCATGGCTGTGCTGGAGACCACAGCTGCAGGAGGGAAATGCAGGGCTGCTGTGGGATGGGGAGGGCATTGAATTCCAGCACACACCTCAGCTCTCTGATGATCCCAGCACCATGCTGGGCCCTGTTTCACACTGGAGCAGAGCACATGTTGATGGGACAGGAGCCCTGTGGGGCTGTCAGGGACCTGCAGCTTGCAAGGTGCTCTGCTCTCCCTCAGGTGCTCTCGGAGAGATCCAATCCCAGCTGGGCACCTCAGGGCAGAAGTGGCCCTGCCTGTTCATGGGCACACAGCTGATGTCTGTCTGGAAAGGGGCACAGTAATAACTGTTAGTTTCATAATATACAAGCAAATCTTTATTATCTGGGTCATTTGAGTACTTTTAAGAAGTGTCAATGTTTTCCCACCAGGAACAGAAATTTTCTGGATCTACTAGATCCTTCTGCTTATGGCAGGAGAAGAAATACTGACCTTCCCCTCTCCCTTCCACCAGCATTCAGTCTAATATTTCATTACTCTGATATTTCATGACCCTCTTCCTTCAGGTGTTTCCAGCTCTCCTTTTTAAATGGCCCTGTCTAAGGACATCTCTTCATTTGGAGCAGCTGGATCTATGTCCTTCCCATGGCTCCCAGATTTTCTCCTGCAGCTGTTCTCTGGTCATTCCAATGCATCTCCCTTGACTGGCTTCATGCTTTGAAATTCAGGAGGTTGCCCAATCTTTCAGAAGTTTTAGTAACTCCTTAGTCAGCATCTTAGTTGTAGTTTTATCTTCCTATGTCTTCCTATGTCTTTGTCTAAAATCCTTCCGGTATGGCAGTCTGTTGAGGATGGTGGACATGTCTGATGTTGCTGGGATGTCACAAGGAGCTCAGAGAAGTGTTTTGGTGTTTATTAAATTTTATCATTTCACTTTTTTTATGCTGCCCATGAACAGAAACCTTTCTGTGCCTCTGAGTCTCACTAGTTCCTGATCCCTCAAAGGATACAAACCTGATGAGTTGACAGACAGACACTGCTGGGCTGGGATAAAGGCTCTGGGGGGACTGGGGTTCCAGGCCAGGGCACTGCTGGGGTTCCAGGGCAGGGCAAGGCTGGACCTGCCTCTTCATCCTCCCTCACACATGAAATGTTTCAAGCCAAGAATCTCCTCCAGTCTGTCACAACAGGCAATGTTGGAGGTGAGATCCCACTTCTGGCCATGGGCACCTGGAGGACAAGGACAGTTCTTTTCCATAGGAAGGAAAGCAGAGACCCCCAGTGTTTGGAAGGCAGGTGAGAGCCTCACTAGGCCAAGGCCAGCCAGACTTGCCAGAAATGGCAGATTTTGTCTGGGAGCAGAGTTTGGATTTAAAGAATTTTTGAGGTGGAGCTCCAATATCACCCATGGGTTCCTGGAGAAGCAGGACAGTTCTTTCCCATAGGAAGGAATGTACGGAGCCTTCCCCAATGTTTTGGGGACAGATGGGAGGTGATCCTTTTGAAACTACTGCAAGACAGTCTTGTCCTGGAAATATTCCTATATGAACAATCCCTGGATATAAGGAAATTTGGAGGTGAAGTCCTAATTCTGGGCATGGGTGCCTGGAGGAGAAGGAGAGGGTTTTTCCATAGCAAGGAAAGAATGGAGCCCCTGTGTTTCAATAGCCGATGAGAAGAGACCCTCAACATGCCAAGGTCAGCTGGACAAGTCAGGCAGCTCACAGGAAGCCCAACCAGCCAGACCTGTTCCATGTTCCCTTGGTTTTATGGGGTCCTGCAGTATCACCATGGTCCCCCTGGTTCCATGGGGCCATGCAGTGTCCTAATGGTGCTTTGATTCCATGGAGTCCAGCACTGTCACAATGGACCCTTAGTTCAATGGAGTCCCACAATGTCACAATGGCCTCCAGGCTCCACAAGGCCCTGAACCGTCACAAAGTTCCCACTGATTGCATTAGACCTTGCAGTGTCACAATGGTCTCTGTGGTTCCCCAGGCCCCACAATGTCACATGACTCCTCTGTTCCATGAGCCCTGCAATGTCACAATGGACTTCTGGACCCTGGGGCTTTGCAGTGCCACAATGGTCTCCTTTGGTTTCTCAGTGTCAAAGTGGTGTGCAGATGACATCAGGCCCTGCAGTGTCACAACGGACCTTTGGTTCCATGCCGCCCTGCAGTGTCACAAAGGCCTCTTGGTTTCACCAGGCCCCACAGTGTCACAATGGTCCCACAGTGTCACAATGGTCCCACAGTGTCACAAGGCCCCACAGTGTCACAATGCTCCCTTGGTTCCATGGGCCCTGTGCTGCTGCATTCCCCCCTCCCCTTCTCAGGCCGCCCTGCCAGCTGAGAAATGCTCCTTGGGCCTCAGCCTTGGCCAACAGCCCCTGGGCTCAGCTCCTCTGCAGCTCATCACAAACACTGTCTGCTCCAGGCACTGCTGCTGCCCAACCAGCTCCTGGTTTCTGCAGGAGCAGCCCTGGGAACTGTTTTTGTTCCCTCCGTGGCACAACATCCCTGTTCTCACACTGCCAAAGAAAGCTGTTGATTTCAAGTGTGGCCAGGATGAACCATTGCTGGGACTGAAGCCCCTCTCTTGGGGCCCTGCACACAGCGCTCCAAAAGGAGCCCTTGGAGCTCTCCTGGGCCAGCGACTCCCTCTGAGTGGGGCCTCTCTGAGCAGGGAACTCTCCCGTTTGCTGCACTCGGGGATCCTGAACAATGACAGAGCCTGGGCCGATCCCCCCACTCCTCCAGGCTCAGCCCTTCACCCACTGGGGAGATGCCAAAGGATCCACAGTGAGCATTTCCTGCCCTCAGTGGAATTTCTCAGAGGTGCCTTGCACTGACTCTTGTGTCTGTGTGCACACAGGAGTGCCTGTGCTGGGGAAATGTGGCAGAAGTGCTGCTCTCTGAGGGGTATGAGTGCCTTGGATTGCTGCGTCAGTCAGATATCCAGATATCAGTAAGTAAGGTTAAGTCATGAAGTCTAAGCTAAGTTAAATGCTCCTAAGAGTTGTTCTTTTGCTAAGTTGCTTCGTTTAATTTAAGTTATTAGCTAAGTTAAAAATTGTTAAATGTTATTCCTCTGTTAAATTGCTAAGTCATAGGTTTTAAGATAGGTTAAATACTGTTAAGTGCTGTTTTTGGCTAAATTGTGACATTTAAGGTATCAGTTAAGGTTAAGGTATAAGTTAAGTCCTGTTAAGCTTGAGCTCTGTTGAGCTTTTAGGCCATTTACATTTTATCCTTGCTCTCACTGACCTGTTGTAACACACACACACACACACACACACACACACACACACACACGGAGAGTTCTCGGTTCATTTCTGGTTTGATTGCCTGGATTTGCCTGGATTTGGTTTGGTTTTGTTGTTGCTTTGTTTTCTTGGTGTGCCTCCAGTGTTCAGTCAGGAGCAGAGTGATGCTTGCCAAGGAACTTTGTGCTGCTGTCCCTTAATATTAAATCTGGTTTTTACTGATCCCTTGCCAGGGATTTTTTCAGTGCTCTCAAGGCTTCATTTGTACCAGGGTGAAGGAGCCCTGGCCCAGGCTCTGGCCCTGGGGGACACGGGGACGCTGCCGGGGGGTCCCTGTCCCCCTGTGCCACCCCCAGGGCCCCAGCCCCCCGTCCCCGTGTCAGGCTCTGGAGGCGATCTCGTGGAACATCCTCTGGGGGAGGCTGCGGGGCCGGGGGCGGGGGGACCCAGGGGGGACAGGGGACCCCGCTGTGCACAAGCAGGGTTGGACTGCTCTGGGGGGAGCTGTGAGGGGGGCCGGGGCAGAGTGACCTTCCCAGTGACCTCACACAGCTCCCGTGATGTCACACAGCATCCTGTGATGTCACACAGCCTCTGTGATGTCACACAGCATCCTGTGATGTCACAGAGCCCCTGTGATATCACACCCCCTGTAATGTCACACAGCCTCTGGTGATGTCAAACAGACCTTGTGATGTCACACAACCAACTCTATGATGTCACACAGCTCTTGTGATGTCATCCAGCCACCTGTTATGTCACAGAGCCAATTCTATGAAGTCACCCTGTGATGTCATACAGTAGTGCTGTGATGTCACAGAAGACAGTAATGTCACAAAGTCACCCTGTGACATCACAATTGTGTTCTGTGATGTCACACCCTGCTCTATGATGTTTCACAGCCACCCAGTGATGTCACAACCCATTCACTGATGCCACAGAGCCACCCTCTATGATGGCAGAGTCTGCTATATGGCCTCACATCTTGCTGTGTGATGTCACAGCTAGTTCTGTGATGTCACAAAACTCTCAAGAACTCAGTTCCATTGAAACACTGAAGTTTCTTGTACTTTGAAGAGATCCCTGTCAGGGACACAACTGAAAAAGTCTCCTCAGGTTCCAGTCAGAGCAGAACACTGGAGGCAGTGATGACAGGTGGGGACAAACAAGGCAAAGGTGTCTGTGGTGCTGAGCACACCTGGATGTGGTTCAGGAATGCCAAGGGCGAAGGCCTGAGCCCCAGCCCCTGGCCAGACAGATCCTGTCCCTCCCTCCTTGCTCAGGGCTCTTCCCGGGATGGGCACTGGCATGTGGGGATGGGCAATGCCAAGGGCAGGAGCGTGGGGCGGCCCCTGCCAGGCTGCTGAGCAGGGACAAGGAGGCAATGAGGCCCCAGGCCTGCAAGGGTCACTTGTCCCCTCGTGGCCTCAGGCCCAGGCCCAGCAGCCATGGCCAAAGTGCTGCCCAAGTTGGCTCTGTCAGGGCTGTCTTGCAGCTGCTGCCCATCCCTGTGCCCTGTGCCCTGTGCAGCCCAGGCTGTCCCACGGTGTCCCTGCCCTGCGCCTCTCTCCCTGCAGGCTGTCGGCATCCCCCGGCTGCCCCACCTGGCTGGGCCCTTCCTTTGCTGACAGCTCTGCCTCCTGCCTGCCTCTGCCTGCCCACACAAAGCCTTGGGCTGATGCCAAAAGGGTTAATTCAATTTTTACCATGCCTGTGAACTTTTAGCACAGGAACAAGGCATGCAGGGGCTGCTTCCCCAGCAAGGATGGTTGGAAGAAAAGACATCTGGCTCAAGAATGCAGTGATAGAAAAAAGAAGGACTGAATCTGGGAATTTGGGGTGAGTTTTATGGTAATGCATAAATTGTAATACACGTTTTGTGGCGCTGGTAGAATTACATGTCCACATAAGTTTAGGAGTTATCCCTCACTAGACCTCAGGCCTGAATAAATGATCCCCTCCTAAATAGCAAAGTAGTGTTAAGGAGCCTTATTCTGATATTTCGGAGACTTGGTGACAGCGAGGCCTCACAGAACCAAGGAGTCAGCGGTGATGCTGAGCAAACTCATGGTACAAGGGTCCATTGTGACACAGTGGAACTCCATGGAACCAAAATCCATTTTATCACATTGGGGCCACATTGAACCAATGATCATTGTGATACTACAGGTCCAAGGAGACCATTGTGACTTTGAGAAACCTCTTGGTGACCATTCTGACCCAGCAAGGCCTTGTGGAACAAAGAGTCTGTTGTTAAACTGTGTCCTCATGGAACCAGGAGCCATTGTGGCACAGCATGGCCACGTGGAGCCAAGGGGCCACTGTGACACTGTGGATCCAAGGAGACCATTGGGACTGAGGAACCTCATGGAACCAAGAGTCCATTGTTCCACTGTGGGGCCCTGTGGAGCCAAGGGGACCACAGTGACTTTGTGGGGCCTCATGGAACAATGGAGACTGTTCTGACACTTTGGGACCCACTGGAACCAAGGGACCATTAGAGCATGGCAGGGCCTGGTGGAATCAAGGGGACTGCAGTGAACACTGTGGGTGTCCATGGGATGAAGGGTCAATTCTCACACTGTGGAACCAAGGATACCATTGTGACACTCTGGGGCATCATGGAACCAAACGTCCATTGTGACCCAGCAGGGCCTCATGAAACCATGGAGGCCATTTTTACACTTGGAGGCCTTGTGGAACCAAAGGGCCATTGTGGCACTTCAGGGCCTTGTGGAGCCATGGGGACCACAGTGACACTGTGGAGCTCCATGAAACCAATGGTCTGTTGTGACACTGCAAGGCCTTATGGGATCATGGAGACCATTGTGACACTGCAAGGCCTCATGGAAGCAAGGAACCACTGTAACACTATGGAGTCCTGGCAGGCCAAGGGGCAGTTGTCACACAGTTGGCACCATGGAACCAAGGAGGCCATTGTGACACTCCAGGGCCCCACGGAACTAAGGATCCATGGAACAGTGCAGGACCCCATGGAACCAAAGGTCCATTGGGACATTGCGGAGCCTCATGGAATCCTGGAGGCCATGATGACACTTGGAGGCCTCGTTGAATCAAGGGACTCTGCAGGGCCTCATGGAACCAAGGAGACCCTTCTGACACTGTGAGTCCCCTTGGAACCAAGGGTCCATTGTGACACTGCAGCACCAAGGAGACCCCTGTGACACTGCCAGGCCTCATGGAAGCAAGGGACCATTGTGACACACTGGAGTCCCATGGAAACAAAAGGCCAGTGTGACACATCTGGGCCTCATGGAACCAAGGATCCAGTATGACACCACCACTGTGACACTGCAGAGCCCCATGGAATCAAGGGAACAGGGAACAGGTCTGGTTGGCTTGGCCTGACTGGTCCAATTGCCCTTGGCATGTCGAGGGTCTCTTCTCATGTACCCCTGAAACCCTGGGGTTCTGGGCTTTCCTTCAAATGGAAAAGAACTGCCTTTCTCATTCAAGCATCCATGGCCAAAATGGGATTCCCCCTCCAAAATTCCCAATATCCAGGGATTGCTGCCAGACAAAAGCTGCCATTACAGACAGGTCTGGCTGCCCTTGTCTTCCTGAGAGCTGGCTCTCACCTGCCTTCAAACACTGGGGCTCAGTGCTTTCCTTCCTATGGAAAAGAACTGTCTCTCCTGCCCAGCTGGCCATATCTGAATTTGGTATTTTTCCTCCAAAATTCCTATGTTCAAGGGGTTTTTCCTCCCAGACAAAAGCTCCCAGGACAGACAGCTCTGGCTGACCTTGGACTCTGGTGGTTGCCTCTATTGTGCCCTGAAACCCTGGGGCTGCACCCCTTCCTTCCTATGGAATGTAACCATCTTTCTTCTCCAGGTGCTCATGGCTGAAATTGGGACTCCACCTCCAAAAGTCCTATATCCAAAGATTTCTCCTGCAGAAAAGCTGCCATTACAGACAGGTCTGGCTGGCCTTGGCCTCCTGAGGGCCAGCTCTCACCTGCCTTCCAAACACTGGGGCTCAGTGCTTTCCTTTCTGTGGAGAAGAATTAGCCTTCTCCAGGCCGAAATTGGCTGAAAATGAGATTCAACATTCAAAATTTCCAATATCCAAGAGTTGCTCCCAGACAAACCTGCCAATACAGAGAGACAGGCCTGGCCTTGGCCTCTGGTGACTGCAGGTCATCAGTCCCTGAAACACTGGGGCTCCGTGGTTTCCTTCCTATGGAGACCATTGTGACACTGTGGGGTTCCATGGAGCCAAAGGGCCGTTGTGATCCTGCAGGGCACCGTGGATCCATGGAGACCATTGTGGCATAGCAAGGCCCCAGGGAATCATGGAGACCATTGTGATACTGTGGGGCCCCAGGGAACCAAAGGGCCACTGTGACCCTGCAGGGCCTCATGGAAGCACGGGGCCATTGTGACACTGCAGAAGCAAGGAGAGCATTGTGACACTGCAGGGCCTCATGGAACCCAGGGAACATGGAACAGATCTGGCTGGCTTGGCCTCTCAGGGGCCACCTGACAGGTCCAGCTGATCTTGGAATACTGAGGGCTGCTTCTCATCAGCCCCTGGAGAACTGGGGCTTGGTGCTTTCCTTCCTATGGAAAAGAACCATCCCTCTTTCCAGGTGCCCACAGCCAAAACTGATACTCCCCCTGAAAAATTCCCTATCTGCAAGGGTTCTCCCAGGCAAAAGCTGCCAGGACAGAGAGCTCTGGCTGGCCTTGGCCTCTGCTGGTCACCTCTCATCTCAAGGAAGCCCTGAGGAAAGTATTTGAACAAGTTTGACTGCTGGGACGTCAATGAATCTCTCCTCCTCTGAAAAACTCAGATGCTGTTCTAATAATATATGCCTTTTTTTCTCATGGTGTATCATGCATGACTGCTGCCTTCTCAAGGCTTGGCGACCTGGTTCTCACTCCGGCACGGTGGCCCTAACCCCAGGGTCACTCGGTCCACATGCTCCTGACACCAACGTGGTGGACAGCAAATGGCGTTTATTGATGGGTCACCGGGGTTTTTATGGCTTGGGCAGTCAGTGTCATTTCCTTCTGCTCACGTCCGGCTGGGTGCGGCCAGGCACGGAGCAAAGGTCTGACTGCAGGGGGGGGGATGTCCTGACTGACCGTACAGCCCCATTCCTGCTGTACACAGCCCTGACTGACCATACAGCCCCATTCCTGCCGCACACACACAGCCCTGACTGACCGTACAGCCCCATTCCTGCTGTACACAGCCCTGACTGACCGTACAGCCCCATTCCTGCCGCACACACAGCCCTGACTGACCGTACAGCCCCATTCCTGCTGTACACAGCCCTGACTGACCGTACAGCCCCATTCCTGCCGCACACACAGCCCTGACTGACCGTACAGCCCCATTCCTGCTGTACACACACAGCCCTGACTGACCGTACAGCCCCATTCCTGCCGCGTACACAGCCCTGACTGACCGTACAGCCCCATTCCTGCTGTACACAGCCCTGACTGACCGTACAGCCCCATTCCTGTAACACACACACAGCCCTGACTGACCGTACAGCCCCATTCCTGCCGCACACACAGCCCTGACTGACTGTACAGCCCCATTCCTGCTGTACACAGCCCTGACTGACCGTACAGCCCCATTCCTGCCGCACACACACAGCCCTGACTGACCGTACAGCTCCATTCCTGCTGCACACACAGCCCTGACTGACCGTACAGCCCCATTCCTGCCGCACACACACAGCCCTGACTGACCGTACAGCCCCATTCCTGCTGCACACACAGCCCTGACTCTCCACAGAATTTTTGGGGATTTTGGGGTTTGAAATGGGAATTTTGGGGAATGTTGGAAGGAATTGGGGGATTTTTGGAAGAAATTCTGGGGGGATTTTGGGGGCATTTGGGGCATTTTGGGAAAATTGGGGGAATTTTTAGGACATTTGGGGGCTCCAGGTGGCGCCGGGCGGCACTGGGGGACAGCTCTAGGAAATTGGGGAAACTAGGGAAAATTTGTGGAAAATTTGTGGAATTTCTGGCATTTTTGGGAATTTTGTTTGAGATTTTGGAAGGTTTTGGGGCACTTTCGGGGTTTGGGTGATTTTTAGGGGGAGTTTTGGGGTTTGAAATGGGAGTTTTGGGGGAAATTTTGGGGAGTTTTATGAAAATTTTGTGGCTTGAAATGGGATATTTGGGGGGAAAATTTGGGATGTTTTGGGATTTTTTTTGGATTTTGGAAGACATTTTTTAGGGATTTTGGGATTTTCTGGGAATTTTGAGGAATTTTGAGGAGATTTGGGGGCTCCAGGTGGTGCTGAGCAGCTCCAGGGCAGAGCTCTGGGAAATTCAAAGTTTTTTTAGGAAATTTGCGGAAATTTGGGGATTTTTTGGGATTTGGGGAAGTTTTAGGGGAGGTTTTGGGATTTTAAGGGGGTTTTATGGTGTTGAAATGGGAACTTTTGGGGTTTAAGTTGCAATTCTTAAAGGACTTTGGGGAAGTTTTGTGGGGTTTTCTTGACATTTTGGAAGGAATTTTGGTGCAGTTTGGGGGATTTTGGGGCCTCCAAACGGCCCCAGCTCAGGGAACAAGGGGATTTTTGAGGAAATTTTGGGATTTCTTGGGGAAATTTGGGGATTTTTTTAAATATTGGAAGGAATTTCAGGGAGATTTGTGGAAAGTTTGAAGAGTTTTGGGGAAATTATGGGAAATTTTAGGAACTTTTGGGGCATTTTTGGGGTTGCAATGGGAATTTTTGGGAATTTTGTGGGACTTGGGGGGGATTTGGGGAAATGCTGAGGGGGTTTGGGTGTTTTGAGGGGAATTTTTGGGAATTTTGGGGGAATGGGGGGTTGGGAGTTGAAATGGGAATTTTTTGGGGTTGAAATGGAAATTTTTGGGAGAATTTGGGGGATTTTTTGGGTACATTGGGGAAATTTGGGGAGATTTGAAAAATTTTGGGGGAGTTTGGGAGGATTCTGGGAATTTTTAGGGGGATTTTGGGATTGAAATGGGAATTTTGGGGATGTTTTGGGAATGCTGGAAGGGATTTAGGGGATTTTTAGAAGAAATTTGGGGGGAGTTCGGGTGATTTTTGGGAATTTTGCAGGATTTTTGGGAATGAGGAAAGGAATTTGGGGGAGTTTTGGGGGAAGTTTGGGGAATTTGGGGTCCAGCTCTGGGAATTTTGGGGATTTATGGGGATTGAAATGGGAATTTGGGGGAATTTTTGGGACTTTTTGGGAATTTTGGGGTTTCTGGGAGATTTTTGGGGGTTGAAATGGGAAAATTTTGGGGATTTTGTTTGATGTTTTGGGAATGGTGGAAGAGATTTTAGGGAATTTGGGGGGGATATCTGGGGGTCCTGGAGGGGATTTGGGGGAATTTTGGGGTTAAAATGGGAATTTTGAGGGACTGAAATGGGAAATTGGGCATTTTTGGGGGAATCTTAGGAAAATTGGTGGAAATTTGGGATTTTTTGGGGAATTTTTAGGAATATTGGAAGGCGTTTGGGGGGAGTTTTGGGGGATTTTGTGGAGTCTTGGGGCTTTGGGATGTCCAGCTCTGGGAATATTGGAGACTTTTGGAATTTTGGGGGAATTTTGGGGAATTTGGGGGTCCTGGAATGGATTTGGGGCAGTTTTGGGGAAATCTGGGGAATAACTGGGAATTTTGGGGAGAATTTTTGGGAATTTGGGAAGAATTTGGGGGTCCAGTTCTGGGAAATTCAGAAATTTTGAGGATTTTTGAGAATTATTCTTAAACTTGGGGGATTCTGGAGGGCATTTGGGAAATTTTTAGAGAATTTTTGGGAGAATTTTGGGGATTTTTTGGAATATGAGGGGAATTTGGGTGAAAAATTCATGGAAATTTGGGATTTTTGAGGGATTCTTTTAAATTTGGGGGATCCTGGAGGGGATTTGGGGGTTTAAAGAAGAAATTTTAGGGTTTAAAATGAAGGTTGAGGGATTGAAATGGGAATTTTGAGAGGATATGGGGAATTTTTGGGGCAATTTTGGGGTCTTAAAAGGATTTTTGGGGTTTAAATGGAATTTTTGGGGTTTCGTTGGGGTTTTGGGGGATTCAAATAAGAATTTTGAGGGTATTTTGGGTTTTAATTGTGATTTTGGGGGAATTTTAAGGAATTTTGGTGTTCAGCACTGGAAAAAATTCGGAATTTTGGGGAATTTTTGGGCATTTTTGGGTCCAGCTCTGGGAATTTGGTGAATTTTCAGGGTCCTGTGAGGAGTTTTTAAGAAATTTGGGAGAAAATTTTGAGAATTGTGGGGCATTTGGGCTTCTGGAGGAATCTGGGAGGAATTTGGGGAATTCTGGGAATATTTTGGAAATTTTGGGGAGGATTTGTGTTGTTTTGGGATATATTCGGGAAATCTTTTGGCATTTCGGCGCTTTCTGAGGGGATTTGAGGGGTTTTGGGGGGTCCCGAGGGGGATTTTTGTGGAATTTTGGGGGTTTTTGGGCAGTTTTTGGGGTTTTTGGGGCTCCCGGCCGAGCTCACCTGGTTTCTCCACCATCACCTTGGCGGCCATCACGGCTCCGGATGCGTCCCTGGGGCCTGGCAGGGGTGAGAGGCTCGTGAGGGATCCCAAAAATCCCCCAAAATGCCCCAAAATCGCCTCAAATCCCCCCAAAATCCGCGCCCCCCTCTCACCGCCGCCCTCAGGAGCTGCCGCTTCCCGCCTTCCGCCGGCGCCACCTCCCACTGGTCGACCTGCCTGTCAATCATAGCTTGTAACCAATCAGCGGCCTTGAAGGCGGTATCTAAAGGCTGCGCCATTTTGGCTTTTTTCGACTACAATTCCCGTCATGCCCTGCGGCGGCAAAGTGAGCTATTAAACGCTGGACTCCAGGACCCAGCATGCCTCGCGGCCTCTTAGAGCGCCATTGAAACGGGGCCAACAACTCCCGTCATGCCCTGCGGCACTACACGTAAGTATTGATGGCTGGCTTACAATTCCCTTCATGCTCCGCGGCCCCATAGAATCTAAAGGAAGCCCGGCCTACACCTCCCGTCATGCCACGGAGCCACACAGAGTGCCCGGTACACGCCCCCAAATTTCCCTCCAAACCCAAAGTTGCTCCTCAGTTGCCCCCCCGGACCCCCAAGTGCCTCCCAGGATTCCTAAGTGATCTCTCAGCCCCCACTCAGGACCTCCGAGTGCCCTCACGGACTCCCAGGTGCCTCCCTAAACCTCCCCCCGCCCCACAGACCCTCAGTCTGCGCCTACAATTCCTATGCTGCCCAGAGCCTACAACTCCCATCATCCCCCGCGCCCCACAGAAGCCAGGTAAAGCCAGGATCCAGCTCACCAGGTGACCCTGAGTGCCCTCAGACCCAAAGTTCCCCTCGGGTGCCTTTTAAGTGTCCCTTAAATGGCTCCTCTGACCCATAAGTGGCCCTTAGGACCCCGAAGTGCCCCCAGACCCCCAAGTTTCCCCATCGACCAACTTCCTGGTTTACAGCTCCCATCATGCCCCGCGACGCCCATTGAGTTCCATTACAAACACGCATACAACTCCCATCAGCCCCCGCGCCCTATAGAGAATCATTATAACCCATAGAGTCCCATAGAGAATCATTATAACCCATAGAGCCCCATTACAGGTGTGCATACAACTCCCATCAGGCCCCACGCCCCATAGAGAATCATTATATCCCATAGAGCCCCATTACAAACACGCATACAACTCCCATCATCCCCGCGCCCCATAGAGAATCATTACAGCCACGCCTACAACCCCCATCCTGCCTCGCGCACCACAGCGCCCCTGTTACTCGTTTACAACTCCCGTAATGCCCCGCGCCTCCCATAGCCCATCACTGCATGCCCCGCCCCTCCCGCACTACAACTCCCGTGCTGGCCCGCGGCGCTTTTCCCGCGGTTTTTCGCTCTCCTCAGCGCCCCCTGGCCATGATGGCGGAGGCGCTGGAGCGGTGGCTCCGGGAGGAGATGGAGCTGCCGCCCTCCGCCATCCCCTCCCCGGCCGCGCTCCGCAGGTCGGGACCAGCCGGGGACCCCCATGGGGACCCCCCTGAGGCGGGGAGGGGCCGGGGGGTTTCGGGGTGCCGGGGGTGGAAACCCCCCGAGGGCTCCGTGAGGGGAGAGCGGGAATGTGGGGGGGGGGCTGAGGAGGTTTGGGGTCCCTTTGGAGGGTCCTGAGAGGTTTTGGGGAGTCCTGGGGGGATTTTGGGCTCCCTCTGGAGAGTACTGGGAGGTTTTGGGGTCCCTTTGGAGAGTACTGGGGAGGTTTTGGGGTTCCTTTAGAAGATCCTGGAAGGGTTTGGGGGTCCCCTTGGAGGATCCTGGAGGAATTTTGGGGGTCCTGAAGGGATTTTGTGGTCCCTATGAAACATCCTGGGGCGTTTTGGGGTCCCCTTGGAGGGTGCTGAGGGGGTTTTAGGGGTCCTGAGTGAATTTTGCTTCCTCTTGGAGGGTCCTGAGGGGGTTTAGGGGTGCTGGGGGGATTTTGGGTGGTCCTGTGTGAGATTTGGGGTCCTTTTGAGGGGTCCTTGGGGGATTTTGGGGTCCCTTTAGAGGGCCCTGGGTGGGTTTGGGGGTCCTGAGGTGGTTTTGCGGTCTCTTTGGAGGGTCCTGAGAGGTTTTGGGGAGTCCTGGGGGGATTTTGGGCTCCCTCTGGAGAGTTCTGGGGGGTTTTGGGGTCCCTTTGGAGGGTCCTGGGGATGCTTTTGGGGTCCTTTAGGAGGTCCTGGAGAATTTGGGGTCCCCTTGAAGGGTCCCTTGGGAGGTTTTGGGGGGTCCTGTGGGGATTTTGGGGTCCCTTTGGGGGGTCCTGAGGGGTCCTTTTGGGGTCCCTTTTAGGGCATCCTGAGTGGATTTGGGTGTTCCTGGGGGTGATTTTCGGGTTCCTGGGTGAATTTTATGGTCACCCCCAAATGTTGGGGTGCCCCAATTCCCTCCCCTGCAGGCTCTGCTCCGGCCCCGCAGCCCCCATTTGGGATTACGTCACCCGCCACGTCCGGAACCAGCGGTGAGGGGGGACCCCAACATTGGGGAGAGTGAAAAACCCCAAAAATTGAAAGGGGACCCCAAAATTTAAGGGGAAGGAGGGGGAGATGCTTTCCGGGCCTACAGCTCCCATCATCCCCCGCGCCCCACTGAGTTCCATTATAGCCAAGCCTACAACTCCCATCATGCTCCACGCCCCATTCAGTGTCATTATGGCCGGCATACAGCTCCCATCACGCCCTGCACCGCCCATAGAGCATCATTGCAGGCCCCACCCCCCTGAACTACAGCTCCCATCATGCCCCGCGCCACTTTTCCCGCTCTTTTTCCCGGTTCTCCCCTCACAGAATTTTTGGGGTGTCCCCACAGGAACGTGAAGAAGATCCGAGGAAATCTGCGCTTGTATCCGAAATTTTGGGGGATCCTCAAAAATTTGGGGGTTCCTGGGATAGAAAATTCTGGAAACCCCAAAATCTGGGGTGGGGGTTCCCAAATTTGGGGGTTCAACCTTCAGTTGAAGGGGAGATTTTTGGGGGATCCCCAAATTGTTCCTTAACTCGGGGCTCAGGTACGGGCACCTGCAGGAGCTGGAGGTGAGGGTGACCCAAAACCTGAGGGGGAATTGGGGTCAGATTTGGGGTGGGGAACCCAAAATTTGGTGAGGTTCCCTCAGATTTGGGGACATTTTGGGGAAATTTTGGGATTTTTGGGGAATTTTCAGGAATTTTAAGGGATTTTTTTGGATTTTGGGGGATCTTTTTTGATTTTTGGAGGGGATTTGAGGGAATTTTGGGGGGTCCAGGGGAGTTTTGGAGCTTGAAATGGGATTTTTTTTGTGGGCAAAATGCAAAATTTTTGGAGAATGTTTTTGGGTTTGGTGGGAATTTTGGGAGGGATTTGGGGGGTTTGGGGCATTTAAAAGTGATTTTTCGGGGGATTTTTTGGGGAATTTTGAGGATTTTTTGCGGGACTTTTGGGATTTTTCAGGGGTTTTGGGGAATTTTGGAAATGACTTTGGGGAGTTTTTGGGATTTTTTGACAATCTCAGGGATATCTGGGTGAATTTTGGGGGGAATTCAGGCGGATTTGGGGTCCATTTTGAGCCTCATTTTTGTGGGATTTTGAGGGGTATTGGGAATTTTTGGGGAGAATTTTGGGTGATTTTTGGGGAGAATTTTGGGGGTTTTTTTGGGATTTTTAGGGGAATTTTGTGGATGTTTTCAGGAATTTTTTGGGGAATTTTTTTAGAATTTTTGGGGATTTTTGGATATTTGGGAATTTTCAGGTTTTTGGGAATTTTGAAAAAGATTTTGGGATTCTTTGACAATCTCAGGGCTACTTGAGGGGATTTTGGGGTGAATTTGGGAGGATTTAGGGTCAATTTTGAGCCTCATTTTTGTGGCATTTTGGGGTTTTTGGGAGTTTTTGGGGGAATTTTGTGGATTTTTTGGGGGGAATTTTGGTGGAAATTTTGGGGGGAATTTGAAGGATTTTTTGGGGGGGCAATTTTGGGGATTTTTTGGAGGATTTGGAGCCATTTTAACCCTCATTTGTGTGGAATTTGGGGGTTCTTTTGTGGGGTTTTCCCGTTAGTTTGGAAGTTTTGGGTATCATGAGGACGCGGGGCACAATCTCAGGGATTTTGGGGTGAATTTTGGGCAGATTTGGGTCCATTTTGAGCCTCATTTTTATTAAATTTTGGGGATTTTTGGGGGGCAATTTTTGGGAGATTTTTTCAGGGAGATTTGGGGGGGAATTTGGGGAATTTTGGGGATTTTTGGGGGAATTTTTGGGATTATTTTGGAGGGGAATTTTGGGTGAATTTGGACGGATTTGGGGGTCGATTTTGAGCCTCATTTTGGTTTTTTTGGTGGGATTTCCCCAAACTTTGGGAGTTTTGGGTATCATGAGAACCCTGGGCCCAATCTCAGGGATATTGGGGTGAATTTTGGGTGCATTTTGGGCTGAATTCGGGTGGATTTGGGTCCATTTTGAGCTTCATTTTTATAAAATCTTGGGGGTTTTGGGGGAATTTTGGGATTTTTTTTGAGCCTTGTTTTTATAAAATTTGTGGGGATTTTTGGGGGGAGTTTTGGGGGGAATTTTGGAGAGTTTTTGGTGATTTTTTTTCGGGGAATTTTGGGGTCAATTTTGTGCCTCATTTTTGCGGGATTTTGGGGTATTTTTTGTGGGATTTTTCTCGGTTTTTTTGTGAGCTTTGAGTGTTGTGAGAACCTAGGGCACAATCTCAGGGATGTTGGGGTGAATTTGGGCGGATTTGGGTCAATTTTGAGCCTCATTTTTGGGGGTTTTCTCTTTTTTTGGGGGAGTTTTGGGTATCGTGAGGACGCTGGGCACAATCTCAGGGATATTGTGGTGAATTTTGAGGTGAATTTGGTCAGATTTGGGCCAATTTTAATCCTCATTTTTGTGGAATTTTGGGTTTTTTGTGGGATTTTGTCAATATTTTGAGAGTTTTGGGTATCGTGAGAACCCTGGGCACACTCCCAGGTACATTTGGGTGAATTTTGGCTGAATTCTGCCTGAATTGTGGCGCTTTTGGGCCCGTTTTGGCGCAGGCCGCTCCGGCTCGGCCGGGCCAGCAGGGGGCGCTGTGCGCGGCCGTGGAGCGGCTCCAGAAGGAGGTGCGGGACCTGGGGGACGCCATTGCGGACGCACAGGAAACAGCGCAGCGCCTCGGTGAGTCCGGCCGGAAACACAGCCCCCGCACAAAGGTTCCTACCCTCCAAACCTCCATTTCGGGGGCTCCCCACCCCCAAATTTTGGGGTCCGCGCCATTTCTGGGGTCTCATGATGCCCCTAAGTCCCAATTTTGGGGTCCTTACCAGAAATTTGGGATTCCTTGCCCACTCAAAACCCCAATTTTGCGGTCCCTGACCCTCCCCTAACCCCAAGTTTGGGGTCCCTGATGCTCCCAAACCCCAAATTTGGGGTCCCTGAACACCCCAGCCCCAAATTTGGGGTCCCTTTCCCCAATTTTAGGGTCCCAGCACCCCCAAAACCCCAACTTTGTGGTCCCATGTCCTCCTGGACCCCAATTTTGGGGTCCTTGAGCCACTAAAGCCCCAGTTTGGCATCTTCACCCTAAATTTTGGGGTCCCCTTTCCCAATTTTGGAGTCCCTGGACCCCCTCCCCCCCCCAACCCCAATTTTTGGCTCCTTACTGTATTTTGGGGTCTCTACCCCCAAATTTTGGGGTCCCCCTGATTTGCAGTGTCCCAGAACTCCCATAATCCCGATTTTGGGGTTCCTGACCCCCCCCAAACCCCAGTTTTCGAGACCCATCCCCAATTTTGGAGTCTCAGAAACCCCCAAACCCCAATTTTTCTCCAAGCCCTAAATTTACGGTCCCGTTCCCCCTTTTTGAGCTCCCAGGACCACCAAAACCCCAAATTTGGGGTCCCTGAACCCCCAAACCACAAATTTTGGGGTCCTTTCCCCATTTTTAGGGTCTCTGATCGAGGCCAAACCCCAATTCTGGGATCCCTGATGAACTCAAACCCCAACTTTGGGGTTCCATGTCCTCCTAGACCCCAATTTTGGGGTCCCCTTCCTCAATTTTGGGGTCCCTGATCCCCCTAAATCCCAATTTTTGGGTCCCCTTCCCCAATTTTAGGGTCTCAGACCGCCCCCGGACTCCAATTTTGGGGTCCCTACCCCTAAATTTTGGGACCCCTTCCCCATTTTTAGGGTCCCAGACGCCCCCTAAACCCCAAATTTGGGGTCCCTGAACCCCCCAAACCTCAATTTTGCGGTCCCCATCCCCATTTTTAGGATCCCTGAGCCCCTCTAAACCCCAATTTTGAGATTTTCACCCCGAAATTTTGAGTTCCTCCCCCAATTTTGGGGTCCCGTGACCCCCCCAAATCCCAAATTTGGGATCCCTGAACCCCCCAAACCCCAATTTTGGGGTCCCTTCCCCCATATTTTGGGTCCCAGGATCCCCCTAAACCCCAAATTTGGGATCCTCACCGCAATTTCGGGGTCCCTTCCCTCAGTTTCGGGCTCCCTGGTTCTCACCCCAAACCTTTGGGGTCCCCGTTTCCCCCCCCAGACGCCTTGCTGGAGGAGGCGCAGAGCCGGCGGTGGGCGGAGCTTCAGCGAAGGGCGGAGCTTCGGCTGCTGGGGGCGGAGCTTCAGCGAGGGGCGGAGCTTCAGCGAGAGGCGGAGCTTCAGCGAGGGGCGGAGCCGGGCCCGGCTGGGCTGCGGGACGGCCACGAGGGGGCGCTGAGGGCAATCCATAAAAGGTAAAAGGGGCGGGGCCTGAAGGGGCAGGGTGGAAGGGGCGGGGCCTTGCAGTGTTTCCTTATATGGGCAGTGGGGGAATTTGGGGGATTTTTAGATTTTTTGGTCCCTGACTGAATTTTGGGTCCCTTCAGGGGATTTTGGGTGATTTTTGAGGGGATTTTGGAGGATTCTCTGGGACTTGGGAGGATTTTGAAGGGTTTTCAAGAGATTTTTTGTGTCTCTCGGGGATTGTGAGGAGATTTTGGGGCATTTTGAGGAGAATTAGGGGTCCCTAAAGCATTTTTTGAGGATTTTGGGTTCCTGAGGCAATTTTGAGACAATTTGAAGGATTTTGAGGGGATTTTGGATTCCTACTGGGATTTTGGGAAAATTTGAAGGGTTTTGATGAGGTTTTGGGGTCCGTGAGGGGATTTTTGAAGAATTTTGTGGTTCCTGAGGGGATTTTGGGGTCCCTGGTGGGAATTTTCAGATTTTGGAGGACTATGAGGAAATTTTTATCAGATTTTTGGGTCTCTGAGAGGATTTTGGGGGGATTGTGAGGCAATTTTTGCTTTCTGGGGGGATTTTTGGGGTTCCTGAGTGGATTTTGGGGTTTCTGAGGGGATTTTTTTGGAATTTGGGGAGATTTTGGGGTCCCTGAGGGATTTTGGGGGGACTTGAGGGATTTTTGGGGAGATTTTGTGTTCCTAAGGGGATCTGGGGAGATTGTGAAGAAATTTTGAGGGGTTTTGGTTGATTTTGAGAAGACTTTGGGTTTTTTGATGGGATTTTTGGAGTTCCTGAGTGGATTATGGGTAAATTTGGGGGATTTTGGGGCATTTTGAGGAGATTTTGGGTATTTTGAAAGACTTTTGGGTCCCCTCAGGCTGGGCCTATCCCGGGAGGAGTTGTCGGCCATCTTGGCCGCAGGGGCGGAGCCGGAAGTGCTGGTGAGTGGGCGGAGCCTGACATGGTGGGCGGGGCCTGGAGACCATTCAGGGACCCCAAAATCAGCCCAGGACCCCCTGAAAATCCCCAAATTCCCCCAACCCCTCCCCCTCCGCAGGTGTCAATCAAGGCCCTGTGCAAGGCCAGGGAGGCGGAGCTCCAGAGGCCACACCCACACAGGTAAGCCACACCACTTCCTCCTTAACCCCCAATTAACCCCTCAATTAATCAATTAATTAATGAACTCCAGAGCAGCCAATCACCCCAGGAAGGCTCAGGAGGCTCCAGATTGGTCGGAACAGGCTGAGGTGGGCGTGGCTTGCTGGGGGAGGGGGCGTGGCTCTGCTCAGGCCACGCCCTCTGCTCTGATTCGTGATGCCCCCTACAGGCTGTACTGATTGGCCACAGCCCAGAGGCGGTGCTTTGGGCGCTGGAGGTCCTGGCCAATCAGAGCACAAGGTGGGTGGGGCCTGAAGGAGTGGGTGGGGCTTAAAGGGGAGGAAGTGGCCAAAAGAATGGGAGGGTCTTAAAGGGGTGGGCGTGGCTTAAAGAGACGAGTGGAGCTTAAAGTGTGGGTGTGGCCTAAGAGGGTGGGTGGAGCTTTATTATGTATGGGGGGGCTCAAAAGGTGGGTGGGGCTTAAAGGGGTGGGTGGGGCTTAAAAGGGTGGGTGGGGCTCAAAGGGATTAACTGGATTTAATGGTGGGTGGGACTTCAATGAGTGGGTGGGGCTTAAATATGTGGGTGGGGCTTAAATTGTGAGTGGAGCTTAAATGGATGGAGTGGGCTTAAAAGGGGTGGGTGTGGCACAAGTGGGTGGAGCTTAAATGGTGGGTGGGGCTTAAAGGAATGGATGGGTCCTAAAGAGGTGGGTGGGGGCTTTAAAAGGTGGGTGGGGCTTAAAGGGATGGGTGTGGCTTAATGAGAATAGGTGTGGCTTAATGGGCTGGGTGTGCCTTTGTCCTGGTTTAGGACAAATTAGGGGAAATCTCCAAAAGGGAGTCCCCCCCCAAAAAAAACAATCCTCCAACCACCCCTCCCCCCCCCAATACCGGGTTCAGGAAGGAATTCCTTGGAGGAGCAAAGTGGAAAACAAAACCTATTTATTGACAAATAACAAAAGAACACTCCCCAACACAAGAAAAGAAAAGAAGACCAGTCGGTGTTGTGGAGGGTGCCGAGTGTCTCTCGCAGGCTCCGGAGATCCCGCCAGACGTCGGACGTCCCAGGTCAGGTCCAGAGCCGGTCCAGTATCTTCAGGGGAGAGTAAGAAAGAGAGGACGAAAGAAAAGGGAAAAAAAAAACAGCGCAGAAAGCAGCAAAGGGAAAAAGGCAGCTATCAGCTAGGGCTAAGGCAGTAGCAAGCAAGCAAAGCGGCAAGCAAAAGCGAGCAGGCCAGCCAGCCAAGCAGCCAAAAGCCAAAGTGCCCCAGTCCCCCTCCTCCTCCCTCCTCCCCCGCAAGACGGCCGGGGGCGGGGGGGGGAAGAGAGAGAGAAAAAACACAGCTGCCAGACACAACACACGATATTGGGATAAAGTATTGGAATGAAGGTTGTCACCCCACGACACTCCACCCCTTATCCCATATCGTGAACATACAATAAAAAACTTTCATTTCACTTACTCACACCTTTGACACTTACGCATTCCTCTCATCTTACTTGCTCAGACCTTTGACACTTACAGTTTCCTTCTGTCTCACATTCAGCAAACAATGGCATTCATATATGAGCCTTATCCCACAATCAGGTCTCCCTGAGGTACACACCGTGTTGTTCCATCTTTCTGCATTATCCACCATGTATAACCTGGTCCTTGAGCAAAAACAATCCCACGGATGGGTTTGTCTGTACTCGAGGCAGGGTTGATCCATACTGTCTTTCCCAACAAACCTCTGACATGGGCCACTGGGGCTTTATCCCCATCTACTATATTAAGGAGCTCAGACTGAGCAGGACCCACTCGGTTGGTGGAACCTCGAGTGTTAACTAACCAGGTAGCCTTCGCCAAATGCTGCTCCCAGTTTTTTAAAGACCCCCCACCCAATGCTTTTAAGGTGGTTTTTAACAATCCATTATACCTTTCCACTTTCCCTGCAGCTGGTGCATGATAGGGGATATGGTATACCCACTCGATGCCATGTTCCCTAGCCCAAGTATTAATAAGATTGTTTTTAAAATGAGTTCCATTATCCGACTCAATTCTCTCGGGAGTACCGTGCCTCCAAAGGACCTGCTTTTCAAGGCCCAAGATAGTGTTACGAGCTGTGGCATGAGACGCAGGGTAGGTTTCCAACCATCCCGTGGTGGCTTCTACCATGGTCAGTACATAGCGCTTGCCTTGGCGGGTTTGAGGCAGCGTGATGTAATCAATCTGCCAGGCCTCCCCATATTTGTACTTAGACCACCGCCCACCGTACCAGAGGGGCTTCACCCTTTTGGCCTGCTTAATGGCAGGGCACGTCTCACAGTCACGAATAACCTGAGAGATACTGTCCATGGTTAGATCCACCCCTCGGTCTCGTGCCCATTTATAGGTGGCATCTCTACCCTGGTGGCCTGAGGCATCATGGGCCCATCGTGCCAAGAATAACTCTCCCTTATGCTCCCAGTCGAGATCTATCTTCAACTCCCCCATCTTTTCAGCCTCATGTACTTGCTGGTTGTTTTGCTGCTCTTCATTAGCTCTACTTCTGGGGACATGGGCATCTACATGCCGATCCTTCACAGGTAACTTCTCTAACCGAGTAGCGATATCTTTCCACTCTTCCACAGCCCAAATTGGTTTTCCTCTGCGCTGCCAGTTCGCCTCTTTCCATCTCTTCAGCCATCCCCATAGAGCATTGGCTACCATCCAAGAATCGGTATACAAATAGAGCCTTGGCCACTTCTCTCTCTCTGCAATACCTAGGGCCAGTTGAATAGCTTTGATTTCAGCAAATTGACTGGATTCACCTTCTCCTTCAGTAGCCTCCGCAACCCGTCGAGTGGGACTCCATACAGCTGCTTTCCACCTCCGTTTCATCCCTATGACGCGACAAGAACCATCGGTGAATAAAGCGTAATGTGTTTCTTCTGCTGGCAACTGATTATATGGTGGAGCTTCCTCAACCCGGGTCACTGGCTCTTGTTCCTCATCCGCGACACTAAAGCTCTCACCTTCGGGCCAATTTGTAATTATTTCCAGGATCCCAGGGCGATTTAACTTCCCAATTCGAGCGCGCTGCGTAATGAGGGCAATCCACTTACTCCAAGTAGCATTGGTGGCATGGTGGGTAGAGGGAACCTTTCCTCTGAACATCCATCCCAGCACCGGTAGTCGGGGTGCCAGAAGAAGTTGTGCCTCTGTACCAATCACCTCCGAGGCGGCTTGGACTCCTTCATAGGCGGCCAAGATTTCTTTTTCTGTTGGGGTATAGTTATCTTCAGACCCCCTGTAGCTCCGACTCCAAAATCCCAATGGTCGGCCTCGGGTCTCGCCAGGCACCTTCTGCCAAAGGCTCCAGGACAGACCATGGCTCCCGGCCGCAGAGTAGAGCACGTTCTTCACATCTGGTCCCGTCCTAACTGGACCAAGGGCTACAGCATGAGCGATCTCCTGCTTGATTTGGACAAACGCTTGCTGCTGCTCAGGGCCCCAATGGAAGTCGTTCTTCTTGCGGGTAACCAGATAAAGGGGTCTCACAATCTGACTATACTCAGGGATGTGCATCCTCCAGAAACCTATAGCACCTAAGAAGGCTTGTGTTTCCTTCTTATCAGTTGGTGGGGACATAGCAGTGATTTTGTTAATAACATCCGCAGGAATCTGACGCCATCCGTCTTGCCACTTCACCCCCAAGAACTGAATTTCTCGGGCAGGT
Source organism: Melozone crissalis (assembly GCF_028551555.1). Taxonomy (NCBI): domain Eukaryota; kingdom Metazoa; phylum Chordata; class Aves; order Passeriformes; family Passerellidae; genus Melozone; species Melozone crissalis. The sequence continues at coordinate 3,319,326 of NW_026535821.1, forward strand.
CCCTTGACTTTGCTCTTCTTAATGGCAAATCCAGCTTTCAGGAGAATATGAATGATCTTCTCTCCTTTCTCGAACACTTCCATTGCCGTGTTCCCCCAAACAATGATATCATCAATATATTGTAAATGTTCTGGAGCCTCACCCTCTTCTAGTGCAGCCTGGATCAGTCCATGACAGATGGTAGGACTGTGTTTCCACCCCTGGGGCAGTCGGTTCCAGGTATACTGCACTCCCCTCCATGTAAAAGCAAACTGAGGCCTGCATTCTGTTGCCAGAGGGATGGAGAAAAACGCGTTAGCAATATCGATGGTCGTGTACCACTTTGCTGCCTTGGACTCCAGCTTGTACTGCGGTTCCAGTATGTCCGGTACAGCCGCACGCAGTGGTGGAGTCACTTCATTCAAGGCACGATAGTCCACAGTCAATCTCCATTCTCCGTCAGATTTTTGCACGGGCCAGATAGGGCTGTTAAAGGGTGAGTGGGTTTTACTGACCACCCCTTGGCTCTCCAGCTCTCGAATCATCTTGTGGATGGGGATCACGGCATCTCGATTCGTCCAGTACTGCCTGCGGTGCACTGTCGAAGTGGCAATTGGTACTCGTTGCTCCTCTACCTTCAAGAGTCCTACTGCAGATGGGTTCTCTGATAGTCCAGACAAGGTATTCAATTGTTTAATACCCTCTATCTCCACTGCAGCTATTCCAAAAGCCCACCTGAATCCCTTAGGATCTTTGTAATAGCCATTCCGGAGGAAGTCTATGCCCAAAATACACGGAGCCTCTGGACCAGTCACAATCGGATGTTCCTGCCACTCCTTCCCAGTCAAGCTCACCTCAGCTTCCAACAAAGTCAACTGTTGTGATCCCCCCGTCACTCCAGCAATGGAAACAGGTTCTGTCCCCACGTGTTCTGATGGCATTAAGGTACACTGTGATCCAGTGTCAACCAATGCTTCATAGTCTTGTGGCTCTGATGTGCCAGGCCATCTGATCCACACCTTCCAAAAAACCCGATTTTCCCGTGCCTCTTCCTGGCTAGAGGCAGGGCCCCTCTAAGCCAGATTGTCCTTCTTTCCTTGGGCGTATGCCTTAGAAGTTCCTTCAAGGGGATCGGACATGTCATCGTCATACTCAACATCTCGGCTGCGAGCAACCGGAGCTGCCCTCTTTTTGGTGATACTTCCTCTTCTCTTCAAATCACGCACCCGTTGTGCCAAAGCAGTGGTGGGTTCTCCATCCCATCTCCTCATGTCTTCTCCAGACTCACGCAGAAAGGCCCATAACTCAGCCCGTGCGGTGTACCTTCTCTCCCCATCAAAGGAGCGCCAGCGTTGGATACCAGGGCCTCTAATTTGCACAGCCGAGATTTGAATAAGGTCTTCCTTAATCTCTTCCTGGAGTTTCTTATGATTCTCCTCTATTTTGTCCTCTAGTTTCTGCAGTTGGGTTTCCACTGCTGCAATTCTGGCATGAGTTGGTCCATGCACAGCATCTGCATACGCTCAAAGCTTCTTCGCCATATCAAGCACAGTCTCATATGTATCATCCCGCTTCATTATTGCTAGGACAGAAGCGTATTCAGGTGGCCCAAGTCGCACAAGTTTCCTCCACATTACAGGTGTGCATGGTACCAGGTCTGGATTCCTAGTTGTTATATCATCTGAGAAAATGAGCTCTACCACCGCCATTTCTCTCAGGCGTTGGATCCCCTGCTCTATGGTCTTCCACCCTGTCTGCTGCATATAGAGATCATCGGCACATAAGTATCTTTGTGCTACACTCTCCAGGACCCGTTTCCAGAGGCTGTGAGGGCTAGCCCTGCTCATCATACCTTGATCGATGACAGGATCATGCGACAGGGATCCCAAATGCCTCGCTTCAGTACCATCCAAAATCGTAACCTCCCCTGCAGCATCCCAAAGGCGGACTAACCAACTAATTATAGATTCGTCAGGTTGTCGTCTGTAATCCTTTCTTAGGCCTCTGAGGTCCTTCAGAGAAAAGGAGTCAGTATTAGCTCCAGAATCTGTGCCCCTTGATGTGGCCTCTGATTTTGGTGAGGGTCCTTCTCCTGCATCATCATCATCATCTTCCACCTTTCGATCGGTCTTGTCTTTACACTTTCCACCTCTTGTATTAGCTGCGACAGCCATGGGTTGGGGCCTGTCGTCTGATTCAGCTGCTAGCCTGGAGCCTGGGATGTTAGCTGCAGCCTGGGTCACTGGGATAGTAACTAACTTATCTCCCTGTTCCCTTTCTGCTATCTGCTGCTCCACAGTATCTAGCAGAGTACGGTAAACAAACGCCAAGGCCCAGCTCACTGCAGTAAGTCTTTCCTCCTTAGTATTAGCATGGCACTTCTCCCTCAAATACTTTGCCACCTCGACTGGGTTCTGAATTTGATCAGATGGAAAGTCCCAGTCTATAGGATCAGCAAATTCCTTAAAAGTCTGGCCCATATCCTCCCATTTCCCACTCCAGTCAAGATTTTTCCTGCTTTGTTTTACTCCTGAATCAGGAGTCTCTCTAACCCCTCTAGAAATCTCGGCTTTCATTTTATATACACTCCAGACAGTATAGGAAAGGCTTAATAAGTTAAATGCCAGAAAGATGGTTTCTTTTAAACTCAGGGGAAATTCAACAATTCCTAATAGAGATGTCAACAATTTGGAGGAGAAGAAGGAAGACAAAAGCTGAGAAGCCCCTTCCCCTTCTTCTCCCCACACAAACTGAGTACACAGCCATGACAGCAATCCATACATTCCTGAAACAAGGTCTTCCATAAACCTCCGACAAATCAGCACACATAAGACCAGCCCAATGACTATTCTGGTTAGTGCCCCCTGCTTACAGAAGCTACTTATTACGGACAACACCAGAGCTATTTTTGGGTAAGGAAATAACCCTAGGGACCACAAAGGTATTAAAGCTTCAAAAACCCCAAGGGACCAGAAATACCGGCAAACTATCACCCCAAATGACATTATGAATTACCAATATGCCCACAAAACAACCAAGACCAAAATATTATTGTTATAGGTTTGTTTTCCACTGTCTTTGGCCTCCTGTTCCCGGCCAACGCACCAAAAAGAAGATGTCCTGGTTCAGGACAAAATTAGGGGAAATCTCCAAAAGGGAGTCCCCCCCCGCCGAAAAAAACAAACCTCCGACCACCCCTCCCCCCAAACACCGGGTTCGGGAAGGAATTCCTGAGAGGAGCAAAGTGGAAAACAAAACCTATTTATTGACAAATAACAAAAGAACATTCACCAACACAAGAAAAGAAAAGAAAACCAGTTTAGTGTTGTGGAGGGTGCCAAGCTTCTCTCGCAGGCTCCAGAGATCCCACCAGACGTCGGACGTCCCAGGTCAGGTCCAGAGCCGGTCCAGTATCTTCAGGGGAGGGTAAGAAAGAGGGGACGAAAGAAAAGGGAAAAAAAACAGTGCAGAAAGCAGCAAAGGGAAAAAGGCAGCTATCAGCTAGGGCTAAGGCAGTAGCAAGCAAGCGAAGTAGCAAGCAGAAGCAAGCTGGCCAGCCAGCCAAGCAGCCGAAAGCGAAAAGCCAAAAGCCAAAGTGTACCCAGTCCCCCTCCCTCCTCCCTCCCCGCCCCGCCGTGGCAAGACGGCCGGGAGGGGGGGGGGGGAAGAACGAGAGAGAGAAAAAACACAGCTGCCAGACATAATACACGATATTGGGATAAAAGCGGTCATCCCATGACAGATAGTTGAGTCCCCCTGAAAGAATAATGCACGGAATATTGGACTTACACCAAGGATTGCCAGGGAGAAAGGAAAATCAGGGTGGTATCTGTGTGCCTGTTTAGTTTGAATCACCCAGGATGCCTTTTGTACAGTTGCTTAAGCCTCCAGTGTCAGTGATGATGGGAATCGAGTCCTTCACTGCCTTTAAGGAGCAGCAGGAACAGTGACGTGAGATCTTCTGTGGTGATTCCCAGCAGTGGATGTACCCAGCTGATGCTTCCACAGAGCGTTTGCAGTTCTGGCAGAGTCTTTGGGTTGTCCTTGATGTGCAGTGTTTGTGGTGTGCTGGTTCTCTCTGCAGTTTTTAGGCCGAGACACTTGCAAGGGGCTGTCCTTTGAACTTTATCTGCTGCAATCTTAAAACCTTTCTCCCGTACTGCGGTGATGACATCTTGTACTGCAACATGCAAAATGATTTGAGCTTCTGCTCAAACTAATGTTGCCTTAGCTAGGCTGGCATCATGGTTTAAGGATATCCTAATGGTTGATGCTTCGGCCATTTGTGCAATGGTAGGTTTTGGGGAAAGTGACATGAGGGATGAGAGAAAGAGGAAAAAGAGACATGCAGGTCATTGGGTTAAACAGCCTGTGGAATTTATGCCATTTATTGGAGTCCAGAATCTCTGGAGCACATAATTCCTGTCTCTTCCTGAGATTTCATTGCTGGGTGAGGAGCTCAGCAGTGCTGAAAGCAGAGGCCTGTCCTTTGTGATCCCTTTGGGATGGCAGTGGAAGTGCCCTTAGTGCACAATCAGAGGCACCTTCATGGCTTCTCATGCCATGACACCAAAACTAAATGTGCAAGGTGGCTTCCTAGAATGACATGTAGTCCTTTGAAATATCTGCAGGCAGTGGTCTGAAACTGCTTTCTGAGCCTGCTCCTTGGGATCAGCTGTGAGGGGCTGAGGGCTGGCCTGAGCCCGGTGCTGTGTCCCACTGGGAGCAGCCGCACAGGCTCACGTGCAGAGCAGGCACTGCCAGAGGCTCTGGAGATCTCACCTGCCCTGCAGCCACCATTGTCAAGGTGCTGTAAACCTCAGCTGGTGCTGACTTTCCTCATGGACCCCTTAGTTTAGTTACTATGGGGAATTTCTTCCCTGAAGCCCGTGGGATTTCCCCCCGGCAGGTGTGATGGGGATGCTCGGGGAGTGTGGGGCTTTGGGGGCAGCTGGCCGGGCAGGGGCTGAGCTTGGGCCCCTGTTGGGCCCATGGCCCCCAGCAGCAGCAGCAGCAGCAGCAGCCGCCCCAGGGCCCAAAGCCCCGTGCCCCCTGCCCAGCACAGGCTGCCCTGTCCCGGCAGCTGTCACCCGAGTGGGGCCCAGGGTCCAGTGGCCGCTGGCAGCAGCAGGAATGCGGGCAGGGTGAGGATGCCCTGGCTTGGCTTTTGTCTCGGGAACAAAGCGGGCTCAGGGCAGTTCAGAGCAGGCTGGGAAGCAGAGCCCAGGGCCTTTGGAGGCTGCAAGGCTTAAAGATCAGCCCCTGCAGCAGCCCAGATGCAGGTGGCCCAGTTGCCAAGGCTGTGGTGGCCTTGAGAGTGTGCAGGTGGATTTTGCATGGCTGTGGCCTGCTGGCGGCTCTGGGCCCAGGAGTGCCTGTGGCTGCAGCAGGAAGGGTGGCTGAAGGTTTGGTGGCTGCTTTGGTGGCATGGCTGCAGAGGCCAGTGCTGTGAGAGCCCCCTGTGTGAGAGCTGGTGAGAGCTGAGCTCTTGGGGACAGCGCTGTGCCCCAGGCCAGGAAGAGCAGCAGTGCCCAGTGCCAGGAGTGGTGTCAGTGGGAGCCCCTGTGCACAGGGACCCCCAGCCCCAGGGTGGCCGTGCCAGCACCCCCAGGGACCTCCAGCCCCGGGAACGTGGAACAAGTGGAACCCACAAGTGTGCATAGGCTGCCTGTGCCCAAAGGAATGGCCAGGAGAAGTCAGGTTTTAAAAAGAAACAGTATTTATTTGCCGAAGATCGGCAAATCTAGGATTTACAGAACATGTGTCATTATAACAATTGTTATAACAACAACAATGTACAGAAGATATTTACATGGGATCCTGTCGCAGACATTTTTTCACAGAAATCCTTTCTTTCAGATTTCTGCATTTTCTGGGAGGCCAGAGGCCCCAGAAGATGAATGTAAACAGTTGTTATCAGCTGCTGTGGAATGTAACAGGGACACCTTGATTGGCTCATGTTTGTATGTTTATAATTGAGGGCCAATCACAAGAGCAAGCCAGGGGACCGAGTCCCTGGGCACAACTTTGTTTTGGATTCTTTCTTTTCTATTCTTGGCTTAGCAAGCATCTGCAACTTCTCTCTTTATTCTATTTAGTACAGTTATAATGTATTATATATCATATATCAATAAATCCAGCCTTCTGATCAAGAAACAAGATTCACCGTCTCTCTCTCACCAGCAGCGACCCACTCAGGCGCAGTAACATCTGGTGACCCCTCGTGTCAGAGCAAAAATTAATTTGATAAGACCAGAGGAGCAAAATTGCTGCACTGGGTAAAAATCCTGTATGTGTAGCATTTGATGGTTGCTTTGAAGTGACCACAAAAGTGGACTCAAGCCAGGAGCTGAAGAACTGAAGATCCTGATTTGGACAGAGTTCACAGCCAAGGCTGACCACAAAGAGAACCTTCTTCTGGAAAACCTTCAGGAAAGATGATGGAAAAGAGCAGCAGACCTGTGGAGCTGGCCAGAGCAAGCTGGACTCTTTCAAAAGGTACTGTGGGCTTTTCTATCCCTGATGAACCAGCCCTTCGTAGTCTGTGGCTGTTTGTATGGCAGACACATGCCTTGCCAGAAGAGATTCAATTCTCCCCTTCAGAGGAGAAACTTATAGCCCTCTGGAACCATTGGTCTAGAGAAGATGGTTGCTTTTTGTCAGAAACAGATCTCTATAAATTCTTTAGATGGGCAAAGCTTTTTGGGTTCTTTACTGATGTCCTGTACGCTTTAGATGCTTTTGTCTGGGAGTGCATGGACTCCATTTTCCAGTTCGTCTGGAGCCAGGGACGTGTCCTGCCTTCTATCTACCCAGCATTTATACAGCTTTTCCCACTTCTGAAACGCAGAGCAGCTTGTTTCCAATGGATTTCTAATTGTTATGGCCAGGCACCGTTTCCCCCCTCCTTGGCAGAAGACCCGGTGGGTGATGACTTTGGGCTTTTCCCCCCGCCCTGCTTCGCGGCGGGGGGGGCTGAAACTTCGCTGGGCGAAGAAGTTTTTTTCACTCTTGCTCCGGAGCATGCTCAGATGGAGTTTTCTCCTCCCCCCGCTTCTCTCTCTCCGGGGGGATGGGAGTGGCCGCTCAAGCCAGCGCCGGCCTCTCAGACTGCGCCTTCAGACATGGGGGCGGCACCGGTCTCTGATGTTTCTCCGGTCCTGCCAGAGCCGTCACTCCAGGAGATCCCGTCTCCGCCTCTCTAGGCTGTCCCGCCCGAGGTTTCACCGGCCTCCCCGCCCCCTGAGCTGTTGCTAAGCAGCGACGATGCTCCGCCGCCGCTTCTCCCGGCTCCACTGTTGCCTGTGCCGTGCCTGCCGCCGCTTCCTTCGGCCTCCTCACCGCCTCAAGCCAAGACAGTCCTTGTTCAGGACGATGTTGGAGACGGCCCCGAATCCGCGGGACCCTCGGGACCCTCGGGGCGGCCCGCGGCGGATCCCACGCTCAGCGTGATTCCCTCCCCGGTTCCGGCTTCCCCCCCGCTGCTTCCACTGGCTGCTGTAGCAGCTGCCCCGGCGGGGGGTCTCTCCTTCCGTGGAGGAGGTGTGGCTCGGCAGCTGGGTGCGGGCGCAGCCCGGCTGCCGGCTTTCAAGCTCGGCAGTTTGGGGGGTGGTGTTTCGGTTGCTGTCCCATGGAGGCTGCCGCCTCTCCTGCGTCCTAGTGGCATGGGGGGGCAGGTGCATCCCGAGAGCCCTGCCTCTGATCCCCAGCCCGAAGGGGATGGGGATGGTGATGCCACGGGGCGGATGAGAGACAAACCCGATGCAGTGCAGGGGAAGATGGCACAGCTGGAGGAGACCATAGCTGGTTTGCTGTGGGAAACAAACATCTCCAGACCCCAGATGGGATTGCTGGGGAAGGCTTCTATTTCCTCACTGCTGGCATGCCTCAGTGGTTTTGGGGAAAGGAAGCATCTCACTACCCGTGCTGCCCTTGTACTGACAGCGGGGTTCAGGCCTGCAGGAATGCAGAGCCTGCCTTATGGGTTTTGGCTGGGTCCTTGGGCTCAGGAGGTTGCTGGGCCAGGGCCATCACTTGGCCTCCTGATGTTTCTGGGGGTTGTGGTCTGTCCTACAGGCCCTGGTCCCCCTTTGTGGGCCAGTTTTGGGGTTCCTGGTCCATCATGGGCCAGGGCCCCCAGGGCCTTTCCTTCTCTGGCACTGCTCTGCTCGGCTGCTGCTCTTTTGCTTCTCGATAAAAAAAAAAAAAAAAAAAAAAAAAAAAAAAAAAAAAAAAAAATTTTAAATTAAATAAAAAAGATTGAAAATAGCGGGCAGCAGCTCTGAAGCACTGAAGCATTGAAGGGTCAGAAAAGGACGTTCCAAAATTGTTCATATTGTTTGAAATTGTTTGAAATTGTTGTAGGACTGTCAGTGGGTTTTTGATAACTATTGATGGGATTCTTTTTGCAGCAAGTTTGTTTTCAGGACCAAAAAGGACTCTCAGATGTCCAAAAGAAACAACTTTAGCTGATGGACTGTTCCTGAAACTCAGCTGCATGGACTTGAATTCTCTTTGCATTGTTTATTGCATTTTCTTAGATTATAGGATTGTTTTAGTGATTTGTTAGTATTGTATATTTTACAGGTGAAGAAATTTCCTGTTCATTCCACATCAGCATTTTTTTTATTTTATACAATTTAGAAAGGTGAGATGTCGCAGACATTTTTTCACAGAAATCCTTTCTTTCAGATTTCTGCATTTTCTGGGAGGCCAGAGGCCCCAGAAGATGAATGTAAACAGTTGTTATCAGCTGCTGTGGAATGTAACAGGGACACCTTGATTGGCTCATGTTTGTATGTTTATAATTGAGGGCCAATCACAAGAGCAAGCCAGGGGACCGAGTCCCTGGGCACAACTTTGTTTTGGATTCTTTCTTTTCTATTCTTGGCTTAGCAAGCATCTGCAACTTCTCTCTTTATTCTATTTAGTACAGTTATAATGTATTATATATCATATATCAATAAATCCAGCCTTCTGATCAAGAAACAAGATTCACCGTCTCTCTCTCACCAGCAGCGACCCACTCAGGCGCAGTAACAGGATCCGATGGGCTAACAATCTTCAAAACGTATTTACAAAAAACTTCCAACGTTGTAAACATATTTACAAGGAACTTCTAAACTTTGAACGTATTTACAAAAGCATCGTATCTGTGCCATCTTGAGCCCGAGTCCTGGAAGAAAAGAAGCAGCAGGGCTGGGCTCAGCTGGCAGCACTGGGCCCAGCAGGGATGGGAGCTGGGCCCCCGGGGCTGGGCCGTGGCTGGCAGGGTTGGCGTGGCCCCAGGCAAGCGCAGGGCAGGCCGGGGCTGGTGCTTGTGGCAGCACAATCCATGCCCCCTGCGGGCACCGTGTCCCTGAGGGGGGCCATCCAGCCCAGCCCCAGCCTGGCATCAGGGGACCCAGTGTGTGTGTGGGCAGGGCGTGGGAAGCATCTGCCTGTCTTACCTGTGGGGCTTCATCTTCATCCAAGGACCATGGGCTCCTCCTCATCCTTCTCGTCCACTTCCATATCTTCCAAGTTATCCTCCTCATCCACCTCCATCTCTTCGTAGTTGTCCTCCTCGTCTACTTCCATGTCCTCAACAGGGGAGGACATGGAAGTAGAGGAGGAGTCCACCTCCATCATCTCTTCGTCATCCAGGCCCAGGTCCACTTCCATGTCCTCCACAGTGTCTCTGTCATTCTGCAAGGGGCAGCACAATCTCCCAGTGGGCTTCCTGTCCCACACCATCCATTCCCACATGGCTGCACCCTGCCCAGGCCGGGTGCCCCCTGCCTGGCATGGCACTGTACCTCCATCGGCACAGCAGTGCACATCCTGCTGGGATTGGCACTCCAGAGCAGGCAGTGGGAAAATCCCAGGCAGCAGCAGCAGCAGGTCTGTGCTGAGGGTCAGAGTGCTGGGTGAGCAGCAACTGACCCTTGGCAGGCGGTGAAGTGTCTGCTGTGCTCGTTTCCAGGTCCTGGATGTTCCACCTGGAGCCCTCTGGGCGCTGTGATGTCACTGAAGTTTCAGGGCCGCTGTGCAGTGGGAGATGGGGATGGCAGAATGATCAAATCCTTGAATGGTTTGGCTTGGAAGGGACCCTCAAGATGATGTGGTTCCAAGCTGAGCAACCTCCTCGCAGAGCATGTTGCTGTGGCCCCGTCCCACCTGGCCTTGGATGTTGCTGGGGATGGGGCATCCACAGCCTCTCTGCACTGCTCCCTGTGTCAGGGACAAGCCCCCTGAGAGTAAAGAACTTCTTCCCATCATCAAATCTCTTCCACCTCTTGCAGTTTGATCCCATTCCTCCGTGTCCTGTCACTACAGTTCCTGAGAAAGTGTGCTCTCCCACTTCCCTGTGTTTCAGGCTGTTCCTACAGGGTTACACGTGTGACTTAACCTGCAGACAGGAGAGAGACAAGCCAAGTTGCCAGTCAGAAAAAATGCGGAATTTGGCTTGAGAACTGAGAGAATAAGGAAAAAGAAAAGACATGGAAGTCTTTGGGTTGCGTGGGCTTTGGGATTCATGCCTTTTATTAGAGGCCTGGTCCCTGGTGCACTCAGTTCCTGTGTTGCAGCCTGCCCACAGCAACCTCTGTGAGGGACCTGCACTCGCAGAGGTGGGAGCCGGCTTGCTTGGATGGCTGATGGATGAGGCAAGAGAGGGATCGTTGTGTGCAAATCCAAATAGTGTGGATTGCGCTGAAGAGGGTCCAGAAATGGAGACAAAATGGGGCTGGGCACACAATATGGGGGTGAACAGCGCAGGATCATTGCAGTAAGCCAGGACCAAATTGATACAAGAGAGTTGGAACATTCCGAGAGAGTACATATAAGGAAAATGCAGCAGTTGAACTGAGTGATGCCAGCAAAACGTGCTGCATCACCATGAGCCTTCAAATGCCCATGGGCGACAGCATTGCATTCAGAGCGGTGACTTTTTTTACCTTGGTCATATTTGCCCTGAGGTATCACAGTTCCAGTGGTAGGCCCCTGGGCCCTCACATCTCCCCCTTTTTGCTATCTATAAAGAAGGCTTCTGCCATAGACTTTGGGAGGTATTTAGCAAAAAAGGATAAAATAACCAACACAATGAATACAAAAAACAAAACCCACACAACAGTCTTAACTAAAGATGAAAGCCAGCCTCGCAAACCCCTGTGTTTGGAAAGTCCAGTGAACCAGTCGTTGTTGCCTTCCATCTGGATCTTGTTTCCTTGATCTTTTAGCAGCTGGATGCCCTGGTACACTGACTCCCTATGTGACAACAGGTAGAAAAAACACATGCCTTGTAGTGCCTGACAGGCATGGCCATGGACAAGAAATTGTGGCCTGTGTGTGGAAGCGCCCAGCTGAAGGCATGCGGCTCAGTGAGGAACATCCAGTTCTGTGCTGCAGCGGCTACAAACGGCAGCATCCTCTGACTTAGGCTAATTTATTATCTGGAGGCTTGGGTGTCCTTAAAGTAAACAGATAAAGAGATTAGAAGATGAAACTTAAGTTGTGTTCCCACTAAACTTTCTCTTCTGTAAGGCAAGGGTGTGAACACAGCTTATTAGAAGAATCATATATCAATGCTAAAATATAATTTTTACAAATGTTAAGACATGGATCCTGGTTAGTGGTGTCTGAGCTATCTTGGTCTTGGTGTGTGTGGTCAACGCTGCGTAGGAGATCTTCTTCTGTCCTTCTCCTTCTTCTTTTCCAGGCTGCTGCTGTCCCTCTTAGTCTTTCATTCTGTTCTTCTGATGGTGGCTCTGGTGTTTGCCTCACCGTTTCCAGAAAGAGTTTTATGTATTTTGCTGGGATCGATCTTAGGAGTGTTGCTGTAAAGACAAGGGCATCTTCTCTTCCCCAAGTATTTAATGGAAAAGGGCTCATAATTTGTTTAGATTCAGGGTCTTTGGTCAACACAGGTGGCTGTTTTTTTAATTGGGCTGCAGTTGAATTAGTAAAATGCCTGATGACTGAGGGAGTTGCCTCCATAAATGAATTGTTCAAAAAGTTGAATACATTAAAGGCCTTGGCCAGTCTGTCAGTGGAAGATAATATCTGGATTACCCCTCTCAGATGATCGAGGATCCTTTTGGTGGATCAGTGGGCCCTCTCAGCTATGGACTTTCCAGTGGCGGAGTGTGGTATGCCTGTGACATATTTTATACCCCAGGGGACAGAAACTTGTTGGAATCAATGCAAGGTATAAGCAAGAGCATTATTAAATTTAATTTCCTGTGGAACTGCTAAGGTGGAAAAAACAAAAAAGTAATGTTTTATAGCATCTTCTGGTTTTTCACCAGCATGGGCAGAGGTGAAAACCGCAGTGGAAAAGGCATCGATTGAGACCTGGATGTATTTTAGTCTGCTGAAAGGGACTTAGTGTGGGATGTCTGATTGCCAGATGTGGAGACTCTCTATTCCTCTTGGATGGACTGCAGCTCTGGCAGAAGCAAGGCCATGTTCCTGACAATTTGGGCAGGTGGCTACAAGGGATCTTGCCGGGTCTCGGGTGTTTTTGAACATCCTGAGCAGCGCAAGAATGTTTTGATGGTAGAATTGGTGGCTGATCCTAGCCTGTGTAAAAACGATCCAAGGCATATTGCAGTGGTTCAGATGTTTGAAGAAGGCAATTGAGGGGCTCTTGAGTGAGAAGTAAGTATATATTGAAAAGGTCTGTTCCTGCAAGGGAGCACAGATGCTCTCTAGCTTTCCTGATAAGTTGTGCAATAACTTTCTGTTGGGTTGTTATCATTTTAGTAGGTTGGTGTGCACTGAAAACGCATTCAATTTCTATGAGGGGATCTGAGATAGTTGAGTCCCCCTGAAAGAATAATGCATGGAATATTGGACTTACACCAAGGATTGCCAGGGAGAAAGGAAAAGTAGTGTGGTATCTGTGTGCCTGTTTAGTTTGAATTCCCCAGGATGCCTTTTGTACAGTTGCTTAAGCCTCCGGTGTCAGTGATGACGGGAATCGAGTCCTTCACTGCCTTTAAGGAGCAGCAGGAACAGTGGCGTGAGATCTTCTGTGGTGATTCCAGGCAGTGAATGTACCCAACTGATGCTTCCACAGAGCGTTTGCAGTTCTGGCAGAGTCTTTGGGTTGTCCTTGATGTGCAGTGTTTGTGGTGTGATGGTTCTCTCTGCAGTTTTTAGGCCGAGACACTTGCAAGGGGCTGTCCTTTGAACTTTATCTGCTGCAATCTTAAAACCTTTCTCCCGTACTGCGGTGATGACATCTTGTACTGCAACATGCAAAATGATTTGAGCTTCTGCTCAAACTAATGTTGCCTTAGCTAGGCTGGCATCATGGTTTAAGGATATCCTAATGGTTGATGCTTCGGCCATTTGTGCAATGGTAGGTTTTGGGGAAAGTGACATGAGGGATAAGAGAAAGAGGAAAAAGAGACATGCAGGTCATTGGGTTAAATAGCCTGTGGAATTTATGCCATTTATTGGAGTCCAGAATCTCTGGAGCACATAATTCCTGCCTCTTCCTGAGATTTAATTGCTGGGTGAGGAGCTCAGCAGTGCTGAAAGCTGAGGCCTATCCTTTGTGATCCCTTTGGGATGGCAGTGGAAGTGCCCTTAGTGCACAATCAGAGGCACCTTCATGGCTTCTCATGCCATGACACCAAAACTAAATGTGCAAGGTGGCTTCCTTGAATGACATGTAGTCCTTTGAAATATCTGCAGGCAGTGGTCTGAAACTGCTTTCTGAGCCTGATCCTTGGGATCAGCTGTGAGGGGCTGAGGGCTGGCCTGAGCCCGGTGCTGTGTCCCACTGGGAGCAGCCGCACAGGCTCACGTGCAGAGCAGGCACTGCCAGAGGCCCTGGAGATCTCACCTGCCCTGCAGCCACCACTGTCAAGGTGCTGTAAACCTCAGCTGGTGCTGACTTTCCCCTTGGACCCCTTGGTTTAGTCACTATGGGGAATTTCTTTCCTGAATCCCGTGGTATTTATCCCTGGCAGGTGTGATGGGGATGCTCGGGGAGTGTGGGGCTTTGGGGGCAGCTGGCCGGGCAGGGACTGAGCTCGGGGCCCTGTTGGGCCCATGGCCCCCAGCAGCAGCAGCAGCAGCAGCAGCCGCCCCAGGGCCCAAAGCCCCGTTCCCCCTGCCCAGCACAGGCTGCCCTGTCCCTGCAGCTGTCACCCGAGTGGGCCCAGGGCCCAGTGGCCACTGGCAGCAGCAGGAATGCGGGCAGGGTGAGGATGCCCTGGCTTGGTTTTTGTCTCGGGAACAAAGCGGGCTCAGGGCAGTGCAGAGCAGGCTGGGAAGCAGAGGCCAGGGCCTTTGGAGGCTGCAAGGCTTAAAGATCAGTCCCTGCAGCAGCCCAGATGCAGGTGGCCTTGAGTTGCCAAGGCTGTGGTGGCCTTGAGAGTGTGCAGGTGGATTTTGCATGGCTGTGGCCTGCTGGCGGCTCTGGGCCCAGGAGTGCCTGTGGCTGCAGCAGGAAGGGTGGCTGAAGGTTTGGTGGCTGCTTTGGTGGCATGGCTGCAGGGGCCAGTGCTGTGAGAGCCCCCTGTGTGAGAGCTGGTGAGAGCTGAGCTCTTGGGGACAGCGCTGTGCCCCAGGCCAGGAAGAGCAGCAGTGCCCAGTGCCAGGAGTGGTGTCAGTGGGAGCCCCTGTGCACAGGGACCCCCAGCCCCGGCAACGTGGCAAAAGTGGAACCCACAAATGTTCAAAGGCTGCCTGATCCCAAAGGAATGGCCAGGAGAGGTCAGGTTTTAAAGAGAAACAGTATTTATTTGCCGAAGATTGGCAAATCTAGGATTTACAGAACATGTGTCATTATAACAATTGTTATAACAACAACAACAACAATGTACCGAACATATTTACATGGGATCCGATGGGCTAACAGCATTTACAGAAAACTTCTAACGTAGTCAACGTATTTACAGGAACTTCTAAACTTTCAAACGTATTTACAAAAGTATCGGATCTGTGCCATCTTGAGCATGAGTCCTGGAAGAAAAGAAGCAGACGGGCTGGGCTCAGCTGGCAGCACTGGGCCCAGCAGGGCTGGGAGCTGGGCCCCAGGGGCTGGGCCGGGGCTGGCAGGGCTGGCGTGGCCCCAGGCAAGCGCAGGGCAGGCCGGGGCTGGTGCTTGTGGCAGCACAATCCAGGCCCCCTGCGGGCACCGTGTCCCTGAGCGGGGCCATCCAGCCCAGCCCCAGCCTGGCATCAGGGGACCCAGTGTGTGTGTGAGCAGGGCGTGGGAATCATCTGCCTGTCTTACCTGTGGGGCTCCATCTTCATCCAAGGACCACGGGCTCCTCTTCATCCTTCTCGTCCACTTCCATATCTTCCATGTTATCCTCCTCATCCACCTCCATCTCTTCGTAGTTGTCCTCCTCATCTACTTCCATGTCCTCAACAGGGGAGGACATGGAAGTAGAGGAGGAGTCCACCTCCATCATCTCTTCGTCATCCAGGCCCAGGTCCACTTCCATGTCCTCCACAGTGTCTCTGTCAGTCTGCAAGGGGCAGCACAATCTCCCAGTGGGCTTCCTGTCCCCCACCATCCATTCCCACATGGCTGCACCCTGCCCAGGCCGGGTGCCCCCTGCCTGGCATGGCACTGTACCTCCATTGGCACAGCAGAGCACATCCTGCTGGGATTGGCGCTCCAGAGCAGGCGGCAGGAAAAGCCCAGGCAGCAGCAGCACCTCAGCGCTGAGGGTCAGAGCCCAGGGTGAGCAGCAACTGACCCTTGGCAGGCGGTGAAGTGTCTGCTGTGCTCGTTTCCAGGTCCTGGATGTTCCACCTGGAGCCCTCTGGGAGCTGTGATGTCACTGAAGTTTTCGGGCCACTGCTCAGTGGGAGATGTGGATGGCAGAATGATCAAATCCTTGAATGGTTTGGCTTGGAAGGGGCCCTCAAGATGATGTGGTTCCAAGCTGAGAAAGCTCACAGCACAGTAGGTTGCTGCAGCCCCTGTCCCACCTGGCCTTGGATGTTGCTGGGGATGGGGCATCCACAGCCTCTCTGCACTGGTTCCTGTGTCAGGGATAAGCACCCTGAGAGTAAAGAACTTCTTCCCATCATCAAATCTTTTCTACCTCTTACAGTTTGATCCCATTCCCTCTTTTCTTGTCACTACAGTTCCTGACCAAGGGTCCTCTCCCACTTTCCTGTGGGTCAGGCTGTTCCTGCATGGTCTCACATGTGGCCTGACCTGCAGACAGGAGATAGAGAAGCCAAGTACCCAGTCATCAGACAATGCAGAATGTGGCATGAGAACTGAGAGAATAAGGAAAATGAAAGGACATGCAACGCATTGGTTTGGGTGGGCAACCGGATTCATGCGTTTTCTTAGAGGCTAGGTTCCCTGTTGCACTCAGTTCCTGTGTTGCAGCCTGCCCACAGCCAGCCACTGTGAGGGACCTGTACTCCCAGAGCTGGGAGCACACTTGCTTAAAGTGCTGGTGAACGAGGCGAGTGAGGGATCTTTGTGTGGAACTCCAAACACTTCAGTGGACTGCACTGAAGAGGGTCCAGGAAGGGAGGCAAAATGGGGCTTGGCACACAGATGGAAAATGGGGGGAAAAATCAGGGTAGCATTGCAGTGAGCCAGGACCAGAACAATAGATTAGAGGGTAGAACCTTCTAGGGGGTGTACATATAAGGAAAATACAGCAGTTGAACTGGGTGATGCCAGCAAAACGTGCTGCATCAGCATGAGCCTGAAAATGCCCATGGGCGACAGCATTGCACTCAGACCGATGTCTCTCTTTTACCTTGGTCACTTTGCCCTGAGGTATTACAGTTCCAATTATAGGCCCCTGGGCCCTCACAACTCCCGCCTTTTGCTGTCTATTAAGAAGGCTTCTGTACTAGATTTTTGCAGGCATTTAGTAAAAAAGGATAAAATAACCAACACAATGAATATAATAAACAGTGTCCACAAAACCGTCTTAACTAAAGATGTAAAGCAGCCTTTCATCCTGGCGTGTTTGAAAATTCCAATGAACCAGTCGTGGTTGCCTTCTATCTGGATCTTGTTTCCTTGATCTTTTAGCAGCTGGATGCCCTGGTATACTGACTCTCTATGTGACAGCAGGTAGAAAAAACACATGCCTTGTAGTGCCTGACAGGCATGGCCATGGACAGGAAATTGTGGCTTGTCTGTGGAAGCACCCAGCTGAAGGCATGTGGCTCAGTGAGGAGCATCCAGATTCCTGCTGCAGCAGCAACCAATGGCAGCATCCTCTGCCTTTAGCTAATTTAGTCTCTTGAGGCTTGGGTTGCCTAAAAGCAAACACATAAAGAGATTAGAAGAATCTTAAGTGGAGCTTAAGTTGTGGTCCAACTAAACTTTCTCTTCTGTAAGGCAAGGGTGTGAACACAGCTTATTAGAAGAATCATATATCAATGCTTAAATATAATTTTTACAAATGTTAAGTCATATATCCTGGCTAGTGGTGTCTGAGCTATCTTGGTCTTGGTGTGTGTGGTCAACGCTGCTTAGGAGATCTTCTTCTGTCCTTCTCCTTCTTCTTTTCCAGGCTGCTGCTGTCCCTCTTAGGCTTCCATTCTGTTCTTCCTATGGTGGCTCTGGTGTTTGCCTCACCATTCCCAGAAAGAGTTTTTATGTATTTTGCTGGGATCCATCCTAGGAGTGTTGCTGTAAAGTCAAGGGCATTTTCTCTTCCTCAAGTATTTAATGGGAAAGGGTCCATAAATTTGTTTAGAATCAGGGTCTTCGATCAACACAGGTGGCTGTTTTTTTAATTGGGCTGCAGTTGAATTAGTAAACTGCCTGATGACTGGGGGAGTTGCCTCCATAAATGAGTTGTTCAAAAAGTTGAATACATAAAAGGCCTTGGCCAGTCTGTCAGTGGAAGATAATATCTGGACTACCCCTCTCAGTTGATCAAGCATCCTTTTGATGGATCAGTGGGCCCTCTTGGCTATGGACTGTCCTGTGGTGGAGTGTGGCATGCCTGTGGCATGTTTTATACCCCAGTGGTCAGAAACTTTTTTGAATCAATGTGAGGTATATGCAGGAGCACTATCAGTTTTAATTTCCTGTGGAACTGCTAAGGTGGAAAAAAGAAAAAATAATGTTTTATAGCCTCTTCTGATTTTTCACGAGCATGGGCAGAGGCAAAAATCCCAGTGGAAAAAATTTTGATTGAGACGTGCATATATTTTAGCCTGCCGAAAGGGGCCTAGTGTGTGATGTCTGATTGCCAGATGTGGAGACTCTCTAGTCCTCTTGAATTGACGGCAGCTCTGAGAGAAGCAAGGCCATGTTCCTGACAATTTGGGCGGTTGGTTACAATGGATCTTGCCGGGTCTCGGGTAATTTTGAACATTGTGTGCAGCACAGAAATGGTTTGATGGTAGAATTGGTGGCTGATCTTTGCCTGTTTAAAGACTGTCTAAGGCGTATTGCAGTGTTTCAGATGTTTGAAGTAGGCATTTGAGGGGCTCTTGAGTGAGAACTAAGTATATATTAAAAAGGTCTCTTCCTGCAAGGGAGCACTGATGTTTTCTAGCTTTCCTGATTAGTTGTGTAATAACTTTCTGTTGGTTTGTTATCATTTTAGTAGGTTGGTGTGCTCTGATGACACATTCAATTTGTATTTGGGGATCTGAGATAGTTGAGTCCCCCTGAAAGAATAATGTATGTAATTTTGGACTTACACCAAGGATTGCCAGGGAGAAAGGAAAATCAGGGTGGTATCTGTGTGCCTGTTTAGTTTGAATCCCCCAGGATACCTTTTGTACAGCTGCTTCTGCCTCCAGTGTCAGTGATCACGGGAATCGAGTCCTTCACTGCCTTTAAGGAGCAGCAGGAACAGTGGCACGAGATCTTCTGTGGTGATTCCCAGCAGTGAATGTACCCAACTGATGCTTCCACAGAGCTGGTGGAATTCATGCAGAGTCTTTGGGTTGTCCTTGATGCAGTGTTTAGCCTGTGATGGTTCTCTCTGTGCTTGTTAGGCCGAGATACTTCCAAGGGGCTGTCTTTTGGACTTTATCTGTTGCAATCTCAAAACCTTTCTGCTGTACCGCAGTGATGACATCTTGTACCGCAAAGTCCAAAATGATCAGACCTTCTGCACAAACTAATATATGGTCCATGTAATGAAAAATGATAGCATTAGGACATGTTTTCTGGCTTTGCGAAAGAATTTGGGCAGCAAGGCATGGACCAGTAGTTGGGTTCTTCTTCATTCCCTTGAGGCAATACAGTCCACTGGTACCTCTGTAAAAGGTGCTTGTCAATTTGGGGACGGAAAAAGCAAACAAGGGACTTTCATTGGGGTGCAAGGAGAAGTCAAAAAAGCAGTCATTTAGATGTATAACAAGTATCTACCAGTCTCTGGGTATGATGGAGGCTGAGGGCAGGCTGGACTGGAGGGCGCCCATGTCCTCGATGACCTCCTTGATTTTCCTGAGGTCCTGCAGGAGCGGCCTCTTGTCTTTGCCAGGCTTTTGTATGATAATGACAGGTGCATTGCAGGGGCCAGTAGATGGTACAATGTGGCCCACAGACAGCTGCTCCTGCACGTGGGACTGCAGGGCCTTTAACTTTCTGCCTGAGAGGGGCCACTGATCCACCCATATGGGGTCGTTGATCTTACAGGTTGACTGAAGTGTGGCGCGCTGCTCAGTTGCCCTGTCTAGAAATCCTGAAGTGTTGATAGGATCTCTAGCCCTGTCCTCCACTGGGACAAGAGGTCTTCTTCTCAAATTGTTTTGGTGCCTGGGTGATGAATGATCTCATAGTAGCCACTGTGCCCTCAGGACCTTCCATGCAGATGGTACCTTGACTCCAGAAGCTGGTAGTGGCTCTCCCGATGGCTAAAATTACCCCAGCAGCTGGGACCAGGGGCCATTCTTTTAACCAATCAGAGCAGGAAATTATGGTGATGTCAGCTCCTGTATTTAATAGTCCTGAAAGACTTCTCTTTCTCCCTTTACATGACAAAGCACACTTTAGAATGGGTCTATTTCTGCCTGTTGCCTGTGCCCACATCACCATTGGATCAGCTGGTGTGGTGATCATGTCCAGTAGGAGGTAGGCACTGGCTATAACTGTTCCTTTTGGAATGAGAAGTGGAGGGTCTAAGCATAGAGCCTGGAGAGTTATCTCCTGCAAAGACGTCAAAGCGAGCACCTCAGGTAATGTAGTGAGTGTCTCCATCCCTTCCCTGGTGTTGGTTTAAATCCAAATGTCTCTGGGCCGTCCTTCAGGCCTGTATTTGCCTGTTGGAATATGGTGAATATAAATTTAATGGATTGGAATTGAAAAGGCCCCTACCAGCTGCCTTTAGGTTCCAGGGCAGAGCTGTCTTCTGTCGAGTTTTCTGCAGTGATCGAGCTGTCCTGCTGGATCTGAGAAGGTCGCTGTGCTGGTTCTCCACGGTGTTGGGGAGAGTGGGGCGGAACGGCCTCGCGTTTGGTGTCATCGTGCGGGGCCTTTCTGTGTCTGTGTGGGGTTTCCCGCAGGCCAGCAGCTTTGCTGGTGTTGGAAAGCATGTGGACGAGGGGGGCAGTGAGGACACTGGTTGTGACGCCTAGAAAGTCTCCAGTAATAGCCTTTATTTTTAAAATTCTGTTAAAAATGCCCCATCTCTCCACATATAAAGGAAGGTCCCTTTTCGTATGTTTGTGGGTGAGAAACTTACAGGGTATTAGCACCTCTACTACATCCTGACTGGTAGCCTTATCTAGGCTGGCATCATGGTGTACAGATGACCTAATGGTGCATGCCTTGACCATTTGTGAAAGGGCAGGTTTTGGGGAAAGTGACATGAGGGATGAGAGAAGGACAAAAATAGTACAGACATGCAAGTCATTGGGTTTAGTGGCTTGAGGGATTTATGCCTGTTATTTGAGGCCAGGTGCCCTGGTGCACGTAATTCCTACATCTTCCTGAGATTCCATTGCTGGGTGAGGAGTCGAGCAGTGCTGAAAGCTGAGGCCTGTCCTTTGTGTTCCCTTTGGGATGGCAGTGGAAGTGCCCTGAGTGCACATTCAGAGGCACCTTCATGGCTTCTCATGCCACGACACCAAAACTAAATGTGCAAGGTGGCTTCTTTGAATGACATGTAGTCCTTTGAAATATCTGCAGGAAGTGGTCTGGAAATGCTTTCTGAGCCTGATCCTTGGGATCAGCTGTAAGGGGCTGAGGGCTGGCCTGAGCCTGGTGCTATGTCCCACTGGGAGCAGCCCCATAGTCTCACGTGCAGAGCAGCCACGGCCAGAGGTGCTGGAGATCTCACCTGCCCTGCATCAAGCACTGTCAAGGTTCTGTAAACATCAGCTGGTGCTGACTTTCCCCTTGGACCCCTTGGTTTAGTCACTATGGGGAATTTCTTTCCTGAATCCCGTGGGATTTCCCCCTGGCAGGTGTGATGGGGATGCTCGGGGAGTGTGGGGCTTTGGGGGCAGCTGCCCGGGCAGGGGCTGAGCTTGGGGCCCTGTTGGGCCCATGGCCCCCAGCAGCAGCAGCAGCAGCAGCCGCCCCAGGGCCCAAAGCCCTGTGCTCCCTGCCCAGCACAGGCTGCCCTGTCCCTGCAGCTGTCACCCGAGTGGGGCCCAGGGCCCAGTGGCCGCTGGCAGCAGCAGGAATGCGGGCAGGGTGAGGATACCCTGGCTTGGCTTTTGTCTCGGGAACAAAGCGGGCTCAGGCAGTGCTGAGCAGGCTGGGAA
The DNA here is from genome assembly GCF_028551555.1 of Melozone crissalis. Lineage (NCBI taxonomy): Eukaryota > Metazoa > Chordata > Aves > Passeriformes > Passerellidae > Melozone > Melozone crissalis. The sequence goes on from NW_026535821.1 coordinate 3,340,968, forward strand.
GCAGAGCCCAGGGCCTTTGGAGGCTGCAAGCCTTAAAGATCAGTCCCTGCAGCAGCCCAGATGCAGGTGGCCCAGTTGCCAAGGCTGTGGTGGCGTTGAGAGCGTGCAGGTGGATTTTGCATGGCTGTGGCCTGCTGGCGGCTCTGGGCCCAGGAGTGCCTGTGGCTGCAGCAGGAAGGGTGGCTGAAGGTTTGGTGGCTGCTTTGGTGGCATGGCTGCAGAGGCCAGTGCTGTGAGAGCCCCCTGTGTGAGAGCTGGTGAGAGCTGAGCTCTTGGGGACAGCGCTGTGCCCCAGGCCAGGAAGAGCAGCAGTGCCCAGTGCCAGGAGTGGTGTCAGTGGGAGCCCCTGTGCACAGGGACCCCCAGCCCCGGGGTGGCCGTGCCAGCACCCCCAGGGACCTCCAGCCCAGGGAACGTGGAGGAAGTGGAACCCACAAGTGTGCAAAGGCTGCCTGTGCCCAAAGGAATGGCCAAGAGAAGTCAGGTTTCAAAAAGAAAAAGGATTTATTTGCCGAAGATCGGCAAATCTAGGATTTACAGAACATTTGTCATAACAATTGTTATAACAACAAGAACAGCAATGTACAGAACATATTTACATGGGATCTGAGGGGCTAACAATCTTCAAAACATATTTACAGAAAACTTCAAACGGAAGGAACATATTTACAGGAAACTTCTAAACTCTCAAACGTATTTACAAAGGCGTGGCATCTCTGCCATGATGTGGATGTGTCCTGGAAGAAAGGAAGCAGCAGAGCTGGACTCAGCTGGCAGCACTGGGCCCAGCAGGGCTGGGAGCTGGGCCCCAGGGGCTGGGCCGGGGCTGGCAGGGCTGGCGTGGCCCCAGGCAAGCGCAGGGCAGGCCGGGGCTGGTGCTTGTGGCAGCGCAATCCAGGCCCCCTGCGGGCACCGTGTCCCTGAGCGGGGCCATCCAGTCCAGCCCCAGCCTGGCATCAGGGGACCCAGTGTGTGTGTGGGCAGGGCGTGGGAAGCATCTGCCTGTCTTACCTGTAGGGCTCCACCTTTATCCAAGGACCATGGGCTCCTCCTCGTTCTCATCCACCTCCATGTCCTTGATGTCATCCTCCTCATCCACCTCCATCTCCTCAATTTTGTCCTCCTCGTCTACTTCCATGTCCTCACCAGTGGAGGACATGGAAGTAGAGGAGGAGTCCACCTCCATCACTTCTTCCTCATCCTGGCCCAGGTCCACTTCCATGTCCTCCACGGTGTCTCTGTCAGTCTGCAAGGGGCAGCACAATCTCCCAGTGGGCTTCCTGTCCCCCACCATCCATTCCCACATGGCTGCAGCCTGCCCAAGCTGGGTGCCCCCTGCCTGGCATGGCACTGTACCTCCATGGGCACAGCAGAGCACATTGTGCTGGGATTGGTGCTCCAGAGCAGGCGGCAGGAAAAGCCCAGGCAGCAGCAGCACCTCAGCGCTGAGGGTCAGAGCACAGGGTGAGCAGCAACTGACCCTTGGCAGCCGGTGAAGTGTTTGCTGTGCTCGTTTCCAGGTCCTGGACATTCCACCTGGAACCCTCTGGGAGCTGTGATGTCACTGAAGTTTCAGGGCTGCCGCGCAGTGGGAGATGGGGATGGCAGAATGATCAAATACTTGAATGGTTTGGCTTGGAAGGGACCCTGAAGATGATCTGGTTCCAAGCTGAGCAAGCTCCCAGCACAGCAGGTTGCTGCAGCCCCTGTCCCACCTGGCCTTGGATGTTGCTGGGGATGGGGCATCCACAGCCTCTCTGCACTGGTCCCTGTGTCAGGGACAAGCATCCTGAGAGTAAAGAACTTCTTCCCATCATCAAATCTCTTCCAACTCTTGCAGTTTGATCCTATTCCTCCGTGTCCTGTCTCTACAGTTCCTGAGAAAGTGTGCTCTCCCACTTTCTTCTAGGTCAGGCTGTTCCTGCAGGGTCTCACATGTGGCCTGACCTGCAGACAGGAGATAGAGAAGCCAAGTACCCAGTCACAGACAATGCAGAATGTGGCATAAGAACTGAGAGAATAAGGAAAATGCAAGGACATGCAAGGTATTGGTTTGGGTGGGCAACCGGATTCATGTGTTTTCTTAGAGGTTAGGTTCCCTGTTGCACTCAGTTCCTGTTTTGCAGCCTGCCCACAGCCAGCCTCTGTGAGGGACCTGCACTCCCAGAGCTGGGAGCACACTTGCTTAAAGTGCTGGTGAACGAGGCGAGTGAGGGATCTTTGTGTGGAACTCCAAACACTGTGGATTGCACTGAAGAGGGTCCAGGAAGGGAGACAAAATGGGGCTTGGCACACAGATGGAAAATGGGGGGAAAAATCAGGGTAGCATTGCAGTGAGCCAGGACCAAAACAATAGAATAGAGGGTAGAACATTCTCGAGTGAGTACATATAAGGAAAATACAGCAGTTGAACTGGGTGATGCCAGCAAATCGTGCTGCATCACCATGAGCCTTAAAATGCCCATGGGTGACACCATTGCATTCAGAGCGGTGTCTCTCTTTTACCTTGGTCATTTTGCCCTGAGGTATTACAGTTCCAGTGGTAGGCCCCTGGGCCCTCACATCTCCCGCCTTTTGTTGTCTATAAAGAAGGCTTCTGCCATAGATTTTTGCAGGCATTTAGTAAAGTAGGATAAAATAACCAACACAATGAATACAATAAACAGTGTCCACAAAACCGTCTTAACTAAAGATGTAAAGCAGCCTTTCATCCCGCCGTGTTTGAAAATACCAATGAACCAGTCATTGTTGCCTTCTATCTGGATCTTGTTTCCTTGATCTTTTAGCAGCTGGATCCCCTGGTAAACTGACTCTCTATCTGACAACAGGTAGAAAAAACACCTGCCTTCAAATGCCTGACAGGCGTGGCAATGGACAAGAAATTGTGGCTTGTCTGTGGAAGCACCCAGCTGAAGGCATGCGGCTCAGTGAGGAGCATCCAGATTCCTGCTGCAGCAGCAACCAATGGCAGCATCCTCTGCCTTTAGCTAATTTAGTATCTTGAGGCTTGGATTACCTAAAAGCAAACAGATAAAGAGATTAGAAGATGAAACTTAAGTTGTGTTCCCACTAAACTTTCTCTTCTGTAAGGCAAGGGTGTGAACACAGCTTATTAGAAGAATCATATATCAATGCTAAAATATAATTTTTACAAATGTTAATTCATATATCTTGGTTAGTGGTGTCTGAGCTATCTTGGTCTTGGTGTGTGTGGTCAACGCTGCTTAGGAGATCTTCTTCTGTCCTTCTCCTTGTTCTTTTCCAGGCTGCTGCTGTCCCTCTTAGGCTTTCATTCTGTTCTTCCTATGGTGGCTCTGGTGTTTGCCTCACCATTCCCAGAAAGAGTTTTAATGTATTTTGCTAGGATCGATCTTAGGAGTGTTGCTGTAAAGACAAGGGCATCTTCTCTTCCCCAAGTATTTAATGGGTAAGTGCCCATAAATTTGTTCAGAATCAGGATCTTTGAGCAACACAGGTGGCTGTTTTTTTAATTGGGCTGCAGTTGAATTAGTAAAATGCCTGATGACTGGGGGAGTTGTCTCCATAAATGAATTGTTCAAAAAGTTGAATACATAAAAGGCCTTGGCCAGTGTCTCAATGGGAGATAATATCTGGACTACCCCTCTCAATTGATCAAGGATCCTTTTGATGGATCAATGGGCCCTCTCGGCTATGGACTGTCCTGTGGTGGAGTGCGGCATGCCTGTGACATGTTTTATACCCCAGTGGTTAGAAACTTGTTGGAATCAGTGTGAGGTATATGCAGGACCGCTATCAGTTTTAATTTCCTGTGGAACTGCTTAGGAGGAAGAAACGAAAAAGTCATGTTTTATAGCCTCTTCTGATTTTTCACGAGCATGGGCAGAGGCAAAAATCCCAGTGGAAAAAATTTTGTTTGAGACGTGCATGTATTTTAGTCTGCCGAAAGGGGCCTAGTGTGTGATGTCTGATTGCCAGATGTGGAGACTCTCTAGTACTCTTGGATTGATTCCAGCTCTGACATAATCAAGGCCATGTTCCTGACAATTTGGGCAGGTGGCTACTATGGTTCTTGCCAGGTCTCGGGTAATTTTGAACATCCTGTGCAGCACAGAAATGGTTTGATGGTAGAATTTGTGGCTGATCTTTGCCTGTTTAAAGACTGTCTAAGGCACATTGCAGTGGTTCAGATGTTTGAAGTAGGCAATTGAGGTGCTCTGGAGTGAGAACTAAGTATATATTAAAAAGGTCTCTTCCTGCAAGGGAGCACTGATGTTTTCTAGCTTTCCTGATTAGTTGTGTAATAACTTTCTGTTGGGTTGTTATCATTTTAGTAGATTGGTGCGCTCTGAAGACACATTCAATTTGTATTTGGGGATCTGAGATAGTTGAGTCCCCCTGAAACAATAATGTATGGAATTTTGGACTTACACCAAGGATTGCCAGGGAGAAAAGAAAATCAGGGTGGTATCTGTGTGCCTGTTTAGTTTGAATCACCCAGGAGAGCTTTTGTACAGCTGCTACGGCCTCCAGTGTCAGTGATTGCAGGGAATCGAGTCCTTCACTGCCTTTAAGGAGCAGCAGGAACAGTGGCACGAGATCTTCTGTGGTGATTCCAAGCAGTGAGCATACCCAACTGATGCTTCCACAGAGCTGGTGGAATTCATGCAGAGTCTTTGGGTTGTCCTTGATGTGCAGTGTTTAGCCTGTGATGGTTCTCTCTGTGCTTTTTAGGCCGAGATACTTCCAGGGGGCTGTCTTTTGGATTTTATCTGTTGCAGTCTCAAAACTTTTCTGCTGTACCGCAGTAATGACATCCTGTACTGCAAAGTCCAAAATGATCAGAGCTTCTGCACAAACTAATATATGGTCCATGTACTCAAAAATGATAGCATTAGGATATCTTTTCCGGCTTTGCGAAAGAATTTGGGCAGCAAGGCGTTGACAAGTAGTTGGGTGCTTCTTCATTCCCTTGAGGCAATATAGTCCACTGGTACCTATGTTAAGGTGCTTGTCGATTTGGGGACGGAAAAAGCAAACAAGGGGCTTTCATTGGGTTGCAAGGAGAAGTCAAAAAAGCAGTCATTTATTTTTATAACAAGTATCTACCAGTCTCTGGGTATGATGGAGGCTGAGGGCAGGCTGGACTGGAGGGCACCCATGTCATCAATGACCTCGTTGATTTTCCTGAGGTCCTGCAGTAGCTGCCACCTCTTGTCTTTGCCAGGCTTTCATATGATAATGACAGGTGCATTGCAGGGGCCAGTAGATGGTACAATGTGGCCCACAGACAGCTGCTCCTGCACGTGGGACTGCAGGGCCTTTAACTTTCTGCCTGAGAGGGGCCACTGATCCACCCACATGAGGTCATTGATCTTACAGGTTGACTGAAGGGTGGCGCGCTGCTCTGTAGCCCCGTCTAGAAAGCCTGAGGTATTGATAGGATCTCTAGCCCTGTCCCCCATTGGGACAAGAGGTCTTCTTCTCAAATTGTTATTGGTGCCTGGGTGATGAATGATCTTCCTGTAGCAACTGTGCCCTCAGGACCTTCCATGCAGATGGTACCTTGACTCCAGAAGCTGGTAGTGGCTCTCCCGATGGCTAAAATTACCCCAGCAGCTGGAACCAGGGGCCATTCTTTTAACCAGTCAGAGAGGGAAATTATGGTGATGTCATCTCCTGTATCTAATAGTCGTGAAAGACATCTCTTTCTCCCTTTACATGACAAAGCGCACTTTAGAATGGGTCTATTTCTGCCTGTTGTCTGTGCCCACATCACCACTGGATCAGCTGGTGTGGTGATCATGTCCTGTGGGAGGTAGGCACTGGCTGTAACTGTTCCTTTTAGAATGAGAAGTGGAGGGTCTAAGCATAGAGCCTGGACAGTTATCTCCTGCAAAGACGTCAAGGCGAGTACCTCAGGTAATGTAGTGAGTGTCTCCATCCCTTCCCTGGTGTTGGTTTAAATCCAAATGTCTCTGGGCCGTCCTTCAGGCCTGTATTTGCCTGTTGGAATATGGTGAATATAAATTTAATGGATTGGAATTAAAAACGCGCTTACTAGCTGCCTTTAGGTTCCAGGGCAGAGCTGTCTTCTATCGAGTTTTCTGCAGCGATGGAGCTGTCCTGCTGGATCTGAGAAGGTCGCTGTGCTGGTTCTCCATGATGTTGTGGAGAGTAGGGCAGAACGGCCTCGCATTTGGTGTCATCGTGCTGGGCCTTTCTGTGTCTGTGTGGGGTTTCCCACAGGCCACCGGTTTTGGTGATGTTGTAAAGCGTGTGGACAAGGGGGGCAGTGAGGACAGTGGCTGTGACACCTAGAAGGTCCCTCATAATAGCCTGTATTTTTACAATTCTATTGAGAATGCCTCATCTCTCCACATTTAAAGCAAGGTCCTTTTTCATGTGTGTGCCAGGGAATAACCTGGGAGGCTACTAGCACCTCTACCACGCCGGGACAGGAAGCATTATCTCGGCTAGCATCACAGTATAAGGATGCCCTAAGTGTGCATGCCACGACCATTTGTGCAATGGTAGGCTTTCTGTAGAGGGGTAGAGAAGGTAAAATGTCTTTAAAGGTGTTGTTAGCATTTGTTTCAGCAAGTTTAGTAAGCAGTACCTTCCTGTCTTTTGGTTGTTCAACTTTCTTCTCTATTGCTTTTGTATGGTGATCAATAAATTTTAGAAGGGATTTCCCAGGTCCCTGCAGGTCTCTTCTAACAGAGTTCAGGGAAGGTCTGTTTAATGAGGTTTGGTGAAATCTTCCTCCCAGGCTAGATGGTCTAGTGTTAGGTGTGCCTGCCTGTCTGCTCTAGCATAGTCTTTTAATAGTTGTTGTAGTAGTTTTTTCCCCATTCCTTCCCAAAGAATAATTTCAGTGGGAGAATGTAGGATGTGCATAAAATGGCGCAAATTGTGGGGCACCAACGCATGTATTGGATAGATGTTATTTAACAAATGATTAATATAGGGCAAGCCCCTCCCATTGTCTTTCGCTGCTTTATAAAGGTCTTTCATCTGCCATGTATGAGAACTTCCAATTGGGGCTTTGTCCCCCTCTGCTACTGCACCGGTGCTTCTTGTATTTTAGCTACCAATTCCCAGTCCCCCTCTTCTGCCGCCACTTCCACATCCTTGTCCAAGAATCCTCAGGCTCATGCTGAAGGAGGGATGAACCTTCCCTCTCCTCTCCAGAAGAGGGAACTTGGTCTTTGGCAGAGGAGCGGGGCCTTGGGGTGACTGGCCAGGCCCGGTGTTGTGGGCCTTTGGTAGCCAAGATGGCGGCCTTCCGGTTACAGCCCCTCACACTTCTGGCTCCAACAGTGTGGGATCCACAAGGGGCTGAGTTGGAGGGGGTAGGGCAGCTGGCGTAGGCAAGGAAGCGCTGGATCCCAATGCAGGGGTGGTACCTGACACAGAGCTGGGACCCAACACAGGGGGAGGATTTGAAGAGAGAGCTGGGGGTGGGAGGGAGTTTGACATTGACAACCCCCTCCAGAGGAGGGACTCCATTTTGTGAGCTATCTGAGGGGGATCCAGTGAGGAGAGGTACTGGAGAATGGGTTAGAGTAGAATCCAGGCCTGTGTGATCACTCCAGACCTGGGAAGGGGTTAGAGAAGGAGGGGAGATGTCAGACAGCAGGTGGCTCGTCTGTGCTTTACAGCAGTTTCCATCTCTCATCCTAATGGTGTCAGTGGGTTCAGGAATGCTGGGGGCAGAACAGAAAGTCTGGGTTGAATATTTGAACTTTGAACCCTTGAGAAACCTCCATAAAACATGTGAAAAATTGTGGAAAATATTGCGACTCTTATCACTCCCTGAGTTTTCTAAAATTAGAGTCTTTCCCTAACTCAGTCCCAAAATGCTACATGACGAACTGAATCAACAGAAATGTCTGGGAGCTCCGTAAACGGCCAATGAACGAACGACTTCATACTTCCCTTAGTAAAAGTCTTCCATTCTGAAAGGAGAACCTCCCTAACTCGAACATATATGTCCCTCTCATCTTTGGATAATTTGATACCCAGAGCTGCCCCTGATGTAAAGGGTGGCCCACGCACAGGGCTAAAAGATGACCCAAAGATCCTGCACTGCTGGTGGCTGTACCCCAGCTCACTGCTCTGGTGGCTCTGGATGCAGGTGTTTCAAAATATCCTGTGGGCTTTGTCCATCGAGTCGGCCCTCTTGCTGCTGGAGGGTGCCAATGCTGCCTTCAGCAAGCCCTGATAAAACTCAGGTCTCACTCCAGGGCGCTGGCTGACCCGAGGCGTCTTCTGTCCTATGACGGTGGAACAGTCGAATCGTCACTGGAATCGCTCTCAGGAATTCTCAAAGATAGTCCCTGTTTGGGCACCCCTTGTTGTGGCATGTCCACAGCCGGCCTCTGTGAGACACGTGCACTCCCAGAGCTGGGAACAGGCTTGCTTGAATGGATGATGGATGAGGCAAGAGAGGAGCGTTTCTGTGGAACTCCAAACAGTGTGGTTTGTGCTGGAGAGGGTCCAGGGAGGGAGACAAAATGAGGCTGGGCATACAAGGTTTTATATGCAGGAAAAAAGGACCTTGTATGCAGTAACTTAGGACCAATAGAGGATAAGAAAGAGAAGAACACCTAGGGGAGTGCATATAAGGAAAGAAAAAACTTTATAATATCATGAAAATTACCTGAATCCCCATGACCCCACAAAAGCCAATGGGCAAGATCATTGCTTTAGAGGGGGGCTGCAAGTTACTTAAGTTCGTCATAGTACTAATGAGGTATTAGATTTGCAGTGGTAGGCCCCTGGACCTCCAAAAAACTACTACTTCCTGAGACTTCATTGCTGACTTCATTGAGGAGCTCAGCAGTGCTGAAAGCAGAGGCCTGTCCTTTGTGTTCCCTTTGGGATGGCAGTGGAAGTGTCCTGAGTGCACTTCAGAGGCACCTTCATGGCTTCTCATGCGACGATACCAAAACTGAATGTGCAAGGTGGCTTCCTTGAATGACATGTAGTCCTTTGATATATCTGCAGGGAGTGGTCTGAAACTGCTTTCTGAGCCTGCTCCTTGGGATCATCTGTGAGGGGCTGAGGGCTGGCCTGAGCCCGGTGCTGTGTCCCACTGGGAGCAGCCCCACAGGTTCATGTGCAGAGCAGGCCCAGCCAGATGGCCCTGGAGATCTCGCCGTCTCTGCAGCCACCTTTTAAATGTGGGGAAACATCGGCTGGTGCTGTCTTTCCCCTTGGATCCCTTGGTTTAGTTCCCATGGGGAATTTCTTTCCTGAAGCCCTTGTAATTTCCCCCTGGCAGGTGTGATGGGGATGCTCGGGGAGTGTGGGGCTTTGGGGGCAGCTGCCCGGGCAGGGGCTGAGCTTGGGGCCCTGTTGGGCCCATGGCCCCCAGCAGCAGCAGCAGCAGCAGCCGCCCCAGGGCCCAAAGCCCTGTGCTCCCTGCCCAGCACAGGCTGCCCTGTCCCTGCAGCTGTCACCCGAGTGGGGCCCAGGGCCCAGTGGCCGCTGGCAGCAGCAGGAATGCGGGCAGGGTGAGGATACCCTGGCTTGGCTTTTGTCTCGGGAACAAAGCGGGCTCAGGCAGTGCTGAGCAGGCTGGGAAGCAGAGCCCAGGGCCTTTGGAGGCTGCAAGCCTTAAAGATCAGTCCCTGCAGCAGCCCAGATGCAGGTGGCCCAGTTGCCAAGGCTGTGGTGGCGTTGAGAGCGTGCAGGTGGATTTTGCATGGCTGTGGCCTGCTGGCGGCTCTGGGCCCAGGAGTGCCTGTGGCTGCAGCAGGAAGGGTGGCTGAAGGTTTGGTGGCTGCTTTGGTGGCATGGCTGCAGAGGCCAGTGCTGTGAGAGCCCCCTGTGTGAGAGCTGGTGAGAGCTGAGCTCTTGGGGACAGCGCTGTGCCCCAGGCCAGGAAGAGCAGCAGTGCCCAGTGCCAGGAGTGGTGTCAGTGGGAGCCCCTGTGCACAGGGACCCCCAGCCCCGGGGTGGCCGTGCCAGCACCCCCAGGGACCTCCAGCCCAGGGAACGTGGAGGAAGTGGAACCCACAAGTGTGCAAAGGCTGCCTGTGCCCAAAGGAATGGCCAAGAGAAGTCAGGTTTCAAAAAGAAAAAGGATTTATTTGCCGAAGATCGGCAAATCTAGGATTTACAGAACATTTGTCATAACAATTGTTATAACAACAAGAACAGCAATGTACAGAACATATTTACATGGGATCTGAGGGGCTAACAATCTTCAAAACATATTTACAGAAAACTTCAAACGGAAGGAACATATTTACAGGAAACTTCTAAACTCTCAAACGTATTTACAAAGGCGTGGCATCTCTGCCATGATGTGGATGAGTCCTGGAAGAAAGGAAGCAGCAGAGCTGGACTCAGCTGCCAGCACTGGGCCCAGCAGGGCTGGGAGCTGGGCCCCAGGGGCTGGGCCGGGGCTGGCAGGGCTGGCGTGGCCCCAGGCAAGCGCAGGGCAGGCCGGGGCTGGTGCTTGTGGCAGCGCAATCCAGGCCCCCTGCGGGCACCGTGTCCCTGAGCGGGGCCATCCAGCCCAGCCCCAGCCTGGCGTCAGGGGACCCAGTGTGTGTGTGGGCAGGGCGTAGGAAGCATCTGCCTGTCTTACCTGTAGGGCTCCACCTTTATCCAAGGACCATGGGCTCCTCCTCGTTCTCATCCACCTCCATGTCCTTGATGTCATCCTCCTCATCCACCTCCATCTCCTCAATTTTGTCCTCCTCGTCTACTTCCATGTCCTCACCAGTGGAGGACATGGAAGTAGAGGAGGAGTCCACCTCCATCACTTCTTCCTCATCCTGGCCCAGGTCCACTTCCATGTCCTCCACGGTGTCTCTGTCAGTCTGCAAGGGGCAGCACAATCTCCCAGTGGGCTTCCTGTCCCCCACCATCCATTCCCACATGGCTGCAGCCTGCCCAAGCTGGGTGCCCCCTGCCTGGCATGGCACTGTACCTCCATGGGCACAGCAGAGCACATTGTGCTGGGATTGGTGCTCCAGAGCAGGCGGCAGGAAAAGCCCAGGCAGCAGCAGCACCTCAGCGCTGAGGGTCAGAGCACAGGGTGAGCAGCAACTGACCCTTGGCAGCCGGTGAAGTGTTTGCTGTGCTCGTTTCCAGGTCCTGGACATTCCACCTGGAACCCTCTGGGAGCTGTGATGTCACTGAAGTTTCAGGGCTGCCGCGCAGTGGGAGATGGGGATGGCAGAATGATCAAATACTTGAATGGTTTGGCTTGGAAGGGACCCTCAAGATGATGTGGTTCCAAGCTGAGCAAGCTCCCAGCACAGCAGGTTGCTGCAGCCCCTGTCCCACCTGGCCTTGGATGTTGCTGGGGATGGGGCATCCACAGCCTCTCTGCACTGGTCCCTGTGTCAGGGACAAGCATCCTGAGAGTAAAGAACTTCTTCCCATCATCAAATCTCTTCCAACTCTTGCAGTTTGATCCTATTCCTCCGTGTCCTGTCTCTACAGTTCCTGAGAAAGTGTGCTCTCCCACTTTCTTCTAGGTCAGGCTGTTCCTGCAGGGTCTCACATGTGGCCTGACCTGCAGACAGGAGATAGAGAAGCCAAGTACCCAGTCACAGACAATGCAGAATGTGGCATAAGAACTGAGAGAATAAGGAAAATGCAAGGACATGCAAGGTATTGGTTTGGGTGGGCAACCGGATTCATGTGTTTTCTTAGAGGTTAGGTTCCCTGTTGCACTCAGTTCCTGTTTTGCAGCCTGCCCACAGCCAGCCTCTGTGAGGGACCTGCACTCCCAGAGCTGGGAGCACACTTGCTTAAAGTGCTGGTGAACGAGGCGAGTGAGGGATCTTTGTGTGGAACTCCAAACACTGTGGATTGCACTGAAGAGGGTCCAGGAAGGGAGACAAAATGGGGCTTGGCACACAGATGGAAAATGGGGGGAAAAATCAGGGTAGCATTGCAGTGAGCCAGGACCAAAACAATAGAATAGAGGGTAGAACATTCTCGAGTGAGTACATATAAGGAAAATACAGCAGTTGAACTGGGTGATGCCAGCAAATCGTGCTGCATCACCATGAGCCTTAAAATGCCCATGGGTGACACCATTGCATTCAGAGCGGTGTCTCTCTTTTACCTTGGTCATTTTGCCCTGAGGTATTACAGTTCCAGTGGTAGGCCCCTGGGCCCTCACATCTCCCGCCTTTTGTTGTCTATAAAGAAGGCTTCTGCCATAGATTTTTGCAGGCATTTAGTAAAGTAGGATAAAATAACCAACACAATGAATACAATAAACAGTGTCCACAAAACCGTCTTAACTAAAGATGTAAAGCAGCCTTTCATCCCGCCGTGTTTGAAAATACCAATGAACCAGTCATTGTTGCCTTCTATCTGGATCTTGTTTCCTTGATCTTTTAGCAGCTGGATCCCCTGGTAAACTGACTCTCTATCTGACAACAGGTAGAAAAAACACCTGCCTTCAAATGCCTGACAGGCGTGGCAATGGACAAGAAATTGTGGCTTGTCTGTGGAAGCACCCAGCTGAAGGCATGCGGCTCAGTGAGGAGCATCCAGATTCCTGCTGCAGCAGCAACCAATGGCAGCATCCTCTGCCTTTAGCTAATTTAGTATCTTGAGGCTTGGATTACCTAAAAGCAAACAGATAAAGAGATTAGAAGATGAAACTTAAGTTGTGTTCCCACTAAACTTTCTCTTCTGTAAGGCAAGGGTGTGAACACAGCTTATTAGAAGAATCATATATCAATGCTAAAATATAATTTTTACAAATGTTAATTCATATATCTTGGTTAGTGGTGTCTGAGCTATCTTGGTCTTGGTGTGTGTGGTCAACGCTGCTTAGGAGATCTTCTTCTGTCCTTCTCCTTGTTCTTTTCCAGGCTGCTGCTGTCCCTCTTAGGCTTTCATTCTGTTCTTCCTATGGTGGCTCTGGTGTTTGCCTCACCATTCCCAGAAAGAGTTTTAATGTATTTTGCTAGGATCGATCTTAGGAGTGTTGCTGTAAAGACAAGGGCATCTTCTCTTCCCCAAGTATTTAATGGGTAAGTGCCCATAAATTTGTTCAGAATCAGGATCTTTGAGCAACACAGGTGGCTGTTTTTTTAATTGGGCTGCAGTTGAATTAGTAAAATGCCTGATGACTGGGGGAGTTGTCTCCATAAATGAATTGTTCAAAAAGTTGAATACATAAAAGGCCTTGGCCAGTGTCTCAATGGGAGATAATATCTGGACTACCCCTCTCAATTGATCAAGGATCCTTTTGATGGATCAATGGGCCCTCTCGGCTATGGACTGTCCTGTGGTGGAGTGCGGCATGCCTGTGACATGTTTTATACCCCAGTGGTTAGAAACTTGTTGGAATCAGTGTGAGGTATATGCAGGACCGCTATCAGTTTTAATTTCCTGTGGAACTGCTTAGGAGGAAGAAACGAAAAAGTCATGTTTTATAGCCTCTTCTGATTTTTCACGAGCATGGGCAGAGGCAAAAATCCCAGTGGAAAAAATTTTGTTTGAGACGTGCATGTATTTTAGTCTGCCGAAAGGGGCCTAGTGTGTGATGTCTGATTGCCAGATGTGGAGACTCTCTAGTACTCTTGGATTGATTCCAGCTCTGACATAATCAAGGCCATGTTCCTGACAATTTGGGCAGGTGGCTACTATGGTTCTTGCCAGGTCTCGGGTAATTTTGAACATCCTGTGCAGCACAGAAATGGTTTGATGGTAGAATTTGTGGCTGATCTTTGCCTGTTTAAAGACTGTCTAAGGCACATTGCAGTGGTTCAGATGTTTGAAGTAGGCAATTGAGGTGCTCTGGAGTGAGAACTAAGTATATATTAAAAAGGTCTCTTCCTGCAAGGGAGCACTGATGTTTTCTAGCTTTCCTGATTAGTTGTGTAATAACTTTCTGTTGGGTTGTTATCATTTTAGTAGATTGGTGCGCTCTGAAGACACATTCAATTTGTATTTGGGGATCTGAGATAGTTGAGTCCCCCTGAAACAATAATGTATGGAATTTTGGACTTACACCAAGGATTGCCAGGGAGAAAAGAAAATCAGGGTGGTATCTGTGTGCCTGTTTAGTTTGAATCACCCAGGAGAGCTTTTGTACAGCTGCTACGGCCTCCAGTGTCAGTGATTGCAGGGAATCGAGTCCTTCACTGCCTTTAAGGAGCAGCAGGAACAGTGGCACGAGATCTTCTGTGGTGATTCCAAGCAGTGAGCATACCCAACTGATGCTTCCACAGAGCTGGTGGAATTCATGCAGAGTCTTTGGGTTGTCCTTGATGTGCAGTGTTTAGCCTGTGATGGTTCTCTCTGTGCTTTTTAGGCCGAGATACTTCCAGGGGGCTGTCTTTTGGATTTTATCTGTTGCAGTCTCAAAACTTTTCTGCTGTACCGCAGTAATGACATCCTGTACTGCAAAGTCCAAAATGATCAGAGCTTCTGCACAAACTAATATATGGTCCATGTACTCAAAAATGATAGCATTAGGATATCTTTTCCGGCTTTGCGAAAGAATTTGGGCAGCAAGGCGTTGACAAGTAGTTGGGTGCTTCTTCATTCCCTTGAGGCAATATAGTCCACTGGTACCTATGTTAAGGTGCTTGTCGATTTGGGGACGGAAAAAGCAAACAAGGGGCTTTCATTGGGTTGCAAGGAGAAGTCAAAAAAGCAGTCATTTATTTTTATAACAAGTATCTACCAGTCTCTGGGTATGATGGAGGCTGAGGGCAGGCTGGACTGGAGGGCACCCATGTCATCAATGACCTCGTTGATTTTCCTGAGGTCCTGCAGTAGCTGCCACCTCTTGTCTTTGCCAGGCTTTCATATGATAATGACAGGTGCATTGCAGGGGCCAGTAGATGGTACAATGTGGCCCACAGACAGCTGCTCCTGCACGTGGGACTGCAGGGCCTTTAACTTTCTGCCTGAGAGGGGCCACTGATCCACCCACATGAGGTCATTGATCTTACAGGTTGACTGAAGGGTGGCGCGCTGCTCTGTAGCCCCGTCTAGAAAGCCTGAGGTATTGATAGGATCTCTAGCCCTGTCCCCCATTGGGACAAGAGGTCTTCTTCTCAAATTGTTATTGGTGCCTGGGTGATGAATGATCTTCCTGTAGCAACTGTGCCCTCAGGACCTTCCATGCAGATGGTACCTTGACTCCAGAAGCTGGTAGTGGCTCTCCCGATGGCTAAAATTACCCCAGCAGCTGGAACCAGGGGCCATTCTTTTAACCAGTCAGAGAGGGAAATTATGGTGATGTCATCTCCTGTATCTAATAGTCGTGAAAGACATCTCTTTCTCCCTTTACATGACAAAGCGCACTTTAGAATGGGTCTATTTCTGCCTGTTGTCTGTGCCCACATCACCACTGGATCAGCTGGTGTGGTGATCATGTCCTGTGGGAGGTAGGCACTGGCTGTAACTGTTCCTTTTAGAATGAGAAGTGGAGGGTCTAAGCATAGAGCCTGGACAGTTATCTCCTGCAAAGACGTCAAGGCGAGTACCTCAGGTAATGTAGTGAGTGTCTCCATCCCTTCCCTGGTGTTGGTTTAAATCCAAATGTCTCTGGGCCGTCCTTCAGGCCTGTATTTGCCTGTTGGAATATGGTGAATATAAATTTAATGGATTGGAATTAAAAACGCGCTTACTAGCTGCCTTTAGGTTCCAGGGCAGAGCTGTCTTCTATCGAGTTTTCTGCAGCGATGGAGCTGTCCTGCTGGATCTGAGAAGGTCGCTGTGCTGGTTCTCCATGATGTTGTGGAGAGTAGGGCAGAACGGCCTCGCATTTGGTGTCATCGTGCTGGGCCTTTCTGTGTCTGTGTGGGGTTTCCCACAGGCCACCGGTTTTGGTGATGTTGTAAAGCGTGTGGACAAGGGGGGCAGTGAGGACAGTGGCTGTGACACCTAGAAGGTCCCTCATAATAGCCTGTATTTTTACAATTCTATTGAGAATGCCTCATCTCTCCACATTTAAAGCAAGGTCCTTTTTCATGTGTGTGCCAGGGAATAACCTGGGAGGCTACTAGCACCTCTACCACGCCGGGACAGGAAGCATTATCTCGGCTAGCATCACAGTATAAGGATGCCCTAAGTGTGCATGCCACGACCATTTGTGCAATGGTAGGCTTTCTGTAGAGGGGTAGAGAAGGTAAAATGTCTTTAAAGGTGTTGTTAGCATTTGTTTCAGCAAGTTTAGTAAGCAGTACCTTCCTGTCTTTTGGTTGTTCAACTTTCTTCTCTATTGCTTTTGTATGGTGATCAATAAATTTTAGAAGGGATTTCCCAGGTCCCTGCAGGTCTCTTCTAACAGAGTTCAGGGAAGGTCTGTTTAATGAGGTTTGGTGAAATCTTCCTCCCAGGCTAGATGGTCTAGTGTTAGGTGTGCCTGCCTGTCTGCTCTAGCATAGTCTTTTAATAGTTGTTGTAGTAGTTTTTTCCCCATTCCTTCCCAAAGAATAATTTCAGTGGGAGAATGTAGGATGTGCATAAAATGGCGCAAATTGTGGGGCACCAACGCATGTATTGGATAGATGTTATTTAACAAATGATTAATATAGGGCAAGCCCCTCCCATTGTCTTTCGCTGCTTTATAAAGGTCTTTCATCTGCCATGTATGAGAACTTCCAATTGGGGCTTTGTCCCCCTCTGCTACTGCACCGGTGCTTCTTGTATTTTAGCTACCAATTCCCAGTCCCCCTCTTCTGCCGCCACTTCCACATCCTTGTCCAAGAATCCTCAGGCTCATGCTGAAGGAGGGATGAACCTTCCCTCTCCTCTCCAGAAGAGGGAACTTGGTCTTTGGCAGAGGAGCGGGGCCTTGGGGTGACTGGCCAGGCCCGGTGTTGTGGGCCTTTGGTAGCCAAGATGGCGGCCTTCCGGTTACAGCCCCTCACACTTCTGGCTCCAACAGTGTGGGATCCACAAGGGGCTGAGTTGGAGGGGGTAGGGCAGCTGGCGTAGGCAAGGAAGCGCTGGATCCCAATGCAGGGGTGGTACCTGACACAGAGCTGGGACCCAACACAGGGGGAGGATTTGAAGAGAGAGCTGGGGGTGGGAGGGAGTTTGACATTGACAACCCCCTCCAGAGGAGGGACTCCATTTTGTGAGCTATCTGAGGGGGATCCAGTGAGGAGAGGTACTGGAGAATGGGTTAGAGTAGAATCCAGGCCTGTGTGATCACTCCAGACCTGGGAAGGGGTTAGAGAAGGAGGGGAGATGTCAGACAGCAGGTGGCTCGTCTGTGCTTTACAGCAGTTTCCATCTCTCATCCTAATGGTGTCAGTGGGTTCAGGAATGCTGGGGGCAGAACAGAAAGTCTGGGTTGAATATTTGAACTTTGAACCCTTGAGAAACCTCCATAAAACATGTGAAAAATTGTGGAAAATATTGCGACTCTTATCACTCCCTGAGTTTTCTAAAATTAGAGTCTTTCCCTAACTCAGTCCCAAAATGCTACATGACGAACTGAATCAACAGAAATGTCTGGGAGCTCCGTAAACGGCCAATGAACGAACGACTTCATACTTCCCTTAGTAAAAGTCTTCCATTCTGAAAGGAGAACCTCCCTAACTCGAACATATATGTCCCTCTCATCTTTGGATAATTTGATACCCAGAGCTGCCCCTGATGTAAAGGGTGGCCCACGCACAGGGCTAAAAGATGACCCAAAGATCCTGCACTGCTGGTGGCTGTACCCCAGCTCACTGCTCTGGTGGCTCTGGATGCAGGTGTTTCAAAATATCCTGTGGGCTTTGTCCATCGAGTCGGCCCTCTTGCTGCTGGAGGGTGCCAATGCTGCCTTCAGCAAGCCCTGATAAAACTCAGGTCTCACTCCAGGGCGCTGGCTGACCCGAGGCGTCTTCTGTCCTATGACGGTGGAACAGTCGAATCGTCACTGGAATCGCTCTCAGGAATTCTCAAAGATAGTCCCTGTTTGGGCACCCCTTGTTGTGGCATGTCCACAGCCGGCCTCTGTGAGACACGTGCACTCCCAGAGCTGGGAACAGGCTTGCTTGAATGGATGATGGATGAGGCAAGAGAGGAGCGTTTCTGTGGAACTCCAAACAGTGTGGTTTGTGCTGGAGAGGGTCCAGGGAGGGAGACAAAATGAGGCTGGGCATACAAGGTTTTATATGCAGGAAAAAAGGACCTTGTATGCAGTAACTTAGGACCAATAGAGGATAAGAAAGAGAAGAACACCTAGGGGAGTGCATATAAGGAAAGAAAAAACTTTATAATATCATGAAAATTACCTGAATCCCCATGACCCCACAAAAGCCAATGGGCAAGATCATTGCTTTAGAGGGGGGCTGCAAGTTACTTAAGTTCGTCATAGTACTAATGAGGTATTAGATTTGCAGTGGTAGGCCCCTGGACCTCCAAAAAACTACTACTTCCTGAGACTTCATTGCTGACTTCATTGAGGAGCTCAGCAGTGCTGAAAGCAGAGGCCTGTCCTTTGTGTTCCCTTTGGGATGGCAGTGGAAGTGTCCTGAGTGCACATTCAGAGGCACCTTCATGGCTTCTCATGCGACGATACCAAAACTGAATGTGCAAGGTGGCTTCCTTGAATGACATGTAGTCCTTTGATATATCTGCAGGGAGTGGTCTGAAACTGCTTTCTGAGCCTGCTCCTTGGGATCATCTGTGAGGGGCTGAGGGCTGGCCTGAGCCCGGTGCTGTGTCCCACTGGGAGCAGCCCCACAGGTTCATGTGCAGAGCAGGCCCAGCCAGATGGCCCTGGAGATCTCGCCGTCTCTGCAGCCACCTTTTAAATGTGGGGAAACATCGGCTGGTGCTGTCTTTCCCCTTGGATCCCTTGGTTTAGTTCCCATGGGGAATTTCTTTCCTGAAGCCCTTGTAATTTCCCCCTGGCAGGTGTGATGGGGATGCTCGGGGAGTGTGGAGCTTTGGAGGCAGCTGCCCAGGCAGGGACTGAGCTCGGGGCCCTGTTGGGCCCATGGCCCCCAGCAGCAGCAGCAGCAGCAGCTGGCCCAGGGCCCAAAGCCCCGTTCCCCCTGCCCAGCACAGGCTGCCCTGTCCCTGCAGCTGTCACCCGAGCGGGGCCCAGGGCCCAGTGGCTGCTGCCAGCAGCAGGAATGCGGGCAGGGTGAGGATGCCCTGGCTTAGCTTTTGTCTCTGGAACAATGCGGGCTCAGGGCAGAGAACAGCAGGCTGGGAAGCAGAGCCCAGGGCCGTTGGAGGCACTAAGCCTTAAAGATCAGCCCCTGCAGGAGCCCAGATGCAGGTGGTCCAGTTGCCAAGGCTGTGGTGGCGTTGAGAGCGTGCAGGTGGATTTTGCATGGCTGTGGCCTGCTGGCGGCTCTGGGCCCAGGAGTGCCTGTGGCTGCAGCAGGAAGGGTGGCTGAAGGTTTGGTGGCTGCTTTGGTGGCATGGCTGCAGGGGCCAGTGCTGTGAGAGCCCCCTGTGTGAGAGCTGGTGAGAGCTGAGCTCCTGGGGACAGCGCTGTGCCCCAGGCCAGGAAGAGCAGCAGTGCCCAGTGCCAGGAGTGGTGTCAGTGGGAGCCCCTGTGCACAGGGACCCCCAGCCCCGGGGTGGCCGTGCCAGCACCCCCAGGGACCTCCAGCCCAGGGAACGCGGAACAAGTGGAACCCACCAGTGTGCAAAGGCTGCCTGTGCCCAAAGGAATGGCCAAGAGAAGTCAGGTTTTAAAACAAAACAGTATTTATTTGCCGAAGATCAGCAAATCTAGGATTTACAGAACATGTGTCGTTATAACAATTGTTATAACAACAACAACAACAACAATGTACAGAACATATTTACATGGGATCCGATGGACTTACAATCTTCAAAATGTATTTACAGAAAACTTTGAACGTAGTGAACATATTTACAGAAAACTCGGAATGTAGCGAACATATTTACAAGGAACTTCAAAACTTTCAAACGTATTTACAATAGCGTCGGATATGTGCCATGATGTGCATGAGTCCTGGAAGAAAGGAAGCAGCAGAGCTGGACTCAGCTGCCAGCACAGGGCCCAGCAGGGCTGGGAGCTGGGCCCCAGGGGCTGGGCCGGGGCTGGCAGGGCTGGCGTGGCCCCAGGCAAGCGCAGGGCAGGCCGGGGCTGGTGCTTGTGGCAGCACAATCCAGGCCCCCTGCGGGCACCGTGTCCCTGAGCGGGGCCATCCAGCCCAGCCCCAGCCTGGCATCAGGGGACCCAGTGTGTGTGTGGGCAGAGTGTGGGAAGCATCTGCCTGTTTTACCTGTGGGGCTGCATCTTCATCCAAGGACCATGGGCTCCTCCTCATCCTCCTTGTCAACTTCCATGTCCTCGTTGTCATCCTCCTCATCCACCTCCATTTCTTCGATATTGTCCTCCTCGTCTACTTCCATGTCCTCCACAGTGGAGGACATGGAAGTAGAGGAGGAGTCCACCTCCATCACTTCTTCCTCATCCTGGCCCAGGTCCACTTCCATGTCCTCCACGCTGTCTCTGTCAGCCTGCAAGGGGCAGCACAATCTCCCAGTGGGCTTCCTGTCCCACACCATCCATTCCCACATGGCTTCAGCCTGCTCAAGCCGGGTGCCCCCTGCCTGGCATGGCACTGTACCTCCATGGGCACAGCAGAGCACATCATGCTGGGATTGGCACTCCAGAGCCAGCAGCGGGAAAAGCCCAGGCAGCAGCAGCACCTCAGCGCTGAGGGTCAGAGCGCAGAGCAAGCGGCAACTGACCCTTGGCAGCCGGTGAAGTGTTTGCTGTGCTTGTTTCCAGGTCCTGGACATTCCACCTGGAACCCTCTGGGAGCTGTGATGTCACTGACGTTTCAGGGGTGCTGTGCAGTGGGAGATGGGGATGGCAGAATGATCAAATCCTTGAATGGTTTGGCTTGGAAGGGACCCTTAAGATGATGTGGTTCCAAGCTGAGCAAGCTCCCAGCACACCAGGTCAATGTGGCCCCTGTCCCACCTGGCCTTGGATGTTGCTGGGGATAGGGCATCCACAGCCTCTCTGCACTGGTCCCTGTGTCAGGGACAAGCCCCCTGAGAGTAAAGAACTTCTTCCCATTTTCAAATCTCTTGCAACTCTTGCAGTTTTATCCCATTCCTCCGTGTCCTGTCACTACAGTTCCTGAGAAAGTGTCCTCTCCGACTTCCCTGTGTTTCAGGCTGTTCCTGCAGTGTTACACGTGTGACTTATCCTGCAGACAGGAGAGGGAAGCCAAGTTCCCAGTTAGAAAAAATGCAGAATGTGGCTTGAGAACTGAGAGAATAAGGAAAAAGAAAAGACGTGCTACGCTTTGGGTTGCGTGGGCTGTGGGATTCATGCCTTTTATTAGAGGCCCGGTCCCTGGTGCACTCAGTTCCTGTGTTGTAGCCTGCCCACAGCAACCTCTGTGAGGGACCTGCACTCCCAGTGGTGGGAGCCGGCTTGCTTGGATGGCTGATGGATGAGGCAAGAGAGGGATCGTTGTGTGGAAATCCAAATAGTGTGCATTACGCTGAAGAGGGTCCAGGAATGGAGACAAAATGGGGCTGGACACACAATATGGGGGTGAACAGCGCAGTATCATTGCAGTCAGCCAGGACCAAATTGATACAAGAGAGTTAGAACATTCCAAGGGAGTACATATAAGAAAATGCAGCAGTTGAACTGGGTGATGCCAGCAAAACGTGCTGCATCACCATGAGCCTGCAAATGCCCATGGGCGACAGCATTGCATTCAGAGCGGTGTCTCTCTTTTACCTTTGCCCTGAGGTCACTCTGCCCTGAGGTATTACAGTTCCAGTGGTAGGCCCCTGGGCCCTCACATCTCCCCCTTTTTGTTATCTAGAAAGAAGTCTTCTGCCATAGAATTGTGCAGGCATTTAGCAAAAAAGGATAAAATAACCAACACAGTGAATACAAAAAACAAAACCCACACAACAGTCTTAACTAAAGATGAAAGCCATCCTCGCAAACCCCTGTGTTTGGAAAGTCCAGTGAACCAGTCGCTGTTGCCTTCTATCTGGATCTTGTTTCCTTGATCTTTTAGCAGCTGGATGTCCTGGTATACTGACTCCCTATGTGACAACAGGTAGAAAAAACACCTGCCTTCAAATGCCTGACAGGCATGGCCATTGACAAGAATTTGTGGCTCGTCTGTGGAAGCACCCAGCTGAAGGCATGCAGCTCAGTGCGGAGCATCCAGATTCCTGCTGCAGCGGCTACAAACGGCAGCATCCTCTGACTTTAGCTGATTTAGAATCTTGAGGCTTGGGTGTCCTAAAAGTAAACAGATGAAGAGATTAGAAGATGAAACTTAAGTTGTGTTCCCACTAAACTTTCTCTTCTGTAAGGCAAGGGTGTGAACACAGCTTATTAGAAGAATCATATATCAATGCTAAAATATAATTTTTACAAATGTTAAGACATAGATCCTGGTTAGTGGTGTCTGAGCTATCTTGGTCTTGGTGTGTGTGGTCAACGCTGCTTAGGCGATCCTCTTCTGTCCTTCTTTTTCTTTTTTCCCAGGCTGCTGCTGTCTCTCTTAGGCTTCCATTCTGTTCTTCTGATGGTAGCTCTGGTGTTTGCCTCACCGTTCCCAGAAACAGTTTTAATGTATTTTGCTGGGATCCATCTTAGGAGTTTTGCTGTAAAGACAAGGGCATCTTCTCTTCCCCTAGTATTTAATGGAAAAGGGCCCATAAATTGTTTAGATTTGGGGTCTTTGCTCAACACAGGTGGCTTTTCTTTTAATTGGGCTGCAGTTGAATTAGTAAAATGCCTGATGACTGGGGGAGTTGCCTCCATAAATGAGTTGTTCAAAAAGCTGAATACTTAAAAGGCCTTGGCCAGTCTGTCAGTGGAAGATAATATCTGGACTACCCCTCTCAGTTGATCAAGGATCCTTTTGATGGATCAGTGGGCCTTCTCGGCTTTGGACTGTCCTGTGGCGGAGTGTGGTATGCCTGTGACATGTTTTATTCCTCAGTGGACAGAAACTTGTTGGAATCAGTGTGAGGTATAAGCAGGAGCATTATCAGTTTTAATTTCCTGTGGAAGTGCTAAGGTGGAGAAAACTAAAAATTAATGTTTTATAGCATCATCTTTTGATTTTTCACCAGCATGGGCAGAGGCAAAAATCCCACTGGAAAGGTGTCAATTGAGACGTGGATGTATTTTAGTCTGGCAAAAGAGGCTGAGTGTGTGATGTCTGATTGCCAGATGTGGAGACTCTCTAGTGCTCTTGGATTGACTGCAGCTCTGACAGAAGCAAGGCCATGTTCCTGACAATTTGGGCAGGTGGCTACTATGGATCTTGCCGCGTCTTGGGTAATTTTGAACATTGTGAGCAGCGCAGGAATATTTTGATGGTAGAATTGGTGGCTGATCCTGTCTGTCTAAAATCTATCTAAGGCATATTGCAGTGGTTCAGATGTTTGAAGTAGGCAATTGAGGTGCTCTTGAGTGAGAAGTAAATATATATTCACAAGGTCTCTTCCTGCAAGGGAATACAGATGCACTCTGGCTTTCCGGATTAGCTGTGCAATAATTTTCTGTTGGGTTGTTATCATTTTAGTAGGTTGGTGTCATCAAAAAACCCAATCAATTATTATCAGGGGTTCTGAGATAGTTGAGTGCCCCCGAAAAAATAATGTATGGAATATTGGACTTACACCAAGGATTGCCAGGGAGAAAGGAAAATTAGGGTGCTATCTGTGGGCCTGTTAATTTGAATCACCCAGGAGACCTTTTGTACAGCTGCTTCTGCCTCCGGTGTCAGTGATCACGGGAATCGAGTCCTTCTCTGCCTTTAAGGAACAGGAACAGTGGCATGAGATCTTCTGTGGTGATTCCCAGCAGTGAACTGACCCAACTGATGCTTCCACAGAGTTGGTGGAGTTCTTGCGGAGTCTTTGGGTTGTCCTTGATGTGCAGTGTTTGGGGTGTGATGGTTCTCTCTGCTTTTTAGGCCGAGCTACTTCCAGGGGGCTGTCTTTTGAACTCTATCTGCTGCAATCTCAAAACCTTTCTGCTGTACCACAGTGATGACATCTTGTACTGCAACGTCCAAAATGATTTGACCTTCTGCACAAATTACTGTATCGTCCATGTAATGAAAAATGATAGCATTAGGATATTTTTTTCCATATGGGTGAGAGAATTTGGGCTCAAAGCAATTGACAAATAGTTGAGCTCCTCTTCTTTCTTTGAGGCAATGCAGTCCACTGGTACCTCTGTGAAGGTGTTTGTCGGTTTAGGGGCGGAAAAGGCAAACCCGGGGGTGTCATTTGGATGCATGTGGGCATCAAAAAAGTAGTTATTAAGATCTATAAAAACCCTCTTCCAATAATTGTGCAATAAAATTACAATTGGACTAAACCTCCCTGAACCAGCCTTAATTCACATCTCAAGCCACGCAATCTTCAAAGCAATGCTCTTCCTATGCTCAGGCTCCATCAATCACAGCCTAAATGTCGAACAAGATATCTGAAAAATAGGAGGACTCCAAAAACTGCTACCCACAACTACGGCATGCGGCACCATCGGCAATCTCGAGGTAACATGGAGGCTGAGGGCAGGCTGGACTGGAGGGCACCCATGTCCTCGATGACCTCGTTGATTTTCCTGAAGCTCCTGCAGGAGCCGCCTCTTGTCTTTGCCAGGCTTTCATATGATAACGACAGGTGCATTGCAGGGGCTAGTAAATGGTACAATGTGGCCCACAGACAGCTGCTCCTGCACAAGGGACTTCAGGGCCTTTAACTTTCTGCCTGGGAGGGGCCACTGATCCACCCATATGGGGTCGTTGGTTTTCCAGGTTAACTGAAGTGTGGCGCGCTGCTCAGTGGCCCCGTCTAGAAATCCTGAGGTGTTGATAGGATCTCTGGCCCTGCCCCCCTTTGGGACAAGAGGTCTTTTCCTCAAATTCTTATTGGTGCCTGGGTGACAAATGATCTTCCTGTAGCAACTGTGCCCTCAGGACCTTCCCTGCAGATGGTACCTTGACTCCAGAAGCTGGAAGTGGCTCGCCTGGTAGCTAATAATTACCCCAGCAGCTGGGACCAGGGGCCATTCTTTTAACCAGTCAGAGAGGGAAATTATGGTGACATCAGCTCTTGTATCTAATAGTCCTGAAATACATCACTATCTCCCTTTTCCTGACAAAGCACACTTTAGAATGGGTCTGTTTGGGCCCACAATCTGTGCCCACATCACCACTGGATCAACTGGTGTGGTGATCATGTAAACTAGGAGGTTGGCTCTGGCTATAACTGTTCCTTTTGGAATGAAAAGGGGAGAGTCTAAGCATAGAGCCTGGACAGTTATCTCCTGCAAAGACGTCAAGGTGAGTACCTCAGGTAGTAGAGTGAGTGTCTCCATCCCTTCCCTGGTGTTGGTTAAAATCAAAATGTCTCTGGCCTGTTCTTCAGGCCTGTATTTGCTGTGGGAATATGGTGAACATAAGTATCGTGGATTGAAACAGAAAAGGCGCTTAGCAGCTGCCTTTAGGTTCCAGGGCAGAGCTGTCTTCTGTCGAGTTTTCTGCTGCGATCGAGCTGTCCCGCTGGATCTGAGAAGGTCGCTGTGCTGGTTCTCCACGGTGTAGGGGAGAGTGGGGCGGAATGGCCTCGCGTTTGGTGTCATCGGGCGGGGCCTTTCTGTGTCTGTGTGGGGTTTCCCACAGGCCACTGGTTTTGCTGGTGTTGGAAAGCATGTGGACGAGGGGGCCAGTGAGGACAGTGGCTGTGACAGCTAGAAGGTCCCTGGTAATAGTCTGTATTTTTACAATTCTGTTGAAAATGCACCATCTCCCTACACTTAAAGCCAGGTCCCTTTTCATGTCTATATCAGGGAATACCTTGGGAGGCTACTAGCACCTCTACTACACCCTTACTGGTAGCCATAGCTTGGCTGGCGTGACAGTGTAGGGATGCCCTAAGTGTGCATGCCTCAACCATTTGTGCAATGGTAGGCTTTGTGTTGACTGGTAGTGAAGGAAAAACGTCTTTACAGTTGTTCTTAGCATTTGTTTAAGCAAGTTTAGTTAGTACCTTCCTGGCTTTTGGATGTTCTCCCTTCTTCTCTATTGCTTTTTTAAAGTGGTCAATAAATTTTAGAAAGCATTCCACAGGTCCCTGGAGAATGTCTGTGAAATCTAGAGTAGGTGTTTCTCCATTGGGTGTCTGCTTGAGAGCTGTCTTTGCAGCACTTTTATCTCTTCTAACAGAGCTCAGGGAAGGTCTATTGAATGAGGTTTAGTGAAATCTTCCTCCCTAGATGGACAAATGTTAGGTGTGCCCACCTGTCTTCCCTAGTATAGTCTTTTAATAATTGTTTTATTAGATTTTTCTCCATTCCTTCCCACAGAGCAATTTCAGTGGGAGAAAGTAGTACGTGCATAAAATGGAGCAGATCGTCAGGCACCATAACATGTGCAGTGAAGGTGGCATTTAACAAATTATTAAAATATGGTGACCCCCTCCCATGGTGTTTGGCTGCTTTATAAAGATCTTTCATCTTCTGTGTGTGAATGTTTCCCATCAGGGTTAGCCCCACTCTGGTACTGCGCCGATGCTGCTTGTATTTTAGCTACCAATTCCCAATCCCCCTCTTCTGCCGCCAGCTTCCGCATCCTCTGCCAAGAATCCTCAGGCTCATGCTGAAGGTCGGGTGAACCTTCCTCTCCTCTCCAGAAGAGGGAACTTGTTCTTTGGCAGAGGAGCGGGGCCTTGGGGTGACTGGCGAGGCCCGGTGTTGTGGGCCTTTGGTAGCCAAGATGGCGGCCTTCCGGTTACCGCCCCTCACACTTCCAGCTTCCGCAAGGGGCTGAGTTGGAGGGGGTAGGGCAGCCGGAGTAAGCAAGGAAGCGCTGGATCCCAATGCAGTGGTGGTACCTGACGCAGGGGTGGGATCCAACACAGAGCTGAGACCCGATGAGAGAGCTGGGGGTGGGAGGGAGTTTGGCATTGACGACCCCCTCCAGAGGAGGGACTCCATTTTGTGAATCCATCTCTGAGGGGGATCCAGGGAGGAGAGGTACTGGAGAATGGGTTAGGGTAGAATCCAGGCCTGTGTGACCTGGGCAGGGGGTAGAGAAGGAGGGGTGATGTCAGACAGCAGGTGGCTTGTCTGTGCTTTACAGAAGTTTCCGTCTCTCATCCTAATGGTGTCAGTGTGTTCAGGAATGTTGGGGGCAGAACTCAAACTCTGGGTTGAATATTAGAGCTTTGAACCCTTGAGAAAACTCTATAAATCATATGAAAAATTGGGTAAAATATTGCAACTCTTATCACTCCCTGAGTTTGCAAAAGATAGAGTCTTTCCCTAATTCAGTCCCAAAATGCTACATGACAGACTGAATCAATAGACATGTCTGCGAACTCCTTAAAAAACCAATGAACAAATGACTTTCAACTTCCCTTAGTAAAAGTCTTCCACTCTGAAAGGAGAGACTACCTAACTGGAAGATATTTATCTCTCTAAGGATTGGATAATTTGTTACCCAGAGCTGCCCCTGATGTAAAGGGTGGCCCACCCACAGGACTAAAATATCTCCCAAGGATCCTGCACTGCAGGCAGCTGTCCCCCAGCTCACTGCTCTGGTTACTCTGGATGCAGATGTTTCAAAATATCCCCTGGGCTTCACCAGCTGAGCCGGCCCTCTTGCTGCTGGAGGGTGCCAACGCTGCCTTCAGCAAGCCCTGATAAAACTCAGGTCCCACTCCAGGGCGCTGGCTGACCCGAGGCGTCTTCTGTCCCGTGATGGTGGAAGAGCCGGATTCTCACTGGAGCTTCTCTCACGAATTCTCAAAGAAGGTCCCTGTTTGGGCAGCCCTTGTGGCATGTCCACAGCCAGCCTCTGTGAGAGACCTGCACTGCCAGAGCTAGGAGCAGACTTGCTGGAATGCATGATGGATGAGGCAAGAGAAGGATCTATGTGTGGAACTGCAAATACTGTGGATTGCACTGGAGAGGGTCCCTGGAGGGAGACAAAGTGGGGGTGGGCACAGAAGGATTTCCATTTGGGAAAAAAGGACCTTGTACACAGTAATTCAGGACTAAAAGGTGTTAAGAGAGGAGAGAGGATCCTAGGGGAGTATATATAAGGAAAGGAGGAAGTTCATGGTACCAAGAAAATGTGCTGAATCTGCATGATCCCACAAAAGACAATGTGCAAGATCATTGTATTCAGAGGGGTTATTCACCTTACTTTAGTTCCATATCATTGTCATCAGGTATTACTCTTCCAGTGGTAGGTCCCCCGGCCTGTGAAACATTGCCTCATCCTCAGACTTCATGGCTGGGTGAGGAGCTCAGCAGCGCTGAAAGCTGAGGCCTGTCCTTTGTGATTCCTTTGGGATGGCAGTGGAACTGCCGTGAGTGCACATTCAGAGGCACCTTCATGGTTTCTCATGCCACAACACCAAAAATAAATCGGCAGTTTGGGTTTTTGAATGACATTTAGTCCTTTGAAATATCTGCAGGAAGTGGTCTGAAACTGCTTTCTGAGCCTGCTCCTTGGGATCAGCTGTGAGGGGCTGAGGGCTGTCGTGAGCCCAGTGCTGTGTCCCACTGGGAGCAGCCCCACAGCCTCACGTGAAGAGCAGGCACTGCCAGAGGCCCTGGAGATCTCACCTGCCCTGCAGCCACCTTAGTCAAGGTGCTGTAAACATCAGCTGGTGCTGACCTTCCCCTTGCACCTCGTGGTGTAGTCACTATGGGGAATTTCTTTCCTGAAGCCCGTGGGATTTCCCCCTGGCAGGTGTGATGGGGATGCTCAGGGAGTGTGGGGCTTTGGAGGCAGCTGCCCGGGCAGGGGCTGAGCTCGGGGCCCTGTTGGACCCATGGCCCCCAGCAGCAGCAGCAGCAGCAGCAGCAGCAGCAGCAGCAGCAGCAGCAGCAGTGGCCCCAGGGCCCAAAGCCCCGTGCCCCCTGCACAGCACAGGCTGCCCTGTCCCTGCAGCTGTCACCCGAGTGGGGCCAGGGGCCAGTGGCCGCTGGCAGCAGCAGGAATGCGGGCAGGGTGAGGATGCCCTGGCTTGGCTTTTGTCTCTGGAACAATGCGGGCTCAGGGCAGAGAACAGCAGGCTGGGAAGCAGAGCCCAGGGCCTTTGGAGACACCAAGCCTTAAAGATCAGCCCCTGCAGTAGCCCAGATGCAGGTGGCCCAGTTGCCAAGGCTGTGGTGGCGTTGAGAGCGTGCAGGTGGATTTTGCATGGCTGTGGCCTGCTGGCAGCTCTGGGCCCAGGAGTGCCTGTGGCTGCAGCAGGAATGGTGGCTGAAGGTTTGGTGGCTGCTTTGGTGGCATGGGTGCCGGGGCCAGTGCTGGGAGAGCCCCCTGTGTGAGAGCTGGTGAGAGCTGAGCTCTTGGGGACAGCGCTGTGCCCCAGGCCAGGAAGAGCAGCAGTGCGCAGGGCCAGGAGTGGTGTCAGTGGGAGCTCCTGTGCACAGGGACCCCCAGTCCCGGGGTGGCCGTGCCAGCACCTGCAGGGACCTCCAGCCCCAGGAACGTGGAGGAAGTGGAACCCACAAGTGTGTAAAGGCTGCCTGTGCCCAAAGGAATGGCCAAGAGAAGTCAGGTTTTAAAAAGAAACAGTATTTATTTGCCGTAGAGCAGCAAATCTAGGATTTACAGAACATGTGTCATTATAACAATTGTTATAACAACAACAACAACAACAATGTACAGAACATATTTACATGGGATGCGAGGGGCTAACAATCTCCAAAATGTGTTTACAGGAAACTTCAAACGGAGTGAACATATTTACAAGGAACTTCTAAACTTCAAACATATTGACAAATGCATCCTATCTATGCCATCATGTTCATGATCCCTGGAAGAAAGGAAACAGCAGAGCTGGACTCAGCTGGCAGCACTGGGCCCAGCAGGGCTGGGAGCTGGGCCCCAGGGGCTGGGCCGGGGCTGGCAGGGCTGGCGTGGCCCCAGGCAAGCGCAGGGCAGGCCGGGGCTGGTGCTTGTGGCAGCGCAATCCAGGCCCCCTGCAGGCACCGTGTCCCTGAGCGGGGCCATCCAGCCCAGCCCCAGCCTGGCATCAGGGGACCCAGTGTGTGTGTGGGCAGGGCGTGGGAAGCATCTGCCTGTCTTACCTGTGGGGCTGCATCTTCATCCAAGGACCATGGGCTCCTCCTCATCCTCCTCATCCACTTCCATCTCTTCAGTGTTGTCTTCTACCTCTACTTCCATGTCCTCAACAGGGGAGGACATGGAAGTAGAGGAGGAGTCCACCTCCATCATCTCTTCCCCATTCAGCCCCTGGTCCTCATCCATCGCCTCCACAGTGTCTCTGTCAGCCTGCAAGGGGCAGCACAATCTCCCAGTGGGCTTCCTGTCCCACACCATCCATTCCCACATGGCTGCAGCCTGCTCAAGCCGGGTGCCCCCTGCCTGGCATGGCACTGTACCTCCATTGGCACAGCAGAGCACATCATGCTGGGATTGGCACTCCAGAGCCAGCAGCGGGAAAAGCCCAGGCAGCAGCAGCACCTCAGCACTCAGGGTCAGAGCGCAGACTGAGCATCAACTGACCCTTGGCAGCCGGTGAAGTGTCTGCTGTGCTCGTTTCCAGGTCCTGGATGTTCCACCTGGAACCCTCTGGGAGCTGTGATGTCACTGAAGTTTCAGGGCCGCTGCGCAGTGGGAGATGTGGATGGCAGAATGATCAAATCCTTGAATGGTTTGGCTTGGAAGGGACCCTGAAGATGATCTGGTTCCAAGCTGAGCAAGCTCCCAGCACAGCAGGTTGCTGCGGCCCCTGTCCCACTGGGCCTTGGATGTTGCTGGGGATGGGGCATCCACAGCCTCTCTGCACTGGTCCCTGTGTCAGGGACAAGCACCCTGAGAGTAAAGAACTTCTTCCCATCATCAAATCTCTTCCACCTCTTGCAGTTTGATCCTATTCCTCCGCGTCCTGTCACTACAGTTCCTGACCATATGTCCTCTCCCACTTCCCTGGGTCAGGCTGTTCCTGCAGGGTCACACGTGTAGCTGAACCTGCAGAGAGGAGAGAGAGAAGCCAAGAAGGCAGTCAGAATAAGTGGGGAAAGTGGCATGAGGACTGAGAGAAGAAGGATAAAGAAGTGACACGCAAGGCTTTGCGTTGGGTGTGCCGTGGGATTCATGGCTTTTATTAGAGGCCAGGTTCCCTTTGTGTACTCACTTCCTGTATTTCAGCCTGCCCACAGGCAGCCTCTTTGAGCGACCTGCACTCCCAGAGCTGGGAGCATGCTTAAACTGCTGGTGAACGAGCTGAGAGAGGGATCTTTGTGTGGAACTGCAAACACTTCAGTGGATTACACTGAAAAGGGTCCAGGAAGGGAGACAAAATGGGGTTGCGCACGCAGCGGGAAAATGCAGGGGGGGGGGGGAAATCGGGGTAGCATTGCAGCAAGCCAGGTCCAAAATGGTATAAGAGAGGGGAGAACATTCTCGAGTACATATAAAAAAAATACAGTAGTTGAACTGGGTGATACCAACAAAATGGGCTGCATCACCATGAGCCTGCAAATGCCCATGGACGAGACCATTGAATTCAGGGCGATGTCTCTCTTTTACCTTGGTCACTTTGCCCAGAGGTATTACAGCTTCAATGGTCGGCCCCTCGGCGCCCAGATTTTCCCCTTTTTGTTGCCTATAAAGAAGGCTTCAGCCATAGAGTTTTGCAGGCATTTAGCATAATGGATAAAATAACCAACACAGTGAATACAATAAACAAGTCCACAAAACAGTCTTAACTAAACATGAAAGTCAGCCTTTTATCCCCCAGTGTTTAGAAAGTCCAGTGAACCAATCGTTGTTGCCTTCCATCTGGATCTTCTTTCCTTGATTTTAGCAGCTGGATGACCTGATATACTGACTCCCTATGTGACAGTAGGTTGAAAAAACACATGCCTTCAAATGCCTGACAGGCATGGCCACGGACAAGAAATTGTGGCTTGTCTGTGGAAGCGCCCAGCTGAAGGCATGCGGCTCAGTGAGGAGCATCCAGTTTCCTGTTCAGTAGCAACCAATGGCAGGATCCTCTGACTTTAGCTGATTTATTATCTGGAGGCTTGGGTGTCCTAAAAGTAAACAGATAAAGTGACTAGAAGATGAAACATAAGTTCAGGTCCCACTAAACTTTCTCTTCTGTAAGCCAAGGGTGTGAACTAAGCTTATTAAAAGAATCATATATCAATGCTAAAATAAAGCTTTTATAAATGTTAATTCATGTATCCTGGTTACTGTTGTCTGAGCTATCTTGGTCTTGGTGTGTGTGGTCAACGCTGCTTAGGAGATCTTCTGTTCTTCTTCTTCTTTCCCAGGCTGCTGCTCTCTCCCTTAGGCTTCCATTCTGTTCTATTGATGGTGGCTCTGGTGTTTGCCTCACCGTTCCCAGAAACAGTTTTAATGTATTTTGCTGGGATCCATCTTAGGAATGTTGCTCTAGAGACATGGGCATCCTCTCTTTCCCAAGTAATTAATGGGAAGGTGCCCATAAATTGTTTAGATTCAGGTTCTTTGGTCAACACAGGTGGCTGTTCTTTTAATTGGGCTGCAGTTGAATTAGTAAAATGCCTGATGACTGCGGGAGTTGTCTCCATAAATGAATTGTTCAAAAAGTTCAGTACATAAAAGGCCTTGGCCAGTCTCTCAATGGAAGATAATATCTGGATTACCCCTCTCAGTTGATGAAGGATCCTTTTGATGGCTCAGTTGGCCCTCTCAGCTATGGACTGTCCTGTGGCGGAGTGTGGTATGCCTGTGACATGTTTTATACCCCAGTGGTCAGAAACTTGTTGGAATCAGTGTGAGGTATAAGCAAGAGCATTATCAGTTTTAATTTCCTGTGGAATTGCTAAGGTGGAAAAAACTAAAAAGTAATGTTTTATAGCATCTTCTGATTTTTCTCCAGCGTGGACAGAGCCAAAAACCACACTGGTAAAGGCGTCGATTGAGACGTGGATGTATTTTAATCTGCCCAAATGGGCTTAGTGTGTGGTGTCTGATTGCCAGATGTGGAGACTCTCTAGTCCTCTTGGATTGACTCCAGCTCTGACAGAAGCAAGGGCATGTTCCTGACAATTTGGGCAGGTGGCTGCAATGGATCTTGCTGGGTCTGGGGTAATTTTGAACATCCTGAACAGCACAGGAATGTTTTGGTGGTAGAAGAGTCAGCCGATATATGCCTGTATAAAGACTGTCTAAGGTGTATTGCAGTGTTTCAGATGTTTGAAGTAGGCAATTGAGGTGCTCTGGAGTGACAACTAATTATATATTCAGAAGGTCTGTTCCTGCAAGGGAGCACAGATGTTCTGTAGCTTTCCTGATTAGTTCTGGAATAACTTTCTGTGGGGTTGTTATCATTTTAATAGGTTGTTGTGCTCTGAAAATGTATTCACTTTCTATGTGGGGACCTGAGATAGTTGAGTGCCCCCGAAAAAATATTTTATGGAATATTGGACTTACACCAAGGATTGCCAGGGAGAAAGGAAAATTAGGGTGGTATCTGTGTGCCTGTTTAGTTTGAATCACCCAGGAGACCTTTTGTACGGCTGCTTCGGCCTCCAGTGTCAGTGATCACGGGAAGCGAGTCCTTCTCTGCCTTTAAGGAACAGGAACAGTGGCACGAGATCTTCTGTGGTGATTCCCAGCAGTGAATGTACCCCACTGGTGGTTCCACAGAGCATTTGGAGTTCTTGCAGAGTCTTTGGATTGTCCTTGATGTGCAGTGTTTGTGGTGTGATGGTTCTCTCTGTGCTCTTTAGCCCGAGGTACTTCCAAGCGGCTGTCTTTTGAACTTTATCTGCTGCAATCTCAAAACCTTTCTGTTGCACCACAGTGATGACATCTTGTACTGCAACATCCAAAATGATTTGGCCTTCTGCACAAATGACTGTATCATCCATGTAATGAAAAATGATAGCATTAGGATGTCTTTTCTGTCTGGGCGAGAGGTTTTGGGCTCAAAGCCATTGACAAATAGTTGAGCTCCTCTTCTGTCTTTGAGGCAATGCAGTCCACTGGTACCTCTGTAAAGGTGTTTGTCAGTTTAGGGGCGGAAAAGGCAAACCCGGGGGTGTCATTTGGATGCATGTGGGCATCAAAAAAGTATTGAATTGAATTGAATTGAGAAGGTCTCTGTGCTGGCTCTCCACTATGTTGGGGAGAGTGGGGCGGAATGGCCTCGCGTTTGGTGTCATCACGCAGGGCCTTTCTGTGTCTGTGTGGGGTTTCCCGCAGGCCACCGGTTTTGGAAAGTGTGTGGACGAGGGGGGCAGTGAGGACAGTGGTTGTGAAACCTAGAAGGTCCCTGGTAATAGCCTTTATTTTTAAAATTCTGTTGAAAATGCCCCATCTCCCTACACTTAAAGCCAGGTCCTTTTTCATGTGTATGTCAGGGAATAACTTGGGAGGCTACTAGCACCTCTACTACACCCTGACTGGTAGCCTTAGCTAGGCTGGTATCACAGTGTAAGGATGCACTAAGTGTGCATGCCTCGACCATTTGTGCAGTGGTAGCCTTTGGGTTAAGGGGTAGCGAAGGGAAAACGTCTTTGCAGTTGTTGTTACTATTTGTTTCAGCAAGTTTAGTAAGGAGTACCTTCCTGGCTTTTGGATATTCAACTTGTTTCTCTATTGCTTGTGGAAGGTGGTCAATAAATTTTAGAAAGGATTGCCCAGGTCCCTGCAGAATGTCTGTGAAATCTAGAGTAGGTGTTGTTCCATTGAGTGCCTGCTTGAGAGCTGTCTTTGCAGCACTTTTATCTCTTCTAACAGAGCTCAGGGAAAGTCTATTGAATGACGTTTACTGAAATCTTCCTCACTGGCTAGATGGACTTGAGTTAGGTGTGCCCACCTGTCTTCTCCAGTATAGTCTTTTAATATTGTTTTATTCGTTTTTTCCCCATTTCTTCCCACAGAATAATTTCAGTGGGAGAAAGTAGGATGTGTATAGAATGGATCGTGAAGCACCTTAACATGTGCAGTGAAGGTGGCATTTAACAAATTATTAAAATATGGTGACCCCCTCACATGGTCTTTCGCTGCTTTACAAAGGTCTTTCATCTCCCCGTGTGTGACAGCTTCCCATCGGGGGTTAGCCCCACTCTGGTACTGCACCGGTGCTGCTTGTATTTTAGCTACCAATTCCCAGTCCCCCTCTTCAGACGCCAGCTTCCGCATCCTCTGCCAAGAATCCTCAGGCTCATGCTGGACGTCAGATGAACCTTCCCTCTCCTCGCCAGAAGAGGGAACTTGTTCTTTGGCAGAGGAGCGG
The DNA here is from genome assembly GCF_028551555.1 of Melozone crissalis. Taxonomy (NCBI): domain Eukaryota; kingdom Metazoa; phylum Chordata; class Aves; order Passeriformes; family Passerellidae; genus Melozone; species Melozone crissalis. The sequence goes on from NW_026535821.1 coordinate 3,376,164, forward strand.
GGCCTTGGGGTGACTGGCCAGGCCCGGTGTTGTGGGCCTTTGGTAGCCAAGATGGCGGCCTTCCGGTTACCGCCCCTCACACTTCCGGCTCTGACAGTGTGGGATCCACAAGGGGCTGAGTTGGAGGGGGTAGGGCAGCGGGAGTAAGCAAGGAAGCGCTGGATCCCAATGCAGTGGTGGTACCTGACGCAGGGGTGGGATCCAACACAGAGCTGAGACCCGATGAGAGAGCTGGGGGTGGGAGGGAGTTTGACATTGACAACCCCCTCCAGAGGAGGGACTCCATTTTGTGAATCCATCTCTGAGGGGGATCCAGGGAGGAGAGGTACTGGAGAATGGGTTAGGGTAGAATCCAGGCCTGTGTGACCTGGGCAGGGGGTAGAGAAGGAGGGAAGGTGTCAGACAGCAGGTGGCTTGTCTGTGCTATACAGCAGTTCCTGTCTCTCACCCTTATCTTGGTATCAGTGGGTTCAGGAATGCCGGGGGCAGAACTCAAAATATGATTTGAGTATTAGAACATTGAACCCTTGAGAAAACTGTATAAATTATATCAAAAATTAAGTAAAATTTTGCGACTCTTATCCCTCCCTGAGTTTTCAAAAGCAAGTCTTTCCCGAACTGAGTCCCAAAATGCTACATGACGAATTGAATCAATAGAAATATCTTGGAGCTCCTTAAAAAGCCAATGAACAAATGACTTCAAACTTCCCTTAGTAAAAGTCTTCCACTCTGAAAGGAGAACCTCCCTAACTCCAACATATATGTCCCTCTCAGCTTTGGATAATTTGTTACCCAGAGCTGCCCCTGCTGTAAAGGGTGGCCCACGCACAGGGCTAAAATATCACCCAAGGGTCCTGCAGTGCAGGTGGCTGTCCTCCCATTCACTGGTCTGGTGGTGCTGGATGCAGATATTTCTAAATATCCCCTGGGCTTCACCAGCTGAGCCGGCCCTGTTGCTGCTTCAGGGTGCAAACGCTGCAATCAGTAAGCCTTGGTAAAACTGATAAAACATTGTATTCAGAGGGCTGCCTCACTTTACTTTAATTTGTCATTTTTATCGTGCGGTATTATAATTCCTGTAATAGGCCCCTGGGCCTCCACAACCTTGTGTCCTCCTATCTATCATTGTAGTGAGGAGCTCAGCAGTGCTGAAAGCAGAGACCTGTCCTTGGTGTTCCCTTTGGGATGGCAGTGAAAGTGCCCTGAGTGCACATTCAGAGGCACCTTCATGGCTTCTCATGCCACGACACCAAAAGTAAATGTGCAAGGTGGCTTCCTAGAATGACATGTAGTCCTTTGAAATATCTGCAGGAAGTGGTCTGGAAATGCTTTCTGAGCCTGATCCTTGGGATCAGCTGTGAGGGGCTGAGGGCTGGCCTGAGCCCGGTGCTATGTCCCACTGGGAGCAGCCCCATAGTCTCACGTGCAGAGCAGCCACGGCCAGAGGTGCTGGAGATCTCACCTGCCCTGCATCCAGCACTGTCAAGGTTCTGTAAACATCAGCTGGTGCTGACTTTCCCCTTGGACCCCTTGGTTTAGTCACTATGGGGAATTTCTTTCCTGAATCCCGTGGGATTTCCCCCTGGCAGGTGTGATGGGGATGCTGGGGGAGTGTGGGGCTTTGGGGGCAGCTGGCCGGGCAGGGGCTGAGCTTTGGGCCCTGTTGGGCCCATGGCCCCCAGCAGCAGCAGCAGCAGCAGCAGCAGCAACAGCCGCCCCAGGGCCCAAAGCCCCATGCCCCCTGCCCAGCACAGGCTGCCCTGTCCCTGAAGCTGTCACCCGAGTGGGACCCAAGGGCCAGTGGCCAATGGCAGCAGCAGGAATGCGGGCAGGGTGAGGATGCCCTGGCTTGGCTTTTGTCTCTGGAACAATGCGGGCTCAGGGCAGTGCAGAGCAGGCTGGGAAGCAGAGCCCAGGGCCTTTGGAGGCTGCAAGGCTTAAAGATCAGCCCCTGCAGTAGCCCATATGCAGGTGACCCAGTTGCCGAGAGCGGGCAGGTGGATTTTGCATGGCTGTGGCCTGCTGGCGGCTCTGGGCCCAGGAGTGCCTGTGGCTGCAGCAGGAAGGGTGGCTGAAGGTTTGCTGGCTGCTTTGGTGGCATGGCTGCAGGGGCCAGTGCTGTGAGAGCCCCCCGTGTGAGAGCTGGTGAGAGCTGAGCTCTTGGGGACAGCGCTGTGCCCCAGGCCAGGAAGAGCAGCAGTGCCCAGTGCCAGGAGTGGTGTCAGTGGGAGCCCCTGTGCACAGGGACCCCCAGCCCCGGTGAGACAGAGTAAAGATCCATTCTGAATTAGGTGAAGTGTCTAAGAAAGGTGAAAAGTCTTTAAGGCCAAAGCTGAAGGAAAAGCCGCATTCCAGAGACAACAAGGAGACAGAGAAATAAAAACAGAAAAGACCATGAGGTCAATTTTCCCCCGACCTAGGAATTCCTTTGATAAAGAAGAACTGGTGCTAAATGTCACGTGGAATGAATATGTATGAACCTATTGTAAAACTGTATGCATATGCATTTGGAAGGGGGATAAAAGGAGACCTAAAGTCTTCAGGGGTACGCTTGCCTTTTTGGGGAGGCCAGCGCGCCTCGTAATAAAAGCATACCGGGCATTAAAACTTTTACAAAGTTGTGAGGTTTCTTCTTTTCTCCGCAAAACATTATGGCGAGCCAGCCAGGAGTTCTCTGTCCCCGCTGGGGCAGGGGGGATAGACGGACCTCCAAGGCGCGCCCTAGGATTTTTTTCCTGGTGGGGCTCCGCTCGTCTCAACTTGCCACCTGCGAGGACAGACAAGGATCTGCTGGCCTGCGGAGGAAGATATGGTATGTACTGGGGGGCTCCCGGGGGAGGGAAAGGAGAGCAAGGGAGTAAACCACCCAGAGACGTCTGGGTATAGCTGATGGAGCAGCTGTATTAGAGACGGGGTTCATCGTTCTGATAGAGCACAACCGCTAGAGGCTCTGGGGGTGAGCCGGGTGAACCCGTGTATGTGTGTATTGGGGGTTCATTGTTCTGATGGAGCAGAACTGCTGAGCCCGTGTGTGTTTTGTTTGTGTGTGTGTGTGATGTCTGGACACTGTGTTGCTGTATGGTCAATGCATTGTGTGGTCAGTGCACTGTGTTTGTAATCGTGCAAGTGTCTAAGTGTATGGTGTTTAAAAGAGAGTAGATCTACAGTGCCGGGGGGGTGTTAGTACTACCCGTGTTTGAAGCAGCCGAGTGAGGCCTGAGGCGCCGGCTGCAGCAGGCTGCTGGGGCAGGGAGAGAAGTGCCCTGAGGAGAAGTGAGTGGAGGAATGTCAGTGATGGTATTTATCCTGTTTAAATGTAGTGATTTGTGTAGATTTGGTGCATTTTAACCGTGAGTATGAGCTCAGAGAGTTCCTTTGCCTTGGATGTTTGGACTTGATCTCTACACTGTGTGCTGTTATTTTGATTGTGTCCGGGAAAAATTGATGTGAGTAAATGCCGAATTATGGTATGCTGTGTTGTGTTGAGAAAAGTGAGCACTTTGAGAAATATGCCCTTTCCCAGTGATTTTGTGTGGTGATTTTCTTCTGCTGCATTGTGGTAATTTGATTCTCAGATTGCATAGTAGTATTTGTGGAGATTTTAAGATCTCGTTGCAACAAGAGTAGCATCTTACACAGGAGAACTATAGTTTGGTGATTTATGCTTAACTACGATAAAGCGAGTTAAAGGAATTCCAAGAATTCTCCCCCTCACAGCAATTCAAGCCTTGGCTCTAGTGAATTTGAGATAAAGGGGGGGTGCGGGTGCGTGTGTCCGTGTCTGTGGGCATATCAGAGTTTCGGACTAGCACAGCCTTTTTGCAAAGCAGTAAAACAAGTGTAAGTAGACACAGTGCTTAATTAGATTGTGCAAGAAGAGAACTAGAAAAGACTGATATTTTGTTTGATCAGAACATAGTGTCTACGTCACATTTTTGATTAGCATGCTGTGTGAGGTGACAGTGGCTGTCCCCTGGGCACAGGGACAGCTCTGGCTGCCCCGTCTCCCCAGGGAACACGGGAATGGCCTGTGGGCAAAAGCTGGATGTGCAGGTATTATTGCAGTGCGGTGTTTATGAGAAACGCTGGTATTGCTGTTTTACTGTTCTAATAAGTGTCAGGGCACATGCCCCGAGTGTAAATTAGAGGTTTCTGGTCAAGCGGATTCAGAACCTAAGGTCTTAGAGCTTGTGTGTGGGAATCACATCTGATACCTGCCACCTGGAGCTGTGTGTGTAGGAGGAAAACTGAGAAACTACTGTGAAGGTCTGTGAAAAGAGGTTTGAGTGGAAGCGAGATAGGGCAAGGAGAAATAAATAATGAGAACTGACCAGAGCAAACAGGTTCCTAAATTAGCCCCTTTTAGGAGGGGCTCACTGGGAGGAGGTTGCCAGTAAGAGTAGCTCAGAAAATAAAAAGATTTATAATACTTCATTGCTGTTAGTACTGTTTTATAATAGGAAGATAAATGGGATAGAGTTTTTGTATGCTGAAATGTCTTTTTGTTTTAAGAAATCACCCAGAATGGCAAAGAGACTGTGAGATCAGACCGCCCTCGGGTCTTGGCCCTTGAAAAGGAAAACAAGGCAAAGAGAAAGCAAATCAAATGTGTTGTTTCAGCATACAGCATAAGATAGCAATGTATGAAGTCAAACAAAGATTATCATGCTGAAATGCAAAGCAATCACAGTTCGCAAAATGAGTACATATGATTTGCTAAAGGCTCCTCCCAAGGTAAGGGAAGAAGGGTAAAGATGACCTCCCCAAAAGGGAAGAATTTTAGTCGACACAAGAGCCATATATTCAGTTTTAAATAAAGCCTTAGTACCTGTGGAGAATGTTTATGTTGTAGTGTGGGGAATGAACAACTGGCCAGTCTGAGAAGGCATACTTTTGCAAACCTTTAAAGTAACATGTGCACTATGTGTACCTAATAGCTTTTGTACAATTCGCTCAATTTGCTAAACATTCTCAAATGAGAAAGGTTACTCTGGAGGCAAATGATAGAAAGAGGTTAGGCTTAACATTAACAGACACTGAAATTAAAGATATTAGTAAGGAGATATTAGAATAAGTAAATAAGGGTTTTCAAGGGTATGGGCCTCCGCTGTGCCAGGGAGAGTGAAAGATGCTCCCCCATGGTAATCAAGCTTAAGGAAAGAACACAACCAGTGAGAGTTGAGTAGCATCCTCAAAAGGAAGATAAGGAAGGAATCAGCCCAATAATTGATAGTACTGGATTAAGGACTAATAAGATAACACAGAATTTGTACCCTGTGGTAGCAAATCCATATACTTTACCAACTTGTCTAACACCTGAGCAAACCTGGTTCACTGTTTTAGGCCTAAGAGATGCCTTCTTTTGCCTCCCTATCCACGAAGCCAGCCAGAAAATTTTTGCATTCAAACTCAGGCTCACATAGTCCATGTGCCTGAAGGCTTCAAAATTCCCCACTCTGATTGGAGAACAGCTTGCAAAGACCCAGAGTCCCGGGAAGCTCCACAAGAGGAAAGGAGGCTGTTGCAGTATGTGGATGATCTTCTAGTAGCCACTTGGATGAGGGAAGCGAGAGAAGCCTGGACGGTAAGCCTTTTGAATTTCCTAGGACTCCAAGGACGCAGAGTCTCAAAGAAAAAGGCACAGGTAGTGAAACAGAAGGTAATCTACCTGGGGCAAGAAGTGAGTGCTGAGCAGCAGGCTTTAAGGCAGGGAAGCCATATGCCAAACCCTGAAACCCCAGACAACGAAGGAACTCCGAACCTTCTTAGGCATGGTAGGGTAGTGCCAGCTGTGGGTTTATAATTATGGACTGCTCGTCAGACCCCTCTATGCTCTTATTGCCAATGGAAACAAAGATCTCCAGTGGACAAAAGATGCCACACGGGCCTTTCACCAGCTAGAGAGTGCCCTCATGTCGGCTCCAGCTTTGAGACTTCCAGATGTAAGTAAAGCACTCTTTCTATTTTTCCACGCAAGGAATTGCCCTGGGAATATTGGCTCAGGACTTGGGTCCATACCAGAGGGTACTTCCTTACTTTTCTAAGCAACTAGATGCAACAGCCAAGGGCTGGCCAGGTTGCCTCAGAGCTGTAGCAGCAGTTGTGCTGAATATTCAAGAGGCACGCAAGTTTACCCTGGGACAAAAATGACTGTGCTAGTGTCCCACACAGTATCTGCAGTACTGGAAGTAAAGGGTGGCCACTGGCTTTCACCACAGAGGTTTCTGAAATACCAGGCCATCATGGTAGAGCAAGATGATGTAGAGATCGTGGTGACTAATATTGTCAACCCAGCTTCTTTTCTCAGCAGAAATCAAGGAGAAACAGTACACCATGATTGCCTGGAGACCATTGAAGCTACCTACTCCAGCCGCCCAGACTCAAAGGACACTCCTCTGGACGATGCGGAGCCCTGGTTCACTGACGGGAGCAGTTACATTGCCAATGGGAAGCGACATGCTGGGTATGCAGTGACCACCTACAGAGAGGTAATCGAGTCTGGACCCTTACCAACAGGTACCTCTGCGCAGAAGGCTGAGATAATTGCCCTGACCCGTGTTCTCGAAGGGGCAAAAGGGAGGAGAATAATCATCTACACAGACTCAAGGTATGCATTTGGAGTCATACATGCACATGGAGCCATCTGGAAGGAGAGGGGACTGCTGACCTCACAGGGAAAGAAGAGGCAATCCAGCTGTTGGAAGCAGTTCAGCTACCTGGAAAAGCATATTAAGGAACACGAGAGAGTGAGCTTAAAATTGGAGGAAAGAAATGAGCTGGCGGATGGAGAGGCAAAGAAAGCAGCAAAGGGTGAGGTACAGATTTTCCTCGACGGTAAGCCATAATACAATAATACTAATCAAAAGGGACGTACAACTGCAAGGGGTGGGCTACCATTGAAAGAGAGCTAGCAATCCCTTCCCCTTTTCCTGGTTACTAGTGAAGGAAGGGCACTGGAAAACACACTAGGGCCTAACTACTTAAAAGCCTTTCATAGAGTGTGGCTCCTTTCTCAAAATGACCAAGGCTGCGAGTGATACAGAGTGCATTGAAATGAAGTGTTGACTTTGAAGTAGTAATTTCCACAGGCTTTCTAGAACACACATCTGATTGAAATAATCGTTGTATCGTTGTCAGGAATTTATATGCCACTATCACTCAGGTGAGCTCACAATGTGATCCTTGCCTCCAGACTAACCCCAAAATACCCCCCGGCCAAAACTCGGTCAGACTGGGAGAGGCCATGGGCCTGTACAGCAGTGGCAAATCAACTTTTCAGAACTCCCAAGGAAAGGGGGGGTATCAGTATTTACTGGTATTGATAGATACATTTTGTGGGGCCAGAAACACTCCCCACCAGAACTGTCAAAGCTCAACAGGTGACCAGATTATTTTTACAAGAAATAATACACACTTCAGAGTTCCAGCCACGATATCCTCAGATAAAAATCATATTTCATTTCCAAAGCAGTGCAACAGATTAGTGGCCATCTGGGCAGAGATTAAGAACTTCACACTCCATACTGCCCCAATCAAGTAGCCAGGTAGAGAAAACAAATAATTTGATTAAGCAGCAGATTGTAACACTGGGGCAAGAAGTTAATCTACCCTAGCCCCAAGCTCTTCCACTAGCACTATTGCAAATTCAAACTAAACCTTGAGCTAAAGGAATGCTGAATCCTTTTGAAATGCCTTATAGAAGACCATATAGAATACAAAGGGAATGTCCAGAATGTCCACCTACATGGTGGCTTTATGCAAACAGCTCAGAGTAATTGAGAAACATGTGGCTGCAAACTCGGAGCAGGGAGTTAGATAGCTTGGGGATGATGTATATATTAAGTCTCTTACAGAGAAGACTTTGGAACCACAGTGGGAGAGACCACTGCAAGTACTTCTCACCACCTTCACTGCAATCAAAATCAAGGAGCAGAAGGCCTGGATCCATCACTCTTGGGTGAAGAAAGCCCTAGAAGTCCCTTGGAGAGCGATACCAGAAGAGAATGAACTGAGACTAAAACTTACTCGGGCAAAATGAGTACATTGCGGTCGGGAGTAGTTCATACTTTAGTTTACAGAATTGCTTTGTATGTAATTGCAACTGAAATTTCAGAACTTGAGAGTACCTCTATTCAAAGCAATGGTGAATGGCCTTGGTCCCTGGCATTTAATCAGTATACTGGATCCATGGGAGAACCTTCTGAGATAAAATATTTAAACGTATCTAATGTAGTAATCCACGAGAATCAGGTATATGAGGAGCAAGAATGGCAGGAACGGGAACTGTGGACACTTCAAGGAATCAGAGGAGAAGAAATCAAAGTAGAGTGCCAGGTCATCAATAGGACGGCTTATGAGAGACCAGATGTAATTAGTGTCTGAACCTCCCCTGTATATGAACACCAGGAAGTCTGTGATAACCTAAGTGAATCAGACTGTTGGTGTAATTTCACCTTGATGCAGCCTGTAGAAGTGACCTGCCTTTGAGCTCGAGTTGCTATCAGACTTCCATTTAAATTCAAAGCAGACACTGCACTTTTTACAACAGCAGGGCCTTATACAACCCATACTAGTTCAGACTCTACCCAAACTTGAACCTAAAGTGTATGAAATAGGCCCCTATGTAGTAAAGAATGTGAGTGAACAACAGCTATTATTCAATCCAGAATGGTCTCTCAAACGTGTGGAATTGATAATGCAAATTAACGTCTCAAAAATCCAACCAGCCTGCTCCTCCTTCCTAAAAACATCCTTTGAGGGCTGGACGACGTGGTTACAAAAAAAGGCATATCTCAGGACCAGAGTAAGAAAGGCTCTAACTGGCATATTTGAGACAGGATTAGGAGTTTTAAATGGAATTGATTCAGAAATACTGATGAATAAACTGGCCACTGCAGCAGGTAGCCTAACAAAATTGAAGCAGCCTTTACAGTCATCTCTACTGGCATTAGGAACTAGCCAGTGACAGATTTCAAAAATACTGCCAAAGTAAGGAAGTATGAAAAGGCCGGGGACCAAGACCACAAGTTAATAGTAGAAGCACTTAGTACAGTTCAAGAATGTGTCTTTAGCTTTCAGTTGTATACAAGCACAGTTATGGGTGCAGGCAACAGCAGCTCTGATCATACGGGAAAGGGGTGAAGGTAATTTTCCAGCTGAAATTCGGAGAATTGTTTGGGATAATGCAATTGATTTTGAAAGGAAGTTTCAATCCTGGTGGGCTATGGTGAACTTCACCTATGATCCTGTTTCTAATGTGGCCACTACCTTTGTGCTTACCATATGTAATGCCACTGTTTATGTTATCCATCCCATCATTGCACTAAGATTAAACCATGAATAAACAATACTCTACCCTTTAGAGCATAGAGTGTGGGCACGAAAGATGAATGAAAAGTGGCAGACAGTAAACTTAGAATCCTGCATTACTAGAGAGCAGATGGGATTCATTTGTGAAAGAAATACTATTAATGCCCAAGATGTGTGTCTAGACACTGAACAGAGTATTTGCCACTTTGAAGTTCATCCAGTCACTGACCAGAAAACTGTGCTCGTGTATATTGGAAAAGGGTGTGTATGCCTGAGAACTGCCTGTGCTGCTGTAAAAATTGATAGCAATGATGTTATTCTGTCTAGTAGAAATCATTCTAATTTCTGTATTTGTAATTTTGTTAAGATTATCGGGTGTGATTTTTTGTACTCAGCCCCAGTGACATCCCACCAGTTAAAACCAACTACACAATGTAACTCCGATTATCACCTACCCCTATTGGGATGGACCTTACATTAGTAAAACAATTAATTAAGCACCAAGACCTACTGGAAATCTTGAAAGAAATCCAAGAAAGTGGAAAGAAAACCTTAATTACTGTCCAACATGATACAAAAGAAATAACTAGAATTCTGCAAAGAAGAGAACGAAATGCAGATCCTCACTGGTGGGATGTGGTCTTTAGGTGGTCACCAACTACAAATATAATCCTTAATAAGTTGTGTCATCCTACTGTAGTTTTGTTAATATTAGTTAGAATAAGTTCAGGATTATCCATTATCAAACGTACATGGTAAAGCACTAAAGTACACTTGTTGTCATAGGAATTTGTACGAAGTAAAAGAATTTACTTCTTCCTTTTAGGAAAGGGGGGAATGAAGCAAAGTGAAAATTTTTCAGGATAGAAATCCATTTTAATTTAGGTGAAATATACATTTTTGAGTTGAGTCTCTGGTTAGAAATTGTAGTTATTTAGCCAGGCTGCAAGGCCTAAGCTCAGTGAAGTTACTTCAGCGAAGGACAGAGATAAAGGGGAGGAGACAGAAGATGATAGAGAGAGACAGGGACTGCTGTAAGGGCAAGTCGGCCTGACCTCAGAATTCTTTCTGATAAAAAGGAACTAGTGGTAAAAACACGAAAACACGAAACCCATAAAAATGAATATGTATGAACTATTGCGAAACTGTATGCATATGTATTTGGGAGGGGGATAAAAGGAGATCTGAAGTTCTCAGAGGTACGCATGCCTTTTTGAGGAGAGTTTTCTCCGCATGTGTCCCGCGCCGTAAATAAACATACCGAGCTTTACAACTTTTATAAAGTTGTGTGGTTTCTTCTTTTCTCTGCAAAACAGGGGACCTCACACTGCCCCTGTGATGTCACACTGCCCCCTGTGATGTCACACTGCCCCCTGTGATGTCACACAGCCATCCCTGTGATGTCACAGAACCAGCTTTATGTCACCTTGTGATGTCATACAGCAATGTTGTGACATCACACAAGAGTGATGTTACAAAGTCACCCTGTGATGTCACCATCTGTTCTGTCATGTCACAGCCTGCTCTATGATGTTACACAGCCACCAGGTGATGTCACAACCAACTCTCTGATGCCACAGAGCCACCCTCTATGATGGCAGAGTCTGCTCTATGGCCTCACACCCCACTCTGGGATGTCACAGCCAGCTCTGTGATGTCACAGAACCCTTAAGAACTCAGTTCTATTAAAACACTGAAGTTCCTTGTACTTTGAAGAGATCCCTGTCAGAGACACAACAGAGGAAGTGTCCCCAGGCCCCAGGCAGAGCAGAGAACTGCAGGCACTGATGGCAGCTGCGGACAAAGAGAAGCCAAGTCTTGGTGCCCTGGGCCACAGCAGCAGGGTCTGTGTCACCAAGGGCTGGGAGGAGACACCTTGTCCTGAGGCCCTGGGGCCTCCTGGCACAGCCCCAGCCAGGCTGGGCACTGTCACCCCCTTGTCCTGTCCTCAGCATCTCCCCCTAGCCCACATCCCAGTGGCCTCAAGGATCTGCTGGAAGGAGTCCCTGGGGAGCCTTGCTCAGCAATGGCCCTGGGGGCTCCTGAATGCTCCCTGCAGGGACTGCAGGTTTTTCAAAGGACTTTGGGTTTGGCTTTTGCCTTGGAGTCTCTGAGAGGTTTTTGCAATCATGGCCTCCACTTATCTGCTGTAATTAGTCCCTGGAGAGGCTTTGTCAGTAACAACACTCACTGGGCTCATTAATGCTTCAAGGTACTACAGTTCTTTTAAGGTACTTGGTGTTTCCCTTTGGATACAGACTCTGGGAGAGGTTTGTGCAATCATGGCCCCAATTATCTGTGTTGATGAGCCCCTGGAGAGCTTTGTACTGATGCTCAGTGGGGCTCATTAATGCCTTGAGATACTCAAGGTTTTTAAGGTACTTTGGATTTTCCTTTCCACACTGAGTGTCTGAAAGGTTTCTGTGCCATCCTGGCCACCAATTCTCTCTTCCAAGGAGTCCATGAGGAGCCTGTGTTGGAGAGGGACCTCAGTGGGAGCCACGAATGCCTGGAGACACTTTGGGCGTTCCCTCTGATTGTGACTCCTGGCAAGGTTTGTGCAATCTCCTCCCAGGCCCTGGGGTTCAAGGGCTCAGCTCCAAATGCACCACGGGGCTCATTAGGATCAGGCAAGTCCTGACAAGCCATGGCTCTGCCTTGATTTCCCTCTGCTCTCATGCAGTTCATCAGGAAGGTTTCTGTAGTGGTTTTGGTTCACCAATTTGAGATTTCTTGGCCAAAGCATCAATTAGTGTGGTGTGGTTAGGTAATTATGAGTGCACTCACTAGAATACATTTACTCATTTCCTGCTGTGAGATAGGATTAAGAGAAAGGCAAAGTAGGCTCAAAGCTTTAAAAGGGTATAAAGAAAAGTTTGTCAATAGTAACTAAGAGTAATAAGAATTCAGAACACCTCTCCCTACACCCTTTTCTTTCTTACTGACAATGAAAAGAGACAAAACCTAAAATTTTCAGTCAGTTTACCACCTCTAGAATAGTCTTTCTTCAGTTCACTTAGGGAGAGGAGTCTCACTTTCATGCTATGGAGACTTCTCTATAAGAAAACAGTTCTTTTGTGGTTCTCAATTCCCATGAAGAGCTGCTGCCCCGAAAATCTGCAACTGTGAATCCCTTCCATTTTTCCACAGCTTTTCCCAAAGCTGTGTTTATTGGTCATGTGAACTCATGGGGTATCAGTTTAAAGATAAGGTGTTTAAGAGCAAAGGTTCACTTCATCTATTTCTGAAATCATCTTCATCCCTGAAAATAGAGATCTTCTTCTCCTGTGAGGGCACAGGGTCTGATCACTCTTTTCTCTTTCTCTGTTAAGCTTCTCAGGGGATCACAGCTACTTCAATATTTGCTTACTTTAGCATGGAGGCCTTTGCTGAACAAGTCATCTCTCCATAGTTTTCAACGGGTTATAGGGAATAAGAGAGTCTAATGTATCCATTACATCTTCTCCATGGCTTTACAAGAGGATTTCAGCCCCAAGATCAAGGTATGTCCTCATCCCTCCCATCTGGGACTCAACTTGCTCTTCACTGACCTCAGTGTCTTCATGTTGCTTCTCTGTGTGCCTGCACTTTGTCCTTTTCCCTCCCTCGAGGGTGGATGGAAGCACTGAAAGAGTTCATATCTCACCCGGGGCCTGCAGATGGTTCTGTGACCCCAGCCGGGCTCGGTGCTTGTGGCCGGAGCTGTTTTATGATGGAGGTTTCTGCAGCAGCTGCACTGGGGCTGTGTCAGGATGGGCCGCGCTGGGGCAGGGCCAGGATCTCAGCAGCCAGGCCAGAACTCAGCAGCAGCAGCATGGCCGGGGCCGATGGCTTCTCCTCCCCCTGCCTGGGGCTTGCGGCTGAACCCCAATGGTGGCAGAATCTTGGCCGAGCCGGCCCGGCCCGGGGCTGCTCCTGGGGCCCGGTGGATCATGGCTCAGCCCGGGCTGGCGGCGGGGCAGGGCTCAGCAGAGCCCAGATGGTCACAACTGCAGCCATGGCCCGGCCGGGCCTCGGCCCCGCGGCCTCCCCTGCCCTGCCCGGCAGCCGATGGGGCCTGGCGGGGTCCCTGGGAATGGGCCCGGCCCCACGGCAGGAGCCACCCGGCCCGGCCTGGCTGAGATGGGGGCCGGGTCGGCCTTGTTACCTCTTTGCCAGCCAGAAGGAAAAGAGACCCTCTGTCCTGGTTTGAAAAGCAAGTGAGTTTTTTGGGATGCTGTGGTTAAGCCAATCGGTGCCCAGATTTGAATATTGGCACGTGGTGTGGCCACTGAGGACATGGATACGCCTCTGAGAACACAGGGGGTTAAAAGCAGAGAACTGCCAAGAAAACTTTCTTTTTTTCCGGTGGGTGAAAGAAACCTGTTAGCTTTGTCTGCTATTTGAAATATTCCTGACTGTTGTATCCAAATTATTCCTAATTGCTCTAAATTTCTTGTCTACTGCATGTAATATTTTGCTATAATGTTTCGTCGTACTCATAATAAAAGACATTAATCTCATTCTTAAAAAACAAAAAAGAAGAGGAATGAACACCTTAAGAACGTTCAAGTAACGCAATATGTACATGAGAAATTTGGACAACTAATCATTTTGAATAATGCAATATTTACATGAGAAATTTGGAAAAAAGATCATCACATCTAAATCCCAATTGAGTGTACCAGAGTGAAGCCTGATTGATTCATTAACTTCAGGAAAAAATGTGCCTGTGTTTTATCATCAGCAGTTCAAAGCAGTCACCTGGTCATTCCATCAGATACTGATCAGCTCTGAAAAAATGAGGCCCAGTGAAAGGAGAAATAACCTCATCACCTTGCAGCCTTTGTGGCCAGAGCAGGAGCAGAAGGAGCACTGCCAAGACATGGCTGTGGCTGGAAACTGACAGAGGCAATTTGCCAACAAAAGCCTCATGGCATCCTCATGGTACAGTGCTCCTACGAACCTTCTGCAGTTATTCCCTGTTCCAGGGCCCAGGAAGACATTCAGTGATGTCAAAGATCAGCATTTCCAGCTCATAGACTTTCTCATCCTTCTCAACTAATTGGAAACAATGGTCATTTATTTCCATTTCCCTAAGAGACATTGGACATTTTTCTTTTGTTTTCTCATGCTGCAAAACCCTTTGTCAATGACTTGATAGAATTTGCTAAGTTATGTTGATTGTAATTGGTCTTTTATCTATCTTATCCCATATCTAACAGATAACCAGGGACAACTGTGATGAGATAATACCCTCACAAGAGTGAGCCGTTTCAACATCAGAACATAGGAGCCTTTTTTAAATGAACGAAGAAGGGGAGATGTCATAGACAGGCAGAATAATGATAAAAGAAAGGCCTTTTGAAATCAGGCCTTCTTCTGCCATATTAATAGCATAATATGGCAGAACATATTCTGAGTGCAGCTAAGCAGTTACAAGTTCCCATGTGAAGCTATTTGGAGAATGAGACTTTGTGAACAATCTATTCTGAGGGTGAAAAACAAACGCACCTGCAACAACAAGGGATTTTTCCCATGAGAATCAGTGAAGAGGTAAACAATACAATAGAGAGATTTGATGCACAAGTAAAATCTAATTTATTAACCAATAACAGAAGAACTGCTAAGAAATCTATGAACTAACTAATGTTGCACACGAGGTCTGTCAAACTGTGTAAAACGAATTTTGTGAATAAAGAGTAAAGAGTTCTCCAGCTCAGCTGGGTCTTCTGGGATTGCAGTTCCCCCCTTCTTTAGGGCTTTGCTTTCGCACTCCTTAGGGCTTTGGTTTCGCTCTTCTCTGGAGCTTTGGGTTCCTTCTTCTTTAGGGCTTTGGTTTCCTTCTTTTCTGGCACTCTGGTTTCCTTCTCTGGGATTTTGGTTTCCTTCCTCTCTGGGAATTTGGTTTCCTTCTTTTCTGGGATTTTGCTTTCCTTCTTCTCTGGAATTCTGCTTTCCTTCCTCTCTGATGCTTTTGCATGGGCTTCTTTCTTCTCCCGGGTCTTGGTTTTCCCCTTCGCTGGTTTTGGAGCTTGCTTCCCAACAGAGACACTCTTCTTTCCCTTCTTCTGCCTCTCTTCCTCCTTCCCCCTGTCTTCCTCCTCTAAGGCTTTTGCCTCCTCCTCGACCTTTTGAGCTGGCTCCTTCAGTTCCCTTCTGCAGACAAAACAGAAAACATGGCTGAGAGTCCCACCAGAACCTTGGGCTCGCTAGTCCTGGCTGGCCCTGCACTTCATTCCTTGACCCTGAGGCCATTTCCGTGAATTCTCCTCAACCCACATAGGTTGGGAACATCCCAAGTGAGGGCATGGGTGGAAGGGGACCTCCAGGACCAGCCAAACCTGAGATTTGCCATCATAAGGTGTTGACTGTGCCAGCTCCCTCTGAAGGCACAGCCAGACCCCTCCAGCCCCTGCCAAAGGCTGATCCAGCAGCTCTCTGCACTGGTGCCTGGAAACGCCCTTTGTCTCTTGGCTTCCCAGTTTAAAGCAGAGCACAGATTGCTGACATCTGCTTAGCTCTCCTACAGTTCTTACTCAGCTCATTCAGCCCCCTTCTCCCTGGGCATAGCTGAAGCATGATTTTAAAGAGTTCAGATTTCAGCTGAGGGTTAGAAGCAATTCCCATTGATCAGGATGTAGGTTAGATAGGCAGACCATAGGTTAATGATTATGAGATGCTTAAGCTGGAGCTGATTGTGCTATTGTTTACCATTAGGAGCTTCTTTCTAGAAGGAAGTGGAGGAAGTGAACTGTTATAAGAACATCTTGAAACCAGTAGAACAATGGTTAGCACCTGGGCTTGATGTCAATCAATCACTAAGCAGGGGACCTTGGATGGTGCCAGAGGGTCACAGAGACCTGATTAAGACATTCCTGACTTCATCCCTTAAGACCACTGACCCAATTCGAGACCATTGACCCAATTCAAGGGAAGAACTGCACAGGAGTGAAGGACCAATGACCTCATTTGAATACAGAGCAGGGATGGAGGTGCTGGGGTTGTGCAGATGTATTGTATGTAAGATCTTGGGAAATAAGGAGAGGGCAAAGAACCTTGGACAACGCGGGCATGCCTTTTAGGGACGGCTCTGGTGCCGCCTGCCGGTGTTAATAAACATCCCACTGTCTAACTTTAATTAGTTAGAGAGTCTCTGCCCGTGATCTTCGGTTTTAACGACTCCTAGCCTGCTCCTTCATGAGAACAATCCTATCAGTCAGAAAGCAAAGGCTGCAGGAACTCCTCTCCTGCAAGACAGGCTCATGTCAGGCAGATTTCCTGCTGGAACCCAGCTGGGACCAAGCAAACCAGTGCTGGCTGCCATGGAAACCATTGGAAGCAGCCTCGTCTGTCTCCTCCCCATGAAACCAACTTCATCCTGGCCTGAAGAAGTCCTGATGCACAGGCTTGCTTTAAGCACCTCCACTCCCAGCTCCACACTTGTGCCTGTGTGTCCTGAGCTGGGCTGCCTTGCTGGAGCTGAGCTTCTCCTGTGCTTGCCTACGGCTGCAGCTGCAGGGGAGCCTAAAGGACAGGAGCTTTTCTGGCTGCTATGCCACCATAAGGAGAACCCTGGCAGATCAGCAGTGCAAGGACTTCATCTGTGGCAGGAGCAGGACCCAAAGCAAGGTTTGCTCTGTGCCCCACGCCTGCCCATACCACAATCCCACTGTTCTGGTGAAGAAGGCAGATGATGAAGAAGATGCCACTCAACACCATGGACTTCAAGACACCTCTAGATGCGGTGCCAAGGCAAGCCCAGAGCCCAGCTCCCCACAGACAGCAGCTAAGCCAGGAGGGCTCAGCACTCAAATAGAGAAGAAGATGTTCTGTCTCAACAGAAGAAGGTCCTTCCTCTCTTGGCAGCCAGGGAGCTCAGAGTGGCCATCCCTGTGTTGCTGCTGGCCTTTGCTCTGCAGCTCCTCTGAGCTCAGAGGCCTTGGAGCAGGGAAGCCCTGCAGGGACAATAACCCATGGCAGAGCAGGAACCCACGGAAGGCTGACTCACCTGTCCCTGAGAGGGGCCTGAGAGCCACAGCTGATCTCCTGGGGGCTCAGGGAGGAGCTGACACGTGAGGCCTCCCTGGGCACCAGCACCTCGGAGGTGGAGCCTGCCTCCATGTGGCACAGCTCCGGGACATTGCAGGTGGTGTTGAGGTGGGCAGAGAAGGTGGAGGAGACCTGCTGGCTCTCTCCTGGCTGCAGCACACCTGGCAGTGGCAGGATACTGAAAGCCTGGACGGAAGACAGGAGAGATTGAGGTGTTGAGCATGGAAATGGATCCAATGGAGCATCTTGGAGCAAAGTGCAGCTGTAGCCAGAGGGGCCTATTCCCAAACACTGCCAGAATCACCCTCACCTCATCCTGCATCCATGCCATTGACCAGTGCAGGGACCATGGGGAAAATCTTCTCCCATACTCATGGGTCAATGCATTAATTAGTACATGACATGAAAGTGAACTGGGATGGCTCCTGGCAGTAGAAATTCTCTCTGATGCCCAACTTGCCTTTAAAAAGTTTCAAAACTTCCTGCTTTTAGAAAAGGAGGAGACTCAGAGTGAGAGCTCTTGGAGCTGAGGGAAGGAGTCCAGCCCAGCTCATCTGACTCCTGAGGCTCTTCCCCTCTCTCTCTGATTTAAATGCTTCTTTCTCAAGGTGCTACAGCAAAAGCTCCTGCAAAAATTTCCTATGGAGCACCTGAGGAGTTCCAGGGGGAGCAGTGCCCTCCACAGGTGCTGCACAGTGTCCTTGGGCAGCCCTGCAATGTGTCCTGCACGGCCTCTCCAACAAGCAGCTGCTCCAGCAGCACTTTGTGATGGGCCTGCAGGGATGGGAGGCCCCTCTGTGGCCAATGCTGAGGGCCCCCAGTGGCACTGGCAGCTCCAGCCCTGCTTGCCACACTGACAATGGGCAAGGGAGACAGATTCCCTCTTGCCTTCTCTGCTCCCAGGGCAGTGTGCGCCACGTCCAGGGAGCACCTGAATCCCTCCAAGCCTCGAGGCAGGTGAGGGTGCTCAGGAGTTGGTGCTGGCACCCAAAAAACAAGCCATTTTCTATGCTGGGAGGAAGAGACAGCCCCTCTGCAAAGTCTACCTTTGTCAGACAGCTCCAGGGCCAGCAGTGCAATAGCAGCTCTGGGTGAAAGCAGAGCCCTGCAAACAGGGAGTCTGGCTGCCTTGGGAAGAGGCTCCATGGAGATCAGGATCATCCCAGCTTGCTCTGGGAGGGAAGCTGGAGGTGTTACCATGATGATGCAGAGAAAAGCCTCATCTTACATTGGGAAGGAAACAAGGCAAAAAATCCCACACTCAGCACAGGCCTGTAGGATCTGAGCCAGCTTCTCCAAGGAAAACTCTCCTATTTCTCCCTCCCCCTCAGCCCATGTCCAGCCACTGGCCCTGCTGCCCAGCCCACTGTCAGGGCACAGCACAGCAGGGCAGCAAAAAGGGAGCTCAGCATGAGCAGGACTTGGTGCTGGCAGGCTGGGGAGGCAAAGCAAGCAGTACGTGTACAAGAAAATCTACCTCTGCTCCTGAAGAGTGGGTAAAATCCTGCACTTCTTTCAGGGCTCTGGCTGCCTCCTCCTTTCCAGTCCTGAAGTGCCTCCATCGAGTTGCCGGGCAATCCAGACTGGTTCTCCTCTCCTTCGGTGGCTGGGGTTTGAATTTAGGTGGGTGGAGCTCATCTCTGGAAAATAAATAACTATGACCAGGGACCTGCAGTGGGACGGAGGGAGGGACACCTGCACGAGCAGCTCCTGGCCAGGATGCAGCCCCTGGGTGGGTGCTGGCACGTTGAACTGAGAAATGGTTTGATCCAGCCCTTCCCAATCCAGGCTGGGGCAGGTCTGTTCTAAAGGCAGCCCAGGGATGGCACTGAGGTGCTGCAGCAGCTGCAACTGCTTGCATTGAGCAACTACAGAGGACAGGCATTAACACCTGGTGGGGATGCAAAAAGCACAGTGGGAGAGGAAAAGACAGAGAAGGCAGCAAAAAGGTGAGATTTGAGACACCGAGGGGCAGACCCAGCCAGTGCCCAGCCAGCACAGCCCACCCAGTGCCCAAGGCCAGAAACTCGGCAGCTCCACCTGGGATTTATCAGGAATGTTCCCCTGACACCGCTGGGGGGTTGGTTGACATTTTCCAACACTTCCAGGCGACTCAGGTCGCATTCCCCATCCATCCATCCATCCATCCTTCCATACATACACAGGCTGTGGTGCTGGGATCCTGCCAAGCTCTGCCAGCCTTGGGCTTGGGGAGATTTCTGCCAGCCGTCCTGAGCTCCGTAATTGTGCTCTCTGTTCCAGGAAGCAAGCAAGAAAGATTTTAAAAAACCCAAAACAAACCACAACAGAGAAACCTAAAAAACCTTCAACAGCTCAACCCTGCTCAAGTTTTTTCTTTAGGGACAGCTACCACTCTCCAGCTGAAATGCTGGGCTTTTGGGGAAAAAGAAAATTACATGTTCACCTCCAAATGGAAAAGGATTAAGGTAAGAGAACCTTTCCAACTAAAAATTATTGGCCCAAAGCTTTTATCTTTGCAAGAAATCTCTAGGTAAGACCAGCCTGACAGTTAAACAACTGGTTCTTCTGGTGGGGAGAAACCCTCCTCTTTAAGGGAAGCAGCCTGATAGTTAAAAGCAACTGTTTGGTCAAACTTCAGGCTCCCTGGCACAGACTGCATTGCCTTTCCTTCCTGTTCACTGATTTACAGGCAGTGCCACGATGGCCCGGGTTCAGATGTTTGGTGCCATCCAAGGAATTTGGCATTGCCATTTCCATATGTGGTAATCAAAGTTTCAATCCTTTCAACCAGTCTTCAAATGCCAGCTTTCCTTTCTTTTACAGAAAGCTCAAGGTTCCTGGAAGACTTCTGACATCCTCTTTTGTGCTCAGAGAGATGACATTTTCCAACAGATGTTTCCAAAGTTAACAGCATTTGAAAGAATAATGAACTCAAATGCCCCTGGATTCCAGCTTAGCCCAACTCCATTCTGTGTCAGACACTGAGATTCCCACCTCTAAGGCAGGAGCTGTTTGTGCCCCCATCCCTCCTGTCCTTCTCCCCAGCAGCCTGTGCCTGTTTTCCCCAGCACAATCCCTGTCCCTGTGCACCCTGCCAGGAGCAGCTGCACACAGGCTCACATCTCCCCTTGCCCTCACCAGGGGGTTTCTCTCATCCCCGAACACGCCGATGAGAACGTTGGTGCGATGAGTGCCCAGGGCCTGCACTGCCACCACAACTGGGATCTCTGCTGTGCTCTGGGGCTGCACAATCCCACAGGGCCTGGGGCTGGAGTAGAGCACAGCAGAGTCCTCCTTGCGTTTCTGGAAGGGACACAATGAAACGCAGATTCAGAGGGACCTCTCAAGAAACTTTAGGCTCCTTAAAATCCACCACAACAGCAACTTACACACACCTCTAAAACTCCCCAGGACAAAGGTCAAAGGCACAAACAAGATGCAAGAATTGTAGGGTTAGCACTCCCAGGGCATCCTGCAAGGAGGCTGCCAGCACAGGCACTGGTGTCTGTGGGTGCAGCAGCTTTTCACAACCCTCTAAGATCTCCCACAGGAAAACACCCTGAGGACTAGAACATCAACTGTTTCCTCAGGAGCTTAAATTGCCTCCTCAAGTTTACAGTTGGGTAGGATCCTGTTCTCAGCAGATCTTTAGGACTGATTAGAAACCAGCAAGGTCTTATCCAAACCCTTTTTCCCCCTAATAATCTCCTCAGGAATATTTGACAGGAGGAGGTGGATGTGATGCCAAACCTGGGGAATAAGCCCGTAGCAGCCAGGAAGGTGGCTGGGATTCCTAATGAGGATCTTCCTCTCGTAGGGCACCTTCAGGTGGCACTCATCACACAGCAGCACTGGGGAGGACACTTGGAGCTCAGGAACGAGACATCTGGGCAAAGAGATGACCCCAGAACAATCAGAGATACTGAGAGAATGGAGAATGCCTACCCCCAAAGATTGCGAAATGGAGCAGAACACATTGGTCACTGTCAAATGCACATTGAAGAGCCCTACAGGGATAAATTGCCTTCTACCTCTTCCCACTCCAACATGTCTTGCCAAGGAGGGGCAAACCCTGAGAGGCAGCACCCAGAGGCTGCCAAGTGCCCCAGGCAGAGCGCTTTGCCCCACAGCTGCCTCAGCCCCTGCTTTACCCAAGAAGGCTTGCAAGGACTCCTGGAACAGTCTCAGTGACCCACGAGCTCTGGGGGAGCCTTGCCAACAAGGATCAGTGCTCCCTAAGGCTCAAGGAACACACAACTCCAGGGTCTCAGTAAAAATGATTCCCTTCTCTGCCATGGTGCTGTTGCCCTGCCTGAGAACTCAGCTCTTTGCCCCAGCCCTGGAGGGCACGAGACAGCAGCTGCCCCACAGAGGGGCTGATCAGCCCCTGCCAGGCCCTGCAGCTCCCTGGCTCCTTCACTGCACAGCTCCAGGCACTGCCTGGCCCCAGCTCCACCTGCTGTACACAATGGCAGCCCAGGCACTGCCTGGATGGCTCTGCCTGGCACAGGGAACAGCACCAGGGAGCTGCATCCCTCTGGCCATCACACTGACACCCACAGCAGCACAGCAGCATGGAATTCTGCTGCAGCAACAACGACTTTTGCTCTCAACTCTGACGACATTAAAGCTCGAAACGGGAAGCAGAGGGAAGGACAAAAACTGGAGCTGACCTGCCACATCAAGGGCTGCTTTCCCCTTGTCAGACCTTGCCCTCCCCACTCTTGCTGGGAGCCACTTCCCCCCTGCCATGTGCCCCCACAGACAGAGCCAGAGCCTGACTCTCAGCAGCTGCTTGGTGTGGCCCAAACTAGTGCACAGTGCTCAAAACCAGCACAACTCCACCTCTTGCAGCCTGAAGGAGAGGAGGCCCTCAGGAAATTTGTTCCACCTCAAGCACCAAAAACAAGGCCAATCAATGATATCATTCCTGGTGCCTTTAGAAGAGGGCCCAGGACCATGCTGAGCTGTGAGCAAACGTGCTTTTCACCACGGGCTGCTGCCCAAGCACTGCTGTTCTCGTGTCCAGCTGGCACAACATGAGGGCATTCAGCAGCACTTCTCCTTGGCAGCTGCAGCCAGCACAGCCTGGGCAAGGCAGTGCCTGGGGGAGGCCAGGCAAGGGCTGGTACCTGGCTGTGATGATCAGGGCTGCCACTCCCTTGCCAATACCCTCCAGGTCCACCAGCAATCTCCGGTAGAACTCCATCACCGTGTTGGAGCACAGGGTCACCTGGTGGAAGAGAAGAACAGTCAATGCTTCCTTACAAAAGCTCATTACCCACGGGTGATATCCTCCAGTTCCTGAGGGAGGATTTGCCCTTAATTCTTCTGCTCCTCCATGTGTAGAGCACAGTCTCAGAGTAACAAAAGCCTTCTGGCAATACCAGATTTGTTAAACACACCTTGCTATCAGGGCACAGGTCAGCTACATTAAAACATTAGACTACAGCTCCATGCACCACTGCATTCAAATTAAGGGGCCAATTGCTCATCTGACTACAAAGACATCCATGCAGAGGAAATCTGACTTGACCACAATGAGTTCAGCTTTACAGCAGGAGGCTGAGGGCAAAGTGTGGCCCAGAAGGTGCTGGGCAGTTCATGGCTGCCCTGGGAGCCCGAGCCCGGGCTGGCTCTGAGAACTCCAGCCCCAAGCCCGGAGTGGGGAACTGTGCTGGGGTGGGCATTGACCAGAGGCAGAACCCTCAGAACTGCCCCAGGGTGGGCATTGACCTGAGGCAGAACCCTCAGAACTGCCCCAGGGTGGGCACTGACCACAGGCAGAACCCTCAGAGCCTCTTGCTCTATGCCACAAGAGACAAGCCACCAACGGGACCAGGCAAAGGAGAAAGGAGAAGGATCTCTGTCTTGAAGTTCCACAAGGAAGGGTTTATTCCAAGCAAAAGGATCAGAGCCAAAAGAGCCCTGGACACTCCTCTGCAAGGAATTTTGTACAGACACAAAGCAGGGGGTGGATACAAACAGCAAACCAAAAGAGAATCCTCAGCAGAGCACTGAGGGGATTACATCAAGTGTCTGGGGCCACTTTGGATAGGAGGGTGGGGAGGATGGCTCACATGGGCCAATGGGGCCTCCAGGAATAGGGGAATTCCAAAGGGGTGTTGCAGACAGGGATTGGCTCCAGGTTAAATTGGCAAAGAAGGTTGGGGAACAAAAGAAGCTGGGTTTGACAGGCAGGGAAAGAGCTGGAACAAGGGGCAGGGAATGGCACGAGGGACAGCTTTGAGGGAGGGTAAAACCCAGGGGTAAACCAACTCGGGGAGAACACGGGGTACAACAGAACAAACCACTTAACAAGGAATCAATACAATAAATTTGAACCGCTACACATGGCTGTAGATTTTTTGTCTCCACTGGAGCTTCCTGCAGTGAACACAAATCATTCTGCTCCCCAGGAGGGGGGAAATGAGACCAATGACATCTCTCTAACAGCCACCTTCTGCCCTCATCCTTGATCTGCCCCGTTCCAATCAAATCAATCGCTCTCAAAAACACAAGAATGGCTTCAGGCCTTGGCCATAAGGTCTGTGAGCTCAGCGTATGATTTTGGAAAGCAAACAGTGCTCCCTGAGGAACATCCCGAGTAAGCCAGCTAGCAGAGGCCTCCCAGCAGTGCAGATCTCTCAGTGCCAGGATGCTCCAAGCTGGCACCAGAGCTAAAGCCCTCCCACCCTGCAGTGCAGCTCCAGCCCTGGTGCTGCAGCGGCTGTGGCCGGGCTCTTGCCGTACCTCGATGTCCTGGTGTCCCTGGGGGAGGATGGTGCCTTGGCTGGGATTCAGGGTGAACTCCCTGGGCTCCACATGGAAATGGATTCCCTTCCTCCAGGCCGGGTCGGTGTCCCTGCGGATCTGATCCACGCTGTCCACAGCCGGCTGCGTGCCATCGTCCGACATGCGGAGCTGGAACGCCAGGGGCACCGCGGAGCTGTTGGTGAGGCGGCAGCGCTGCGTGTAGGGAAAGCCTGGGCAAGGACACAAATATCCATTCAGGCACCCAGCAGGGCATGATCCTGGGGGCAAGATACTACAGCTCACCTAGAAGCTGCATGAGGAAATAATCGTCACTTAGTTCCCTTTGACACAGATTCCAGACTGCAGCCTTGAAAATGCCCACTCCTAGCCCTGCTGAACACTGCAAGCTTCTCTCTTTGGGATGGGGACGAGCTCCCTCACCTGCCCCAAACCAGCACCAGTTCTCTCTCAGTGATGAGTGTGCACCCAGACCCAGCATTTACTCTGAGAATTCAAGCTGTCCAATTCCCTGCTCAGCCTGCCAACACTCCCACCTTTTTCAAGACATATAAACAGTGAGTTGTCAGTGAGAAGAAGCTACAGCAAAAGGAAGTGAGATGGAATCAGGAACTAGAACGTGATGCAAAGCACCCTAATGCAGCTTCTCTCTGCAGGACCCTTAAGGCATCTCTTGCTTTGGGCCAAACAGCTGAGCACGTGACAGCTCAGAGCCCACTCAACTGGGGACACAGCCAAGCCTTGCTTTGAGATTAGCAGTTAGGAACCAGGTCCCACCTCAGCCCACAAACAGGGACATCACAGCCATGCTGCTCACTGAGAGTGCTGCCTGCAAGGCTTCGCCCCACCTAGGCTCTGAGATTTGCTTTCCATCCTGCAAAGCCAGAGATACAGCCACTCATGGTGGGGATGTCCTGCAGAGCACGCAGAGCAGCCACAGCCCGCTCTGCACTGCACATCTGGCTGGGCTGGCCAGCTCTGTGGGGAGGAGACTTCTCCCCAGGCCTGCTCACCAAGAGCATCTGGGACACAGATGGGGAGAAAAAACAACTGCAGCTGCAGCCCAGAGCTTCTCTGTGCCCATCCAAGTGACCACTGCCAGCTCCAGCAGGGACTCCAGCAGGGAGGCAAGAGAGGCACAAAAAGGACAAACCCAGATGTCAAAACCTCCAATGAGACTGAGGCCAGCACATGCAGACAACAGTCAACAGTTACAAAGAAGCAGAGATACAACAGCTGCCTTCAGCTAAAGAGCCCTTAGGAATGAAATTGGATTCAGCAGGATCTCAATCTCCTGCTTCAGACCCATATTTCCATCTCTTGCTTTTCGTGTTTCATTCCTTCCAAAGGCAACTTGACAAGCGCCTCCGTGGTGATGCAGGCTGGGGAAGAAGCAGCTCAAAAAAGGCAATGAGTTTCCTTCAGAAGTTCATGAACTTCATTGTTCTAGGTTTAGGCTTGGCAGTGAATGTTGCCCTTGGTCTGGGAAGGGGGATAGGGGTTCTGGGGGGTTTTGGGGGGTTTTGGCCCTAGGCTGGGTTTTCCCTTGGGGGTTTTGGGAGTTGTGGCCTGATGCCGTGGGTGGCTGTGCAGTGGGAGCTGAGGCTGGGCAGGGAGCGGAGCTTCCCTTCCTCCCGCTCAGGGATCGCAGCTCGGCCGCTGCTGCTGCGGGAGGTTTGTGCTTGGCCCGGGGCTGCCCTGGCCGCAGCTCAGCGCTGGCACCGACCCTGCCTGCCTGCCCCGCTGCTGCTGCTGCTGCTGGGCACTGCCCACATCCCCCTGCCCTCTGGGGCTTTGCAAAAGGAGCATTTCCTCCTTCCCTTCCCTTCCCGCACCGGCTGGGGGGGATCACTGCCCTGCCAGAGCCCACAGCTCCTCCTTCTGTGACCAGAACTCCACCAAAGGGGAAAAACAGGACTTGGCATCTGGGAGATGTCTGTTCTTGTCTTGTCTGTCCTCTCCTGAGATAGTCTAGCAAAGAACTGTTATTCCTTTTCCCACAGTTTTGCCTGGGAGCCCTGTCATTTCAAAGGGATAATCATTTGGAGGGAGGGGCTCATCTTTCCATTGCAGCAAGATTCCCACCTTCCTTGGCACACATCTGTCTTTTAAAGCAGCACAGAGACACCAGAAAATACTGCCTTTCTATTCCTTGCTTCCATTGGATCTCACAATGGCAAAATGCCCCCTGAGGCAGCAGCAGCAGCCCTGCAGTTCACAGCCTGAAGAGGCTGCTGGGGCAGAGCAGGAGTGAGGGATGCTTTTCTGTTGGAAGGCACACATCCCTGAGGCTGTGTCCCAGCCCAGGGAACACTCACCAAAGGAGATGTCCCCGAAGTCGAGCTCAGCCAGGTCGAAGTGTAAACTCGGTGCAGTGACGCTGCCCCTGGAGGCCGAGGACAGAGCAGGCAATGGCTCGGTTAAAGGCACAAGACTCTGTGCTTTGATGCTCAGGGACAGCTCAGGGGAAATGTGCTTCTGCCCAGCAGCTGCTGGGCTTTGTGCCCTTCTACAGCCCCAGTGAGGAAACAAAAGTTCCTGGCCCTGGTGCTTTGTTGCTGGTCAATCTGTCACTTCAAATGTGTTCTGGGGACTTTGCTGATGAATGCATCACACACAAAAACAAAGAGAACATCTGCCAAGCTGAACTTTGTTCATGTCAGTAGTAACAGCTGATGAACTCGCTTCAGGTTCTGCTCATTAAGGACCTCTTGCTGTAATTATGGGCTGACCTGTTCCCATTGCCACTGGTGAGAACATCACTGCTGGCTGATGGAGAAGCCTTGGGCCAGCAATGTTCATGTGCTGGACGTGCGACTTTGGAGGGAGGGGAGGAAAGACAAGGCCCCAGCAGCCCCAGAGCCAGATCAGTGCTCGTGCTCCTGCATCTGCCCCGGGGCTGATGCCAGCACTGCTGCAGCTCTGCTGGGGCTGGGGGGATCAGGGCCTGCTGGGGGCAAGGCACAGCATTCTGTTCTTAGTCTTTGGCCAGAAATTTCACCACAATAGAGAAGCTGCCAGTTAGGGGAATCCCTGGCCACGCTTCAGCACTACCTTCCATTCCATTCCCTTCCCACTCCTGCCCCATGTCACATGCTCCTGCCTTCAGGTGGCAGGATGGGAATAACATTCCAGGGACGACTTCAGGGCTTGCCTGAGAAAGAAGGTGTATTCTTCTATTCAAATTATCAGGAGAAGAGGATCCAGCCAAGTTCAGGACTCAGCTGTCAGCACTGAAAAACTGAGTGCAAATCAGCCCCTGCACCTCCTCCATCCCTGGGCTGTACCCACCAGACTCCTCTGTTCCTGCTGTAGCACTCATCTCTCACACACACCTGGCTCCCCAAGACCCAAAGACACAAGCACCACAGCTAAACTTAACTCCTCTGAATTTCAGCCAACACCACTAAATTGTTCCCTGAGCCCACAGCTAGAAGAGCTGTGAAGGAGATATCCCTGACACTGTAAGAACCAAAGGAAAATCACTGCCAAGAGATAGGCCTGGAAAGCTAAATTTTGGGCTTTTCTCTGTTAATTGTGAGCTGCTCCTTAAGACACTTCTCATCCTGTTAGATCCATCCTCTCAATGAATCACTGCTGCACCTGACAGGCAGAAAAGATAAGGTATGGAGGGGTTTTAAAAAGGTTGTTTTCTTCTGCTTTTATAACTAGGTCCATTGACATGTTTGTTTTCTTGTATGGCTCTAAAGACAGGTCCATGTCTCCAAATGGCACCTTGCAAGCCCCAGACACTGCTCTTGCTTTGAGCAGTGTGTTTGCTCAGATGACTTCCAGAGGCCCCCTCCAGGACCACTGCAAAGCCACGTGCCTGTGGCCTCCCAGAGAATGGCTCTGTTTGGCTGACAGTGCTGAGGAAGCATTTCCGAAGCTGCTTGTGCTCAGCAGGGTGCAAGCCAGCTCCCAACATGTTCCAGCAGCCTCCAGGGAATCTGGGACACAGAAAGCTCCAAGGCCACTGAAAGCAAGAGCAGATGCCTTCCATCCTGCTCACTTCCAGCCAGGCTGCAGGGAAGAAGATCCGATGCTTGGCTCCTTCTGTAGCTCTTTCCCAACTCCGCTCTCACCCAAAGGTGTTTGCACAGGGACAGATGAGCTGCCTCACCTCTGGGTGCTCAGCTGGTACCGAGCTGCCCGGGCACCGACATTGCGCACCAGCCGAGTCTGCTGGGCGCTGACCTTGACTGGACACTTGGAGAAGTCCAGCTGGGCAGGGAAGTCCAGCACAGCTCGGGCACCAATGGCCCGAATTGGCACAATGATCCTTTCCCTTGCAGTGAGGCACACCAGCTCGTGGCAATAATCCTGCAGGAAAAGAAACTGGCTCAGCACAGGACATTTAGTGCCATCCCCATGGCAGAAGAAAAACCATTTCCTATACCCCTTCAAGAGCATCCATTTACCTATTGCACCCTCAAATGAACACTAAGTTCTACTACTATGTCACATTTTAAAGGCACCAGTGCACTTTGCAAAATCTGTCTCAGTGGCATTAAGCTCTTGTGTCACTTGGCTCATACAGATAACAGCCCTAGGCCACCATCATTCCTACTCTAAACTTAAATGATGTTAAAGAATTCCTAAGCCCCTTCTAAGCAACATGGAGCTGGGGAACACAGGACATTGCTCTTTAGGCTTCTATATTCCCACTGTCTGAGAATAGGACAAAGTGTTCAACTGACTCTAAGCAGCAAAAGGAAGAGGAGAAAACAGCTGCACCCAAAGACATCCTGCACCTCTGGCCTGGTGCAGAAACATCAGGTAGCTCACAACTCCCCTCTAACTTTGCCTGTCCAACCAAGTCAGGAGAAGAACAGTGCTAAGAGGTAGCAAGATGCTGTTGGAAAGGGCCTCTCTTTGTTTCCCTGCCAGGCTTCCTCCCTTCCATGCCATGCCCTCAACCCTTCTGTATGAATAAGCCTCCAGATCAGAACATGAACCCTCCAGATCCCAGCACTGAGATCAGACTTGCCAGGGCCTCAGCACTGCTGTTCAAACCTCCCCACAAAAGCACCTTTGGCACGGAATGGGTGCCAGCTGACAGAGCAAGCACAGCGACAGGCATGAAGACAGAGCCCCAGCAGTGTCACTGCCACGGGCTCTGGGCCCACAGCTCTGCCTGCAGCTTGTACCTGCCCTACACCAGCTCCTGCAGGCAGGTGTCCAAGTCCCCTGCAGCTCAGCAACCTCCTGCTGACCAAGGGCACCCAGAGCCCAGTGTGCCTGTGCCAGGCCGGGCTCACAGGCACAGCACATCCTCTGCCCTGGCCCTGCAGCTGTGCCATGCTCACTTGTGCTCTGGGACAGCACAGCTGCAAGGCTGCACAACAGAGGGAGTGAAAAAGCACCGGCTTTGCTCCAGCCCAGGGGCATGCAGGGAAGCTGTTGGCAGTCCAGGAAGGAGGAAAGCTCTCTGACCTCTTTGTTCCTCTGGTGTTTTCCATCAGAATGAAACCCCTTCCACTGGACCTAGAGATGGCCCAACATCTATCAGCAGCCCTCTGTCATTTTCATCCTGTTTCCTGTGCATCTTCCCTTGGCAATGCTCAGCAATGTGCAGGGAGGGGAAGCAGAGCCTCTCAGGCCTGGCTGCAGTGCCTGCCAGCAGTGCCCAGGTGTGACTGGCTGCAGGCTGCCTGCCCACGCCTGGAGCCCAGCTCACAGCATGCAATGGGCTGGAGCCAGAGTGCAGGGAAAACAATGGCTGTGGAGATCATTGTGTGCTTTGGCTCCTCCAGCCTCACCTGGTTCTTGCTGGGGGTGAAGCGGATGCGCACAGGGGCAGAGGCGCCCGGCGGCACAGCACAGTACGCATCGCTGGAGCTCACCAGCTGGAAGTAAGGTGAGCTCTCCATGGAGACCTTCACCACGTGAAGAAACTGCAGCAAAGACATGAAATTATCATTTTGCCACTTGTGGAAACAGGACGAGAGGAGACCTGTCCATGCCCTGCTACCATCCCTCCCTTGCCCCTTTTCCAAAGCACTTTCAGCTGAGCAGGCACAGGCACATCATTCACAAGGCTGAACTTGAATCCCTTCTCTCTGGCTCCAGCATTTGGCCAGGGCCATGGGGCAGTGCCTGCTGGGAAGGAAGGGCTGAGCAGGTCAGCACCAGCAGGATGGAGACACAGCACCTGAACCAAGTCACCTGCGTATTCAACAAGGCCAAAAAACCTGCTGGCTTCTGCCTGCACACAGCCATGAAGTTGTCATGTTCCAGAGGGGGAATGTGCTACCTAAAAGCAAACCAGCACATTACTGTGGGGCAAGGAAGAAATTCCCTTCTAGCAGATCAGGTTTGGGTAGGGACCTTCTGGGGATACAGTCAGGCAGGCAGAGCAGCAAGACAGGAGACCAAACACTGTGGTCTTACTGGGAATAAAAGCAAACCTGAAAAGCAAAAGAAGGAATGAACACAGCAAGACAATCCCTAAAACAAGGAGATGGCAAAGAGAATTTAAATGGGCAGTAAAGCAGCATGGAAGAATCATAAAACCATGAGAGCAACCAGCTTGCCAAAAGTAACAGAAACAGAGACAGGCGGTGTCTATTGACCATGGGGCTTCAGAGGCATTTTCTGCCTGGAGAAACAGGACCAGCACTGACTGACAGTGTGGTTCCAGTATGCAAAGCCAATCTTGGCTCTCCAGGGCTTCCTGCTGCCTGTACAGGCAAGCTGGGCTGCTGGGCATTCCTGCCTGCAGCCAGCAGGCCAGGTTCTGCCCTCTGGGGTTCACCGACACAGCACACATGCATTTTCTAACACACTGATATCATCAACCCCTGAGCACCAAAATGCTCTCCAAAAGTCTAAACCAGATGATTTGGACTCCCTCCTGTCTCCTCCCACCAGCCCACTCTTGGCACAAGCCTCACTTGAGAAAATGCTTCCCTGACTGAAATTCAAATGGTCTCAAGTTTTCCTCTTTACAGTGGAATACAACTGACATTTTTCAACTTTTCCCCTCTCAGCTCTCTTGGGAAACTGCAAAACAATCCCAATTTCTTCAGGTGAAGGTGGAAACCTCCAGGAGCACATGGCTTTGGATGTGCTGTGCTTCTGCAAAGGGAAAGCAGGGCACCATGTTGCTTTTGGAAAAGCTGAGCAGAGCTGGATGAAGCTGAGCAGGAGCTTCAAGTGGCACCTAAAGGCCTCTCACTGCTTCTGCTCCATCACTCTGATTGCAGGGCTCTTGCAGAACAGGGTTCCTGCAGGGCCAATGCCATTAGTGAGAAGTGATTCCAGCATAAGGTGCAGAAGGCTCAGCCCCTGAGCTTTGGCTGTGAGCTGCACAAAGGGAGCCAAACTGGCTGAGAGAGGTAGAGAATCCTACCAGGACCCAAGATTAACCAAGGACACACAGGGTGTGCCATAGACCCAAGGCAAAGCATGAGAGCAGGTAAGAACTGTACAGCCCTCAACATTCCTGTCAATCCAGAGCTTTCAAGAGAAGGAAACTCCTTTAGGATAGACACCATCAATGCCTGGCCAAAATCTGGGGACAATTCCCAGCACAGGAAGATTTCCACCATCTTGCAGAACAAGGTGCTGAGACATTTTCTTCTGCATGTGCTGCAGCAGATAACTTGCTTTGCTGTCCACTGAGGGAATGACAGCACTCTCCTCTTCCAGCACAGTGTTAAAGCTCTGGGTGCCAGCACTTACCTTGTCCTTATTCATGAGAGACAGCACCATTTCAGAGACCTCCCGAGCGACGAAGTTCTGAAATACCAGCTCTGGTGGGGAAACCCCAAACCAGCTCTGTTTCGGGGCAGCTGACGGCAGCTGGAGAGGAGAGAGAGCAGGGAGAGCTTCAGCTGCTGGGAGGAAGGTTCATGCAGGAGAATCTTCCACTGATCCCCAGTGAAGTACAGACTCTGGGGGAGCACGTCTGCCCAGCCCACACTGGGCAAACAGCGGCTCACCCACCTCTGCTCTGAGCTGATCCACAGCTGCTGGGCCACACAGAGCAGGCTCAAGCCAAGCTGCTCTTCTGGCATGGATTTCTCCAGGTTTCTTTCTCCAGAATGCCAGGCAGCACTTTCCTAAAATACAGCCCTGTGCCCATGCGGTCACAGAGCTCTGGGGCACTGACTGAGCACTCATGGAGTAAGTAAAACCCATGAATTTTCAGGAGACTCCATGGGAAAGGATTTGGGATGTCTTTTACTCTGAGACAGGGAAACCAAGGCCCACACAACTGCAAATATCTTTTTTGCTCGACAACTTAGAAATCAGTAAGAAGAGCACAGGACCAGAGGAGGTGTGAGAGATGAGGTGACACTTGGATGAAGCCAAAAGGTTATTAAGCAAAAAAATGGAATTTGTTGGTTCTGTGTGTTATTTGTGGTTTGCATTTGTTCAGGTTGGTTTGTTGAGTGTCACAGTGAGAGGGACAGGGTTGAAGACCTGACCAAAGGGAAGGAGGACGAGAAGGGAGGGGACAGAAAAGTTGGTGCTCAGTAGAGAATGGAAGCTCGTGAGTAGCCATCCAATGGCAAAGGGCACAGGGACCGCCCCAGCCGGGTACAAAGGGGATACAAAGATTGCCATTTTCTCAGAGGGTGTGTGTGTGTGCTTGGCTCTCAGGGAGGGAGACATCCCCGGCTCAGCTGAATCCTTACTAAGATACACTTTTCTTTTGCTTTGATGATTTTGTTCCTTTTCATTGTATTTAAAAGTTAGTGTGTTCCAAAGAGAGGAAAAGGCAAAAATAAAAAGACAAATGAGCTGAAAATAAAAAGACAAGTGAGGTGAATGCTGAATGAGGATAAGTTTCAGTTATTTTCTCAGCAACTTGGGTAAAAGTAGAGTTGGTATCTCCTTTTTCAGTGGCCTTTAAATGGGTGCTTTCTTGTCATTACTGCGATCTTATTTCATGCCATTCTAGAGGCACGTCTGGAATGACACAACAACAGCAAATGCTTCTGGAGCAGAGACATTGCTTGGAGAAAACTCTGCCCTGCTTTCTCTGCCTTCTCCAGCCACACTGCTGTCACTGCAGAGACACAAGCAGCTCTCCTCTGTGACTTCACAGCAGACACATTCTGCTGAAGGGAGTGGCTGCAGCACACTGTCCCTTAGCTGTGCCCTTCCCTGAGGTCTTCCCAAGGCTCCTCTCCAGGACAATCCTTTACCTGGATTTTGTTCTGTGTCTCTTGCTTCCAATTTCCTACTCAACAGCCCACCTTTAGTCACCTACCCATTTGGACTGTGCTTTATACCGAGCTAGTCCTGCCAGAAAAGCAGCTTTAAACACACCTCTGAGTAGGCACTGATCCAGATAAAGCACATCCATTCCCCTCTGCCCAGGGCCAGTCTCCTGTACATCTGGCAGCCTGCAAAATCTAACACCCCATCAGGGTCCAACACATTGTTCCAGCCCAAAGCAGTAATGCAATTTGTTGTGTTCAATCTGAAGTAATTCCTGCAGATCCTTGGCCTTCAAAGGCCAACGCTGCCACTCTGCAGCGAATCCTGTGACCCCGAGCATTTGATGGTGACCACACCAAAGTAAGAGGTGGCTCCTTCAGCAGCAGAATGGCAAAGGGCAATTTTGGGTCTCTGTGTCCCCAGCCTTCCTCCCATTGTTTTAGCAATGGCAGCTGCACTCCAGCACACCCCAGCAGCTTCAGCAGAGGGTATTTGTGTTGCCTTAGTGCAGATCAGGACT
This sequence comes from Melozone crissalis, assembly GCF_028551555.1. Taxonomy (NCBI): domain Eukaryota; kingdom Metazoa; phylum Chordata; class Aves; order Passeriformes; family Passerellidae; genus Melozone; species Melozone crissalis. The sequence goes on from NW_026535821.1 coordinate 3,409,954, forward strand.
CCCAGTCCACCACTCCCAGCACCTTGCAATGACAGCAGGACCTGGACACTGAGGTATTTTGCTGGAGGCAAGCCTGTCACAAACACACACCCTCTTCAAACTTCATGTGAAACAGAAAGGAAACGAGCAGGAAAAGGCTACCTTTGGGCGAGTCTCACTCCTGTCTAGAAATGGGCCAATTCTGGGCAGAATACTCCCCCCAGTGCTGGCCTCCTTCTTCCTGCTGAGAAACTTCTCCCTCTGGAACTTAGAGGGAAGCAGCTGAAAGGCAAAAGTAAACCAGCTAGAGCCTCAGAGTTGTGCTTGTTCAGAAAGGCTTTTCTTGAACAAGTGGCACTGCTGAATAACTTGTGATCACAGCCACTAGGACATTCCTGGAAGCCCTGGGGGTTTCCTGCTGAAATACTTAGCATCAGTGAATTAATAGAATTTATAATACAGAGTGGAACACACATACTCCAGCCATATGGCTCTGTCCCATTGGCTTCTCCATGATTGCATAGGACATGGTTGGGGATTTCTGCTCTTTGGGCATTTGTTTCCTCTAACGTTTCGTTGGATTGAGGCAGTGACCTTTCCAGAGAATGGGGAGGAGCTCTCAGAACTGCCTGAACTCCATCCCTGCACAACGCTCAGAACTCGCAGCAAGGAGATATCGCTGCTGGATGAGTCCAAGAGATGCAAGAAGGGAACACTGTACCAAGAGTGAGGTGCACAGGAATGTGTCCAGGTTTTAGTTCTCCCTGTTAATTGTTTTCTCTGTTTGGGCTGACAGAGCCCTCCACAGAAGAAAACAGAGGCATCTCCTTGACAGAGCCTCAGCAGTGGGGCATCTTCAGCCAAGTGAGCTGCAGACAGCAAGGGACCTTTGTGGCCCTGGCTCCAGCGCTGCCTGCAGGGCTGCATCTGTGCCCACACAGGAGCTGGGAGAGAACAGCTGCTTTGGAAGCTCTTCCAGCTGGGACCAGCCATGGCTCTCAAGGCTTTGGGCAGAGTTTGAGCTTCCCGCCCCCACCACATGCCCAGGTGCCCAAGGGCAGGATGGTCAGAGCAGCACAGGTGAGTGCCCAGCCTGACAGAAGGAATTCCTGTGGCAAAGGCAAAGGGACAGAACACATGCTCAGGCCTTCAGCTGTACATTGGTTTCACTCGGCTCTGCTGGCACAGACAGGCAAGACACAGCTGAAGCATCCCACAGTGTTCCCTATTGCACCAGGACAGCCCCAGCAACAGCAGCACAGCACAAAGGGCTGGGCAGGGGCTCTGCAGCTTCACAGCACTGCTGGACAACAGGGGCAGGGAGAGCAGGGACACCAGGGCAGTGCCAGCCTTAACACAGCCCCAGTGGGAACTCACAGTATGAGGCTTCAGCCCTTCCCTGGACAAAAGACGAGGTGTTGGTGTCTTCTTTGGAAATCCAGACGCCATTTCCAAGGGACGATGTCTTAGGCGACAATGCCTCAACAAAACTGGAAGGAGCAACAATGGAACTCTGAAAATCCACAACCCAATTCATGGCAGCTTCAAGGCATATTCTGGTGCTAAAAATGGTACATTACTTGAAAGTAGCTAAGTGCTTGTTTGGTGTAAGCAGCTAGCTAGTATAGTAGGCCTCTAGTTGGACTTTATTTGAACTACATGGCTACCTTGTGCAATTCAAAGTTAGATCATACTGAAACCTGGAGCTGAAAATCTGAACATTCATAACAATTCGAAGAGACAAAACTGTAGCCTAAATATTACTCAAAAATAGCTAGAGTGGGCCTCCTCTTCTTTAGGCTAAAGCACCCTTGCTCTCTCAGCTGCTCCTCACAGCTGAGACACTAATGAGAGACTGGAATGTTATGGCTAATGGCTTAAATATCATTATAAAGGACTTTCTGCCCATTGTGACAAAACTGTATAAAGAAGCTGCGACCACCCAAGCCCACCCCTCCTGACCCTGACTGGAACTTGGCACTGTGAGTTAAGCTGCCTAAGGGAACTTGAGACAAGATCAAGGTGATACTATTGTCTCATTAGCTCAGGTCTGGGGAGAAGTAAACAAGGCTGAGGAGAAAAACCTATCCACAACAAAGCCAAACCCAGCAGCTGTCCTGAAAATCACCTCTGTCTGGGTTCAGGCTGGGGAAGTCATAGCCACAGACTCTTCTGCTGAGGCCAGGTTTGCACACAAACCTCCCAGCAAAGACCTCCACAGTGCCTCCAGACCCATTCCTGAGGCCTTGCACCAGACAACTGCAGGGCATGCAAAGCAACACAACAAATCTGAAAATCCAGAACCCAACTCATGGCAGACTCAAAGGATATATGGGTGCTAAAGATTTTATATTATTTGAAAGTAGCAAGAGACAGATTCCAACTTGCCCCACCCCTGGGAGGTACCTGGCAAGGTATCACCTTGCCCAAATCTGCATTAATCCACTGGAGTCTTACATTTTGCCAGACCTCACCACAGAGAAGACCAGAAGAGGATTTAATGGTAGGCCAATGGGATCCATGGAATGGTGATATTTTCTACTAAATCTCTCTCTGTCACTCTCTTTCTCCTCCCCCCCTTCCCAACCTCCATCCCCCTCCCACTTTTTCTTTTCTTTCTCTCTCTTTCTCCCTCACATTTACTGTTCCATAAAATCCAGACCATTGACTTTGGCATATGGTCTCGTCTGCACCTCAATACAGAGGCATCTCCCTAAAAATTTTAAAACCCAGATGATAAAAACCCACTGAAACTTGAACAGAACTCATTCACCTTTAAGCAGTTTAAGCAGTTACCATAGGGAAAAAATTTATAGACTACTATCTTTAGAAAACGTTGCACTTCTTCAGTAAAAAAAGCACAATCAGTAGTCCATTTATTGTTCATCCTCTCAGGTGTACATGTCACTGAACTACTGCGCCAGAAGACTGACATGATCACATCCTCTATTTCCCTTTGGCATTCTCTTTCAGAGCACAGAGGAAACAAAACCAAAAAGTTCAACTTTAGTCGGTCTTTACCTTCAAATGAAATTCAGGACTCCCTAGCAGACACCAGTGTTCTGCACGCTGCGGAGCTTTTCGCAGAGGCCAATGCTCTGCACCTTTAGCAATTCTCTACGCCGACAATTCAGCTGGCGAATGGCCCGGTGCAGCCGCCTGCAGGAGCCCAGGCTGCGCACACCCAGCCAGGGCCGCGCTCTCAGGCAACTGAGGCCGCGCCGCTGTCACAGACGCTGAGGGCCCGGGCGCGGTTACCGGGCAACCGCGGCACCGAGTGCGGGGCCGGGCGGGGCCGGGCCGGGCCGCAGGGATTTGCAAAGGAGATTGGCACTGCAGCGACGGACTGCAGTTTGGGGCTTCCCAAGAGTCTTTCTGTAACTAATGAAAGGTTAAAATGTGGTGACGAAGGCACCTATGCCAGGTCTGTACATTGCTCTTTGCAGCACTAGTATCCGACTCTGGCTGGAACAGCAGGAGGGGCTGAGGCAGCAGGGAAGGGGGCTCAGCCTGGAGGAAAGGAGGCTCAGGGGAGACCTTCTGGCTCTGCACAACTCCCTGAAAGGCGGGTACAAGAGGCTGCTGCAAGTTCAGGCAGCGCCGGAGCCGCCTGGCTCCCCCTCTCCTCCCCCGCTCCGCCTCTTCCTCCCTCCCTCCTCCTCCTCCTCCGCTCCCGCAGCCCTCGCAGCCCCCGGGAGGGGCGGGGATGGAGCCGGGACAGGTCGGAACGCAGAGAGGCCTGGGGAGATGCCAGGACTGGGAGTGACTGGGCTGTACTGGGATCATCCTGGGATCGCACTGGCAGTGAGGAGGAGCAGCGCAATGGCTCCAGCCCTGGGGCTGAGGGCGCTCCTGGGGGGCCAGGGGGGAGTGGGACCCCCGGCACCGGGACCCTGAACCGCCACTGCCAGCACCGGGACCCCCCTGCTCCCCTTAGCCTGCACACGGGCCCCCTGAATCCCCCTGTTGTGGGCATCAGGACCCTCTGCTCCCCTTTTCCCGGGCATCCCATGGCTCCCAGCCTCCAAACTTGGCGTAGGCTTGACTCTGGGACAACCTGGAGTGCCTTGGTCTCCCATTCCTGCCTTTCCCAGTCACACCTTTCTGCAAAAACAGAGACCCCCTGAACTCCCCCTTTCCGAACATCCCGTGTGTCCCCACTCTGGTCTCCACTTTTTGGGAAACCCTGGACTCCCCTTTCCTGGGCTCAAGGACCCCCTGGTACTCCCTTCTACCTCTCCACGTCCCTGCCCACCCCCCCATTCCCATGACCCTGAGACCCCCCTGGCACCCCCATTCCTGAGAACCCAGATGCCCTTTTACCCCTTTGCTCAGTACTGAGACCCCCCTACACCCCTTTATCCGGCACCAGCTCAACCTTTTCCCAGCCCCTTCTTCATTTTTTAGAAGCACAAGACTACTCTTTCTCTGTTCGAACTTCTCATGGGATTACAGCTATTTTAACATCTGCTTACTTTAACATAGAAGCCTTTATTTGATATCAATTTGAACACTTTAATCTCCTTATAGTTTTATGCGTTATGAAGAAAAAGAGTATTTTCTTGTTGTTAGGAAAATTAATCCAGAAACACCAGACGTTTATGTTCACAAAGGAGACAGAGGAGTCCTTTCTGGCTTTGTTCCAATAAAGGGAGAGGCCATGGGGCATTCCCCTGGGATCTCTTGAATTTTTGGAGGATGCAACCTTCTTTTTATCCTAATTTCCTGGCCACATTTCCCTTCTCTCTTTCCCCTTGGCTGAGGTGCTTGAGAGGTACAGATGCCCTGATACGCTGACACCGAAGATTTCCCAAAGATTTCCCTCTAATGTATAACCCTCCCTTTTAGTTTTTAATTCTTACGGAGTTTAGGGGTTTTTCTTCCCCATTGTTTCTTTCATTTCTCAATGGCTTATTTCGTTTATCAGCAAACCTAAAGTGTATTTGTAAAAGCAAATATCTTTTTCCAATCATCGATCAGTGGAATCCTTCCCATTGTTTCTTTTATTTTCCAGAGCTGGTTTTATCTACGAGCAGATCCACAGATTGTTAGTAAAAACAAATCCACTATTCCTCTCCTTTACAGCTTACAAGAAGATTTCAGCTCTAAAAACAAAGCATCTTCTCAGCCCTCTCATCTAAGACTTAACTTCTTCTTTATTGACTTTAGTGTCTTCATGTTGTTTTTTATATACTTGCATTTTGTTCTTTTCTCTCACTTAGAAGAAGACTGAAGTACTGAAAAACTTAACATCACGCATGAGGCCTACCTAACCCACCAATTACTACTAACAGAAAGCTGTGGCTCAGTTGTGTTCAGATCAGCTTTACAGTTAGTGTTTAGTTTTCTACACCAGCCACAGAAGTCTCTGGTCTCAGCCATGCTAAGAAGAAGAAGAAGAAGCAGCAGCCTGACAGCGAGATCTTCACAGCCACAGCCAGCCCTGCTCTGGCTAAAGCTCCACAGCCTCCCCTGTCTCCTTGCCCGGCAGCTGCTGAAGCCCAGCCCGGCCAAACCAGAGCCCATGGAGAGAGAAGCCAGCAAGCAGCCCAGAAAATAGAAAAGAAGCCTAGCCTGCAGCAAGACTGCCCAGCCCAGCACAGACACAGAGCAGAAGCCAAAACCCAGCAGCTCCCTGCCGACCAACAAAGAAAAAAAGTTTCTGAATTTTTTCATCTTTACCATGTGTGTTTCACAAAAGTACATCTAGCTTTTCAGTAGCTCAACAGACTGTCAGATACACAAGAAACTTTGCATCACTTCCCTAAATTTCCTCCCACTCCAAAGCATAACACAGGGCCGCTGGGAGCAACTGGGATCAGACTGGGAGCAACTGGGAGCAACCAGGACCATACTAGGAGCAACTGGGATCATCATGGCATCAGAGTAGGATCATACTGAGAGGGACTGGGTCTGTGCTAGAGGCAACTGGGATCACACTGGGAGGAAATGGGGACATGCTGGGGACCAATGGGATCATACTGGGAGCAACTGGCACCACACTGAGGGTGACTGGGATCCTTCTGGAATCATACTGGAAGTGATTGGGAGCAGGCTGAGGGCAACTGGGACCATGATGGGGCAACTGGGATATACAGGAAGTGACAGGAATCATGTTGGAGGTTACTGGGAGTGGTTATGAGCAACTGGAATAATGCTAGAAACTACTGGGAGCAACTGGGAGTGAGTGGAAACACATTAAGGACAACTGGGATATACTGGGGGAGACCAGGAGTGACTGGGATCACAGAGGAAGCTTAAAGTTACTGGAATAATACTGGGAGTATCTGGGAGTGACTGGAATCCTACTGGGGGCAAATGGCACTGTACTGAGAGTGACTGGGTTCATATTGGAATCATACTGGGAAGGACTGGAACCATACTGGGAGTGCCTGGAACTATGGTAGGGGTGAATGGGAACAGCTGGGACTGTGCTGGGACCATGCTGGGATCATACTGGGATCATGCTGGGCGTGACTGGGATGATACTGGGATCACACTGAGTGTAACTGGAGGTGACTGGGACCATCCTGGGGGTGACTGGGAGCCACAGGGCCCATTCTGGGAGTGACATGGGGGGAACTGGCCCAGCTGGGGCTCAGGGTTGTTCTCCCCCTGGGCTGCCCTGGGTCCTGCTGCTGTCCCTGGCCCCACAGAGCCGAGGGACAGGGGACAGCTGAGGGACAGGAGACAGGGGCAGGGACATGGAGAGGTAGAAGGGAGTTCCAGGGGGTCCTTGAGCCCAGGAAAGGGGAGTCCAGGGTTTCTCAAAAAGGGGGGACCAGGGTGGGAACACAACAGTCGGGATGTTCGGGAAGGGGGAGTTCAGGGGGTCTCTGTTTTTGCAGAAAGGTGGGGCTGGGGGCTGGGAAAGGCAGGAATGGGGATCCAAGGTGCTCCAGGGCATCCTAGGGTGACGCCCATGGCAAGTCTGGAGGCTGGGAGCCATGGGATGGCCAAGAAAAGGGGAGCAGGGGGTCCTGATGTCCAGAATGGGGGATTCAGGGGGTCCCTGTGCAGGATAAGAGGAGCAGGGGGGTCCCGGTGCCGGGGGTCCCACTCCCCCCTAGGGCCCCAGGAGCGCCCCTAGCCCCAGCGCTGGAGCCATCGCGCTGCTCCTCCTCACTGCCAGTGTGATCCCAGGATGATCCCAGTAGAACTCAGTCACCCAGGAGCTGCTCCTAGTATGATCCCAGTTGCTCCCAGTCATTCTTTATTATGATGCAATTTGCCCCTGGCACAGTTCCAGTTGGTCTCAGTTGCTCCCTCTTTGATCCAGTGTGTTCCCAGTTCTCCCAGTTGCCCCTAGTGTAGCCCCAAGTAACTCCCAGTATGATGCCAGTCTCTCCCAGCAGGGCCGCAGTCATTCACACTTGCCCCCAGTTGCCCCCAGCAGGGTCCCAGTTCCCCGCAGCACGCTCCCAGTGGCTCCCAGTCGCTCCTAGTCCAGTCCCAGTCATTGCCTGCATGGTCTCAGGCACTCCCAGTATATCCCAGCTGCCCTGAACATTCTCGTAGTCATTGCCAGGCACTCCCAGTTACCTCAGCATGGTTCAGCTGCCCCCAGTTTTATCCCAGTCACTGCCAGGACATCCCAGTTGTCACTAGCATGCATCCTGTCATTCCCAGTTGCTCCCAGTTCCTCCCACTGTGTGTACAGAGAGCTCCCAGCATGGGCCTGGTAGCTCCCAGTAACCCCAGTGTCACGATCCGTCCTTATGAACGGGTTTCGTGATCGTTCATGGATTGATCTCAGGGTGCAAAAAGCCGACACAGTACAGGGGGATTTGCAGTAATAATCAAAACAAATGCACCTTTATTGAATGACCACAGCAAAATGCGATAGAGGGATTAAGGGAGAGAAAAATACAGAGAAAGAGAGAGAAAAGAGAGAGAGAGAGAGGGGTATAGCTACCAAACGTAAAGATGAAGTCCTTTGGTCCAGTCCAGTTGAGGATCCGCCTGTTACGTCAGGGAGATCTCAGAGGCACAGTTCATCTGGACCCCAATTATACTCTTTTTCAATGGGGGAAGGGAGAATGAATTTTGCAACTGAATCAAAGGTAGTTTTGGGGAAAGAATGGTGTTTCGAAAGGGTACACACAGTCCATGTACGGCAGTGGGCGTGAGCCATTGTTTTTGTGGTCCAATGCTCACACCTGCAACATCCATCTCGCTTTGGTCAGCTTGCCTCTCCCCACACACCTCCCCCGGGTTGGGGGTCTCAGTCCCAGTCCTTGGAAAGTATAAGAGGGGGCTTTCTCACATGGGGGTTTGATGTCTCGGTCTCTTGATGAAGAGGCTTCTTACATCTCAGTCTGTGTGTCACGGTGGTTGCAAACGAGTGAGAGGGGTCTTCTGCAGGGTTCCACCACTCAGGAGAAGTCCAGCCAGACCGAGAGGTGGGGCAGCTTCCAAGGCTGTTGATGCAAAAAGGGCACGGTGCCCCCTTCTTCTCATTGGGCTCAGTGTAGCATACAGAAAACAACACCTGTGGAAACAGTAGCTTAGCAATGCTCTCAGGTCTCAGGGCCTTGTGGCATATGACTTTCTCCTACAGAGGAGACGGGGGGATCTTCTCTTCAGTGGTCCTCAAATGATGATCGTGAGGCAGATGAGGGAAAATTCGGACAGACTCTTACACCTGCTCAAGGGGAGGTCTCTGTCCCTGTCACTCCCTTGCTCTCCTCCCCTTTTTCTTTCCATCTCTCTCTCTACCTCACATTTACTGTTCAATGAAATCCACTTTGGATTTGGTCTCGTTAGCACCTTAAGTGGGGCTGAGGCATCTCTCTAACAATTTTCTTAACCAGATTGCGACATGATTTTGGCCCAGTGAGTTCAGGGCACTGTTGTCTGTCCCCAAGTGCCTTTGACAACAGCATGGTTCCTGTCCTCTGAGGAGGTTGTGGTTCTCTCTGGAGGAACTCTTGGAAACTTGGATGCAGCTTCCTCTGAGCAACTTACGGGAGAACTGATGAGGAAAATGGCTGTTGTGGGTGGCCAGTGAAAAGAAAATATTTTGTTGTCCTTCCTTGAAAAGTGTGTTAAAATCATTGGAGGAAAGGGAGCAAATGTTACCAGCGAGACTGACAAGGTTCATTCACCCCACGATGAGGAACACAAGGCTGCTGAAAGTCCTACAAGAAGCCCAGCTCAAGTACCTAAATTCCTGAATGTATCCTGAATTCCCAGGCTTGGGTTCTTTGCCAAATGTGAGAATGAATCATTTTTCTCTTGATCCCTGTTACCTTTGTGGCAGCTACACAGAACTTCCCCTTCCTTTTAATAATCTGTATTGGGCCAAATTTTCTCTTTTCTTCTATCAGAAGCTGCCAGCAGCTGAGCTGGAGCTGTGCAGGAACCAATGAAACTTGGAATTGCCACATCACTGCTTGGATTGTCGGTTTATTCATATTTGGGATTTGTTTGCATTTCCATCACAAGTTACTTGTGGGAAGAGCAAATATTCTTCAAAGTGATTTATGCAGAGTTCAGTTTGATTTCTGCCAAGTTTATTTTGTCCAGTTCCCAGGAGATGCTCAAGGGGTCTCTGTGCCTCTCGCCCTGGGAGATGCTTGGGAGGGGCTTGGGAGGGTTGTCCCTGTCCCTGTCACCCCAGGCCATTCCCCAGGGGACAATGAAACCTCACTGAAACTGTAGCAAATTTTGCAAAAGTGGCAGTTAATGGAACAGTCAGCGCTACCTTGAGAGCTCAGTAACAAATCAAGGCGGCCCAAGGTAATTATGGGGCTCTGTGGACACCTAAAGTAGAACATATAGTAAATGGCAGGTATTGAAGGGAAGAACTTGATCTGTCTTCCCCAACAGTCTTGGGGACATTGGCAGGAGCAATTATGTCATTGTCTTCTTTATGGACTGTCAAGCTGACATAAAACCTGACTTGGAGGAAAATGTCCAAAGGCTTCACCCACAGAGACTTTTTGCCCTGAACTCCTAAGAAAGGATTCTGTGCCCCAACAACCCCATAGCTCAGCCAGGGGCTCATGCACAGCCCCCCTGGCAAAGGCTGATCCCAATGGATGCTCCAAACCAGGCTGAGGGTTTGCAGCAGTGGGGGAACTGGCTCAGATGTGACGCACATCTTAAACTGATCAAAAGAAAAACAATGAGGCTGTACTCTCCTGGGAGAACTTTGAGCACTTTATGGGAATTAAAAGGACTATAAAAGGGCTGGAGGTGGACTTTGTACAAGGGCTTGGCATGGAAATGGTGTCACAATGACAGAGGGGAGAGATAGGTGGGATATTGGGAAGAAATTCTTCCCTGTGAGCATGGTGATGCCTTAACAGAGCCTGCCCCATTCCTGGAAGTGTCCAAGAGCAGCTTAGATGGGATCTTGTCGCAACCAGGTCTAGTGGAAAATGTTCCTTTACCTGTCCCTGACAGGGGGTGAAACGAGATGATTTTTTAGGTCCCTTCCAGCCCATGCCATTCCAAGACTCCATTAATCTATGACTTCATGGGACCCACTGGCTCTCAGGAGTGGAGTGGGGTGCATTGCCTGGCAACAGGAGTTGTGTTGAGGAGGGCCTCAGTCCTGCAAGGGATTTGGAAGGAGAAGGAGCCTGCTGGCTGCTCGTCCTTTTTATCATTGCTTTGCTCATTGCTTCTATCAACCCTTTTGTTCACCCTGTTTGTCGTCCATTTTGCTCATCTCTGACAGACCCAACTGGGCAGAAGGCTTGTGACAAATCAGGGACAGAGTGTGTGCAGACAAGGGGGAGAGGAGTGTGCTCCTACATCCTGGGGTGTGCCCCAGCCTTGCTGTGGTGTCATGGGTTCCTTTCTGTGCTGAAAGATGCTGTCCCAGCCTCTGGAGAAGCTGCAGAAGGAGAAAGCAGATCAGCAGGACATGATGACTGCCATGGACATGATACAGTCTAAGGGGCCTCTGTGCCAGCCCAGGGCTTCCCAGGCAGGGTGACAAATGCCCCTTGTCCCTTGGGGGCTGGGTGGCAGAAATTGTCCCCTTGGGAGGGGGAATTTCCTGAGCTCATGGGGTCTCTCACCCTTCACATGGTGGGACCAAGCTCACCAGGGTGATGGGGCAAATGGGGCCACAGCAGCCTGAAAGGGGCATGATGGCCTGGAGGAAGCACTCTTCCCTCTGCCCCTCACACGCTGGCCCTGCCTGGCATTCCTCATCCCTTTCCCCGCCGCTCTCCTGCCGTTCCCCTCTGCTAGAAGGCGGACAAAGCTGCCTTGGACAGCAAAGTCGATTGCAACCAGTTTGAAGAGAACATGGAGGAGCTGGATGAGAGAATGCAGGAGTTGCAGAGCCAGATTTCAGGCCAGGAGCAGCACTGGAACAATATGCAGCAGCAGTTCAGCAATGCAATTGAAGACAAGGTGAGGGGTATTTCGTCCATGAGGAACTGGCACCTTTGGGACTTGACAGCCTGTGGCAGCATCCCTCTGAGGATCCCCCTCCAGGCTTTTCCCTGGAGAGCTCCATGTCACATCCTGGAGCAGCTGGCTGAGGCTGTGCACCTGTTCACAGCTGGATCGCCTGGAGCTGAAGACTTTCCGTATACACCTGGAAGACTCCCGGAACAGGAGCATGGAGGAACTCGAGGATAGGCTGTTGCGTGAAAGCGCCGCTGGGATTAAGAAGTGAGTGCAATGGAGATTCTGAGGGCTTTGGGAATGGAGATGGGAACTGCTCCTTCCAGGCAGGGCTGTCACACACCATGCCCCTGAGCTGGGCCATGCCCTGCCCTCCTGGCCGTGCACACGGGGGGACTTTGGTGCCAGAGAGGGGCTGAAAGCGCTGCAGGGGCTGCTTGAGATGGTGGCATGGGTGCCTGTGCCCTTCACCTGGCATCAGCCAGCACCTTGGGGATGGGGAGAAACAGGCTCAACAGGCCACGGTTCACCCTGCAATGGCTGTGACCCTGTGCAGTGACCTGCCCAGCAGCTGGCTGCTGCAGGGAGCTGCTGCCTGTGTGCTGCAGGCCTGTGGCCCCAGGAGCTCAGCTGGCCCTCTTCCCTCACCCTCCATAGGCAGCTGCCAGTCCCTTTCACGTGTCTGTCCTGTGACCGCATGCTCAGCGTGCAGGTTCCTGGCCAGTGAGTAGCACCAGTGCATCGGGGGCAGCAGGGCTGGCATGGGGGGAGATGGGTGCCAGCAGTGACCCACTGTGCTGGGCACAGGGGTGACAGTGTCTGCTTGGGAGGGGCTGATGTGGGGAGCCCCCTGTGCAGCCCTGCCCATCAGCAGGGCCTATAGGGGCTCATCCCAAGGGCTACAGGCAGCGAGATGCCATGGGCTACAATCCCATGGCTTCGGGGTTGCTGCCTCCAACAGGAAAAGGTTCGTTGTCCCCTGCCACACACCTGTGACCCCTGCCCTCCCCAGGTACCCCGAAAAACTCCTGTATTTGCAGCCGATGCCCCCTAGCAAGGAGCCACTGCCCAGCCAAAGGTAAGGGCTCTGAGGACACATTCCCTGCGCCTGGGGTGCAGGGTAGCCCTGACACAGCAAGGATGGCTCTGCACCTGGGCTGGGGCAGAGGAGCCTGGGGGGACGGGGCAGCGTAGGGGAGCAGAAGGCAGCTGTGGAGGGCCAGTGCTTGCCCCAGGGCTGGGGGCTTTTGCATTCCTTGCCTTGCACTGCCCTGTCCGGCCCACCTCTCTGTCCCAAGGTTGCTGAAAGCACATCTGATGAGCTGTGTCTGTTTTCAGTCTGAGCTCAGGCTTGGTGGGGAGTTGTGTGCCTCCTGTGAAAGGAGTTCCCAAAACCAATCCCTGCAGCTGGGACAGCGCAGCTCCTGCCAGCTGGTGTCCTGTGCACAGGGACCTGCCATGGCCATGGCCAGCACACCTTGCTGTGGGGACAGAGCCAGCAGATCAAGCCTGGTGGGATGGGCTTGGGGCTCCTGCAGCAGGTGGACAGGAGCTGGCAGGGACATGCCCCTGCAAGCAGCACTGCTAGTTCCCTCCCTGGCACAGCAGGGTGATGCCCTGCATGCCACAGGGCTGGGCACTGAGCCTCCTCTGTCCCATCCCAAAGGAGGCCACTGGTCTGTGCCAGTGTCCCCCGTATGCCTCAGATCTCTGGGGACCATCAAAGCAGCAGTTTCACGATGCAGAACATCAAGACTTCGCCACATACAAGTGCACAGCTGCAGCGTCTCCTGGTACACCACAACAAGGTAGGTGTGATGAAGGTAGAGACACAGAATGGTGACTGAGGCTTTAAGCATTGCTGACTATCCAGGAGGAATCTGTGCCTTCAGTCCCCAGGGAAACCTGGGTTGGGAGGATTATTGGGGGGTGCTGGATTGGGCCCTGCATTGCAGCCAGCTGCCCTCTCCTCGTCAGCCTAGTGTGACCCTGCTGCACGGTGATGGACACATCTCGAGGGGCCGTAATGACTAGCATCGCACAGTGATCAGGACACAGGATGCGTCAGATATGGCCCTGTCAGGGCGAGGGGGTCAGTGACGACAGGGGGCTGATTATGTGCAGGGTGCTAGCTGGGGGATGAGTAGGGCTCTGTGTACAGAGCTGGGTAATGTGGCATGGGTATTTTGCGTCTGGGGTAAGAAGGAAGGGGCAGAATGGAGCAGGAGGACTGGCACATGGGGCAACTGAGCTTGGAGCTGGAGTAACGTGGGAGAATGGCCATGCTCAGTGTGGGACAAGACCTTGAGTCCTGGTGCGCTGGGGCCAGCACTTGTGGCGGCTCACCCTTGTCCTTCACCACCCAGGCCCTGCCGCCTCAGGACAGCACCGGCCAGGCACAGCTCCTTGACAGCTCTCATGGGCCCCAGGGCTCGAGCAGCCTCTCCAGCCCCGCCAGACATCAACAGCCCCCGGCCAGCTGGAAAGGACTCAGCGCCCAATGCTCGGCCTGGGACATCTTGTCCAAAGCGAGAAACACCTGTGACAACTGTCATAAGGAACTTGACTTTTTACTTGTATATAATAACTAAGTTAGTTGTATATAGTTATTAGGTTAATAAAAACTGTTAAAATTACGGGCAGAGCCTTGTCTCACAGCCTGTCTCTCCCCGGGCTCCCTGGTGCTCCTTCAGCTCCTTCCCCCCTGCTGTGGCTCTGCCCCCGGCTGAGCAGATCGAGCCCCGGGCCAGGCCCTGAGGCTGCTGCTGCTCCCGCGGCGCCTGCGGGGCAGCCCTGAGGGTCCAGGCCGGCTGTGGGAGCAGGAGCCGCGCTGCAGAGCCCGCGGCCCTCACGAGCTGCGAAGGCACGGGCAGATGGCCATGGGGCCCGGCTGGCAATGTCGGCGCTACTGCTCTCGGCTGCCGCCTGCAATCCTTACAGGCAGCCCTCATGCCGGCTCAGGAGACGCTCAGAGCCGTGCCCGAGGGCTGGCCCCGACCCGCGGCCCCCAAGGGCACTTGTCCCTTCATCTCTGCATTGCCACATTCCGAGCTCATTTGTCAGCTCCCTCCTCCCCTTCCTTTCTGCGGGGCAGCGTTAGGGGCCGGCCCAGCGGCTTTCCTCCCGCACAGCCGGCAGCCCCTTGCCCACAGCTCCCTGGCGGGAGCCAGAGCTGCTTTCCAGCTGGGCAGCCCCGCCGTGTCCCGCAGCCCGGGCCGGCTCCTGCCCGCCGCCGGCGAGGCCCGGCGGCTGGGCCCGGCCATCCCGGGCCAGAGCAGCTACCTGTCCGGGGGAACACAGCCGGACATGGGGGGACATAAAGCAACACAAAGGGGACACACGACGGGCACCGTTTCCCGTGTCCCCATTGCCGCAGAGCAGCGCCGTGTGCGGGGCTGGCACGGACCCGGGCACAAAGGAATGTCTGTGCTGTCACCAGAGAAAGGACACGGCAGGGGTGCTGCTCACGGATGAGGGTGCTTGGGGCTGGGGGGGCTCTCCAACCTTCTCACACCTGCGGAGGTCGGGGCAGTCTCTGTCCCTCTCAGCCCTGGTGTGACCCCAGCCAAACATCATTGGGGTCAGAGGGACAGAGACACCCGCAAACCCCCAGAACGGCAGAACCTGGGATTGGGTTTGGGGCTGAGGATTTAGGAAGGGGCTGGAATTGGGGCTGGGTTGGAGTTGGAGCTGAGATTTGGATTAGAGCTGGGATTGGGGTTAAGGCTAGACATGGGATTGGCTTTGGGCTGGGGTTGGGTTGTGGTCTGGGGCTACACAAGTTTGGAATTGGGATGTGATTAAATACAGAACTGTGAGTGTGTCTAAACGTGGAGTGAGTTGAGACCAGGATCAGGGTCAGGTTTGGGACTGAGCTCAACCAGAGCGGGGCAGAGGGGATGTCACTGCAGGATGTCCCTGGCATCATCCCAGCCCTCCTCAGGCACCTCCAAACATGAGGGGCAGCTGGGTGCCCCAAGATCCAGGTGCTCGCACACTGCCCCTCCATACCAGGCAAGCATTCCCTGAGGGCAGCCCTGACTGTGACCCTTGGGGCTCTGGGATCAGCCCTCATATCCCTGTGGGAGAAGATGCAGACAGGATGAGAGATTTCCCCCCCCTCTTCCCTGTGGAAAGATGAAGCCCAGCTGCCCTTTCCTTCTGGTGACTCCTCCTCTCCTCAGCTGAGGATGTGAAACTTCCCAGGAGCAGGAAAATCCCCATTCCCTGTTTCCTTGTGGCTGCAGCTTGGAACACCCACTCAGAATTAAGGACTTTCTGACAGGCCTGCTGAATGACACTGGGAGGAGATTTGTGAGAAAGGGAGGAAATTGTATTTCAATAGTAAATAAAAGGTGCAAAATTATTTTTTTCTATCACATTTGTTTTCAGTCAGTTGCACTTCGGGTCCCAGGCCAGAGAAAAGGGTGGGACTGGGGGCTGGGAGACGTGGGGGGCTAGGAAAAGGTTGCGTTGGTGCTCGATGAAGAGATGCAGGGGGGTCTGGGTTCTCAGGAATGGGGGTGCCAGGGGGATCTCAGGGTCATGGGAATGGGGGGGTGGGCAGGGACGTGGAGAGGTAGAAGGGAGTACCAGGGGGTCCTTGAGCCCAGGAAAGGGGAGTCCAGGGTTTCCCAAAAAGTGGAGACCAGAGTGGGGACACCCGGGATGTTCGGGAAGGGGGAGTTCAGGGGGTCTCTGTTTTTGCAGAAAGGTGTGACTGGGAAAGGCAGGAATGGGAGACCAAGGTGCTCCAGGTTGTCCTAGAGTCAAGCCTACGCCAAGTCTGAAGCCTGGGAGCCATGGAATGCCCGGGAAAAGGGGAGCAGAGGGTCCTGATGTCCACAACAGGGGGATTCAGGGGGCCCCTGTGCAGGCTAAGGGGAGCAGGGGGGTCCCGGTGCTGGCAGTGGCGGTTCAGGGTCCCGATGCCGGGGGTCCCACTCGCCCCTGGCCCCCCCACGAGCGCCTTTAGCCCCAGCGCTGGAGCCATCGCGCTGCTCCTCCTCACTGCCAGTGCGATCCCAGGATGATCCCAGTAGAACTCAGTCACCCAGGAGCTGCTCCCAGGATGATCCCAGTACAGCCCAGTCACTCCCAGTCCTGGCATTCCCCCAGGCCTCTCTGCGTTCCGACCTGTCCCGGCTCCATCCCCGCCCCTCCCGGGGGCTGCGAGGGCTGCGGGAGAGGAGGAGGAGGAGGAGGAGGAGGGAGGAAGAGGCGGAGCGGGGGAGGAGAGGGGGAGCCAGGCGGCTCCGGCGCTGCCTGAACTTGCAGCAGCTTCTTGTCCCCTCCTGTCAGGGAGTTGCGCAGAGCCAGAAGGTCTCCCCTGAGCCTCCTTTCCTCCAGGCTGAGCCCCCTTCCCTGCTGCCTCAGCCCCTCCTGCTGTTCCAGCCAGGGTCGGATACTAGTGCTGCAGAGAGCAATGTACAGACCTGGCATAGGTGCCTTCGTCACCACATTTTAACCTTTCATTAGTTACAGAAAGACTCTTGGGAAGCCCCAAACTGCAGTCCGTCGCTGCAGTGCCAATCTCCTTTGCAAATCCCTGCGGCCCGGCCCGGCCCCGCCCGGCCCCGCACTCGGTGCCGCGGTTGCCCGGTAACCGCGCCCGGGCCCTCAGCGTCTGTGACAGCGGCGCGGCCTCAGTTGCCTGAGAGCGCGGCGCTGGCTGGGTGTGCGCAGCCTGGGCTCCTGCAGGCGGCTGCACCGGGCCATTCGCCAGCTGAATTGTCGGCGTAGAGAATTGCTAAAGGTGCAGAGCATTGGCCTCTGCGAAAAGCTCCGCAGCGTGCAGAACACTGGTGTCTGCTAGGGAGTCCTGAATTTCATTTGAAGGTAAAGACCGACTAAAGTTGAACTTTTTGGTTTTGTTTAATCTGTGCTCTGAAAGAGAATGCCAAAGGGATACAGAGGATCTGATCATGCCAGTCTTCTGGCGCAGTAGTTCAGTGACATGTACACCTGAGAGGATGAACAATAAATGGACTACTGATTGTGCTTTTTTTACTGAAGAAGTGCAACGTTTTCTAAAGATAGTAGTCTATAAATTTTTTCCCTATGGTAACTGCTTAAACTGCTTAAAGGTGAATGAGTTCTGTTCAAGTTTCAGTGGGTTTTTATCATCTGGGTTTTAAAATTTTTAGGGAGATGCCTCTGTATTGAGGTGCAGACGAGACCATATGCCAAAGTCAATGGTCTGGATTTTATGGAACAGTAAATGTGAGGGAGAAAGAGAGAGAAAGAAAAGAAAAAGTGGGAGGGGGATGGAGGTTGGGAAGGGGGGGAGGAGAAAGAGAGTGACAGAGAGAGATTTAGTAGAAAATATCACCATTCCATGGATCCCATTGGCCTACCATTAAATCCTCTTCTGGTCTTCTCTGTGGTGAGGTCTGGCAAAATGTAAGACTCCAGTGGATTAATGCAGATTTGGGCAAGTTAATACCTTGCCAGGTACCTCCCAGGGGTGGGGCAAGTTGGAATCTGTCTCTTGCTACTTTCAAATAATATAAAATCTTTGGCACCCATATATCCTTTGAGTCTGCCATGAGTTGGGTTCTGGATTTTCAGATTTGTTGTGTTGCTTTGCATGCCCTGCAGTTGTCTGGTGCAAGGCCTCAGGAATGGGTCTGGAGGCACTGTGGAGGTCTTAGCTGGGAGGTTTGTGTGCAAACCTGGCCTCAGCAGAAGAGTCTGTGGCTATGACTTCCCCAGCCTGAACCCAGACAGAGGTGATTTTCAGGACAGCTGCTGGGTTTGGCTTTGTTGTGGATAGGTTTTTCTCCTCAGCCTTGTTTACTTCTCCCCAGACCTGAGCTAATGAGACAATAGTATCACCTTGATCTTGTCTCAAGTTCCCTTAGGCAGCTTAACTCACAGTGCCAAGTTCCAGTCAGGAGGCATTTACAGGGAGGGGTGGGCTTGGGTGGTCGCAGCTTCTTTATACAGTTTTGTCACAATGGGCAGAAAGTCCTTTATAATGATATTTAAGCCATTAGCCATAACATTCCAGTCTCTCATTAGTGTCTCAGCTGTGAGGAGCAGCTGAGAGAGCAAGGGTGCTTTAGCCTAAAGAAGAGGAGGCCCACTCTAGCTATTTTTGAGTAATATTTAAACTACAGCTTTGTCTGTTCGAACTGTTATGAATGTTCAGATTTTCAGCTCCAGGTTTCAGTATGATCTAACTTTGAATTGCACAAGGTAGCCATATAGTTCAAATAAAGTCCAACTAGAGGCCTAACTATACTAGCTACTACACCAAACAAGCACTTAGCTACTTTCAAGTAATGTATCATTTTTAGCACCAGAATATGCCTTGAAGCTGCCATGAATTGGGTTGTGGATTTTCAGAGTTCCATTGTTGCTCCTTCCAGTTTTGTTGAGGCATTGTCGTCTGTGACATCGTCCCTTGGAAATGGCGTCTGGATTGCCAAAGAAGACACCAACACCTCGTCTTTTGTCCAGGGAAGGGCTGAAGCCTCATACTGTGAGTACCCACTGGGGCTGTGTTAAGGCTGGCACTGCCCTGGTGTCCCTGCTCTCCCTGCCCCTGTTGTCCAGCAGTGCTGTGAAGCTGCAGAGCCCCTGCCCAGCCCTTTGTGCCGTGCTGCTGTTGCTGGGGCTGTCCTGGTGCAATAGGGAACACTGTGGGATGCTTCAGCTGTGTCTTGCCTGGCTGTGCCAGCAGAGCCAAGTGAAACCAATGTACAGCTGAAGGCCTGAGCATGTGTTCTGTCCCTTTGCCTTTGCCACAGGAATTCCTTCTGTCAGGCTGGGCACTCACCTGTGCTGCTCTGACCATCCTGCCCTTGGGCACCTGGGCATGTGGTGGGGGCGGGAAGCTCAAACTCTGCCCAAAGCCTTGAGAGCCACGGCTGGTCCCAGCTGGAAGAGCTTCCAAAGCAGCTGTTCTCTCCCAGCTCCTGTGTGGGCACAGATGCAGCCCTGCAGGCAGCGCTGGAGCCAGGGCCACAAAGGTCCCTTGCTGTCTGCAGCTCACTTGGCTGAAGATGCCCCACTGCTGAGGCTCTGTCAAGGAGATGCCTCTGTTTTCTTCTGTGGAGGGCTCTGTCAGCCCAGACAGAGAAAACAATTAACAGGGAGAACTAAAACCTGGACACATTCCTGTGCACCTCACTCTTGGTACAGTGTTCCCTTCTTGCATCTCTTGGACTCATCCAGCAGCGATATCTCCTTGCTGCGAGTTCTGAGCGTTGTGCAGGGATGGAGTTCAGGCAGTTCTGAGAGCTCCTCCCCATTCTCTGGAAAGGTCACTGCCTCAATCCAACGAAACGTAAGAGGAAACAAATGCCCAAAGAGCAGAAATCCCCAACCATGTCCCATGCAATCATGGAGAAGCCAATGGGACAGAGCCATATGGCTGGAGTATGTGTGTTCCACTCTGTATTATTAATTGACTGATGCTAAGTATTTCAGCAGGAAACCCCCAGGGCTTCCAGGAATGTCCTAGTGGCTGTGATCACAAGTTATTCAGCAGTGCCACTTGTTCAAGAAAAGCCTTTCTGAACAAGCACAACTCTGAGGCTCTAGCTGGTTTACTTTTGCCTTTCAGCTGCTTCCCTCTAAGTTCCAGAGGGAGAAGTTTCTCAGCAGGAAGAAGGAGGCCAGCACTGGGGGGAGTATTCTGCCCAGAATTGGCCCATTTCTAGACAGGAGTGAGACTCGCCCAAAGGTAGCCTTTTCCTGCTCGTTTCCTTTCTGTTTCACATGAAGTTTGAAGAGGGTGTGTGTTTGTGACAGGCTTGCCTCCAGCAAAATACCTCAGTGTCCAGGTCCTGCTGTCATTGCAAAGTGCTGGGAGTGGTGGACTGGGAGTGCTGATCTGCACTAAGGCAACACAAATACCCTCTGCTGAAGCTGCTGGGGTGTGCTGGAGTGCAGCTGCCATTGCTAAAACAATGGGAGGAAGGCTGGGGACACAGAGACCCAAAATTGCCCTTTGCCATTCTGCTGCTGAAGGAGCCACCTCTTACTTTGGTGTGGTCACCATCAAATGCTCGGGGTCACAGGATTCGCTGCAGAGTGGCAGCGTTGGCCTTTGAAGGCCAAGGATCTGCAGGAATTACTTCAGATTGAACACAACAAATTGCATTACTGCTTTGGGCTGGAACAATGTGTTGGACCCTGATGGGGTGTTAGATTTTGCAGGCTGCCAGATGTACAGGGGACTGGCCCTGGGCAGAGGGGAATGGATGTGCTTTGTCTGGATCAGTGCCTACTCAGAGGTGTGTTTAAAGCTGCTTTTCTGGCAGGACTAGCTCGGTATAAAGCACAGTCCAAACGGGTAAGTGACTGAGGTGGGCTGTTGAGCAGGAAATTGGAAGCAAGAGACACAGAACACAATCCAGGTAAAGGATTGTCCTGGAGAGGAGCCTTGGGAAGACCTCAGGGAAGGGCACAGCTAAGGGACAGTGTGCTGCAGCCACTCCCTTCAGCGGAATGTGTCTGCTGTGAAGTCACAGAGGAGACCTGCTTGTGTCTCTGCAGTGACAGCAGTGTGGCTGGAGAAGGCAGACAAAGCAGGGCAGAGTTTTCTCCAAGCAATGTCTCGTCTCCAGAAGCATTTGCTGTTGTTGTGTCATTCCAGACGTGCCTCTAGAATGGCATGAAATAAGATCGCAGTAATGACAAGAAAGCACCCATTTAAAGGCCACTGAAAAAGGAGATACCAACTCTACTTTTACCCAAGTTGCTGAGAAAATAACTGAAACTTATCCTCATTCAGCATTCACCTCACTTGTCTTTTTATTTTCAGCTCATTTGTCTTTTTATTTTTGCCTTTTCCTCTCTTTGGAACACACTAACTTTTAAATACAATGAAAAGGAACAAAATCATCAAAGCAAAAGAAAAGTGTATCTTAGTAAGGATTCAGCTGAGCCGGGGATGTCTCCCTCCCTGAGAGCCAAGCGCACACACACACCCTCTGAGAAAATGGCAATCTTTGTATCCCCTTTGTACCCGGCTGGGGCGGTCCCTGTGCCCTTTGCCATTGGATGGGTACTCAGGGGCTTCCATTCTCTACTGAGCACCAACTTTTCTGTGCCCTCCCTTCTCGTCCTCCTTCCTTTTGGTCAGGTCTTCAACCCTGTCCCTCTCACTGTGACACTCAACAAACCAACCTGAACAAATGCAAACCACAAATAACACACAGAACCAACAAATTCCATTTTTTTGCTTAATAACTTTTTGGCTTCATCCAAGTGTCACCTCATCTCTCACACCTCCTCTGGTCCTGTGCTCTTCTTACTGATTTCTAAGTTGTCGAGCAAAAAAGATATTTGCAGTTGTGTGGGCCTTGGTTTCCCTGTCTCAGAGTAAAAGACATCCCAAATCCTTTCCCATGGAGTCTCCTGAAAATTCATGGGTTTTACTTACTCCATGAGTGCTCAGTCAGTGCCCCAGAGCTCTGTGACCGCATGGGCACAGGGCTGTATTTTAGGAAAGTGCTGCCTGGCATTCTGGAGAAAGAAACCTGGAGAAATCCATGCCAGAAGAGCAGCTTGGCTTGAGCCTGCTCTGTGTGGCCCAGCAGCTGTGGATCAGCTCAGAGCAGAGGTGGGTGAGCCCCTGTTTGCCCAGTGTGGGCTGGGCAGACGTGCTCCCCCAGAGTCTGTACTTCACTGGGGATCAGTGGGAGATTCTTCTGCATGAACCTTCCTCCCAGCAGCTGAAGCTCTCCCTGCTCTCTCTCCTCTCCAGCTGCCGTCAGCTGCTCCGAAACAGAGCTGGTTTGGGGTTTCCCCACCAGAGCTGGTATTTCAGAACTTCGTCGCTCGGGAGGTCTCTGAAATGGTGCTGTCTCTCATGAATAAGGACAAGGTAAGTGCTGGCACCCAGAGCTTTAACACTGTGCTGGAAGAGGAGAGTGCTGTCATTCCCTCAGTGGACAGCAAAGCAAGTTATCTGCTGCAGCACGTGCAGAAGAAAATGTCTCAGCACCTTGTTCTGCAAGATGGTGGAAATCTTCCTGTGCTGGGAATTGTCCCCAGATTTTGGCCAGGCATTGATGGTGTCTATCCTAAAGGAGTTTCCTTCTCTTGAAAGCTCTGGATTGACAGGAATGTTGAGGGCTGTACAGTTCTTACCTGCTCTCATGCTTTGCCTTGGGTCTATGGCACACCCTGTGTGTCCTTGGTTAATCTTGGGTCCTGGTAGGATTCTCTACCTCTCTCAGCCAGTTTGACTCCCTTTGTGCAGCTCACAGCCAAAGCTCAGGGGCTGAGCCTTCTGCACTTTATGCTGGAATCACTTCTCATTAATGGCATTGGCCCTGCAGGAACCCTGTTCTGCAAGAGCCCTGCAATCAGAGTGATGGAGCAGAAGCAGTGAGAGGCCTTTAGGTGCCACTTGAAGCTCCTGCTCAGCTTCATCCAGCTCTGCTCAGCTTTTCCAAAAGCAACATGGTGCCCTGCTTTCCCTTTGCAGAAGCACAGCACATCCACAGCCATGTGCTCCTGGAGGTTTCCACCTTCACCTGAAGAAATTGGGATTGTTTTGCAGTTTCCCAAGAGAGCTGAGAGGGGAAAAGTTGAAAAATGTCAGTTGTGTTCCACTGTAAAGAGGAAAACTTGAGACCATTTGAATTTCAGTCAGGGAAGCATTTTCTCAAGTGAGGCTTGTGCCAAGAGTGGGCTGGTGGGAGGAGACAGGAGGGAGTCCAAATCATCTGGTTTAGACTTTTGGAGAGCATTTTGGTGCTCAGGGGTTGATGATATCAGTGTGTTAGAAAATGCATGTGTGCTCTGTCTGTGAGCCCCAGAGGGCAGAACCTGGCCTGCTGGCTGCAGGCAGGAATGCCCAGCAGCCCAGCTTGCCTTCACAGGCAGCAGGAAGCCCTGGAGAGCCAAGATTGGCTTTGCATACTGGAACCACACTGTCAGTCAGTGCTGGTCCTGTTTCTCCAGGCAGAAAATGCCTCTGAAGCCCCATGGTCAATAGACACCGCCTGTCTGTGTTTCTGTCACTTTTGGCAAGCTGGTTGCTCTCATGGTTTTATGATTCTTCCATGCTGCTTTACTGCCCATTTAAATTCTCTTTGCCATCTCCTTGTTTTAGGGATTGTCTTGCTGTGTTCATTCCTTCTTTTGCTTTTCAGGTTTGCTTTTATTCCCAGTAAGACCACAGTGTTTGGTCTCCTGTCTTGCTGCTCTGCCTGCCTGACTGTATCCCCAGAAGGTCCCTACCCAAACCTGATCTGCTAGAAGGGAATTTCTTCCTTGCCCCACAGTAATGTGCTGGTTTGCTTTTAGGTAGCACATTCCCCCTCTGGAACATGACAACTTCATGGCTGTGTGCAGGCAGAAGCCAGCAGGTTTTTTGGCCTTGTTGAATACGCAGGTGACTTGGTTCAGGTGCTGTGTCTCCATCCTGCTGGTGCTGACCTGCTCAGCCCTTCCTTCCCAGCAGGCACTGCCCTACTGCCCCTGGCCAAATGCTGGAGCCAGAGAGAAGGGATTCAAGTTCAGCCTTGTGAATGATGTGCCTGTGCCTGCTCAGCTGAAAGTGCTTTGGAAAAGGGGCAAGGGAGGGATAGTAGCAGGGCATGGACAGGTCTCCTCTCGTCCTGTTTCCACAAGTGGCAAAATGATAATTTCATGTCTTTGCTGCAGTTTCTTCACGTGGTGAAGGTCTCCATGGAGAGCTCACCTTACTTCCAGCTGGTGAGCTCCAGCGATGCGTACCGTGCTGTGCCGCCGGGCGCCTCTGCCCCTGTGCGCATCCGCTTCACCCCCAGCAAGAACCAGGTGAGGCTGGAGGAGCCAAAGCACACAATGATCTCCACAGCCATTGTTTTCCCTGCACTCTGGCTCCAGCCCATTGCATGCTGTGAGCTGGGCTCCAGGCGTGGGCAGGCAGCCTGCAGCCAGTCACACCTGGGCACTGCTGGCAGGCACTGCAGCCAGGCCTGAGAGGCTCTGCTTCCCCTCCCTGCACATTGCTGAGCATTGCCAAGGGAAGATGCACAGGAAACAGGATGAAAATGACAGAGGGCTGCTGATAGATGTTGGGCCATCTCTAGGTCCAGTGGAAGGGGTTTCATTCTGATGGAAAACACCAGAGGAACAAAGAGGTCAGAGAGCTTTCCTCCTTCCTGGACTGCCAACAGCTTCCCTGCCTGCCCCTGGGCTGGAGCAAAGCCGGTGCTTTTTCACTCCCTCTGTTGTGCAGCCTTGCAGCTGTGCTGTCCCAGAGCACAAGTGAGCATGGCACAGCTGCAGGGCCAGGGCAGAGGATGTGCTGTGCCTGTGAGCCCGGCCTGGCACAGGCACACTGGGCTCTGGGTGCCCTTGGTCAGCAGGGGGTTGCTGAGCTGCAGGGGACTTGGACACCTGCCTGAAGGAGCTGGTGTAGGGCAGGTACAAGCTGCAGGCAGAGCTGTGAGCCCAGAGCCCGTGGCAGTGACACTGCTGGGGCTCTGTCTTCATGCCTGTCGCTGTGCTTGCTCTGTCAGCTGGCACCCATTCCGTGCCAAAAGTGCTTTTGTGGGGAGGTTTGAACGGCAGTACTGAGGCCCTGGCAAGTCTGATCTCAGTGCTGGGATCTGGAGGGTTCATGTTCTGATCTGGAGGCTTATTCATACAGAAGGGTTGAGGGCATGCATGGAAGGGAGGAAGCCTTGCAGGGAAACAAAGAGAGGCCCTTTCCAACAGCATCCTGCTACCTCTTAGCACTGTTCTTCTCCTGACTTGGTTGGACAGGCAAAGTTAGAGGGGAGTTGTGAGCTACCTGATGTTTCTGCACCAGGCCAGAGGTGCAGGATGTCTTTGGGTGCAGCTGTTTTCTCCTCTTCCTTTTGCTGCTTAGAGTCAGTTGAACACTTTGTCCTATTCTCAGACAGTGGGAATATAGAAGCCTAAAGAGCAATGTCCTGTGTTCCCCAGCTCCATGTTGCTTAGAAGGGGCTTAGGAATTCTTTAACATCATTTAAGTTTAGAGTAGGAATGATGGTGGCCTAGGGCTGTTATCTGTATGAGCCAAGTGACACAAGAGCTTAATGCCACTGAGACAGATTTTGCAAAGTGCACTGGTGCCTTTAAAATGTGACATAGTAGTAGAACTTAGTGTTCATTTGAGGGTGCAATAGGTAAATGGATGCTCTTGAAGGGGTATAGGAAATGGTTTTTCTTCTGCCATGGGGATGGCACTAAATGTCCTGTGCTGAGCCAGTTTCTTTTCCTGCAGGATTATTGCCACGAGCTGGTGTGCCTCACTGCAAGGGAAAGGATCATTGTGCCAATTCGGGCCATTGGTGCCCGAGCTGTGCTGGACTTCCCTGCCCAGCTGGACTTCTCCAAGTGTCCAGTCAAGGTCAGCGCCCAGCAGACTCGGCTGGTGCGCAATGTCGGTGCCCGGGCAGCTCGGTACCAGCTGAGCACCCAGAGGTGAGGCAGCTCATCTGTCCCTGTGCAAACACCTTTGGGTGAGAGCGGAGTTGGGAAAGAGCTACAGAAGGAGCCAAGCATCGGATCTGCTGGCCTGCAGCCTGGCTGGAAGTGAGCAGAATGGAAGGCATCTGCTCTTGCTTTCAGTGGCCTTGGAGCTTTCTGTGTCCCAGATTCCCTGGAGGCTGCTGGAACATGTTGGGAGCTGGCTTGCACCCTGCTGAGTACAAGCAGCTTCTGAAATGCTTCCTCAGCACTGTCAGCCAAACAGAGCCATTCTCTGGGAGGCCACAGGCACGTGGCTTTGCAGTGGTCCTGGAGGGGGCCTCTGGAAGTCATCTGAGCAAACACACTGCTCAAAGCAAGAGCAGTGTCTGGGGGTTGCAAGGTGCCATTGGGAGACATGGACCTGTCTTTAGATGCCATACAAGAAAACAAACATGTCAATGGACCTAGTTATAAAAGCAGAAGAAAACAACCTTTTTAAAACCCCTCCATACCTTATCTTTTCTGCCTGTCAGGTGCAGCAGTGATTCATTGAGAGGATGGATCTAACAGGATGAGAAGTGTCTTAAGGAGCAGCTAACAATTAACAGAGAAAAGCCCAAAATTTAGCTTTCCAGGCCTATCTCTTGGCAGTGATTTTCCTTTGGTTCTTACAGTGTCAGGGATGTCTCCTTCACAGCTCTTCTAGCTGTGGGCTCAGGGAACAATTTAGTGGTGTTGGCTGAAATTCAGAGGAGTTACGTTTAGCTGTAGACTTGTAGAGCTTGTGTCTTTGGGTCTTGGGGAGCCAGGTGTGTGTGAGAGATGAGTGCTACAGCAGGAACAGAGGAGTCTGGTGGGTACCGCCCAGGGATTGAAGAGATGCGGGGGCTGATTTGCACTCAGTTTTTCAGTGCTGACAGCTGAGTCCTGAACTTGACTGGATCCTCTTCTCCTGATAATTTGAAAAGAAGAAGACACCCTCTTTCTCAGGCAAGCCCTGAAGTCATCCCTGGAATGTTATTCCCATCCTGCCACCTGAAGGCAGGAGCATGTGACATGGGGCAGGAGTGGGAAGGGAATGGAATGGAAGGTAGTGCTGAAGCGTGGCCAGGGATTCCCCTAACTGGCAGCTTCTCTATTGTGGTGAAATTTCTGGCCAAAGACTAAGAACAGAATGCTGTGCCCTGCCCCCAGCAGGCCCTGATCCCCCCAGCCCCAGCAGAGCTGCAGCCGTGCTGGCATCAGCCCCGGGGCAGATGCAGGAGCACGAGCACTGATCTGGCTCTGGGGCTGCTGGGGCCTTGTCTTTCCTCCCCTCCCTCCAAAGTCTCACGTCCAGCACATGAACATTGCTGGCCCAAGGCTTCTCCATCAGCCAGCAGTGATGTTCTCACCAGTGGCAATGGGAACAGGTCAGCCCATAATTACAGCAAGAGGTCCTTAATGAGCAGAACCTGAAGCGAGTTCATCAGCTGTTACTACTGACATGAACAAAGTTCAGCTTGGCAGATGTTCTCTTTGTTTTTGTGTGTGATGCATTCATCAGCAAAGTCCCCAGAACACATTTGAAGTGACAGATTGACCAGCAACAAAGCACCAGGGCCAGGAACTTTTGTTTCCTCACTGGGGCTGTAGAAGGGCACAAAGCCCAGCAGCTGCTGGGCAGAAGCACATTTCCCCTGAGCTGTCCCTGAGCATCAAAGCACAGAGTCTTGTGCCTTTAACCGAGCCATTGCCTGCTCTGTCCTCGGCCTCCAGGGGCAGCGTCACTGCACCGAGTTTACACTTCGACCTGGCTGAGCTCGACTTCGGGGACATCTCCTTTGGTGAGTGTTCCCTGGGCTGGGACACAGCCTCAGGGATGTGTGCCTTCCAACAGAAAAGCATCCCTCACTCCTGCTCTGCCCCAGCAGCCTCTTCAGGCTGTGAACTGCAGGGCTGCTGCTGCTGCTGCTGCTGCTGCCTCAGGGGGCATTTTGCCATTGTGAGATCCAATGGAAGCAAGGAATAGGAAGGCAGTATTTTCTGGTGTCTCTGTGCTGCTTTAAAAGACAGATGTCTGCCAAGGAAGGTGGGAATCTTGCTGCAATGGAAAGTTGAGCCCCTCCCTCCAAATGATTATCCCTTTGAAATGACAGGGCTCCCAGGCAAAACTGTGGGAAAAGGAATAACAGTTCTTTGCTAGACTATCTCAGGAGAGCACAGACAAGACAAGAACAGACATTTCCCAGATGCCAAGTCCTGTTTTTCCCCTTTGGTGGAGTTCTGGTCACAGAAGGAGGAGCTGTGGGCTCTGGCAGGGCAGTGATCCCCCCCCAGCCGGTGCGGGAAGGGAAGGGAAGGAGGAAATGCTCCTTTTGCAGAGCCCCAGAAGGCAGGGGGATGTGGGCAGTGCCCAGCAGCAGCAGCAGCAGCGGGGCAGGCAGGCAGGGTCAGTGCCAGCGCTGAGCTGCGGCCAGGGCAGCCTCGGGCCGAGCACAAACCTCCCGCAGCAGCAGCGGCCGAGCTGTGATCCCCGAGCGGGAGGAAGGGAAGCTCCGCTCCCTGCCCAGCCTCAGCTCCCACTGCACAGCCGCCCACGGCATCAGGCCACAACTCCCAAAACCCCCAAGGGAAAAGCCCAGCCTAGGGCCAAACCCCCCCAGAATCCCCCAGAACCCCCCAGAACCCCTATCCCCCTTCCCAGACCAAGGGCAACATTCACTGCCAAGCCTAAACCCAGAACAATGAAGTTCATGAACTTCTGAAGGAAACTCATTGCCTTTTTTGAGCTGCTTCTTCCCCAGCCTGCATCACCACGGAGGCGCTTGTCAAGTTGCCTTTGGAAGGAATGAAACACGAAAAGCAAGAGATGGAAATATGGGTCTGAAGCAGGAGATTCAGATCCTGCTGAATCCAATTTCATACCTAAGGGCTCTTTAGCTGAAGGCAGCTGTTGTATCTTGGCTTCTTTGCAACTCTTGACTGTTGTCTGCATGTGCTGGCCTCAGTCTCATTGGAGGTTTTGACATCTGGGTTTGTCCTTTTTGTGCCTCTCTTGCCTCCCTGCTGGAGTCCCTGCTGGAGCTGGCAGTGGTCACTTGGATGGGCACAGAGAAGCTCTGGGCTGCAGCTGCAGTTGTTTTTTCTCCCCATCTGTGTCCCAGATGCTCTTGGTGAGCAGGCCTGGGGAGAAGTCTCCTCCCCACAGAGCTGGCCAGCCCAGCCAGATGTGCAGTGCAGAGCGGGCTGTGGCTGCTCTGCGTGCTCTGCAGGACATCCCCACTATGAGTGGCTGTATCTCTGGCTTTGCAGGATGGAAAGCAAATCTCAGAGCCAAAGTGGGGTGAAGCCTTGCAGGCAGCACTCTCAGTGAGCAGCATGGCTGTGATGTCCCTGTTTGTGGGCTGAGGTGGGACCTGGTTCCTAATTGCTAATCTCAAAGCAAGGCTTGGCTGTGCCCCCAGTTGAGTGGGCTCTGAGCTGTCACGTGCTCAGTCTGTTTGGCCCAAAGCAAGAGATGCCTTAAGGGTCCTGCAGAGAGAAGCTGCATTAGGGTGCTTTGCCTCACGTTCTAGTTTCTGATTCCATCTCACTTCCTTTTGCTGTAGCTTCTTCTCACTGACAACTCACTGTTTATATGTCTTGAAAAAGGTGGGAGTGTTGGCAGGCTGAGCAGGGAATTGGACAGCTTGAATTCTCAGAGTAAATGCTGGGTCTGGGTGCACACTCATCACTGAGAGAGAACTGGTGCTGGTTTGGGGCAGGTGAGGGAGCTCGTCCCCATCCCAAAGAGAGAAGCTTGCAGTGTTCAGCAGGGCTAGGAGTGGGCATTTTCAAGGCTGCAGTCTGGAATCTGTGTCAAAGGGAACTAAGTGACGATTAATTCCTCACGCAGCTTCTAGGTGAGCTGTAGTTCAGACCATAAAGAGCTCAACTCCAATCCCACTTTGATCCTGCCAGGATCTTGCCCCCAGGATCATGCCCTGCTGGGTGCCTGAATGGATATTTGTGTCCTTGCCCAGGCTTTCCCTACACGCAGCGCTGCCGCCTCACCAACAGCTCCGCGGTGCCCCTGACGTTCCAGCTCCGCATGTCGGACAATGGCACGCAGCCGGCTGTGGACAGCATGGATCAGATCCGCAGGGACACCGACCCGGCCTGGAGGAAGGGAATCCATTTCCATGTGGAGCCCAGGGAGTTCACCATGAATCCCAGCCAAGGCACCATCCTCCCCCAGGGACACCAGGACATCGAGGTACGGCAAGAGCCCGGCCACAGCCGCTGCAGCACCAGGGCTGGAGCTGCACTGCAGGGTGGGAGGGCTTTAGCTCTGGTGCCAGCTTGGAGCATCCTGGCACTGAGAGATCTGCACTGCTGGGGGCCTCTGCTCGCTGGCTTACTCGGGATGTTCCTCAGGGAGCACTGTTTGCTTTCCAAAATCATATGCTGAGCTCACAGACCTTATGGCCAAGGCCTGAAACCATTCTTGTGTTTTTGAGAGCGATTGATTTGATTGCAACGGGGCAGATCAAGGATGAGGGCAGAAGGTGGCTGTTAGAGAGATGTCATTGGTCTCATTTCCCCCCTCCTGGAGAGCAGAATGATTTGTGTTCACTGCAGGAAGCTCCAGTGGAGACAAAAAATCTGCAGCCATGTGTAGCGGTTCAAATTTATTGTATTGATTCCTTGTTAAGTGGTTTGTTCTGTTGTACCCCGTGTTCTCCCCGAGTTGGTTTACCCCTGGGTTTTACCCTCCCACAAAGCTGTCCCTCATGCCATTCCCTGCCCCTTGTTCCAGCTCTCTCCCTTCCTGTCAAACCCAGCTTCTTTTTTTCCCCAACCTTCTTTGCCAATTTAACCTGGAGCCAATCCCTGTCTGCAACACCCCTTTGGAATTCCCCTATTCCTGGAGGCCCCATAGGCCCATGTGAGCCATCCTCCCCACCCTCCTATCCAAAGTGGCCCCAGACACTTGATGTAATCCCCTCAGTGCTCTGCTGAGGATTCTCTTTTGGCTTGCTGTTTGTATCCACCCCCTGCTTTGTGTCTGTACAAAATTCCTTGCAGAGGAGTGTCCAGGGCTCTTTTGGCTCTGATCCTTTTGCTTGGAATAAACCCTTCCTTGTGGAACTTCAAGACAGAGATCCTTCTCCTTTCTCCTCTGCCTGGTCCCGTTGGTGGCTTGTCTCTTGCGGTGTTGAGCAAGAGGCTCTGAGGGTTCTGCCTGTGGTCAATGCTCACCCTTGGGCAGTTCTGAGGGTTCTGCCTCAGGTCAATGCCCACCCTGGGGCAGTTCTGAGGGTTCTGCCTTTGGTCAGTGCTCACCCTGGGGCAGTTCTGAGGGTTCTGCCTCAGGTCAATGCCCACCCCAGCACAGTTCCCCACTCCTGGCGTGGGGCCGCAGTTCTCAGAGCCAGCCCGGGCCCGGGCTCCCAGGGCAGCCATGAACTGCCCAGCACCTGCTGGGCCACACTTTGCCCTCAGCCTCCTGCTGTAAAGCTGAACTCATTGTGGTCAAGTCAGATTTCCTCTGCATGGATGTCTTTGTAGTCAGATGAGCAATTGGCCCCTTAATTTGAATGCAGTGGTGCATGGAGCTGTAGTCTAATGTTTTAATGTAGCTGACCTGTGCCCTGATAGCAAGGTGTGTTTAACAAATCTGGTATTGCCAGAAGGCTTTTGTTACTCTGAGACTGTGCTCTACACATGCAGCAGCAGAAGAATTAAGGGCAAATCCTCCCTCAGGAACTGGAGGTTATCACCTGTGGGTAATGAGCTTTTGGAAGGAAGAATTGACTGTTCTTCTCTTCCACCAGGTGACCCTGTGCTCCAACACGGTGATGGAGTTCTACCGGAGGTTGCTGGTGGACCTGGAAGGTATTGGCAAGGGAGTGGCAGCCCTGATCATCACAGCCAGGTACCAGCCCTTGCCTGGCCTCCCGCAGGCACTGCCTTGCCCAGGCTGTGCTGGCTGCAGCTGCCAAGGAGAAGTGCTGCTGAATGCCCTCATGTTGTGCCAGCTGGACACGAGAACAGCAGTGCTTGGGCAGCAGCCCGTGGTGAAAAGCACGTTTGCTCACAGCCCAGCATGGTCCTGGGCCCTCTTCTAAAGGCACCAGGAATGATATCATTGATTGGCCTGGTTTTTGGTGCTTGAGGTGGAACAAATTTCCTGAGGGCCTCCTCTCCTTCAGGCTGCAAGAGGTGGAGTTGTGCTGGTTGTGAGCACCGTGCACTGTTTTGGGCCACACCAAGCAGCTGCTGAGAGTCAGGCTCTGGCTCTGTCCATGAGGGCACATGGCAGGGGGGAAGTGGCTCCCAGCAAGAGTGGGGAGGGCAAGGTCTGACAAGAGGAAAGCAGCCCTTGATGTGGCAGGTCAGCTCCAGTTTTTGTCCTTCCCTCTGCTTCCCATTTTGAGCTTTAATGTCGTCAGAGTTGAGAGCAAAAGTCGTTGTTGCTGCAGCAGAATTCCATGCTGCTGTGCTGCTGTGGGTGTCAGTGTGATGCCCAGAGGGATGCAGCTCCCTGGTGCTGTTCCCTGTGCCAGGCAGAGCCATCCAGGCAGTGCCTGGGCTGCCATTGTGTACAGCAGGTGGAGCTGGGGCCAGGCAGTGCCTGGAGCTGTGCAGTGAAGGAGCCAGGGAGCTGCAGGGCCTGGCAGGGGCTGATCAGCCCCTCTGTGGGGCAGCTGCTGTCTCGTGCCCTCCAGGGCTGGGGCAAAGAGCTGAGTTCTCAGGCAGGGCAACAGCACCATGGCAGAGAAGGGAGTCATTTTTACTGAGACCCTGGAGCTGTGTGTTCCTTGAGCCTTAGGGAGCACTGATCCTTGTTGGCAAGGCTCCCCCAGAGCTCGTGGGTCACTGGCACTGTTCCAGGAGTCCTTGCAAGCCTTCCTGGGTAAAGGAGGGGCTGAGGCAGCTGTGGGGCAAAGTGCTCTGCCTGGGGCACTTTGCAGCCTCTGGGTGCTGCCTCTCAGGGTTTGCCCCTCCTTGACAAGACATGTTGGAGTGGGAAGAGGTAGAAGGCAATTTATCCCTGTAGGGCTCTTCAATGTGCATTTGACAGTGACCAATGTGTTCTGCTCCATTTCGCAATCTTTGGGGGTAGGCATTCTCCATTCTCTCAGTATCTCTGATTGTTCTGGGGTCATCTCTTTGCCCAGATGTCTCGTTCCTGAGCTCCAAGTGTCCCCCCAAGTGCTGCTGTGTGATGAGTGCCACCTGAAGGTGCCCTATGAGAGGAAGATCCTCATTAGGAATCCCAGCCACCTTCCTGGCTGCTACGGGCTTATTCCCCAGGTTTGGCATCACATCCACCTCCTCCTGTCAAATATTCCTGAGGAGATTATTAGGGGGAAAAAGGGTTTGGATAAGACCTTGCTGCTTTCTATTCAGTCTTAAAGATCTGCTGAGAACAGTATCCTACCCAACTGTAAACTTGAGGAGGCAGTTTAAGCTCCTGAGGAAACAGTTGATGTTCTAGTCCTCAGGGTGTTTTCCTGTGGGAGATCTTAGAGGGTTGTGAAAAGCTGCTGCACCCACAGACACCAGTGCCTGTGCTGGCAGCCTCCTTGCAGGATGCCCTGGGAGTGCTAACCCTACAATTCTGGCATCTTGTTTGTGCCTTTGACCTTTGTCCTTGGGAGTTTTAAAGGTGTGTGTAAGTTGCTGTTGTGGTGGATGTTAAGGAGCCTAAAGTTTCTTGAGAAGTCCCTCTGAATCTGCGTTTCATTGTGTCCCTTCCAGAAGCGCAAGGAGGACTCTGCTGTGCTCTACTCCAGCCCCAAGCCCTGTGGGATTGTGCAGCCCCAGAGCACAGCAGAGATCCCAGTTGTGGTGGCAGTGCAGGCCCTGGGCACTCATCGCACCAACGTTCTCATCGGCGTGTTCGGGGATGAGAGAAATCCCCTGGTGAGGGCAAGGGGAGATGTGAGCCTGTGTGCAGCTGCTCCTGGCAGGGTGCACAGGGACAGGGATTGTGCCGGGGAAAACAGGCACAGGCTGCTGGGGAGAAGGACAGGAGGGATGGGGGGCACAAACAGCTCCTGCCTTAGAGGTGGGAATCTCAGTGTCTGACACAGAATGGAGTTGGGCTAAGCTGGAATCCAGGGGCATTTGAGTTCATTATTCTTTCAAATGCTGTTAACTTTGGAAACATCTGTTGGAAAATGTCATCTCTCTGAGTGCAAAAGAGGATGTCAGAAGACTTGTGGGAACTTGTGGAACTTTCCTTTCTTTCTGTAAAAGAAAGGAAAGCTGGCATTTGAAGAGTGTTTGCAAGGACTGAAACTTCAATTAAAACATGTGGAAATGGCAATGCCAAATTCCCTGGATGGCACCAAACATCTGAACCTGGGCCATCGTGGCACTGCCTGTAAATCAGTGAACAGGAAGGAAAGACAATGCAGGCTGTGCCAGGGAGCCTGAAGTTTGACCAAACAGTTGCTTTCAACTATCAGGCTGCTTCCCTTAAAGAGGAGGGTTTCTCCCCACCAGAAGAACCAGTTGTTTAACTGTCAGGCTGGTCTTACCTAGAGATTTCTTGCAAAAATAAAAGCTTTGCGCCAATAATTTTTAGTTGGAAAGGTTCTCTTACCTTAATCCTTTTCCATTTGGAGGTGAACATGTAATTTTCTTTTTCCCCAAAAGTCCAGCATTTCAGCTGGAGAGTGGTAGCTGTCCCTAAAGAAAAAACTTGAGCAGGGTTGAGCTGTTGAAGGTTTTTTAGGTTTCTCTGTTGTGGTTTGTTTTGGGTTTTTTAAAATCTTTCTTGCTTTCTTCCTGGAACAGAGAGCACAATTACGGAGCTCAGGACGGCTGGCAGAAATCTCCCCAAGCCCAAGGCTGGCAGAGCTTGGCAGGATCCCAGCACCACAGCCTGTGTATGTATGGAAGGATGGATGGATGGATGGATGGATGGATGGATGGATGGATGGATGGATGGATGGATGGGGAATGCGACCTGAGTCACCTGGGAGTGTTGGAAAATTTCAGCCAACCCCCCAGCAGTGTCAGGGGCATATTCCTGATAAATCCCTGGTGGAGCTGCAGAGTTTCTGGCCTTGGGCACTGGGTGGGCTGTGCTGGCTGGGCACTGGCTGGGTCTGCCCCTCGGTGTCTCAAATCTCACCTTTTTGCTGCCATCTCTGTCTTTTCCTCTCCCACTGTGCTTTTTGCATCCCCACCAGGTGTTAATGCCTGTCCTCTGTAGTTGCTCAATGCAAGCAGTTGCAGCTGCTGCAGCACCTCAGTGCCATCCCTGGGCTGCCTTTAGAACAGACCTGCCCCAGCCTGGATTGGGAAGGGCTGGATCAAACCATTTCTCAGTTCAACGTGCGAGCACCCACCCAGGGGCTGCATCCTGGCCAGGAGCTGCTCGTGCAGGTGTCCCTCCCTCCCTCCCACTGCAGGTCCCTGTTCATAGTTATTTGTTTTCCAGAGATGAGCTCCACCCACCTAAATTCAAACCCCAGCCACCGAAGGAGAGGAGAACCAGTCTGGATTGTGCAGCAACTCGATGGAGGCACTTCAGGACTGGAAAGGAGGAGGCAGCCAGAGCCCTGAAAGAAGTGCAGGATTTTACCCACTCTTCAGGAGCAGAGGTAGATTTTCTTGTACACGTACTGCTTGCTTTGCCTCCCCAGCCTGCCAGCACCAAGTCCTGCTCATGCTGAGCTCCCTTTTTGCTGCCCTGCTGTGCTGTGCCCTGACAGTGGGCTGGGCAGCAGGGCCAGTGGCTGGACATGGGCTGAGGGGGAGGGAGAAATAGGAGAGTTTTCCTTGGAGAAGCTGGCTCAGATCCTACAGGCCTGTGCTGAGTGTGGGATTTTTTGCCTTGTTTCCTTCCCAATGTAAGATGAGGCTTTTCTCTGCATCATCATGGTAACACCTCCAGCTTCCCTCCCAGAGCAAGCTGGGATGATCCTGATCTCCATGGAGCCTCTTCCCAAAGCAGCCAGGCTCCCTGTTTGCAGGGCTCTGCTTTCACCCAGAGCTGCTATTGCACTGCTGGCCCTGGAGCTGTCTGACAAAGGGAGACTTTGCAGAGGGGCTGTCTCTTCCTCCCAGCATAGAAAATGGCTTGTTTTTTGGGTGCCAGCACCAACTGCTGAGCACCCTCACCTCCCTCGAGGCTTGGAGGGATTCAGGTGCTCCCTGGACGTGGCGCACACTGCCCTGGGAGCAGAGAAGGCAAGAGGGAATCTGTCTCCCTTGCCCATTGTCAGTGTGGCAAGCAGGGCTGGAGCTGCCAGTGCCACTGGGGGCCCTCAGCATTGGCCACAGAGGGGCCTCCCATCCCTGCAGGCCCATCACAAAGTGCTGCTGGAGCAGCTGCTTGTTGGAGAGGCCGTGCAGGACACATTGCAGGGCTGCCCAAGGACACTGTGCAGCACCTGTGGAGGGCACTGCTCCCCCTGGAACTCCTCAGGTGCTCCACAGGAAATTTTTGCAGGAGCTTTTGCTGTAGCACCTTGAGAAAGAAGCATTTAAATCAGAGAGAGGGGAAGAGCCTCAGGAGTCAGATGAGCTGGGCTGGACTCCTTCCCTCAGCTCCAAGAGCTCTCACTCTGAGTCTCCTCCTTTTCTAAAAGCAGGAAGTTTTGAAACTTTTTAAAGGCAAGTTGGGCATCAGAGAGAATTTCTACTGCCAGGAGCCATCCCAGTTCACTTTCATGTAATGTACTAATTAATGCATTGACCCATGAGTATGGGAGAAGATTTTCCCCATGGTCCCTGCACTGGTCAATGGCATGGATGCAGGATGAGGTGAGGGTGATTCTGGCAGTGTTTGGGGAATAGGCCCCTCTGGCTACAGCTGCACTTTGCTCCAAGATGCTCCATTGGATCCATTTCCATGCGCAACACCTCAATCTCTCCTGTCTTCCATCCAGGCTTTCAATATCCTGCCACTGCCAGGTGTGCTGCAGCCAGGAGAGAGCCAGCAGGTCTCCTCCACCTTCTCTGGCCACCTCAACACCACCTGCAATGTCCCGGAGCTGTGCCACATGGAGGCAGGCTCCACCTCCGAGGTGCTGGTGCCCAGGGCGGCCTCACGTGTCAGTTCCTCCCTGAGCCCCCAGGAGATCAGCTGTGGCTCTCAGGCCCCTCTCAGGGACAGGTGAGTCAGCCTTCCGTGGGTTCCTGCTCTGCCATGGGTTTTGGCCCTGCAGGGCTTCCCTGCTCCAAGGCCTCTGAGCTCAGAGGAGCTGCAGAGCAAAGGCCAGCAGCAACACAGGGATGGCCACTCTGAGCTCCCTGGCTGCCAAGAGAGGAAGGACCTTCTTCTGTTGAGACAGAACATCTTCTTCTCTATTTGAGTGCTGAGCCCTCCTGGCTTAGCTGCTGCCTGCAGGGAGCTGGGCTCTGGGCTTGCCTTGGCACCGCATCTAGAGGTGTCTTGAAGTCCATGGCGTTGAGTGGCATCTTCTTCATCATCTGCCTTCTTCACCAGAACAGTGGGATTGTGATATGGCCAGGTCTGGGGCACAGAGCAAACCTTGCTTTGGGTCCTGCTCCTGCCACAGATGAAGTCCTTGCACTGCTGATCTGCCAGGGTTCTCCTTATGGTGGCAGAGCAGCCAGAAAAGCTCCTGTCCTTTAGGCTCCCCTGCAGCTGCAGCTGTAGGCAAGCACAGGAGAAGCTCAGCTCCAGCAAGGCAGCCCAGCTCAGGACACACAGGCACAAGTGTGGAGCTGGGAGTGGAGGTGCTTAAAGCAAGCCTGTGCATCAGGACTTCTTCAGGCCAGGATGAAGTTGGTTTCATGGGGAGGAGACAGACGAGGCTGCTTCCAATGGTTTCCATGGCAGCCAGCACTGGTTTGCTTGGTCCCAGCTGGGTTCCAGCAGGAAATCTGCCTGACAAGAGCCTGTCTTGCAGGAGAGGAGTTCCTGCAGCCTTTGCTTTCTAACTGATAGGATTGTTCTCATGAAAGAGCAGGCTAGGAGTCGTTAAAACCGAAGATCACGGGCAGAGACTCTCTAACTAATTAAAGTTAGATTGTGGGATGTTTAATAACACCGGCGGGCGGCACCAGAGCCGTCCCTAAAAGGCATGACCACGCTGTCCAAGGTTCTTTGCCCTCTCCTTATTTCCCAAGATCTTACATACAATACATCTGCACAACCCCAGCACCTCCCATCCCTGCTCTGTATTCAAATGAGGTCATTGGTCCTTCACTCCTGTGCAATTCTTCCCTTGAATTGGGTCGGTGGTCTCGAATTGGGTCAGTGGTCTTAAGGGATGAAGTCAGGAATATCTTCATCAGATCTCTGTGACCCTCTGGCACTATCCAAGGTCCCCAACTTAGTGATTGATTGACATCAAGCCCAGGTGCTAACCATTGTTCTACTGGTTTCAAGATGTTCTTATAACAGTTCACTTCCTCTACTTCCCTCTAGAAAGAAGCTCCTAATGGTAAACAGTAGAACAATCAGCTCCAGCTTAAGCATCTCATAATCATTAACCTATGGTCTGCCTATCTAACCTACATCCTGATCAATGGGAATTGCTTCTAACCCTCAGCTGAAATCTGAACTCTTTAAAATCATGCTTCAGCTATGCCCAGGGAGAAGGGGGCTGAATGAGCTGAGTAAGAACTGTAGGAGAGCTAAGCAGATGTCAGCAATCTGTGCTCTGCTTTAAACTGGGAAGCCAAGAGACAAAGGGCGTTTCCAGGCACCAGTGCAGAGAGCTGCTGGATCAGCCTTTGGCAGGGGCTGGAGGGGTCTGGCTGTGCCTTCAGAGGGAGCTTGCACAGCCAACACCTTATGATGACAAATCTCAGGTTTGGCTGGTCCTGGAGGTCCCCTTCCACCAATGCCCTCACTTGGGATGTTCCCAACCTATGTGGGTTGAGGAGAATTCATGGAAATGGCCTCAGGGTCAAGGAATGAAGGGCAGGGCCAGCCAGGACTAGGGAGCCCAAGTTTCTGGTGGGACTCTCAGCCATGTTTTCTGTTTTGTCTGCAGAAGGGAGCTGAAGGAGCCAGCTCAAAAGGTCGAGGAGGAGGCAAAAGCCTTAGAGGAGGAAGACAGGGGGAAGGAGGAAGAGAGGCAGAAGAAGGAAAAGAAGAGTATCTCTGTTGGGAAGCAAGCTCCAAAACCAGCGAAGGGGGAAACCAAGACCCGGGAGAAGAAAGAAGCCCATGCGAAAGCATCACAGAGGAAGGAAAGCAGAATCCCAGAGAAGAAGGAAAGCAAATCCCAGAAAAGAAGGAAACCAAATTCCCAGAGTGGAAGGAAACCAAAATCCCAGAGAAGGAAACCAGAGTGCCAGAAAAGAAGGAAACCAAAGCCCTAAAGAAGAAGGAACCCAAAGCTCCAGAGAAGAGCGAAACCAAAGCCCTAAGGAGTGCGAAAGCAAAGCCCTAAAGAAGGGGGGAACTGCAATCCCAGAAGACCCAGCTGAGCTGGAGAACTCTTTACTCTTTATTCACAAAATTCGTTTTACACAGTTTGACAGACCTCGTGTGCAACATTAGTTAGTTCATAGATTTCTTAGCAGTTCTTCTGTTATTGGTTAATAAATTAGATTTTACTTGTGCATCAAATCTCTCTATTGTATTGTTTACCTGTTCTCTTCACCGAGTCTCATGGGACTAATCCCTTGTTGTTGCAGGTGTGTTTGTTTTTCACCCTCAGAATAGATTGTTCACAAAGTCTCATTCTCCAAATAGCTTCACATGGGAACTTGTAACTGCTTAGCTGCACTCAGAATATGTTCTGCCATATTATGCTATTAATATGGCAGAAGAAGGCCTGATTTCAAAAGGCCTTTCTTTTATCATTATTCTGCCTGTCTATGACATCTCCCCTTCTTCGTTCATTTAAAAAAGGCTCCTATGTTCTGATGTTGAAACAGCTCACTCTTGTGAGGGTATTATCTCATCACAGTTGTCACTGGTTATCTGTTAGATATGGGATAAGATAGATAAAAGACCAATTACAATCAACATAACTTAGCAAATTCTATCAAGTCATTGACAAAGGGTTTTGCAGCATGAGAACACAAAGGAATAATGTCCAATGTCTCTTAGGGAAATGGAAATAAATGACCATTGTTTCCAATTAGTTGAGAAGTATGAGAAAGTCTATGAGCTGGAAATGCTGATCTTTGACATCACTGAATGTCTTCCTGGGCCCTGGAACAGGGAATAACTGCAGAAGGTTCGTAGGAGCACTGTAC
Organism: Melozone crissalis; assembly: GCF_028551555.1. NCBI lineage: Eukaryota > Metazoa > Chordata > Aves > Passeriformes > Passerellidae > Melozone > Melozone crissalis. Next base: position 3,449,863 of record NW_026535821.1, read on the forward strand.
CATGAGGATGCCATGAGGCTTTTGTTGGCAAATTGCCTCTGTCAGTTTCCAGCCACAGCCATGTCTTGGCAGTGCTCCTTCTGCTCCTGCTCTGGCCACAAAGGCTGCAAGGTGATGAGGTTATTTCTCCTTTCACTGGGCCTCATTTTTTCAGAGCTGATCAGTATCTGATGGAATGACCAGGTGACTGCTTTGAACTGCTGATGATAAAACACAGGCACATCTTCTCCTGAAGTTAATGAATCAATCAGGCTTCACTGTGGTACACTCAATTGGGATTTAGATGTGATGATCTTTTGTCCAAATTTCTCATGTAAATATTGCATTATTCAAAATGATTAGTTGTCCAAATTTCTCATGTACATATTGCGTTACTTGAACGTTCTTAAGGTATTCATTCCTCTTCTTTTTTGTTTTTTAAGAATGAGATTAATGTCTTTTATTATGAGTACGACGAAACATTATAGCAAAATATTACATGCAGTGGACAAGAAATTTAGAGCAATTAGGAATAATTTGGATACAACAGTCAGGAATATTTCAAATAGCAGACAAAGCTAACAGGTTTCTTTCACCCACCGGAAAAAAAGAAAGTTTTCTTGGCAGTTCTCTGCTTTTAACCCCCTGTGTTCTCAGAGGCGTATCCATGTCCTCAGTGGCCACACCATGTGCCAATATTCAAATCTGGGCACCGATTGGCTTAACCACAGCATCCCAAAAAACTCACTTGCTTTTCAAACCAGGACAGAGGGTCTCTTTCCCTTCTGGCTGGCAAAGAGGTAACAAGGCCGACCCGGCCCCCATCTCAGCCAGGCCGGGCCGGGCGGCTCCTGCCGTGGGGCCGGGCCCATTCCCAGGGACCCCGCCAGGCCCCATCGGCTGCTGGGCAGGGCAGGGGAGGCCGCGGGGCCGAGGCCCGGCCGGGCCATGGCTTCAGTTGTGACCATCTGGGCTCTGCTGAGCCCTGCCCCGCCGCCAGCCCAGGCTGAGCCATGATCCACCGGGCCCCAGGAGCAGCCCCGGGCCGGGCCGGCTCGGCCAAGATTCTGCCACCATTGGGGTTCAGCCGCAAGCCCCAGGCAGGGGGAGGAGAAGCCATCGGCCCCGGCCATGCTGCTGCTGCTGAGTTCTGGCCTGGCTGCTGAGATCCTGGCCCTGCCCCAGTGCGGCCCATCCTGACACAGCCCCAGCGCAGCTGCTGCAGAAACCTCCATCATAAAACAGCTCCGGCCACAAGCACCGAGCCCGGCTGGGGTCACAGAACCATCTGCAGGCCCCGGGTGAGATATGAACTCTTTCAGTGCTTCCATCCACCCTCGAGGGAGGGAAAAGGACAAAGTGCAGGCACACAGAGAAGCAACATGAAGACACTGAGGTCAGTGAAGAGCAAGTTGAGTCCCAGATGGGAGGGATGAGGACATACCTTGATCTTGGGGCTGAAATCCTCTTGTAAAGCCATGGAGAAGATGTAATGGATACATTAGACTCTCTTATTCCCTATAACCCGTTGAAAACTATGGAGAGATGACTTGTTCAGCAAAGGCCTCCATGCTAATGTAAGCAAATATTGAAGTAGCTGTGATCCCCTGAGAAGCTTAACAGAGAAAGAGAAAAGAGTGATCAGACCCTGTGCCCTCACAGGAGAAGAAGATCTCTATTTTCAGGGATGAAGATGATTTCAGAAATAGATGAAGTGAACCTTTGCTCTTAAACACCTTATCTTTAAACTAATACCCCATGAGTTCACATGACCAATAAACACAGCTTTGGGAAAAGCTGTGGAAAAATGGAAGGGATTCACAGTTGCAGATTTTCAGGGCAGCTGCTCTTCATGGGAATTGAGAACCACAAGAGAACTGTTTTCTTATAGAGAAGTCTCCATAGCATGAAAGTGAGACTCCTCTCCCTAAGTGAACTGAAGAAAGACTATTCTAGAGGTGGTAAACTGACTGAAAATTTTAGGTTTTGTCTCTTTTCATTGTCAGTAAGAAAGAAAAGGGTGTAGGGAGAGGTGTTCTGAATTCTTATTACTCTTAGTTACTATTGACAAACTTTTCTTTATACCCTTTTAAAGCTTTGAGCCTACTTTGCCTTTCTCTTAATCCTATCTCACAGCAGGAAATGAGTAAATGTATTCTAGTGAGTGCACTCATAATTACCTAACCACACCACACTAATTGATGCTTTGGCCAAGAAATCTCAAACTGGTGAACCAAAACCACTACAGAAACCTTCCTGATGAACTGCATGAGAGCAGAGGGAAATCAAGGCAGAGCCATGGCTTGTCAGGACTTGCCTGATCCTAATGAGCCCCGTGGTGCATTTGGAGCTGAGCCCTTGAACCCCAGGGCCTGGGAGGAGATTGCAAAAACCTTTCCAGGAGTCACAATCAGAGGGAATGCCCAAAGTGTCTCCAGGCATTCGTGGCTCCCACTGAGGTCCCTCTCCAACACAGGCTCCTCATGGACTCCTTGGAAGAGAGAATTGGTGGCCAGGATGGCACAGAAACCTTTCAGACACTCAGTGTGGAAAGGAAAATCCAAAGTACCTTAAAAACCTTGAGTATCTCAAGGCATTAATGAGCCCCACTGAGCATCAGTACAAAGCTCTCCAGGGGCTCATCAACACAGATAATTGGGGCCATGATTGCACAAACCTCTCCCAGAGTCTGTATCCAAAGGGAAACACCAAGTACCTTAAAAGAACTGTAGTACCTTGAAGCATCAATGAGCCCAGTGAGTGTTGTTACTGACAAAGCCTCTCCAGGGACTAATTACAGCAGATAAGTGGAGGCCATGATTGCACAAAGCTCTCAGAGACTCCAAGGCAAAAGCCAAACCCAAAGTCCTTTGAAAAACCTGCAGTCCCTGCAGGGAGCATTCAGGAGCCCCCAGGGCCATTGCTGAGCAAGGCTCCCCAGGGACTCCTTCCAGCAGATCCTTGAGGCCACTGGGATGTGGGCTAGGGGGGATGCTGAGGACAGGACGAGGGGGTGACAGTGCCCAGCCTGGCTGGGGCTGTGCCAGGAGGCCCCAGGGCCTCAGGACAAGGTGTCTCCTCACAGCCCTTGGTGGCACAGACCCTGCTGCTGTGGCCCAGGGCACCAAGACTTGGCTTCTCTTTGTCCGCAGCTGCCATCAGTGCCTGCAGTTCTCTGCTCTGCCTGGGGCCTGGGGACACTTCCTCTGTTGTGTCTCTGACAGGGATCTCTTCAAAGTACAAGGAACTTCAGTGTTTTAATAGAACTGAGTTCTTGAGGGTTCTGTGACATCACAGAGCTGGCTGTGACATCCCAGAGTGGGGTGTGAGGCCATAGAGCAGACTCTGCCATCATAGAGGGTGGCTCTGTGGCATCAGAGAGTTGGTTGTGACATCACCTGGTGGCTGTGTAACATCATAGAGCAGGCTGTGACATGACAGAACAGATGGTGACATCACAGGGTGACTTTGTAACATCACTCTTGTGTGATGTCACAACATTGCTGTATGACATCACAAGGTGACATAAAGCTGGTTCTGTGACATCACAGGGATGGCTGTGTGACATCACAGGGGGCAGTGTGACATCACAGGGGGCAGTGTGACATCACAGGGGCAGTGTGAGGTCCCCTGTTTTGCAGAGAAAAGAAGAAACCACACAACTTTATAAAAGTTGTAAAGCTCGGTATGTTTATTTACGGCGCGGGACACATGCGGAGAAAACTCTCCTCAAAAAGGCATGCGTACCTCTGAGAACTTCAGATCTCCTTTTATCCCCCTCCCAAATACATATGCATACAGTTTCGCAATAGTTCATACATATTCATTTTTATGGGTTTCGTGTTTTCGTGTTTTTACCACTAGTTCCTTTTTATCAGAAAGAATTCTGAGGTCAGGCCGACTTGCCCTTACAGCAGTCCCTGTCTCTCTCTATCATCTTCTGTCTCCTCCCCTTTATCTCTGTCCTTCGCTGAAGTAACTTCACTGAGCTTAGGCCTTGCAGCCTGGCTAAATAACTACAATTTCTAACCAGAGACTCAACTCAAAAATGTATATTTCACCTAAATTAAAATGGATTTCTATCCTGAAAAATTTTCACTTTGCTTCATTCCCCCCTTTCCTAAAAGGAAGAAGTAAATTCTTTTACTTCGTACAAATTCCTATGACAACAAGTGTACTTTAGTGCTTTACCATGTACGTTTGATAATGGATAATCCTGAACTTATTCTAACTAATATTAACAAAACTACAGTAGGATGACACAACTTATTAAGGATTATATTTGTAGTTGGTGACCACCTAAAGACCACATCCCACCAGTGAGGATCTGCATTTCGTTCTCTTCTTTGCAGAATTCTAGTTATTTCTTTTGTATCATGTTGGACAGTAATTAAGGTTTTCTTTCCACTTTCTTGGATTTCTTTCAAGATTTCCAGTAGGTCTTGGTGCTTAATTAATTGTTTTACTAATGTAAGGTCCATCCCAATAGGGGTAGGTGATAGTCGGAGTTACATTGTGTAGTTGGTTTTAACTGGTGGGATGTCACTGGGGCTGAGTACAAAAAATCACACCCGATAATCTTAACAAAATTACAAATACAGAAATTAGAATGATTTCTACTAGACAGAATAACATCATTGCTATCAATTTTTACAGCAGCACAGGCAGTTCTCAGGCATACACACCCTTTTCCAATATACACGAGCACAGTTTTCTGGTCAGTGACTGGATGAACTTCAAAGTGGCAAATACTCTGTTCAGTGTCTAGACACACATCTTGGGCATTAATAGTATTTCTTTCACAAATGAATCCCATCTGCTCTCTTGTAATGCAGGATTCCAAGTTTACTGTCTGCCACTTTTCATTCATCTTTCGTGCCCACACTCTATGCTCTAAAGGGTAGAGTATTGTTTATTCATGGTTTAATCTTAGTGCAATGATGGGATGGATAACATAAACAGTGGCATTACATATGGTAAGCACAAAGGTAGTGGCCACATTAGAAACAGGATCATAGGTGAAGTTCACCATAGCCCACCAGGATTGAAACTTCCTTTCAAAATCAATTGCATTATCCCAAACAATTCTCCGAATTTCAGCTGGAAAATTACCTTCACCCCTTTCCCGTATGATCAGAGCTGCTGTTGCCTGCACCCATAACTGTGCTTGTATACAACTGAAAGCTAAAGACACATTCTTGAACTGTACTAAGTGCTTCTACTATTAACTTGTGGTCTTGGTCCCCGGCCTTTTCATACCTCCTTACTTTGGCAGTACTTTTGAAATCTGTCACTGGCTAGTTCCTAATGCCAGTAGAGATGACTGTAAAGGCTGCTTCAATTTTGTTAGGCTACCTGCTGCAGTGGCCAGTTTATTCATCAGTATTTCTGAATCAATTCCATTTAAAACTCCTAATCCTGTCTCAAATATGCCAGTTAGAGCCTTTCTTACTCTGGTCCTGAGATATGCCTTTTTTTGTAACCACGTCGTCCAGCCCTCAAAGGATGTTTTTAGGAAGGAGGAGCAGGCTGGTTGGATTTTTGAGATGTTAATTTGCATTATCAATTCCACACGTTTGAGAGACCATTCTGGATTGAATAACAGCTGTTGTTCACTCACATTCTTTACTACATAGGGGCCTATTTCATACACTTTAGGTTCAAGTTTGGGTAGAGTCTGAACTAGTATGGGTTGTATAAGGCCCTGCTGTTGTAAAAAGTGCAGTGTCTGCTTTGAATTTAAATGGAAGTCTGATAGCAACTCGAGCTCAAAGGCAGGTCACTTCTACAGGCTGCATTAAGGTGAAATTACACCAACAGTCTGATTCACTTAGGTTATCACAGACTTCCTGGTGTTCATATACACCAGGGGAGGTTCAGACACTAATTACATCTGGTCTCTCATAAGCCGTCCTATTGATGACCTGGCACTCTACTTTGATTTCTTCTCCTCTGATTCCTTGAAGTGTCCACAGTTCCTGTTCCTGCCATTCTTGCTCCTCATATACCTGATTCTCGTGGATTACTACAGTAGATACGTTTAAATATTTTATCTCAGAAGGTTCTCCCATGGATCCAGTATACTGATTAAATGCCAGGGACCAAGGCCATTCACCATTGCTTTGAATAGAGGTACTCTCAAGTTCTGAAATTTCAGTTGCAATTACATACAAAGCAATTCTGTAAACTAAAGTATGAACTACTCCCGACCGCAATGTACTCATTTTGCCCGAGTAAGTTTTAGTCTCAGTTCATTCTCTTCTGGTATCGCTCTCCAAGGGACTTCTAGGGCTTTCTTCACCCAAGAGTGATGGATCCAGGCCTTCTGCTCCTTGATTTTGATTGCAGTGAAGGTGGTGAGAAGTACTTGCAGTGGTCTCTCCCACTGTGGTTCCGAAGTCTTCTCTGTAAGAGACTTAATATATACATCATCTCCAGGCTATCTAACTCCCTGCTCCGAGTTTGCAGCCACATGTTTCTCAATTACTCTGAGCTGTTTGCTTAAAGCCACCATGTAGGTGGACATTCTGGACATTCCCTTTGTATTCTATATGGTCTTCTATAAGGCATTTCAAAAGGATTCAGCATTCCTTTAGCTCAAGGTTTAGTTTGAATTTGCAATAGTGCTAGTGGAAGAGCTTGGGGCTAGGGTAGATTAACTTCTTGCCCCAGTGTTACAATCTGCTGCTTAATCAAATTATTTGTTTTCTCTACCTGGCTACTTGATTGGGGCAGTATGGAGTGTGAAGTTCTTAATCTCTGCCCAGATGGCCACTAATCTGTTGCACTGCTTTGGAAATGAAATATGATTTTTATCTGAGGATATCGTGGCTGGAACTCTGAAGTGTGTATTATTTCTTGTAAAAATAATCTGGTCACCTGTTGAGCTTTGACAGTTCTGGTGGGGAGTGTTTCTGGCCCCACAAAATGTATCTATCAATACCAGTAAATACTGATACCCCCCCTTTCCTTGGGAGTTCTGAAAAGTTGATTTGCCACTGCTGTACAGGCCCATGGCCTCTCCCAGTCTGACCGAGTTTTGGCCGGGGGGTATTTTGGGGTTAGTCTGGAGGCAAGGATCACATTGTGAGCTCACCTGAGTGATAGTGGCATATAAATTCCTGACAACGATACAACGATTATTTCAATCAGATGTGTGTTCTAGAAAGCCTGTGGAAATTACTACTTCAAAGTCAACACTTCATTTCAATGCACTCTGTATCACTCGCAGCCTTGGTCATTTTGAGAAAGGAGCCACACTCTATGAAAGGCTTTTAAGTAGTTAGGCCCTAGTGTGTTTTCCAGTGCCCTTCCTTCACTAGTAACCAGGAAAAGGGGAAGGGATTGCTAGCTCTCTTTCAATGGTAGCCCACCCCTTGCAGTTGTACGTCCCTTTTGATTAGTATTATTGTATTATGGCTTACCGTCGAGGAAAATCTGTACCTCACCCTTTGCTGCTTTCTTTGCCTCTCCATCCGCCAGCTCATTTCTTTCCTCCAATTTTAAGCTCACTCTCTCGTGTTCCTTAATATGCTTTTCCAGGTAGCTGAACTGCTTCCAACAGCTGGATTGCCTCTTCTTTCCCTGTGAGGTCAGCAGTCCCCTCTCCTTCCAGATGGCTCCATGTGCATGTATGACTCCAAATGCATACCTTGAGTCTGTGTAGATGATTATTCTCCTCCCTTTTGCCCCTTCGAGAACACGGGTCAGGGCAATTATCTCAGCCTCAGCGCAGAGGTACCTGTTGGTAAGGGTCCAGACTCGATTACCTCTCTGTAGGTGGTCACTGCATACCCAGCATGTCGCTTCCCATTGGCAATGTAACTGCTCCCGTCAGTGAACCAGGGCTCCGCATCGTCCAGAGGAGTGTCCTTTGAGTCTGGGCGGCTGGAGTAGGTAGCTTCAATGGTCTCCAGGCAATCATGGTGTACTGTTTCTCCTTGATTTCTGCTGAGAAAAGAAGCTGGGTTGACAATATTAGTCACCACGATCTCTACATCATCTTGCTCTACCATGATGGCCTGGTATTTCAGAAACCTCTGTGGTGAAAGCCAGTGGCCACCCTTTACTTCCAGTACTGCAGATACTGTGTGGGACACTAGCACAGTCATTTTTGTCCCAGGGTAAACTTGCGTGCCTCTTGAATATTCAGCACAACTGCTGCTACAGCTCTGAGGCAACCTGGCCAGCCCTTGGCTGTTGCATCTAGTTGCTTAGAAAAGTAAGGAAGTACCCTCTGGTATGGACCCAAGTCCTGAGCCAATATTCCCAGGGCAATTCCTTGCGTGGAAAAATAGAAAGAGTGCTTTACTTACATCTGGAAGTCTCAAAGCTGGAGCCGACATGAGGGCACTCTCTAGCTGGTGAAAGGCCCGTGTGGCATCTTTTGTCCACTGGAGATCTTTGTTTCCATTGGCAATAAGAGCATAGAGGGGTCTGACGAGCAGTCCATAATTATAAACCCACAGCTGGCACTACCCTGCCATGCCTAAGAAGGTTCGGAGTTCCTTCGTTGTCTGGGGTTTCAGGGTTTGGCATATGGCTTCCCTGCCTTAAAGCCTGCTGCTCAGCACTCACTTCTTACCCCAGGTAGATTACCTTCTGTTTCACTACCTGTGCCTTTTTCTTTGAGACTCTGCGTCCTTGGAGTCCTAGGAAATTCAAAAGGCTTACCGTCCAGGCTTCTCTCGCTTCCCTCATCCAAGTGGCTACTAGAAGATCATCCACATACTGCAACAGCCTCCTTTCCTCTTGTGGAGCTTCCCGGGACTCTGGGTCTTTGCAAGCTGTTCTCCAATCAGAGTGGGGAATTTTGAAGCCTTCAGGCACATGGACTATGTGAGCCTGAGTTTGAATGCAAAAATTTTCTGGCTGGCTTCGTGGATAGGGAGGCAAAAGAAGGCATCTCTTAGGCCTAAAACAGTGAACCAGGTTAGCTCAGGTATTAGACAAGTTGGTAAAGTATATGGATTTGCTACTACAGGGTATAAATTCTGTGTTACCTTATTAGTTCTTAATCCAGTACTATCAATTATTGGGCTGATTCCTTCCTTATCTTCCTTTTGAGGATGCTACTCAACTCTCACTGGTTGTGTTCTTTCCTTAAGCTTGATTACCATGGGGGAGCATCTTTCACTCTCCCTGGTACAGCGGAGGCCCATACCCTTGAAAATCCTTATTTACTTATTCTAATATCTCCTTACTAATATCTTTAATTTCAGTGTCTGTTAATGTTAAGCCTAACCTCTTTCTATCATTTGCCTCCAGAGTAACCTTTCTCATTTGAGAATGTTTAGCAAATTGAGCGAATTGTACAAAAGCTATTAGGTACACATAGTGCACATGTTACTTTAAAGGTTTGCAAAAGTATGCCTTCTCAGACTGGCCAGTTGTTCATTCCCCACACTACAACATAAACATTCTCCACAGGTACTAAGGCTTTATTTAAAACTGAATATATGGCTCTTGTGTCGACTAAAATTCTTCCCTTTTGGGGAGGTCATCTTTACCCTTCTTCCCTTACCTTGGGAGGAGCCTTTAGCAAATCATATGTACTCATTTTGCGAACTGTGATTGCTTTGCATTTCAGCATGATAATCTTTGTTTGACTTCATACATTGCTATCTTATGCTGTATGCTGAACAACACATTTGATTTGCTTTCTCTTTGCCTTGTTTTCCTTTTCAAGGGCCAAGACCCGAGGGCGGTCTGATCTCACAGTCTCTTTGCCATTCTGGGTGATTTCTTAAAACAAAAAGACATTTCAGCATACAAAAACTCTATCCCATTTATCTTCCTATTATAAAACAGTACTAACAGCAATGAAGTATTATAAATCTTTTTATTTTCTGAGCTACTCTTACTGGCAACCTCCTCCCAGTGAGCCCCTCCTAAAAGGGGCTAATTTAGGAACCTGTTTGCTCTGGTCAGTTCTCATTATTTATTTCTCCTTGCCCTATCTCGCTTCCACTCAAACCTCTTTTCACAGACCTTCACAGTAGTTTCTCAGTTTTCCTCCTACACACACAGCTCCAGGTGGCAGGTATCAGATGTGATTCCCACACACAAGCTCTAAGACCTTAGGTTCTGAATCCGCTTGACCAGAAACCTCTAATTTACACTCGGGGCATGTGCCCTGACACTTATTAGAACAGTAAAACAGCAATACCAGCGTTTCTCATAAACACCGCACTGCAATAATACCTGCACATCCAGCTTTTGCCCACAGGCCATTCCCGTGTTCCCTGGGGAGACGGGGCAGCCAGAGCTGTCCCTGTGCCCAGGGGACAGCCACTGTCACCTCACACAGCATGCTAATCAAAAACGTGACGTAGACACTATGTTCTGATCAAACAAAATATCAGTCTTTTCTAGTTCTCTTCTTGCACAATCTAATTAAGCACTGTGTCTACTTACACTTGTTTTACTGCTTTGCAAAAAGGCTGTGCTAGTCCGAAACTCTGATATGCCCACAGACACGGACACACGCACCCGCACCCCCCCTTTATCTCAAATTCACTAGAGCCAAGGCTTGAATTGCTGTGAGGGGGAGAATTCTTGGAATTCCTTTAACTCACTTTATCGTAGTTAAGCATAAATCACCAAACTATAGTTCTCCTGTGTAAGATGCTACTCTTGTTGCAACGAGATCTTAAAATCTCCACAAACACTACTATGCAATCTGAGAATCAAATTACCACAATGCAGCGGAAGAAAATCACCACACAAAATTACTGGGAAAGGGCATATTTCTCAAAGTGCTCACTTTTCTCAACACAACACAGCATACCATAATTCGGCATTTACTCACATCAATTTTTCCCGGACACAATCAAAATAACAGCACACAGTGTAGAGATCAAGTCCAAACATCCAAGGCAAAGGAACTCTCTGAGCTCATACTCACGGTTAAAATGTACCAAATCTACACAAATCACTACATTTAAACAGGATAAATACCATCACTGACATTCCTCCACTCACTTCTCCTCAGGGCACTTCTCTCCCTGCCCCGGCAGCCTGCTGCAGCCGGCGCCTCAGGCCTCACTCGGCTGCTTCAAACACGGGTAGTACTAACACCCCCCCGGCACTGTAGATCTACTCTCTTTTAAACACCATACACTTAGACACTTGCACGATTACAAACACAGTGCACTGACCACACAATGCATTGACCATACAGCAACACAGTGTCCAGACATCACACACACACACAAACAAAACACACACGGGCTCAGCAGTTCTGCTCCATCAGAACAATGAACCCCCAATACACACATACACGGGTTCACCCGGCTCACCCCCAGAGCCTCTAGCGGTTGTGCTCTATCAGAACGATGAACCCCGTCTCTAATACAGCTGCTCCATCAGCTATACCCAGACGTCTCTGGGTGGTTTACTCCCTTGCTCTCCTTTCCCTCCCCCGGGAGCCCCCCAGTACATACCATATCTTCCTCCGCAGGCCAGCAGATCCTTGTCTGTCCTCGCAGGTGGCAAGTTGAGACGAGCGGAGCCCCACCAGGAAAAAAATCCTAGGGCGCGCCTTGGAGGTCCGTCTATCCCCCCTGCCCCTGCGGGGACAGAGAACTCCTGGCTGGCTCGCCATAATGTTTTGCGCAGAAAAGAAGAAACCTCACATCTTTATAAAATTTGTATAGCCCGGTATGCTTTTATTACGAGGCGCGCTGGACGCAAGCCTCCCACAAAAGGCAAGCGTACCCCTGAAGACTTTAGGTCTCCTTTTATCCCCCTTCCAAATGCATATGCATACAGTTTTACAATAGGTTCATACATATTCATTCCACGTGACATTTAGCACCAGTTCTTCTTTATCAAAGGAATTCCTAGGTCGGGGGAAAATTGACCTCATGGTCTTTTCTGTTTTTATTTCTCTGTCTCCTTGTTGTCTCTGGAATGCGGCTTTTCCTTCAGCTTTGGCCTTAAAGACTTTTCACCTTTCTTAGACACTTCACCTAATTCAGAATGGATCTTTACTCTGTCTCACCGGGGCTGGGGGTCCCTGTGCACAGGGGCTCCCACTGACACCACTCCTGGCACTGGGCACTGCTGTTCTTCCTAGCCTGGGGCACAGCGCTGTCCCCAAGAGCTCAGCTCTCACCAGCTCTCACACAGGGGGCTCTCACAGCACAGGCCCCTGCAGCCATGCCACCAAAGCAGCCAGCAAACCTTCAGCCACCCTTCCTGCTGCAGCCACAGGCACTCCTGGGCCCAGAGCCGGCAGCAGGCCACAGCCATGCAAAATCCACCTGCACGCTCTCAAGGCCACCACAGCCTTGGCAACTGGGCCACCTGCATCTGGGCTACTGCAGGGACTGATCTTTAAGCCTTGCAGCCTTCAAAGGCTTTGGGCTCTGCTTCCCAGCCTGCTCTGCACTGCCCTGAGCCCGCTTTGTTCCAGAGACAAAAGCCAAGCCAGGGTATCCTCACCCTGCCCGCATTCCTGCTGCTGCCAGTGGCCACTGGCCCTTGGGTCCCACTCGAGTGACAGCTGCAGGGACATGACAGCCTCTGCTGGGCAGGGGGCATGGGGTTTTGGGCCCTGGGGCGGCTGCTGCTGCTGCTGCTGCTGCTGGGGGCCATGGGCCCAACAGGGCCCCGAGCTCAGCCCCTGCCCGGGCAGCTGCCTCCAAAGCCCCACACTCCCCGAGCATCCCCATCACACCTGCCAGGGGCAAATCCCACGGGATTCAGGAAAGAAATTCCCCATAGTGACTACACCACGAGGTGCAAGGGGAAGGTCAGCACCAGCTGATGTTTACAGCACCTTGACTAAGGTGGCTGCAGGGCAGGTGAGATCTCCAGGGCCTCTGGCAGTGCCTGCTCTTAACGTGAGCCTGTGCGGCTGCTCCCAGTGGGACACAGCACCCGGATCAGGCCAGCCCTCAGCCCCTTACAGCTGATCCCAAGGATCAGGCTCAGAAAGCATTTCCAGACCACTTCCTGCAGATATTTCAAAGGACTACATGTCATTCTAGAAAGCCACCTTGCACATTTACTTTTGGTGTCGTGGCATGAGAAGCCATGAAGGTGCCTCTGAATGTGCACTCAGGGCACTTTCACTGCCATCCCAAAGGGAACACCAAGGACAGGTCTCTGCTTTCAGCACTGCTGAGCTCCTCACTACAATGATAGATAGGAGGACACAAGGTTGTGGAGGCCCAGGGGCCTATTACAGGAATTATAATACCGCACGATAAAAATGACAAATTAAAGTAAAGTGAGGCAGCCCTTTGAATACAATGTTTTATCAGTTTTACCAAGGCTTACTGATTGCAGCGTTTGCACCCTGAAGCAGCAACAGGGCCGGCTCAGCTGGTGAAGCCCAGGGGATATTTAGAAATATCTGCATCCAGCACCATCAGACCAGTGAATGGGGGGACAGCCACCTGCACTGCAGGACCCTTGGGTGATATTTTCGCCCTGTGCTTGGGCCACCCTTTACAGCAGGGGCAGCTCTGGGTAACAAATTATCCAAAGCTGAGAGGGACATATATGTTGGAGTTAGGGAGGTTCTCCTTTCAGAGTGGAAGACTTTTACTAAGGGAAGTTTGAAGTCATTTGTTCATTGGCTTTTAAAGGAGCTCCAAGATATTTCTATTGATTCAATTCGTCATGTAGCATTTTGGGACTCAGTTCGGGAAAGACTCTTGCTTTTGAAAACTCAGGGAGTGATAAGAGTCGCAAAATTTTACTTAATTTTTGATATGATTTATACAGTTTTCTCAAGGGTTCAATGTTCTAATACTCAAATCATATTTTGAGTTCTGCCCCCGGCATTCCTGAACCCACTGATACCAAGATAAGGGTGAGAGACGGAAACTGCTGTATAGCACAGACAAGCCACCTGCTGTCTGACACCTTCCCTCCTTCTCTACCCCCTGCCCAGGTCACACAGGCCTGGATTCTACCCTAACCCATTCTCCAGTACCTCTCCTCCCTGGATCCCCCTCAGAGATGGATTCACAAAATGGAGTCCCACCTCTGGAGGGGGTCGTCAATGTCAAACTCCCTCCCACCCCCAGCTCTCTCATCGGGTCTTCCCTGGGCTGGGTCCCACCCCTGCGTCAGGAACCACCGCTGCATTGGGATCCAGCGCTTCCTTGCCTACTCCCGCTGCCCTACCCCCTCCAACTCAGCCCCTTGCGGATCCCACACTGTCAGAGCCGGAAGTGTGAGGGGCGGTAACCGGAAAGCCACCATCTTGGCTACCAAAGGCCCACAACACCGGGCCTGGCCAGTCACCCCAAGGCCTCGCTCCTCTGCCAAAGAACAAGTTCCCTCTTCTGGAGAGGAGAGGGAAGGTTCATCTGACGTCCAGCATGAGGCTGAGGATTCTTGGCAGAAGATGCGAAAGCTGGCGTCTGAAGAGGGGGACTGGGAATTGGTAGCTAAAATACAAGCAGCACCGGTGCAGTACCAGAGGGGGGCTTACCCCCGATGGGAAGCTGTCACACACGGGGAGATGAAAGACCTTTGTAAAGCAGGGAAAGACCATGTGAGGGGGTCACCATATTTTAATAATTTGTTAAATGCCACCTTCACTGCACATGTTAAGGTGCTTCACGATCCATTCTATACACATCCTACTTTCTCCCACTGAAATTATTCTGTGGGAAAGAAAGGGGAAAAAACTAATAAAAAAATTTTAAAAGACTATGCTAGAGAAGACAGGTGGGCACACCTAACACTAGTCCATCTAGCCAGTGAGGAAGATTTCACTAAACCTCATTCAATAGACTTTCCCTGAGCTCTGTTAGAAGAGATAAAAGTGCTGCAAAGACAGCTCTCAAGCAGGCACTCAATGGAACAACACCTACTCTAGATTTCACAGACATTCTGCAGGGACCTGGGCAATCCTTTCTAAAATGTATTGACCACCTTCCACAAGCAATAGAGAAAAAAGTTGAATATCCAAAAGCCAGGAAGGTACTCCTTACTAAACTTGCTGAAACAAATTCTAACAACAACTGCAAAGACATTTTCCCTTCGCTACCCCTTAACCCAAAGCCAACCAGTGCACAAATGGTCAAGGCATGCACACTTAGTGCATCCTTACACTGTGATGCCAGCCTAGCTAAGGCTACCAGTCAGGGTGTAGTAGAGGTGCTAGTAGCCTCCCAAGTTATTCCCTGACATACACATGAAAAAGGACCTGGCTTTAAGTGTAGGGAGATGGGGCATTTTCAACAGAATTTTAAAAATAAAGGCTATTACTAGGGACCTTCTAGGTGTCACAGCCACTGTCCTCACTGCCCCCCTCGTCCACACGCTTTCCAAAACCGGTGGCCTGCAGGAAACCCCACACAGACACAGAAAGGCCCTGCGTGATGACACCAAACGCGAGGCCATTCCGCCCCACTCTCCCCAACGTAGTGGAGAGCCAGCACAGAGACCTTCTCAATTCAATTCAATTCAATACTTTTTTGATGCCCCCATGCATCCAAATGACACCCCCCTGGTTTGCCTTTTCCGCCCCTAAACTGACAAACACCTTTACAGAGGTACCAGTGGACTGCATTGCCTCAAAGAAAGAAGAGGAGCTCAACTATTTGTCAATGGCTTTGAGCCCAAAACCTCTCGCCCAGACAGAAAAGACATCCTAATGCTATCATTTTTCATTACATGGATGATACAGTCATTTGTGCAGAAGGCCAAATCATTTTGGACGTTGCAGTACAAGATGTCATCACTGTGGTGCAACAGAAAGGTTTTGAGATTGCAGCAGATAAAGTTCAAAAGACAGCCGCTTGGAAGTACCTCGGGCTAAAGAGCACAGAGAGAACCATCACACCACAAACACTGCACATCAAGGACAACCCAAGGACTCTGCAAGAACTCCAAATGCTCTGTGGAACCACCAGTGGGGTACATTCACTGCTGGGAATCACCACAGAAGATCTCGTGCCACTGTTCCTGTTCCTTAAAGGCAGAGAAGGACTCGCTTCCCGTGATCACTGACACCAGAGGCAGAAGCAGCCGTACAAAAGGTCTCCTGGGTGATTCAAACTAAACAGGCACACAGATACCACCCTGATTTTCCTTTCTCCCTGGCAATCCTTGGTGTAAGTCCAATATTCCATAAAATATTTTTTCGGGGGCACTTAACTATCTCAGGTCCCCTCATAGAAAGTGAATACATTTTCAGAGCACAACAACCTATTAAAATGATAACAACCCCACAGAAAGTTATTCCAGAACTAATCAGGAAAGCTACAGAACATCTGTGCTCCCTTGCAGGAACAGACCTTCTGAATATATAATTAGTTTTCACTCCAGAGCACCTCAATTGCCTACTTCAAACATCTGAAACACTGCAATACACCTTAGACAGTCTTTATACAGGCATATATCGGCTGACTCTTCTACCACCAAAACATTCCTGTGCTGTTCAGGATGTTCAAAATTACCCCAGACCCAGCAAGATCCATTGCAGCCACCTGCCCAAATTGTCAGGAACATGGCCTTGCTTCTGTCAGAGCTGGAGTCAATCCAAGAGGACTAGAGAGTCTCCACATCTGGCAATCAGACACCACACACTAAGCCCATTTGGGCAGATTAAAATACATCCACGTCTCAATCGACGCCTTTACCAGTGTGGTTTTTGGCTCTGTCCACGCTGGAGAAAAATCAGAATATGCTATAAAACATTAATTTTTAGGTTTTTCCACCTTAGCAATTCCACAGGAAATTAAAACTGATAATGCTGATAATGCTCTTGCTTATACCTCACACTGATTCCAACAAGTTTCTGACCACTGGGGTATAAAACATGTCACAGGCATACCACACTCCGCCACAGGACAGTCCATAGCTGAGAGGGCCAACTGAGCCATCAAAAGGATCCTTCATCAACTGAGAGGGGTAATCCAGATATTATCTTCCATTGAGAGACTGGCCAAGGCCTTTTATGTACTGAACTTTTTGAACAATTCATTTATGGAGACAACTCCCGCAGTCATCAGGCATTTTACTAATTCAACTGCAGCCCAATTAAAAAAACAGCCACCTGTGTTGACCAAAGAACCGGAATCTAAACAATTTATGGGCACCTTCCCATTAATTACTTGGGAAAGAGAGGATGCCCATGTCTCTAGAGCGACACTCCTAAGATCGATCCCAGCAAAATACATTAAAACTGTTTCTGGGAACGGTGAGGCAAACACCAGAGCCACCATCAATAGAACAGAATGGAAGCCTAAGGGAGAGAGCATCAGCCTGGGAAAGAAGAAGAAGAACAGAAGATCTCCTAAGCAGCGTTGACCACACACACCAAGACCAAGGTAGCTCAGACAACAGTAACCAGGATACATGAATTAACATTTATAAAAGCTTTATTTTAGCATTGATATATGATTCTTTTAATAAGCTTAGTTCACACCCTTGGCTTACAGAAGAGAAAGTTTAGTGGGACCTGAACTTATGTTTCATCTTCTAGTCACTTTATCTATTTACTTTTAGGACACCCAAGCCTCCAGATAATAAATCAGCTAAAGTCAGAGGATCCTGCCATTGGTTGCTACTGAACAGGAATCTGGATCCTCCTCACTGAGCCGCATGCCTTCAGCTGGGCGCTTCCACAGACAAGCCACAATTTCTTGTCCGTGGCCATGCCTGTCAGGCATTTGAAGGCATGTGTTTTTTCTACCTGTTGTCACATAGGGAGTCAGTATATCAGGTCATCCAGCTGCTAAAATCAAGGAAAGAAGATCCAGATGGAAGGCAACTACGACTGGTTCACTGGACTTTCCAAACACTGGGGGATAAAAGGCTGACTTTCATGTTTAGTTAAGACTGTTTTGTGGACTTTGTTTATTGTATTCATTCTGTTGGTTATTTTGTCCATTATGCTAAATGCCTGCAAAACTCTATGGCTGAAGCCTTCTTTATAGGCAACAAAAAGGGGAAAATCTGGGCGCCGAGGGGCCGACCATTGAAGCTGTAATACCTCTGGGCAAAGTGACCAAGGTAAAAGAGAGACATCACTCTGAATTCAATGGTCTCGTCCATGGGCATTTGCAGGCTCATGGTGATGCAGCCCATTTTGTTGGCATCACCCAGTTCAACTACTGTATTTTTCTTATATGTACTCACTCGAGAATGTTCTCCCCTCTCTTATACCATTTTGGACCTGGCTTGCTGCAATGCTACCCCGATTTCCCCCCCCCCCCCTGCATTTTCCCGCTGCGTGCGCAACCCCATTTTGTCTCCCTTCCTGGACCCTTTTCAGTGTAATCCACTGAAGTGTTTGCAGTTCCACACAAAGATCCCTCTCTCAGCTCGTTCACCAGCAGTTTAAGCATGCTCCCAGCTCTGGGAGTGCAGGTCACTCAAAGAGGCTGCCTGTGGGCAGGCTGAAATACAGGAAGTGAGTACACAAAGGGAACCTGGCCTCTAATAAAAGCCATGAATCCCACGGCACACCCAACACAAAGCCTTGCGTGTCACTTCTTTATCCTTCTTCTCTCAGTCCTCATGCCACTTTCCCCACTTATTCTGACTGCCTTCTTGGCTTCTCTCTCTCCTCTCTGCAGGTTCAGCTACACGTGTGACCCTGCAGGAACAGCCTGACCCAGGGAAGTGGGAGAGGACATATGGTCAGGAACTGTAGTGACAGGACGCGGAGGAATGCGATCAAACTGCAAGAGGTGGAAGAGATTTGATGATGGGAAGAAGTTCTTTACTCTCAGGGTGCTTGTCCCTGACACAGGGACCAGTGCAGAGAGGCTGTGGATGCCCCATCCCCAGCAACATCCAAGGCCCAGTGGGACAGGGGCCGCAGCAACCTGCTGTGCTGGGAGCTTGCTCAGCTTGGAACCAGATCATCTTCAGTGTCCCTTCCAAGCCAAACCATTCAAGGATTTGATCATTCTGCCATCCTCATCTCCCACTGCACGGCAGCCCTGAAACTTCAGTGACATCACAGCTCCCAGAGGGTTCCAGATGAAACGTCCAGGACCTGGAAACAAGCACAGCAGACACTTCACCGGCTGCCAAGGGTCAGTTGATGCTCAGTCTGCACTCTGACCCTGAGCGCTGAGGTGCTGCTGCTGCCTGGGCTTTTCCCGCTGCTGGCTCTGGAGCAGCAATCCCAGCATGATGTGATCTGCTGTGCCAATGGAGGTACAGTGCCATGCCAGGCAGGGGGCACCCGGCTTGGGCAGGCTGCAGCCATGTGGGAATGGATGGTGTGGGACAGGAAGCCCACTGGGAGATTGTGCTGCCCCTTGCAGACTGACAGAGACACTGTGGAGGCGATGGATGAGGACCAGGGGCTGAATGGGGAAGAGATGATGGAGGTGGACTCCTCCTCTACTTCCATGTCCTCCCCTGTTGAGGACATGGAAGTAGAGGTGGAAGACAACACTGAAGAGATGGAAGTGGATGAGGAGGATGAGGAGGAGCCCATGGTCCTTGGATGAAGATGCAGCCTCACAGGTAAGACAGGCGGATGCTTCCCACGCCCTGCCCACACACACACTGGCTCCCCTGATTCCACGCTGGGGCTGGGCTGGATGGCCCCGCTCAGGGACACGGTGCCTGCAGGGGGCCTGGATTGCGCTGCCACAAGCACCAGCCCCGGCCTGCCCTGCGCTTGCCTGGGGCCACGCCAGCCCTGCCAGCCCTGGCCCAGCCCCTGGGGCCCAGCTCCCAGCCCTGCTGGGCCCAGTGCTGCCAGCTGAGTCCAGCTCTGCTGTTTCCTTTCTTCCAGGGATCATGAACATGATGGCACAGATAGGATGCATTTGTCAATATGTTTGAAGTTTAGAAGTTCCTTGTAAATATGTTCACTCCGTTTGAAGTTTCCTGTAAATACATTTTGGAGATTGTTAGCCCCTCGCATCCCATGTAAATATGTTCTGTACATTGTTGTTGTTGTTGTTATAACAATTGTTATAATGACACATGTTCTGTAAATCCTAGATTTGCTGCTCTACGGCAAATAAATACTGTTTCTTTTTAAAACCTGACTTCTCTTGGCCATTCCTTTGGGCACAGGCAGCCTTTGCACACTTGTGGGTTCCATTTCTTCCACGTTCCTGGGGCTGGAGGTGCCTGGGGGTGCTGGCACGGCCACCCCGGGGCTGAGGGTCCCTGTGCACAGGGGCTCCCACTGACACCACTCCTGGCACTGGGCACTGCTGCTCTTCCTGGCCTGGGGCACAGCGCTGTCCCCAAGAGCTCAGCTCTCACCAGCTCTCACACAGGGGGCTCTCACAGCACTGGCCCCTGCAGCCATGCCACCAAAGCAGCCACCAAACCTTCAGCCACCCTTCCTGCTGCAGCCACAGGCACTCCTGGGCCCAGAGCCGCCAGCAGGCCACAGCCATCCAAAATCTACCTGCACGCTCTCAAGGCCACCACAGCCTTGGCAACTGGGCCACCTGCATCTGGGCTGCTGCAGGGACTGATCTTTAAGGCTTGGTGCCTCCAATGCCCTGGGCTCTGCTTCCCAGCCTGCTCTGCACTGCCCTGAGCCCGCTTTGTTCCAGAGACAAAAGCCAAGCTAGGGCATCCTACCCTGCCCGCATTCCTGCTGCTGCCAGTGGCCACTGGCCCCTGGCCCCACTCGGGTGACAGCTGCAGGGACATGACAGCCTCTGCTAGGCAGGGGGCACGGGGCTTTTGGCCCTGGGGCTGCTGCTGCTGCTGCTGGAGGCCATGGGCCCAACAGGGCCCTGACCTCAGCCCCTGCCTGGGCAGCTGCCCCCAAAGCTCCACACTCCCTGAGCTTCCCCATCACACCTGCCAGGGGGAAATACCACGGGCTTCAGGAAAGAAATTCCCCATAGTGACTAAACCAAGGGGTCCAAGGGGAAAGTCAGCACCAGCTGAGGTTTACAGCACCTTGACAAAGGTGGCTGCAGGGCCGGTGAGATCTCCAGGGCCTCTGGCAGTGCCTGCTCTGCACGTGAGCCTGTGGGGCTGCTCCCAGTGGGACACAGCCCTGAGCTGAGTCCAGCCCTCAGCCCCTCATAGCCGATCCCATCCAGCAGGCTAAGAAAGCATTTCCTTACCACTGCCTGCAGATATTTCAAAGGACTAACTATCATTCAAAGAAGCCACCTTGCACATTTAGTTTTGGTGTCGTGGCATGAGAAGGCTTGAAGTTGCCTCTGAATGTGCACTCTGGGCACTTCCACTGCCATCCCAAAGGGAACACAAAGGACAGGCCTCTGCTTTCAGCACTGCTGAGCTCCTTACTGGCAGTGAAATCTCAGGAGGACGCAGGGTTGTGCAGGCCCTGAGGCCTATTTACTGGAACTATAATACCTCATGACAAAAATGACAAATTAAAGTGAGGCAGCTTTCAAAATAGAATGTTTTATCAGTTTTATCAAAGCTTGCTAAATGCAGCATCAGCAACCTCCAGCAGCATGAGGGATGAGGCCTTGCTCAGCTGCTGAAGCTCAGGGGACATTTTGAAACATCTGCGTTCTGGGCCACCAGAGCAATGAATGGAGAGACAGCCGCCTGCAGTGCAGGATCCTTGGGTGATTTTGTAGTCCTCTGGGTGGGTCACCCGTTACATCAGGGGTAGCTCTGGGTACCAAATTATCCAAAGATGAGAGGGATACATAATTTCGAGTTAGAGAGGTTCTCTTTTTAGAGGGGAAGACTTTTGCTAAGGGAAGTTGGAAGTCGTTTGTTCATTGGCCCTTTAAAGAGTTCCCAGTCATTTTTGTGTATTCTGTTCATCTTATAGCATTCTGGGACTGAGTCAGAGAAAGTCTCTATTTTTAGAAAACTCAGGGAGTGAGAAGAGTTGCAAAATTTTTCCCACCTTTTTAATATGATTTAGAGAGTTTTCTGAAGGGTTCCAAGTTTTAATATTCGACCCAGACTTTCTGTTCTGCCCCTGGCATTCCTGACCCCACTGATACCAAGATAAGGATGAGAGACGGAAACTGCTGTAAAGCACAGACAACCCACCTGCTGCCTGACATCTCCCCTCTTTCTCTACCCCCTGCCCAGGTCTGTAGTGATCACACCGGCCTGGATTCTACCCTAACCCATTCTCCACTACCTCTCCTCACTGGATGCCCCTCAGATAGCTCACAAAATGGAGTCCCTCCTCTGGAGGGGGTTGTCAATGTCAAACTCCCTCCCACCCTCAGGTCTCTCATCGGGTCATGCCCCTGTGTTGGGTCCCACCCCTGCGTCAGGTACTACCCCTGCATTGGGATCCAGCGCTTCCTTGCCTACTCCCGCTGCCCTACCCCCTCCAACTCATCCCCTTGTGGATGCCACACTGTCAGAGCCGGAAATGTGAGGGGCGGTAACCGGAAGGCCGCCATCTTGGCTACCAAAGGCCCACAACACCGGGCCTGGCCAGTCACCCCAAGGCCCCACTCCTCTGCCAAAGAACAAGTTCCCTCTTCTGGAGAGGAGAGGGAAGGTTCATCCCACCTTGAGTATGAGCCTGAGGATTCTTGGCAGAGGATGGAGGAGCTGGCGTCTGAAGAGAGGGACTGGGAATTGGTAGCTAAAATACAAGCAGCTCCGGTGCAGTACCAGAGTGGAGCTAACCCCTAATGGGAAGCTGTCACACACGGGAGATGAAAGACCTTTATAAAGCAGCGAAAGACCATGGGAAGTACTCACTGTATTTTAATAATTTCTTAAATTGCATCTTTGCTGCACATGTAATGGGGCTCACGACCTGCGCCATTTTATGCACATCCTACTCTCTCCACTGAATTTGTTCTGTGAGAAGGAATCTAATACAACAACTATTAAAAGACTATGCTAGGGAAGGGAGGCGGGCACACCTAACACTAGTCCATCTAGCCAGGGAGGAATATTTCAATAAACCTGAGAATCACACAAGACACCTTCCTGAGCTGTGTTAGAAGAGATAAAAGTACTGCAAAGACAGCTCTCATGTAAACACCCAATGGAGCAACACCTACTCTAGATTTCACAGACATTCTGCAGGGACCTGGGAATACCTTATAAAATTTAGTGACCTCCTTACACAAGCAATAGAGAAGCAAGTTGAACATCCAAAAGTCAGGAAGGTACTACTTCCTACCCTTGCTGAAACAAATCTTACCAACACCTGAAAAGACATATTACCCTCTCTACCCCTCACCCCAAAACCTACCATTGCAAAAATGGTCGAGGCATGCATACTTAGGGCAACCGTACACCATGATGCCAGCCTACATAAGACTACCAGTCAGCGTATAGTAGAGGTACTAGTAGCCTCCCAAGTTATTCCCTGACATACACATGAAAAAGGACCTTGCTTTAAATCTGGGGAGATGGGGAGATGAGGCATTTTTGACAGAATCGTAAAAATACAGGCTGTTAGCAGGGACCTTCTAGGTATCACAACCACTGTCCTCACTCCTCCCCTCGTCCACACGCTTTCCAAGACCAGCAAAACCAGTAGCCTGTGGGAAACCACAGACAGACACAGAAAGGCCCCGCGCAATGACACCAAATGCGAGGCCGTTCCGCCCCACTCTCCCCAACATTGTGGAAAACCAGCACAGTGACCTTCTCAGATCCATCAGGACAGCTTGATCACTGCAGAAAACTCGACAGAAGACAGCTCTGCCCTGGAACCTAAAGGCAGCTGCTAAGCGCCTTTTCAATTCCAATCCACGATATTTATGGTCACCAAATTCCAACAGGCAAATACAGGCCTGAAGAACAGGCCAGAGACATTTTGATTTTAACCAACAGCAGGGAAGGGATGGAGACACTCACTCTACTACCTGAGATACTCGCCTTGACGTCTTTGCATGAGATAACTGTCCAGGCTCTATGCTTATTCCCCCCCATTTTCATTCCAAAAAGGAACAGGTATAGCCAGAGCCTACCTCCCACGGGACATGAACACCACACCAGCTCATCCAATGGTGATGTGGGCACAGACAACAGGCAGAAACAGACCCATTCTAAAGTATGCTTTGTCATGTAAAGGGAGAAAGAGATGTCATTCAGGACTATTAGATACAGGAGCTGACATCACCATAATTTCCCTCTCTGACTGGTTAAAAGAATGGCCCCTGCTTCTAGCAGCTGAAGTGATTATTGGCATCGGGAGAGCCACTACCAGCTTCTGGAGTCAAGGTCCCATGTGCAGGGAAGGTCCTGAGGGCACAGTTGTACAGTAAGATCATTCATCACCTGGGCACAATAACAATTTGAGGAAAGGCCTCTTGTCCCAAAGGGGGACAAGGCTAGAGATCCTATCGACACCTCAGGATTTCTAGATGGGGCCACCGAGCAGCGTGCCACCCTTCAGTCAACCTGGAAGACCAACGACCCCATATGGGTGGAGCAGAGGGCACACCCAGGCAGAAAGTTAAAGGCCCTGCAGTCCCTCGTGCAGGAGCAGCTGACTGTGGGACACATTGTACTATCTACTATCCCCTGCAATGCGCCTGTGTTTGACATACAAAAGCCTGGCAAAGACAAGAGGTGGCTCCTGCAGGACCTCAGGAAAATCAAAAATGTCATTGAGGACATGGGTGCCCTCCAGTGCAGCCTGCCCTAAGCCTCCAAGTTACATCAAATTTGGCAGATGGTTGTTATACATCTAAATGACTGCTTTTTTGACTTCTCCTTGCACCCCAATGAAAGCCCATTGTTTGCCTTTTCCGTCCCCAAATGGACAAGCACCATTACAGAGGTACCCATGGACTGCATTGACTCAACAAATGTAGAAGAGCCGAACTACTTGTCAATGCCTTGCAGCCCAAATTCTCTCGCCCAGCCAAAAAAGACATCCTAATGCTATCATTTTTCATTACATCAACCACAAATTAGTTTGTGCAGAAGCTCAAATAATTTTGGACGTTGCAGTACAAGATGTCATCACGGCGGTACAGCAGAAATGTTTTGAGATTGCAGCAGATAAAGTCCAAAAGATACCCCCCTGGAAGCAGCTTGGCCTAAAAAGCACAGAGAGAACCATCACACCCCAAACACTGCACATCAAGGACAACCCAAAGACTCTGCCAGAACTCCACCAACTCTGTGGAAGCATCAGTTGGGTACATTCACTGCTGGGAATCACCACAGAAGATCTTGTGCCACTGTTCCTGTTCCTTAAAGGCAGAGAAGGACTCGCTTCCCGTGATCACTGACACCGGAGGCAGAAGCAGCCGTACAAAAGGTCTCCTGGGTGATTCAAACTAAACAGGCCCACAGATAGCACCCTAATTTTCCTTTCTCCCTGGCAATCCTTGGTGTAAGTCCAATATTCCATACATTATTGTTTCAGTGGGACTCAACTATCTGAGATCCCCTGATAATAATTGAATGTGTTTTCAGATGACACCAACCTACTAAAGTGATGACAACCCCACAGAAAATTATTGCACAACTAATCAGGAAACCTAGAGAGCTTCTGTGCCCCCTTGCAGGAAGAGACCTTGTGAATATATACTTACTTCTCACTCAGGAGCACCTCAATTGCCTAGTTCAAACATCTGAACCATTGCAATATGCCTCTGATCATTTTTACAAAGACTTGATCAGCCACCTATTCTATCATCAAAACATTCCTGCGCTGCTCAGGATGTTCAAAATTACCCAAGACCCAGCAAGATCCATTGTAGCCACCTGCCCAAATTGTCAGGAACATGGCCTTGCTTCTGTCAGAGCTGGAGTCAATCCAAGAGGACTAGAGTCTCCACATCTGGCAATCAGACATCACACACTAAGCCCCTTTGGACAGACTAAAGTACATCCACGTCTCAATCGACACGTTTTCCAGTGGGATTTTTGCCTCTGCCCATGCTGGTGAAAAATCAAAAGATGATGCTATAAAACATTACTTTTTAGTTTTCTCCACCTTAGCAATTCCAAAGGAAATTAAAACTGATAATGCTCCTGCTTAAACTTCACACTGATTCCAAAAAGATTCTGACCACTGGGGTATAAAACATGTCACAGGCATACCACACTCCGCCACAGGACAGTCCATAGACAGGAAGGCCAACTGATCCATCAAAAGGATCCTTGATCAGCTGAGCTGGGGAGTCCAGATATTATCTTCCATTGAGAGACTGGCCAAGGCCTTTTACGTATTCAACTTTTTTAACAACTCATTTCTGGAGCCAACTCCCCCCATCATCAGGTTTTTTACTAATTCAACTGCAGCCCAATTAAAAGAAAAGCCACCTGTGTTGAGCAAAGACCCTGAATCTAAACAATTTATGGGCCCTTTTCCATTAATTTCTTAGGAAAGAGAAGATGCCCTTGTCTCTAGAGCAACACTCCTAAGACGGATCCCAGAAAAATACATAAAAACTCTTTCTGGGAACGGTAAGGCAAACACCAGAGCTACCATCAGAAGTATACAGAATGAAAGCCTAAGAGAGACAGCAGCAGCCTGGGCAAGAAGAAAAACAAGGACAGAAGAAGATCTCCTAAGCAGCGTTGACCGCACACACCAAGACGAAGATAGCTCAGACACCATTAACCAGGATATATGAATTAACATTGATAAAAATTATATTTAAGCATTGATATATGATTCTTCTAATAAGCTTTGTTCACACCCTTGGCTTACAGAAGAGAAAGTTTAGTGGGAAAAGAACTTAAGTTTCATCTTCAAATCTCTTTGTCTGTTTGCTTTTAGGACACCTAAGCCTCCAGATACTAAATTAGCTAAAGGCAGAGGATGCTGCCATTGGTTGCTGCTGCAGCAGGAATCTGGATGCTCCTCACTGAGCCACATGCCTTCAGCTGGGTGCTTCCACAGACAAGCCACAATTTCTTGTCCATGGCCATGCCTGTCAGGCTTTAGATGGCAGGTGTTTTTTCTACCTGTTGTCACATAGGGAGTCAGTATACCAGGGCATCCCGCTGCTGAAAGATCAAGGAAACAAGATCCAGATGGAAGGCAACAACGACTAGTTCAATGGAATTTTAAAACATGGTGGGATGAAAGGCTGGTTTACATCTTTATTTAAGACTGTTTTGTGCACACTGTGTATTGTATTCATTGTGTTGGTTATTTTATCCTATTTTAATAAATGCCTGCAAAAATCTAGGGCAGAAGCTTTATTTAAAGGCAACAAAAAGGGGGAAGTTCTTGGGGCCCAGGGGCCTATCATTGGAACTGTAATACCTCAGAGCAAAATGACCAAGGTAAAAGAGAGACACCGCTCTGAACGCAATGGTCTCGCCCATGGGCATTTGCAGGCTCATGGTAATGCAGCAAGTTTTGCTGGCATCACCCAGTGCAATTGCTGTATTTTCCTTATATACACCCCCTAGAAGGTTTTCCCCTCTATTCTACCGTTTTGGTCCCGGCTCACTGCAATGCTACCCTGATTTTTCCCCCCATTTTCCATCTGTGTGCCCAGCCCCATTTTGTCTCCCTTCCTGGACCCTCTTCAGTGCAATCCACAGTGTTTGGAGTTCCACACAAAGATCCCTCACTCGCCTCGTTCACCAGCAGTTTAAGCAAGTGTGCTCCCAGCTCTGGGAGTGCAGGTCCCTCACAGAGGCTGGCTAAGGGTAGGCTGCAACACAGGAACTGAGTACAACAGAGAACATAGCCTCTAAGAAAACGCATTAATCCCATTGCCCAACCAAACCAATGCCTTGCATGTCCTTCCATTTTCCTTATTCTCTCAGTTCTCATGCCAAATTCTTCATTGTCTGTGACAGGTTACTTGGATTCTCTCTCTCCTCTCTGCAGGTCAGGCCACACCTGAGACCCTGCAGGAACAGCCTGACCCACAGGGAAGTGGGAGAGGACATATGGTCAGAAACTGTAGTGACAGGACAAGGAGGAATGGGATCAAACTGCAAGAGGTAGAGGAGATTTGATGATGGGAAGAAGTTCTTTACTCTCAGGATGCTTGTCCCTGACACAGGGACCAGTGCAGAGAGGCTGTGGATGCCCCATCCCCAGCAACGTCCAAGGCCAGGTGGGACAGGGGCCGCAGCAACCTGCTGTGCTGGGAGCTTGCTCAGCTTGGAACCAGATCATCTTAAGGGTTCCTTCAAAGCCAAACCATTCAAGGATTTGATCATTCTGCCATCCCCATCTCCCACTGAGCAGTGGCCCTGAAACTTCAGTGACATCACAGCTCCCAGAGGGTTCCAGGTGGAATGTCCAGGACCTGGAAACAAGCACAGCAGACACTTCACCGCCTGCCAAGGGTCAGTTGCTGCTCACCCTCTACTCTGAACTTCAGCACTGAGCGGCTGCTGCTGCCTGCGCTTTTCCTGCC
The DNA here is from genome assembly GCF_028551555.1 of Melozone crissalis. Taxonomy (NCBI): domain Eukaryota; kingdom Metazoa; phylum Chordata; class Aves; order Passeriformes; family Passerellidae; genus Melozone; species Melozone crissalis. The sequence goes on from NW_026535821.1 coordinate 3,478,068, forward strand.
ACCTGCTCTGGAGCGCCAATCCCAGCAAAATGTGCTCTGCTGTGCCCATGGAGGTACAGTGCCATGCCAGGCAGGGGGCATCCAGCTTGGGCAGGCTGCAGCCATGGGGAATGGATGGTGTGGGACAGGAAGCCCACTGGGAGATTGTGCTGCCCCTTGCAGACTGACAGAGACAGCGTGGAGGACATGGAAGTGGACCAGGGGCTGGATGAGGAAGAGATGATGGAGGTGGACTCCTCCTCTACTTCCTTGTCCTCCACTGTGGAGGACATGGAAGTAGACGAGGAGACCATCGAGGAGATGGACGTAGACGAGGAGGATGACACCGAGGACATGGAAGTTGACGAGAAGGATGAGGAGGAGCCCATGGTCCTTGGATGAAGATGCAGCCCCACAGGTAAGACAGGCAGATGCTTCCCACGCCCTGCCCACACACACACTGGGTCCCCTGATGCCACGCTGGGGCTGGGCTGGATGGCCCCGCTCAGGGACACGGTGCCCGCAGGGGGCCTGGATTGTGCTGCCACAAGCACCAGCCCCGGCCTGCCCTGCGCTTGCCTGGGGCCACGCCAGCCCTGCCAGCCCCGGCCCAGCCCCTGGGGCCCAGCTCCCAGCCCTGATGGGCCCAGTGCTGCCAGCTGAGTCCAGCTCTGCTGCTTCCTTTCTTCCAGGACTCATGCACATCATGGCACAGATAGGATGGATTTGTAAATACGTTTGAGAGCTTAGAAGTTTCCTGTAAATACGTTCCCTTCATTCGAAGTTTTCTGTAAATATGTTTTGAAGATTTTTAGCCCCTCAGATCCCATGTAAATATGTTCTGTACATTGTTGTTGTTGTAGTTATAACAATTGTTTTAATGACACATGTTCTGTAAATCCTAGATTTGCTGATCTTTGGCAAATAAATTCTGTATCTTTTTAAAACCTGACTTCCCTTGGCCATTCCTTTGGGCACAGGCAGCCTTTGCACACTTGTGGGTTCCATTTCTTCCACGTTCCTGGGGCTGGAGGTGCCTGGGGGTGCTGGCACGGCCACCCCGGGGCTGGGGGTCCCTGTGCACAGGGGCTCCCACTGACACCACTCCTGGCCCTGGGCACTGCTGCTCTTCCTGGCCTGGGGCACAGCGCTGTCCCCAAGAGCTCAGCTCTCACCAGCTCTCACACAGGGGGCTCTCAAAGCACTGGCCCCTGCAGCCATGCCACCAAAGCAGCCACCAAACCTTCAGCCACCCTTCCTGCTGCAGCCACAGGCACTCCTGGGCCCAGAGCCGCCAGCAGGCCACAGCCATGCAAAATCCACCTGCACGCTCTCAAGGCCACCACAGCCTTGGCAACTGGGCCACCTGCATCTGGGCTACTGCAGGGGCTGATCTTTAAGCCTTGCAGCCTCCAAAGGCCCTGGGCTCTCCTTCCCAGCCTGCTCTGCACTGCCCTGAGCCCGCATTCTTCCAGAGACAAAAGCCAAGCCAGGGCATCCTCACCCTGCCCGCATTCCTGCTGCTGCCAGTGGCCACTGGCCCCTGGCCCCACTCGGGTGACAGCTGCAGGGACAGGGCAGCCTGTGCTGGGCAGGGGGCACGGGGCTTTGAGCCCTGGGGCTGCTGCTGCTGCTGCTGGGGGCCATGGGCCCAACAGGGCCTCGAGCTCAGCCCCTGCCCGGCCAGCTGCCCCCTAATCCCCACACTCCCCGAGCATCCCCATCACACCTGCCAGGGGGAAATACCACGGGCTGCAGGAACGAAATTCCCCATAGGAACTAAACCAAGAAATTCTCCATGAGGAAAGTCAGCACCAGCTGATGTTTACAGCACCTTGGCAATGGTGGCTGCAGGGCAGGTGAGATCTCCAGGGCCTCTGGCAGTGCCTGCTCTGTACGTGAAACTGTGGGGCTGCTCCCAGTGGGACACAGCACTGGGCTCACGCCAGCCCTCAGCCCCTCACAGCTGATCCCAAGGAGCAGGCTCAGAAAGCAGTTTCAGGCCACTGCCTGCAGATATTTCAAAGGACTAAATGTCATTCAATAACTCAAACTGCCGATTTATTTTTGGTGTTGTGGCATGAGAAGCCATGAAGGTGCCTCTGAATGTGCACTCACAGCAGTTCCACTGCCATCCCAAAGGGATCACAAAGGACAGGCCTCAGCTTTCAGCGCTGCTGAGCTCCTCACCCAGCAATGAAGTCTGAGGCAGAGGCAATGTTCTGCAGGCCGGGGGGCCTACCACTGGAATAGTAATACCTGATGACAATTATACTGAATTAAAGAAAGGTGAATAACCCCTGTGAATACAATGATCTTGCTCATTGTATTTTGTGGGATCATGCAGATTCAGCACATTTCCTTGGTATCATGAACTTCCTCCTTTCCATATATATACTCCCCTAGGATGTTCTCCCCTCTCTTAACACCTGTTAGTCCTGAATTACTGCGTACAAGGTCCTTTTTTCCCAAATGGAAATCCTTGTCTGCCCACCCCTACTTTGTCTCCTTCCCTGGACCCTCTCCAGTGCAATCCACAGTATTTGCAGTTCCACACATAGATCCTTCTCTTGCCTCATCCATCATGCATTCCAGGCAGTCTGCTCCTAGATCTGGGAGTGCAGGTCTCTCACAGTGTCTGGCTGTGGACATGCCACAAGGGCTGCCCAAACAGGGACCTTCTTTGAGAATTCCTGTAAGGCACTCCAGTGAGAATCCGGCTCTTCCACCGTCACGGGACAGAAGACGCCTCGGGTCAGCCACCACCTTGGAGTGGGACCTGAGTTTTATCAGGGCTTGCTGAAGGAAGCATTGGAACCCTGCAGCAGCAAGAGGGCCGGCTCAGCTGGTGAAGCCCAGGGGACATTTTGAAACATCTGCATATAGAGCAACCAGAGCAGTGAGCTGGGGGACAGCTGCCTGCACTGCAGGATCCTTGGGAGATATTTTAGTCCTGTGGGTGGGCCACCCTTTACATCAGGGGCAGCTCTGGGTAACAAATTATCCATCCTTAGAGGGATATATATCTTCCAGTTAGGTAGTCTCTCCTTTCAGAGTGGAAGACTTTTACTAAGGGAAGTTGAAAGTCATTTGTTTATTGGCTTTTTAAGGAGTTCGCAGATATGTCTGTTGATTCAGTTTGTCATGTAGCATTTTGGGACTGAGTTAGGGAAAGACTCTATCTTCTGCAAACTCAGAGAGTGATAAGAGTCACAACATTTTTCCCACCTTTTTAATATGATTTATAGAGTTTTCTCAAGGGTTCAAAGTTCTAATATTCAACCCAGACTTTGAGTTCTGCCCCCCACATTCCTGAACCCACTGATACCAAGATAAGGATGAGAGACGGAAACTGCTGTAAAGCACAGACAAGCCACCTGCTGTCTGACATCTCCCCTCTTTCTCTACCCCCTGCCGAGGTCTGTACTGATCACACCGGCCTGGATTCTACCCTAACCCATTCTCCACTACCTCTCCTCACTGGATGCCCCTCAGATAGCTCACAAAATGGAGTCCCTCCTCTGGAGGGGGTTGTCAATGTCAAAATCCCTCCCACCCCCAGCTCTCTCATCAGGTCCTCCCCCTGTGTTGGGTCCCAGCTCTCTCATCGGGTCTTCCCCCGGTGTTGGGTCCCAGCTCTGCGTCAGGTACCACCTCTGCATTGGGATCCAGCGCTTCCTTGCCTACTCCCGCTGCCCTACCCCCTCCAACTCAGCCCCTTGTGGATCCCACACTGTCAGAGCCGGAAGTTTGAGGGGCGGTAACGGGAAGGCCGCCATCTTGGCTACCAAAGGCCCACAACACCGGGCCTGGCCAGTCACCCCACGGCCCCGCTCCTCTGCCAAAGACCAAGTTCCCTCTTCTGGAGAGGAGAGGGAAGGTTCATCTGACGTTCAGCATGAGGCTGAGGATTCTTGGCAGAGGATGCGGAAGCTGGCGTCTGAAGAGGACGACTGGGAATTGGTAGCTAAAACACAAGCAGCACCGGTGCAGTACCAGAGTGGAGCTAACCCCTGATGGGAAGCTGTCCCACATGGGAGATGAAAGATCTTTATAAAGCAGCGAAAGACCATGGGAGGGGCTCACCGTATTTCAATAATTTGTTAAATGCCACCTTCACTGCACATGTTATGGTGCCTCACGATCTGCTCCATTTTATGCACATCCTACTTTCTCCCATTGAAATTATTCTGTGGGAAGAAATGGGGAAAAAAACAGTAAACAATTATTAGAAGACTATACTAGGGAAGACAGGTGGACACACATAACACTAGTCCATCTAGCCAGTGAAGAAGATTTCATAAAACCTCATTCAATAGACCTTCCCAGAGCTCTGTTAGAAGAGATAAAAGTGCTGCAAAAACAGCTCTCATGCAGGCACCCAATGGAACAACATCTACTCTATATTTCATAAACATTCTGCAGGGACCTGGGCAAACCTTTCTAAAATTTATTGACCACCGTCCAAAAGCAATAGAGAAGCAAGTTGAACATCCAAAAGCCAGGAAGGTACTTCTTACTAAACATGCTGAAACATATGCTAATAACACCTGTAAAGACATTTTACCTTCTCTACGCCTTAACCCAAAGCCTAGCATTGCACAAATGGTCGAGGCATGCACGCTTAGGGCATCCTTACACTGTCACGCCAGCCAAGCTAAGGCTACCAGTAAGGGTGTAGTAGAAGTGCTAGTAGCCTCCCAAGTTATTCCCTGACATGCACATGAAAAAGGACCTGGCTTTAAGTGCAGGGAGATGGGGCATTTTCAACAGAATTGTAAAAATACAGGCTATTACCAGGGACCTTCTAGTTGTCGCAGCAACTCTCCTCACTGCCCCCCTCGTCCACATGTTTTCCAACACCAGCAAAACCGGTGGCCTGCGGGAAACCCCACACAGACACAGAGAGGCCCAGTGCAATGACAGCAAACGTGAGGCCGTTCCGCCCCACCCTACCCAACATCGTGGAGAACCAGCACAGCGACCTTCTCAGATCCATCAGGACAGCTCGATCACTGCGGAAATCTCGACAGAAGACAGCTCTGCCCTGGAACCCAAAGACAGCTGGTAAGGGCCTTTTTAATTCCAATATGCGATATTTATGTTCACCATATTCCAACAGGCATATACAGGCCTGAAGAACGGCCCAGAGACATTTCAATTTTAACCAACAGCAGGGAAGGGATGGAGACACTCACTATACTATCTGAGGTACTCACCTTGACGTCTTTGCAGGAGATAACTGTCCAGGCTCTATGCTTAGACTCTCCCCTTTTCATTCCAAAAGGAACAGTTACAGCCAGAGCCATCCTGCTATGGGACATGATCACCACATCAGTTTATCCAATGGTGATGTGGGCACAGACAACAGGCAGAAACAGACCTGTTCTAAAGTATGCTTTGTCATGTAAAGGGAGAAAGAAATGTCTTTCAGGATTATTAGATACAAGAGCTGATGTCACCGTAATTTCCTGCTCTGATTGGCAAAAACAATGGCCCCTGGTTCCAGCTGCTGGGGTAATTATTAGCTACCAGGGGAGCCATTTCCAGCTTCTGGAGTCACAGTAACATCTGCAGGGAAGGTCCTGAGGGCACAGTTGCTACAGTAAGATCTTTTATCACCCGGGCACCAATAACAATTTGAGGAAAAGACCTCTTGTCCCAAAGGGGGACAGGGCCAGAGATCCTATCAACACCTCAGGATTTCTAGATGGGGCCACTGAGCAGCGCGCCACACTTCAGTCAACCTGGAAGACCAACGACCCCATATGGGTGGATCAGTGGCCCTTCCGAAGCACAAAGTTAAAGGCCCTGCAGTCCCTCGTGCAGGAGCAGCTGTCTGTGGGCCACATTGTACCATCTACTAGCCCCTGCAATGCACCTGTCGTTATCATATGAAAGCCTGGCAAGGACAAGAGGTGGCTGCTGCTGGACCTCAGGAAAATCAATACGGTCATTGAGGACATGGGTGCCCTCCAGTCCAGCCTGCCCTCAGCCTCCATGATACCTCAAGATTGCCGTGGTTGTGGGTAGCAGTTTTTGGAGTCCTCCTATTTTTCGGATATCTTGTTCGACATTTAGGCTGTGATTGATGGAGCCTGAGCATAGGAAGAGCATTGCTTTGAAGATTGCATGGGTTGAGATCTGAAGGAAGGCTAGTTCAGGGAGGTTTAATCCAATTGTACCTATGATTACACTGTCATTGGCAGATGGTTGATATAGATCTTAATGACTACATTTTTGACACTCCCATGCAGCCCAATGACACCCTCCTGAGTTGCTTTTTCCGTCACTAAATCGACAAGCACCTTTACAGAGGTACCAGTGGACTGTATTGCCTCAATGAATGAAGAGGAAACCAAATATTTGTCAATTGCTTGATGTCCAAATTCTCTCGCCCTAAAGCTAATCGCTTTTCATTATAGGGACCATTAAATGAACATCCTAATGCTATCATTTTTCATTACGACACAGTTGTTTTTGCAAGAGCTCAAATCATTTTGGATGTTGCAGTACAAGATGGCATCACTGCGATACAGGAGAAAGGTTTTGAGATTGCAGCAGATAAACTTCAAAGGACAGCCCCTTGGAAGTGTCTCGGCATGAAAACTGCAGAAAGAACCATCACACCACAAACACTGCACATCAAGGACAACCCAAAGACTCTGCCAGAACTCCACCAACTCTGTGGAAGCATCAGTTGGGTATGTTCACTGCTGGGATCGACCACAGAAGATCTCACGCCACTGTTCCTGCTGCTCCTTAAAGGCAGTGAAGGGCTCGATTCCCGCGATCACTGACACCGGAGGCCTAAGCAGCTGTACAAAAGGTATCGTGGGTGATTCAAACTAAACAGGCACACACATACCACCCTAATTTTCCTTTCTCCCTGGCAATCCTTGGTGTAAGTCCAAAATTTCATGCATTATTGTTTCTGTGGGACTCAACTATCTCAGATGCCCTGATAATAATTGATTGGGTTTTCAGATGACACCAACCTACTAAAATGATAACAACTCAACAGAAAGTTATTGCACAACTTATCAGGAAAGCTAGAAAGTGTTTGTGCTCCCTTGCAGGAACAGACCTTGTGAATATATACTTACTTCTCACTCAAGAGCACCTCAATTGCCTACTTCAAACATCTGAACCACTGCAATATGCCTTAGATAGATTTTGGACAGGCAAGGATAAGCCACCAATTCTACCATCAAAACATTCCCGTGCTGCTCAGGATGTTCAAAATTACCTGAGACCAGGCAAGATCCATTGTAGCCACCTGCCCCAATCGTCAGGAGCATGCCCTTGCTTCTGTCAGAGCTGGAGTCAATCCAAGAGGACTAGAGAGTCTCCACATCTGGCAATCAGACATCCCACACTAAGCCCCTTTCGGCAGACTAAAGTACATCCACGCCTCAATCAAAATCTTTTCCACTGGGATTTTTACCTCTGCTCATACTGGTGAAAAATCAAAAGATGCTATAAAACATTAATTTTTTAGTTTTTTCCACCTTAGCAATTCCACAGGAAATTAAAACTGATATTGCTCTTGCTTATACTTTGCACTGATTCCAACAAGTTTCTGACCACTACGGTATAAAACATATCACAGGCATACCACACTCCACCACAGGACAGTCCATAGCCGAGAGGGCCAACTGAGCCATCAAAAGGATCCTTGATCAACAGAGCTGTGGACTCCTAACATTATCTTCCATTGAGAGACTGGCCAAGCCTTTTACGTATTCAACTTTTTGAACAACCCATTTATGGAGACAACTCCCCCAGTCATCAGGCATTTTACTAATTCTACTGCAGCCTCATTAAAAGAAAAGCCACCTGTATTGATCAAAGACACTGAATCTAAACAAATTATCGGCACCTTCCCATTAATTACTTGGGAAAGAGAAGATGCCCTTGTCTCTACAGCAACACTCCTAAGATGGATCCAAGCAAAATACATAAAAACTCTTTCTGGGAACCACGAGGCAAACACCAGAGCCACCATCAGAAAAACAGAATGAAAGCCTAAGAGGGACAGCAGCAGCCTGGAAAAGAACAAGGAGAAGGACAGAAGAAGATCTCCTAAGCAGCGTTGACCATACACACCAAGACCAAGATGGTTCAGACATCATTAACCAGGATATATGACTTAACATTTGTAAAAACTATATTTAAGCATTGATATATGGTTCTTCTAATAAGCTTTGTTCACACGCTTGGCTTACAGAAGAGAAAGTTTAGTGGGACCTGAACTTATGTTTCATCTTCTAGTCACTTTATCTGTTTACTTTTAGGACATACAAGCCTCCAGATAATAAATCAGCTAAAGTCAGAGGATGCTGCCATTGGTTGCCACTGAACAGAAATCAGAATGCTCCTCACTGAGCCACATGCCTTCAGCTGGGTGCTTCCTCACACAAGCCACAATTTCATGGCCATGGCCATGCCTATCAGGAACTTGGAGTCATGTGGTTTTTCTACCTGTTGTCACATAGGGAGTCAGTATACCAGGGCATCCAGCTGCTAAAAGATCAAGGAAAGAAGATCCAGATGGAAGGCAACTACCACTGGTTCACTCAACTTTGCAAACACTGGGGGATAAAAGGCTGGCTTTCATGTTTAGTTAAGACTGTTTTGTGGACTTGGTTTATTGTTTGCATTGTATTAGTTATTTTATCCATTATGCTAAATGCCTGTAAACTCTATGGCTGAAGCCTTCTTTATAGGCAACAAAAAGGGGAAGCTCTGGGGGCCGAGGGGCCGACCATTGGAGCTGTGATATTTCTGGGCAAAGTGACCAAGGTAAAAGAGAGGCATCGCTCTGAATGCAATGGTCTCGCCCATGGTCATTTGCAGGCTTATGTTGATGCAGCCCATTTTCTCCATATCACCAAGTTCAACTGCTGTATTTTCTTTATATGTACTCACTCGAGAATGTTCTCCCCTCTCTTATACCATTTTGGACCTGGTTTACTGCAGTGCTTCCCCGATTTGCCCCACCCATTTTCCCGCTGTGTTCGCAGCCCCTTTTGTCTCCCTTCCTGGACCTCTTCAGTGTAATCCACTGAAGTGTCAGAAGTTCCACACAAAGATCCCTCTCTCACCTTGTAACCAGCAGTTTAGCAGGCATGAACCCAGCTCTGGGAGTGCAGGTCGCTCAAAGAGGCTGGCTGTTCACAGGCTGAAACACAGGAACTGAGTGCACAAGGGAACCTGGCCGCTAATAAAAGCCATGAATCTCACAGCACACGAAACGCAAAGCCTTGCATGTCTCTTCTTTATCCTTCTTCTCTCTGCCCTCATGCCACTTTCCCCACTTTGTCTGACAGCGTACTTGGCTTCTCTCTCTCCTCTCTGCAGGTTCCGCTACACACGTGTGACCCTGCAGGAGCAGCCTGACCTAGGGAAGTGGGAGAGGACTTATGGTCAGGAACTGTAGTGACAGGACGCGAAGGAATGCGATCAAACTGCAAGAGGTAGAAGAGATTTGATGATGGGAAGACGTTCTTTACTCTCAGGGGGCTTGTCCCTGACACAGGGACCAGTGCAGAGAGGCTGTGGATGCCCCATCCCCAGCAACATCCAAGGCCAGGAGGGACAGGGGACGCAGCAACCTGCTGTGCTGGGAGCTTGCTCAGCTTGAAACCAGACCATCTTCAGGGTCCCTTCCAAGCCAAACCATTCAAGGATTTGATCATTCTGCCATCCCCATCTCACACTGCGCAGTGGCCCTGAAATTTCAGTGACATCACAGCTCCCAGAGGGTCCCAGGTGGATCGTCCAGGACCTGGAAACGAGCACAGCAGACACTTCACCGGCTGCCAAGGGTCAGTTGCCGCTTGCTCTGCGCTCTGACCCTCAGCGCTGAGGTGCTGCTGCTGCCTGGGCTTTTCCTGCTGCCTGACCTGGAGCGCCAATCCCAGCAGGATGTGCTCTGCTGTGCCAGTGGAGGTACAGTGCCACGCCAGGGAGGGGGCACCCGGCTTGGGCAGGCTGCAGCCATGTGGGAATGGATGGTGTGGGACAGGAAGCCCACTGGGAGATTGTGCTGCCCCTTGCAGACTGACAGACACATTGTGGAGGAGATGGATGAGGACCAGGGGCTGGATGAGGAAGAGATGATGGAGGTGGACTCCTCCTCTACTTCCATGTCCTCCCCTGTTGTGGACATTGAAGTAGAGGAGGAAGACAAATCTGAAGAGATGGAAGTGGATGAGGAGGATGACACCGAAGAGATGGAAGTTGATGAGGAGGATGAGGAGGAGCCTATGGTGCTTGGATGAAGATGCAGCCCCACAGGTAAGACAAGCAGATGCTTCCCACGCCCTGCCCACACACACACTGGGTGCCCTGACGCCAGGCTGGGGCTGGGCTGGATGGCCCCGCTCAGGGACACGGTGCCCGCAGGGGGCCTGGATTGTGCTGCCACAAGCACCAGCCCCGGCCTGCCCTGCGCTTGCCTGGGGCCACGCCAGCCCTGCCAGCCCCGGCCCAGCCCCGGCCCAGCCCCTGGGGCCCAGCTCCCAGCCCTGCTGGGCCCAGTGCTGCCAGCTGAGTCCAGCTCTGCTGCTTCCTTTCTTCCAGGGCTCATGTACATGATGGCACAGATCCGATGCAGTTGTAAGCACGTTTCAAGTTTAGAAGTTCCTTGTAAATATGTTCACTACGTTTGAAGTTTTCTGTAAATTTGTTTTGAAGATTGTAAGCCCATCGGATCCCATGTAAATATGTTCTGTACATTATTGTTGTGGTAGATATAATGATTGTTATAGTGACAGATATTTTCAATATCCCAGATTTGCCAATCTTCGGCAAATAAATACTGTTTCTTTTTAAAACCTGACTTTTCTTGGCCATTGCTTTGGGCACAGGCAGCATTTACACACTTGTGGGTTCCACTTGTTCCGCATTTCTGGGACTGGGAGACCCTGGGGGTGCTGGTACAGCCACCCTGGGGCTGGGGGTCCCTGTGCACAGGGGCTCCCACTGACACCACTCCTGGCACTGGGCACTGCTGCTCTTCCTGGCCAGGGGCACAGCGCTGTCCCCAAGAGCTCAGCTCTCACCAGCTCTCACACAGGGGGCTCTCAAAGCACTGGCCCCTGCAGCCATGCCACCAAAGCAGCCAGCAAACCTTCAGCCACCCTTCCTGCTGCAGCCACAGGCACTCCTGGGCCCAGAGCCGCCAGCAGGCCACAGCCATGCAAAATCCACCTGCACGCTCTCAACGCCACCACAGCCTTGGCAACTGGGCCACCTGCATCTGGGCTACTGCAGGGGCTGATCTTTACGGCTTGGTGCCTCCAAATGCCCTGGGCTCTGCTTCCCAACCTGCTCTGCACTGCCCTGAGCCCGCTTTGTTCCAGAGACAAAAGCCAAGCTAGGGCATCCTCACCCTGCCCGCATTCCTGCTGCTGCCAGTGGCCACTGGCCCCTGGCCCCACTCGGGTGACAGCTGCAGGGACAGGGCAGCCTGTGCTGGGCAGGGGGCATGGGACTTTTGGCCCTGGGGCTGCTGCTGCTGCTGCTGGGGGCCATGGGCCCAACAAGGCCCCGAGCTCAGCCCCTGCCCGGGCAGCTGCCTCCAAAGCCCCACACTCCCCGAGCATCCCCATCACACCTGCCCGGGGGAAATACCAAAGGCTTCAGGAAAGAAATTCCCCAGAGTGAGTACACCAAGGGGTCCAAGGGGAAAGTCAGCACCAGCTGATGTTTACAGCACCTTTACAAAGGTGTCTGCAAGGTAGGTGAGATCTCCAGGGCCCCTGGCAGTGCCTGCTCTGCACGTGAGCCTGTGGGGCTGCTCCCACTGGGACACAGCACCGGACTCAGGCCAGCCCTCAGCCCCTCACAGATGATCCCAAGGAGCAGGCTCACAAAGCATTTCCAGACCACTTCCTGTAGATATTTCAAAAGACTGAATGTAATTCAAAGAAGTCACCTTGCACATTTAGTATTGGTGTCGTGGCATGAGAAGCCATGAAGGTGCCTCTGAATGTGCACTCAGGGCACTTCCACTGCCATCCCAAAGGGAACACCAAGGACAGGCTTCTGCTTTCAGCACTGCTGAGCTCCTCACTAGCAATAATATCTCACTAGGATGCAAGGTTGTGGAGGCCCAGGGGCCTATTACAGGAATTATAATACCGTACGACAAAAATGCCAAAGTACAATAAAGTGAGGCAGTCCTTTGAATGCAATGTTTTATTAGTTTTACCAGGGCTTACTGAATGCAGCGTTGGCACCCTGCAGCAGCAACAGGGCCGGCTCAGCTGGTGAAGCCCAGGGGATATTTTGAAATATCTGCATCCAGCATCACCAGAGCAGTGAATACGGGAAGAGCCACCTGCAGTGCAGGATCCTTGGGTGGTTTTTTAGTCCTGTGTGTGGGCCACCCTTTACAGCAGGGGCAGCTCTGGGTAACAAATTATCCAAAGCTGAGAGGGACATATATGTTGGAGATAGGGAGGTTCTCCTTTCAGAGTGGAAGACTTTTACAAACCGAAGTTGGAAGTCATTTGTTCATTGGCTGTTTACGGAGTTCCCAGACATTTCTGTGTATTCTTTTTGTCTTATATCATTCTGAGACTGAGTTAGGGAAAGTCTCTAGTTTTATAAAACTCAGGGAGTGATAAGAGTCGCAAAATTTTTTCCCAATTTTTCATATGATTTCTGGAGTTTTCTCAAGGGTTCAATGTTCTTATATTCAATCCAGACTTTGAGTTCTTCCCCCAGAATTCCTGAACCCACTGACACCATTAGGATGAGAGACAGAAACTGCTGTAAAGCACAGACAAGCCACCTGCTGTTTGCCATCTCCCCTCCTTCTCTACCCCCTGCCCACGTCTGTACTGATCACACAGGCCTGGATTCTACCCTAACCCATTCTCCAGTACCTCTCCTCACTGGATCCCCCTCAGATAGCTCACAAAATGGAGTCCCTCCTCTGGAGGGGGTCGTCAATGTCAAACTCCCTCCCACCCCCAGCTCTCTAATTGTGTCATGCCCCTGTGTTGGGTCCCAGCTCTGTGTCAGGCACTACCCCTGCATTGGAATCCAGCGTTTCCTTGCCTACTCCCGCTGCCCTACCCCCTCCAACTCAGCCCCTTGTGGATCCCACACTGTCAGAGCCGGAAGTGTGAGGGGCGGTAACGGAAAGGCTGCCATCTTGGCTACCAAAGGCCCACAACACCGGGCCTGGCCAGTCACCCCAAGGCCCCACTCCTCTGCCAAAGAAAAAGTTCCCTCTTCTGGAGAGGAGCGGGAAGGTTCATGCCACCTTCAGCATGAGCCTGAGGATTCTTGGATGAGGATGCGGAAGCTAGCGGCTGAAGAGGGGGATTGGGAATTGGTGGCTAAAACACAAGCAGCACCGGTGCAGTACCAGAGGGGGGCTTACCCCCATCGAAAGCTGTCACACAAAAGAGATGAAAGACCTCTGTAGAGCAGTGAGAGACCATAGGAGGGGGTCACTGTATTTTAATAATTTGGTAAATGCCATCTTCACTGCACATGTTATGGTGTCTTACAATCCGCGCCATTTTATGCACATCCTACTTTCTCCCACTGAAATTATTCTTTGGGAAGAAATGAGGAAAAAACTAATAAAACAATTATTAAAAGACTATACTAGGGAAGACAGGTGGGCACACCTAACACTAGTCCATCTAGCCAGTGAGGAAGATTTCACTAAACCTCATTTAATAGACTTTCCCTGAGCTCTGTTAGAAGAGATAAAAGTGCTGCAAAGACAGCTCTCAAGCAGACACCCAATGGAGAAAAACCTACTCTAGATTTCACACACATTCAGCAGGGAACTGGGGAATCCTTTCTAAAATTTATTGACCACCTTGCAGAAGCAATAGAGAAGCAAGGTGAACATCCAAAAGCCAGGAAGGTACTCCTTACTAAACTTGCTGAAACATATGCTAACAACACCTGTAAAGACACTTTACCTTCTCTACCAGTCAACACAAAGCCTAGCATTGCACAAATGGTCGAGGCATGCACACTTAAGGCATCCCTACACTGTGATGCCTGTCTAGCTAAGGCTACCAGTAAGGGTGTAGTAGAGGTGCTAGTAGCCTCCCAAGGTATTCCCTGACATAGACATGAAAAGGGACCTGGCTTTAAGTGCAGGGAGATGGGGCATTTTCAACAGAATTATAAAAATAAAGGCTATAACCAGGGACCTTCTAGGTGTCACGGCAACTCCCCTCTCTGCGTCCTCATCCATACGCTTTCCAACACTAGCAAAACCGGTGGCCTGCGGGAAAACCCACAGACACAGAAAGGCTCCGCACGATGACACCAAACGCGAGGCTGTTCCGCCCTACTCTCCCCAACATCCACATCTCCACATTTCTGTGGAGAACCAGCACAGAGACCTTCTCAGATGCATCGGGACAGCTCGATCACTGCAGAAAACTCGACAGAAGACAGCTCTGCCCTGGAACCCAAAGACAGCTGGTAGGGGCCTTTTCATTTCCAATCCATGATATTTATGTTCACCATACACCAACAGGCAAACACAGGCCTGAAGGACGGCCCAGAGACATTTGGATTTAAACCAACAGCAGGGAAGGGATGGAGACACTCCCTCTACTACCTGAGGAACTCGCCTTGATGTCTTTGCAGGAGATAACTGTCCAGGCTCTATGCTTAGACTCTCCACTTTTAATTCCAAAAGGAACAGTTACAGCCAGAGCCATCTTCCTACGGGACATGATCACCACACCATCTCATCCAATGGGGATGTGGGCACAGACAACATGCAGAAATAGACCCGTTCGAAAGTGTGCTTGGTCATGTAGAAGGAGAAAGAGATGTCTTTCAGGACTGTTAGATACAGGAGATGACATCACCATAATTTCCCACTCTGATTGGCTAAAACAATGGCCCCTGGTTCCAGCTGCTGGGGTAGTTATTAGTTACCAGGGGAGCCACTACCAGCTTCTGGAGTCCAGGTACCATGTGCATGGAAGGTCCTGAGGGCACAGTTGCTACAGTAAGATCATTCATCACTCAGGCACCAATAACAATTTGAGAAAAAAGACGTCTTGTCCCAAAGTGGGAAAAGGCTAGAGATCCTATCAATACCTCAGGATTTCTAGACGGGGCCACTGAGTAGCGTGCCGCCCTTCAGTCAACCTGTAAGATCAACGACCTCATATGGGTGGATCAGTGGCCCCTCCCAGGCAGAAAGTTAAAGGCCCTGCAATCCCTTGTGCAGGAGCAGCTCACTGTGGGCCACATTGTACCATCTACTAGCCCCTGCAGTGTGCCTTTGCTTGACATACGAAAGCCTGGCAAAGACAACAGGCAGCTCCTGAGGACCTCAGGAAAATCAACGAGGTCATCGAGGACATGGGTGCCCTCCAGTCCAGCCTGCCCTCAGCCTCCATGTTACCTCGAGTTTTGCAGATGGTTGTTATAGATCTAAATGACTGCTTTTTTGACACCCCCTTGCACCCCAATGAAAGCCCCTTATTCGCCTTTTCCATATATAAGCGGACAAGCACCATTTACAGAGGTACCAGTGGACCGTATTGCCTCAAAGAATGAAGAAGAAGCCAAATACTGATCAATACCTTGGAGCCAAAATTCTCTTGCCAACTGGAAAAGACAGCCTAATGCTATAATTTTTCATTACATGGACGATACAGTTGTTTGTGCAGAAGCTCAAATAGTTTTGGATGTTGCAGTACAAGATGTCATCACGGCAGTACAGGAGAAATGTTTTAAGATTACAGCAGATAACGTCCTAAGACAGCGCCCTGGAAGCAGCAAGGCCTAAAAAGCACAGAGAAAACCATCACACCACAAACACTGCACATCAAGGACAACCCAAAGACTCTGCGGAGACTCCACCAGCTCTGTGGAAGCATCAATTGTGTACATTCACTGCTGGGATCCACCACAGAAGATCTCACGCCACTGTTCACTGTTCCTGCTCCTCCTTAAAGGCAGTGAAGGACTCAATTCCTGTGATCACTGACACCAGAGACCGAAGCAGCTGTACAAAATGTATCCTGGGTGATATCTGTTTACTTTTAGGCCACCAAAGCTTCCAGATAATAAATTACCAAAGTCAGAGGATGCTGCCATTGGTTGCTGCTGCAGCAGGAATCTGGATGCTCCTCACTGAGCCGCATGCTTTCAATGGGTTGCTTCCACAGACAAGCCACAATTTCTTGTCCATGGCCATGCCTGTCAGGCTTTAGATGGCAGGTGTTTTTTCCACCTGCTGTCATATAGGGAGTCAGTATACCAGGGCATCCAGCTGCTAAAAGATCAAGGAAACAAGATCCAGATAGAAGGCAACAACGACTGGTTCACTGGACTTTTCAAATATTGGGGGATGAAAGGCTGGCTTTCATCTTTAGTTAAGACGGTTTTGTGGACTTGGTTTATTGTATTGATTGTGTTGGTTATTTTATCCTTTTTTGCTAAATACCTCCAAAAGTCTATGGCAGAAGCCTTCTTTATAGACAACAAAAAGGGGGGAGTTGTGAGGGCCCAGGGGTCTACCACTGGAACTGTGATACCTCTGGGCAAAGTGACCAAGGTGAAAGAGAGGCATCGCTCTGAATGCAATGGTCTCGTCCATGGGCATTTGCAGGTTCATGGTGATGCAGCGCGTTTTACAGGCATCACCCAGTTCAACTGCTGTTTTTTCCATAAATGTGTTCCCCTAGACTGTTTCAACTCTCTTTTACCATTTTGCTCCTGGCTTACTGTAATGATCCTGCACTGTTCACCCCCATATTGTGTGCCCAGCCCCATTTTGGTCTCCCTCCCTGGACCCTCTTAATTGCAATCCACAGTGGTTAGAGTTCCACAAAAAATCCCACACTCACCTCGTTAACAAGCAGTTTAAGCAAGCGTGCTCCCTGCTCTGGGAGTGCAGGTCCCTCACGCAGGCTGGCTGTGGACAGGCGGCCACACAAGAACTGAGTGCACCAAGGAACGTGGCCTCTAATGAAAGGCATGAATCCCACAGCCCACGCAACCCAAACCAATGCTTGCATGTCTCTACTTTTTCTATCTTCGCTCAGTTCTCAAGCCACTTTCCCCATTTTCTCTGACTGGGTACGTGGCTTCTCTCTCTCCTGTCTGCAAGTTAAGCTACATGCGTAACCCTGCAGGAACAGCCTGACCCACAGGGAAGTGGGAGAGGACTCTTTGTCAGGATATGCAGTGAGAGGAAAGGGAGGAATGGGATCAAACTGCAGGAAGTGGATCTGATTTGATGATGGGAAGAAGTTCTTTACTCTCAGGGTGCTTGTCCCTGACACAGGGACCAGTGCAGAGAGACTGTGGATGCCCCATCCCCAGCAACATCCAAGGCCAGGTGGGACAGGGGCTGCAGCAACCTGAGACGTTGCTCAGCTTGAAACCAGATCATCTTCAGGGTCCCTTCCAAGCCAAACCATTCAAGGATTTGATCATTCTGCCATCCCCATCTCCCACTGCACAGCGCCCCTGAAACTTCAGTCACATCACTGCGCCCAGAGGGTTCCAGATGGAATGTCCAGGACCTGGAAACAAGCACAGCAGACACTTCACTGGCTGCCAAGGGTCAGTTGCCGCTCACCCTGTGCTCTGACCCTCAGCGCTGAGGTGCTGCTGCTGCCTGGGCTTTTCCTGCCACCTGCTCTGGAGCGCCAATCCCAGAAAAATGTGCTCTGCTGTGCCCATGGAGGTACAGTGCCATGCCAGGCAGGGGGCACCTGGCTTGGGCAGGCTGCAGCCATGTGGGAATGGATGGTGTGGGACAGGAAGCCCACTGGGAGATTGTGCTACCCCTTGCAGACTGACAGAGACATTGTGGAGGACATGGAAGTGGACCTGGCGCTGGATGAGGAAGAGATGATGGAGGTGGACTCCTCCTCTAATTCCATGTCCTCCACTGTGGAGGACATGGAAGTAGACGAGGAGGAGACCATCGAAGAGATGGACGTATATGAGGAGGATGACATCGAGGACATGGAAGTTGACGAGAAGGATGAGGAAGAGCCCATGGTCCTTGGATGAAGATGGAGCCCCACAGGTAAGACAGGCAGATGCTTCCCACGCCCTGCCCACACACACACTGGGTCCCCTGATGCCACGCTGGGGCTGGGCTGGATGGCCCCGCTCAGGGACACGGTGCCCGCAGGGGGCCTGGATTGCGCTGCCACAAGCACCAGCCCCGGCCTGCCCTGCGCTTGCCTGGGGCCACGCCAGCCCTGCCAGCCCCGGCCCAGCCCCTGGGGCCCAGCTCCCAGCCCTGCTGGGCCCAGTGCTGCCAGCTAAGTCCAGCTCTGCTGCTTCCTTTCTTCCAGGAGTCATGCACATCATGGCACAGATCCAATGCCTTTGTAAATACGTTTGAGAGTTTAGAAGTTTCCTGTAAATACGTTCCTCCATTTGAAGTTTTCTGTAAATATGTTTTGAAGATTGTTAGCCCCTCAGATCCCATGTAAATATGTTCTGTACATTGTTGTTGTTGTTGTTATAACGATTGTTATAACGAAACATGTTGTGCAAACCATAGATTTGCCGATTGTCGGCAAATAAATACTGTTTCTTTTTAAAACCTGACTTCTCTTGGCCATTCCTTTGGGCACAGGCAGCCTTTGCACACTTGTGGGTTCCACTTGTTCCGCGTTCCCGGGGCTAGAGGTCCCTGGGGGTGCTGGCACGGCCACCCCGGGGCTGCGGGTCCCTGTGCACAGGGACTCCCACTGACACCACTCCTGGCCCTGGGCACTGTTGCTCTTCCTGGCCTGGGGCACAGCGCTGTCCCCAAGAGCTCAGCTCTCACCAGCTCTCACACAGGGGGCTCTCACCGCACTGGCCCCTGCAGCCATGCCACCAAAGCAGGCAGCAAACCTTCAGCCACCCTCCCTGCTGCAGCCACAGGGACTCCTGGGCCCTGAGCCGGCAGCAGGCCATGCAAAATCCACCTGCACACTCTCAAGGCCACCACAGCCTTGGCAACTGGACCACCTGCATCTGGGCTGCTGCAGGGACTGATCTTTAAGGCTTGGTGCCTCCAAAGGCCCTGGGCTCTGCTTCCCAGCCTGCTCTGCACTGCCCTGAGCCCGCTTTGTTCCAGAGACAAAAGCCAAGCCAGGGCATCCTCACCCTGCCCGCATTCCTGCTTCTGCCAGTGGCCACTGGCCCCTGGGCCCCACTCAGGTGACAGCTGCAGGGACAGGGCCGCCTGTGCTGGGCAGGGGGCACGGGGCTTTGGGCCCTGGGGCGGCTGCTGCTGCTGCTGCTGCTGCTGGGAGCCATGGGCCCAACAGGGCCCCGAGCTCAGCCCCTGCCCGGGCAGCTGCCTCCAAAGCCCCACACTCCCCGAGTATCCCCATCACACCTGCCAGGGGGAAATCCCACGGGCTTCAGGAACAAAATTCCCCATAATGGCTAGACCAAGGGGTCCAAGGGGAAAGTCAGCACCAGCTGATGTTTACAGCACCTTGACAATGGTGGCTGCAGGGCAGGTGAGATCTCCAGGGCCTCTGGCAGTGCCTGCTCTTCACGTGAGGCTGTGCGGCTGCTCCCAGTGGGACACAGCACTGGGCTCACGACAGCCCTCAGCCCCTCACAGCTGATCCCAAGGAGCAGGCTCAGAAAGCAGTTTCAGACCACTTCCTGCAGATATTTCAAAGGACTAAATGTCATTCAAAAACCCAAACTGCCGATTTATTTTTGGTGTTGTGGCATGAGAAGCCATGAAGGTGCCTCTGAATGTGCACTCACAGCAGTTCCACTGCCATCCCAAAGGGATCACAAAGGACAGGCCTCAGCTTTCAGCGCTGCTGAGCTCCTCACCCAGCAATGAAGTCTGAGGCAGAGGCGATGTTCTGCAGGCCGGGGGGCCTACCACTGGAATAGTAATACCTGATGACAATTATATTGAATTAAAGTAAGGTGAATAACCCCTCTGAATACAATGATCTTGCACATTGTCTTTTGTGGGATCATGCAGATTCAGCACATTTTCTTGGTACCATGAACTTCCTCCTTTCCTTATATATACTCCCCTAGGATCCTCTCTCCTCTCTTAACACCTGTTAGTCCTGAATTACTGCGTACAAGGTCCTTTTTTCCCAAATGGAAATCCTTCTTTGCCCACCCCCACTTTGTCTCCCTCCAGGGACCCTCTCCAGTGCAATCCACAGTATTTGCAGTTCCACACATAGATCCCTCTCTTGCCTCATCCATCATGCATTCCAGCAAGTCTGCTCCTAGCTCTGGCAGTGCAGGTCTCTCACAGTGTCTGGCTGTGGATATGCCACAAGGGCTGCCCAAACAGGGACCTTCTTTGAGAATTCGTGAGAGAAGCTCCAGTGAGAATCCGGCTCTTCCACCGTCATGGGACAGAAGACGCCTCGGGTCAGCCAGCGCCCTGGAGTGGGACCTGAGTTTTATCAGGGCTTGCTGAAGGCAGCGTTGGCACCCTCCAGCAGCAAGAGGGCCGGCTCAGCTGGTGAAGCCCAGGGGATATTTTGAAACATCTGCATCCAGAGCAACCAGAGCAGTGAGCTGGGGGACAGCTGCCTGCAGTGCAGGATCCTTGGGAGATATTTTAGTCCTGTGGGTGGGCCACCCTTTACATCAGGGGCAGCTCTGGGTAACAAATTATCCAATCCTTAGAGGGATATATATCTTCCAGTTAGGTAGTCTCTCCTTTCAGAGTGGAAGACTTTTACTAAGGGAAGTTGAAAGTCATTTGTTCATTGGTTTTTTAAGGAGTTCGCAGACATGTCTATTGATTCAGTCTGTCATGTGGCATTTTGGGACTGAATTAGGGAAAGACTCTATCTTTTGCAAACTCAGGGAGTGATAAGAGTTGTAATATTTTACCCAATTTTTCATATGATTTATAGAGTTTTCTCAAGGGTTCAAAGCTCTAATATTCAACCCAGACTTTCTGTTCTGCCCCCCACATTCCTGAACACACTGACACCATTAGGATGAGAGACGGAAACTGCTGTAAAGCACAGACAAGCCACCTGTGGTCTGCCATCTCCCCTCCTTCTCTACCCCCTGCCCAGGTCACACAGGCCTGGATTCTACCCTAACCCATTCTCCAGTACCTCTCCTCACTGGATACCCCTCAGATAGCTCACAAAATGGAGTCCCTCCTCTGGAGGGGGTTGTCCATGTCAAACTCCCTCCCACCCTCAGGTCTCTCATCGGGTCCTCCCCCTGTGTTGGGTCCCAGCTCTCTCATCGGGTCTTCCCCCTGTGTTGGGATCCAGCGCTTCCTTGCCTACGCCAGCTGCCCTACCCTCTCCAACTCAGCCCCTTGTGGATCCCACACTGTCGGAGCCAGAAGTGTGAGGGCCTGTAACCGGAAGGCCGCCATCTTGGCTACCAAAGGCCCACAACACCGGGCCTCGCCAGTCACCCCAAGGCCTCGCTCCTCTGCCAAGGAACAAGTTCCCTCTTCTGCAGAGGAGAGGGAAGGTTCACCCGACCTTCAGCATAAGCCTTAGGATTCTTGGCAGAGGATGCGGAAGCTGGCGGCAGAAGAGGGGGATTGGGAATTGGTAGCTAAAATACAAGCAGCATCGGCGCAGTACCAGAGTGGGGCTAACCCCGATGGGAAACATTCACACACGGAAGATGAAAGATCTTTATAAAGCAGCCAAACACCATGGGAGGGGGTCACCATATTTTAATAATTTGTTAAATGCCACCTTCACTGCACATGTTATGGTGCCTCACGATCTGCTCCATTTTATGCACATCCTACTTTCTCCCACTGAAATTGTTCTGTGGGAAGGAATGGAGAAAAATCTAATAAAACAATTATTAAAAGACTATACTAGGGAAGACAGGTGGGCACACCTAACACTAGTCCATCTAGCCAGTGAGGAAGATTTCACTAAACCTCATTCAATAGACCTTCCCTGAGCTCTGTTAGAAGAGATAAAAGTGCTGCAAAGACAGCTCTCAAGCAGACACCCAATGGAGAAACACCTACTCTAGATTTCACAGACATTCTCCAGGGACCTGTGGAATGCTTTCTAAAATTTATTGACCACTTTAAAAAAGCAATAGAGAAGAAGGGAGAACATCCAAAAGCCAGGAAGGTACTTACTAAGCTTGCTGAAACAAATGCTAAGAACAACTGTAAAGACATTTTTCCTTCGCTACCAGTCAACACAAAGCCTAGCATTGCACAAATGGTCGAGGTATGCACACTTAGGGCATCCCTACACTGTCACGCCAGCCAAGCTATGGCTACCAGTAAGGGTGTAGTAGAGGTGCTAGTAGCCTCCCAAGGTATTCCCTGACATAGACATGAAAAGAGACCTGGCTTTAAGTGTAGGGAGATGGTGCATTTTCAACAGAATTGTAAAAATACAGACTATTACCAGGGACCTTCTAGCTGTCACAGTCACTGTCCTCACTGGCCCCCTCGTCCACATGCTTTCCAACACCAGCAAAGCTGTTGGCCTGCGGGCAACTCCACACAGACACAGAAAGGCCCCGCACGATGACACCAAACATGAGGCCGTTCCGCCCCACTCTCCCCAACACCGTGGAGAACCAGCACAGCGACCTTCTCAGATCCAGCGGGACAGCTCGATCGTTGCAGAAAACTCGGCAGAAGACAGCTCTGCCCTGGAACCTAAAGGCAGCTGCTAAGCGCCTTTTCTGTTTCAATCCACGATACTTATGTTCACCATATTCCCACAGCAAATACAGGCCTGAAGAACAGGCCAGAGACATTTTGATTTTAACCAACACCAGGGAAGGGATGGAGACACTCACTCTACTACCTGAGGTACTCACCTTGACGTCTTTGCAGGAGATAACTGTCCAGGCTCTATGCTTAGACTCTCCCCTTTTCATTCCAAAAGGAACAGTTATAGCCAGAGCCTACCTCCTAGTTTACATGATCACCACACCAGTTGATCCAGTGGTGATGTGGGCACAGATTGCGGGCCCAAACAGACCCATTCTAAAGTGTGCTTTGTCAGGAAAGGGAGATTGTGATGTATTTCAGGACTATTAGATACAAGAGCTGATGTCACCATAATTTCCTGCTCTGACTGGTTAAAAGAATGGCCCCTGGTTCCAGCTGCTGGGGTAATTATTAGCTACCAGGGGAGCCACTACCAGCTTCTGGAGTCACAGTAACATCTGCATGGAAGGTCCTGAGGGCACAGTTGCTACAGTAAGATCATTCATCACCCAGGCACCAATAACAATTTGAGGAAAAGACTTCTTGTCCCAAAGGGGGGCAGGGCCAGGGATCCTATCAACACCTCAGGATTTCTAGACGGGGCCACTGAGCAGCGCGCCACACTTCAGTCAACCTGGAAGACCAACGACCCCATATGGGTGGATCAGTGGCCCCTCCCAGGCAGAAAGTTAAAGGCCCTGCAGTCCCTCGTGCAGGAGTAGCTGTCTGTGGGCCACATTGTACCATCTACTAGCCCCTGCAATGCACCTGTCATTATCATATGAAAGCCTGGCAAAGACAAGAGGTGGCTGCTGCAGGACCTTCAGGAAAATCAACGAGGTCATCGAGGACATGGGTGCCCTCCAGTCCAGCCTGCCCTCAGCCTCCATGTTACCTCGAGATTGCCGATGGTGCCGCATGCCGTAGTTGTGGGTAGCAGTTTTTGGAGTCCTCCTATTTTTCAGATATCTTGTTCGACATTTAGGCTGTGATTGATGGAGCCTGAGCATAGGAAGAGCATTGCTTTGAAGATTGCGTGGCTTGAGATGTGAATTAAGGCTGGTTCAGGGAGGTTTAGTCCAATTGTAATTTTATTGCACAATTATTGGAAGAGGGTTTTTATAGATCTTAATAACTACTTTTTTGATGCCCGCATGCATCCAAATGACACCCCCGGGTTTGCCTTTTCCGCCCCTAAACCGACAAACACCTTCACAGAGGTACCAGTGGACTGCATTGCCTCAAAGAAAGAAGAGGAGCTCAACTATTTGTCAATAGCTTTGAGCCCAAATTCTCTCGCCCAGATGGAAAAAACATCCTAATGCTATCATTTTTCATTACATGGACGATACAGTCATTTGTGCAGAAGGTCAAATCATTTTGGACGTTGCAGTACAAGATGTCATCACTGTGGTACAGCAGAAAGGTTTTGAGATTGCAGCAGATAGAGTTCAAAAGACAGCCCCCTGGAAGTAGCTCAGCCTAAAAAGCACAGAGAGAACCATCACACCCCAAACACTGCACATCAAGGACAACCCAAAGACTCCGCAAGAACTCCACCAACTCTGTGGAAGCATCAGTTGGGTCAGTTCACTGCTGGGAATCACCACAGAAGATCTCATGCCACTGTTCCTGTTCCTTAAAGGCAGAGAAGGACTCGATTCCCGTGATCACTGACACCGGAGGCAGAAGCAGCTGTACAAAAGGTCTCCCGGGTGATTCAAATTAAGAGGCCCACAGATAGCACCCTAATTTTCCTTTCTCCCTGGTAATCCTTGGTGTAAGTCCAATATTCCATACATTATTGTTTCTGTGGGACTCAACTATCTCAGAACCCCTGATAATAATTGATTGGCTTTTCAGATGACACCAACCTACTAAAATGATAACAACCCAACAGAAAATTATTCCACAACTAATCAGGAAAGCTAGAGTGCATCTGTATTCCCTTGCAGGAAGAGACCTTGTGAATATATATTTACTTCTCACTCAAGAGCACCTCAATTGCCTACTTCAAACATCTGAACCACTGCAATATGCCTTAGATAGATTTTAGACAGACAGGATCAGCCACCAATTCTACCATCAAAACATTCCTGCGCTGCTCACAATGTTCAAAATTACCCAAGACGCGACAAGATCCATAGTAGCCACCTGCCCAAATTGTCAGGAACATGGCCTTGCTTCTGTCAGAGCTGGAGTCAATCCAAGAGGACTAGAGAGTCTCCACATCTGGCAATCAGACATCACACACTCAGCCTCTTTTGCCAGACTAAAATACATCCATGTCTTAATCGACACCTTTTCCAGTGGGATTTTTGCCTCTGCCCATGCTGGTGAAAAATCAAAAGATGATGCTATAAAATATTAATTTTTAGTTTTCTCCACCTTAGCACTTCCACAGGAAATTAAAACTGATAATGCTCCTGCTTATACCTCACACTGATTCCAACAAGTTTCTGTCCACTGGGGTATAAAACATGTCACAAGCATACCACACTCCGCCACTGGAAAGTCCATAGCTGAGAGGGCCCACTGATCCACCAAAAGGATCCTTGATCAACTGAGAGGGGTAGTCCAGATATTATCTTCCACTGACAGACTGGCCAAGGCCTTTTAAGTATTCAGCTTTTTGAACAACTCATTTATGGAGGCAACTCCCCCAGTCATCAGGCATTTTACTAATTCAACTGCAGCCCAATTAAAAGAAAAGCCACCTGTGTTGAGCAAAGACCCCAAATCTAAACAATTTATGGGCCCTTTTCCATTAAATACTAGGGGAAGAGGAGGTGCCCTTGTCTTTACAGCAAAACTCCTAAGATGGATCCCAGCAAAATACATTAAAACTCTTTCTGGGAACGGTGAGGCAAACACCAGAGCTACCATCAGAAGAACAGAATGGAAGCCTTAGAGAGAGAGCAGCAGCCTGGGAAAGAAGAAAAAGAAGGACAGAAGAAGATCTCCTAAGCAGCGTTGACTACACACACCAAGACCAAGATAGCTCAGACACCACTAACCAGGATCTATGTCTTAACATTTGTAAAATCTATATTTTAGCATTGATATATGATTCTTCTAATAAGCTGTGTTCACACCCTTGCCTTACAGAAGAGAAAGTTTAGTGGGAAAAGAACTTAAGTTTCATCTTCTAATCACTTTATCTGTTTACTTTTAGGACACCCAAGCCTCAAGATAATAAATTAGCCTAAATCAGAGGATGCTGTCGTTTGTAGCCGCTGCAGCAGGAATCTGGATGCTCCTCACTGAGCCGCATGCCTTCAGCTGGGTGCTTCCACAGAGGAGCCACAAATTCTTGTCCATGGCCATGCCTGTCAGGCTTTTGACGGCAGGTGTTTTTTCTACCTGCTGTCATATAGGGAGTCAGTATACCAGGGCATCCAGCTGCTAAAAGATCAAGGAAACAAGATCCAGATGGAAGGCAACAACAACTGGTTCACTGGAATTTTCAAACACGGGGGAATGAAAAACTGGTTTTCATCTTTAGTTAAGACTGTTGTGTGGGCTTTGTTTATTGTATTCATTGTTTTGGTTATTTTATCCGTTTTTGCCAAATGCCTGCAAAACTTGATAGCAGAAGCATTCTTCATACACAACAAAAAGGGAGGAGTTGTTTGGGCTGAGGGGCCTACCATTGGAACTGTAATATCTCAGGGCAAAGTGACCAAGGTAAAAGAGAGACACCGCTCTGAATGCACTGGTCTTTCCCACGGGCATTTTCAGGCACCGGGTGATGCAGCACATTTTGTTGGCATCACCCGGTTCAACTACTGTATTTTCCTTATATGTACACCCCCTAGAATGTCCTTGCCTCTCCTGTACCGTTGTGGTCCTGGCTTACTGCATTGGCCCCCTGCTTTTCCCCCCCATTTTCCATCTGTGTGCCCAGCCCCATTTTGTCTCCCTTCCTGAACCCTGTCCAATACAATCCACAGTGCTGGAGTTCCACACAAAGATCCCTCACTCGCCTCGTTCACCAGCAGTTTAAGCAAGCGTGTTCCCAGCTCTGGGAGTGCAGGACGCCCACAGAGGCTGGGTGTGGGCAGGCTGAAACACAGAAACTGAGTGCAACAGGGAACCTAGCCTCTAAAAAAAGGCATGAATCCCACAGCCCACGCAACCCAAAGCCATGCATGTCTATACATTTTCCTGCTTCTATCAGTCCTCATTCCACTTTCGACATTTTCTCTAACTGAGTATTTGGTGCTCTCTCTCTCCTGTCTGTAGGTTCATCCACACATGTAACCCTGCAGGAACAGCCTGACCCACAGGGAAGTGGGAGAGGACTATTGGTCAGGAACTTTAGAGAGAGGACATGAGAGAGTGGGATCAAACTGCAAGAGGTAGAGGAGATTTGATGATGGGAAGAAGTTCTTTACTCTCAGGGGGCTTGTCCCTGACACAGGGACCAGGGCAGAGAGGCTGTGGATGCCTCATCCCCAGCAACATCCAAGGCCAGGTGGGACAGGGGCCGCACCAACCTGCTCTGCTGGGAGCTTGCTCTGCTTGGAACCACATCATCTTCAGAGTCCCTTCGAAGCTAAACCATTCAAGGAATTGATCATTCTGCCATCCACATCTCCCACGGCGGAGAGGCCCTTAAACTTCAGTGACATCAAAGCTCCCAGAGGGTTCCAGGTGGATTGTCCAGGACCTGGAAACGAGCAGAGTAGACACTTCACCGGCTGCCAAGGGTCAGTTGCTGCTCACCCTGTGCTCTGACCCTCAGCGCTGAGGTGCTGCTGCTGCCTGGGCTTTTCCTGCCGCCTGCTCTGGAGCACCAATCCCAGCACAATGTGCTCTGCTGTGCCCATGGAGGTACAGTGCCATTCCAGGCAGGGGGCACATGGCTTGGGCAGGGCGCAGCCATGTGGGATGGATGGTGTGGGACAGGAAGCCCACTGGGAGATTGTGCTGCCCCTTGCAGACTGACAGAGACACTGTGGAGGAGACGGATGTGGACCAGGGCCTGGATGAGGAAGAAATGATGGAGGTGGACTCCTCCTCTACTTCCATATCCTCCACTGTTGAGGACATGGAAGTAGAGGAGGTCGACAACATCGAGGAGATGGAAGTGGATGCGAAGGATAACATTGAGGACATGGAAGTTGATGAGGATGAGGAGGAGCCCATGGTCCTTGGATGAAGATGCAGCCCCACAGGTAAGACAGGCAGATGCTTCCTACGCCCTGCCCACACACACACTGGGTGCCCTGACGCCAGGCTGGGGCTGGGCTGGATGGCCCCGCTCAGGGACACGGTGCCCGCAGGGGGCCTGGATTGCGCTGCCACAAGCACCAGCCCCGGCCTGCCCTGCGCTTGCCTGGGGCCACGCCAGCCCTGCCAGCCCCGGCCCAGCCCCTGGGGCCCAGCTCCCAGCCCTGCTGGGCCCAGTGCTGCCAGCTGAGTCCAGCTCTGCTGCTTCCTTTCTTCCAGGACTCATGTACAACATGACGCAGATGCCACGCCGTTGTAAATACGTTTGAAAGTTTTCAAGTTTCCTGTAAATATGTTGACTGCATTATAAGTTTCCTGTAAATACGTTTTGAAGATTGTTAGCCCATCAGATCCCACATAAATATGTTCTGTAAATTACTGTTGATGTTGTCATAACGATTGTTATAATGAAACATATTCTGTAAATCCTAGATTTGCCGATCTTCGGCAAATAAATACTGTTTCTTTTTAAAACGTGCCAGCTCTTGGCCATTCCTTTGGGCAAAGGCAGCCTTTGCACACTTGTGGGTTCCACTTGTTCCGCGTTCCCTGGGCTGGAGTTCCCTGGGGGTGCTGGCACAGCCACCCCGGGGCTGGGGGTCCCTGTGCACAGGGGCTCCCACTGACACCACTCCTGGCCCTGTGCACTGCTGCTCTTCCTGGCCTGGGGCACAGCGCTGTCCCCAAGAGCTCAGCTCTCACCAGCTCTCACACAGGGGGCTCTCACAGCACTGGCCTCTGCAGCCATGCCACCAAAGCAGCCAGCAAACCTTCAGCCACCCTTCCTGCTGCAGCCACAGGGACTCCTAGGCCCAGAGCCACCAGCAGGCCACAGCCATGCAAAATCCACCTGCACGCTCTCAAGGCCACCAAAGCCTTGGCAACTGGGCCACCTGCATCTGGGCTGCTGCAGGGACTGATCTTTAAGGCTTGGTGTCTCCAAAGGCCCTGGCCTCTGCTTCCCAGCCTGCTCTGCACTGCCCTGAGCCCGCATTTTTCCTGAGACAAAAGCCAAGCCAGGGCATCCTCACCCTGCCCGCATTCCTGCTGCTGCCAGTGGCCACTGGCCCCTGGGCCCCACTCGGGTGACAGCTGCAGGGACAGGGCAGCCTGTGCTGGGCAGGGGGCATGGGGCTTTGGGCCCTGGGGCGGCTGCTGCTGTTTCTGGGGGCCATGGGCCCAACAGGGCCCCGAGCTCAGTTCATGCCCGGGCAGCTGCCCCCAAAGCCCCACACTCCCTGAGCTTCCCCATCACACCTGCCGGGGGAAATCCCACGGGCTTCAGGAAAGAAATTCCCCATAGTGACTAAACCAAGGGGTCCAAGGGGAAAGTCAGCACCAGCTGATGTTTACAGCACCTTGACAATGGTGGCTGCAGGGCAGGTGAGATCTCCAGGGCCCCTGGCAGTGCCTGCTCTGAACGTGAACCTGTGGGGCTGCTCCCAGTGGGACACAGCACCGGGCTCAGGCCAGCCCTCAGCCCCTCACAGCTGATCCCAAGGAGCAGCCTCACAAAGCATTTCCAGACCACTTCCTGTAGATATTTCGAAAGATTGAATGTAATTTAAAGACGCCACCTTGCACATTTATTTTTGGTGTTGTGGCATGAGAAGCCATGAAGGTGCCTCTGAATGTGCACTCAGGGCACTTTCACTGCCATCCCAAAGGGAACACAAAGAAAAGGCCTCAGCTTTCAGCACTGCTGAGCTCCTCACTAGCAATGATATCTCAGGAGGACGCAGGGTTGTGCAGACCCAGGGGCCTATTACTGGAATTATAATACCTCAGGACAACAATGACAAATTAAAGTAAAGTGAGGCAGCCCTCTAAATGCAATGATTTATCAGCTTTATCAGGGCTTGCTGAATGCAGCGCCGGCACCCAGCAGCAGCATGAGGGATGAGGGCTGGCTCAGCGGGTGAAGCTCAGGGGATATTTTGAAACCTCTGCATCCAGAGCCACCAGAGCAATGAATGGGGAGACAGCCACCTGCACTGCAGGATCCTTGGGTGATATTTTAGTCCTCTGGGTGGGCCACCCTTTACATCAGGGGCAGCTCTGGGGAGCAAATTATCCAGAGTTGTAAGGGACATATATGTTCCTACTAGGGAGGTTCTCCTTTCATGGGGGAAGACTTGTATTAAGGGAAGCTGGAAGTCATTTGTTCATTGGCTTTTAAAGGAGTTCCCAGATATTTCTGTTGATTCAATTCGTCACGTAGCATTTTGGGACTCAGTTCGGGAAAGACTCTTTCTTTTAAAAACTCAGAGAGGGATAAGAGTCGCAACATTTTACCCAATTTTTCACATGATTTTTACAGTTTTCTCAAGGGTTTAATGTTCTAATAGTCAAATCATTTTTTGAGTTCTGCCCCTGGCATTTCTGAATCCACTGATACCAAGATAAGGGTGAGAGACAGGAACTGCTGTAAAGCACAGACAAGCCACCTGCTGTCTGACATCTTCCCTCCTTCTCTACCCCCTGCCCAGTCACACAGGCCTGGATTCTACCCTAACCCATTCTCCAGTACCTCTCCTCACTGGATCCCCCTCAGATAGCTCGCAAAATGGAGTCCCTCCTCTGGAGGAGGTCGTCAATGTCAAATTCCCTCCCACCCCCAGCTCTCTCATTGGGTCTTCCCCGTGTTGGGCCCTACCCCTGCATCAGGAACCACCTCTGCATTGGGATCCAGCACTTCCTTGCCTACTCCGGCTGCCCTACCCCCTCCAACTCAGCCCCTTGTGGATCCCACACTGTCAGAGCTGGAAGTGTGAGGGGCGGTAACGGGAAGGCCGCCATCTTGGCTACCAAAGGCCCACAACAGCGGGCCTGGCCAGTCACCCCAAGGCCCCGCTCCTCTGCCAAAGAACAAGTTCCCTCTTCTGGAGAGGAGAGGGAAGGTTCATCCCTCATTCAGCATGAGCCTGAAGATTCTTGGCAGAGGATGCGGAAGCTGGCGGCTGAAGCGGGAGATTGGGAATTGGTAGCTGAAATACAAGCAGCACCGGTGCAGTACCAGAGGGGGGCTAACCCCCAATGGGAAGCTGTCACACACAAGAGATGAAAGACCTCTGTAAAGCAGTGAGAGACCATGGGAGGGGCTCACCGTACTTTAATAATTTGTTAAATGGCATCTTCACTGCACATGTTATGGTGCCTCGCGATCTGCTCCATTTCATACACATCCTACTTTCTCCCACTGAAAGTATTCTGTGGGAAGCAATGGGGAAAAAAACTAATAAAACAATTATTAAAAGACTATACTAGGGAAGACAGGTGGACACACATAACATTAGTCCATCTAGCCAGTAAAGAAGATTTCACTAAACCTCATTCAATAGACCTTCCCTGAGCTCTGTTAGGAGAGATAAAAGTGCTGAAAAGACAGCTCTCATGCAGACACCCAATGGAACAACACCTACTCTAGATTTCACAGACATTCTCCAGGGACCTGTGGAATGCTTTCTAAAATTTATTGACCACCTTCCACAATAAATAGAGAAGCAAGGTGAATATCCAAAAGCCAAGAAGGTACTGCCTCCTAAACTTGCTGAAACAAATGCTAACAACACCTTTAAAGACATTTTACCTTCTCTACCCCTCTACAGAAAGCCTACCATTGCACAAATGGTCGAGGCATGCCCACTTAGGGCATCCTTATACTGTGATGCTAGCTGAGATAATGCTTCCTAACTCGGTGTAGTAGAGGTGCTAGTAGCCTCCCAGGTTATTCCCTGGCACACACATTAAGAAGGATCTTGCTTTAAATGTGGAGAGATGAGGCATTCTCAAAAGAATTGTAAAAATACAGGCTATTATGAGGGACCTTCTAGGTGTCACAGCCACTGTCCTCACTGCCCCCCTTGTCCACACGCTTTACAACATCACCAAAACCGGTGGCCTATGGGAAACCCCACACAGACACAGAAAGGCCCCGCGCAATGACACCAAATGCGAGGCCGTTCTGCCCTACTCTCCCCAACATCATGGAGAACCAGCACAGCGACCTTCTCAGATCCAGCGGGAAAGCTCCATCGCTGCAGAAAACTCGATAGAAGACAGCTCTGCCCTGGAACCTAAAGGCAGCTAGTAAGCGCGTTTTTAATTCCAATCAACGATATTTATGTTCACCATATTCCCACAGGCAAATACAGGCCTGAAGGATGGCCCAAAAACATTTTGATTTAAACCAACATCAGGGAAGGGATGGAGACACTCACTGTACTACCTGAGGTACTCGCCTGGACGTCTTTGCAGGAGATAACTGTCCAGGCTCTATGCTTAGACCCTCCACTTCTCATTCTAAAAGGAACAGTTACAGCCAGTGCCTACCTCCCATAGGACATGATCACCACACCAGCTGATCCAGTGGTGATGTGGGCACAGACAACAGGCAGAAATAGACCCATTCTAAAGTGCGCTTTGTCATGTAAAGGGAGAAAGAGATGTCTTTCACGACTATTAGATACAGGAGATGACATCACCATAATTTCCTGCTCTGATTGGTTAAAAGAATGGCCCCTGGTTCCAGCTGCTGGGGTAATTT
The DNA here is from genome assembly GCF_028551555.1 of Melozone crissalis. Taxonomy (NCBI): domain Eukaryota; kingdom Metazoa; phylum Chordata; class Aves; order Passeriformes; family Passerellidae; genus Melozone; species Melozone crissalis. The sequence goes on from NW_026535821.1 coordinate 3,510,524, forward strand.
TAGCCATCGGGAGAGCCACTACCAGCTTCTGGAGTCAAGGTACCATCTGCATGGAAGGTCCTGAGGGCACAGTTGCTACAGGAAGATCATTCATCACCCAGGCACCAATAACAATTTGAGAAGAAGACCTCTTGTCCCAATGGGGGACAGGGCTAGAGATCCTATCAATACCTCAGGCTTTCTAGACGGGGCTACAGAGCAGCGCGCCACCCTTCAGTCAACCTGTAAGATCAATGACCTCATATGGGTGGATCAGTGGCCCCTCTCAGGCAGAAAGTTAAAGGCCCTGCAGTCCCTCATGCAGGAGCAGCTGTCTGTGGGCCACATTGTACCATCTACTGGCCCCTGCAATGCACCTGTCATTATCATATGAAAGCCTGGCAAAGACAAGAGGTGGCAGCTACTGCAGGACCTCAGGAAAATCAACGAGGTCATTGATGACATGGGTGCCCTCCAGTCCAGCCTGCCCTCAGCCTCCATCATACCCCGAGACTGGTAGATACTTGTTATAAAAATAAATGACTGCTTTTTTGACTTCTCCTTGCAACCCAATGAAAGCCCCTTGTTTGCTTTTTCCGTCCCCAAATCGACAAGCACCGTAACATAGGTACCAGTGGACTGTATTTCCTCAAGGGAATGAAGAAGCACCCAACTACTTGTCAACGCCTTGCTGCCCAAATTCTTTCGCAAAGCCGGAAAAGATATCCTAATGCTATCATTTTTGAGCACATGGACCATATATTAGTTTGTGCAGAAGCTCTGATCATTTTGGACTTTGCAGTACAGGATGTCATTACTGCGGTACAGCAGAAAAGTTTTGAGACTGCAACAGATAAAGTCCAAAAGACAGCCCCCTGGAAGTATCTCGGCCTAAAAAGCACAGAGAGAACCATCACAGGCTAAACACTGCACATCAAGGACAACCCAAAGACTCTGCATGAATTTCACCAGCTCTGTGGAAGCATCAGTTGGGTATGCTCACTGCCTGGAATCACCACAGAAGATCTCGTGCCACTGTTCCTGCTGCTCCTTAAAGGCAGTGAAGGACTCGATTCCCTGCAATCACTGACACTGGAGGCCGAAGCAGCTGTACAAAAGGTCTCCTGGGTGATTCAAACTAAATAGGCACACAGACACCACCCTGGTTTTCTTTTCTCCCTGGCAATCCTTGGTGTAAGTCCAAAATTCCATACATTATTGTTTCAGGGGGACTCAACTATCTCAGATCCCCAAATACAAATTGAATGTGTCTTCAGAGCGCACCAATCTACTAAAATGATAACAAACCAAGAGAAAGTTATTACACAACTAATCAGGAAAGCTAGAAAACATCAGTGCTCCCTTGCAGGAAGAGACCTTGTGAATATATACTTACTTCTTACTCCAGAGCACCTCAATTGCCTACTTCAAACATCTGAACCACTGCAATGTGCCTTAGACAGTCTTTAAACAGGCAAAGATCAGCCACAAATTCTACCATCAAACCATTTCTGTGCTGCACAGGATGTTCAAAATTACCCGAGACCTGGCAAGAACCATAGTAGCCACCTGCCCAAATTGTCAGGAACATGGCCTTGCTTATGTCAGAGCTGGAATCAATCCAAGAGTACTAGAGAGTCTCCACATCTGGCAATCAGACATCACACACTAGGCCCCTTTCGGCAGACTAAAATACATGCACGTCTCAAACAAAATTTTTTCCACTGGGATTTTTGCCTCTGCCCATGCTGGTGAAAAATCAGAAGAGGCTATAAAACATTATTTTTCGTTTCTTCCTCCTAAGCAGTTCCACAGGAAATTAAAACTGATAGCGGTCCTGCATATACCTCACACTGATTCCAACAAGTTTCTAACCACTGGGGTATAAAACATGTCACAGGCATGCCGCACTCCACCACAGGACAGTCCATAGCCGAGAGGGCCCATTGATCATCAAAAGGATCCTTGATCAATTGAGAGGGGTAGTCCAGATATTATCTCCCATTGAGACACTGGCCAAGGCCTTTTAGGTATTCAACTTTTTGAACAATTCATTTATGGAGACAACTCCCCCAGTCATCAGGCATTTTACTAATTCAACTGCAGCGCAATAAAAAGAACAGGCACCTGTGTTGCTCAAAGATCCTGATTCTGAACAAATTTATGGGCACCTACCCATTAAATACTTGGGAAGAGAAGATGCCCTTGTCTTTACAGCGAAACTCCTAAGATCGATCCCAGCAAAATACATAAAAACTCTTTCTGGGAACGGTGAGGCAAACACCAGAGCCACCATAGGAAGAACAGAATGAAAGCCTAAGAGGGACAGCAGCAGCCTGGAAAAGAACAAGGAGAAGGACAGAAGAAGATCTCCTAAGCAGCGTTGACCACACACACCAAGACCAAGATAGCTCAGACACCACTAATCAGGATATATGAATTACATTTGTAAAAATTATATTTAAGCATTGATATATGATTCTTCTAATAAGCTGTGTTCACACCCTTGCCTTACAGAAGAGAAAGTTTAGTGGGAACACAACTTAAGTTTCATCTTCTAATCTCTTTATCTGTTTGCTTTTAGGTAATCCAAGCCTCAAGATACTAAATTAGCTAAAGGCAGAGGATGCTGCCATTGGTTGCTGCTGCAGCAGGAATCTGGATCCTCCTCACTGAGCCGCATGCCTTCAGCTGGGTGCTTCCACAGACAAGCCACAATTTCTTGTCCATGGCCACGCCTGTCAGGCATTTGAAGGCAGGTGTTTTTTCTACCTGTTGTCAGATAGAGAGTCAGTTTACCAGGGGATCCAGCTGCTAAAAGATCAAGGAAACAAGATCCAGATGGAAGGCAACAACGACTGGTTCATTGGTATTTTCAAACACGGCGGGATGAAAGGCTGCTTTACATCTTTAGTTAAGACGGTTTTGTGGACACTGTTTATTGTATTCATTGTGCTGGTTATTTTATCCTACTTTACTAAATGCCTGCAAAAATCTATGGCAGAAGCCTTCTTTATAGACAACAAAAGGCGGGAGATGTGAGGGCCCAGGGGCCTACCACTAGAACTGTAATACCTCAGGGCAAAGTGACCAAGGTAAAAGAGAGACACCGCTCTGAATGCAATGGTGTCGCCCATGGGCATTTTAAGGCTCATGGTGATGCAGCACGATTTGCTGGCATCACCCAGTTCAACTGCTGTATTTTCCTTATATGTACTCACTCGAGAATGTTCTACCCTCTATTCTATTGTTTTGGTCCTGGCTCACTGCAATGCTACCCTGATTTTTCCCCCCATTTTCCATCTGTGTGCCCAGTCCCATTTTGTCTCCCTTCCTGGACCCTCTTCAGTGCAATCCACAGTGTTTGGAGTTCCACACAAAGATCCCTCACTCGCCTCGTTCACCAGCACTTTAAGCAAGTGTGCTCCCAGCTCTGGGAATGCAGGTCCCTCACAGAGGCTGGCTGTGGGCAGGCTGCAAAACAGCAACTGAGTGCAACAGGGAACCTAGCCTCTAAGAAAACACATGAATCCGGTTGCCCACCCAAACCAATACCTTGCATGTCCTTGCATTTTCCTTATTCTCTCAGTTCTTATGCCACATTCTGCATTGTCTGTGACTGGGTACTTGGCTTCTCTATCTCCTGTCTACAGGTCAGGCCACATGTGAGACCCTGCAGGAACAGCCTGACCTAGAAGAAAGTGGGAGAGCACACTTTCTCAGGAACTGTAGAGACAGGACACGGAGGAATAGGATCAAACTGCAAGAGTTGGAAGAGATTTGATGATGGGAAGAAGTTCTTTACTCTCAGGGTGCTTGTCCCTGACACAGGGATCAGTGCAAAGAGGCTGTGGATGCCCCATCCCCAGCAACATCCAAGGCCAGGTGGGACAGGGGCCGCAGCAACCTGCTGTGCTGGGAGCTTGCTCAGCTTGGAACCAGATCATCTTCAGGGTCCCTTCCAAGCCAAACCATTCAAGGATTTGATCATTCTGCCATCCACATCTCCCACTGCACAGCACCCCTGAAACTTCAGTGACATCACAGCTCCCAGAGGGTTCCAGGTGGAATGTCCAGGACCTGGAAACGAGCACAGCAGACACTTCACTGTCTGCCAAGGGTCAGTTGCTGCTCACCCTGTGCTCTGACCCTCAGCGCTGAGGTGCTGCTGCTGCCTGGGCTTTTCCTGCCGCCTGTTCTGTAGCACCAATCCCAGCACAATGTGCTCTCCTGTGCCCATGGAGGTACAGTGCCATGCCAGGCAGGGGGCACGCGGCTTGGGCAGGCTGCAGCCATGTGGGAATGGATGGTGTGGGACAGGAAGCCCACTGGGAGATTGTGCTGCCCCTTGCAGACTGACAGAGACACCGTGGAAGACATGGAAGAGGACCTGGGCCAGGATGAGGAAGAAGTGATGGAGGTGGACTCCTCCTCTACTTCCATGTCCTCCACTGTGGAGGACATGGAAGTAGACGAGGAGGACAAAATTGAGGAGATGGAGGTGGATGCGGAGGATGACATCGAGGACATGGAGGTGGATGAGAACGAGGAGGAGCCCATGGTCCTTGGATAAAGGTGGAGCCCCACAGGTAAGACAGGCAGATGCTTCCTACGCCCTGCCCACACACACACTGGGTCCCCTGATGCCACGCTGGGGCTGGGCTGGATGGCCCCGCTCAGGGACACGGTGCCCGCAGGGGGCCTGGATTGTGCTGCCACAAGCACCAGTCCCAGCCTGCCCTGCGCTTGCCTGGGGCCACGCCAGCCCTGCCAGCCCCGGCCCAGCCCCTGGGGCCCAGCTCCCAGCCCTGCTGGGCCCAGTGCTGCCAGCTGAGTCCAGCTCTGCTGCTTCCTTTCTTCCAGGACTCATGCACATCATGGCAGAGATGCCACGCCGTTGTAAATACGTTTGACAGTTTAGAAGTTTCCTGTAAATACGTTCCTTCCGTTTGAAGTTTTCTGTAAATATGTTTTGAAGATTGTTAGCCCCTCAGATCCCATGTAAATATGTTCGGTACATTGTTGTTCTTGTTGTTGTAACAATTGTTATGACAAATGTTCTGTAAATCCTAGATTTGCCGATCTTCGGCAAATAAATCCTTTTTCTTTTTAAAACCTGACTTCTCCTGGCCATTCCTTTGGGCACAGGCAGCCTTTGCACACTTGTGGGTTCCATTTCTTCCACGTTCCCAGGGCTGGAGGTGCCTGGGGATGCTGGCATAGCCACCCCGGGGCTGGGGGTCCCTGTGCACAGGGGCTCCCACTGACACCACTCCTGGCACTGGGCACTGCTGCTCTTCCTGGCCTGGGGCACAGCGCTGTCCCCAAGAGCTCAGCTCTCACCAGCTCTCACACAGGGGGCTCTCACAGCACTGGCCTCTGCAGCCATGCCACCAAAGCAGCCAGCAAACCTTCAGCCACCCTTCCTGCTGCAGCCAAAGGGACTCCTGGGCCCAGAGCCACCAGCAGGCCACAGCCATGCAAAATCCACCTGCATGCTCTCAAGGCCACCAAAGCCTTGGCAACTGGGCCACCTGCATCTGGGCTGCTGCAGGGACTGATCTTTAAGGCTTGGTGCCTCCAAAGGCCCTGGGCTCTGCTTCCCAGCCTGCTCTGCACTGCCCTGAGCCCGCATTGTTCCAGAGACAAAAGCCAAGCCAGGGTATCCTCACCCTGCCCGCATTCCTGCTGCTGCCAGTGGCCACTGGGCCCTGGGCCCCACTCGGGTGACAGCTGCAGGGACAGGGCAGCCTGTGCTGGGCAGGGGGCACGGGGCTTTGGGCCCTGGGGCGGCTGCTGCTGCTGCTGCTGCTGCTGCTGCTGCTGCTGGGGGCCATGGGCCCAACAGGGCCCCAAGCTCAGTCCATGCCCGGGCAGCTGCCCCCAAAGCCCCACACTCCCCCAGCATCCCCATCACACCTGCCAGGGGGAAATCCCATGGGCTTCAGGAAAGAAATTCCCCATAGTGACTAAACCAAGGGGTCCGAGGGGAAAGTCAGCACCAGCTGATGTTTACAGAACCTTGACAGTGCTGGATGCAGGGCAGGTGAGATCTCCAGCGCCTCTGGCAGTGACTGCTCTGCACGTGAGACTGTGGGGCTGCTCCCAGTGGGACACAGCACCAGGCTCAGGCCAGCCCTCAGCCCCTCACAGCTGATCCCAAGGATCAGGCTCAGAAAGCATTTCCAGACCACTTCCTGTAGATATTTCAAAGGACTACATGTCATTCTAGGAAGCCACCTTGCACATTTAGTTTTGGTGTCGTGGCATGAGAAGCCATGAAGGTGCCTCTGAATGTGCACTCAGGGCACTTCCACTGCCATCCCAAAGGGAACACAAAGGACAGGCCTCAGCTTTCAGCACTGCTCGACTCCTCACCCAGCAATGGAATCTCAGGAAGATGTAGGAATTACGTGCACCAGGGCACCTGGCCTCAAATAACAGGCATATATTCCTCAAGCCACTAAACCCAATGACTTGCATGTCTGTACTATTTTTGTCCTTCTCTCATCCCTCATGTCTCTTTCCCCAAAACCTGCCCTTTCACAAATGGTCAAGGCATGCACCATTAGGTCATCTGTACACCATGATGCCAGCCTAGATAAGGCTACCAGTCAGGGTGTAGTAGAGGTGCTAATACCCTGTAAGTTTCTCACACACAAACATATGAAAAGGGACCTTCCTTTATAGGTGGAGAGATGGGGCATTTTTAACAGAATTTTAAAAATAAAGGCTATTACTGGAGACTTTCTAGGCGTCACAACCAGTGTCCTCACTGCCCCCCTCGTCCACATGCTTTCCAACACCAGCAAAGCTGCTGGCCTGCGGGAAACCCCACACAGACACAGAAAGGCCCCGCACGATGACAGCAAACGCGAGGCCGTTCCGCCCCACTCTCCCCAACACCATGGAGAACCAGCACAGCGACCTTCTCAGATCCAGCGGGACAGCTCGATCACTGCAGAAAACTCGACAGAAGACAGCTCTGCCCTGGACCCTAAAGGCAGCTGGTAGGGGCCTTTTCAATTCCAATCCATTAAATTTATATTCACCATATTCCAACAGGCAAATACAGGCCTGAAGGACGGCCCAGAGACATTTGGATTTAAACCAACACCAGGGAAGGGATGGAGACACTCACTACATTACCTGAGGTGCTCGCCTTGATGTCTTTGCAGGAGATAACTCTCCAGGCTCTATGCTTAGACTCTCCAATTTTCATTCCAAAAGGAACAGTTACAGCCAGAGCCATCCTCCTACTGGACATGATCACCACACTAGCTGATCCAATGGTGATGTGGGCACAGACAACAGGCCCAAATATACCCATTCTAAAGTGCGCTTTGTCATGTAAAGGGAGAAAAGATGTCTTTCAGGACTATTAGATACAGGAGCTGACATCACCATAATTTCCTGCTCTGATTGGCTAAATCAATGGCCCCTGGTTCCAGCTGCTGGGGTAAGTATTAGCTACCAGGGGAGCCACTACCAGCTTCTGGAGTCACAGTACCATCTGCAGGGAAGGTCCTTAGGGCACAGTTGCTACAGTAAGATCATTTGTCACCCGGGCAAATATAGTACTTAGGGGAAGAGACCTCTTGTGCCAATGAGGGACAAGGCTAGAGATCCTATCAATACCTCAGGATTTCTAGATGGGGCCACTGAGCAACGCACCACGACCCCATATGGGTGGATCAGTGGCCCCTCCCAGGCAGAAAATTAAAGGCCCTGAAGTCCCTTGTGCAGGAGCAGCTGTCTGTGGGCCACATTGTACCATTTACTATCCCCTGCAATGCACCTGTCATTATCATATGGAAGCCTGGCAAAGACAAGAGGCGGCTCCTGCAGGACCTCAGGAAAATCAACGAGGTCATCGAGGACATGGGTGCCCTCCAGTCCAGCCTGCCCTCAGCCTCCATGATACCTCGAGATTGCCGATGTTGCACCATGACGTAGTTGTGGGTAGCAGTTTTTGGAATCCTCCTATTTTTCGGATGTCTTCTTTGCCATTTAGGCTGTGATTGATGGAGCCTGAGCATAGGAAGAGCATTGCTTTGAAGATTGCATGGGTTGAGATCTGAAGGAAGGCTAGTTCAGGGAGGTTTAGTCCAATTGTAGGTATGATTACACTGTTTTTGGCAGATGGTTGTTATAGATCTCAATGACTACATTTTTGACACCTCCATGCAGCCCAATGACACCCCCCTGGGTTGCCTTTTTCGTCACTAAATCGACAAGCACCTTTACAGAGGTACCAGTGGACTGTATTGCCTCAAATAATGAAGAGTAGCCCAAATATTTGTCAATGACTTGAAGTCCGAATTCTCTCGCCCTAATGCTAATCGTTTTCCGTTATATGGACCATTAAATGAACATCCTAATGCTATCATTTTTCATTACATGGACGACACAGTCGTTTGTGCAGAAGCTCAATTCATTTTGGATGTTGCAGTACAAGATGTCACCACTGCGATTCAGGAGAAAGGTTTTGAGATTGCAGCAGATAAACTTCAAAGGACAGCCCCTTGGAAGTGTCTTGGCCTAAAAACTGCAGAGAGAACCATCACACCACAAACACTGCAAACCAAGGACAACCCAAAGACTCTGCCAGAACTCCACCAACTCTGTGGAAGCATCAGTTGGGTACGTTCACTGCTGGGATCCACCACAGAAGATCTCACGCCACCGTTCCTGCTGCTCCTTAAAGGCAGTGAAGGGCTCGATTCCCGCCATCACTGACACGGGAGGCCTAAGCAGCTGTACAAAAGGCATCCTGGGTGATTCAAACTAAACAGGCACACAGATACCACCCTGATTTTCCTTTCTCCCTGGCAATCCTTGGTGTAAGTCCAAAATTTCATGCATTATTGTTTCTGTGGGACTCAACTATCTCAGATGCCCTGAAAATAATTGATTGGGTTTTCAGATGACACCAACCTACTAAAATGATAACAACCCAACAGAAAATTATTCCACAACTAATCAGGAAAGCTAGAGTGCATCTGTATTCCCTTGCAGGAACAGACCTTGTGAATATATACTTACTTCTCACTCAAGAGCACCTCAATTGCCTACTTCAAACATCTGAACCACTGCAATATGCCTTAGATAGATTTTGGACAGGCAAGGATCAGGCACCAATACTACCATCAAAACATTCCTGCGCTGCTCAGGATGTTAAAAATTACCTGAAACCCGGCAAGATCCCTTGTAGCCACCTGCCCCAACTGTCAGGAACATGGCCTTGCTTCTGTCAGAGCTGCAGTCAATCCAAGAGCACTAGAGAGTCTCCACATCTGGCAATCAGACATCACACACCAAGCCCCTTCTGGAAGACTAAAGTACATCCACGTCTCAATCACAATCTTTTCCACTGGGATTTTTACCTCTGCCCATGCTGGTGAAAAATCAAAGACGCTATAAAACATTAATTTGAAGGTTTTTCTGCCTAAGCATATCCACAGGAACTTTAAACTGATAATGCTCTTGCTTATACCTTGCACTGATTCCAACAAGTTTCTAACCACTGGGGTATAAAACATGTCACAGGCATACCACACTCCACCACAGGACAGTCCAAAGCCGAGAGGGCCAACTGAGCCATCAAAAGGATCCTTGATCAACTGAGAGGGGGAGTCCAGATATTATCTCCCATTGAGCCACTGGCCAAGGCCTTTTACGTACTCAACTTTTTGAACAACCCATTTATGGAGCCAACTCCCCCCATCATCAGGCAGTTTACTAATTCAGCTGCAGCCCAATTAAAAGAACAGCCACCTCTGTTGATCAAAGACCCTGAATCTAAACAAATTATTGGCACCTTCCCATTGATTACTTGGGAAAGAGAAGATGCCCTTGTCTCTACAGCAACACTCCTAAGATGGATCCCAGCAAAATTCATTAAAATTCTTTCTGGGAACCGCGAGGCAAACACCAGAGCCACCATCAGAAGAACAGAATGGAAGCCTAAGAGGGACAGCAGCAGCCTGGAAAAGAACAAGGAGAAGGACAGAAGAAGATCTCCTAAGCAGCGTTGACCACACACACCAAGACCAAGATGGCTCATACATCATTAACCAGGATATATGACTTAACATTTGTAAAAATTATATTTTAGCAATGATATATGGTTCTTCTAATAAGCTGTGTTCACACCCTTGCCTTACAGAAGAGAAAGTTTAGTGGGAACACAACTTAAGTTCCACCTTCTAATCTCTTCATCTGTTTACTTTAAGGACACCCAAGCCTCCAGATACTAAATTACCAAAGTCAGAGGATGCTGCCATTGGTTGCTGCTGCAGCAGGAATCTGGATGCTCCTCACTGAGCCACATGCCTTCACATGGGTGCTTCCACAGACAAGCCACAAATTCTTGTCCATGGCCATGCCTGTCAGGCATTTGAAGGCATGTGTTTTTTCTACCTGTTGTCACATAGGGAGTCAGTATACCAGGGCATCCAGCTGCTAAAAGATCAAGGAAAAAAGATCCAGATAGAAGGCAACAACGACTGGTTCACTGGACTTTCCAAATACAGGGGTTTGCGAGGCTGGCTTTCATCTTTAGTTAAGACTGTTGTGTGGGCTTTGTTTATTGTATTCATTGTGTTGGTTATTTTGTCCTTTTTTGCTAAATGCCTGCAAAACTCTATAGCAGAAGCCTTTTTTATAGATAACAAAAAGGGGGAGATGTGAGGGCCCAGGGGCCTATCACTGGAACTGTAATACGTCAGGGCAAAGTGACCAAGGTAAAGAGAGTAACCGCTCTGAATGCAATGGTCTCGCCCATGAGCATTTTCAGGCTCTTGGCGTTTTATTGGCATCACCCGGTTCAACTGCTGTATTTTCCTTATATGTATTCCCCCTAGAATGTCCTTGCCTCTCCAGTACCGTTTCAGTCCTGGCTCTTTCCACTGCTCCCCGGCTTTTCCCCCCAATTTTCCCTCTCAGTGCTAAGCCCCATTTTGTCTCCGTTCCTGGACCCTTTTCAGGGCAATCCACTGATGTGTTTGCAGTTCCACACAAACATCCCTCAATCACCTCGTTCACCAGCAGTTTAAGCAAGCGTCCTCCCAGCTCTGCGTGTGCAGGTCACAGGCAGAGGTTGCTGTGGGCAGGCTGCAACAGAGAACCTGAGCGCACCAGGGAGCCTGGCCTCTAATAAAAGGCACGAATCCCGCAACCCACCAAAGAAAAGACATGCATGTCTCTACTTTTTCCTCATCCTCTCAGTCCTCATGCCACTTTCCCCATTTTTTCTGACTGGGAATTTGGCTTCTCTCTCTCCTGTCTACAGGTCCAGCCACACGTATGACCCTGCAGGAACAGCCTGACCCACAGAGAAGTCGAGGAGCACACTTTGTCAGGAACTTTAGAGACAGGACAAGGAAAAATGGGATCAAACTGCAAGAGGTGGAAGGGATTAGATAATGGGAAGAAGTTCTTTACTCTCAGAGGGCTTGTCCCTGACACAGGGACCAGTGCAGAGAGGCTGTGGATGCCCCATCCCCAGCAACACCAAAGGCCAGGTGGGACAGGGGCCGCAGCAACCTGCTGTGCTGGGAGCTTGCTCAGCTTGGAACCATAGGATCATTAGGGTCCCTTCCAAGCAAAACAATTCAAGGATTTGATCATTCTGCCATCCACATCTCCCACTGCGGAGCAGCCCTGAAACTTCAGTGACATCACAGCTCCCAGAGGGTTCCAGGTGGAACGTCCAGGGCCTGGAAACGAGCACAGCAGACACTTCACTGGCTGCCAAGGGTCAGTTGCTGCTCACCCAGCACTCTGACCCTCAGCGCTGAGGTGCTGCTGCTGCCTGGGCTTTTCCTGCTGCCTGATCTGGCGCGCCAATCCCAGCAAAATGTGCTCTGCTGTGCCCATGGAGGTACAGTGCCATGCCAGGCAGAGGGCACCCGGCTTCAGCAGGGCGCAGCCATGTGGGAATGGATGGTGTGGGACAGGAAGCCCACTGGGAGATTGTGCTGCCCCTTGCAGACTGACAGAGACACTGTGGAAGACATGGAAGTGGATCTGGGCCGGGATGAGGAAGAAATGATGGAGGTGGACTCCTCCTCTACTTCCATGTCCTCCACTGTTGAGGACATGGAAGTAGACGAGGAGGACAAAATTGAGGAGATGGAGGTGGATGAGGAGGATGACATCGAGGACATGGAGGTGGATGAGAATGAGGAGGAGCCCATGGTTCTTGGATGAAGATGGAGCCCCACACGTAAGACAGGCAGATGCTTCCCACGCCCTGCCCACACACACACTGGGTCCCCTGACGCCAGGCTGGGGCTGGGCTGGATGGCCCCGCTCAGGGACACGGTGCCCGCAGGGGGCCTGGATTGTGCTGCCACAAGCACCAGCCCCGGCCTGCCCTGCGCTTCCCTGGGGCCACGCCAGCCCTGCCAGCCCCGGCCCAGCCCCTGGGGCCCAGCTCCCAGCCCTGCTGGGCCCAGTGCTGCCAGCTGAGTCCAGCTCTGCTGCTTCCTTTCTTCCAGGACTCATGCACATCATGGCACAGATGCCACGCCGTTGTAAATATGTTCCAAAGTTTTGAAGATTTCTGTAAATACGCTGATTACATCAGAAGTTTCCTGTAAATATGTTTTGAAGATTGTTAGCCCATCGGATCTCATGTAAATATGTTCTGTACATTGTGGTTGTTTTAGTTATAACTATTGTTATAACGAAACATGTTCTGTAAGTCCCCGATTTGTCAATCTGCGGCAAATAAATACTGTTTCTATTTGAAACCTGACTTTTCTTGGCCATTCCTTTGGGCAAAGGCAGCCTTTGCACACTTGTTGTTTCCACTTCCTCCACGTTCCCTGGGCTGGAGGTCCCTGGGGGTGCTGGCACGGCCACCCTGGGGCTGCGGGTCCCTGTGCACAGGGGCTCCCACTGACACCACTCCTGGCCCTGGGCACTGCTGCTCTTCCTGGCCTGCGGCACAGCGCTGTCCCCAGGAGCTCAGCTCTCACCAGCTCTCACACAGGGGGCTCTCACAGCACTGGCCCCTGCAGCCATGCCACCAAAGCAGCAAGCAAACCTTCAGCCACCATTCCTGCTGCAGCCACAGGCACTCCTGGGCCCAGAGCCGCCAGCAGGCCACAGCCATGCAAAATCCACCTGCACGCTCTCAAGGCCACCACAGCCTTGGCAATTGGGCCACCTGCATCTGGGCTGCTGCAGGGGCTGATCTTTAAGCCTTGCAGCCTCCAAAGGCCCTGGGCTCTGCTTCCCAGCCTGCTCTGCACTGCCCTGAGCCCGCATTCTTCCAGAGACAAAAGCCAAGCCAGGGTATCCTCACCCTGCCCGCCTTCCTGCTGCTGCCAGCGGCCACTGGCCTTGGGCCCCACTCGGGTGACAGCTGCAGGGACAGGGCAGCCTGTGCTGGGCAGGGAGCACAGGGCTTTGGGCCCTGGGGCGGCTGCTGCTGTTTCTGGGGGCCATGGGCCCAACAGGGCCCCAAGCTCAGCTCCTGCCCGGGCAGCTGCCCCCAAAGCCCCACACTCCCCGAGCATCCCCATCACACCTGCCAGGGGGAAATCCCATGGGCTTCAGGAAAGAAATTCCCCATAGTGACTAAACCAAGGTACCAAGGGTAAAGTCAGCACCAGCTGATGTTTACAGCACCTTGACAAAGGTGGCTGCAGGGCAGGTGAGATCTCCAGGGGCTCTGGCAGTGCCTGCTCTGCACGTGAACCTGGGGCGCTGCTCCCAGTGGGACACAGCACCGGGATCAGGCCAGCCCTCAGCCCCTCACTGCTGATCCCAAGGATCAGGCTCAGAAAGCATTTCCAGACCACTTCTTTTAGATATTTCAATGGGCTACATGTCATTCAAGGAAGTCACTGCACATTTATTTTTGGTGTTGTGGTATGAGAAGCCATGAAGTTGCCTCTGAATGTGCACTCAGGGCACTTCCACTGCCATCCCAAAGGGAACACAAAGGACAGGCTTCAGCTTTCAGCACTGCTGAGCTCCTAACCAAGCAAAGAAATCAATCTTTCTCTTTCTTTCTTTCTTTCTTTCTTTCTTTCTTTCTTTCTTTCTTTCTTTCTTTCTTTCTTTCTTTCTTTCTTTCTTTTTCTTTCTTTCTTTCTTTCTTTTCTTTCTTTCTTTCTTTCTCTTCCTTCCTTTCTTCCCTTTCTTTCCTATCTTTTCTTTCTTTCCTTTCTTTTTCTTTCCCTTCTTCACTCAGCTATAGCCTTTTGCATTAGTTCACTGTCTGACACTCACTGCTCCTCCCAATTAAGTGCCTCTGGAAAATGTCATTAATATGCTCTATGTCACCTCCTCCTGATAGCTGGTGGAGAGGTTTCACAGCACCAGGCCTGGAAGCTCCCTCAGCAGCTGCCCCAGCCCCCCCAGCATTCCCCACCTCAGGCAGGGAGGAAGCTCAGACACCTGTGTGCACATCCCAAGTACAAACTCCTGTGACAAACTCCTCTTCCAGGGGAAGAAATGCTTTACAAATGCACTCCCTGGGCAGCTCCTCCTCCCATGGTATTGCCGGGGAGCCAGAGCTGCCTGCTGAGTGCAGCATCTCCTCAGAGCAGCACCAGCCTGGGCACTGCCTCTCCACTGCTCAGGTAACCAGGGACAGCAGGGGCTCTGCAGGGGATGGGATGCAGGAGGAACCCCTGGGGTGATGCACCATGCCCAGTGCCACGGTGCCACCTCTCCCAGGCACTGCCCAGCTCGGGCTGGAGGAGCTGGGCTGCCTCTGCCTGCGAGTGACCAGTCCTGGTACTGCCAGCCTGGTTTCATCGCTGTTCTGTCTGATCATTGCCCAGAGGGCTGACAAGGACAGAGATGTCCTTCTCTTCCTGGGATTGCAGAGGAAACCCTCAGAGAGGAGTTCTGTCCTTACAGCACAAGCAAACAATTGGCACTGCTGCTTCCTTCTGCCTCCCAGGGCACCCAGATGGAGCAACACAGGGGTTTAGATGGTGGGTGCTACTGCCTATTTCCCAATAAGCATCTCCTTGGAAAAGCTGCTTGGGTGAACATTCAGGGAGAGCAGCCAAGTCCACACACCAGACTCACCATGGCCAGTTCAGCCACGAGAGGCAGAAGGGCCTTTTGTATGACAAATTCCTGCAAAGGTTTATTCCAGCACGCCAAAGGGGAATCAGAGACAAAAGAGCTGGCCATGTGGTGTGCACAGGGTTAATTAGGGGTCAGTGGCCAATGGTCCAAAGGCACTGGGGTGGCACCAAGGGCAGAGCAAAGGGCACTGCCCTACAGGGGAGACGCAGAGCCAGCCACCAGGGATACCACAACCAATGAGGGAACAGGGAAAGGAGAAACTACCAGAAATTGGGACATATGGGGAAAGGAACTGGGGTGGTTCATAGTGTTGTGCAAGGCTCCATGGGGAAGTTTTCCCTTTCAGCCTAGGTGGAGACTCTATAGCATATTCTTCCAGGGCACAGCCCTGGGGATTGCCCTGAGGGATTCAAAGGATTCCACACCCAGACACACAGGGAGCAGGCAGGGCCTGATCCCCCAGCCACAGACCTTGCAGAGGCTCTTCCAGAAAGGCCTGAAGGGAATGAATTGTTGAGAGATTGAATGAAGAGTTCAAAGCACCTCAACAAAACCAAGGAAGTCTCATGTAACAACTTCAGTTAGCTAGTTTATCAGACAAACCTTTCTGTGACATTCCCAGCTATGTTAATAAACATCCTGGAAATTGACCTGTCAGAATGGTGATGTCTAAGTATGACATCTTCTCCAACATCTGATTTTGTTCTGTGCTGCACTGGAGCAGGGACAGAAGCCATCTGAAATGCTTTCAAGCTTGCCAAGGGTGAATCTGTCCCCTGTCCAACATCCAGCACAGCTGCCGGCAGCAAAGGCATTCCTGGGAAAGCCCCAAAGCCACCCTGTTCTGGTACATCCCAACAGCAGGTGTGTTCCTGCCCAGGCTCCTCACAGGTCCCAAAGCAGCAGCACTGCCTTCTGCTTGAACCCCACTTGGACAGGGACAGGGAAAGAATTGTGGAACGGTTTGGTTGGAAGGGACCCTAAAGATCATCCAGTTCCAGCCCTCCTGCCACAGTGAAGCCACCCCAAAAGGGCTGATCCCGTTGCAGTTTCTCATTTAGCAAGAGACAAGTGACTCACTGGTGCTTGCTGTGCTGCTGCTCTCCCATGGCTGATGCCACAGAGCTCACTGGTGGACTCAGGGTGTTAAGGGCTCCTCACACCAGGATTACAGGGAGACACACCCCCACAGTAACCTTGGGAGAACTTTCTTGCACCCAGTGATTTTTAATGCCAACCTTGCTGCACTAACCACATCTTTAAGCACCATCCATCAGGCCTTCAGCTCAAACATTTGTTGGGCTGAAAAGGGTTTTAGAGCCACTCTTTTGTCACAGTGCAGGGAGGTCTTCTCTGTAATTTGTTCCCCTCAGCAAATAGAATGAAAACGTTTTTAAAATGATGCCAGAATCCAATCCCTCCTCCTGTGATTCAATCCACAGCTAGCAGAGAACAAAGCCTCACAAGGAAGGGGCTCTCCACTAAGTAACCCTTGATTAGAGATGTGAAAGCACCATTCCATTTGGACACTGGGCTGGATGGCGCTCACAACTGGCCCTTTTCCCTGAGCCAGGGCTCTCCTGTGGCACTGGGATTTATGTTCTCCCAGCTGATCAGCTGGTGCTGAGTGCTCTGAATGCTGCTATTCAAACAGAGGCACCCTGTGGGGGAGGCTGGGCTGGGCTCTCTCCTCACACCACCTTCCCAATTCACTTGGATTCTCCTGCAGCTCCTGCAGCAAGGGGGAAGGAGGGGAAGGTGAGCCCCTGGGAATCGCAGGGCCCCACTCTACTACCTGAGGTACTCGCCTTGATATCTTTGCAGGAGATAAGTGTCCAGGCTCTATGCTTATTCCCTTTTCATTGCAAAAGGAACAGTTATAGCCAGAGCCTACCTCCTACGAGACATGACCACTACACCAGCTAATCCAATGGTGATGTGGGCACAGACAACAGGCAGAAACTGACCCATTCTAAAGTGTGCTTTGTCATGTAAAGGGAGAAAGAGATGTCTTTCAGGACTATTAGATACAAGAGCTGATGCCACCATAATTTCCTGCTCTGATAGGCTAAAACAATGGCCCCTGGTTCCAGCTGCTGGGGTAATTATTAGCTACCAGGGGAGCCACTACCAGCTTCTGGAGTCACAGTAACATCTGCAGGGAAGGTCCTGAGGGCACAGTTGCTACAGTAAGATAGTTCATCGCTTGGGCACCAATAACAATTTGAGGAAAAGACTTCTTGTCCCAAAGGGGGACAAGGCTAGAGATCCTATCAACACCTCAGGATTTCTAGACAGGGCCACTGAGCAGCGCGCCACCCTTCAGTCAACCTGGAAGACCAACGACCCCATATGGGTCGATCAGTGGCCCTTCCCAGGCAGAAAGTTAAAGGCCCTGAAGTCCCTCGTGCAGGAGCAGCTGTCTGTGGGCCCCATTGTACCATCTACTAGCCCCTGCAATGCACCTGTCATTATCATATGAAAGCCTGGAAAACACAAGGGGCGGCTCCTGCAGGACCTCAGGAAAATCAACGAGGTCATTGAGGACATGGGTGCCCTCCAGTCCAGCCTGCTCTCAGCCTCCATGATACCTCAAGATTGCCAATGGTGGGCCATGCTGTAGTTGTGGGTAGCAGTTTTTGGAGTCCTCCTATTTTTCGGATATCTTGTTCGACATTTAGGCTGTGATTGATGGAGCCTGAGCATAGGAAGAGCATTGCTTTGAAGATTGTATGGCTGGTGAAGTGAAGGAAGGCTGGTTCAGGGAGGTTCAGTCCAATTGTAATTTTATTGCACAGTTATTGGCAGAAGGTTGTTGTAGATCTAAATGACTACTTTTTTGATGCCCCCATGCATCCAAATGAGACACCCCTGGTTTGCCTTTTCCGTTCCTAAACCGACAAACACCTTTACAGAGGTACCAGTGAACTGCATTGCCTCAAAGAAAGAAGAGGAGCTCAACTATTTGTCAATAGCTTTGAGCCCAAAATCTCTCACCCAGACGGAAAAGACATCCTAATGCTATCATTTTTCATTACATGGACGATACAGTCGTTTGTGCAGAAGGTCAAATCATTTTGGACGTTGCAGTACAAGATGTCATCACTGTGGTACAGCAGAAAGGTTTTGAGATTGCAGCAGATAAAGTCTAAAAGACAGCCCCCTGGAAGTTCCTCGGCCTAAAAAGCACAGAGAGAACCATCACACCACAAACACTGCACATCAAGGGCAACCCAAAGACTCTGCCAGAACTCCACCAGCTCTGTGGAAGGATCAGTTGGGTCAGTTCACTGCTGGGAATCACCACAGAAGATCTCGTGCCACTGTTCCTGTTCCTTAAAGGCAGAGAAGGACTTGATTCCCATGATCAGTGACACGGGAGGCGGAAGCAGCCGTACAAAAGGTAGCCTGGGTGATTCAAACTAAACAGGAACACAGATACCACACTACTTTTCCTTTCTCCCTGGCAATCCTTGGTGTAAGTCCAAAATTCCATATTATTTTTTTTGTGGGACTCAACTATCTCAGATGCCCTGATAAAAATTGAATGCGTTTTCAAAACACCAACCTACTAAAATGATAACAACCCCACAGAAAGTTATTGCACAACTAATCAGGAAAGCTAGAAAGTATCTGTGCTCCCTTGCAGGAATATACCTTGTGAATATATACTTACTTCTCACTCAAGAGCACCTCAATTGCCTACTTCAAACATCTGAACCACTGCAATATGCCTTAGATAGTTTTTGAACAGGCTGGGATCAGCCACCAATTCTACCATCAAAATATTCCTGCCCTGCTCAGGGTGTTAAAAATTACCCCAGACCCAGCAAGATCCCTTGTAGCCGCATGCCCCAATTGTCAGGAACATGGCCTTGCTTCTGTCAGAGCTGGAGTCAATCCAAGAGGACTAGAGAGTCTCCACATCTGGCAATCAGACATCACACACTAGGCCCCTTTCGGAAGAATAAAGTACATCCACGTCTCAATCACAATCTTTTCCACTGGGATTTTTTCCTCTGCCCATGCTGGTGAAAAATCAGAAGATGCTATAAAACATTAATTTTTAATTTTTTCCACCTTAGCATATCCACAGGAATCTTAAACTGATAATGCTCCTGCTTATACCTCACACAGATTCCAACAAGTTTCTGATCACTGGGGTATAAAACATGTCACAGGCATACCACACTCCACCACAGGACAGTCCATAGCTGAGAGAGCAAACTGATCCATCAAAAAGATCCTTGATCAACTGAGAGGGGGAGTCCAGATATTATCTCCCATTGAGCCACTGGCCAAGGCCTTTTACGTACTCAACTTTTTGAACAACTCATTTATGGAGAAAACTCCCCCAGTCATCAGGCATTTTACTAATTCAACTGCAGCCCAATTAAAAGAACAGCCACCTGGATTGACCAAAGAACCTTAATCTAAACAAATTATGGGCCCTTTTCCATTAAATACTTGGGAAGAGAAGATGCCCTTGTCTCTACAGCAACACTCGTAAGATGGATCCCAGCAAAATACATAAAAACTCTGGGAATGATGAGGCAAACACCAGAGCCACCATCAGAAGAACAGAATGGAAGCCTAAGGCAGACAGCAGCAGCCTGGGAAAGAAGAAAAAGAACTGAAGATCTCCCAAGCAGCGTTGACCACACACACCAAGACCAAGATAGCTCAGACACCACTAACCAGGATATATGAATTAACATTTGTAAAATCTATATTTTAGCATTGATATATGATTCTTCTAATAAGCTGTGTTCACACCCTTGCCTTACAGATGAGAAAGTTTAGTGGGACTCCAACTTAAGTTTCATCTTCTAATCTCTTTATCTGTTTACTTTTAGGACACCCAAGCCTCCAGATATTAAATTACCAAAGTCAGAGGATGCTGCCATTGGTTGCTGCTGCAGCAGGAATCTGGATGCTCCTTACTGAGCCGCATGCCTTCAGCTTGGTGCTTCCACAGACAAGCCACAATTTCTTGTCCATGACCATGCCTGTCAGGCATTTGAAGGCATGTGTTTTTTCTAACTGCTGTCACATAGGGAGTCAGTATACCAGGGCAGCCAGCGGCTAAAAGATAAGGAAACAAGATGCAGACGGAAGGCAACAACGACTGGTTCAGTGGACTTTCCAACCACTAGGGGATGAAAGGCTGGCTTTCATCTTTGCTTAAGACTGTTGTGTGGGTGTTGTTTATCGTATTCATTGTGTTGCTTATTTTACCCTTTTTTGATAAAGGCCTGAAAAACTCTATTGCAGAAGACTTCTTTATAGACAAAAAAAGGGGGGAGTAGTGAGGGCCCAGGGGCCTACCACTGGAACTGTAATACCTCAGGGCAAAGAGAGCAAGGAAAAAGAGAGACACCGCTCTGAATGCAATGGTCTTGCCCATGGGCATTTTCAGGCTCATGGCATCTTATTGGTATCACCCGGTTCAACGGCTGTATTGTCCTTATATGTATTCCCCCTAGAATGTCCTCACCTCTCCTGTACCGTTTTAGTCCTGGCTTTTTCCATTGCTCCCCGGCTTTTCCCCCCAATTTTCCCTCTGAGTGCCAAGCCCCATTTTGTCTCCGTTCCTGGACCCTCTTCAGTGCAATCCACTCATGTGTTTCCAGTTCCACACAAAGATGCCTCACTCGCCTCATTCACCAGCAGTTTAGGCAAGCAGGCTCCCACCTCTGCGTGTGCAGGTCACACACAGAGGTGTCTGTGGGCAGGCTGCAACACAGGAACTGAGTGCAACAGAGAATCTGGCCTCTAATAAAAGGCACGAATCCGGCAACCCACCAAAGTAAAGACTTGCATGTCTCTACTTTTTCCTTATCCTCTCAGTCCTCATGCCACTTTCCCCATCATTTCTGACTGGGAATTTGGCTTCTCTCTCTCCTGTCTACAGGTCCAGCCACAGGTATGACCCTGCAGGAACAGCCTGACCCACAGGGAAGTGACAGAGCACACTTTGTCAGGAACTTTAGTGACAGGACAAGGAGGAATGGGATCAAACTGCAAGAGGTAGAGGAGATTTGATGATGGGAAGAAGTTCTTTACTCTCAGGGTGCTTGACCCTGACACAGGGACCAGTGCAGAGAGACTGTGGATGCCCCATCCCCAGCAACATCCAAGGCCAGGTGGGACAGGGGCTGCAGCAACCTGCTGTGCTGGGAGCTTGCTCAGCTTGGAACCAGATCATCTTCAGGGTCCCTTCCAAGCCAAACCATTCAAGGATTTGATCATTCTGCCATCCCCATCTCCCACTGAATAGCAGCCCCGAAACTTCAGTGACATCACAGCTCCCAGAGGGTTCCAGGTGGAATGTCCAGGACCTGGAAACAAGCACAGCAGACACTTCACCAGCTGCCAAGGGTCAGTTGCCGCTTGCTCCGTGCTCTGACCCTCAGCGCTGAGGGGCTGTTGCTGCCTGGGCTTTTCCTGCCACCTGCTCTGGACTGCCAATCCCAGCAGGACGTGCTCTGCTGTGCCCATGGAGGTAGAGTGCCATTCCAGGCAGGGGGCTCCCGGCTTGGGCAGGCTGCAGCCATGTGGGAATGGATGGTGTGGGACAGGAAGCCCACTGGGAGATTGTGCTGTCCCTTGCAGACTGACACAAACACTGTGGAGGAGATGGAAGTGGACCAGGGGCGGGAAGAGGATGACATGATGGAGGTGGACTCCTCCTCTACTTCCATGTCCTCCCCTGTTGAGGACATGGAAGTAGAGGAGGACAGCATCGAAGAGATGGAGGTGGATGAGGAGGATAAGATCGAGGACATGGAACTTGATGAGGAGGATGAGGAGGAGCCCATGGTCCTTGGATGAAGATGCAGCCCCACAGGTAAGACAGGAAGATGCTTCCCACGCCCTGCCCACACACACACTGGGTCCCCTGACGCCAGGCTGGGGCTGGGCTGGATGGCCCCGCTCAGGGACACGGTGCCCGCAGGGGGCCTGGATTGTGCGGCCACAACCACCAGCCCCGGCCTGCCCTGCGCTTGCCTGGGGCCACGCCAGCCCTGCCAGCCCCGGCCCAGCCCCTGGGGCCCAGCTCCCAGCCCTGCTGGGCTCAGTGCTGCCAGCTGAGTCCAGCTCTGTTGCTTCCTTTATTCCAGGACTCAGGCACATGATGGCACAGAAGCCACAACTTTGTAAATACGTTTGAAAGTTTTGAAGTTTCCTGTAAATATGTTTTCTACGTTAGAAGTTTCCTGTAAATACGTTTTGAAGATTGTTAGCCCATCGGATCCCATGTAAATATGTTCTGTACACTACTGTTGATGTTATTAGAGCAATTCTTATAGGAAACATGCTCTGTAAATCCTAGACTTGGCCGATCTTCGGCAAATAAATACTGTTTCTTTTTAAAACCTGACTTTTCTTGGCCATTCCTTTGGGCACAGGCAGCCTTTGCACACTTGTGGGTTCCACTTGTTCCGCGTTCCCGGGGCTGGGCGTCCCTGGGGGTGCTGGCACGGCCACCCTGGGGCTGCGGGTCCCTGTGCACAGGGGCTCCCACTGACACCACTCCTGGCCCTGGGCACTGCTGCTCTTCCTGGCCTGCGGCACAGCGCTGTCCCCAGGAGCTCAGCTCTCACCAGCTCTCACACAGGGGGCTCTCACAGCACTGGCCCCTGAAGCCATGCCACCAAAGCAGCCACCAAACCTTCAGCCACCCTTCCTGCTGCAGCCACAGGCACTCCTGGGCCCAGAGCCACAAGCAGGCCACAGCCATGCAAAATCCACCTGCACACTCTCAAGGCCACCACAGCCTTGGCAACTGGGCCAGCTACATCTGGGCTGCTGCAGGGGCTGATCTTTAAGCCTTGCAGCCTCCAAAGGCCCTGGGCTCTGCTTCCCAACCTACTCTGGACTGCTCTGTGCCTGCTTTGTTCCAGAGACAAAAGCCAAGCCAGGGTATCCTCACCCTGCCCGCATTCCTGCTGCTGCCAGTGGCCACTGGCCCCTGGCCCCACTCGGGGGGCAGCTGCAGGGACAGGGCAGCCTGTGCTGGGCAGGGGGCACGGGGCTTTGGGCCGTGGGGCTGCTGCTGCTGCTGCTTCTGGGGGCCATGGGCCCAACAGGGCCCCGAGCTCAGCCCCTGCCCGGGCAGCTGCCCCCAAAGACCCACACTCCCCGAGCATCCCCATCACACCTGCCAGGGGCAAATACCATGGGCTTCAGGAAAGAAATTCCCCATAGTGACTAAACCAAGGGGTCCAAGGGGAAAGTCAGCACCAGCTGATGATTACAGCACCTTGACGATGGTGGAGGCAGGGCAGGTGAGATCTCCAGGGCCTCTGGCAGTGCCTGCTCTGCACGTGAGCCTGTGGGGCTGCTCCCAGTGGGACACAGCACCGGGCTCAGGCCAGCCCTCAGCTCTACACAGCTGATCCCAAGGAGCAGGCTCACAAAGCAGTTTCAGACCACTGCCTGCAGATATTTCAAAGGACTACATGTCATTCTAGGAAGCCACCTTGCACATTTAGTTTTGGGGTCGTGGCATGAGAAGCCAAGAAGGTTCTTCTCAATATGCACTCAGGGCACTTCCACTGCCATTCTAAAGGTAACACAAAGGACAGGCCTCAGCTTTCAGCACTGCTGAGCTCCTTACTGGCCGTGAAATCTCAGGAGGACGCAGGGTTGTACAGGCCCAGGGGCCTATTTACTGGAACTATAATACCTCATGACAAAAATGACAAATTAAAGTGAGGCAGCCTTAAAAAACCAATGTTTTATCAGTTTTATCAAAGCTTGCTAAATGCAGCATCAGCACCCTCCAGCAGCATGAGGGATGAGGGCTGGCTCAGCTGCTGAAAGCTCAGGGGACATCTTGAAACATCTGCATCCAGAGCCACCAGAGTAATGAGTGGGGAGACAGCCGCCTGCAGTGCAAGATCCTTGGGTGATTTTGTAGTCCTCTGGGTGGGTCACCCTTTACATCAAGGGGTAGCTCTGGGTAACAAATTATCCAAAGATGACAGGGATACATAATTTCGAGTTATGGAGGTTCTCCTTTTAGAGGGGAAGACTTTTGCTAAGGGAAGTTGGAAGTCGTTTGTTCATTGGCTCTTTAAAGAGTTCCCACTCATTTTTGTGTATTCCGTTCATCTTATAGCATTCTAGGACTGAGTTAGGGAAAGTCTCTATTTTTAGAAAACCCAGGGAGTGAGAAGAGTTGCAAAATTTTTCCCACCTTTTTAATATGATTTATAGAGTTTTCTGAAGGGTTCCAAGTTCTAATATTCAACCCAGACTTTCTGTTCTGCCCCTGGCATTCCTGACCCCACTGATACCAAGATAAGGATGAGAGACGGAAACTGCTGTAAAGCACAGACAAGCCACCTGCTGTCTGACATCTCCCCTCCTTCTCTACCCCATGCCCAGGTCTGTACTGATCACACAGGCCTGGATTCTACCCTAACCCATTCTCTACTACCTCTCCTCCCTGAATCCCCCTCAGATAGTTCACAAAATGGAGTCCCTCCCCTGGAGGGGGTCGTCAATGTCAAACTCCCTCCCACCCTCAGGTCTCTCATCGGGTCATGCCCCTGTGTTGGGTCCCACCCCTGCGTCAGGTACCACCCCTGCATTGGGATCCAGCGCTTCCTTGCCTACTCCCGCAGGCCTACCCCCTCCAACTCAGCCCCTTGCGGATCCCACACTGCCGGAGCCGGAAGTGTGAGGGGCGGTAATCGGAAGGCCGCCATCTTGGCTACCAAAGGCCCACAACAGCGGGCCTGGCCAGTCACCCCAAGGCCCCGCTCCTCTGCCAAAGAAAAAGTTCCCTCTTCTGGAGAGGAGAAGGAAGGTTCATCCCACCTTGAGTATGAGCCTGAGGATTCTTGGCAGAGGATGGAGAAGCTGGCGGCTGAAGAGGACGACTGGGAATTGATAGCTAAAATACAAGCAGCACTGGTGCAGTGCCAGAGTGGGGCTAACCCCCAATGGGAAGCTGTCACACACAGGAGTTGAAAGACTTTTATAAAGCAGCAAAAGACCATGGAAAATACTCACTGTATTTTAATAATTTCTTAAATTGCGTCTTTGCTGCACATGTAATGGGGCTCACGATCTGCGCCATTTTATGCACATCCTACTCTCTCCACTGAATTTGTTCTGTGAGAAGGAATGGGGAAAAATCTAATACAACAACTTATAAAAGACTATGCAAAGGAAGGGAGGCGGGCACACCTAACACTAGTCCATCTAGCCAGGGAGGAATATTTCATTAAACCTGAGAATCACACAAGACACCTTCCTGAGCTGTGTTAGAAGAGATAAAAGTGCTGCAAAGATAGCTCTCATGTAGACACCCAATGGAACAACACCTACTCTAGATTTCACAGACATTCTGCAGGGACCTGGGAATACCTTATAAAATTTAGTGACCTCCTTACACAAGCAATAGAGAAGCAAGTTGAACATCCAAAAGTCAGGAAGGTACTACTTCCTACCCTTGCTGAAACAAATCTTACCAACACCTGAAAAGACATATTACCCTCTCTACCCCTCACCCCAAAACCTACCATTGCAAAAATGGTCGAGGCATGCATACTTAGGGCAACCGTACACCATGATGCCAGCCTACATAAGACTACCAGTCAGGGTGTAGTAGAGGTGCTAGTAGCCTCCCAAGTTATTCCCTGACATACACATGAAAAAGGACCTTGCTTTAAATCTGGGGAGATGGGAAGATGAGGCATTTTTGACAGAATCGTAAACATACAGGCTGTTACGAGGGACCTTCTAGGTGTCACAACCACTGTCTTCACTGCCCCCCTCATCCACATGCTTTCCAACACCAGCAAAACCAGTAGCCTGTGGAAAACCACAGACAGACGCAGAAAGGCCTCGCGCAATGACACCAAACGCGAGGCCGTTCCGCCCTACTCTCCCCAACACCATGGAGAACCAGCACAGCGACCTTCTCAGATCCATCAGGACAGCTTGATCACTGCAGAAAACTCGACAGAAGACAGCTCTGCCCTGGAACCCAAAGGCAGCTGGTAAGAGCCTTTTCAATTCCAATCCACGATATTTATGGTCACCAAATTCCAACAGGCAAATACAGGCCTGAAGAATGGCCCAGAGACATTTGGATTTAAACCAACACCAGGGAAGGGATGGAGACACTCACTCTACTACCTGAGGTACTCGCCTTGACATCTTTGCATGAGATAACTGTCCAGGCTCTATGCTTATTCCCCCCCATTTTCATTCCAAAAAGGAACAGGTATAGCCAGAGCCTACCTCCCACGGGACATGAACACCACACCAGCTCATCCAATGGTGAAGTGGGCACAGATTACAGGCAGAAACAGACCCATTCTTAAGTGTGCTTTGTCATGTAAAGGGAGAAAGAGATGTCATTCAGGACTATTAGATACAGGAGCTGACATCACCATAATTTCCTTCTCCGACTGGTTAAAAGAATGGCCCCTGGTTTCAGCGGCTGAAGTGATTTTTGGCATCGGGAGAGCCACTACCATCTTCTGGAGTCAAGGTACCATCTGCATGGAAGGTCCTGAGGCCACAGCGGTACAGTAAGATCATTCATCACCCTGGCACCAATTACAATTTGAGGAAAAGCCTCTTGTCCCAAAGGGGGACAAGGCTAGAGATCATATCAACACCTCAGGATTTCTAGATGGGGCCACTGAGCAGCGTGCCACCCTTCAGTCAACCTGGAAGACCAATGACCCCATATGGTTGGATCAGTGGCCCCTCCCAGGCAGAAAGTTAAAGGCCCTGCAGTCCCTCGTGAAGGAGCAGCTGTCTGTGGGACACATTGTACCATCTACTAGCCCCTGCAATCCACCTGTGTTCCACATACAAAAGCTTGGCAAAGACAAGGAAGTGGCTACTGCAGGACCTCAGGAAAATCAACAAGTTCATTGAGGACATGGGTGCCCTTCTGTCCGGCCTGCCCTCAGCCTCCAATTTACCTCGAGTTTTGCAGTTGGTTGTTATACATCTAAATGACTGCTTTTTTGACATCTCCTTGCACCCCGATGAAAGCCCCTTGCTCGCCTTTTCCATCCGTAAATTGACAAGCACCTTTTACAGAGGTACCAGTGGGCCGTATTGCCGCAAAGAATGAAGAAGAACCCAACTACTTCTCAATGCCTTGGAGCCTAAATTCTCTTGCTCAGCTGGAAAAGACAGCCTAATGCTATAATTTTTCATTACATGGACGATACAGTCGTTTGTGCAGAAGCTCAATTCATTTTGGATGTTGCCATACAAGATGTCATCACTGTGGTACAGGAGAAAGGTTTTAAGATTGCAGCAGATAATGTCCTAAATACAGTCCTCTGGAAGGATCTTGGCCTGAAAGCACAGAGAGAATCATCACACCCTAAACACTGTACATCAAGGACAACCCAAAGACTCAGAAAGAACTCCACCAGAATTGTGGAAGCATCAGTTTGCTACATTCACAGCTGGGAATCACCAGAGAAGATCTCATGCCACTGTTCCTGCTCCTCCTTAAAGGCAGCGAAGGACTCGATTCCGTGCAATCACTGACACCAGAGGCCGAAGCAGCCGTACAAAAGGTATCCTGGGTGATTCAAACTAAACAGGCACGCTGATACCAACCTAATTTTCCTTTCTCCCTGGCAATCCTTGGTGTACGTCCAAAGTTCCATGCATTATTGTTTCAGTGGGATTCAGCTTTCTCAGATCCCCACATAGAAATTGAATGCGTTTCAGAGTACACCAACCTACTAAAACGATAACAACCCAACAGAAAGTTATTGCAGAACTATTGCCGGAAACCTAGAGAGCGTCTGTGCTCCCTTGCAGGAATAGACCTTGTGAATATTTACTTACTTCGCACTCAAGAGCACCTCAATTGCCTACTTCAAACATCTGAACCACTGCAATACGCCTTAGATCATTTTTACACATATTAGGAACAGCCATCAATTCTACCACAAAAAATATTCCTGCGCTGCTCAGGATGTTCAAAATTACCTGAGACCAGGCAAGGTCCATTGTAGCCACCTGCCCAATAGTCAGGAACATGGCCTTGCTTCTGTCAGAGCTGGAGTCAGTCCAAAAGGACAAGACAGTCTCTACATCTGGCAATCAGACACCACACACTAAGCCCCTTTCAGCAGACTAAAGTACATCCACGTCTCATTCGACACCTTTTACTGCGTAGTTTTCGCCTCTGCCCGTGCTGGTGAAAAATCAGAAGATGCTATAAAACATTACTTTTTAGTTTTTTCCACCTTAGCAATCCCACAGGAAATTAAAACTGCTAATGCTCTTGCTTATACCTTGCACTGATTCCAACAAGCTTCTGACCACTGGTGTATAAAACATGTCACAGGCATACCACACTCTGCCACAGGACAATCCATAGCCGAGAGGGCCCACTGATCCATCAAAAGGATCCTTGATCAACTGAGCCGGGGAGGCCAGATATTATCTTCCATTGAGAGACTGGCCAAGGCCTTTTATGTATTCAACTTTTTGGACAACCCATTTATGGAGCCAACTCCCCCAGTTGTCAGGAATTTTACTAATTCAACTGCAGCCCAATTCCAACATCAGCCACCTGTGTTGAGCAAACACCCTGAATCTAAACAAATTGTCGGCACCTTCCCATTAATTACTTGGGAAAGAGAAGATGCCCTTGTCTTTATAGCAACATTCCTAAGATCAATCCCAGCAAAATACATAAAAACTGTTTCTGGGAACGGTGAGGCAAACACCAAAGTCACCATCAGAAGAACAGAATGAAAGCCTAAGAGAGATTGGAGCACCCTGGAAAAGAACAAGGAGAAGGACAGAAGAAGATCTCCTAAGCAGCGTTGACCACACACACCAAGACCAAGATAGCTCAGACACCACTAACCAGGATCTATGTCTTAACATTTGTAAAAATTATATTTTAGCATTGATACATGATTCTTCTAATAAGCTGTGTTCACACCCTTGGCGTACAGAAGAGAAAGTTTAGTGGGAACACAACTTAAGTTTCACTTTCTACTCGCTTTATCTTTTTACTTTTAGGCCACCAAAGCCTCCAGATAACAAATTATCAAAGTCAGAAGATGCTGCCATTGGTTGCTGCTGCAGCAGGAATCTGGATGCTCCTCACTGAGCCGCATGCTTTCAACTGGTTGCTTGCACAGACAAGCCACAATTTGTTGTCCATGGCCATGCTTGTCAGGCTTTTGATGGCATGTGTTTCTTCTACCTGTTATCATATAGGGAGTCAGTATACCAGGACATCCAGCTGCTAAAATATCAAGGAAACAAGATCCAGATGGAAGGCAACAACGACTAGTTCACTGGACTTTTCAAATATTGGGGGATGAAAGGCTGGCTTCCAGCTTTAGTTAAGACCGTTTTGTGGACTTGGTTTATTGTATTCATTGTGTTGGTTATTTTATCCATTTTTGCTAAATGCCTGCAAAACTCTATGGCAGAAGCCTTCTTTATAGATAACAAAAAGGGCAGAGTTGTGGTGGCCCAGGGGCCTATCATTGGAACTGTAATACCTCAGGGCAAAGTGACCAAGGTAAAAAAAGTCACCGCTCTGAATGCAATGGTGTTGCCCATGGGCATTTGCAGGTTCATGGTGATGCAGCGCGTTTTGCGGGCATCACCCAGTTCAACTGCGGTATTTTCCATAAATGTGTTCCCCTAGACTGTTCCAACTCTCTTTTACCGTTTTGCTCCTGGCTTACTGTAATGATCCTGCACTGTTCACCCCCATATTGTGTGCCCAGCCCCATTTTGGTCTCCCTCCCTGGACCCTCCTAATTGCAATCCACAGTGGTTAGAGTTCCACAAAAAATCCCACACTCACCTCGTTAACAAGCAGTTAAACAAGCGTGCTCCCAGCTCTGGGAGTGCAGGTCCCTCACACAGGCTGGCTATGGACAGGCTGCAACACAAGAACTGAGTGCACGAGGCAACGGGGCCTCTAATGAAAAGCATGAATCCCACATCCCACGCAACCCAAACCAATGCTTGCATGTCTCTACTTTTTCTGTCTTCGCTCAGTTCTCAAGCCACTTTCCCCATTTTCTCTGACTGGGTACGTGGCTTCTCTCTCTCCTGTCTGCAAGTTACGCTACATGCGTAACCTGGCAGGAACAACCTGACCCTCAGGGAAGTGGGAGAAGACTCTTGGCCAGGATATGCAGGGGGAGGAAACGGAGGAATGGGATCAAACTGAAGGAAGTGGATCAGATTTAATGATGGGAAGTTCTTTACTCTCAGGGTGCTTGTCCCTGACACAGTGACCAGAGCGCAGAGGCTGTGGATGCTCCATCCCAAGCAACATCCAAGGCCAGGTGTGACAGGGGCTGCAGCAACCTGAGACATTGCTCAGCTTGGAACCAGATCATCTTGAGGGTCCCTTCCAAGCCAAACCATTCAAGGATTTGATCATTCTGCCATCCCCATCTCCCACGGTGGTGTAGCCCTGAAACTTCAGTGACATCACAGCTCCCAGAGGGTTCCAGGTGGAACGTCCAGGACTTGGAAACGACCACAGCAGACACTTCACCGGCTGCCAAGGGTCAGTTGCTGCTCACCCTGTGCTCTGACCCTCAGCACAGAGCTGCTGCTGCTGCCTAGGCTATTACTGCTGCCAGATTTGGAGCGCCAATCCCAGCCGGATGTGCTCTGCTGTGCCCATGGAGGTACAGTGCCATTCCAGGCAGGGGCCACACGGCCTGGGCAGGCTGCAGCCATGTGGGAATGGATGGTGTGGGACAGGAAGCCCGCTGGGAGATTGTGCTGCCCCTTGCAGATTGACAGAGACATTGTGGAGGAGATGGATGTGGACCAGGGGGTGGATGATGAAGAAATGATGGAGGTGGACTCCTCCTCTACTTCCATGTCCTCCACTGTGGAGGACATGGAAGTAGACGAGGAGGAGACCATCGAGGAGATGGACGTAGATGAGGAGGATGACACTGAGGACATGGAAGTTGAGGAGGAGGATGAGGAGGAGCCCATGGTCCTTGGATGAAGATGAAGCCCCACAGGTAAGATAGGCAGATGCTTCCCACGCCCTGCCCACACACACACTGGGTCCTCTGACGCCAGGCTGGGGCTGGGCTGGATGGCCCCGCTCAGGGACACGGTGCCCGCAGGGGGCCTGGATTGTGCTGCCACAAGCACCAGCCCCGGCCTGCCCTGCGCTTGCCTGGGGCCACGCCAGCCCTGCCAGCCCCGGCCCAGCCCCTGGGGCCCAGCTCCCAGCCCTGCTGGGCCCTTTGCTGCCAGCTGAGTCCAGCTCTGCTGCTTCCTTTCTTCCAGGACTCATGCCCATGATGGCACAGATGCCATGCATTTGTAAATACGTTTGAAAGTTGTGAAGTTCCTGTAAATATGTTGACTACATTTGAAGTTTCCTGTAAATACGTTTTGAAGATTTTTAGCCCCTCAGATCCCATGTAAATATGTTCTGTACATTGTTGTTGTTGTTGTTATAACAATTGTATAATGACACATGTTCTGTAAATCCTAGATTTGCTGATCTTCGGCAAATAAATACTGTTTCATTTTAAAACCTGACTTCTCTTGGCCATTCCTTTGGGCACAGGCAGCCTATGCACAATTGTGGGTTCCACTTGTTCCACGTTCCCCAGGCTGGAGGTCCCTGGGGGTGCTGGCACGGCCACCCTGGGGCTGGGGGTCCCTGTGCACAGGGGCTCCCACTGACACCACTCCTGGCCCTGGGCACTGCTGCTCTTCCTGGCCTGGGGCACAGCGCTGTCCCCAAGAGCTCAGCTCTCACCAGCTCTCACACAGGGGGCTCTCACAGCACTGGCCTCTGCAGCCATGCCACCAAAGCAGGCAGCAAACCTTCAGCCACCCTTCCTGCTGCAGCCACAGGCACTCCTGGGCCCAGAGCCACCAGCAGGCCACAGCCATCCAAAATCCACCTGCACGCTCTCAAGGCCACCACAGCCTTGGCAACTGGGCCACCTGCATCTGGGCTGCTGCAGGGACTGATCTTTAAGGCTTGGTGCCTCCAAAGGCCCTGGGCTCTGCTTCCCAGCCTGCTCTGCACTACCCTGAGCCCGCATTCTTCCAGAGACAAAAGCCAAGCCAGGGCATCCTCACCCTGCCCGCATTCCTGCTGCTGCCAGTGGCCACTGGCCTTGGGCCCTACTCGGGTGACAGCTGCAGGGACAGGGCAGCCTGTGCTGGGCAGGGGGCATGGGGCTTTGGGACCTGGGGCGGCTGCTGCTGTTTCTGGGGGCCATGGGCCCAAGAGGGCCCCGAGCTCATCCCCTTCCCGGGCAGCATTCCCCCAAAGCCCCACACTCCCCAAGCATCCCCATCACATCTGCCAGGGGCAAATCCCACGGGCTTCAGGAAAAAATACCCCATAGTGACTAAACCAAGGGGTCCAAGAGGAAAGTCAGCACCAGCTGATGCTTACAGCACCTTGACAATGGTGGATGCAGGGCAGGTGAGATCTCCAGGGCCTCTGGCAGTGCCTGCTCTGCACGTGAGGCTGTGGGGCTGCTCCCACTGGGACACAGCACTGGGCTCAGGCCAGCCTTTAGCCCCTCACAGCTGATCCCAAGGAGCAGGCTCAGAAAGCAGTTTCAGACCACTGCCTGCAGATATTTCAAAGGACTACATGTCATTCTAGGAAGTCACCTTGCACATTTATTTTTGGTGTCGTGGCATGAGAAGCCATGAAGGTGCCTCTCAATGTGCACTCAGGGCACTTTCACTGCCATCCCAAAGGGATCACAAAGGACAGGCCTCAGCTTTCAGCACTGCTGAGCTCCTCATCCAGCAATGAAATCTCAGGAAGAGGCAGGAATTATGTGCTTGTCCTGGTTTAGGACAAATTAGGGGAAATCTCCAAAAGGGAGTCCCCCCCCAAAAAAAACAAACCTCCAACCACCCCTCCCCCCAATACCGTGTTCGGGAAGGAATTTCTTGGAGGAGCAAAGTGGAAAACAAAACGTATTTATTGACAAATAACAAAAGAACACTCCCCAACACAAGAAAAGAAGAGAGACCAGTCAGTGTTGTGGAGGGCGCCGAGCTTCTCTCGCAGACTCCGGGGATCCCGGACGTCCCAGGTCAGGTCCGGAGCCGGTCCAGTATCTTCAGTGGAGGGTAAGAAAGAGAGGACGAAAGAGAAGGGAAAAAAACAGCGCAGAAAGCAGAAAGCAGCAAAGGGAAAAAAGGCAGCTATCAGCTAGGGCTAAGGCAGTAGCAAGCAAGCAAGCAAAGCGGCAAGCCAAGCAAGCAGGCCAGCCAGCAAGCAAGCAGCAAGCAAAGCCAAACAGCCGAAAGCGAAAGTGCCCCAGTGCCCCTCACTCCTCCCTCCCCGCCCCACCACAGCAAGACGGCCGGGGGGTGGGGGGGAGAGAGAGAGAGAGAGAGAAAAAAAACACAGCTGCCAGACTCAACACACAATACTGGGATAAAGGCTGTCACCCCATGACACTCCACCCCTTATCCCATATCGTGAACATACAATAAAGAACTTTCATTTCACTTACTCACACCTTTGACACTTACGCATTCCTCTCATCTTACTTGCTCAGACTTTTGACACTTACAGTTTCCTTCTGTCTCACATTCAACAAACAATGACATTCATATATGAGTCTCATCCCACAATCAGGTCTCCCTGAGGTACACACCGTGTTGTTCCATCTTTCTGCATTATCCACCATGTATAACCTGGTCCTTGAGGAAAAACAATCCCACGGATGGGTTTGTCTGTACTCGAGGCAGGGTTGATCCATACTGTCTTTCCCAACAAACCTCTGACATGGGCCACTGGGGCTTTATCCCCATCTACTATATTAAGGAGCTCAGACTGAGCAGGACCCGCTCGGTTGGTGGAACCTTGAGTGTTAACTAACCAGGTAGCCTTTGCCAAATGCTGCTCCCAGTTTTTTAAAGACCCCCCACTCAATGCTTTTAAGGTGGTTTTTAACAATCCATTATACCTTTCCACTTTCCCTGCAGCTGGTGCATGATAGGGGATATGGTATACCCACTCGATGCCATGTTCCAGTATGTCCGGTACAGCCGCACTCAGTGGTGGAGTCACTTCATTCAAGGCACGATAGTCCACAGTCAATCTCCATTCTCCGTCAGATTTTTGCACGGGCCAGATAGGGCTGTTAAATGGTGAGTGGGTTTTACTGACCACCCCTTGGCTCTCCAGCTCTCGGATCATCTTGTGGATGGGGATCACGGCATCTCGATTCATCCGGTATTGCCTGCGGTGCACTGTTGAGGTGGCAATTGGTACTCGCTGCTCCTCTACCTTCAAGAGTCCTACTGCAGATGGGTTCTCTGATAGTCCAGACAAGGTATTCAATTGTTTAATACCCTCTATCTCCACTGCAGCTATTCCAAAAGCCCACCTGAATCCCTTAGGATCTTTGTAATAGCCATTCCGGAGGAAGTCTATGCCCAAAATACACGGAGCCTCTGGACCAGTCACAATCGGATGTTCCTGCCACTCCTTCCCAGTCAAGCTCACCTCAGCTTCCAACAAAGTCAACTGTTGTGATCCCCCCATCACTCCAGCAATGGAAACAAGTTCTGTCCCCACGTGTTCCGATGGCATTAAGGTACACTGTGATCCAGTGTCAACCAATGCTTCATAGTCTTGTGGCTCTGATGTGCCAGGCCATCTGATCCACACCTTCCAAAAAACCCGGTTTTCCCATGCCTCTTCCTGGCTAGAGGCAGGGCCCCTCTAAGCCAGATTGTCCTTCTTTCCTTGGGCGTATGCCTTAGAAGTTCCTTCAAGGGGATCGGACATGTCATCGTCATACTCAACATCTCAGCTACGAGCAACCAGAGCTGCTCTCTTTTTGGTAATACTTCCTCTTTTCTTCAAATCACGCACCCGTTGTGCCAAAGCAGCGGTGGGTTTTCCATCCCATCTCCTCATGTCTTCTCCAGACTCACGCAGAAAGACCCATAACTCAGCCCGTGCGGTGTACCTTCTCTCCCCATCAAAGGAGCGCCAGAGTTGGATACCAGGGCCTCTAATTTGTACAGCCGAGATTTGAATAAGGTCCTCCTTAATCTCTTCCCGGAGTTTCTTATGATTCTCCTCTATTTTGTCCTCTAGTTTCTGCAGTCGGGTTTCCACTGCTGCAATTCTGGCATGAGTTGGTCCATGCACAGCATCTGCATACACTCGAAGCTTCTTTGCCATATCGAGCACAGTCTCATATGTATCATCCCGCTTCATTATTGCTAGGACAGAAGCGTATTCAGGTGGCCCAAGTCGCACAAGTTTCCTCCACATTACGGGTGTGCATGGTACCAGGTCCGGATTCCTAGTTGTTATATCATCTGAGAAAATGAGCTCTACCACCGCCATCTCTCTCAGGCGTTGGATCCCCTGTTCTATGGTCTTCCACCGTGTCTGCTGTATATAGAGATCATCTGCACATAAGTATCTTTGTGCTACACTATCCAGGACCCGTTCCCAGAGGCTGTGAGGGCTAGCCCTGCTCATCATACCTTGATCGATGACAGGATCATGTGACAGGGATCCCAAATGCCTCGCTTCAATACCATCCAAAATCGTAACCTCCCCTGCAGCATCCCAAAGGCGGACTAACCAACTAATTATAGATTCGTCAGGTTGTCGTCTGTAATCCTTTCTTAGGCCTCTGAGGTCCTTCAGAGAAAAGGAGTCAATATTAGCTCCAGAATCTGTGCCCTTTGATGTGGCCTCTGATTTTGGTGAGGGTCCTTCTCCTGCATCATCATCATCATCTTCCACCTTTCGATCGGTCTTGCCTTTACACTTTCCACCTCTTGTATTAGCTGCGACAGCCATGGGTTGAGGCCTATTGTCTGATTCAGCTGCTAGCCTGGAGCCTGGGATGTTAGCTGCAGCCTGGGTCACTGGGATAGTAACTAACTTATCTCCCTGTTCCCTTTCTGCTATCTGCTGCTCCACAGTATCTAGCAGAGTACGGTAAACAAGCGCCAAGACCCAGCTCACTGCAGTAAGTCTTTCCTCCTTAGTATTAGCATGGCACTTCTCCCTCAAATACTTTGCCACCTCGACTGGGTTCTGAATTTGATCAGATGGAAAGTCCCAGTCTATAGGATCAGAAAATTCCTTTAAAGTCTGGCCCATATCCTCCCATTTCCCACTCCAGTCAAGATTTTTCCTGCTTTGTTTTACTCCTGAATCAGGAGTCTCTCTAACCCCTCTAGAAATCTCGGCTTTCATTTTATATACACTCCAGACAGTATAGAAAAGGCTTAATAAATTAAATGCCAGAAAGATGGTTTCTTTTAAACTCAGGGGAAATTCAATATTTTCTAATAGAGATGTCAACAATTTGGAGGAGAAGAAGGAAGACAAAAGCTGAGAAGCCCCTTCCCCTTCTTCTCCCCAAACAAACTGAGTACACAGCCATGACAGCAATCCATACATTCCTGAAACAAAGTCTTTCATAAACCTCCGACAAATCAGCACACATACGACCAGCCCAATGACTATTCTGGTTAGTGTCCCCCGCTTACAATGGTTACTTATTAGGGACAACACCAGAGCTATTTCTGGGTAAGGAAATAACCCTAGGGACCACAAAGGTATTAAAGCTTCAAAAACCCCAAGGGACCAGAAATACCGGCAAGCTTTCACCCCAAATGACATTATGAATTACCAATATGCCCACAAAACAACCAAAACCAAAATATTATTGTTATAGGTTTTTTTCCACTGGCTTTGGCCTCTGTTTCCTGGCCAACGCACCAAAAAGATTGTCCTGGTTTAGGACAAATTAGGGGAAATCTCCAAAAGGGAGCCCCCCCCAATAGACAAACCTCCAACCACCCCTCCCCCAATACCGGGTTCGGGAAGGAATTTCTCAGAGGAGCAAAGTGGAAAACAAAACCTCTTTATTGACAAGTAACAAAAGAACACTCCCCAACACAAGAAAA
The DNA here is from genome assembly GCF_028551555.1 of Melozone crissalis. Classification (NCBI taxonomy): domain Eukaryota; kingdom Metazoa; phylum Chordata; class Aves; order Passeriformes; family Passerellidae; genus Melozone; species Melozone crissalis. The sequence continues at coordinate 3,547,517 of NW_026535821.1, forward strand.
GAAAAGAAACCAGGCAGTGTTGTGGAGGGCTCTGAGCTTCTCTCGCTGACTCCGGAGATCCCGCCGGACGTCCCAGGTCAGGTCTGGAGCCGGTCCAGTATCTTCAGGGGCGGGTAAGAAAGAGAGGACGAAAGAAAAGAAATAAAACAGCGCAGAAAGCAGAAAGCAGCAAAGGGGAAAAAAAAAAAGGCAGCTATCAGCTAGGGCTAAGGCAGAAGCAAGCAAGCAAGCAGGCAAGCAAGCAGGCCAGCAAGCCAAAAGCGAAAGTGCCCCAGCCCCACTCACTCCTCCCTCCCCGCCCCACCAGGCAAGACTGCAGGGGGTGGGGGAGGGGGGGGCGGGGGGACCAGGCAGTGCCACTTGTGCCCTGAGGTGCCCAGCTAGGATTGGATCTCTCCGAGAGCACCTGAGGGAGAGCAGAGCACCTTGCAAGCTGCAGGTCCCTGACAGCCCCACAGGGCGCCTGGCCCATCAACATGTGCTCTGCTCCAGTGTGAAACAGGGCCCAGCATGGTGCTGGGATCATCAGAGAGCTGAGGTGTGTGCTGGAATTCAATGCACTCCCCATCCCTCAGCAGCCCTGCATTTCCCTCCTGCAGCCTTGGTCTCCAGCAGAGCCATGGAGGCTCTTTGGGCTCTGGATGGTTCCTGCAGCCCCCAGGGGCAGCTGAGCTCTGCCTTTGGCACAGTCAGGCCTGGCCAGTGCAGGCCCTGCTCAGCAATTGCTTGTGTGTGCCTGGCCTTGCTGTCAGCCCCGGCAGCAGCTGCGTGGCCCCTTTGTGGCCCTGTGCTGGCCCAGCCATGGTGGCCCAGCCCCTGTGCAGGCCCAGCCCAGGCCAGGAGCATTGCGGCTGGGAACGGCCCCTGTGCCGTGGTGCCCACAGCAGCCTTGGGGCTCTGTGCCCCATGGCCTCCCTGCTGGGCAGCCTCTGCCAGCTCCTGCAGAGCCCAGGGCACCTGTGGGGCTGCACAGACAGCCCTGCCCCAGGCTCTGCCAGCCTCTGGGCCAGCAGAGAGGCAGCCAGGGCTGGCCATAGCCGGGAACAGGCCCTGAGCCCCACAGGAGGATGGAGCTGGGCCACAGCCAAACTCAGCCCAGGCCAAAGCTGGCCTCAGCAGCCAGGGCTGCCAATGCATGGGGACAGAGGCTGGCACTGACAAATGTCCTGGGACCCCTCCCTGCTCTGTCCATGCCTCCAAGGGCACAGAGCAGCCTCCTCTCTGGGCCACTTGCCTGTTTGCAATGCCTTGCACAGGCGCTGGCCCTGCCCCACAAGGCCTGGCCTGAGTCCTGCCCCTGCACGCTCAGCCAGGCTGAGATGGACACTGATGGTTTCTGGGCCAGGCTCTCTGAGCCCAGCCCAGCTCCCTGCAAGCTCAGCCAGCTGCCCTGAGCTCTGGGCAGCACCAAGGGTCTCTCCCCAGCCCAGCCCAGCCGGCTCTGGCCCCACAGCTCTGCTCAGGCCAGGCTGCTCTGGGCACTGCCCCACCGCCTCAGCCCCTGGCAAGGGCACAGCAGCAGCTGCAGCTGCCACAGGATTCAGCCCCAGTCATGGGGGAAGATGCTGGGCCAAGGCCAAAGGAGGCTCCCTGGCTGCCCTGCTCCCCTCGGGCTGAGGTGCTGAGGGCTCTGCAGCCCCTGCTGCCATCCCATCTACCCAGGGCAGCACAAGAGCCCTGGCATTGGGGTCCTCAAGAGCTGCTCCTGCTCCAGGCCCAGGGCCCATCCCAGAGCTGGGGCAGCCACAAAGCTGTGCCCATTTCTGTTCATTGCCGCTCTGATGGGGATGGATCCTCAGCCACTTGGAGGTTGCTGATGAATTTTACTCCTCCAGAGGCCTCTTCTTTCTTGAGCTACTCAGTTGAAGAATTCAGTGAAAAAGGCTATTAAACATTTGTTTAAAACATTTAAACAAGAAAAGCCCGTGGGAAAATTTGAAGTTTTCAATATTTCTGTGGTTAATTAGTCAGATTTCAGAGGTGTATTTAAAGTGAATATGGTATATTGAAAACTAAGCAGAGAGAACTGGTTTTGTCCAGTTTTCTTTTCTTGTTTATAGATTGGTATCAGCAATGTCCAGTTGATATTGATCCCTAACCCCTTCAAATGCAGTCTGAATGGATATGAAAATCAAGACCCTTCATGGCTGACAATCAATCACACTTTATTCCTACCCCCACCCTGCCATTTCCCTCACTCAACCCCTGGCACTCAGAGCAGCTGAGGAATGGAGTCACATCCAGGGGTGTCCCCAGGGCTCAGGACTGGGGCCAGGTCAGTGAAATCTCTTTATTGCTGATCTGGATGAGGCCATCAAGGGCACCCTCAGTCAGTTCCCAGGTGAGCCCAAGCTGGGTGGGAGTGTGGCTGTGCTGGACGGCAGGAAGCTCTGCAGAGGGATCTGGACAGCCTGGAGCCATCCATGGGCCCAGGACAATTGGATGAGGTTCACCAAGGCCAGCGGACAAGCCCTGCCCTGGGCTCACAACCAGGCTCCAAATCCCTGGCTGTGCCCTGCTCCGATCCCCACAGCCTGTCCTGTTTCCTTGATCCCTGCATTGCCAGGGACTTGCTGGGACAAGGGAGCTCTGCTCTGAATATGGAGGGAGGTCCAAGTGCCACCATTGGAGTGGGAACCACAACTCATCAGGTTTGTGTCCTTTGAGGGTCAGGAGCTTGTGACACTCAGAGGCACAGGAAGTTTCTCTTCATGGCCAACAGACCATAGATGAACAGGACACAATTTAATAACAATCACGCTCTTCCCTGAGCTGTGTGAAATGTCCCAGCAGCGTCTGATGAATCCACCATCCACAGGTGATTTCCATGCTAAAATCAATTTTAGACAGGCATGGTTCTGTGATAGATATAAACACAATAAAATTCTTGTATCTGGATGCTCATCCTGGAGTGGGGGCAAAACAGCACAAACAATTCCTGATTTGCAAAGCTGTCAGTGGTAGATGAAGAAGGGAGGTCAGGCTGCTCTTGGTGTTGAAGAAATGCTGAAAGCAGCCTGACTCATTTCATCTCCTCATGCCCTGGCTGATCTCCCCTCTTTCCCCTTCTACCCATTGGCTTTTGTCTCCCACCAGCCCCCCCAGTGAAGATCCTGGCTCTGTGTTCTCCATCCCCTCCTGGCTGGCACTGCCAGGCTGGGATGAGGAGCCCCTCAGCCTTCCCTGCTCCAGGCTGGACCAGCCCAGCTTCCTCAGCCTCTGCTCACAGCCCAAGCGCTCCAGCCCCACCTTGGAGGCCCTTCCCAGACCCTGCTCCAGCTGCCAGACATATTTCCTGCCCTGGGGAACCCAACCCAGACCACGGTGACCTGGATAATGCACATCCTTGATGTCCTGGTCACACAGCCCTGGCCCCTTGTCCCCTGTCAGGCTCTGGGATGGATCCTGTGGAACATCCTTTGGTGGAGGCTGTGGCTCCAGGTGGGCTGGGGGGATCCCAGGGGACAGGGACCTTGCTGGGCATGAACAGCATTGGACTTGTTGGGAGAAACTGTGAGGGGGAGCTGGGGCAGAGTGACCAACCCAGTGACCTGACACAGCCCTACTGGGATGTCACACAGCCCCTCTGGGATGTCACAGCCTGCTCTGTGATGTCACAGCCTTTTTTGTGATGTCACAGACCCCTCTCTGATGTCACAGAGCTGCTCTCTGATGTCATACCAGAGTCTGTGATGTCATTGTCTGCACTGTGATGTCAGACTTCTGCCCGGTGATGTCGCAACCTTCTCTGTGATGTCACAGACCATTCTCTAATTTCACACAGCCCCTCTGGGATGTCACAGTCTGCTCTGTGATGTCACAGCCCACTCTGTGACCTCATGTTACCAGATGATCAATTGTCTCCACCAGGTGAGCTGACACCTGGAGCTTGTTCTCCACAACCCCAGGCCTGTGGAAACCACACAATTCCCATTGTGTGAGAAGGGGAACTGGAAGTTCAGCAGCCTCAGTGTCCTGCCAGCTCAGCCAGGGCCACTGGAACATCGGGGTCCACGACCACCAAGCACCACCAGAGAGACCCCCAGGAGAACAGAGGAAGGGAAATACATTAATGATTTGGGGAAAATGATTATCAGATGTATATTTAGTCTGGGACAATTAATGAATATGTATGCAAGGTACAGAATATAAACAGAAACTTTCCTTTACTCAGCCTGCAGGGCTTTGGGAGGAGCTGTCCCCTGTGCATTCCCCTGAATAAATAATGCTGCTTTTTAATGCTGCATTGGGGTTAAGGAGTTTTATATTTTACTGAATTTTTGGTAACACTCCCACTGCCAAGGAAAGCTCTGTCTGCTGCTGTTCACAAACAGAGAAGGGCTGGCGGCAGATGTGGGGCTCGGAGGCTGCCTGGGGCACAGTGACCATGAAATAATCAAGTTTTCAATGTTCTGTGAAAGAAGGAGAGGCAGCACTGGAATTAGGAAGGGCAGACTTTGGCCTATTTAGGATGCAGATTTGGGGAGTAATGAATCAGGCACTGATTTTTTTTTAAGGAAAACATCCCTTACAAACAAAGGGGTCCAGGAAGAATGGACACATTTCATGAAAGTAATTGTAAGGAGGAAGGAGCAGCCTGTCCCAGCATGGCAGAAGATGAGCTAGTGAGGAAAATGACTGGCCTGGCTGCCCATGGAGCTTTTGTGGGAACTCAAGGGTAACTCAAGAGGTGCATCAACTTTGGACAGAAGGTCAAGCAGCTTAGGAAATGTTTAAGGATGTTGTAAAGTCATGCACAAAAAAAGTTAAGAGGTGAAAGCTCAATTAGAGTTTAACCTGACCACTTCTGTGAAAAAAAAATAGACAATGTTTCCACTATTAAATTAATAGCAAAACATGGGATAAGGAGAACCTCTACTCTTTATTGGATGCAGTGGAGAATATAGTAACTAAAGATAAGGAGAAGGCAGAGCTACTTAACATCTTGTTTCTCTCAATTTTCAATATTAGGACAGGCTGTCCTCAGGACAAGAGTTCTCCTGAGCTGGTAAATGGTCACAGGGAGCAGAACAGCCCCCTGTAATCCAGGAGGAAGCAGTTGGTGACCTGCTGAGCCACTCAGATGCTCACAGGTGTGTGGGAGCAGATGGGATCCATCCCAGGGGGATGAGGGAGCTGTGGATGAGCTCCCCAAGCTGCTCTCCATCATTTACCATCAGTCCTGGCTCAGCAGGGAGGTCCCAGAGCACTGGAGGTGCCAGTGTGAGCCCATCCCCAAGAAGGGCTGGAAGGAGGAGCTGGGGAACTCCAGGCCTGTCAGCCTGACCTGGGTGCCTGGCAAGGTGTTGGAACAGATCACCCTGAGAGCCATCCCAGGGCACCCACAGGATGGCCGAGGGGTCAGAGCCAGCCAGCATGGATTTCAATATCTGCATTGATGATCTGCATGAAGGGACTGAGTCCAGCATCAGCAAATTTGCAGATGACACCAAGATGAGTGTGAGTGTGGGTCTGCTGGAGGGTAGGAGGGCTCTGCAGAGGGACCTGGACAGGCTGGATCCAAGGCCCAAACCCAGCAAGGTGAGGTTTAACAAGTCCAAGTGCCGGGCCCTGCATGTTGGCCACAACAACCCCTGCAGCTCTACAGACTGGGGACAGAGTGGCTGCACAGCAGCCAGGCAGAAAGGGACCTGCAGGGACTGATGGACAGCAGGCTGGACATGAGCCAGCAGTGTGCCCAGGTGGGCAAGAAGGCCAATGGCTCCTGGCCTGGATCAGGAATGGTGTGGCCAGCAGGAGCAGGGCAGGGATTGTTCCCCTGTGCTCAGCACTGCTTGGGCAGCACCTCGAGTGCTGTGTCCAGTTCTGGGCCCCCAATTTAGGAAGAACATGGAGGGGCTGGAGTGTGTCCAGAGAAGGGCAACAAGGCTGGGGAGGGGTCTGGAACCCAAGTCCTGTGAGGAGTGGCTGAGGGAGCTGGGGTTGTTTATCCTGGAGGAGAGGAGGCCCAGGGGAGACAAGGTGGTGTCAGGGCACAGGTTGGACTTGATGATCTCCATGGCCTGTTCCAGGCTTGCTGATTCTGGGATTCTCTGAAACCACCCTTGGAGCAGTTGCAGAATGAGCCCTGGACCTCCTCTGCAGAAGCTCCAGCAGCCCAGGTCCCTCAGCTTCTCCTGCCAGCCCCAAAGCCCATCCTGTCAGTCCTGCAGAGCCTCTGCAGCTCCTCCTCACTGCCCAGAACAGGGAGCCCCAGAGCCAGACACAGCAGCCCAGATGTGCCCCCCTGGCCTGGGGTGCCTCTGGCAAGGGAGCAGCGCCAGGCACTGCAGGAGCCTGCAGACAATTGATCTGAAGGCCAAAGCTCCTTAGCTCCTTCTGAAAGAGCAGGAACAGTTCCTCATTCCAATGTGGTGGAATGCTGGGCACCACAGCTCCAGGTGAAGACTGGACACAAGTTTGCTCCCACTGAGTGCTGTGATGGGTTCTGCAGGAGCTCTGGGCTCCTGTGCTTTCCAGGCACAATGAGGAGAGAAGGAGCCAAGTGCACTGATGTGGGAAATGGATATCTAGAAAGCTTTTAGGGCGTAATAGAAGGCCCACAAAATATGAATCTGTATATAAATCTTGAGACAAGAAATGCTAACTTAAAAGTGCCATGGAATACGACAGATATTGTTGAGAGAGAAATGGAGCTGGAAAAAAGTTTCAAAAGATGGCCTTGCAAATAAGATTTTGGAAAAACAGAGCTATGAAAGATGCATTGTAGTGGGACCCACAAGCGGTAGTTTTAAATAATTGGCTTTAAGGCATCTACAACATGGCATGGCAAAAAGCTGATAGACCAAGAAATACTGTAATTAGAAAATAGTTGGCTTCTAATTGTGATGGCGTGAATTATAACTTCTGTATTGTCTCACCCTTCTCATGAGACTGAAAATGGAATAAAAGATAAAAGTTTTTAAAACACCTCTCAGTGTCCCCGTCTCTAGGTCAAGAAAAGAGTATTATCCAGCACACTGACACACCTTTGCCCTGAGCATAACCCAGCCTGGACCAAACACACTGAAAGGTTTCCCCTTTGGCCCATGTCTCGAAATATCAGGTCTGCTGTTTGACAACTCAGGTTGGTTTGGTGCCAAGGAGTTCCCTCAGAAATACTGGGTTTGTCTTCCTCTGTGCCTTCCCCTCAGCAGCCTTGGGGATGCTCCTGTGTGAAGCCATCTGTCTCACACAGTTTGAGACAACTTCAAACAGGATATTGTGCAATAAATTGTTTCCTCTAAAGTGTTCCAACAATCCCTTTCCAGCAATAGGAAATTATTACTAATAGATGAAAGTGAAAACCCCCAACAGTTTATTACCAAACAGAATCCCCCCATGACACGCGTTACAAGAAGGCGCCGGGGTCTCTCTCGGAAGAACAGGAGCTGTCACGGAGCAGTTCCAGCAGCTGATGGAAGCTCGGGGGCTCGTCCGGCGTTGGCTTTCTCCCATGGCAGAGCTCCATGGAGCGGGCAGGGCAGTGAAGCAGCTGGGCTGGAGCCCCTCGCTGCCTTTTTTCCCCGGCGTGGCTCAGCTCACAGACTCTCGGGCTGGGAGCGGGGCCGCTCCGCTCCTGCCGGCACCGTGTCCCTGGGCTTGGACAAACAGTTTCCTGCCAGGAGAGCCCTGCACACTGCTCCACAGATCTTTCATAAAGGCCCAAACCAACTGCAAACACTCCGTCTGCAGCAGCTTTTCACAAAGGGCTGCAGAAATCCAGGACAGCTGCAAGTGAGTGTTGGAAGGCTCTTGTCTTGTTCCTGACAGCAGAATTCTTGATGATTTGATGCAGTTTTATTCAGGTGTAACATGAGAGCTGAGGTTTTTTGTTAAAATATTTCTTGATGAATAACAAGCCTGGGGAGCATGAGGTACAGGACTGACATGCGAAAGCATGAGCATCTCCTCCAAAGTGGCCAGTTTAATTGTCCATTTTATTACTCTTGTATTTACTCCACACTAATAAGGAAAACCAAGCTTTGCTTGGAGGCAAAACAGGCATGGGATACACTACGGTCCCTCGCAGGCTCAGCAGGGCTGGCAGTGACAAAGCAGGCAGTCTGCTTCATTGTGAACCACTACAGAGATACATCCCAATCTGGTTTAGGTGGCGTGGTATTATTAAGAGCTCCTTTTCTGCATGAGACACAAAAAGGAGATCCCAAATTATCTTCATGCAAGCATGCAGTAAACAACTGCTCCTGCTGTCCTAACAAAGCGTTTCCTTTGGCAATTACACTCTTCCCATTCATCTTTTGATGCAGACACTTCAGGTTTTCCCCCACACCCCTGCAAGGCTGGCAGTCGATGATTCCCATTTCCTGTTCTTCCCTGGAGATGGTGCAGAGGCTGCTTTGAAACAAAAAGCCCTGAGATCTGGACAGCTTGAAGGAGCATGAAATGCTAATTAAGTGCTCATATTGGTAATACCCAGGTCTGCACTGCCCAGTGCTCTGCAGCAGCAGCAGGACCATGCGTCATTCCTGTTGGTGGATGTTCATGCTTCTGGTGTTTAAGAGCAATGACTTTGAGGAGGGACAAAAATGCCCCTCTTCAAACAGTGGCTGTGCAAGGAGATGTGATGTTTCACAGCCTTTTCTAGAATATTGCAGAAAGATCTAAGGTAATATTGTGGCATGGAGTAGGTCACTAAATTTGTCCCCAGAGGAATCCCCAAAGGGCACATTCACTCTGCTGCTGATGGCAACACCATAAGCTCATGGACCAGTTTTCCCTGCAACGTGCCACCCTGCCTGGGCTTTACTAGGCTGGGACTAGACCCAGAGCTAAGCAAACACATGCAGCCAGGTGACATTGTGTGACAACAAAAGCTGGCAACCATGAGGACTTTGCTGTCAAAAGGTTACAGCTTGCACTGGGCCCAGAAGTGTTTTACCCTAAAGCAAAGCAAATTAAAATGTGAAGTTTCAAAGCCTCAAATGACTATGAAAGGAAACTGCAGAATAATTTCTGGAAATGCAGCCTTGTCAATGATCATGCAGCCCACCAAGAGCTGGAGCTGAATCCAGAATTGCTTCTTCCAGCTGTGCAGGAATTCATTCCACTGGCAAGCACTGGTCCATGGGAACAAATGATCCCCTAGCTCGGGGCTGAATGGCACCCAGGCTGCAGTGCAGATTGGAGGAACCCTTGTCACTTGTTATTGGCCGCCCAGTGCACTCATCCTTCTGCAAACAAGGGGCAAACAACACAGCTGCACTGCTGTCCCCAGTAATATACATACAGGTGGCTTTTCCAAAGCAGTGCATCATTTCCCAGTGAAATACATGACCTCTTCTTACCTATGGAATTGTGATTGAAGACACCTGCGAGCCAGATCTGTGGGAGATTGCAAAGGAGCAAAGCTTTGGGATTTGGGCACACTTCTCTTGGTTTCGTTGCTCAGGCCTTTGGTGAGCACAGAACACACCTAGGTAGAAAACCTTTGACTAGACAGGATCTTTTGGATCCCTTGTCCCTCAAACAGGTCAACAGGTGACTCTGTTGTAATGCCAAGTAACAAAGAGCAGCACAAATGACACAAAGAAAACATGGCCAAAGAGGAGGAGGAGAGGCCCAATGTGGAAAGGATGTGGTGAGACGCTGGCACATCGAGTGAGCTGCACTCCCATAATCTCTAGACTAGCAGGTCCTGGTCTCACATTCTCCTTTTGGTTTTTTCAATTTTGTTTATTTATTTACTTTTTTTCACCATCAAAAAAAAAATAGAATTAAAAATATGTCATCAAAACTTAAAGACAGAATCAAAACACATTAATTCAAAACTACATCTAAAGATGTAGTTCTAAAGATCTGATCTAAAGATCAGAACATATGTACAGCTGTAACTGTGAAGCTGTTATGTTTGCCCAATTATCCCATCATAAAAAACCTCAAACAATATTAAAAGTAGTCGCAATTTTTTTTGAATAGTTAAAATAAAAAAAATATAAAATTGGATACAATATAATTTGATTAAAATAAGGGATAATTTGGTTCAAATAATAGCACATAAGCAAAAACAACCGCGGGGTACGGAGTGCAGGGTTCAATGACCCTTGCCACTTCACGTACAAGCTTGCCAAGTGAAAATCACCCCTTATATGCTATGTGTCAATGCCATCTCCTCCCATTTTTGGTTCGTCATATCTCTATCTCCGCCTTCATTACCACCTTTACCACGCATGTGCCACCACTCGGTTTGGTGGTCGCACAAGTCTTTGGGGGTCGTCACTGATGAAGGCTCAGTAGTCTTCTTCGTTGTCCTTTAATTCACCTTTGGGTTACACATGCGCACCAAGCCAGTACAATGTAAGCCAAGACTAACGTATCACTGCATCTACATATCAAGGCAATAAATCCCTTATAATTAGCATTTTCTGGGATCCAACCAGGTTCTTGGTCATTTTTAGCAACTGTATCTTCAGCTTCTTTCCTGTGGTCCTTGAGAACATCTGCTGGGAAGGGCGGGTGGAGCCCCTCCTCTCCCTCTCTTCTTTGGCACTACAACTTTAAACTATTTTATTATTCTCAAATATTAATTGCTGTATCAATATTGATTACTGTTTCAATATTTATCAGCACAAATCGTACCTATTTATCACAGACTGATGTCACTGGAAAAATTCCCTCTTTTCCAAAGGTTTTCATTTGCTTTGGCTGTACTTTGTCTGGCTGCAGGTCACATTTCCTTTGGCTTAAGGAAGTATCTTGGCGGTTACTCTTGGTAATATATCTTGCTAATTCTGCCCTTGGAGGAATTACTCAGTTCTGCAGTCCTTATTACACGCCGTGTTCTAAAAGACTTTTATATTGTTTTCCCTCTCTCTGTGTTTTCACACTTGTTCAACAAGGTTTTCTTTCTAAGAATATTAGTCACAATATCCCAAAGGATTAAAAATGCTTAGGTATTTGTTCCCTAAGTATTTACTAAAGAAAAATAATAATAATAAAAAAAAACCTGTATGCATGCTGGATGTAAAATACAAACAGAAATAAACTTGAGAGTTCTCCCAAAAACCTTAAGAAAAAACCCCATGTATTCTATAAAACCTGGAGTATTTATCCACAGTATACAAAAATGGGCATGTTCTAGAAGAGAAAATTTGTGCAACGGTTCTGCACAGAATTCTATGCTTTCAAGCTTTTTGCCCTTCAAGGGCAGTGCCATTCTCTGAACTGTAATGCTCTAAGCATGTTCTGCTCACCACGGCAGCTTTCTGCTCTCCCCTGGTACAGATCATCCTCCCAGCAAAGGGAGAGTGCAGCCACCACAACTCGCAGCACCTTCCCACACAGCAAGAACCTGAAGGACAGAGATGGCTTTCACCAGCTGCTGCGGGTTCTAATAGTGCCACCTCTCAGCTGCCGAAACCCTGAATTTCTGTGTTGCAGTGTGTTAGTTTATTGAGCCAAATGTTCTGTTATGTAGTGGTATGTTCAAGTGTTCCCCGAGTTATTACAGTTAGTCTCTCCCCTCTGTTATGCCTTCCTACCCAAGTGTCCCTCAAGGAATCCCCTCCCTCCTCAAAAAATTTTTCCCTGTCTGTCAAGACAACCCGGCCCCTTTGCCCCATCCATCAGCCCAAACCCTACCCTTTGTTCCGCAAAGTTCCCTGTCCCTCACCCTAAGATCCAATCCCTATCCCAACGCTCTCTCTTCCCCTTGTTCTGCTTTGTTGTAGCCCTCAAAACTACACCCCAAGAGTCGCTTATTGTTTACTATATGGTGTCCACCCCCTGTTTTGAAAGATTTTAAAAACCCGCGCACAAGGGTGCTGGGGCTTCTTTGAACATCTGTTCCCTTTGGGAATTCTGACTTGTAGAACCTTCCCCCTGCCTCTCCTGATGAATTTGCTGCACTTTACACCACAGAAGAGCCTCCTCTGCTTCCTTCACTCGGTCCTCCAGGGGTCTCTACGTCTCAGCATTTGGCCTAGAGGTTCTGGCTCAGGCAAAACCCCAACCTAGCCAGATCCCCACTCTTGCTGTTGTCCCTGGAGCATCACAGAGCTAGCCAGGGCTGCGGAGGGCAGTGACAGTGACCCATGCCCTGGCATGTCACAGCCCCCAGAGCCACACCTGCCAGGCCACAAGCCCAGCCCTGGTCCCCACTGCCGGCCTCAGGGGCTCCTGGGCATCCTCACCCTGAGTGCAAAGGCAGCCTCAGGAGCCCCCCAGGGTGCTCTGGATCCAGGCTGCAGACACCCTAAAGCCATCACTGACAGGGACATGGATGGGGACTGCAGCTGGATCTTGCAGTGCTCACTGCTCCTGACTACTCTCTAAGTGAACCCAAACCTCATTGGCAGCACCTTGAGCACATTGACCCTGCTCGCCCCTCCTGGAATGTGGTGTTCCCACATCATAACCAGCCCTTTGCAGGGAGTGACCAGCTCCCAGCTGCTCTGCTACCCTGGCCTTACTTTCTGTTTGCCGGCAATGAACTTAACGGATACACTCCTGAGAAACCTAGCACAACCTTTGCTTCTCAGGAGCTCTGTGGCAAAAAGACTCCACCAGTCATTTGTTTTGCACAGAGAAGGAGGTCCTGACAAAGCATGAGGCACAGGCAGGCTCTGGCATACGAATTCCTGAGCCACAGGATTCCACCCATTGTTGTTGCCAGCTACTTTGCTGATATTTTAGAGCCAGTTCTGGACAGGAGCTGCTGCTGACAGGGTAGGAAAATTTGGAGGAAAAAAGGTGCAGGAGACAACCAAAAAAAACCAAGGGGGGAAACCATTAGAAATACAGAGCACAATAGAAGTCCTTGGAGATGGTTCAACAGAAAATGCCAGCAGCAGTGAGCAGAGCCCGAGGTTGCTCACTGCCACCCCAGGGGCTCCTCAGTCCCCTGCTGGTTTGTGTCTGATGCAGCCCTGCCTGGAAAGGGCTCCAGGCTCTGGTGTTCCCAGTTTGCTCCAGGCTACATTCTTAGCAGCACTGAAAGAAGAGGTGAAACAAAGAGCCATTTTCTGTGCTTCATTGAAACTCTTCTCTTTCAGCGCCACTGGCAGAGATCATCCCTCTGTCAGCTTGGCACTGTGCCTGCTGCATCCTCGTCCCTGTCCCTTGCATCAGCTCCTGCACATCATCAGCACTCACTGTCCCACATCATGAACAGAGAGAGCTGTGTCAGAAGAGCAAGGAGTGCATTTTCTTGGCTGTGAGATGCAAAGCTGTGTTTTGTGTCAGGCACAAACAGGCGATGTTTGTATTTGTGAATGCAAAATGTGTGGACCCCGACAATGGGAGAGCTGTGAATTCTAGTAATAACTGAAGAAAAACAAAGCATGGAAAAAGGCCTTTGAACCTATCTTTTGTTTGCAATTAACCCTTGTTGATTTAGGAGCATTGGAATTAAGGTGTTGAAGATGTTGCGTTTTCCTTGCATTTAATCCATAAAGTTCTGCAATAATAACCTTTTGAAGTATAATTTTAGAATATTACTTGTATCCTTGAAACTGTAGCTTTGGAATATATGTAAAGGAAATATGTTTATCTCACACCTTATTGAAGCAGAGAAAAACAGCTTGAGAAAGGAAGATGAACATCACCTCAAGGGTTTATGGTTTCGACCAAAGGGAAGCTGGACAACACTGTTATGAGATTTAGAGTCTCTGCAATTAAAAGGTGGACACACATCTGGGGAGCGGGACCCCACCAGATGGGAGTCGTCTTTCTTCTTTCGGAAACTGGACCATCACCATCTGGGGATACTCCTTTGAGATACATCCTGAGAAATTAAAATCACAATAGTGTATAGATTTGTGATCTAATAATTTGGAATAAAAATTGCTGATGAGTAAAAACTGGAAATAGAAACTGTTGAAAAAAACTGATGGGTACCCCTATAAATACCCGTAACCCTCAATTATTGGTGTGCAGTTGGAGGGAAAACTTCCCCCACCGTACCCAGCGCTGCATTGCTCATACTTTACCATATTAAATAATAAATTGATTGCTGCTTGAATATTGGCCTAGTCAAGCTTCTGATTCATAACACTGTTAGCTGTGCTCTTCTTTGGGCTGGCCATGGCACTGGGTAATTAATATGCTGTCATGCTGTGAACTGAATTCACACCTTACAGGGCTGTGTTTACTGGGCCTGCTGGATCAGTGCCCACTTCCTTCCTCTGCTCCTCCTCACTCCAGGACTGTAAGAGACCAGCATGGGGTCAAAGACCCTGCAGTATCATTATTCTCTAGTAATGCTCAGAGGTCCTCTAAGGGCTGGGTAATGCACAGCATCTGGGTGTGGGGCATGTGCTAAGGAGAAAGAAAGAGTCTGTGAGAAAGCTGAGCTGCTCTTACATGGGACTGCAAAAATGACAGGAACTTTTTGGCATATAAAGCTTTCCTTCCAGGTCAGGGACCAGGGAAGGCCTAATCAGCTGTGGCCCCACAAAGCAAGTCTGTGCTAACTCCCAGCACCAAGTGCAGGGGTGTGGGACAGGGCTCCTACAACAACAGCACAGCTCTGTGTGAGAGCCCAGCCTTGCATCTGGGTTCCTGCCTGCCTCCCCTTTAGAGACAGCTGTGGCCTGAGGATTTGTGTCTGAGGGAGACACATCCTTGGACCTCCTGATCTTTCCCAAGAGTCCAAATGGGGATGCACCAGCAGCACTGCTGGGAAGGTGCTGGCTCAGTGGCTGTTTTTTGAGACTGTGCCCCCCATACCAGCTTTATGTGTGTGTGTGGGGGGGGGTGCTCTGCTCTGGTGGGTGTGGTTACACACTCACTGGCCTTGGGAGAGCACAAGTCGGAACCTTGGAAGGTTCCAGCTGCTGTAAGGCTCAGGAGGCAGAGCTGGTGCTAGGCACAGTGTGGTACTGTGCTGAGGGAAAGGTGAAAACAATTAATAATCCACCCTCAGCTAATCACTGAGGGCTGATGGGAGGCACAGGCTTGGTGGAGCTGCTTTGTACAGGCCAAGGTGCTTATCAGCTGTGCAGTGTCCCCAGCAGCCCCTGGCAATGCTGGTGCAGCTGAAGGACAGGCTTGATGGGTCTGGTGCAGCCCCACAACCTCAGACACTGCGGCTCCACTGTGCAAAGCAGCATGGCTGAGCTGGTTGTTGATCAGGTAAGGGCTCAAATATATTTTCTGCAACTTGCTCCAGCACAGTTCAGCCTGGAAAAAAGGCATTTTTCCAAGTGTAGGGGAGTCAAGCTCCAATGAATGTCAGCTGAGCCCTGGTGCTGGCTCCCCTGCATGAAGCCTCAGTGAGGCACCAGGGCCTCCTGTCAGCAGGAGGGGAAGGGAGATCAGAGTTGTTGGAAGAATACGTGACTGAAGGCTGAGCACAGGGTTGGTGGTGCTTTGCGTGGCTCTTGCATGACATCCAGGCTGGCTGTGGCAGTGTAAGCTAACCTTTTTTTTTGCATCAGGCTTCATGCCAGAGCCAGCCCCTTTCCAGCCTTTGGGGTGATTACAGCTGTTGCTCTATATTTCTCTCCCTTCTTTTTTTTCCAACAGCTAGTCTACCCCAGCACCATAGGCAGGCAGTGATGGCTGCCTGTAGCTAACAAGACAAACTGAGATCTGCCTGCAGAGCCATGGTAAGGTGTCTCTGGGCTTGTGAGACAGGCCAGGACAACACAAACTGAGGCCATAGCCATGCTGTGCTTTCAATTGAGCCTGTGGTGGAGCTGCTATGCTTGTAGTCAGCATCCAGATGGAGCAGGTGACATATCTGTCTTAGCTGGGACAGAAACAGAAGTACAGCCCTTGCACAGCATCCTTCTGCTAGGCTGTGCTAAGCTCAGGGGCCTGTAAACTGGCCCTTAAGACCTAGGTCTCCACTCCTTGCCCAGATCCCCAGCCTCAGGGAGGACTTGGGTTTAGGAGCCACGGCTTTTTCTTCCATCAGACTCCATTAAGAAAAAGTCAAGTTAAGCAGTTCATTGACATTTAAAATACTGTACAGTGTGTAAAACCAAATATCCCCCTCCCCACAACAATCCCGTGCTCTCAGCGGATGCTCTTGTGAAGAATCCCACTTTTGGCACTGTTTGCCTTCTCTTTTCTCCTTCTTCTTTATGGGATCCATCTCAAAACAGCTCCAGACCTGCACTGTTTCATTAGCAGCTGCTGAGGCCACTGTTGTACCATCAGGACTCATGGTCAGGTTCAGGATTCTATCAGTATGACCTGAGGAGGAGAAGGAATGTGCAATCCGGGATGAGCTGATCAGCACATGCACATTTACTCCTGTATGCTCCCATGAGCCCTGCCAGCTTGCATAGCTGTCCCCCCAGTGGCTGTGGCAGCGTGATTTCAGACCCCAAGCACACACTTGGATCAGTGGTATCTCTTCCACAGCCCCGTGGGCATGCTTTACTCCTAGCAGCATGGCCCCGGATACTGTCCTGTATCAGTGATGCTGCAGGCTCAAACCAAGGAGTGCAGCTGTCTTCAGCCTCTAACAGCCCCCCCACACCCAGGCCCTGTCCACCTACCTTGCAGCTCTGCAACCTTGGTCATTGTTGGATAGTTCCATATAATCAGCTCATTCTGTGCAAAGCCATGGGCTGAAATGAGCTCCTTGTAGTTTGTTGACCATAGGATAGAAGAGACCTGCACAGAGGCAGTAACACAGGTGAGACGAGGTCCTTGTGCTGATGCTCACCACTCGGAGGTGAGCATGGTCCCCCTCCTTCCCCGTGCCTCTGGGCCTGAGGAGCCAGCAGCTCTGTGTAGGTGTGCTGCCAGAAGGTGTTTGTCTCCAAGCTGATGTTCATATCTCACCTGGGAACGGGTATCAACAGCACTGAGGCAGGCGCCAGAACACACGTTCCAGATGCAGATATGTCTGTCTCTAGTGCCACCTCCAGTGGCTAGAACATTCATCTGGCATGGGCACCATGCCAGGCCTGAGTGAGGAGAGTTCATTTTAAAACATACAAGAGGCAACCTGCACCCAGCCAGTGCTGCATGCCTGCCTTGCACACACATACCTGCCCGTGGCAGCTCTGTGCTCACCTTGACAGCACCCTGGTGCTGAGTGAAGGTCTGCACAGGAGCAAAGTCTCCACCCCCACCTTGGGTGCATGGCCAGACGTTCGCCAGATTGTCATTGCCACCACTGGCCAGGTAGCGGCCATCCAGAGACCATTTGAGTCCACACACCTCCTCTGTGTGGCCAGCAAGGGTGGCCACGTGATGCTCAGCCACTCGGACATCGTGGTGATGGATCTGCCCAGTCCGTGCACCACTGCAGAGAGAAGAGAAGGCTTGCAGGGTCAGGCTGCACATTTTCACCCAAATCCATTTTTGTTGTTGCAAGACTGCTATACCTGCCACTGGGTTTCAACCAGTGTTACCAGCAACACAGGTCTGTTGGTGTGAGTGAAACACCCACACAAGCTCTTCACAACTTCAGCACAAACTGCAATACAGGAAAGAGGCCTTCTCCTCACAGCCCCAACAGATAAGGCTAAATAAGAATCCCAAGCCAGGACAAACTTCTCTCTGCCATCCCTAACCCATGCCACACGTAGATTGAGGGATAGGAGTTTGCAACAACTGGAAACTGCCCTTGACCCACTGCTTTACCTGGAGAGGATGCAGCTTTCCAGCTGAGGGTTCCCACAAGGCCACAATGGCTGGTCATGGTTCGGAGACATTTCTGTTGCTCAACGTCCCATAGCTGGAGAGGCAAAGCAAAAAGTTCTTCAGAAGAAACCCAATCCTGTTTCTATGCCCTAGGAACCTCACTGCACAGGCTCTCTCAGCTTACTCAGTAAGGGAACAGAGAAAATGTGTATCTCATGACTATAGCACAGAAGGTAACGCTGCTTATCAGAAAACCCCCAAACCAAACCCTGCCTTGCAGACTGGGCAGTTCCACCCCACACCAGGGAAGACAAGTCAGGTGCATGGCATCCTTCCTCTGCCAGCCAAGGCCCCACAGTTCTGTCAATCCCTAGAAACACCTCTAGTTTTAGTCCTGCATTCACCTGAACCTCAGCACTACTTGTGCCAACAGCAAGATAGTCTCCATCTTTAATCCATGACACAGAGGAAATGTAAGGATATGGATGCTCCGTCTGCAGTAGGGGGATAATCTCCCTAGTACCGTAATTCCACAGATAAACAGCGTTGTCCAGAGCCACTGCAAGGAAATTCTGGGAGCTCCAGTCTGTGAGATTCAGGTCTACAATTTGAAAGAGCAATGCAGGTCACACCATGCATGGCTGTGAGAGCCCTGCCCTTCATCCGTGCTGATGCAGCAGGCGCGGGTGCACATGTGCACACACACACGTACAGGTGAGGGGCAGCCTTCTGAGTGTCACTATGCCCAGCTGCTGGGGCCAGGTACCCTGCTCCAAGGCACCTACACAGTGCCCTAGACCACTGTCCCTGTAAGGCCACACAGGGACACTCCAGAAGTGGTCTGTGCTAGCCTGGGTACACAAAATAATACAGACAGCCCAGTCACACTGTCCTAGGAACAGCAATCCAATGCAGAATGTTCTGGATGCCCAGCACTCAACCCTGTAGCCTACTTACAGTAGTTGTTGAACATCTCTGGTGCATCCAAGACCCAGTCTGGCTTTGAGGGAATATATCTGCTCTTCTTCCTGCTGGATCCAGGTGCCATTTTCTGACTGTAGAGCACTTTCAGGTTATTCTGATAGCCTGTGTGCAGGGGAACAGGTTTGTTAACCTGAGTTAGTTTCCTCCCAGCTGAGTGCTGCTCACCCAACTAGGAATCCCTTGGAGTGAAAATAAAGTCCTAAGAGAAACACTCACAAGCCTGCCGTGCAGGAAAATCGCTGGCAGAATGAACTGCTGAACAGGGGTGAGCTACAATTTGCTCATTCATGGAAACAAATTTAACAAACACTTGGGTTTTTGAATCCCATTATATTTAGTTGCAGTTTAAGCTAGAAAATGCACAGCAGAGACTTTGATGCTCTTACAGACTTCATGAAGGCTTGGAACCTGCAGTACAGGTGACTGTCACCAACATCTTTTCATAAAAATCCTTTCTTTAGGATTTTTCTCCCTTCTGAGAAGCTGTGGCCTCAGCAACAAAATGTAAACAATGGTTATCTGCTGCTGTGGAATGCAGCAGGTGGATGCGTGATTGGTCTTGGGTGAATGTTTGGATTTACTGACCACTCAGAGCAGAGCTGGGTCTCACTCTCTGTTGAGACACAGAAATTTGTTTATTTATTCTTTTTCTATTCTTAGCTTAGCTAGCTTCTGAGAACTTTCCTTCTATTTCTTTTAGTATAGTAATAATGTAATATATATCATAAAATAATAAATCAAGCCTTCTGAACATGAGGTCAGATTCTCATTTCTCTCTCCACCCTGAAGACCCTTGCAAGCCCTGTAACAGGTGACCAACTGGCAGTCATAGCAACTCTCCTAAATAAATTCACTGTAACTGTTATGCCCTCCCTCAACCTCAGGAACCGTAAGAAAGGAGACTCCAGCCTGTACAGCTCTCAGAAACCAGTTGATTTCTCCTGTGACCACACACAGAGCCTCTGTGTTGCTGTTCCCCTAACCTGATCTCTCCTGCTGATTCAGCTCACAACGACTCTGTATCATACCTTCTGGAGCATTCTGTGGTTTTCCACTGAGGTGGAGGATCTTTGCCTCTTCTACATCAAAACCATTCAGATTCACTGCCCAGGCTTTCTGTTGCTCCTACAGAGACAAATCACCCTCAGTGCAATGCATTTAAAACAATTCCCACACTGCAATTTAAACAGACACCTAAGTCCCCTTCTCTTAGAATCTGAAGATGTTTGACTGTGCTGCAAGGGTCAGTCACACAGAGGCAGGTCAAAGCAGTTTTCCCTCAGACTTACATACATCGTCCTGCTCACATTTTCACACAATGGCAAACTCAGTGTCATTGCCAGTGGGAAAAGCCACAGCCACAAAGCGACCAAATGCTTCATAAACAGATTTCAGAACACAGTGTAAAACATTCCAGAAGTGTTCCCTGTGGAGACATTGTCCTAGAATAGCTACCACCAGCAGTTTCACTTTGCATAGGCTCACAGCTTTGTGTTTTGGTTGCCTGCTACATTTTAAAGCCTCATTAGTCAAAGGTAGATTTTGCTGCTAGAAGCAGCATAGGCTTAGAGTGCATGGCAGTCTCTACAGCTTCAATCTCATCCTAGGCTCCTGAAGCCCAGAGCTGCAAGTAGTGATGGCTGGGACTTGTCAGTCCCATGTGCCCACTTGATAGAGTAAAGGGGCAGGAAGGAGTAGCGGTTGTGAAGTAATTGTAACTTAGCAACATGCTCACCTTCTTGGTAGGGGAATCCTCATCAGGGTCATTCTCTTTGGTTAGGAGGAAATTTGCCATCTCCATCTGCATAGTGCTGCGTTTGGGAATGTAGCGATCCCCCCCAGCCTTTGTGGGGGTGCTTTGAATTTTGGATCCAGATTTACCTGCATTCACATATGAAAATATTGTCTTACAGCTATTTAACAGCCTGTATTAGAACTTTCACGGGAGCAAACCCAACACTCCTCCACATCACACCCACCAGACAAGTAGGACTCTGAGGTCTCATGCCACCCAGTCACAACTAACTTATATTTTCCTCCCTGCCACCAAGTTGGTTAGGGACAGTGTGGTGCAACTCCTTGGGTCTAGTGCAACAATTCCAGAGTCCAGAGATAAGGGGAAGATACTAAAACGCTCACAAGATGTAAAGCTGTCAGCTAACAGTCCTGCCCACACTCGTCCTAGCATACAGCTGTGCCAGCAAGGCTCAGCTGGGCAAACAGCAGCTCGCCAGCCCCAGTGCTCAGAGCTCTGCCCCTAATGCTGGCAAGGAGGTGGGTGGCTGTCAGGAGCACAGACCACCTCCTCCTGCCTGAGCAGCAGCCAGTAGGGCAGCGTGGCAGGGAGCCCAGAGCCCCATGGCTACAGACAAGCATCCTGGGCGAGGCTCCCACACTCAACCTCTGTCGCTGGGGGCCGGCGCTCACCGGGTGTCTTGGACGGCGTCTTGCTGGAGCTGCGGGAGCGATTGGCTGGCTTCATGGGCGACACGCCGATGGGACTGGGCCCGGGGCCACTCTCCTTGGCCTTGCGCTGCCATCGCCTAGGTGGCGCATTCGGGATCAGCGTGTCAGGCTTCAGCAGCCCGCGCAGGTCCGCCTCGAACAGGAACTGCGCCATGGTCCTGCGGGCGGGCAGCGTTAGCCGTACCCACCGGCCGGGCTGAGCCTACTCTGACAGGCCCCGCCGGTCTCCCCATCACCGGACCGTGCAAGCGCTCCGGCTGCTCCTCCCCACCAACGGACACCCCTACACTCCCCAACCGCTCCTCGGGACACTCCATCAGCCTATACACCCTCCCTCCACTCCTTGGGGGTCCTTGATCAGCCGGCACCCCTTCCACCCGCTCTTTGGGGCTTCCTCCGATAAGCGACATTCTCCTGTCCCCTGCCTTTCAAGGGCAATCTCGTCCCTGTTCTTTATCCTCCCCACCGTGCTTTGCCTCTGCCCTGTGCCCCTGGGGCTGCTCTTGGCCAGGCAGCCTCAGTGGGAGCCAGCACTGGCTGCAGCCCCAGCGGGCCCCCCAGGACAAGGTCCAGCAATTAGGAGGCCAATGAAAGCTCTGGGCAGCAGCAGAACCCTCAGCAGAGTTTTTTGGACAGTCATGGACTGGCCACACCTACACTGCAGCCTCACTGGGAATGTTTCCTATGTACAGTAGACTTTCAAAAGAAGCTGTTTGAGGGAAAGGTGAACTAAACACTCACTGTCTTCTCTTAAGTCCAAATTCGGACAGAGCATAAGATGAAAATAAGCTCCAAAACAAGCAGGCCTGCCAGGAACCCCAGCCAGCAGCCTGGTTCCTGACAGAAACCCCTTCCAAGGCCCTTCTGGGCATCAGGAACATGTGCTGTGGTTCCAGCTGCACCTGTGGAAGCAATGGGGAGGGTCAGCCCGTGCTGTGCTGCACTGCTGAGCTGGCAGCACAGTGGATGCGGGCAGGACATTCTCCGTTTCCCCCAGAGCTGGAGCCTGCAGGCACCTTGCTGCCCCTTGGCACAGGCTGTGCCACCCAACAAAGCCCAGCAGGCTGGGACGAGAGTCCGGGTGCAGCAGGAAGCTGAGAGAAGGCCCTGCTCTAGAACTGAGGGAGTTCCACCAGAAGCAAACAAAGATGGTAACTTGAAGACATTCCCACTGTGCTCAAAGTTTGTCTGAGAAGACTAAGACGTTAGCTTGTCCAAAATCCCAGGAAATATCTGGGAAATGGTTTTATGTATGTTGGTTGTGACCAGATAAAAAGATCCTGTGGGAAAAGAGCCTCTGCAGCAGGCTGGCGGGCTGAAGGGGTCTTACTTCTTCCTAAAATAAAGATTACCACTGAAATGCAATTTTATTTTTTTATTGTATAAGGGGAAAATATTTTCCAGACCTCTAAAACCAGTTTCAAAAATACAGATGTCTTGTGGAAAAAGGAATGAAACATATGGGGATTTCTCTATACAAGAGATATTTCTAAATATTTTTAAAAATGAAAAGTGAAGACAAAATGAGGTCATTTTTTTGGATTCTAAAACTACTTAGAAAAATCTTTACCTACTATAGGAATTGGGAAGAAATATTTGGGGGTGTCTGTCTACAGAAAAAATATTTTGAAATATTTCTACAAATTTCTAATATCGAAAAGTGAAAAACTAAGCAAATGGGGTTGCTTTTTCTCAGGAGCCCCATGCTGCTGCCTGCCCCCTGGGCTGCCCCAGCCCTCGGGATCCTGCCGCTGGTCACAGCAGCCCCTGCCTGGCTCCTGCCTGCCCACACCGTGGGCATCCACGGCTGCTCCTGGCCATGGAGCTCAGCCAGTGCTGCTGCCGGCTGGGCTTTGCTGCTGCTGCCACCCAGACACTGGGGTGACGGCACCTTCCCTGTAGTGCAACTAAAGAAAGGGCCATCACCCAGACTGGCAGAGAGCGGGGATAACTTCAGTGTTGTTTAGAGGGCAGGACCAGGGGGTTCAGGGGCACAGGAAAGGACATGTTGGTCTCAGGAGGGGCTGGAGGGTGCTGGGCTGCTCCTGGGGTCTATAGAAGAAGTTGGGACGGGACAGAAGAGGATCAAAAAAGAGATGGAAGTAGCTTGGGGATATACATGGGACGAGGAGGTGGCAGTGGGATCTCCAGGAGAATAGGAGATTTCCTTGACAATGGCTGTTCTGGAGTCTTCTTCTCAGAACTCTTGAACGGGCTACCCAGGCTCTTCTAACTGCTGAAGGAGCTGCTCTTGCTCTTTGGGTGTGAGGTGCAGCCACCATCTTACAACTCCTGTCCAGAGGTGGAACTGTGGAAAGAGGAGGTGGCTGAGGCCCCAGCTGCCAGTGGCACAAAGGGAGCCTCTTGCACAGCAGGGCCCAGAGCTGGCAAGGTTCCCCAGCACAGCTGGAGCTGCTGGCACAGCTTGGCCCAGCTGCACAGCTGTCCCTCAAGGCCCCGGCCAGCAGGGCACGGCTCTGGCCAGGCTCCCTGGCCAGGAGCGGGCCCCAGAGCGCCTCTGCCTTTCAAGGGCAATCTTGTCCCTGTTCTTTCTCTTCCCCACCGTGCTTTGCCTCTGCCCTGTGCCCCTGGGGCTGCTCTTGGCCAGGCAGCCTCAGTGGGAGCCAGCACTGGCTGCAGCCCCAGCGGGCCCCCCAGGACAAGGTCCAGCAATTAGGAGGCCGATGAAAGCTCTGGGCAGCAGCAGAACACTGAGCAGAGTTCTTTGGACTGTCATGGACTGGCCACACCTACACTGCAGCCTCACTGGCAATATTTACTGTCTGAAATACAATTTCAAAAGAAGCTGTTTGAGGGAAAGGTGAACTAAACACTCACCCTTTTCTCTTCCAGCAAGTCCAAATTCGGACAGAGCATAAGATGAAGATAAGCTCCAAGACAAGAAGGCCTGCCAGTAACCCTAGCCAGAAGCCCGTTCCCTGACAGAAACCCCTTCCAAGGCCCTTCTGGGAATCAGGAACATGTGCTGTGGTTCCAGCTGCTGCACCTGTGGAAGCAATGGGGAGGGTCAGCCCGTGCTGTGCTGCACTGCTGAGCTGGCAGCACGGTGGATGCGGGCAGGACGTTCTCCGTTTCCCCCAGAGCTGGAGCCTGCAGGCACCTTGCTGCCCCTTGGCACAGGCTGTGCCACCCAACAAACCCCAGCAGGCCGGGAGGAGAGCCCGGGGGCTGTGCAGCTTCTTGGGCAGTCGCTGCTTGGAGGGACACGGGCCAAACCCATCCCTGGGATGCCCCTGCCAGCCCTGGCCCTCCCTGCACCGTGACAGCTCCCCCAGCCCCAGGGCACAGAGTCAGGCCCTGTCAGGACCCAGCGCAGCCCCTGCCCAGTTGGGAGCCAAGGCTGGCTCTGGCCCTGGGCTCGCGGCAGGGCTCCCGCTCGGGGCTGCTCCTGTGCCTTGGGCCTCTGGGCACTCAGGGCCAGCTTCAGAGCAGCTGCAGCGGGGGGGATGTTGGTGCACGAGTCCCCTTTCCCTGGGGCTGTGAACGAACTCCAACGGCACCTCCAGCTTTGGCTGCTGCTGGGCCGTGCAAGGGCAGGCCCTGGGGGAAGAGCTGCAGCCACACAGCCCTGCCAAGGGCTGAGCCCTGATGAGCCTGGCACAGCAATTACCTTCTGAGCCTGTGCCCGTGCCCATGCCTGTGTTTGGCTTGGCCTTCCTTCCTGCAGCAGGGGATGCCAATTGGCCTCGGCTTCTTTGGGGAAACACCTCCTTCTGTCCTGCCTTTTGGCCTATCACTTGAGAAACCAAAAGTACACCTTAACAGACGGAACTATTCTCCATTACTTTGATGGCATGTTCAGAACGTCATGCTTATGCAAAATCGGGTCAAATCAACAAATCATCTAGGCTTTTTTCCGCTGGGCCAGGGCCCACCTTCCTCCAAACATCTGCCAGTGCTGAGCTGAAGTTGTGAGTGGATCGTGCCGGGCGAGGGCACACACGTGCATGGCTCTGTCCTGGCGCCTGCAGAGATGCCCCCCTGGCTGAGCTTAGGGCTCTGAGCTGGCAGCTCTCCCAGGGGAAAGGCCTTGACCTACCTTCACCATCTCCCAGAGGCTCAATCCTGAACGTGGGCTGGGAAGCCAGTTCACCTTTAGCAACAGGCTCAGCTGCAAAGAAAGGCAGGACAGAACAGCTCCAATGGCACTGCTGAAGATTCTCCTTCAGGCCCGAGTGGCAGTGAGGGCACCTGGGTGATTGGTGCCCTCCAAGGCACTCCCTTGGCTCTGCCTTCCACTCAGGAGCAGGGCCAGGGAGACCTTGTGCCTGCAGTGGCCCCACACTGGGATGGAAGGAGCCCCTTGTGGGGCAGTTGGGGGCAGAAAGGACTCCCTGGAGCTGCCAGCACCTCCAAACCCAGCCCCAGGCAGGGCCAGGGCTTGGCAGAGGCAGCAGGAGCATCTCAGGCTCCCTGGGGGCAGCAAATGAGCTGAGAAAGGCTCAGCCCCGGGGCACAGCCCTGGGCCCAGCCCCTTCCCTCTCTGCTCTTCTCTGTGGCTGCACAGAGCACACAGAAGGCCACAGTGGCATTGCACATGGGAGGAGGATGGACAGCTAAATGCCCCTTCTTCCCACTGACATCGATCCTGTGGGATCCCTCAGGGCTCCAGAAGGGAGCAGGGTAAGGTTTCCAGAACTGATCAACCTTCAGTGAAATTTAAGGGAACTGTCTCATGAGTAAACTCTTGCCACACAGCCACGGATTATTCTGTCAGGAAAGGTACATTCAGAACATGCTTCCAACATCTGGCAAGGTCTTCAAAGTACCATTCACCAGCATTTCCCACTAATCCAAGTCATGATCCCAGTCGAGAAGGGAGCACAGATCCTACAGAAGCATTTCCATGGTGTGCAGGGATCTCCTTCTCCCTTGGGGTATTGGGCGCTGCAAAGGGGTGGAGTAAGGCTGTGGGAGCCTGTGCTGTGGCTCCTGGTCACTCTCCACGCTCTTTGCAGGTCCTGTGCAACATGCCTGGAGGGGCAGCTGGAGCAGCCCAGGGCCCTGGGGCTCTCTCCCTCCCATGCAGGAAACCCTCACTAAATGCTTGGGCAAAGCTGCAGTGCCACTGCTGTCACTCCCAACCTCTGTACCTCCCTCCTGCTTGCCCACCTGCCCATGGAACAGCTCCCACAGCCCACGGGCACACAGCCAGGCCCTCTCAGGACACACTGGAGCCTTGCCCTCCCCCTCGGCCCTTTCCCCACCATGGGCACCCCGTGCAGCCGCTCCCAGGTTTCGGGACGTGTCTCCCACTGAGGGAGCTCAGCAGGACAGCTCAGTACCCGAGGGCCATGAGCCTGCTCGGGACAATTTCTCTGGGCTGTGCCCGTCTTGTCCGGGCCCTGCCCGCAGTGCCAAGCAGCAGAGAGGGCAGTTCAAGCCTCAGCAGGGCTCAGGCCCAGAGGCACAGCAATTACCTCCTGTGACTGTGCCTGGCATCGCCTCCCTTCCTGCAGGAAATGCCACCTTCCATAGAGCCCCTCTGTCCATCCCTTGAGAAAGGAAGAGGCACAGCTGGATCAGATGGAATCATTGCATATCCCGGAGGTGGCCTCTTCAGGAGGCAATACCCTTCCAAGACATGGGTAATGATCAGGAAAATCCTGATCCCCCCAGGCCTTTGGGGCTGGCTATGGTCTTCCCTCCTCCAAGCAGCCACACCTCAGGATGTTACTGGGGACCGGGAAAATGCAGGGGATCCCTGGTGAGTTTGGGCTGCGCGGCAGCTGATGCCCAATGCCTTCCTGCAGAGGCTGGGGAGAAGCTGCAGCCAGGCCAGGCTGGGAAACAGCCCTGCAGGGCATGGAAGCAGCAGCGGGGCAGCGAGGCTGCCATGGATCCCTCCCCGCTGTTCCGGGCACGGCGTGTCCGGATGTGCAGCCAGAGCCCTCGGCTGCTGAGCCCCAGGACAAGGCTGAGGGAAATGCTCTCACCATTCCCTTTCAGCAGTTCTGTCACTATTCGTTTCAAGATGTTGTTTGGCTCATGTGGTTTCTTGTGTCCTGGGGCTTTGTTCTTCCCTCTCAGAGGACCTTAACGGAAAGTAGTTCCATTTCCTAGGAATGGATGCCACAGAAGCAGGGCTCAGCCTGTGGGGTCATCAGGGACAACACTACTCACCCCTGCGATGGGAGCCAGGCTTCTCTGTAGGAATCAGCAAAGGGGCAGGAAAAGTCCTCCCTGCAGACACATCTGTAACACAACAGTAGTTTTTGTAACCTGGTTGCTGTGAAGTTGTCAACAATTACTACTGTGTAGGACAGTGAGAACATACCTGAAGGAGGCTCCAAAGGCTTCAACACTTTTCTCAACCAATCTAATGGGGAAGCTTTTCGAGCAACCTCATCTAGAATGGAGCACAGATGAGAACATTTTTCAGGGTGTGTTGGGATCCCCTTCTGCTTTTGGGAATTGGGCACTGCAAGGGGGTCGGGTATGGCCGTGGGAGCCAGGTGTGAATGGACAAGGTCAAACTGCACAGGGGCCTCGGGAGCTCTGGCCTGGCTCCTGGTCACTCTGCACCCTCTTTCCATGCCCTGTGCAACATCCATGGTGGGACGGCTGAAGCAACCCAGGGCCCTGGGAAATCTCACTTCCACAGCTGCAACTCTTGCTAAATCCCTGGGGAAAACTGCAGCAGGCAGTGGCACAGCTATCCCCCTGTCCCCCTCCTGCCCTTCCTCCCTCCCTTTCTACCTACTTCTATCTCTCCAACCGTCTTTCCACTGGGACAAATTCCCCAGCACACAGGCACATGACCAGGCCCTCTCAGGACACACTGGAGCCTTGATCTCCCCCTCGGCCCTTTCCCCACCGTGGGCACCCCGTGCAGCCGCTCCCAGGTTTCGGGACGTGTCTCCCACGGAGGGAGCCCAGCAGGACAGCTCAGTACCCGAGTGCCCTGAGCCTGCTCGGGACAATTCCTCTGGGCTGTGCCCGTCTTGTCCGGGCTGTGCCCGCAGTGCCAAGCAGCAGAGAGGGCGGCTCAAGCCTCAGCAGGGCTCAGGCCCAGGGGCACAGCAATTACCTCCTGTGGCTGTGCCTGGCATCGCCTCCCTTCCTGCAGAAGAGGCTGTCCATGAACCACTGGTTCTTCCAGGAAATGCTTCCTTCTGCACAGCCTCTCCATCTGCTTCTGGAGAAAAGAGAGAGCTGGATCATATTGGACTGTTCCCCATTGGAGAGGTGGCATCTTCAGGAGGCAATGCCTCTCAAAGACATGGTTAAGATTCAGGAAATCCCTTTCAACTTTTTGGGTAGGGCAGGGCTCTCCCTTCTCCATATAGGTGCCCCTTCTGATTTGCCAGGAGATGGGAAATTGCAGGGCATCTCATGCCTGTGGTGCAGTTTGGTCTGCCTGTCAGCTGATGCCCAATGCCTTCCTGCAGAGGCTGGGGAGAAGCTGCAGCCAGGCCAGGCTGGGAAACAGCCCTGCAGGGCATGGAAGCAGCAGCGGGGCAGTGAGGCTGCCATGGATCCCTTCCTGCTGGGCCAGGCTCGGCGTGTCCAGATGTCCAGCCAGAACCCTCGGCTACTTAGCCCCAGGTGAAGGCTGAGGGAATGAACCCACCTTGTCCTGCCTGCTGCATTTCCTTCAGCATTTCCCTCATTTGTTCAGATGGCTCATGGGGTTTCTTCTGTCCTGTAGCTTTGTTCTTTCCCCTTGGAGGACCTTAGAGCAATACGGTTCCATTTCCCGTGAATGGATGCCACAAAAGCAGGGCTCAGCCTGTGGGGTCAGCAGGGACACACTACTCACCCCTGCGACGGGAGCCTGGCTTCTGTGTAGGAATGATCACAGGGACAGGAAAAGTCCTCCCTGCAGACACATCTGTAACACATCGGCCACAGAAGCTTCTGCCATCTCTGCTCAGCTGCACGGGCACCACTGAGCCGCAGGAGCGGTGAGGGGATCGCGCAGGGCGAGGGCACACACGTGCATGGCTCTGTCCTGGCACCTGCAGCGATGCCCCCCTGGCCGAGCTTTGGGCTCTGAGCTGGCAGCTCTCCCAGGGGAAAGGCCTTGACCTACCCTCACCATCTCCCAGAGGCTCAGTCGTGGATGTGGTTAGGGAAGCCAGATCACCTTCACCAACAGGTTCAGCTGCAAAGAAAGGCAAGACAGAACATCACCTGTGGCACTGTAGGACATCCTCAGGCGGCAGGCCAGGCTCAGCCCTGGGGCAAAGCCCTGGGCCTGGCCCCTGCCCATTCTACTCTTCTCAGTGGCTGCACAGAGCACACGGAAGGACACAATGGCATTGCACACGGGAGGAGGATGGACAGCTAAATGCTCCTTTCTCCCACTGACAGCGATCCTGTGGGATCACTCAGTGCTCCAGAAAGGAGCCGGGCAAGGTTTACAGAATTCTTCAGCCCTGATTTGACTATAACGAAAATGGCCGATGGGTGAGCTCCTTCCACATGGACACTGATTATTTTGCCAGTAAAAAGGAAAATTCAGAACTTGCCTCTGGCATTCGCCATGACATTCAAAGTGTCATTCACCTGGACTTCCAAATCTTTCAAGGCGTGATCCAAATCTAGAATGGAGCAAAGACCTGAACCATTTCCTTTGTGTGCTGGGATCCCCTTCTGCCTTTGGGAACAGGGCACTGCAAGGGGGTTGGGTACGGCCGTGGGAGCCAGGTGTGAATGGACAAGGTCAAACTGCACAGGGGCCTCGGGAGCTCTGGGCAGGCTCCTGGTCACTCTGCACCCTCTTTCCATGCCCTGTGCAACATCCATGGTGGGACAGCTGAAGCAACCCAGGGCCCTGGGAAATCTCACTTCCACAGCTGCAACTCTTGCTAAATCCCTGGGGAAAACTGCAGCAGGCAGTGGCACAGCTATCCCCCTGTCCCCCTCCTGCCCTTCCTCCCTCCCTTTCTACCTACTTCTATCTCTCCAACCGTCTTTCCACTGGGACAAATCCCCCAGGACACGGGCACATAGCCAGGCCCTCTCAGGACACACTGGAGCCTTGATCTCCCCCTCTGCCCTTTCCCCACCATGGGCACCCCGTGCAGCCGCTCCCAGGTTTCGGGACGTGTCTCCCACGGAGGGAGCCCAGCAGGACAGCTCAGTACCCGAGTGCCCTGAGCCTGCTCGGGACAATTCCTCTGGGCTGTGCCCGTCTTGTCCGGGCTGTGCCCGCAGTGCCAAGCAGCAGAGAGGGCGGCTCAAGCCTCAGCAGGGCTCAGGCCCAGAGGCACAGCAATTACCTCCTGTGGCTGTGCCTGGCATCGCCTCCCTTCCTGCAGAAGAGGTAGTCCATGAGCCACTGGTTCTTCCAGGAAATGCTTCCTTCTGCACCGCCTCTCCATCTGCTTCTGGAGAAAAGAGAGAGCTGGATCATATTGGACTGTTCCCCATTGGAGAGGTGGCATCTTCAGGAGGCAATGCCTCTCAAAGACATGGTTAAGATTCAGGAAATCCCTTTCAACTTTTTGGGTAGGGCAGGGCTCTCCCTTCTCCATATAGGTGCCCCTTCTGATTTGCCGGGAGATGGGAAATTGCAGGGCATCTCATGCCTGTGGTGCAGTTTGGTCTGCCTGTCAGCTGATGCCCAATGCTTTCCTGCAGAGGCTGGGGAGAAGCTGCAGCCAGGCCAGGCTGGGAAACAGCCCTGCAGGGCGTGGAAGCAGCAGCGGGGCAGTGAGGCTGCCATGGATCCCTTCCTGCTGGGCCAGGCTCGGCGTGTCCAGATGTCCAGCCAGAACCCTCGGCTACTTAGCCCCAGGTGAAGGCTGAGGGAATGCACCCACCTTGTCCTGCCTGCTGCATTTCCTTCAGCATTTCCCTCATTTGTTCAGATGGCTCATGGGGTTTCTTCTGTCCTGTAGCTTTGTTCTTTCCCCTTGGAGGGCCTTAGAGCAATACGGTTCCATTTCCCGTGAATGGATGCCACAAAAGCAGGGCTCAGCCTGTGGGGTCAGCAGGGACACACTACTCACCCCTGCGACGGGAGCCTGGCTTCTGTGTAGGAATGATCACAGGGACAGGAAAAGTCCTCCCTGCAGACACATCTGTAACACATCGGCCACAGAAGCTTCTGCCATCTCTGCTCAGCTGCACGGGCACCACTGAGCCGCAGGAGCGGTGAGGGGATCGCGCAGGGCGAGGGCACACACGTGCATGGCTCTGTCCTGGCACCTGCAGCGATGCCCCCCTGGCCGAGCTTTGGGCTCTGAGCTGGCAGCTCTCCCAGGGGAAAGGCCTTGACCTACCCTCACCATCTCCCAGAGGCTCAGTCGTGGATGTGGTTAGGGAAGCCAGATCACCTTCACCAACAGGTTCAGCTGCAAAGAAAGGCAGGACAGAACATCACCTGTGGCACTGTAGGAGATCCTCAGGCTGCAGGCAAGGCTCAGCCCTGGGGCACAGCCTTGGGCCTGGCCCCTGCCCATTCTACTCTTCTCTGTGACTGCACAGAGCACATGGAAGGACACAGTGTCATTGCACACGGGAGGAGGATGGACAGCTAAATGCTCCTTCCTCCCACTGACAGCAATCCTGTGGGATCACTCAGTGCTCCAGAAAGAAGCAGGCAAGTTTTACAGAATTCTTCAGCCCTGACTTAACGTTAACAAAAATGGCCGATAGGTGAGCTCTTGCCACATGGACACTGATTATTTTGCCAGTAAAAAGGGAAAATAAGGACTTGCCTCTGGCATTCGCCAAGACATTCATAGTGTCATTCACCTGGACTTCCAAATCTTCCAAGGCGTGATCCAAATCTAGAATGGAGCAAAGACCTGAACCATTTCCTTTGTGTGCTGGGATCTCCTTCTGCCTTTGAGAACAGGGCACTGCAAGGGGTTTGGCTAAGGCTACGGGAGCCAGGTGTGAATGGACAAGGCCAAACTGCACAGGGGCCTGGGGAGCTCTGGCCTGGTTCCTGGTCACTCTGCACCCTCTTTGCAGGCCCTCTGACTCATCCCTGGAGAGGAAACTGGGGCTGCCCAGTGCCATGGGGGCTCTCTCCCTCCCCCAGAGGAAACCTTCCCTAAAGGCCTGGGGAAAACCATCCCCAGCGCTTCCCGGGGAGCAGGGAGCGCTGTCCCGGGAAAGGGGAGCCAGGCTGCCGGCTCACGTGCTCGCCATGCTTTCAGTGGAGCAGCCTGGGCAGCCCTGGCAGGCAGGGCCACGGCCAGGAGGAGCAGGAGGAAGAGGCGCAGAGCAAGGGCCATGGTGCCTTGCCCTCTGCCAGTCCCGTAGCTCTTGCTGCCACCGCTGTCCTGACAGTGCTGTCCCAATGTCAGCACCACTGCTGCCACTGCCGCTGCTGCCGCAACAGTTGTGCTCAAGGACTGAGTGCTCGCTCCTTGTGCTGCTGTGCAACCACCGGGTCTGGCACCTCTGTGACCTCAGAGCCAACTGTGACCTCAGCCTGCTGTGACCCCTGAACCTGCTGTGACCTCATGGCTTCAGCTGTACCCCCAGAGTGCGCCCGCATCTGTACAAATGGACTGCCTTGCTTGTTTTTGTGTATCCCAGGTCCATTGCTCAGCAAAACCTTTTTCGTCTCCTGCTGACATTGTGGGTCAGACTGTGTCCATGGAGATGCTCTTGATGGCTTCCCTCTTTTCCTGGGCTTGCCACTGGAGGAGGTCCAGGCCCAGATGATGCCAGGGAAGGAAATGTGCCCTCAGCCCAGGGACGCTCAGCATGGGCTCCCCCAGCCCTGGGGACCCCGCCGCTGGTCACAGCAGCCCCTGCCTGGCTCCTGCCTGCCCACACTGTGGGCATGCATGGCTGCTCCTGGGCACGGAGCTGAGCCAGTGCGGGCTTTGCTGCTGCTGCCACCCGGACACTGGGGTGACAGCTCCATCTCTTTATTGTAACAGAAATGCTGGGCCAAGCTCTGCCCACCTTCAGTAGGGGCCAGAGATCAGGGCCAGTGCCTTCAGGGGGAGGGGACCTTGTTTGGGTGGTGGCAGCACCTGCACAGCAACAAGCTGGTAAAGCAACTGCGACAGGGGCATTGAGCATGGGCATGGCGATGGGGAATGTCTGGTACAGGTGTCCCAGACTGAGGTGTTTGGCTGCTCCTGTGAAGCTGCAGATGGACGCCTGTTGAGACAGGAGGTTGCTGAGGTCCCAGTTGCAGCTGGCACACAGACACCCTCCTGCCCAGCAGGAGATTCCCACTGTGCTCAAAGTTTGCCTCTGAAGTCTGAGAGGTGAGCTTCTCAGAAATCCCAGAAAATATGAGGGAAAAGGTTTTAGTTGGTTGTTGTCGCTCGGTAAGAATGTCCAGTGGGAAAAGAGCCTCTCCAGTATGCTGGGTGCCTTGTGATGACTTAGTTCTTCTTAGAGTAAGGATCACCAATTAAATTCAGTTTTATTTTTTATTCTGCAAGTATTTAAGTGTTCTACCTTTTTCAGAATTCTACAACTACTTTGAAAAATCCTGAACTCCTGTGGGAAAAGGGAAGAAATACATGGGGATTTTTTTCTACAAAAACTGTTTCTGAATATTTTGAACAATTTCTGCTATGTAAAAATCCTGAACAATTTCTGCTATGTAAAATGAAGACAAAATGGGGTCGCTTTTTCTCAGGAGCCCCGTTCCCAGCAGCTGTCTGCCCAGCCCTGGCTGTGCCCAGACAAGCAGCTCTGCCAGCGCTGGTGGTAACACAGACACCTGAACTGAAGGCCAAAGATGTTGGTGGACTCAGGCCCTTCCCTGGCAGGAGGGCTGCACCACCTGGCCTGGCTGGACACCAGGGCCGGCACCTTTGGGGACAGAGGGTCCTGTTCTGGGTGGTGGAGGCAACAGCATGTCCCCAGCAATAAGCTGGTAATGCAGCTGTGGGGAAGGGACAATGGACACTGGCACGGAAATGCAAGATGACAAGTCCAGTTGATTCTAGAAGTGTAAAAATG
Organism: Melozone crissalis; assembly: GCF_028551555.1. Classification (NCBI taxonomy): domain Eukaryota; kingdom Metazoa; phylum Chordata; class Aves; order Passeriformes; family Passerellidae; genus Melozone; species Melozone crissalis. Next base: position 3,581,447 of record NW_026535821.1, read on the forward strand.
TTCAAAGTTCTTCTGAATTCTAAAATTACTTTGAAAAATCCTTACCGACTATGGAAAAAGGGGGCAAACTTTTGACAATTTCTCTATTAGGAAAAAAATTAACCCTACCTATTTCTAAGAGTTTCTAATTAATAAAATGAAGAACTAAGCCAAAATATGGTGTCTCAGGAGCTCCATGCTTGGCCACTGCCTGCCCACTCACGGCTGTGCCCAGACAAGCAGCTCCGCCTGTGCTGGTGGTAGCTCATGGACACATGAGCTGAAGCCCAAAGACATTGCTGTACTCCGGCCCTTCCCTGTCTGGAGGGCTGCACCTCCTGGCCTGGCTGTAGAGCAGAGCCAGCCCAACTGGTGATAGAGGATCCTGTCCTGGGTGGTGGTGGCAACAGCATGACCCCAGCAACAAACTGGTATTGCAGCCATGGCAGGGACAACGGACACTGGCACGGGAATGAGAGATGACAGGTCCAGTTCTCCCTGGCTGAGTTATTTGGCCGGTCTTGTGAAGCTGCAGAGGCGCTCCTGTGAAAAGAGGAGGTGGCGGAGGCCCCAGCTGCCAGTGGCACACAGGGAGCCTCTTGCACAGCAGGGCCCAGAGCTGGCAAGGCTCCCCAGCACAGCTGGAGCTGCTGGCACAGCTTGGCCCAGCTGCACAGCTGTCCCTCAAGGCCCCGGCCAGCAGGGCAAGGCTCTGGCCAGGCTCCCTGGCCAGGAGCGGGCCCCAGAGCGCCTCTGCCTTTCAAGGGAAATCTCGTCCCCGCTCCTTCTCCTCCCCACCGTGCTTTGCCTCTGCCCTGTGCCCCTGGGGCTGCTCTTGGCCAGGCAGCCTCAGTGGGAGCCAGCACTGGCTGCAGCCCCAGCGGGCCCCCCAGGACAAGGTCCAGCAATTAGGAGGCCAATGAAAGCTCTGGGCAGCAGCAGAACCCTCAGCAGAGTTCTTTGGACCATCATGGACTGGCCACACCTACACTGCAGCCTCACTGGCAATGTTTCCTACGTACAGTAGACTTTCAAAAGAAGCTGTTTGAGGGAAAGGTGAACTAAACACTCACTGTCTTCTCTTAAGTCCAAATTCGGACAGAGCATAAGATGAAAATAAGCTCCAAAACAAGCAGGCCTGCCAGGAACCCCAGCCAGCAGCCTGGTTCCTGACAGAAACCCCTTCCAAGGCCCTTCTGGGCATCAGGAACATGTGCTGTGGTTCCAGCTGCACCTCTGGGAGCAATGGGGAGGGTCAGCCCGTGCTGTGCTGCACTGCTGAGCTGGCAGCACGGTGGATGCGGGCAGGACATTCTCGGTTTCCCCCAGAGCTGGGGCCTGCAGGCACCTTGGTGCCCCTTGGCACAGGCTGTGCCACCCAACAAAGCCCAGCAGGCTGGGACGAGAGTCCGGGTGCAGCAGGAAGCTGAGAGAAGGCCCTGCTCTAGAACTGAGGGAGTTCCACCAGAAGCAAACAAAGATGGTAACTTGAAGAGATGCCCACTGTGCTCATAGTTATTCTGAGACGACTAAGACGTTAGCTTGTCAAAAATCTTAAGTATCAGGGAAAAGGTTTTATGCATGTTGGTTGTGACTAGGTAAAAAGCTCCTGCGGGAAAAGAGCCTCTGCAGCAGGCTGGCGGGCTGAAGGGGTCTTACTTCTTCCTAAAATAAAGATTACCACTGAAATGTAATTTTATTTTTTATTGTAAAAGGGGAAAATATTTTCCAGAACACTAAAACTAGTTTCAAAAAAAGAGATGTGTTGTGGAAACAGGAACGAATAATTTGGCGATTGCTCCCTACAAAAGATATTTCTAAATATTTTTAAGAATGAAAAAATGGGGTCACTTGTTCTCTTGATTCTAAAAATATTTACAAAAATCTTTAAACACTATAGTAATTGGGAAGATATATTTGGGGGTGTCTCTCTACAGAAAAAATGTTTTGAAATATGTCTACAAATTTCTAATTTCTAAAACTGAAAAACAAAGCAACTGGGGTTGCTTTTTCTCAGGAGCCCCATGCTGCTGCCTGCCCCCTGGGCTCCCCCAGCCCTGGGGACCCCGCCGCTGGTCACAGCAGCCCCTGCCTGGCTCCTGCCTGCCCACACCGTGGGCATCCACGGCTGCTCCTGGCCATGGAGCTCAGCCAGTGCTGCTGCTGGCTGGGCTTTGCTGCTGCTGCCACCCAGACACTGGGGTGACGGCACCTTCCCTGTAGTGCAACTAAAGAAAGGGCCATCACCCAGACTGGCAGAGAGCGGGGATAACTTCAGTGTTGTTTAGAGGGCAGGACCAGGGGGTTCAGGGGCACAGGAAGGGACATGTTGGTCTCAGGAGGGGCTGGAGGGTGCTGGGCTGCTCCTGGGGTCTGTAGAAGAAGTCGGGACGGGACAGAGGAGGATCAAAAAAGAGATGGAAGTAGCTTGGGGATATACATGGGACGAGGAGGTGGCAGTGGGATCTCCAGGAGAATAGGAGATTTCCTTGACAATGGCTGTTCTGGAGTCTTCTTCTCAGAACTCTTGACAGGGCTACCCAGGCTCTTCTAACTGCTGGATGGGCTGCTCTTGCTCTTTGGGTGTGAGGTGCAGCCACCATCTTACAACTCCTGTCCAGAGGTGGAACTGTGGAAAGAGGAGGTGTTGAGGCCCCAGCTGCCAGTGGCACAAAGGGAGCCTCTTGCACAGCAGGGCCCAGAGCTGGCAAGGTTCCCCAGCACAGCTGGAGCTGCTGGCACAGCTTGGCCCAGCTGCACAGCTGTCCCTCAAGGCCCCGGCCCGCAGGGCACGGCTCTGGGCAGGCTCCCGGGCAAGGAGCGGGCCCCAGAGCGCCTCTGCCTTTCAAGGGCAATGTCGTCCCTGCTCTTTCTCCTCCCCACCGTGCTTTGCCTCTGCCCTGTGCCCCTGGGGCTGCTCTTGGCCAGGCAGCCTCAGTGGGGGCCAGCACTGGCTGCAGCCCCCGCAGGCCCCCCAGGACAAGGTCCAGCAATTAGGAGGCCAATGAAAGCTCTGGGCAGCAGCAGAACCCTCAGCAGAGTTCTTTGGACAATCATGGACTGGCCACACCTACACTGCAGCCTCACTGGCAATGTTTCCTATGTACAGTAGACTTTCAAAAGAAGCTGTTTGAGGGAAAGGTGAACTAAACACTCAGCCTTTTCTCTTCCAGCAAGTCCAAATTTGGACACAGCATAAGATGAAGATAAGCTCCAAGACAAGCAGGCCTGCCAGTAACCCTAGCCAGAAGCCCGTTCCCTGACAGAAACCCCTTCCAAGGCCCTTCTGGGCATCAGGAACACGTGCTGTGGTTCCAGCTGCTGCACCTGTGGAAGCAATGGGGAGGGTCAGCCCGTGCTGTGCTGCACTGCTGAGCTGGCAGCACGGTGGATGCGGGCAGGACGTTCTCCGTTTCCCCCAGAGCTGGAGCCTGCAGGCACCTTGGTGCCCCTTGGCACAGGCTGTGCCACCCAACAAAGCCCAGCAGGCTGGGACGAGAGTCCGGGGGCAGCGCAGCTTCTTGAGCAGTCGCTGCTTGGAGGGACACGGGCCAAACCCATCCCTGAGCAGCCACTGCCAGCCCTGGCCCTCCCTGCCCCGTGACAGCTCCCCCAGCCCCAGGGCACAGAGTCAGGCCCTGTCAGGACCCAGCACAGCCCCTGCCCAGTTGGGAGCCAAGGCTGGCTCTGGCCCTGGGCTCGCGGCAGGGCTCCCGCTCGGGGCTGCTCCTGTGCCTTGGGCCTCTGGGCACTCAGGGCCAGCTCCAGAGCAGCTGCAGCGGGGGGGACGTTGGTGCACGAGTCCCCTTTCCCCGGGGCTGTGAACGAGCTCCAGAGGCCTCAAGGACTCCAGAGGCGCCTCCAGCTTTGGCTGCTGCTGGGCTGTGCAAGGGCAGGCCCTGGGGGAAGAGCTGCAGCCACCCAGCTCTGCCAAGGGCTGAGCCCTGCTGAACCTGGCACAGCAATTACCTTCTGAGCCTGTGCCCGTGCCCATACCTGTGTTTGGCTTGGCCTTCCTTCCTGCAGCAGGGGCTGCCAATCGGCCTCTGCTTCGTTGGGGAAACACCTCCTTCTGTCCTGACTTTTGGCTCATCACTTGAGAAACAAAAAGTACACCTTAACAGATGGAGAAATTCTCCATTTCTTTAATGGCATTTTCAGGACGTCATGCTTATGCAAAATCAGGTAAAATCAACAAATCACTGGTCTTTTTCAGCTGGGCTAGGGCCCACCCTCCTCAAAACAGCTGCCAGTGCTGAGCAGAAGTTGTGAGTGGATCGTGCAGGGCGAGCGCACATACAGCCATGGCTCTGTCCTGGCGCCTGCAGCAATGCCCCCGAGCTTTGGGCTCGGATCTGGCAGCTCTCCCAGGGGAAAGGCCTTGACCTACCCTCACCATCTCCCAGAGGCTCAATCCTGAATGTGGGCTGGGAAGCCAGATCACCTTCACCAACAGGCTCAGCAGCAAAGAAAGGCAGGACAGAACAGCTCCAATGGCACTGCTGAAGATTCTCCTTCAGGCCCAAGTGGCAGTGAGGGCACCTGGGTGATTGGTGCCCTCCAAGGCACTCCCTTGGCTCTGCCTTCCACTCAGGAGCAGGGCCAGGGAGACCTTGTGCCTGCAGTGGCCCCACACTGGGATGGAAGGAGCCCCTTGTGGGGCAGTCGGGGGCAGAAAGGACTCCCTGGAGCTGCCAGCACCTCCAAACCCAGCCCCAGGCAGGGCCAGGGCTTGGCAGAGGCAGCAGGAGCATCTCAGGCTCCCTGGGGGCAGCAAATGAGCTGAGAAAGGCTCAGCCCCGGGGCACAGCCCTGGGCCCAGCCCCTTCCCTCTCTGCTCTTCTCTGTGGCTGCACAGAGCACACAGAAGGCCACAGTGGCATTGCACATGGGAGGAGGATGGACAGCTAAATGCCCCTTCTTCCCACTGACATCGATCCTGTGAGATCCCTCAGGGCTCCAGAAGGGATCAGGGCAAGGTTTCCAGAACTGATCATCCTTCAGAGGAACTTAGGGGAACTGACTCATGAGTGAGCTATTGCCACACTGACACAGATTATTCTGTCAGGAAAGGTACATTCAGAACATGCCTCCAACATCTGGCAAGGTCTTCAAAGCACCATTCACCAGCATTTCCAAGTAATCCAAGTCATGTGCCAGTCGAGAAGGGAGCACAGATCCTACAGAACCATTGCCATGGTGTGCTGGGATCCCCTTCTGCCTTGGGGAATTGGACACTGCAAAGGGGTGGGGTAAGGCTGTGGGAGCCTGTGCTGTGCCTCCTGGTCACTCTCCACGCTCTTTGCAGGTCCTGTGCAACATGCCTGGAGGGGCAGCAGGTCCTGTGCAACATGCCTGGAGGGGCAGCTGGAGCAGCCCAGGGCCCTGGGGCTCTCTCCCTCCCACGCAGGAAACCCTCACTAAATGCTTGGGTAAATCTGCAGTGCCACTGCTGTCTCTCCCAACCTCCGTACCTCCCTCCTGCTTGCCCACCTGCCCATGGAACAGCTCCCACAGCCCACGGGCACATAGCCAGGCCCTCTCAGGACACACTGGAGCCTTGCCCTCCCCCTCGGCCCTTTCCCCACCATGGGCACCCCGTGCAGCCGCTCCCAGGTTTCGGGACGTGTCTCCCACGGAGGGAGCCCAGCAGGACAGCTCAGTACCCGAGTGCCATGAGCCTGCTCGGGACAATTCCTCTGGGCTGTGCCCGTCTTGTCCGGGCTGTGCCCGCAGTGCCAAGCAGCAGAGAGGGCGGCTCAAGCCTCAGCAGGGCTCAGGCCCAGAGGCACAGCAATTACCTCCCGTGGCTGTGCCTGGCATCGCCTCCCTTCCTGCAGGAAATGCCACCTTCCATAGAGCCCCTCTGTCCATCCCTTGAGAAAGGAAGAGGCACAGCTGGATCAGATGGAATCATTGCATATCCCGGAGGTGGCCTCTTCAGGAGGCAATACTTCTCCAAAACATGGATAAGGATCGGTAAAAGCCTGATCCCTCCAGGCCTTTGGGGCTGGCTATGGCTTTACCTCCTCCAAGCAGCCACATCTCAGGATGTGACTGGGGACCGGGAAAATGCAGGGGATCCCTGGTGAGTTTGGGCTGCGCGGCAGCTGATACCCAATGCCTTCCTGCAGAGGCTGGGGAGAAGCTGCAGCCAGGCCAGGCTGGGAAACAGCCCTGCAGGGCATGGAAGCAGCAGCGGGGCAGCGAGGCTGCCATGGATCCCTTCCCGCTTTTCCGGGTTCTGCTCTGACATGAGGGCCCCTGGCTCACTCTAGGATCTCTCCCAGGTCTCCTCCCACAGCTTCATCCACAGCTCAGCCCCAAGGGCCAGACAGGTATTAGGAATTTCACAGCCTACCATTGGTGACTCATTGTCAGAATGCACAGGAAAACTCTAGCTGTGTTTCAAAACACCAGATGCTGTGTTGCTTCCTTCCCACTGCAGATTTTCCATTGCCCCAGCCTCAGCCCCTGGCAGCCTGCCTGGATGTTCTCCCCGCGCCACTTCTGCAATCCCACTCGTCCAGGTCCTGCTGGTTCTGTGGGCAGCTCTTCGGGCCACTGAGGCCCTGTTCCTCCTTTGTTTGTCAGCATGTCCGAGTGAGAGATGATTCAGGGGCTCAGCACCAAGGCCTCCAGCAGCAGTGGTCAGTTCCTGAGTGCACTCGGGGGCCACAGGCAGCTGCCCATGGCTCTGGCAGGGATGTGAAGGGGAGGCCGGGCAGGGGAGCAGTCCCCACGCCCCAGCCCTGCCCATGGGGGCCTGCAGCCCGTGGGGATGGAGCAGCAGTTTCTGGGGTGACAGAGCCAGCAGCTAGGCAGTGCAGCACACACTGCACACATCTACTGCAGGGATATGTTAGCAATATTGTGTATACATGCACTCCAAATTGAAAAAAATCAGTCTAAGTGTAGCTTAATTTCAGAGGCATTAGGGAAGAATTATTACCGCTGCTTTCCTGGCTGAGTTTTGGAACATTATACTTTTTTTTTAATACTTTATAAAAACAATCTCTGAGTCTGGAAAGGGAGTTTTTCAATCACAGGGGTTCTTGCTTCACTCCAGGAAAAGTGTAATTCAGTGTACCAGGGAGATTTTCTCTTAACATATTGCTGAGTTCTCATGCTGCCACTCATTAGTAGAGATAAAATAATTTCTCACTGTTTATGTTTGATTTTTGTTTGGAAACAGTAGGGAAGAAATGTATCCACTGTGAAGATTTGGTTCATGTGGATCAGTTATTATTTCAGCTGCCTAAGTTGAGGGAGGAATTCACAGAGGTTATCCCAGGCAAAATCTGGTGCTGATGCTTGTGCCATTGGAGTGTGGAGTGGGCTCTTTCCTAGCACAACTCACCACACTGAGCTCCTGGGCATATCTCCTTTGTTTTCTGGTTTTTACTACTAAGAACAGCCAGCATCATTTACCAGTACCTAAAACAGATTTGTTGGTTCCTCTGAATCAACTCACACTGTGGGTTGGAGTTTCCCCAGGTTTCAGCCTGGAGAAAAGGAGGCTCAGGGGGAGCCTCGAGGCTCTCCACAAGTCCCTGACAGGCGGTTGGAGCCAGGTGGGGCTCTGCTCCCATGGGAACAGGGACAGGACAAGAGGAAAAGGCCTCAACTTGCACCAGGAGAGGTTTAGATTGGAAATTAGGGAAAGTTTCTTCTTGGAAAAGGTTGTAAAGCATTGGAACAGGTTGCCCAGGGCACTGGTAGAATCACCATCCCTGGAAGAGCTCAGAAGACATGTTGATGCGGGACTTGGGATGTGGTTTAGTGGTGAACCTAGTGATGGTGTGGTTGATGGTTGGAATTGATTATTGTGAAGGTCTTTCCCAACTTTAAGGATTCTCTGATTCCATGACTCTAAACAACCCAGTGATAACATAATCTAATCTCTCTTGGTGTACATGACTTGGTTCACTCTCTGATGTTTTCTCCATATCCATGTGCCAATGCATCTTCCAGCATATGGAAGGAACAAACCAGGTGTGAAGACTGGAGAAAGTAAATGAGCCCACATCACTTCCTCGGGAAGAGAAGATCTGGCAACTTCCAGAGTGGAGGAGAAACAGAAAAAAAGGTTTGAGAAGCTGAAGTAGTGGCAGAGGTACCAGGGAGAAGAAATAAGAGGTGAGAGAAATGGTGGCTATGAATTGCAGGGCAGGCAGAGGACACCAGTGACCCAAACAGTTTGGCACCTCCTGGCCATTAGGCAGCTGACCCCAAAAGTTCATCTCTGCTCAAAGGGCATGCACAGCCTCGCCCACCCACTACAGGTGCAGGAACAGCATGAGGAAATGGGAGAGGAGTGTCATAAACAACCTAAATACTGTCCTGCATTTCCAGCAGGTTTTGCAGCCTGTACTGAGCATCTCAGTCCTGGCTGCACTGTTCCCAGACACCAACACCGTTAGATCAGAGGGAGCTGATTTAATCAGTTGTTAAAATAATCAAATCATTTCAATCTGAAGTCAAGTCATTTGAATGATAAGGACCATTTAAATCTTGCTGCTCAGAAGGCAGAAGATTGGGCTGAAGCCAGAGCTTTGAGGAGCAGCCAGATAGTGACAGGTAGAGCCAGGGAGTGATAACATGGCACCCACCTCAGTTTGGGAAGAATCATTTGCCCAGCAGGAGCCCAGCTCCAAAGCAACATCCCTGGAAACTCTGCGTCATAAATAGCAGGGAGTTCATTCATAGAGCAAAAGATTTCCTGGCCTTATTTACCCTTCCACATTTGCTGCAGCCCTTCATTTCAAAAGCCATGTGAGTACCCTGTGCTGGAAGGCTTGTCCTTCCCCTGCTCCTGGCTCTGCACCAAGATGTTCTCTGTTCTGCTGCTGACCAATGCATCTCCTGGCTCCCTACCACTGAAGGAAAAGAAATCTATTTACAAGACACAAACAGCTTTGTGTAAATCACAGCCATGGGCTGCCAATTGTGTGCTCTCCCAGCCCAGCAGTGCCTCCTTCCCCCAGCACAGAGTGCTGCACTAGCGCAGCCCCAGGGACATGTTGCTATTAGGTCATGTCACCAGGGACTGGAAAGCACCAGACAACGCTCTGTGTCTTAAAAATCCAGATGTGTGATGATTATCTCATGATAGCTATCATAGATCCTGTGGTAATGCTATTTCTAATAATTTAGCCTTCAGGAGTTCTTAGGCTGGGATGAGTCCATGCTCCGAGCTGGAGCAAACTGTGTGCTCAGGTCTACTGTTTGAAACAATCACTGTGGTCCTAGTGCTGCCTCGTCTCTGAAAAGATGGAGCTGTTACATTCTCCTCAGTCCACATGGTGGAACCAGATAATTTCTAGTTTGGAGTGTGGTAAATAGGTATGATTCTGCTGATAAAAATTGAAACAGTAATCAATATTGATACAGTAACTAATATCTGGAAATAATAAAATAAGTTAAAAATAGTAATGCCAAAGAGGAGAGGGAAAGGAGGGGCTCCACCCCCCTTTTCCCAGCAGATGTTCTCAAGGACCACAGGAAAGAAGCTGAAGATACAGTTGCTAAAAATGACCAAGAACCTGGTTGGGTCCCAGAAAATGCTAATTATAAGGGACTTATTGCTTTGATATGCAGATGCAATGATACGTTAGTCTTGGCTTACATTGTACTGGCTTGGTGCACGTGTGTAACCCAAAGGTGAATTAAAGGACAACAAAGAAGACTACAGGGCCTTCATCAGTGACGACCCCCAAAGAGTTGTGCGACCACCAAACCCAGTGGTGGCGCAAGCGTGATAAGGGTGGTAATGAAGGCGGAGACAGAAAAGTGACGAACCGAATATAGGAGGAGATGGCATTGACACATGGCATATAAGGGGTGACTTTCACTTGGCTAGCTTGTACATGAAGTGGCAAGGGTCATTGAAACCTGCACTCCGTACCCCGCGGTATCTCTTGCTTATGCACTATTATTGGAACCAAATTATCCCTTATTTTAATCGAATTATATTGTATCCAATTTTATATTTTTCATTTCAATTATTCAATCAAAATTGTTACTACTTTTAATATTGTTTGGTTTTTTTTAATGATGGGATAATTGGGCAAACATAACAGGAGGATGTACAGCAATGCTCAAACCACTAATATCACTAAATATAGTTGCATCAAATTAAAGAAGAATACCCTTACTTTCAATTACACTCCCCTTTTTTACCACCTGATTACATGATAATACATTGTTATAGTTCTTTCCCTATATTTCTTCTTTCTATATGTGGACCATCTCAGGGCTGCAGCAGGAGTGGAAGCACCCGGGCAAATGACTCATCTCCCTCAGGCCAGATGTGGATTTTGACCCAGCAAACCAGAGGAACACTGACATAAAGGTAGAGTTTTGTGTTATTCAGGGAAAAAACATCACAGCAAATGACTGCTTGGAGTTTGGTGTGTTTCCTAGAAGATTTGCAAAGTAAGTATGAAGGAAACATCCTTACTGTTTATCACAAAAGGTCAAGTGTATGAACACCTGCAGCTGCAGACATCACAAGGATGCTGTGTTTACAGCAGGCACTGCCCCACTGTGCTTCTGGGAGTCTCTAGCCCCGAAGAGAGCTTGTTCAGGCTGGGGGAGATTTCAAGAGACAGCAGGAGGCTCCCTTTTTCTCTATGCTCCCCTTTTCTTTATGCTTCTTAAAAATCCCTCCCCTCTTCCCACTAACTGTGCAGGCACTGTTGGATGCAGCTTCCAGGGGCAGATTTCTTCTTGCTGTGATAGTGCCAAGCTCGCAGGGCCCTGCAGGAGGGACCTCTGTGAGCAGTGGGATTTACACTCTTTAACAGCAGCCATGTCCCAGTGAAGCGGTCAAGCTGGGCAAGGATTGTCCTTCTCGGACGGCCCGGCCAGCTATCCAGCACCGCTCGCAGCAGGGCAGCACTGTCCCAATCTCCGTGGCTTGGGACAGGGCCTAAGGCAAACACCCTGTGCTGTGACAGCAGCCACGCCTTGCGGTGGGACGTGGCACGGCTTATGGCTGCAGCCAGCAGAAAGAAGAGAGCGCTCTCCAGCTGTGGGGAATCCAGGCTCACTGGGTCCCAGGGGAACCGACAGCCGGACAGGGAAGGGGGGAGATACTTGCAACAGCTCCTAAGGAGGGAGGGAGACAGGGGAGGAGTCGACCCTAGGGTGAATAGAGTTTTAGATGGGAGTGGAATACAAAAGATTGACTTTAGAGAACCCCAATGGGGATAACTTGAGGGTGGGGCCCTGGTCCCTGAACCAATCACTCAACGCTCTCGCTGGAAGTTTCTAGAGAGAAGGGTGTGAGCGCCGAGTGATGGACAGGGCACTGGGGAGGGATTTGAGAAAGGATACATTAGTCTCCAAGGCAACTGGGAAGGAGTTGGGATAACTGGCAGCACAAGGGAAGGGGAAGATAACCAGCACAGAACCATTACATTGTAGGGGGAACAGAAAAGTCCAACTTCTACAGAAACAACACAACATCCCAGGACAGTCCTGGCACTGCAAACATGTTTTCCCTCTGCAGTTTGCAGTAACAGTCAAGGAGCATCCAAACTCTTGCAAAGCAAAGCTTGTTTAAAGGATGGGTTTAGTGCCGGTGAGCTTCCAAGGACTCCTCCTTTGAAGCAGCCTATGCAGGGGGACTCTGAAGTGTCCCTGTACCCTCCGAGTTTCAGACAGAGCTGGGGAAACATGTAACCCTCCGCTCACCGTCCCCAAGAGCAGACAAGATGCTGTCCCCCTTTCCCGGAGCTGGGGGATGGAAAGGAGGCTGGAATGGCAGTGATGGGTGGGTTTGTGGCCGTCCCATTTCCAGCAGTCTCTGCCTTCCCCCACTGGCCTGGCGGGTGCTCTGCAGCTTCTCCCCGTGAGAATACCCTCTGCCCCTGTGCAGAATTCAGGAGTAATGCACTTCTCTCCCCTTCCCAGAAATCAGGCTGTGTGAGTGTCTTTGCATATGTGCACATGCCAAGTTTTAGCCCAAAGAGAGTTTTAGAGCTGACTTACAACCCACTGAAATAATTTTATTATGGAAGCAGTGACATAACTTGATAGTAATGCACACGCACCACTCCAGTGCTGGGGGTTTATCGGGCGTTTATGAGGTGTGTGTGCAGGAGGTGACATCCTCAGCACATGCAGAGCTGGCAGTACCTGGCTGGAACCCTTCCAGCGAGGGGCTGGTGGCCCCAGGGTGTCTGACAGCACTGTGGAGGTGGCTCCTCACACAGCAGACCTGGGAAAGAGACAAGAACATGAGTTCAAATAGCTCACGGCAATGGTTGGCAGGAGCTCCTGAGAAATTCTTCTCCTTAGTTCTGATGGGCAACAACAAAACAAATTTGGTGGGTGCAGCTATTGATCATCTTCAGGTGAGCTCAAAGCAGAACTCTTCCTCCAACCCCTGCTGGAGATTATCTGCTCTGTAGTGCGGCCCACTGGCCTCAGAGCCTTTCAGAGCAGTGCGTTTCTGCTGCCACGGGCCGTGAAATGAGATGTCCTGGCTGGTGCAGTTGTGTTTGAGGGAGCTGGGACACCTCTGAACAGCCAGGACACTCATGAGCATCACTGGGGACCAAGTATTAATTAGAATGTAAAATTTCATCTGCAGTCATCTTGCATTACTGCTGTTAAGAGGACAAATCTTCCATTGCCCTGTGATTTCTGAGTGTGCAGAGTCATGGCTAAAGCTGGGCTGGAGACAAGAAAGAGAAGTTTTGGCCAATTGGCCACCAATTCATGTGTGAGTGGTATTCAGCACCCAATTTGCTTTGCAGAACCAGTAAAGGTGAGAGGCTCTTGTAAACCTGGAAAAACATGTTTGTGCTACAGCACTTGATTCCAAAATTCTCCTAGGAAAGAACAAACACACCTTTGTAAAAAACATTGTGTGGTTTCTATTGCCCATCCCTCTACTGTGTGAGAAGCTGCCTGGAGAGCAATACTTGTTCAGCTGATGTTCTGCAGGGATTGATTCAGAAGCTATGACAAAAATGCAGTATGAGCAAAAGACCAGCTTCAGTTTATAGAGTCAGGCATCACAAAAGCTGGAAAGGATCTCCAAGGTAAATGAGTCCAGTCCTTGATCTGATATCTGCACTTAGCTGATCTGCAGGGACCTCTGTGATGCCATTTTTAGTGAGTTCACCTATGGAGTTTATGGGGTGAGCACAAGAAACAGAGCCCAGATTTGACACATGAACAAAATATGTGGGATTTCAAACTCCCCACAGCCCTCGGGTCACCTGTGCAGCTGCTCACCTCTTGCCTGGGACCAGCTGCTGTGAGCACCACAGAGACACAGGATTTTAGCCTCCAAAGGCATCTGTGGTTTGACTCCCTCATCTGTGTGTCACAGGGCCCAGAAGATCAGCTCTCTGCTGCAGGGAGCTGGCAATTCCTCTATTTAGCACTTTCCTGGCAGTGCAAGAGGTAAGAATGGGAGAGGTGGACAGCAAAGTCCAGCTTCATCATTTCTGGTAAGATCAGATGAAAATACTGAGGAGTTATTTTAATGTGAGAATAGGGAATAGTTTTAATATTCAAGATGATTAATTTACAACAAATTCTAAGTAGATTAACTATACATACACCATGTTTCTTTCCCCAGATGATCATTTATCCACATAACTTTGCAAACCAACAATTAGAGCAGCATTCCCTGTGCTCTGATAATACTCTCTGGTGTTCCCCGGCTCAGGCTGCTCAAGTGAACGAGGCATGGGCTGTGCAGCAGCTGAGCGGGGCTGTAACAGCATCGTGGAGTCACGAAGCATCATGCAGGAAAGCCTGGGGCTCCTGTGTCAATGGAGTTTCAGGGCAAAACTTGTAGTAGGCTGGTGTCTTCTTGCTTCCAGTCTTTTCCTCCTGGCTCTTAAATAGTGGCCAGAGGATGAGGTTGGTTGGGGCTTGGTTTATCTGCAGTTCCAAAGCAGTGCATCACTCTGCAGTCCTGTGAGGGAAGCCTTTGGTATCTTTCCAGTCTTTAGTTTTCCTCAATTATTTATCTGAGGGTTGCTTAATTGCTAAGTCTCCTACTTTTAGATAATATGGGGAGGTGTGAAGGAATGCTGTTCAGACACCAACTGGTCCCTTCTCAGCTTCAAAGTGCAAATAGAAATTCTCTCCCTGTTCTGTCTCTCGGGCTGCGGTGACACCGATGGCTCTTGCTGAGCTCTTGCCAAGGTTGTAGCCAGGGCACAGCCCTTTCCCATCTCCTCCTGGGCAGCAGGAGCCCTCTGGGACTGGTTTTGAGAGCTGTGTCCTGAGAGGAGTGCAGGCAATGCGTGCAGGAGGAACCTGTGGTGGATTCTGTGCGTCATATTTCAGCAGACATTCGCTGCAGCCTGCTGCAGAGTGAGACAGTTCCTGGTGTCTGTGTAACCAGGTACTTGGTCAGATGTTAAGAAGAAATTCCTGCCTGTGAGGGTGGGCAGGCCCTGGCACAGGGTGCCCAGAGCAGCTGTGGCTGCCCCTGGATCCCTGGCAGTGCCCAAGGCCAGGCTGGACACTGGGGCTTGGAGCAGCCTGGGACGGTGGGAGGTGTCCCTGCCATGGCAGGGATGGCACTGGGCGGGCTTGGAGGTCCCTCCAGCCCAAACCAGTCTGGGATTCTGTGATTCTTCTGTCTTTATTTTCACTTGTGAATTGATTCCAAGTCTACAGTGGTTTCAATGCCTGAAACCCCTCACTGGGGCTGCTCCATCCCTGTGTGCACCTGGAGGAGGAGATGGTGAGCACGCAGCTTACAGTCCTGCTGCCCATTCTCCCAAAGCTATAAACACCAGGCTTTTCTCAAGTTTTCTATTTTCATTCCACTCTCACCCCTCAAAGTCTTGCCTATTTGTCAGTCCTTGAATAAGCCCCATTTCTCTCTGGCATGGTGGGAATGTGCAGGATTTCTGCTGGGTGCCTTGATGCCTATAGGTTTTGGGGTCAATGAGCTTCTGCAGAGCTGTGCTCATGCTGGAAGTTAAACCTTGTCTTTAAAGAGTCTGGAAGAGCAGTAAGGAGGATTTTAAGTTCCTCACAGCAGAAGCTGTGTCCACTTGGCACCTACAGCCATTCCAAGGCAGACTGTGAAGTCTCCAGAACAGTTTGATGATGCAGTGTTGAAACAACTTTCTGCCAGTGCTGGTGAACTGCCATGGCTTGGCTGAACTACCTATAGCTGAAGAACCACATATGAATTTGCATTTTCAGAGGGAATTTCCCGTGAAGGTTGAATACGCTTTTTTAGTGACAGCAGCCTATTCAACACTACCTTGGCTCACCTGAAGCACTCTTGGCTTTCACTGAGCGTCCACGTTCACATTATGGCTGTTGAATTATCAGAGAAGCTGTTCTTGTTTTCCAAAAAGCTGTTCTGAATTCTCCACTAAATGCTAAGCAGAGCTCTGTTGTGCTGCCATTTTTGGTGAGGTTTCAAATGGTTTATTTTTGTGCTATGATGAATTTTAATAATTGCTATAAGTATGGTATTAGTCAAAATGAGGGAGAAAGAAACCCAATTATTAAACTAGACTTCTGTGACTGGAATCTACAGCTGATATATTAAAGCCCAACTGTCATGCTTAAAAATTAACTCAACCCGCTGGCAATACTGGAAGAGAAAATGAACATTATTAATGAGATAACTGATCATTATTTCTTTTCCCTCCCACCATTAGAACAATATGTTGCAGTGTATCAATAAACAGTAATTTTATATCATATACACTGCGTGCTTTCAGCAGTGCTTTGCTATCTCCTGCTTTCCCAACACCACTTTTATGGAATTAATGTTTTTTTCCAAGTCTTCCTTTGCTGCCGTGGGCTGTGTAAGGCCTGAGGGAGCCAGTACCGCCTGCAAATGTTACTCAAAATGCCCTGTTTGCACCTGAACCCAAGAGGAATGATCCACATCCCCACTGACAGGGACCTATTTGTGAGGACTTTCTGAGCACTCTGAAGCTTCTGATTCAGCTTCTCACTCAGCACAGCTCCTCCTCCTGCTGCAGCCGAAACCTTGGCATTGTGGTAGAGTAAATGCCCCTCAGGCCCAGTGGATTGGGAGACAGTTCTCTGCGCAGTAAGGCACCTGCCCACCCTGAAAGGTGTGCTGATATCACCTGGAAAGGCCCACCTTTGGTGGAGAAGCTCCATGACCAAGATTCTCCCCAAATTATTTCAATAAATGGTGTCTTTCAGTGATAAATGTTTTTGCAGAGGATGGATAGGTTCTGCTTAAGCTGTGTCCTCAGTCACATGTGGGAGCAATGTCACAGGCTGTGCCACCCAACCAAGCCCAGCAGGCCGGGAGGAGAGCCCGGGGGCAGCAGGAAGCTGAGAGAAGGCCCTGCTCTAGAACTGAGGGAGTTCCACCAGAAGCAAACAAAGATGGTAACTTGAAGAGATGCCCACTGTGCTGAAAGTTTGTCTGAGAAGACTAAGACGTTAGCTTGTCAAAAATCCCAGGAAATATCTGGGAAAAGGTTTTATGTATGTTGGTTGTGACTAGGTACAAAGCTCCTGCAGGAAAAGAGCCTCTGCAGCAGGCTGGCTGGCTGCAGGGGTCTTACTTCTTCCTAGAATAAAGATTACCACTGAAGTGCAATTTTTTTTTTTATTGTATAAGGGGAAAATATTTTCCAGAACTCAAAACCAGTTTCAAAAATACAGATGTGTTGTGGAAACAGGAACGAAATATTTGGCAATTGCTCTCTACAAAAGATATTTCTAAATGTTTCTAAAGATGAAAAGTGAAGACAAAATGAGGTCACTTTTCCTGGATTCGAAAACTACTTAGAAAACCTTTAACGACTATAGGAATTGAGAAGGAATATTTGGGGATGTCTCTCTACAGAAAAAATATTTTGAAATATTTCTACAAATTTCTAATTTCTAAACCTGAAAAACTAAGCAAATGGGGTTGCTTTTTCTCAGGAGCCCCATGCTGCTGCCTGCCCCCTGGGCTCCCCCAGCCCTGGGGACCCCGCCGCTGGTCACAGCAGCCCCTGCCTGGCTCCTGCCTGCCCACACCGTGGGCATCCACGGCTGCTCCTGGCCATGCAGCTCAGCCAGCGCTGCTGCCAGCTGGGCTTTGCTGCTGCTGCCACCCAGACACTGGCTGTCAGTTCCATCTCTTTATTGCAATAGAAGAAGGGGCCATCAACTACTCCTGCAGAGGTGGGTCAATGTCTGTGTTGTTTAGAGGCCAGGACCAGGGGGCTCGGGGGCAGAGGAAAGGACATGTTGGACTCAGGAGGGGCTTGGAGGGTGCTGGGCTGCTCCTGGGGTCTCTAAAAGAACTCGGGAATGGGTTGGGATGGGACAGAGGAAGATCAAAAAAGAGATAAAGGCAGCTCAGGGATACGCATGGGCAGAGGAGGTGGCAGTTGTGAGGAATGAAATCGTGGGGATGAGAGCTCTTTTTCAGAGTAGTAATTGGTAGTTGATGTTAATGAAGTTGATAAGGTCTTAATTTGAAGTGTTGGTCTGTTGTTAAACATTGAAGGTTAGAGTTCTGGGACTTGCCTTCAGTTGCCGTTGCTAACTGTTACTATTTTACCCTGTATTTGTATCTCTCCTTGTCGTACTCTGTATTTGTACCCCTTGCTAGTCTTTTGTACTCCTTGTTAGTTAAACTTTGAATGTTAGTATTGTAAGACTTGCCTTTAATTGCTGCTGTTCGATGTTGCTATTTTACCCTGTATTTGTATCTTTCCCCATCATAATCTGTATTTGTTCCCCTTTCTGTCTCACCCGGGATTTGTATCGTTCCCCTCGGGAACCACTTCCCCTACTCCCCTGCTCCCAGGAGGACTTGCACCCGGACTGAATTCAAATGAGAGGCTGTGGGAACTCTATGAACCCTCTCAAAACAACGAACTAGCATACAAACTTTGACTTTAGCCCATCAGAACCACACTAAGTCACCCACTCTTGGCCAGAGCCGGATTCTGTCCTGTCACCATAATTTTGATAGTACCCAGCTTGGAAGATACCCCTCGGCTGCGAGCCAATATTTGCCTTCCTAAGGACTCTGGTGAGGACGGAAGCCCCAGCTCTGCCGAGAGACAAAGCTGTACTCCTCCTCCTCCTCAGCGTCGTCCAGTGGGAGCAGTGGCGGTGTGCGCGACCCCTCAGGTTCTCCAGCCAGAGCTGTCTTTAATAAAGGCCTTTTTAAACGAGCTGCTCTCCTGGCCCTATTTATCACAGCTTGGGGACTCCTCTGGGATAGCCACACCCGAAGAGGACCGAGGATAGGACAGCCGCCCGCCCTATTGGGCCTCCAGGGAACAGCTGGCTACGCCGGACCTGGGAAGACAGCCTGGGACTGGCAACGCAGAGGAGCGCCGGGACCTGGGAAGAACCAGTGGCGGGAGTTGGAGGCGAGCGAGTGGCGAGTGAGTGAGACGGGGGCTGGCAGCTCGGACCCCCGACGTCAGTGAGGGCCCCAAGTACCGCGTTTCTGGACTCCCCCGAGGGGGCCAGCCGGGAACAGGGGGAAGTGAGTGGAATCGGTGGTTGAGGCGCCTCCAAAAGGGGTAGGACCCCCCTCCTGGTTAGGAGGGGTACAAGGGAGGGGCCAGAGGGAGCCCCGTTGGGACCTAACCCCAGACCTAGCCTTAGGGTACAAGGGAGGGGCCAGAGGGAGCCCCGTTGGGACCTAACCCCAGACCTAGCCTTAGGGTACAAGGGAGGGGCCAGAGGGAGCCCCGTTGGGACCTAACCCCAGACCTAGCCTTAGGGTACAAGGGAGGGGCGAGAGGGAGCCTCAATGGGACCTAACCCCTGGGAAGTGAAAGGTGAAGCCCGTGAGTGTGGGTGACGTTCCCCTCTTTTTCCCGAGTATGTGAGTAAATTCCTCATACTGACCAGTGTGAAAGTGAATGACTGCTTGATCAGTAAAAGAATATTAAGTGTTGTTTTGCCCGTCTGTAGTTTTTGTTCAGGTAGGGGCACCTTAAGATTTCAGTTAAGAACCAAATTAGAGTCAGTATGGGAAAGTGTTTGAGTAAAAGAATATTTGGAAGGGAAGATAGGAAAAAAGAGAAGAATATTCCCCTTGATAGTCCTCTGGGACAGATGCTAGATCAATGGGACACTCAGGAGGCCACAAAAGGCTTAGACAAAATAAAAATGATTCACTATTGTATGGAAGTCTGGCCTAAGTTAAACCTGCAGGGGGAGTGGCCGTGTGTCCTGGGTTGATGCTTCTGTCCCCAATCGTCTCATTCTGTTTATGTCGAATAATAAGTTTTGCACCTTTAAGAGTGTTCCAGAGAGTGAAGGGGGGGAGAGAAGAAGCGCGCAGTTTGTTTTCAGACACTGCACTCCTCCTCCACATTCCTGCTCCTGGACTGTGTTTTCTGCGAACAGACAGCGGGACAGAGCTCTTCTTTTGCTTTTTAGTAAGTGTTAGCTAGCTGAGGCAGAGAAGTTCCCTGGACTGTGTTTTTTCTTTTTCTTTGGACCTCTTGAAACTGCTCTGGACTGAACACCCAGGAGAGCACCGGCAGCTGCACCTGTGGCCCACCAGGCCGGGCCTGGCCTGTGACAATTCCAGCACCGGAGGGACCGATCAGAGACTGAGTGAGCTGAGCTTCAACCCGGGGATGGGCTTTTCTCAGTTTGTCGTCTCTTTTAGAGTGGCAAGGGGTCTCATTGTTTGATATTGTTTTAGTTTTATTGTTTAATAAACAGGTTTTTTCCACCTTTCTCCAAGGAGGTATTTTTCCCTCCCGCACCAGTTGGGGGGAGGGGCCGATTGAATCTGCTTTTCCCACCGGAGCTCCTTCGAGGGATTCTTCCCCAAATTTGCTCTAAACCTGGACAAATACATGAATTGGCGCCCAATGCATGGCTGGAAAAGCTGGAAAAAAGCTCTATTAAGTGTGTGTTTCTTGTTGTTAAAGCAGTTAGTAGCCATGCTGCTTGGACCCCTGATGTCTGTGGTTGTGAAAGCCTTTGTATGGCTCTGGGCTCTAGACCTTTTTGAGGTTTCAATACCTTTCTGGTCACTAGGATTATTGTCCTTAACGAGTAATTTTTACGGTAGAGGGGTACGGATTGGAATAGCTGTTGTGCTGGCCTTGGTGATAATGATTTATAAAGCATTTACAAAGATACTGGCCTCTGTTTACGATATGTATGGTTTATGGTTTCTTCATCCTACCCTGCATCCCAATTCCAGTAGTAGGTTTTGGGAATTTATTAGTAATTACACTCAGTCTGTTAGAGGAGGAGCCAAGAATGAGACTTTCCAGCCTTCCCTTTCCTTCTTCTCCTTTGGATAGGTTATGTCACTTTTTGAGAATGTTCAGTTTCCCCTGAATGTTAAAGAGACCATCTTTCTGGTATTTAATCTGGTAAGCTTCCTCTATATGGTCTGCAGCTTCTCTAGAATGCGGGCTGAGATATCCAGAGGAGCTGGTGAGACCCCTGGCCCAGAAGCAGATGCAGGCGTGAAAAATCCTGAGTGGTGTGGACAATGGGAAAATATAGGCCAAACCCTTAGGAATTTTCTGATCCTGTAGACTGGGATTTTCCACGGGACCAAATTCAGAAAGCAGCAGAAGTGGGGAAATACCTAAAAGAGAAGTGCCATGACGATTCTAAGGAGAAAAGCCTACCTGCAATAAGCTGGGCCCTGGCCTATGCTTATCACACTTTGTTAGATAGTGTAGGGCAGCAGACAGAGGCAAGGGGGCAGGGAGATAAATCAGCTATCCCAGTCACTCAAGCTGTAGTCAACAGCCCAGGCTCGAAGCCAGCAGCCAAACCAGATAGTGAGCCTAAGCCAGCATCTAAACCCATGGCTGTTGCTACCAGTACTAGAAGTGGGAAAAAATGCATGGAAAAAACTAATCGACCAGTGGATGATGATGATGGTGATACAGGAGAAGAAACCTCGATGCCTCCTGACATAAAATCAGGAGTCAAAGCAGCAGGTGCAAGATCAGATGCAAATATTGAGTCTTATTCCCTGAAGGACCTTCGTGGCCTAAGGAAGGATTACACCCGACGACCTGGTGAATCCATAATTAGTTGGCTGGTCCATCTCTGGGATGCTGCAGGCGAGGCTACAATTCTGGATGGCACTGAAGCCAGGCATTTGGGATCCCTGTCACAGGATCCTGTCATTGACCAAGGAATGATGAGCGGGGCTAACCCTCACAGCCTCTGGGAACGGATCCTAAGAAGTGTAGCACAAAGATACCTGTGTGCAGACGATCTCTATATGCAGCAAACCCAGTGGAAAACCATAGAACAAGGGATTCAACGCTTGAGGGAAATGGCAGTGGCTGAGATTGTCTTCTCAGATGATGGAAACATTGTAAATCCAGACTTGTTACCATGCACATCTGTGATGTGGAGAAAACTTGTACGACTTGGGCCACGAGAAAACGCTTCTGCTTTAGCCATAATGAAGCGGGATGATGGTGAGGAGACTGTGCTGGATATGGCAAAGAAGCTCCGAGCGTATGCAGACACTGTGAATGGCCCAACACATGCCAGAATTGCAGCGGTGGAAACACGTCTGCAAAAATTAGAATACAAGATGGAGGAGGGTCACAAGAAACTGAGGGAGGAGATTAAAGAGGGCTTTCTCCAAATCTCGGCAGTGCAGATCAGAGGTTCTGGTACCCAACGCAGATGTTCTCCAGATGGCGAGAGAAGGTACACCCCACGAGCTGAGCTGTGGTTCTACCTGCGTGATTGTGGAGAAGACATGGGGAGATGGCACAGAAAACCTACCACTGCTCTGGCACAACGGGTGTGTGAACTGAAGACTCAGCGAGGAAGTTCCAAAAGGGAAGCAGCTCCAGTGGCCAGTAACTGAACTGTCACATATGATGATAATGACAATATTTTTGATCCCCTTGAAAGACCCTCCAAGGCATATGCCCAGGGAAAGAAGGATAACCAGGCTTAGAGGGGCCCTGCCTCTAGCCAGGTAGAGGCTGGGGAAAACTGTGTTTTTTGGACTGTGTGGATTCATTGGCCTGGCATATCTGAACCGCAAGTATACAAAGCTTTGGTTGACACTATTGCACAATGTACATTAATCCCATCGAGACATGTGGGGACAGAGTCTGTTTCTATTGCTGGTGTGAGAGGGGGATCCCAGGATTTTACTTTGGTGGAAGCTGAGGTGAGCCTGACTGGAAATGACTGGAAGAAACACTCTATTGTGACTGGCCCAGAGTCCCCATGCATTTTAGGCATAGACTTCCTCCGAAGTGGGTATTTCAAAGACCCAAAGGGACTCAGATGGGCATTTGGAAAAGCTGCTGTAGAGACAGAGGGTGTCAAGCAGTTGAGCAGCTTGCCTGGACTGTCACAAAGCCCATCTGCAGTAGGTCTCCTAGTGGTCTCCCAGAAGGTGGAAGAGCAACGAGTGCCAATTGCCACCTCAACAGTGCACCACTGACAGTACCGAATGAATCGAGATGCTGTGATCCCCATCCACAAAATGATCCGAGAGCTGGAGAGCCAAGGGGTGCTCAGCAAGACCCACTCACCCTTCAACAGCCCCATCTGGCCTGTGCGAAAATCTGAAGGAGAATGGGGATTGAGAGTGGACTATCGTGCATTGAATGAAGTACCTCCACCCCTGAGCGCTGCTGTACCAGACAGGCTGGAACTCCAGTATGAGCTGGAGTCCAAGGCAGCAAGGTGGTACGCCACTATAGACATTGCCAATGCATTTTTCTCCATTCCTCTGGCAGCAGAATGCAGGCCTCAGTTTGCTTTCATCTGGAGGGGCGTGCAGTACACCTGGAACCGACTGCCCCAGGGGTGGAAGCACAGCCCCACCATCTGCCATGGACTGATCCAGGCTGCACTGGAAAAGGGTGAGGCTCCAGAACATCTGCAATATATTGAGGACATCGTTGTGTGGGGGAAGACAGCAGCAGAGATGTTCGAGAAAGGGGAGAAAATCATCCAGATTCTTCTAAAAGCTGGCTTCGCCACCAAGAAGAGCAAAGTCAAGGGACCTGCTCAAGAGATCCAGGTTCTGGGAGTGAAGAGGCAAGATGGACGGCATCAGATTCCCACCGATGTCATCAACAAGATCACAGCAATGTCTCCACCCACCAATAAGAAGGAGACACAAGCTTTCCTAGGCGCCATAGGTTTTTGGAGGATGCATATTCCCGAATACAGTCAGATCGTGAGCCCTCTCTACCTGGTCACCCGTAAGAAGAACACTTTCCACTGAGGCCCTGAGCAGCAACAAGGCTTTGCACAGATCAAGCAGGAGATTGCTCATGCAGTAGCCCTTGGCCTAGTCAGGACTGGACCAGAGGTGAAGAATGTGCTCTACTCTGCAGCTGGGAACCATGGCTTGTCCTGGAGCCTTTGGCAGAAGGTGCCTGGGGAGACTCGAGGCCGACCACTGGGATTTTGGAATCAAAGCTACAGAGGCTCTGAAGCCAACTACACTCCAACAGAGAAAGAAATCTTGGCTGCCTATGAAGGAGTCCAGGCTGCCTCAGAGGTAACAGGCACTGAAGCACAACTCCTCCTGGCACCTCAACTACCATTACTGGGGTGGATGTTCAAAGCAAAAGTTCCCTCTACGCACCATGCCACCAGTGCTACATGGAGCAAGTGGATTGCTGTTATCACACAGCGCGCCTGTATTGGAAAACTGAATCGCCCTGGGATTCTGGAAATAATTACAAACTGGCCAGAAGGTGAAAACTTTGGTCTCGCTGATGAAGGGGAACAAGAAGCGACACGGGCTGAGGAAGCTCCACCATACAACTGACTGCCAGCAGAAGATACACTATATGCTCTCTTTACTGATGGTTCGTGCCGCATTGTGGGAATGAACCAGAAGTGGAAAGCAGCCGTATGGAGCCCCACAGGACAGGTGGCAGAGGCCACTGAAGGAGAAGGTGGATCAAGCCAACTTGCTGAACTCAAAGCTGTTCAACTGGCCCTGGACATTGCTGAGAGAGAGAAGTGGCCAAAGCTCTACCTCTACACTGATTCATGGATAGTAGCCAATGCTCTGTGGGGATGGCTGGAGAAGTGGAAACAGGCTAACTGGCATTGTAGAAGAAAACCAATTTGGGCTGCTGAAGATTTGAAAGACATTGCTACCAGAGTAGGGAGGCTACCTGTGAAAGTCCACCATGTGGATGCTCACGTTCCCAAGAGTAGAGCTAATGAGGAGCACCAAAACAATGAGCAAGTAGACCAGGCTGCAAAGATAGGGGTGTCAAAGATGGACTTAGATTGGCAACATAAAGGAGAGTTATTCCTAGCTCAATGGGCCCATGATGCCTCAGGTCATCAGGGCAGGGATGCCACCTATAAGTGGGCACGAGACCAAGGGGTGGATTTAACCATGGACAGTATTGCTCAGGTTATCCATGACTGTGAGACGTGTGCTGCCATCAAGCAGGCCAAGCGAGTGAAGCTGCTCTGGTATGGTGGGTGGTGGTCCAAGTACAAGTATGGGGAGGCCTGGCAGATTGACTCCATCACACTGCCCCAGACACGCCAGGGCAAGCGCTACGTGCTGACCATGGTGGAGGCCACCATTGGATGGTTGGAAACCTACCCTGTGTCTCATGCTATGGCCCAGAACACCATCCTGGGCCTGGAAAAGCAAAATCTGTGGAGACATGGTACCCCTGAGAGGATTGAATCAGACAATGGGACTCATTTCAAGAACAGCCTTATCAACACCTGGGCTAGGGAACATGGCATTGAGTGGGTGTACCATATCCCCTACCATGCACCAGCTGCAGGAAAAGTAGAGAGGTACAACGGACTGTTAAAAACCACATTGAAAGCATTAGGTGAGGGACCTTTCAAAAACTGGGAGCAGCATCTGGCAAAAGCCACCTGGATAGTTAACACCCGAGGCTCTACTAACTGAGTGGGCCCTGCCCAATCTGAGCCTTTGCAGAGAGCAGATGGAGACAAAGTCCCAGTGGTACATGTCAGAGGTTTATTAGGGAAGACAGTTTGGATTAATCCTGCCTTGAATACAGACAAACCCATTCGTGGGGTTGTTTTTGCTCAGGGACCAGGTTGCACATGGTGGATAATGCAAAAAGATGGAAGAACACAATGTGTACCTCAGGGAGATCTGATTGTTGGATAAAACCTGTGTAAATATCACTGTTTGCTGAATGTTATTACCATTGTCTGTGTATAGCTGTATAATGGATGTATCATGTATGTACTTGTAGAGTTAGAATTTATATTAGTTTTAGTAGTAAGCAGACGATATGGGGATAAGGGGTGGAATGTCCTGGGTTGACCATATGATGCTTTTATCCCCAATCTTCTCTTTCTGTTTATGTTGAATAATAAGTTTTGCACCTTTAAGAGTGTTCCAGAGAGTGAAAGGGGGGAGAGAAGAAGCGCGCAGTTTGTTTTCAGACACTCTACTCCACTCCCCCACATTCCTCCTCCTGGACTGTTGCTGTCTGCGGACAGACAGCGGGACAGAGCTCTTCTTTTACTTTTTAGTTAGTGTTAGCTAGCTGAGGCAAAGAAGTTCCCTGGACTGTGTATTTTCTTTTCTTTGGACCTCTTGAAACCTGCTCTGGACTGAACACCAGCAGAGCACCGGCAGCTGCACCTGTGGCCCATGGGGCCGGGCCTGGCCTGTGACAATTCCAGCACCGGAGGGACTGATCAGAGACTGAGTGAGCTGCAACCCAGGGACAGGCTTTTCTCAGTTTGTCATCTCTTTCAGAGTGGCAAGGGGTCTCATTTTTTGATATTGTTTTGGTTTTATTGTTTAACAAACAGGTTTTTTTCCACCTTTCTCCAGGGACGTATTTTTTCCTCCCGGACCAGTTGAGGGGAGGGGCCGATTGGATCTCCTTTTTTCCCACCGGAGCTCCTTCGGGGGATTCTTCCCCAAATTTGCTCTAAACCTGGACGGGGCTCTGGCTGCCTCCTCCTGTCCAGTCCTGAAGTGCCTCCATCGAGTTGCCGGGCAATCCAGACTGGTTCTCATCTCCTTTGGTGGTTGGGGTTGGAATTTAGGTGGGTGGAGCTCATCTCTGGAAAATAACTATGAACAGGGACCTGCAGTGGGACGGAGGGAGGGACACCTTCACGAGCAGCTCCTGGCCAGGATGCAGCCCCTGGCTGAGTGCTGGCACGTTGAACTGAGAAATGGTTTGATCCAGCCCTTCCCAATCCAGGCTGGGGCAGGTCTGTTCTAAAGGCAGCCCAGGGATGGCACTGAGGTGCTGCAGCAGCTGCAACTGCTTGCATTGAGCAACTACAGAGGACAGGCATTAACACCTGGTGGGGATGCAAAAAGCACAGTGGGAGAGGAAAAGACAGAGAAGGCAGCAAAAAGGTGAGATTTGAGACACCGAGGGGCAGACCCAGCCAGTGCCCAGCCACCACAGCCCACCCAGTGCCCAAGGCCAGAAACTCGGCAGCTCCACCAGGGATTTATCAGGAATGTTCCCCTGACACCACTGGGGGGTTGGTTGACATTTTACAACACTCCCAGGCGACTCAGGTCGCATTCCCATCCATCCATCCATCCATCCATCCATCCATCCATCCATCCATCCATCCATCCATACATACATACACAGGCTGTGGTGCTGGGATCCTGCCAAGCTCTGCCAGCCTTGGGCTTGGGGAGATTTCTGCCAGCTGTCCTGAGCTCCATAATTGTGCTCTCTGTTCCAGGAAGAAAGCAAGAAAGATTTCAAAAAACCCAAAACAAACCACAACAGACAAACCTAAAAAACCTTCAACAGCTCAACCCTGCTCAAGTTTTTTCTTTAGGGACAGCTACCACTCTCCAGCTGAAATGCTGGGCTTTTGGGGAAAAAGAAAATTACATGTTCACCTCCAAATGGAAAAGGATTAAGGTAAGAGAACCTTTCAAACTAAAAATTATTGGCCCAAAGCTTTTATTTTTGCAAGAAATCTCTAGGTAAGACCAGCCTGACAGTTAAACAACTGGTTCTTCTGGTGGGGAGAAACCCTCCTCTTTAAGGGAAGCAGCCTGATAGTTGAAAGCAACTGTTTGGTCAACCTTCAGGCTCCCTGGCACAGCCTGCATTGCCTTTCCTTCCTGTTCACTGATTTACAGGCAGTGCCACGATGGCCCGGGTTCGAAGTTTCAGTCCTTGCAAACACTCTTCAAATGCCAGCTTTCCTTTCTTTTACAGAAAGCTCAAGCTTCCTAGAAGACTTCTGAATACCGCTTTTGCGCTCAGAGAGATGACATTTTCAAACAGATGTTTCCAAAGCTAACAGCATTTGAAAGAATAATGAACTCAAATGCCCCTGGATTCCAGCTTAGCCCAACTCCATTCTGTGTCAGACACTGAGATTCCCACCCCTAAGGCAGGAGCTGTTTGTGCCCCCCATCCCTCCTGTCCTTCTCCCCAGCAGCCTGTGCCTGTTTTCCCCGGCACAATCCCTGTCCCTGTGCA
Source organism: Melozone crissalis (assembly GCF_028551555.1). Classification (NCBI taxonomy): domain Eukaryota; kingdom Metazoa; phylum Chordata; class Aves; order Passeriformes; family Passerellidae; genus Melozone; species Melozone crissalis. The sequence continues at coordinate 3,608,845 of NW_026535821.1, forward strand.
CCCTGCCAGGAGCAGCTGCACACAGGCTCACATCTCCCCTTGCCCTCACCAGGGGGTTTCTCTCATCCCCGAACACGCCGATGAGAACATTGGTGCGATGAGTGCCCAGGGCCTGCACTGCCACCACAACTGGGATCTCTGCTGTGCTCTGGGGCTGCACAATCCCACAGGGCTTGGGGCTGGAGTAGAGCACAGCAGAGTCCTCCTTGCGTTTCTGGAAGGGACACAATGAAACGCAGATTCAGAGGGACCTCTCAAGAAACTTCAGGCTCCTTAACATCCACCACAACAGCAACTTACACACACCTTTAAAACTCCCCAGGACAAAGGTCAAAGGCACAAACAAGATGCAAGTATTGTAGGTTTAGCACTCCCAGGGCATCCTGCAAGGAGGCTGCCAGCACAGGCACTGGTGTCTGTGGGTGCAGCAGCTTTTCACAACCCTCTAAGATCTCCCACAGGAAAACACGCTGACGACTAGAACATCAACTGTTTTTTCAAGAGCTTAAACTGCCTCCTCAAGTTTACAGTTGGGTAGGATCCTGTTCTCAGCAGATCTTTAAGACTGAATAGAAAGCAGCAAGGTCTTATCCAAACCCTTTGTTCCCCTAATGATCTCCTCAGGAATATTTGACAGGAGGAGGTGGATGTGATGCCAAACCTGGGGAATAAGCCCGTAGCAGCCAGGAAGGTGGCTGGGATTCCTAATGAGGATCTTCCTCTCGTAGGGCACCTTCAGGCGGCACTCATCACACAGCAGCACTGGGGAGGACACTTGGAGCTCAGGAACGAGACATCTGGGCAAAGAGATGACCCCAGGACAATCAGAGATACTGAGAGAATGGAGAATGCCTACCCCCAAAGATTGTGAAATGGAGCAGAACACATTGGTCACTGTTAAATGCACATTGAAGGGCCCTACAGGGATAAATTGCCTTCTACCTCTTCCCACTCCAACATGTCTTGTCAAGGAGGGGCAAACCCTGAGAGGCAGCACCCAGAGGCTGCCAAGTGCCCCAGGCAGAGCACTTTGCCCCACAGCTGCCTCAGCCCCTGCTTTACCCAAGAAGGCTTGCAAGGACTCCTGGAACAGTGAAAGTGACCCACGAGCTCTGGGGGAGCCTTGCCAACAAGGATCAGTGCTCCCTAAGGCTGAAGGAACACACAACTCCAGGGTCTCCGTAAAAATGATTCCCTTCTCTGCCATGGTGCTGTTGCCCTGCCTGAGAACTCAGCTCTTTGCCCCAGCCCTGGAGGGCACGAGACAGCAGCTGCCCCACAGAGGGGCTGATCAGCCCCTGCCAGGCTCTGCAGCTCCCTGGCTCCTTCACTGCACAGCTCCAGGCACTGCCTGGCCCCAGCTCCACCTGCTGTACACAATGGCAGCCCAGGCACTGCCTGGATGGCTCTGCCTGGCACAGGGAACAGCACCAGGGAGCTGCATCCCTCTGGCCATCACACTGACACCCACAGCAGCACAGCAGCATGGAATTCTGCTGCAGCAACAACGACTTTTGCTCTCAACTCTGACGACATTAAAGCTCAAAACGGGAAGCAGAGGGAAGGACAAAAACTGGAGCTGACCTGCCACATCAAGGGCTGCTTTCCCCTTGTCAGACCTTGCCCTCCCCACTCTTGCTGGGAGCCACTTCCCCCCTGCCATGTGCCCTCATGGACAGAGCCAGAGCCTGACTCTCAGCAGCTGCTTGCTGTGGCTCAAACCAATGCACCGTGCTCACAACCAGCACAACTCCACATCTTGCAGCCAGGAGGAGAGGAGGCCCTCAGGAAATTTGTTCCACCTCAAGCACCAAAAACCAGGCCAATCAATGATATCATTCCTGGTGCCTTTAGAAGAGGGCCAGGACCGTGCTGGGCTGTGAGCAAACGTGCTTTTCACCACGGGCTGCTGCCCAAGCACTGCTGTTCTCGTGTCCAGCTGGCACAACATGAGGGCATTCAGCAGCACTTCTCCTTGGCAGCTGCAGCCAGCACAGCCTGGGCAAGGCAGTGCCTGCGGGAGGCCAGGCAAGGGCTGGTACCTGGCTGTGATGATCAGGGCTGCCACTCCCTTGCCAATACCCTCCAGGTCCACCAGCAATCTCCGGTAGAACTCCATCACCGTGTTGGAGCACAGGGTCACCTGGTGGAAGAGAAGAACAGTCAATGCTTCCTTACAAAAGCTCATTACCCACAGGTGATAACCTCCAGTTTCTGAGGGAGGATTTGGCCTTCATTCTTCTGCTGCTCCATGTGTAGAGCACAGTCTCAGAGTAACAAAAGCCTTCTGGCAATACCAGATTTGTTAAACACACCTTGCTATCAGGGCACAGGTCAGCTACATTAAAACATTAGACTACAGCTCCATGCACCACTGCATTCAAATGAAGGGGCCAATTTCTCATCTGACTACAAAGACATCCATGCAGAGGAAATCTGACTCGACCACAATGAGTTCAGCTTTACAGCAGGAGGTTGAGGGCAAAGTATGGCCCAGCAGGTGCTGGGCAGTTCATGGCTGCCCTGAGAGCCCGAGCCCGGGCTGGCTCTGAGAACTGCGGCCCCACGCCAGGAGTGGGGAACTGCCCCAGGGTGGGCATTGACCAAAGGCAGAACCCTCAGAACCAGAACTGCCCAATGGTGGGCACTGACCACAGGCAGAACCCTCAGAACTGCTCCAGGGTGGGCATTGACCACAGGCCGAACCCTCAGAACCAGAACTGCCCAATGGTGGGCACTGACCACAGGCAGAACTCTCAGAACTGCCCCAGGGTGGGCGTTGACCAAAGGCAGAACCCTCAGAACTGCCCCAGGGTGGGCATTGACCACAGGCAGAATCCTCAGAACTGCCCCAGGGTGGGCATTGACAGAAGCAGAACCCTCAGAACTGCCCCAGGGTGGGCATTGACCACAGGCAGAATCCTCAGAACTGCCCCAGGGTGGGCATTGACCACAGGCAGAACCCTCAGAGCCTCTTGCTCTACGCTGCAAGAGACAAGCCACCAACAGGATCAGGCAGAGGAGAAAGGAGGAGGATCTCTGTCTTGAAGTTCCACAAGGAAGGGTTTATTCCAAGCAAAAGGATCAAAGCCAAAAGAGCCCTGGACACTACTGTGCAAGGGCTTTTGTACAGACACAAATCAGGGGGTGAATACAAACAGCAAGCCAAAAGGGAATCCTCAGGGGAGCATTGAGGGGATTACATCAAGTGTCTGGGGCCACTTTGGGTAGGAGGGTGGGGAGGATGGCTCACATGGGCCAATGGGGCCTCCAGGAATAGGGGAATTCCAAAGGGGCATTGCAGACAGGGATTGGCTCCAGGTTAAATTGGCAAAGAAGGTTGGGGAACAAAAGGGGCTGGGTTTGACAGGCAGGGAAAGAGCTGGAACAAGGGGCATGAGGGACAGCTTTGAGGGAAGGTAAATCCCAGGGGTAAACCAACTCGGGGAGAACACGGGGTACCACAGAACAAACCACTTAACAAGGAATCAATACAATAAATTTGAACCGCTACACATGGCTGCAGATTTTTTTGTCTCCACTGGAGCTTCCTGCAGTGAACACAAATCATTCTGCTCCCCAGGAGGGGGGAAATGAGACCAAGAAGAAAAGCTCACTGCTTGATACAATGACATCTCTCTAACAGCCACCTTCTGCCCTTATCCTTGCTCTGCCCCGTTCCAATCAAATCAATCGCTCTCAAAAACACAAGAATGGCTTCAGGCCTTGACCATAAGGTCTGTGAACTCAGGCATATGATTTTGGAAAGCAAACAGTGCTCTTTGAGGAACATCCCGAGTAAGCCAGCTAGCAGAGGCCTCCCAGCAGTGCAGATCTCTCAGTGCCAGGATGCTCCAAGCTGGCACCAGAGCTAAAGCCCTCCCACCCTGCAGTGCAGCTCCAGCCCTGGTGCTGCAGCGGCTGTGGCTGGGCTCTTGCCGTACCTCGATGTCCTGGTGTCCCTGGGGGAGGATGGTGCCTTGGCTGGGATTCAGGGTGAACTCCCTGGGCTCCACATGGAAATGGATTCCCTTGCTCCAGGCCGGGTCGGTGTCCCTGCGGATCTGATCCACGCTGTCCACAGCCGGCTGCGTGCCATTGTCCGCCATGCGGAGCTGGAACGTCAGGGGCACCGCGGAGCTGTTGGTGAGGCGGCAGCGCTGCGTGTAGGGAAAGCCTGGGCAAGGACACAAATATCCATTCAGGCACCCAGCAGGGCATGATCCTGGGGGCAAGATCCTGGCAGGATCAAAGTGGGATTGGAGTTGAGCTCTTTATGATCTGAACTACAGCTCACCCAGAAGCTGCGTGAGGAATTAATCGTCACTTAGTTCCCTTTGACACAGATTCCAGACTGCAGCCTTGAAAATGCCCACTCCTAGCCCTGCTGAACACTGCAAGCTTCTCTCTTTGGGATGGGGACGAGCTCCCTCACCTGCCCCAAACCAGCACCAGTTCTCTCTCAGTGATGAGTGTGCACCCAGACCCAGCATTTACTCTGAGAATTCAAGCTGTCCAATTCCCTGCACAGCCTGCCAACACTGCCACCTTTTTCAAGACATATGAACAGTGAGTTGTCAGTGAGAAGAAGCTACAGCAAAAGAAAGTGAGGATGGAATCAGGAACTAGAGCGTGATGCAAAGCACCCTAATGCAGCTTCTCTCTGCAGGATCTTTAAGGCATCTCTTGCTTTGGGCCAAACAGACTGAGCACGTGACAGCTCAGAGCCCACTCAACTGGGGGCACAGCCAAGCCTTGCTTTGAGATTAGCAATTAGGAACCAGGTCCCACCTCAGCCCACAAATAGGGACATCACAGCCATGCTGCTCACTGAGAGTGCTGCCTGAAAGGGTTTACCACACTTAGGCTCTGAGATTTGCTTTCCATCCTGCAAAGCCAGAGATACAGCCACTCATGGTGGGGATGTCCTGCAGAGCGCGCAGAGCAGCCACAGCCTGCTCTGCAGTGCCCATCTGGCTGGGCTGGCCAGCTCTGTGGGGAGGAGACTTCTCCCCAGGCCTGCTCACCAAGAGCATCTGGGACACAGATGGGGAGAAAAAGCAACTGCAGCTGCAGCCCAGAGCTTCTCTGTGCCCATCCAAGTGACCACTGCCAGCTCCAGCAGGGACTCCAGCAGGGAGGCAAGAGAGGCACAAAAAGGACAAACCCAGATGTCAAAACCTCCAACGAGACTGAGGCCAGCACATGCAGACAACAGTACACAGTTACAAAGAAGCAAAGATACAACAGCTGCCTTCAGCCGAAGAGCCCTTAGGAAAGAAATTGGATTCAGCAGGATCAATCTCCTGCTTCAGAAACATATTTCCATCTCTTTCCTTTCGTATTTCATTCCTTCCAAAGGCAACTTGACAAGCGCCTCCGTGGTGATGCAGGCTGGGGAAGAAGCAGCTCAAAAAAGGCAATGAGTTTCCTTCAGAAGTTCATGAACTTCATTGTTCTGGGTATAGGCTTGGCCGTGAATGTTGCCCTTGGTCTGGGAAGGGGGATAGGGGTTCTGGGGGGTTTTGGCCCTGGGCTGGGCTTTTCCCTTGAGGGTTTTGGGAGTTGTGGCATGATGCCATGGGCGGCTGTGCAGTGGGAGCTGAGGCTGGGCAGGGAGTGGAGCTTCCCTTCCTCCCGCTCGGGGATCGCAGCTCGGCCGCTGCTGCTGCGGGAGGTTTGTGCTTGGCCCGGGGCTGCCCTGGCTGCAGCTCAGCGCTGGCACCGACCCTGCCTGCCTGTCCCGCTGCTGCTGCTGCTGCTGCTGCTGGGCACTGCCCACATCCCCCTGCCCTCTGGGGCTTTGCAAAAGGACCATTTCCTCCTTCCCTTCCCTTTCCGCACCGGCTGGGGGGGATCCCTGCCCTGCCAGAGCCCACAGCTCCTCCTGCTGTGACCAGACCTCCACCAAAGGGGAAAAACAGGACTTGGCATCTGGGAAATGTCTGTTCTTGTCTTGTCTGTCCTCTCCTGAGATAGTCTAGCAAAGAACTGTTATTCCTTTTCCCACAGTTTTGCCTGGGAGCCCTGTCATTTCAAAGGGATAATCATTTGGAGGGAGGGGCTCAATTTTCCATTGCAGCAAGATTCCCACCTTCCTTGGCAGACATCTGTCCTTTAAAGCAGCACAGAGACACCAGAAAATACTGCCTTTCTATTCCTTGCTTCCATGGGATCTCACAATGGCAAAATGCCCCCTGAGGCAGCAGCAGCAGCAGCCCTGCAGTTCACAGCCTGAAGAGGCTGCTGGGGCAGAGCAGGAGTGAGGGATGCTTTTCTGTTGGAAGGCACACATCCCTGAGGCTGTGTCCCAGCCCAGGGAACACTCACCAAAGGAGATGTCCCCGAAGTCGAGCTCAGCGAGGTCGAAGTGTAAACTCGGTGCAGTGACGCTGCCCCTGCAGGCCGAGGACAGAGCAGGCAATGGCTCGGTTAAAGGCATTGCAAAGGTGCGGCTGTCGTGGCTCGGGGGCACAAAACCCGGGCTCAGGGCACCCTGGGTTTCCAACCAACACAGCCCCGTGTGCTCAGCACAGGGCCCTGGGCACAGGAGGCAGCTCAAGCCAAGGGGCAGCAGCCAACAGCCCCTGATGGGCTCTGGGCACAGGGCAGGCAGGAGAAGCCCCCGGGTTGCTGGGGGTCCCATGAAGGACCCTGAACACACACACAGACATGGCTCCGTGCCTCAGTTTCCCCATCTGCAATGGCATGGACATCAAGGTGTCCCCACAAACTTCTGTAAGCAGCCCTTCCAGCCACAGCTTCCCTGCTTTGCTCCTTCTGAGCTGCAACTGCTTTTCCCATGGAGGAGCTTTCTCAAGAGAGTTTGACTCACACAATCATTACAGACATTGTTCTGAGACACGAATCCAGGGCATTCCCAAACATCCTCTGAAAAGAGCAGCAACAGTTCTACCCAGGGCACAGATGAATCCTAGAGGAAAGGACCAGCTTGTCAGCAGTGCACCAGCTGGCACAGCCAAGAGCAAGAGCTTCAACAACTGTGGGATTTCTCGGCTGTTCAGATGGTCTGGGGAAAAGCCCAAAGATGGCCTTGGGCCCCCGGGTTCGAAAGGACGAGAGGAAGCTTCAGATTTGTTCTTGGTCTTGGTGTTTATTAATTGCTTATCTAAAAGATTTTCTCTTGGCCTGACAGAGTTCTGCTCAGCAGTCAGCCATGGGCACACACTGAAAGCCCCTGGGGCGGTCACCTATCTTTATACCCGGAGTTACGTATACAATATTTATCATTTTTCTCCAATACCCTCTACCCTTATTAACCAGTGTTCCCCTAGTAAGGTCCAATCCTGGAGTGCCAACATCACCACAGAAGATGGAGGCCTAGAGGAAGAAGAAGAAGGAGAAGGGCACGCCCCAATCCCTCCATCTTGCCTCTCTAGACCCCCCTGTACAGGGATCTTAAACCCTGTATCTCACACTCCAATTAACTTGTCCCTTCACCATTCACCCCAGTGAAATCCTCCCGTCCTCATACTGATGTCATCTCCCATGTGGGATCAAAGTCCAGCCACCAGACATCTCTGGCAGCATTCCAGGACTCCCGAGCCCCCCAGGGGGGGTCTTGTTCACCCTGCACCCTAGTTCTGAGAGACTGAGATCCCACATCTCCCCCTTCTGTTTGCACCAAGAAGATCTTTTTTTGCTTTTATGTGAAAACCCCCCAAAGTCCTCAGTTTCTTTTCATTTCTCTTCTGGGTCGTTTTTCGCAGCCCGAGTCTCGACTTCTGTCTGAGTACTCGTCTCTCTGCTTCTTGGATCAGCATTCTCGTGTTCTCGCGTTCGGAATGGCTTCACGTGCCGCGCTGACACCCACTTCAGACCTCGATCTGTGGAGATACAAGCAAAACCCTTTCCCCAAATGATTAGTTTGAAAGGACCCTCTATTTAACCTGTTTCTGGGTTTCTGATCAAAACCAAAGGATTTTCCCTTAGCTTTGCCTATGTGTTGTTTGAACATTTTTGAGCCTCCCAAAAGATGGGTATTTCGTGACATCAGCTTGCCACAACTGAAGACTTTGCAGCCCCAGCGGATTGATGGCCCCGGTAGAAGAAGGTGGCTGCACAAGCTGACAGTCTGGATAAGCACTAATGATCTCCCTCGCATCTGTAGCACTGTCCTCCTTGGGGGTTATTCTCTTCCTGCATTGCCGCGAGAATTTTGTTGATGTTTTCGTCCTGTTGATGAAGTAATTTCTCGAACATCTTCTCCAATGTCTTGTCCTCTGATTGCCCTTCTGAGCGTCCCTTTAGCTGTTTCTCCCATTCCTCTTTTAATTCATCCTTTACAATCGCTGCGACGTGCTGAGGCGTCCCCACCTTGCTGCATGCCTCCACCATCTCTGCCAAGGATGGCCGTCCTGGCATGGTGCTAATCACCCGTTGACAATCCGGGTTGGCATTGCCGAAAGCTAAATTCTCCAAGAGAGGCCTCTTCACTTCTTCTGTTGTCACCTGTCGATCCACGGCTTGCGTGAGTCGGTCGATGAATGACATGAATGGCTCTGTGGGACCTTGCCTGATGCAAGAGAACGGGACATCCGGAGCTCCTGTCGGCGTAATTTGCATGATTGCCAATCGCGCTGCTTCTTTGATGTCGCTTAACACTCTCCATGGAAGCCGCGCTGCTTGTTCCCCTGGATTGTCATCTGGAGGATCCCCTGCTAATTGCCCTTCTGTGAGGTTCGCATTCGGCCCACCTTGGTATCTGTTCCGCAACTCAGCAAGATATTTTCTCCACCTTTTTTCCCAGACAAGACTCTGTGTGTCAGTGAGGATCATTGCCACAATACTTCGAATGTCATATGGTGTGAGATCATACATAGAGAATGTCCCTCTTAATAGCTGTTTGAAGTATTGTGAGTTCAGCCCAAAAGTCTGAGCTGCCTTCCCTAGGTCTTTGAGTGTCTCATGACCCATCCTTTCCCACCTTGGATTCTGTCCCTGGGCATCATATGTCACTGGCATTGTCAAATCCCCTGATCCCGGGAATAAATGCTTTTCCTTTTCCAATGCTTTTCTGATTTGCCTCCAATCCATTGTCTTCACCGGCTCTTGAAACCCCTCTTCATCAGATTCCATTGGGATTTGCATGAATAATGGTGTTGTAGATGTCATCGGTGATTCATAGTGTCTCATTTTTTGCCTTGAGGTTTTTGGCCTTGCTCCTAAATCCGAAAAGGAAACTCGAGGATCCTGTTGATATTTCTTCTTTACTGCATCGAATGAATGCAAGAAGCTTTTTGCTGCTTCTGCTGCTGATAGCATCCATGTTGGGACACCTTCCGATGCTGTGATCCTTATGACATCTTCCCCTTGTAGCTGTTCTTCATCTGAGCTTTCATCATCTTCATGAAATCCCGAAGTGGATGGATAATCCCTTTGTCGTGTTAACATTGTTTTCTTCGAGGTGCTTTTCTTTTTATATATTGTTGGAAAAAATTGCTGCATTGTTGCAGTCTCGCCACGAGATGGCGCTGTGGCTCCGCCGAGCCGACCCGGCATGTCGTGCACTTCTGCCCTCCTGCCACTAGGTGGCGCTGTCACCGGCCTCCCTGGCTCGGATGACGGTGCAATCTCGACTACCCTACTTCCTCTTCCGGCTCGGCGTCTCCCATGAAGGGAAGGAACTGAAACTCCGAGGCTCGAGACCAAAGGCACCAGATCTGGAGACGGTGTGGAGCCGCGGGACGTAGAATCCCTAACACGGCCCCTCCTCACCCGCGACGTCACAGGGGACCGGGCTCGGGCCCGCCCGCGTCTTACTCTCTGCGCGTGCGTGCTCTCTGAGCTACTTCCGGTGTCCCCCAAGGTAACGTCGTCATCGTCTCCCCCCTGTTTCACCTCCGAGGTTCCCGCCCCTCGGTCTGTCCCGGAATCCGACCCCTCCTCCTCTGACGTTGTGTTCGCCTCCCCCGCCGGCACCCCGGCTCTACCCGCGATTCGAGCTGACCGTCGCACCGGCTCTGACGTCACACCCGCGCGCCTCCTGCGTCCCGCCGCGGCGGCCCTCCGGGGCTGCGCGTTTTCCCTCAGCCCGCCTTGCGCGCTCGCCGCCCCCGCGCTGGTATGTGAGTCTATCCCCCGGTTTTTGCGAGTTTCGCCCTCCGCGGGCGTGTCCTCATCCTCACCGGCGCTGCTCGCGCCCGCCGCCGCCGCCGCGTCGCCGCTTTCGCCGCGAGCAGGCCCCCCCCCCGATCCCTTATCTTCCTGCTCCCCCCCTTCTGCTCCTGACTCCTCCACACTCTCTGGAGTTTCAGGACGCCCTTGGGGTTTGTTGCATTTTTTGATCGGGGGTTTTAATATTTTTTCCTGCTCTCTTTTTTCGAGAGCCCTTTCCCCCTGGCCTTTCAAAGCCAGAGCAATTTTTTTCCCGGAGCTCTGCCGCTCCGCCCCCTCTTCACTCTCTTGCCCAAGGGCTGCTGGCGTTGCTATTCACAGATGCGGTCCTTTCCGCTGACCGCCACCGGAGCTTCGCTGCTCCATCTCAAGTGCCCTACCCCCAGGGTCACCACATAGATTCCGAGTTTAGAATTGGGGCGCCCACTCCAGCGCCCCACCCAGCACACATCAGCCCTGAACCCGGGGCTCAAGCAATTCGTCAGGGTTCAGCCTCCCCCATAGCTAGGATTACAGGCGCGCGCCACTACGCCCGGCTTCGAACAAAAGATATGTTTCTGCAAGTGGGTAATTGAGCCTTGCCCATAATAACAGCTGTTTTAATTCTTTCTTTGGGATCCCTTCTGTATATAATTCTGCTACACTTTGTAAGGTGGATAAGATTTCCCGTTGTTCTTGGGAGAGTGTTGCCCCCATAGTCTTATTTTGGCCTTCTTACCGAATCTGTCGCCAGCGTGGTCTGGAGGCCCTTGTTCTCCGTCCAGCAGATTACGAGGGATGGATCAGAGGCGCCTTTCTGGTCCCAGTCCAGGCCGCTCTGCTACGAGCTGTCTTCAGCAGAAGCTGAGAGATGGGATTTCTCAGTGACTGCTGATTTTTGCAGCTTCTCCCGGCCGGTTTTTTCTTTTTCTTCTTTCTTTCTTCAGGCTTCCCTCCTCTGGAGTTATCAGTGCTGTTCTCTTGGCTCTTCAGCTCTTCAGGGCTTTCCCCCCCCCCCGAAAGGTTTGGTGGGAGATAGCCCGCACAGCGGACGCCAGTTGTGGGATTTCTCGGCTGTTCAGATGGTCTGGGGAAAAGCCCAAAGATGGCCTTGGGCCCCCGGGTTCGAAAGGACGAGAGGAAGCTTCAGATTTGTTCTTGGTCTTGGTGTTTATTAATTGCTTATCTAAAAGATTTTCTCTTGGCCTGACAGAGTTCTGCTCAGCAGTCAGCCATGGGCACACACTGAAAGCCCCTGGGGCGGTCACCTATCTTTATACCCGGAGTTACGTATACAATATTTATCATTTTTCTCCAATACCCTCTACCCTTATTAACCAGTGTTCCCCTAGTAAGGTCCAATCCTGGAGTGCCAACATCACCACAGAAGATGGAGGCCTAGAGGAAGAAGAAGAAGGAGAAGGGCACGCCCCAATCCCTCCATCTTGCCTCTCTAGACCCCCCTGTACAGGGATCTTAAACCCTGTATCTCACACTCCAATTAACTTGTCCCTTCACCATTCACCCCAGTGAAATCCTCCCGTCCTCATACTGATGTCATCTCCCATGTGGGATCAAAGTCCAGCCACCAGACATCTCTGGCAGCATTCCAGGACTCCCAAGCCCCCCAGGGGGGGTCTTGTTCACCCTGCACCAACTTATTGTGAAACTGTATGCATATGCATTTGGAAGGGGGATAAAAGAAGACACGAGGTCTTCAGAGGTACGCATGCCTTTTTGGGGGACTTGTGTCCGGCACACGTCGTAATAAAAGCATACCGGGCTTTACAACTTTTACAAAGTTGTGAGGTTTCTTCTTTTCTCCACAAAACAGTTCTCCATATCTTTGCACTCCAGAATTCCAGATAGATTGGTCTGTCACCTCAAAATGATTCAACCCCATTGAAAACACCTCAATTTTACCCCAAAATTGACCAATCCATGTCAAAGTGCCTTATTCCCATCTAGGAAAAATTCAGTCCCATGACAAATCTACTGGATTCCACAGTGTCCAGGGTGAGAGGGGGTTGGAAGGAGATTGGGAGAAGTGGCATCCAAATTTGAGGGTGTGGGATTGGAATTGTGTGGGGCTGGGTGTGTGGCCTGTATTTTGATAGTAAATAAAACTTCCAGAATGACTGATTTCTGTCCCATTCATTTTTTGTCAGTTCCAGTTTGTTTTTCAGAGTGCCACCTTCGCAGCTGTTTGTGTTTGTGCCCTTCTTTCTCTCCTGCCTTTCTTTGCCTGCTCTGTTTCTCTCTCAGTGTCTCTCTTGACCCAGGGCAGCTCCCACCAAAGACCCTGCCCTGATATATTTCCCACTCCCGGAGCTACAACAACCAGAGGTGAAGCTATGAAGGCTGGCAGTGAAATGTCACTGTAAGATCGTGCTCCACTTGGCCTTTGGCTCCTTCTTAAGAACTTTGCCTTCCAGGGCAGGAACATCTTTTCCTGCCTGGGAACTGGAATTCCAGCCCCTGGCAGTGTGTGCCATGGATCCCAGAGGGGCATTCCCGAGGCTCCCAGGGTGCTGCTCCTGCTGTGCCTCCCAAGGAGCTCTGCAGGACTGTAGAAGTCCATCCGAAAATCCTTCATTTTTTGCCTCACAATTGTCATGAGAAAAAGACCACTGAAGCGTTAAAAACTGTTGAGCCAGTTGGGAAAGAAAGTCTTATGCTTATTTCGTGTGTTCACACGTGGTGTTTGCAGAACATGCCATGCTGTACTCAAAGGGGGCATGCTGCCCTTTTTTGAACAATGGAACTGGACTTTCTTCCAATCTCCTGACTTGGCTGGACTGAGCTCTGGGGTGGCTCCCCCCCTCCATGAGAAGACCCCTCTTGCCTGTCTTCAACCACCGTGACGGACCAACAGAGATGCGAATCCCCTCATCAAGGAACCAAGAACCCCTCTGGCGCCCTACTGGCACCCCCATGGCCCCGCCCCCGGCAACCTCCTTCCAGAGACTGGGACTATACCCCCTCCCAACTCAGGGAGGGGGGAAAACCTGCCCAGAGTAAAACATACCTGTGAGCATTCGGCCATGAAAACAATGGAACAGTCTCACCCCCTCCTCCTGGTCCTATTCTTCTCCCCTCCATGGAAACCTAATTTTGGCCACCCTTCCTCCAACCAAGAACAGTATATCTTGGGGTTCAGTTTGACTGCCTCTCTGAGATCTCCCCAAGACGTGTATCAGCAAGTTTTGGCGGCGGGACCCCGAAGACATCACATTTTGGTAGCTATACCCCATTCCCTAACCTTCTTTCCTCTCTTTTTCCCTTGTCCTACCCTTCTCTTCCCCGGATCCCCTAACCAAACGCATATTTAGCTGTGGTTATTGTCAATAAAATTGCATCTTGTTGATTTGTTACTGCAAAACCCCTGTGCCTTTGTTGGTTATTTTTGCACCCAAAAATCATTCGTCACCCATTCATTTCGGGGGAATAAATCCCCTGGAAAGGGGTGATCCCTTAGCAATTGCCACTGCCCCTGACCAAATCCTAGAAAGTGTACAAAAGACTGCATGTTTGCAAATGATTCATGAGAAAAAATTAATTCCTGGTTTTGAATCCCCAATGCAATTGCCTGTGAAGCCTGAAATTCTGACCCCTTTAATTCGTGGGCTTCCAGAAACATTGAAATCAACAGCATTCACTATTCAAAAAACAGTTATGGCTCTAAGCCCAATAGATAGATTAGAAAGACTTCTTAACAACTCCACTCATCAGTCTGAGTCCACTGACACTGCACCTTCGCCCTGTACACCAACACAGACCCCCACAACACCATCTGACACATCTAGCAGCAGCCGCAAGACTTGGACATGGGGTGAGGTAGCAGTTGATTTAATAAACTATTGTAGACAGTATGGGCCTGTAAAAACCCTGGAAGAAAAATCAGAAAAAACAAAAGGTGTCCGGTTTATGGGAACCCCTAACACTGAAAACACAGAACCAGGAAAACAGATTTCCAACAGACAACACTGGTGGATGCTGGGAATAAAGAAAGGGGTTCCCCGGGACATAATGGATGGTTTACCACTTGAAAAATTGCAGAAAATCATAACTAACTGGAATTTCAGAAGAACAAATACCCCGCCAAGTGCCCCGATCCCCCTCCCTCACCAGAAACTAACAAATACTCCTACCAATACACAGTTCAGTACACACAGTACATCACAGTCTTTCACACAGAACACAGGCAATGAGCCAAAGTTAACCCTTCCCCAGTTTCTCCCTCGGAACCTGGGCAGTGAGGCTGCGTCTCAGCCTCTCCCTCAGAACACAGCCAGTGAGCCAAGATTAACTCTTTCTCAGCTTCTTTCACAGAACTTGGACAGTGAAACCCTGGCTGCGTGTCTCCTGAAAAGCACCAGCAGTGAGCCAGAAGTAACTCTTTCGCAACTTCTTTCACAGAGCCTAAGCAACATAACTGCCCACCCGCCCGTGCCCCAAAACACAAACAGTGAATCTTCACCAACAGAGCTTTCGAGAAACTAGTATCTCCACCGCTTACAGGTGAGCGAAGGGGTGGAAGTTGGGTTTACTTACGAATGCTCACAAAAAATAAATCAGGAGACATGTTAATTACAGCAATCACGGGCCCTAAAAAAGTTCTGGTAGCCTACATTGTTGATACGGGAGCCCAGATTTCTGCACTAAGACATAGAGATGCGCAGAAGTGTGGAGTTGTTCCAACAAAAAGGCAATGCTGCATTCTTAATGCTTTAGGAACCATAGAACCCATGAATGTTGCTTTAGTCAAAGTAACACTCCCTGGAGAAGAAAATCAATTGGTTGTCAAAATGGTAATTGGGGACATACCAAATAATCTGCTAGAGATGGATGTCCTCTCAGGAAGGCAGTGGGAAGACACCGAGGGTTTCCTGTGGTCTTTTGGCACTCCGCCACTTAACATTAAACTGCTTCAGACCGCACCCGCACTGCCTTACAGTAAAACAATCAATGTGAAACAGTATCTCTTGCCTTCTGGAGCTAGAGAAGGCATCAAACCAGTTATTCAGGAATTGCGTGATCAAGGAATAATTATTAACACACGCTCCCCATACAATTCACCCGTGTGGCCAGTCCGAAAGCCTAACGGGAAGTGGAGGCTTACGGTCGACTACTGTAGGCTGAATGCCAACACTGACCCTCTGACTGCAGCAGTGCCAAATTTAGCTGAACTGATAACATCAATACAAGAAAAGGCTCACACAATCATGGCAACCATAGATGTCAAAGACATGTTCTTCATGATACCTATACAGCCAGAGGACCTGGATCGCTTTGCATTCACATGGGAGGGACAGCAGTACACATTCACTAGACTCCCTCAGGGATACAAACACTCTCCAACACTAGCACACCATGCTTTAGCTAAGGATTAGAAAAAATACCTAAACCTGACACTGTAGCTGTGTACCAATACATTGATGACATTTTGGTGGGAGGAGAGGAAATTAAAGAGGTGGGGGATCTCCAGCAGAATATAATCTCTCATCTGGAGAGCCTTGATTTAAAGATTCCCTCAGAGAAAATTCAAAAGCCTTCTCAGGAAGTAAAATTCCTGGGAATTTGGTGGCGATCTGGCAGCACATGCATCCCACCTGACACTTTAACTTCTCTAGAGCAGATGAAAATGCCTGAAAACAAAAAAGACCTCCAGCAAGCCTTAGGACTGTTAGTATTCTGGAGGAAACACATCCCAGATTTCTCAATCATTGCTAGGCCCCTTTACAATTTACTGAGAAAAGGAGTCAAATGGGATTGGACTCCTTCTCAGCAGGAAGCACTGCAATTACTGATTTTTGAAGCCACTGCACATCAGGCATTGGGGCCCATTCACCCTAAAGACCCTTTCCAAGTGGAATGGGGATTTGCCTCCTCAGGGCTATCAATACACATCTGGCAGCGAGGTCCTGAGGGTCCAACAAGGCCTGTCAGCTTCTTTTCCCGTGGTTTTAAAGATGCTGAGAAGAGATACACTACCTGGGAAAAGGGATTGTTTGTTGTTAGCTCAGCTCTCATTGAAGTGGAGAAAATCACAAGGCAGCAAGCTATCATCTTGAGAGGTCCCTTCAAGGTAATTAAAGCTGGTACAAATGGGACCCCTCCACCTGACGGCATAGCCCAAAAGTCGTCAATCAGGAAATGGGATGCTCAAATAGAGTATTACTGCAATAGCTTTTCTGTCACAGAAGGTGCTGCAAAATTCTTGGCAATACAAGACACTGAGAGCCTGGATAGTAGCCAAGACAAACCTGCTTCTGTAATAAAAATAGCACCACCATTCTCACCTGAAATAGCAGCAAACTGTTGGTTTACAGATGCTTCCTCAAAGCAGGAAGGAAAAATTTGGAAATATAAGGTGGCTGCCTTACATATTTCATCTGGTGAAAAGATTATCACAGAAGGGGACGGCAGCACTCAGGTAGGAGAACTCATAGCCCTCTGGAGTGTTTTCCAGCGTGAGGCACAAAACACTTCTCCTGTTTACATCTATGCTGATTCATATGTGGTATACAAAGGCTGAACTGAGTGGCTCCCTTTCTGGCAACAGAATGGCTGGGAAGTTAACAGAATCCCAGTGTGGCAGAAAGATAAGTGGAAAGAAATCCTAGAAATCACCAGTAAAGGAAACTTTCTGGTTGGTTGGGTAGCTTCTCACCAAACTGATGGGAATCAAGCAGGTGAATGGAACAACAGAGTTGATGAACTAGCAAGGCTTAGCCCCCTGAAAAAAGAAACTATTTCAGAGGATTGGAATCAACTGTTAGAATGGTTACACGTAAAAAGGCAGCACACAGGGGCCAAAGATCTGTATCAGGAAGCACACGCCCGCGGCTGGCCAGTCACCAGGGAAATGTGTAAAACATGCATATCGGCCTGCGAACAGTGCCGCAAGCGACTGGAAAGGCATCCTTTAGAGGATGATCCTCTGCATTTGAGGAAAGGTAAAGGCTTGTGGGATGCGTGGCAGGTAGATTATATTGGTCCTTTTAAGAAATCAGGAGGTAAACATTTTGTGTTAGTAGGAGTGGAAATTGTATCTGGGTTGGTACGAGCTGATGCTTTTAAAAGGGCCACAGGTGAAAATACAGTTAAAGCTTTGCAGGGATGGTTTGGAACTTTTCCAAAGCCACAAGAAATTCAGTCTGACAACGGGTCTCACTTTACTGCCAAGGTGGTTCAGGATTGGGCCAGAGCCGAAGGCATAAAGTGGACCTTTCATACTCCTTACTACCCTCAGGCTAACGGAATCGTGGAAAGGACAAATGGCCTTTTAAAGTGGTTCCTTAAGCCCCAGAAAGCAAGCTGGGACTGTTGGCTGTGGGAGGCTGTTAAAGGGGTAAATAGCAGGTGGGGAGTGAACGGCTGCCCCAAAGTCACTGCTTTTTACCCCACACCTCCAAGCATCATCCCTTCACTGGAAGGTCCCGACGATGCAAACAATCCATCACATTACCCTGGACAACCTGTCTTAGTGGACCTCCCCACGGTGGGCGAGGTACCACTTGTGCTGAAAACCCCTCTGAATAAATATGCATGGGTAGCCTCTGACGCTCTTGGAAAAGAGCACCGCATACACACACGCTGGATAATCCCCTCATTTTAAACTCCTTTCTGCCTGTCAGTGGCCGGATTTTTTGTTGTTCTTGCTTTTACAGGTGAACCCCGAGGGACATGAGAATCGTCTGAAAACATGATAACCTTGCTAATACTTTTCTGCATTTTACCGCAATTTCATGGACAACCCCCTGGTGAGCAGCTGTGGCCTGAAGCCATCGTTCAGCACACCAGTGTCCTTGGAACCTATCCCAAGGGCCGTTACCCGAGCCTGGCAACCCTAGTGCAGCATGACTCCAAGGTGTACCACCCGAATGAGTGGAGGTGGGATCAGAATGAGTTGATGAGAACCCTGACGGGAACGGTTGGTGAGTCAATTACGGTAACATGCAGAAAGGTGGAAGGAACCCTCCATGAAAAGGCCACCTCCATCATAGTTGCTGGAAATTTTATGGAAGCAGGTGGAAGGAATCATCTGGACATCCCCTCAGCAAAATTGTGTCCCACAAAGAAATGGGGGTGTTCCAAAAAAGAAAGTCCCCTTACTTTGTGTGCCCACCAGGAACATGTTGGTAGTTATGTTTCTAGTACCAAAACCACCAATGTTGCAATTACAAAAGATTGTAATGATGAATCACTTGATTGCTGGTACAGTTTTGCTTTGATCAAACCCACTTATGTGACATGTCGTTGGGAGAATGGCACAGCTAGTCCATTAGGACTAAGAGGCTTGGTTTACACATTCAAGATAAACACTGTACCAAAACCCACACCAAGTGCTGTAATTACACTCTCTCAGACCCAAAGTGTGAACCTTTTTTCTAACGTCACACCCCAATTGGCAGAGGTAGCAGGGAACTCCTTCGAGTGGCCCTGGTCTTAAGCCTTCCTGCAATGTACCGGATCTATGGGAGATGTCACGGGTCTAACTTGCTAACAGTAGTCACACATGAGGATAAGTTGTACACCAGACAAGAATGGGAGAAACACAAAACCTGGCAGCTTCAAGGAGTAGTAGGTGAACTAATTAGTGTTGGGTGTCGAATGGTTAATGGGTCTAATTACAGCAAAGCAATGTCAATCAGTGCTTCCACAGATCGGGAAAACGAACAGAAGCAAATCTGTACGCACCCAAGCGTAAGAGGATTGCTGGCACAGCTTCACATTAACCGACACTACAGAGGTAATTTGTCTCTGGGCCAAGGATACTCAAGGCCTTTCTTTTAAATTTGTAATAAATGCTGAAACTACTGTTACCACTGTTACCACTGTTACCACTTCACCCATACCACCAGTCATACTCATCCCAATAATTTTCGAGATTGGGCCTTATGTGATCAGGAAAACTGGCCAACAACAAATATTGTTCAATCCGGCATGGTCTCTCAAACAGGCAAAATTGCTAATGCAGAACAATGTTTCAGATATTCAGCCAGCCTGTTCTCTGTTCCTGCAAACCTCTTTTGAAGGCTGGACCACTTGACTTCGGAAATGAAGCTCCTTTAAAACTAGAACACCAAGGGATGCGACCGGTGTTGTGGGTACAGGATTGGGAATTCTGAATAGCATGTATTCTGAAGTACTAATGAACAAATTGGCTACTACAACTAGAGACCTGACCAGATTGCAGCAACCACTGAGGTCATCTCTGTCAGCCTTAGGGACGCACCAGTGGCTGCTGTCAAACATTTTGCCAAATTGGGAAAGAGTGAATGTGAATGATCACAAATTGGTAATTGATGCACTTAGTGCTACACAGAACAATGTTTCCTAAGCCCTCAGCTGTATCCAGGCACAATTGTGGATGCAATCGGTCTCTGCTGCAATTATAAGAGAGGGTGAGGAAG
This sequence comes from Melozone crissalis, assembly GCF_028551555.1. Taxonomy (NCBI): domain Eukaryota; kingdom Metazoa; phylum Chordata; class Aves; order Passeriformes; family Passerellidae; genus Melozone; species Melozone crissalis. The sequence goes on from NW_026535821.1 coordinate 3,628,380, forward strand.
GCACCTTCCCCACAGAAATTCGGAAGATAATCTGGGACAGTGCCACTGAATTTGAAAGAGAATTCCAATCCTGGTGGAACCTGGTGAACTTTACCTATAACCCCATTTCAAACACAGCCACTGCTTTTGTCTTAACCATACGCAATGCCTCTGTACATTTGGTCTTCCCTGTTATTGTATTAGGATTAAACCATGACGGAGCTGTTCTCTATCCTACTGAACATAGGGGATGGGCCCGTCAGGTCGATGACAAATGGCAAACTGTTAATCTGGAAACTTGTATTGTCCGAGAACAGCAAGGGTTTATCTGCGAAAGCAATGCAATTGTAGCTCAGGATATCTGTTTGGACACAGAGCAAAACATCTGTCATTTTGAGATTCGTCCACATGAGGATACCCAGACAGTTCTTATATACATAGGCAATGGCTGTGCATGCTTTAGAACGACATGTGATTCTGTTTTTGTAGAAGATGTTGTGGTAGATACAAAGAATCATTCAAACTTTTGTGCTTGTAACTTTACTAAGATAGTAGGATGTGATTTCTCTTACGAAGCTCCAGTTACTTCTCACCACCTGTTGCAATCCAACTACACACTGATCCAGAAGCTGATGCCCACTCCTATCGGAATGAACCTCACCCTCGTGAGACAACTGCTACTCCATTGGGACCTGGTTGACATCCTCGAGAAAATCAAGGAGAACAGACAGAAGACTCTGGTGACTGTTCATCACAACGTGAGACAAATACACCGGGTTATGGAGAGGGTAAAGCAGGATGCTGAGCATAGGTGGTGGGATACTCTCTTTGGGTGGTCATCTACTGCCACAGGTATTCTGAACAGTGTGTGCCATCCAATTGTTGTTATTTTGATCCTAGTTACGCTTGGCTTTGGCAACTTGTCAGCAGCTCTATTCATTCTGAATTGGAACATGATGAAAAAGCTTAAGAGACTGTCAACTGTAGTCAATGCACACCGCTTAACTGATGTACTCTATACAAGAGATGTCCCCAAAACACTTGATACGAAACAGTTATGAATTAAGCATATGTGCTTTAGAGAAACTTCTTAATTATAAAGTATGATTTACAGAAAGTTACTTTAATTTTTAGAAAATAATTTTAAAAGACAATGATTATACTGTGATTTGCTTATTGTTTTGATTATTTGTGATTTGTTTTAATCATTTTTGAAATTGTTAAACAAATGATATTGCTTTAATTGATTAATGTTTTTGAAATTGGTAAAATTAATCATAATTTTTTGAAATTGTTATAACAAATAACCACGTGTGAAATTGTTATGATGATCAATATTAATTATGTTTATGTTTATTGGTTCCCCCTTTCCCTCTTTCTTTCTTTTCCTTCTCTTCCCCTTTTATCCCCTCTCTCCTGTCACCCCTATTTTCCGGGGTTATGCTACCGACGTGCAACGAGTTTCAAAGACACTCTAGAGCACTGCTGATGAAGATTCCTCAAGACAATCGTGAGTCACGGGGTCGTGTGGAAGTCCATCCGAAAATCCTTCATTTTTTGCCTCACAATTGTCATGAGAAAAAGACCACTGAAGCGTTAAAAACTGTTGAGCAAATTGGGAAAGAAAGTCTCATGCTTATTTCGTGTGTTCACACGTGGTGTTTGCAGAACATGCCATGCTGTACTCAAAGGGGGCATGCTGCCCTTTTTCTGAACAATTGGACTGGACTTCCAAACTCCAGGCTTGGTTGCACTGAGCTCTGGGGTGGCTCCCCCCCCCTCCATGAGAAGACCCCTCTTGCCTGTCTTCAACCACCGTGACGGACCAACAGAGATGCGAATCCCCTCATCAAGGAACCAAGAACCCCTCTGGCGCCCTACTGGCACCCCCATGGCACCCCCATGGCACCCCTCCTGGCAACCTCCTTCCAGAGACTGGGACTATACCCCCTCCCAACTCAGGGAGGGGGGAAAACCTGCCCAGAGTAAAACATACCTGTGAGCATTCGGCCATGAAAACAATGGAAAAGTCTCACCCCCTCCTCCTGTTCCTATTCTTCTCCCCTCCATGGAAACTTAATTTTGGCCACCCTTCCCCCAACCAAGAACAGTATATCTTGGGGTTCGGTTCGACTGCCTCTCTGAGATCTCCCCAAGACGTGTACCAGCAGGTTTCGGCGGCGGGACCCCGAAGACATCACATTTTGGTAGCTATACCCCATTCCCTAACCTTCTTTCCTCCCTTTTTCCCTTGTCCTACCCTTCTCTTCCCCGGATCCCCTAACCAAATGCATATTTAGCTGTGGTTATTGTCAATAAAATTGCATCTTGTTGATTTGTTACTGCAAAACCCCTGTGCCTTTGTTGGTTATTTTTGCACCCAAAAATCATTCGTCACCCGTTCATTTCGGGCGGACCTTCACAAGGGCCAGCAGACAAGGTCCAGCAGCTCTGTTGGTTCTGCAGTGCCACAAGGGCCCCTGGTTCCATGAGTTTCCCTACTGCCAACAGCGGTTCCTTGGTTCCCATGATGCCCTGCTGTGTCACCATGGATATTTGGTGCCATGAAGTTCTTCAGTGTCACAATGGCCTCTCTCACTCCATGAGCTTCCGCAGTGTTACAATGTCTTCCTTGGATGGGCAGTGTCACCATGGACCATTGGCTCCATGCAGCCCTGCTGGGTCACCATGGACTCTTTGGTTCCATGAGCTTCTGGGGGTGTCTCCATGGTCTCCTTGGATCCACAGTGTCACTATGGACCACTGGATCCACGTGGCCCTGCTGTGTCACCATGGCCTCTTGGTTCCATGGGACCCCAGGGTCATAATTGACTCCTTGCTTCCACGTCACCTCCTCAGTGCCAAAATGGTCCCTTCGCTCCATGAGGAACAAAATAGTTTTGTAGAAACTTTGAAAAATCAATACACCTGGGAACATCTGTTTGCATTCAAGAGAGAGGTAAAAGGTGAGGATGGCAGGAGCAGCTTCATCTGCAACAGAGATCCAGGGAAAGGACAGGGACAGAGAATTCAGGTGCAAGACTCAGACAATTCTGCTCCCAGAGATCATTTCTGCTCACACTGTCCCTCCTAGAAAGGTGACATCATTCCAGGCAGCCTGGACTGAGCAGGTTGTTTCTGAGGTGGGTTTGTTTTTCAGGAAACCCACTCAGGGTTTTCCATTTGTTCTGGTTTGAAAGCAAAACCAGAGAGAGACCCAATGTCAGAAAAACAATTTATTAGGAAAAAAAAAATCAAAAATCATGCAATAATATATAAGAAAAAACACTGATAAAGTCAGAATATAACCTGTCACTCTTTTGGTCAGGGTGTTGATAGCAGTCCAGTTGGAATGGTGGCTGCAGTCCTCCTGGAGTGGCAGATGTGGTTCTGTTGGAGCAGTGATCCTGTAGCAGGGTGTAGCCTACCTCTGAAGTTCCAGTGGAAATGGCAGCTGTTGCTCTGGGGAATCCAGTGGAAAGGCAGCTTGTTTTGTCCCAAAGCCCAGATAATGTCCAGGGGGGGATGCTTAGCTCTTCCCCCCTGGGTGGAGCATCTCACAATGGGCTGATATCATTCTATGAGTCATGAGGTGGGTCCATTAAACAGAAATGGCTCCTGGAGGGCATTATCTCTGAGTCATGCAGAAAGGCATTGATAGGCCTATTAACAGGAGATAAGGAATAAAACAATACCCCTCCTGTTTCAACAGCTCTTGAGGATGGGAATAGAGTACATCTTTATATTGTAACCTAGGTTGTCTCTCACCAATGGAAGGGTGGGACCGAATAACTTCATATTTGGTGTCATTTTGTGCTCTGCTGGGAGTTTCCCGAGGGCTGGTAGTGCTGTTGGCTTCAGGAACAGTTTGGGTAATGGCTGTAGGACTGAGGGTTGGGTAAAAAACCAGAACAGTATTCTTGTATTTATAATCTTTTGTTACATGTCCAGTTTTCCTGCAGTTATAACAGTTTCCACTGCCTTTATTACATTCTGTATTGTGGGGAAGCACGTTTGCTGCAACCAGCATTTCAATTGCACCCTGGCTGGTGGCCTTGGCTAGGCTGGAGTCACGGTCTGAGACCGCTTGGAATATGCAAGCATCAACCATCTGAGCAATGGTAGGCTCGGGGTCAAGGAGGAGGCTGTGAAGAACCTTTCTGCAGTCAATACTGGCATTATAGAAAGCTAATTTGCTAATAAGATCATCCTGGACCTTTTGATCATCTACCTGTTTTTCCAGGGCTTTCATAAGGTGCTTTATGAACTTGATATAGTTCTCATCCGGGCCCTGGTGAATGTCAGTGAAGTCAGTGTGGGGTGCAGAATTATCAGGTGCTTGGAGGAGGGTGGACCATGCAGCGCCTTTGAGATCTTCCAGTATTGACTGGGGGAAGACTTCAGCCTGATACTGCAGTCTAGTATAGTCTCCTTCCCTGGTAATGCGGTCCATTGTGAGGTGTTGTCGCCCTTCTTCCTCAACATAACCTTTTGGTAACTCATGAACTTTATTTATCCAAACTCCTTTCCAGAAAATAAATTCATCAGGTGACAATATAATTTTCATACACCGTTTTAAATTTTGTGATACCATTGTGTGGGCAGTAAATGGCATGTCCAGCAAATTGTTAAAATAGGGAGAACCCCTCCCATAATCCTTGGCAGCCTTTACTAAGTCATTCATTTCCCTATGGAGGTAGGGAATCCAAGATTCAGGTGGCACCTGTGCAGTATAAGCAGGGGCCAAAACCTAAATGGGAATCTATTCCCTATGAATTCCCAGGGGCCAAAGCCTAAATGGGAATCTATTCCCTATGGATTCCCATTTAGGTTTTGGCCCCTGCTTATACTGCACACCACCTGAATCTTGGATACCACCTCCCAATCCCCCTCCTTTGCAGCTTTTCTCCGCATCCTCTGCCAAGAATCCTTGGGCTCATCCTCACTCTCAGATAAGCTATCACTTTTTTCCTCTGTAGAGGAGGCAGGTCTGCGCAGGCCTTTCTGCCAACCAGCAATGCCTGGCGTTGAAGGTCTTTGGTAGCCCAAATGGCTTCCTTCCAGTTGGCCCCATGTCCGGTTCCAGTGATGTGGGAACTGGAAGAAGCTGGACTGGAGAAGGGGTCTGGAAGTGGAGAGGTGGAGCCTGCGCTGGGGAGGAGCTTTCTGATGACAGGGGAGGGACCCAATGCAGCGGTGGAATTCAACATTAAGGTGAGACCCATCACAGAGGAGGCACCTGAAGCAAAGGTGGGAAATGGGGATGAAGGTGGGAGGGAATCTAAAATGGCGGTCTCTCTAACAGGAGTATTGCCGTCTTGTGATTTATAGGAAGGAGGATTAGAACTAGGGAATGAAGGAATGTGGGTGAGGGAATATGTCAAGGCAGTATGGCCACTACCACCCTGAGGAGAGGACAGAAAAGGAGGGGAGATGGCAGACGGCAGATGGCTTGTCTGTGCCAAAGGGCGGGCGCCATCTCCCATCCTGTTCTCAGGGAACCTGGGTTCGGGAACTTGGAGGGCGGGTTTAATAAACCAGGGAAAAGGGTTGGAACCATGAACTCCTTAAATGATCCTATAAATTGAATGAAACAACAGATAAAATTTCCCAACTTTTAAAACCCCTTGTGTTTGTAAAATATAAAGCTTTTCCCTGACAGCATCCCAAAACAATAACTGATAGACAGAATCAACAGAGATATCAGGAAGCTCCTCAAATAACCATGAACAATCCCTTTTAAACTCCCTTCAGAAATATAACTCCCCTCTAAATTTAAAGCTCTCCAAAACTTAACAAAAACATCCTTTTCAGCTTGGGAGTGAGTATTTCTCGTAGCTGCCCCCAATGGAAGAGGGAATGCACACCCACAGGAACAGAAAATCAGACGCCCAAACCCCTGGGAGCTCTCTGCCACTCAGTCACTCACTCTCAGTCTCACAGGCACAATCTCCAGCCAACGTGGGGCTTGTGGGGAGCACCAGAGACAGCTTTCCCTTGCTTGTCCCCACCTGGCACCACTGCCTGCAGGGTTCTGTTCTAGCTGGAACCTGGGGACACTTTCTCAGTTGTGTCCCTGACAGGGATCTCTTCAAAGTACAAGAAACTTCAGGGTTTCAACAGAACTGAGTTTTTGAGGGTTCTGTGACATCACTGAGAGGATGGTGACATCCCAGAGCTGGCTGTAACATCCCAGAGCTGGCTGTGACATCCCAGAGTAGGATGTGAGGCCATAGAGCAGAGTCTGCCATGAGAGAAGGTGGCTCTGTGGCATCAGGGAGTGGGTTGTGACATCACCGGGTAGCTGTGTAACATCACAGAGAAGGCTGTGACATCACAGAACAGATTGTGACATCACAGGGTGACTTTGTGACATCAGACTTCTGTGGCATCACAGCACTGCTGTATGACATCACAAGGGGACATAGAGTTGGTTCTGTGACATCACAGGGTCAGTGTGACATCACAGTGTCAATGTGACATCACAAGGGCTGTGTGACATCACAGATGGCTGTGTGACATCACAGGGTCAGTGCGACATCACAGGGGCTGTGTGACATCACAGAGGCTGTGTGAGGTCACTGGGAAGGTCACTCTGCCCCGGCCCCCCTCACAGTTCCCCCCAGAGCAGTCCAATCCTGCTCATGCACAGCGGGGTCCCCTGTCCCCCCGGGTCCTCCTGCCCCCGGCCCCACAGCCTCCCCCAGAGGATGTTCCACGAGATCGACGCCAGAGCCTGAAACGGGGACGGGGGGCCGGGGCTCTGGGGATGGCACAGGGGGACAGGGACCCCCCGGCAGCGTCCCCATGTCCGCCAGGGCCAGAGCCTGGGCCAGGGCTCCTTCACCCTGTTACGAACGAGGGCTTGAGAGCGCTGAAGAAATCCCCAGCAAGGGAGCAGCAAAAACCAGATTTAATATTAAGGGACAGCAGCACAAAGTTCCTTGGCAAGAGTCCCTCTGCTCCTGACTGGACTCTTCAGGCACACCAGGGAAACAAAGCAACAACAAAACCAAACAGAATCCAGACAATCAAACCAGAAATTAACGCAGAACTGTCCCTCTGTGTGTGTGTGTGACACAAGGACAGTGAGGGCAAGGATCAAAGGTATATGGCCTAAAAGCTTAACAGAGCTCAAACTTAACAGGACTTAACTTATATCTTAACCTTAACTGATACTTTCAACTTCACAATTTAGCAAAAGAGCAGAGTGTAACAGCATTCAACCTAAATAAAACCTATGACTTTGCAATTTAACAAAGGAATAACACTTTACAATATTTTGCTTAGCTTATAACTTACACTAAAGGTAGCAACTTAGCAAAAGAACACCTTAGCAAAAGAACAACTCTTAGCAGCAATTAACTTCACTTAGGCCTTGTGATTTAACCTTTCCTACAGGCCTGACTGACTCAGCTATCCAAGGCACTCAAACTCCTCAGAGAGCAGCATTTCTGCCACATTTCCCCAGCACAGGCACTCCTGTGTGCACACTGACACAAAGAGTCAGTGCAAGGCATCTGTGAGCAATTCCCCTGAGGGCACGGAATGCTCACTGAGGATGCTTTGACATCTTCCCAGTGGGCAGAGTGCTGAGCCTGGAGGAGTGGGGGAATCAGCCCAGGCTCCGTCATTGTTCAGGATCCCGGAGTGCAGCAAACAGGAGAGTTCCCGGCTGGGAAAGGCCCCACCCAGAGGGAGTCACTGGCCCAGGAGAGCTCCAAGGGCTCCTTTTGGAGTGCTGTTTGCAGGGCCCCAAGAGAGGGGCTTCAGTCCCAGCAATGGTTCATCCTGGCCGCACTTGGCATCAACAGCTTTCTTTGGCAGTGTGAGAACAGGGATGTTGTGCCACTGAGGGAACAAAACCAGTTCCCAGGGCTGCTGCTAAAGGAACCAGGAGCTGGTTGGGCAGCAGCAGTGGCTGGAGCAGTGTTTGTGATGAGCTGCAGAGGAGCTGAGCTGTGGGGCTGTGGGGCCTCATGGAATCATGGAGAGCACTGTGACATTGCTGGGCCTCATGGATCCAAGGGGACTGTACTGACGCTGTGTGGCTCCATGGAATGTAGGGATCATTGTGACACTGAGAGGCCTCATCAAAACAAGGGGCCATTGTGACAGCGTTGGGCTGCATGGAACCATGGAGACCATTTGGAGACTTTGGGGTGTTATGGAACCAAGGGGCCATGGTGACACTGAGGGGCACCATGGAAACACAGAGACCATTGTGACACTCAGGGGACTCATGGAAACATGGAGACCATTGTGACGCTGTGAGGCCTCATGGAATCAGTGAGGCCATTGTGATCCTGGGAGGACCATTGTGATATTGTGGAGCCTCATGAAACCAAGAGGCCTTTGTGACACTGCAGGGCTGCATGGAACCAAAGGTCCATTGTGACACTGCAGGGCCTCCTGCCATCAGTGGTCCATTGTGACATTGGGCAACCAAAGGAGACCATTGTGACACTGCAGGGCTGCATGGAATCAAAGCTCCAGGGTGACACAGAGTGGCCTCCTGTCATCAGTGGTCCATAGTGACACTGTGGAGCCAAAGGAGACCATTGTGACACAGCAAAGCCCCAGGGTCCAAAGGTCCATTGTGACATTCCAGACCTCATGGAACAGAGGAGTCCTGTGACATTGTGGGGCCTGGGGAGCCACAGAGACCATTGTGACACTGCAAGGGCTCATGGAATCCTTGGGACCATTGTGACACTGCAGGGCCTTATGACACCTAGGGGCCACTGTGACATTGTGGGACCCAATGGAACCTAGGGGCCAGTGTGACACTGCAGGTCTTCTTGTAATCAAGGGGCCATTGTGACACTGCTGGAACCCATGGAATCAAGTCACCATTATGACACTGCGGGGCCCCATGGATCCAAGGAACCATTGTGACAATATGGAGCCCAGCAAAACCAAGGGAACACAGAACAAGTCTGGCTGCTTTGGCCTCCCATAGACTGCCTGACTGGTCCAAGTGACCTTTGCATGTTGAGGGTCACTTCTCATCTGCTGCTGAAACACTGAGGCTCTGTGCTTTCCTTCCCAATGGAAAAGAACTGTCCTTCTGCTCCAGGCGCCCATGGCCAGAATTGGGATTTCACCTCCAAAGGTCCTTGTATCCAGGGATTCTTCCAATAGGAATATTGCCAGGGCAAGTCTGGCAGGCAGTGGTTTCACAAGGGTCACCTCTCATCCGTCCCCAAAACATTGGGAAAGGCTCCATGCTCTCCTTCCTAAGGAAAGAACTGTCCTGCTTCTCCAGGAGCCCATGGCTGAGATTGGGTTTCCACCTCCAAAATTCCCTAAATCCAAACTCTGCAATTACTGACAAGTCTAGCTGGCCTTGGCCTGCTGAGGCTCTCACTTGCCTTCCAAACCTTGAGGCTCTGTGCTTTCCTTCCCATGGAAAAGAACTGTCCTTCTCAGCCAGGTGCCCATGGCCACAATTGGGATTTCACCTCCAACACTGCCTGTTGTGACAGACTGGAGGAGATCGTCGGCTCTAAACATTTTGTGTGGGAGGGGGGGAGGAAGGGGCAGGTCCAGCCTTGCCCTGCCCTGTAAGCACAGCCCTTCCCTGCCCTGTGACCCCAAGGGGCCTCCAGTGGGTTTACGGTTTCTACCTGAACCGTGGCACACTGAACTCCCAGTACCGCTGTTCCACCCTGGGCACTGGGGCCCTCTTGGCTCTACTCAGTGCTGCTGCTGTACTCGGGGCACCCCAAACCCTGGTAGGGACCCGTGTCCCCGCACTCCAGGGATTGTGCGCGACTCACACTGCCCCGATCCTCCACGCACCCGGAGCTCCGTTCGGGGTTTGCGTGCCAATTCACCAATTCACCTGCCTCCTTTACTCGAGTTTGGTGCACAGGAAAAACACCAAGCAGATATTCGTAAGAGGTCAAAAGGACACAAAATTCTACTGGCAAAGTGCAAAAAATCAAGAACTTTGGAAGAGGATTTAACGCAACCTCAAATTACACATAAAACACTTATCATAGCAGTAACTTCATTAACTTAGCCCATTTATTCTGGAAACATTAAAACATGCAAGCTGTTAGGGTATCCAAAAATGTTCCATATAAAGAGCATTAGAAGGAGAAGAAAGAGAGACAGAAAGACAGAAGCTCTATAGAATGACACACATATGACTAACAGCTCGTAGGGTTTCAGTGTGGGTGCGACACAAACCTCAGGAGAAGGCAGTGTCCATACCAGGGGCTCACCTTGTGCTCTATGTTTTTAAGCCCCCGGGCCCTTGTGAGCCTCCCCCCAGGTGGGATTTCTGATCACACAGGCAATCAGGGCTGGGTTAGCACTGTACCCACTGTGTGACTGATTGACAGCTCATCCCAGGGTGTCTCAGGACATTGATCTCATCCAGCCTCTGACAGTGACCATGGTGACACAGGGGAACCTCATGGAACCGTGGGTCAGTTGTGACAATGTGGGTCCAAGGACACCACGGGAGATGTCATAGACAGGTAGAATAATGATAAAAGAAAAGCCTTTTGAAATGAAGCCTTGTTCAGCCATATCAATAGCTGGCCTATCATCTCTTCTTTGTGCAACTAAGCAGTTACAAGTTCCCATGTGAAGCTATTTTGAGAATGAGACTTTGTGACCATTCTATTCTGAGGGTGAAAAACAAATGCACCTGCAATAACAAGTAATTTGTCCCATGAGAATCAGTGAAGAGGTAAACAATACAATAGAGAGATTTGATGCACAAGTAAAATCTATTTTAGTACCCAATAATCGACTAACTGATAAGAAATCTTTGAATGAACTAAAGGTGCACACAAGGTCTGTTAAACTGTGTAAAATGAGTTGTATGAATAAAGACTAAAGAGTTCTTCTCCATCTTAGCTTAGTCCTTTGGGATTTCAGTTCCCCCCTTCTTGACGGCTTTGGGTTCTCCCTTCTTTGGAGCTTTGGGTTCCGCCTTCTTTGGGTCTTTGTCTTCCTTCTTCTCTGGGATTTTGATTTCCTTCCTCTCTGGGATTTTGGTTTCCTTTTTTGGGATTTTGGTTTCCTTATTCTCTCGGGTCTTGGTTTTCCCCTTTGCTGGTATTGGAGGTTGCTTGCCAACAGAGACACTCTTCTTTCCCTTCTTCTGCCTCTCTTCCTCCTTCCTCCTCTCTTCCTCCTCTAAGGCTTTTGCCTCCTCCTCGACCTTTTGAGCTGGCTCCTTCAGCTCCCTTCTGCAGACAAAACAGAAAATATGGCTGAGAGTCCCACCAGAACCTTGGGCTCCCTAGTCCTGACTGGCCCTGCACTTCATTCCTTGACCCTGAGGCCATTTCCGTGAATTCTCCTCAACCCACATAGGTTGGGAACATCCCAAGTGAGGGCATGGGTGGAAGGGGACCTCCAGGACCAGCCAAACCTGAGCTTTGCCATCATAAGGTGTTGACTGTGCCAGCTCCCTCTGAAGGCACAGCCAGACCCCTCCAGCCCCTGCCAAAGGCGGATCCAGCAGCTCTCTGCACTGGTGCCTGGAAACGCCCTTTGTCTCTTGGCTTCCCAGTTTAAAGCAGAGCACAGATTGCTGACATCTGCTTAGCTCTCCTACAGTTCTTACTCAGCTCATTCAGCCCTATTCTCTCTGGGCATAGCTGAAGCAGGATTTTAAAGAGTTCAGATTTCAGCTGAGGGTTAGAAGCAATTCCCATTGATCAGGATGTAGGTTAGATAGGCAGACCATAGGTTAATGATTATGAGATGCTTAAGCTGGAGCTGATTGTTCTATTGTTTACCATTCGGAGCTTCTTTCTAGAGGGAAGTGGAGGAAGTGAACTGTTATAAGAACATCTTGAAACCAGTAGAACAATGGTTAGCACCTGGGCTTGATGTCAATCAATCACTAAGCAGGGGACCTTGGATGGTGCCAGAGGGTCACAGAGACCTGATGAAGACATTCCTGACTTCATCCCTTAAGACCACTGACCCAATTCGAGACCACCAACCCAATTCAAGGGAAGAATTGCACAGGAGTGAAGGACCAATGACCTCATTTGAATACAGAGCAGGGATGGGAGGTGCTGGGGTTGTGCAGATGTATTGTATGTAAGATCTTGGGAAATAAAGAGAGGGCAAAGAACCTTGGACAACGCGGGCACGCCTTTTAGGGACGGCTCTGGTGCCGCCCGCCGGTGTTAATAAACATCCCACTGCCTGACTTTAATTAGTTAGAGAGTCTCTGTCCGTGATCTTTGGTTTTAACGACTCCTAGCCTGCTCCTTCATGAGAACAATCCTATCAGTCAGAAAGCAAAGGCTGCAGGAACTCCTCTCCTGCAGGACAGGCTCTTGTTAGGCAGATTTCCTGCTGGAACCCAGCTGGGACCAAGCAAACCAGTGCTGGCTGCCATGGAAACCATTGGAAGCAGCCTCGTCCATCTCCTCCCCATGAAACCAACTCCAGTCTGGCCTGAAGAAGTCCTGATGCACAGGCTTGCTTTAAGCACCTCCACTCCCAGCTCCACACTTGGCCTGTGTGTCCTGAGCTGGGCTGCCTTGCTGGAGCTGAGCTTCTCCTGTGCTTGCCTACGGCTGCAGCTCCAGGGGAGCCTAAAGGACAGGAGCTTTTCTGGCTGCTCTGCCATCATAAGGAGAACCCTGGCAGATCAGCAGTGCAAGGACTTCATCTGTGGCAGGAGCAGAACCCAAAGCAAGGTTTGCTCTGTGCCCCACGCCTGCCCATACCACAATCCCACTGTTCTGGTGAAGAAGGCAGATGATGAAGAAGATGCCACTCAACACCATGGACTTCAAGACACCTCTAGATACGGTGCCAAGGCAAGCCCAGAGCCCAGCTCCCCACAGACAGCAGCTAAGCCAGGAGGGCTCGGCACTCAAATAGAGAAGAAGATGTTCTGTCTCAACAGAAGAAGGTCCTTCCTCTCTTGGCAGCCAGGGAGCTCAGAGTGGCCATCCCTGTGTTGCTGCTGGCCTTTGCTCTGCAGCTCCTCTGAGCTCAGAGGCCTTGGAGCAGGGAAGCCCTGCAGGGACAATAACCCATGGCAGAGCAGGAACCCATGGAAGGCTGACTCACCTGTCCCTGAGAGGGGCCTGAGAGCCACAGCTGATCTCCTGGGGGCTCAGGGAGGAGCTGACACGTGAGGCCTCCCTGGGCACCAGCACCTCGGAGGTGGAGCCTGCCTCCATGTGGCACAGCTCCGGGACATTGCAGGTGGTGTTGAGGTGGCCAGAGAAGGTGGAGGAGACCTGCTGGCTCTCTCCTGGCTGCAGCACACCTGCCAGTGGCAGGATATTGAAAGCCTGGATGGAAGACAGGAGAGATTGAGGTGTTGAGCATGGAAATGGATCCAATGGAGCATCTTGGAGCAAAGTGCAGCTGTAGCCAGAGGGGCCTATTCCCCAAACACTGCCAGAATCACCCTCACCTCATCCTGCATCCATGCCATTGACCAGTGCAGGGACCATGGGGAAAATCTTCTCCCATACTCACAGCTCAATGCATTAATTAGTACATTACATGAAAGTGAACTAGGATGTCTCCCGACAGTAGAAATTCTCTCTGACGCACAACTTGCGTTTAAAGAGTTTTAAAACTACCTGCTTTTAAAAAAGGAGGAGACTCAGAGTGAGAGCTCTTGGAGCTGAGGGAAGGAGTCCAGCCCAGCTCATCTGACTCCTGAGGCTCTTCCCCTCTCTCTCTGATTTAAATGCTTCTTTCTCAAGGTGCTACAGCAAAAGCTCCTGCAAAAATTTCCTGTGGAGCACCTGAGGAGTTCCAGGGGGAGCAGTGCCCTCCACAGGTGCTGCACAGCGTCCTTGGGCAGCCCTGCAAGGTGTCCTGCACGGCCTCTCCAACAAGCAGCTGCTCCAGCAGCACTTTGTGATGGGCCTGCAGGGATGGGAGGCCCCTCTGTGGCCAATGCTGAGGGCCCCCAGTGCCACTGGCAGCTCCAGCCCTGCTTGCCACACTGGCAATGGGCAAGGGAGACAGATTCCCTCTTGCCTTCTCTGCTCCCAGGGCAGTGTGCGCCACGTCCAGGGAGCACCTGAATCCCTCCAAGCCTCGAGGCAAGTGAGGGTGCTCAGGAGTTGGTGCTGGCACCCAAAAAACAAGCCATTTTTTATGCTGGGAAGAAGAGACAGCCCCTCTGCAAAGTCTCCCTTTGTCAGACAGCTCCAGGGCCAGCAGTGCAATAGCAGCTCTGGGTGAAAGCAGAGCCCTGCAAACAGGGAGTCTGGCTGCTTTGGGAAGAGGCTCCATGGAGATCAGGATCATCCCAGCTTGCTCTGGGAGGGAAGCTGGAGGTGTTACCATGATGATGCAGAGAAAAGCCTCATCTTACATTGGGAAGGAAACAAGGCAAAAAATCCCACACTCAGCACAGGCCTGTAGGATCTGAGCCAGCTTCTCCAAGGAAAACTCTCCTATTTCTCCCTCCCCCTCAGCCCATGTCCAGCCACTGGCCCTGCTGCCCAGCCCACTGTCAGGGCACAGCACAGCAGGGCAGCAAAAAGGGAGCTCAGCATGAGCAGGACTTGGTGCTGGCAGGCTGGGGAGGCAAAGCAAGCAGTAGGTGTACAAGAAAATCTACCTCTGCTCCTGAAGAGTGGGTAAAATCCTGCACTTCTTTCAGGGCTTTGGCTGCCTCCTCCTTTCCAGTCCTGAAGTGCCTCCATCGAGTTGCTCCACTATCCAGACTCGTTCTCTTCTCCTTCGGTGGCTGGGGTTTGAATTTAGGTGGGTGGAGCTCATCTCTGCAAAATAAATAACTATGACCAGGGACCTGCAGTGGGAGGGAGGGAGGGAGGGAGGGACACCTGCACGAGCAGCTCATGGCCAGGATGCAGCCCCTGGGTGGGTGCTGGCACGTTGAACTGAGAAATGGTTTGATCCAGCCCTTCCCAATCCAGGCTGGGGCAGGTCTGTTCTAAAGGCAGCCCAGGGATGGCACTGAGGTGCTGCAGCAGCTGTACCTGCTTGCATTGAGCAACTACAGAGGACAGGCATTAACACCTGTTGGGGATGCAAAAAGCACATTGGGAGAGGAAAAGACAGAGAAGGCAGCAAAAAGGTGAGATTTGAGGCACCGAGGGGCAGACCCAGCCTGTGCCAAGCCAGCACAGCTCACCCAGTGCCCAAGGCCAGAAACTCAGCAGCTCCACCGGGGATTTATCAGGAATGTTCCCCTGACACCGCTGGGGGGTTGGTTGACATTTTCCAACACTTCCAGGCGACTCAGGTCACATTCCCCATCCATCCATCCATCCATCCATCCATCCATCCATCCATCCTTCCATACATACACAGGCTGTGGTGCTGGGATCCTGCCAAGCTCTGCCAGCCTTGGGCTTGGGGAGATTTCTGCCAGCCGTCCTGGGCTCCGTAATTGTGCTCTCTGTTCCAGGAAGAAAGCAAGAAAGATTTTTAAAAAACCAAAACAAACCACAACAGACAAACCTAAAAAAGCTTCAACAGCTCAACCCTGCTCAAGTTTTTTCTTTAGGGACAGCTACCACTCTCCAGCTGAAATGCTGGGCTTTTGGGGTAAAAGAAAATTACATGTTCACCTCCAAATTGAAAAGGATTAAGGTAAGAGAACCTTTCAAACTAAAATTTATTGGCCCAAAGCTTTTATTTTTGCAAGAAATCTCTAGGTAAGACCAGCCAGACAGTTAAACAACTGGTTCTTCTGGTGGGGAGAAACCCTCCTCTTTAAGGGAAGCAGCCTGATAGTTGAAAGCAACTGTTTGGTCAAACTTCAGGCTCCCTGGCACAGCCTGCATTGCCTTTCCTTCCTGTTCACTGATTTACAGGCAGTGCCACGATGGCCCAGGTTCAGATGTTTGGTGCCATCCAGGGAATTTGGCATTGCCATTTCCATATGTTTTAGTTGAAGTTTCAGTCCTTGCAAACACTCTTCAAATGCCAGCTTTCCTTTCTTTTACAGAAAGAAAGGAAAGTTCCACAAGTTCCCACAAGTCTTCTGACATCCTCTTTTGCACTCAGAGAGATGACATTTTCCAACAGATGTTTCCAAAGTTAACAGCATTTGAAAGAATAATGAACTCAAATGCCCCTGGATTCCAGCTTAGCCCAACTCCATTCTGTGTCAGACACTGAGATTCCCACCTCTAAGGCAGGAGCTGTTTGTGCCCCCCATCCCTCCTGTCCTTCTCCCCAGCAGCCCGTGCCTGTTTTCCCCGGCAGAATGCCTGTCCCTGTGCACCCTGCCAGGAGCAGCTGCACACAGGCTCACATCTCCCCTTGCCCTCACCAGGGGGTTTCTCTCATCCCCGAACACGCCGATGAGAACGTTGGTGCGATGAGTGCCCAGGGCCTGCACTGCCACCACAACTGGGATCTCTGCTGTGCTCTGGGGCTGCACAATCCCACAGGGCTTGGGGCTGGAGTAGAGCACAGCAGAGTCCTCCTTGTGTTTCGGGAAGGGACACAATGAAATGCAGATTCAGAGGGACTTCTCAAGAAACTTCAGGCTCCTTAACATCCACCACAACAGCAACTTACACACACCTTTAAAACTCCCCAGGACAAAGGTCAAAGGCACAAACAAGATGCAAGTATTGTAGGTTTAGCACTCCCAGGGCATCCTGCAAGGAGGCTGCCAGCACAGGCACTGGTGTCTGTGGGTGCAGCAGCTTTTCACAACTGTCGCCTTCTGATGCAAGGCGAGGCGACCTGGTTCTGAGGAAACGGCACGGCAACCCAAACTCTCCAGGGTCACTCGGGCCAAGAACACACGCAGGCACCAGTATGGTGGACGGTTCAAGACCTTTATTGTCCCGTCTCGTCGGGTTTTATACTGGGGGAGTTTTCTCTCTATGTCAGGGGGTCTTACTTTACTGTAATTGGTTAGTAAGGAGTCGAAAGTTACTAATGTTAGGGGGGACTACATTCTTGGGTGATTCCTTATCACTAGAAGTTAGGGGGAGAGGGATCCTACTGCTTTCCGTGACATCGCGAGATTTTCCGAGCGCCTAACCCTATCAACTACATCTCCCCCCCTTTTTCTACAAATGAGCAAAGTAGTCATATACATAGGTACTGAGATGAGGCATGGGGTTGTTGACAAAGAAAGGGGTTTGGTAAACTTGAATGCGAAATCTTGTGACTGGCAGTGTTCCCTGGTCGAATTCACAGCAGTGAATTGCTGACCTATGAACAGGATGTTGGCCCGTTCTAGGCGGGTCTGGACAAATGAGACTAGCTTGTTCAGCAGGCATGGTCCGAAGGTGACAGCTAAAAGTAGCATTGCCAAAGGACCTATTAGGGTAGAAATCAGAGTGGTTAGCCATGGTGATCGGTTGAACCAGGACTAGAACCAGCCCTGTTGGGCCTCCCTGTCTTTCTGTCTCTGAGCCAGTCTGTTTCGGAGTTCTGCCATGGAGTCTCTCATGACTCCCATGTGGTCTGCATAAAAGCAGCACTCCTCTTTCAAGGCGGCACACAGGTCTCCTAGCTGCATGAACAGGAGGTCTAGACCTCGCCTGTTCTGCAAGACCACTTCTGAGAGTGAGGAGACTGACTTCTCTAGAAAGGAGATGGATTTCTCGATCCTCTGCAGGTCCTCGTCGATTGTTGCCTGCAGCTGTGACAGTCCTTGGTGCTGGGCCGCCAGGGCTGGGACTCCTGTGGCCGTTCCGGCTGCTCCTAGGCCGAGCAGCATTGCGATGGTTATACCTGTTACTATTTCTCTTTTGTGGAGCCGGCTGGGTTCCTCGAAAAGGTGATACACTTCTTCGTCTGCGTGGTACAGGACCCTAGGAACAATCAGGACTTGGACACAAAAGTCGTTAGAGTCATCGAATTTGGCAAGGAACACACAGGGACTCACTCCAGATCGCTGGCAAACCCACATCCCAGATGCGGATGGCACTGCCCATTTATTGTTTTTCCCGTTGGGTCTGACTACTTTGGTGCAGACGTTGCCTTTCTGCCTAGCTAGGGTTGCATTGCCAAAGCATCTGCCCTGGCCTGTGACTTGACTCGAGGTGATTCCTTTGCAGGGGGTATCCCATCTACATTGGTTGGGTGCATCTGCTGCGGAGTAACCGAAGGGAGTGTTTAGAGCAACTCTTTCGTAAAAAGGAGGTTCGACATCGTAACAAAGCCAGCAGGATTTGGTTAGGTTAGGGTTAGATTCGTTCAGGGATAGGAAGGTAGCTTCTAACATACGAAGGATTGGGTCTGAGTCTGACTCGGCTGAATGGCCTATCTGAAAGGCTTCTGCATGGCCGGTCGGGATATCAGCGACCCTTGTGGGCAAGGCTTTGGGGCGAGTCGCGTTTCTCCCTTTCGGCACACTTTTAATCACTTTGTTGGGTCCGACCGCTCGGGATGCCGACGGTTGGAGCCTAATAATTCGCACGTTCACTCTCTCTTTTGACCCTTGAAGGACTACTGTCCACATTCTGCCTGTTGCCCAGCTAGGGTGATGTGGCACGAAGGATGGGGTGTTTGGTGCGGTGATTTCTTTGAGCACTTTGTGACTACTAAGGTGTTGCATGACCCACCTGAATGGCCGATGGGGGTAGTGGTCTGGGCTGACTTGCCCTCTGGCAACAAACCCCAACAGCAAAATCACACAGAGACACCATTGATGCTTGGGTCTCACCCGCGCGGGTCTCTCGGGCGCTGCCCGGCGGCCTGGTAGTCTGCCGCCTTCCTCTGGAATGGGGATGTACGCGTCATGAGGACGTCCCACGAGCAGGTCCTGCAAACAGAAACTCGCAACTCTCATCAGTCTCATTCTGCTCGTTATGGAGGTCCGGTTTAATTGACCCAAGTGGACACCACTTAGTTTGCCGTCCTCTTTGACAGCTGCGTACCCTCTCCCCGTGAGCATCAACCTCCAGCCCCGTTCCCATTCGCCTAGCTCGTTTCTAATTACCACCTGTGGGCCCCCTGCTCCTGTTTCTGCTCCCAGGCCTTCTGATCCTCCCTTTTCCATTTGCTCCAGTCGCTCCAGCTGCCTCTGGCCCTGCTGGTACAGCTCCTCAGCCCTCAATGCCCGCTCCTCTACATTCTGCTCCATCTGTTTCGCAATGCCTTGCTGGGCTCTCATCAGCCCCTGTTTCCTCTGGCGCTCCAGCTCCTCCTGGGCCTCCATGCCCTTCTCCCGCTCCATTTCCATCATCTCGTTCAGGCGCTTCTCTTCCTCTGCCAGTTCCTCGAGGATCATCTGCTTCTCCAGGACTTGCTTGTCCCAGATCATGTTGCACTTGGCACTGAGGAACAGCGCGTTCAGTTCCCGCACATCTTCCTCTTCCTCCAGCTTCATCCTTGTTGCTCGCTGTGGCAGCTTCTGCTTGCCCTGCTGCAGCTCTTCATCCACGTCTCTCCCACGGTCCCTCTCGTCCTCCAGCTCTGCCTTTCTCTGCTCCTCGATCTGGGCCTTTTTCAGGGCTTCCTGCAACGTCCAGACGCCTTTCGCTGCGGCGTCCGCTTTGTTGTTGCCGATCTGGAGGTGGCTGTTGATGTGAATGACTGACACGGTGCCCTGTTGCGAGGAGGGTGCTTCTTCCAGCATCAGGGCTGCTGCTGATGTTGGCACTCCTGGTCCCTTTTTTGTGTGAGGTGTTAAAGCCACCAGCTGGGTGCTTTTCCACGCCCGGGACTGCCCTCCCACCCCGTTCACTGGAGGGACTTCTTTGAATTGCCAACGTCCGGGCCAATGTGCTTGGGGAATGATCGTGCAGTCTGATCCCGTGTCTGCCCAGAACTGAAACCCTATGACGTGGGGATCTTGACTGCCGTAAAGGCGGCATGTCCCCCACACCATCAGGGGTTCCTTCCCTATTTTCATGGCCAGGGCCACCCAGGGACCCCCCTCTGGGGGCAATGAGGAGGAATCTAACGCTGCCTGAAGTCTGTCCACAAACTGAGTGAAGCTCTCACTTTCACTCTGTCTTATGGTAGACCACGGGGCAGGTTTAGCCACTACTTTGGAGGCAGAACGAATGGCCTCTCGGGCAGCCCGGGTGGTTGTCATAACTTCATGGGCCCTTAATCCCTCAGCCTGGGCCTGGGGGGTGATCATCGTGGGGTCTCTACCCACCAATCTCTGTATACTGGAGCCGTGCAGTGGATGGTCAGGCCCCGTTATCTGGGCTAGCTCCTTTGTGCATTGGTCCTCCCACTCTTGTTTAAAAACAATCATTCCTGCCCCATCAAAAATCATTCTGCACGTCTGCTTGATGTCAAAGGGAAGCATGTCATCCCCTCCAAAAACCCCATCTATGAGCGTGTTAACCATGGCAGAATTAATTCCCTTGTCTGCAATCGCTTTAATAATTGCCTGTACCTCTTTTGGATTCACTGGAGAATAGGTCCTTCTTTGGTTTTCGCCTGTCCCCCCCACACGGACAGGAAACACTAGCTTGGCTGAAGGGGTGTACTCGGCGCAGGCTATCTTTATTTTTCGCCAATCTGTAAGAGGGGTCCGGTCTTTCTCTGATAATCCCTTCACCCATGCGGGAGCACTGTGACTAGAGATCTTGTATGCTGCTGCTCTCCCTCTGTTAAGGCTAGTATCCGAACTGGAGCTCCCCGACTCCCTCTCGGACTCGTCCCGGCTCGAGTCTGAGTCGGAGTCGGAAGTGGAATGGCCGAGCACTTCCGGGCTGCTCTGCCTTTTTCTCGGGCTCCGACCCCGCCCCCTCCTGCGGGGGGCGGACCATTCCCTCCCCCTGGGGTCTCCCCGCCTCCTGCTGGGGGAGGTCCTTGCCTTATACGGGCTTAATTTGAATAGAGCGCTCTGATTGGTCTCACCCCTCGCCGCGGGGACCGCCCCCCCTCCCCGCTCTCCCGCGCATGCGATGTTAAGCGGGCTGATCCCACTTCCGCCCTTTGTCCCCTCTTCTCTTCCGCCCTGACCACGCGGCCGGCCGCCATCTTCGAGCCCATACGGCAGCGGAGAGATGTTATCGATCCGGGCGGTTTCTGACCGTCCCGCCGCTTCCCGCGCCTCCTCCGTCAGCCCCCCCCAAAAACACTGCGCCCGTTGCTCTGCCTCCTGTGCTGGGTCGACAATCGGCGGGGGGGGAATGGGTAGAGGAGCCGCGGTTTTGTCGGGAGGCTCCGGCGGGGGGCTGGGATCTGGCGGGCTTCGCGGGGGGGTTGGGGGGTCTCCCGGGGGTTTTGGGCTCGGGCTCGAGGGGAGGTGGGACGCGCCTAGCCCCCGCACATCCCCATCTGCAATCTGATCGCTTTCCGGGGTGGTCTGTGTCGGTGCCCCCACCCCTAGCTGCGGAGTGGCTATTAAGTAGCTTCTGGCAGCTTTCCAGGTTTCTTCCTCTTGTCGAGCTTTTTGCAGAGCCCGGATGACTCTGCCCCACGATTTTAGGGCTTTCCCCGAGCCTGAACACATGGTATCCTCGGCCAGGGTTTTCGTACAATTATCCCACACCTCCGGGTGTAAAATACCCACAGGGCTCTCTATAGCCCCCAGCTTAATCAATCTCGACAATGCGAGAGTCACATCTTTAAGCTTACAATCTATTCCCCATTGTGTGCACACTTCACTTACGACCTTTGAGACTGCTTCCATGATTCGAGGGCGTCCCCTCCGCTGCACAAGGCCAGCTGTGCAGCCGCCGTCCTCTGTCCAGGCGATCCCCGTTCCCCGGGCACTGGTTCGATCCCGGGTTTCCGGCACCACTTGTCGCCTTCTGATGCAAGGTGAGGCGACCTGGTTCTGAGGAAACGGCACGGCAACCCAAACTCTCCAGGGTCACTCGGGCCAAGAACACACGCAGGCACCAGTATGGTGGACGGTTCAAGACCTTTATTGTCCCGTCTCGTCGGGTTTTATACTGGGGGAGTTTTCTCTCTACGTCAGGGGGTCTTACTTTACTGTAATTGGTTAGTAAGGAGTCGAAAGTTACTAATGTTAGGGGGGACTACATTCTTGGGTGATCCCTTATCACTAGAAGTTAGGGGGAGAGGGATCCTACTGCTTTCCGTGACATCGCGAGATTTTCCGAGCGCCTAGCCCTATCAACTACACACAACCCTCTAAGATCACCCACAGGAAAAAACCCTGAGGACTAGAACATCAACTGTTTTTTCAGGAGCTTAAACTGCCTCCTCAAGTTTGCAGTTGGGTAGGTTCCTGTTCTCAGCAGATCTTTAAGACTGAATAGAAAGCAGCAAGGTCTTATCCAAACCCTTTGTTCCCCTAATAATCTCCTCAGGAATATTTGACAGGAGGAGGTGGATGTGATGCCAAACCTGGGGAATAAGCCCGTAGCAGCCAGGAAGGTGGCTGGGATTCCTAATGAGGATCTTCCTCTCGTAGGGCACCTTCAGGTGGCACTCATCACACAGCAGCACTGGGGAGGACACTTGGAGCTCAGGAACGAGACATCTGGGCAAAGAGATGACCCCAGGACAATCAGAGATACTGAGAGAATGGAGAATGCCTACCCCCAAAGATTGTGAAATGGAGCAGAACACATTGGTCACTGTCAAATGCACATTGAAGAGCCCTACAGGGATAAATTGCCTTCTACCTCTTCCCACTCCAACATGTCTTGTCAAGGAGGGGCAAACCCTGAGAGGCAGCACCCAGAGGCTGCCAAGTGCCCCAGGCAGAGCACTTTGCCCCACAGCTGCCTCAGCCCCTGCTTTACCCAAGAAGGCTTGCAAGGACTCCTGGAACAGTGAAAGTGACCCACGAGCTCTGGGGGAGCCTTGCCAACAAGGATCAGTGCTCCCTAAGGCTGAAGGAACACACAACTCCAGGGTCTCCGTAAAAATGGTTCCCTTCTCTGCCATGGTGCTGTTGCCCTGCCTGAGAACTCAGCTCTTTGCCCCAGCCCTGGAGGGCACGAGACAGCAGCTGCCCCACAGAGGGGCTGATCAGCCCCTGCCAGGCCCTGCAGCTCCCTGGCTCCTTCACTGCACAGCTCCAGGCACTGCCTGGCCCCAGCTCCACCTGCTGTACACAATGGCAGCCCAGGCACTGCCTGGATGGCTCTGCCTGGCACAGGGAACAGCACCAGGGAGCTGCATCCCTCTGGCCATCACACTGACACCCACAGCAGCACAGCAGCATGGAATTCTGCTGCAGCAACAACGACTTTTGCTCTCAACTCTGACGATATTAAAGCTCAAAATGGGAAGCAGAGGGAAGGACAAAAACTGAAGCTGACCTGCCACATCAAGGGCTGCTTTCCCCTTGTCAGACCTTGCCCTCCCCACTCTTGCTGGGAGCCACTTCCCCCCTGCCATGTGCCCTCATGGACAGAGCCAGAGCCTGACTCTCAGCAGCTGCTTGCTGTGGCCCAAAACAGTGCACGGTGCTCACAACCAGCACAACTCCACCTCTTGCAGCCTGAAGGAGAGGAGGCCCTCAGGAAATTTGTTCCACCTCAAGCACCAAAAACCAGGCCAATCAATGATATCATTCCTGGTGCCTTTAGAAGAGGGCCAGGACCGTGCTGGGCTGTGAGCAGGGGTGGTTTTCACCACGGGCTGCTGCCCAAGCACTGCTGTTCTCGTGTCCAGCTGGCAAAACATGAGGGCATTCAGCAGCACTTCTCCTTGGCAGCTGCAGCCAGCACAGCCTGGGCAAGGCAGTGCCTGCGGGAGGCCAGGCAAGGGCTGGTACCTGGCTGTGATGATCAGGGCTGCCACTCCCTTGCCAATACCCTCCAGGTCCACCAGCAATCTCCGGTAGAACTCCATCACCGTGTTGGAGCACAGGTGGAAGAGAAGAACAATCAATGCTTCCTTACAAAAGCTCATTACCCACGGGTGATATCCTCCAGTTCCTGAGGGAGGATTTGGCCTTCATTCTTCTGCTGCTCCATGTGTAGAGCACAGTCTCAGAGTAACAAAAGCCTTCTGGCAATACCAGATTTGTTAAACACACCTTGCTATCAGGGCACAGGTCAGCTACATTAAAACATTAGACTACAGCTCCATGCACCACTGCATTCAAATTAAGGGGCCAATTTCTCATCTGACTACAAAGACATCCATGCAGAGGAAATCTGACTCGACCACAATGAGTTCAGCTTTACAGCAGGAGGTTGAGGGCAAAGTGTGGCCCAGCAGGTGCTGGGCAGTTCATGGCTGCCCTGGGAGCCCGAGCCCGGGCTGGCTCTGAGAACTCCGGCCCCACGCCAGGAGTGGGGAACTGCCCCAGTGTGGGCATTGACCAGAGGCAGAACCCTCAGAACTGCCCCAGGGTGAGCACTGACCACAGGCAGAACCCTCAGAACTGCCCCAGGGTGGGCATTGACCTCAGGCAGAACCCTCAGAACTGCCCCAGGGTGGGCATTGACCAGAGGCAGAACCCTCAGAACCAGAACTGCCCCAGGGTGGGCATTGATCACAGGCAGAACCCTCAGAACTGCCCCAGGGTGGGCATTGACCAAACGCAGAACCCTCAGAACTGCCCCAGGGTGGGCACTGACCACAGGCAGAACCCTCAGAACTGCCCCAGGGTGAGCACTGACCACAGGCAGAACCCTCAGAACTGCCCCAGGGTGGGCATTGACCACAGGCAGAACCCTCAGAACTGCCCCAGGGTGGGCATTGACCAGAGGCAGAACCCTCAGAACCAGAACTGCCCCAGGGTGGGCATTGACCACAGGCAGAACCCTCAGAACCAGAACTGCCCCAGGGTGGGCATTGACCACAGGCAGAACCCTCAGAACCAGAACTGCCCAATGGTGGGCACTGACCACAGGCAGAACTCTCAGAACTGCCCCAGGGTGGGCGTTGACCAAAGGCAGAACCCTCAGAACTGCCCCAGGGTGGGCATTGACCACAGGCCGAACCCTCAGAACCAGAACTGCCCAATGGTGGGCACTGACCACAGGCAGAACTCTCAGAACTGCCCCAGGGTGGGCGTTGACCAAAGGCAGAACCCTCAGAACTGCCCCAGAGTGGGCATTGACCACAGGCAGAATCCTCAGAACTGCCCAATGGTGGGCATTGACCACAGGCAGAACCCTCAGAGCCTCTTGCTCTATGCCGCAAGAGACAAGCCACCAATGGGACCAGGCAGAGGAGAAAGGAGGAGGATCTCTGTCTTGAAGTTCCACAAGGAAGGGTTTATTCCAAGCAAAAGGATCAAAGCCAAAAGAGCCCTGGACACTCCTGTGCAAGGGCTCTTGTACAGATACAAATCAGGGGGTGAATACAAACAGCAAGCCAAAAGGGAATCCTCAGGGGAGCACTGAGGGGATTACATCAAGTGTCTGGGGCCACTTTGGGTAGGAGGGTGGGGAGGATGGCTCACATGGGCCAATGGGGCCTCCAGGAATAGGGGAATTCCAAAGGGGCATTGCAGACAGGGATTGGCTCCAGGTTAAATTGGCAAAGAAGGTTGGGGAACAAAAGGGGCCGGGTGTGACAGGCAGGGAAAGAGCTGGAACAAGGGGCAGGGAATGGCATGAGGGACAGCTTTGAGGGAGGGTAAAGCCCAGGGGTAAACCAACTCGGGGAGAACACGGGGTACCACAGAACAAACCACTTAGCAAGGAATCAATACAATAAATTTGAACCGCTACACATGGCTGCAGATTTTTTTGTCTCCACTGGAGCTTCCTGCAGTGAACACAAATCATTCTGCTCCCCAGGAGGGGGGAAATGAGACCAAGAAGAAAAGCTCACTGCTTGATACAATGACATCTCTCTAACAGCCACCTTCTGCCCTTATCCTTGCTCTGCCCCGTTGCAATCAAATCAATCGCTCTCAAAAACACAAGAATGGCTTCAGGCCTTGGCCATAAGGTCTGTGAACTCAGGCATATGATTTTGGAAAGCAAACAGTGCTCTTTGAGGAACATCCCGAGTAAGCCAGCTAGCAGAGGCCTCCCAGCAGTGCAGATCTCTCAGTGCCAGGATGCTCCAAGCTGGCACCAGAGCTAAAGCCCTCCCACCCTGCAGTGGAGCTCCAGCCCTGGTGCTGCAGCGGCTGTGGCTGGGCTCTTGCCGTACCTCGATGTCCTGGTGTCCCTGGGGGAGGATGGTGCCTTGGCTGGGATTCAGGGTGAACTCCCTGGGCTCCACATGGAAATGGATTCCCTTGCTCCAGGCCGGGTCGGTGTCCCTGCGGATCTGATCCACGCTGTCCACAGCCGGCTGCGTGCCATCGTCCGACATGCGGAGCTGGAACGTCAGGGGCACCACGGAGCTGTTGGTGAGGCGGCAGCGTTGCGTGTAGGGAAAGCCTGGGCAAGGACACAAATATCCATTCAGGCACCCAGCAGGGCATGATCCTGGGGGCAAGATCCTGGCAGGATCAAAGTGGGATTGGAGTTGAGCTCTTTATGATCTGAACTACAGCTCACCCAGAAGCTGCGTGAGGAATTAATCGTCACTTAGTTCCCTTTGACACAGATTCCAGACTGCAGCCTTGAAAATGCCCACTCCTAGCCCTGCTGAACACTGCAAGCTTCTCTCTTTGGGATGGGGACGAGCTCCCTCACCTGCCCCAAACCAGCACCAGGTTTCTCCCAGTGACGAGTGCGCACCCAGACCTAGCATTTACTCTGAGAATTCAAGCTGTCCAATTCCCTGCTCAGCCTGCCAACACTCCCACCTTTTTCAAGACATGTAAAGAGTGAGTTGTCAGTGAGAAGAAGCTACAGCAAAATAAAGGGAGGATGGAATCAGAAACTAGAACGTGAGGCAAAGAGCCCTAATGCAGCTTCTCTTTGCAGGATCCTTAAGGCATCTCTTTCTTTGGGCCAAACAGACTGAGCACGTGACAGCTCAGAGCCCACTCAACTGGGGGCACAGGCAAACCTTGCTTTGAGATTAGCAATTAGGAACCAGGTCCACTGTCGCCTTCTGATGCAGGGCGAGGCGACCTGGTTCTGAGGAAATGGCACGGCGGCCCAAACTCTCCAGGGTCACTCGGGCCAAGAACACATGCAAGCACCAGTAGGGTGGACGGTTCAAGATCTTTATTGTCCCGTCTCGCCGGGTTTTATACTGGGGGAGTTTTCTCTCTACGTCAGGGGGTCTTACTTTACTGTAATTTGTTAGTAAGGAGTCGAAAGTTACTAATGTTAAGGGGGACTACATTCTTGGGTGATCCCTTATCACTAGAAGTTAGGGGAAGAGGAATCCTACTGCTTTCCGTGACATCGCGAGATTTTCCGAGCGCCTCTCCCTATCTACTACTTCTCCCCCCGCTTTTTCACAAATGAATGAAGTAGTCATATACATAGGTACTGAGATGAGGCATGAGGTTGTTGACAAAGAAAGGGGTTTGGTAAACTTGAGTAGGAGATCTTGTGACTGGCAGTGTTCCCTGGTCAAATTCACAGCAGTTGTTGCCGGCCTATGAACAGGATGTTGGCCCGTTCTAGGCGGGTCTGAACGAATGAGACTAGCTTGTTCAGCAGGCATGGTCCGAAGGTGACAGCTAAAAGTAACATTGCCAATGGACCTATTAGGGTAGAAATTAGGGTGGTTAGCCATGGTGATCGACTGAACCAGGACTTGAACCAAACCTGTTGGGCTTCCCTGTCTTTCTGTCTCTGAGCCAGTCTGTTTCGGAGTTCTGCCATGGAGTCTCTCACGACTCCCATGTGGTCTGCATAGAAGCAGCACTCCTCCTTCAAGGCGGCACACAGGCCCCCTTGCTGCATGAACAGGAGGTCTAGACCTCGCCTGTTCTGCAAGACCACTTCTGAGAGTGAGGAGACTGACTTCTCTAGAAAGGAGATGGATTTCTCGATCCTCTGCAGGTCCTCGTCGATTGTTGCCTGCAGCTGTGACAGTCCTTGGTGTTGGGTCGCCAGGGCTGAGACTCCTGTGGCCGTTCCGGCTGCTCCTAGGCCGAGCAGCATTGCGATAGTTATACCTGCTACTATTTCTCTTTTGTGGAGCCGGCTGAATTCCTCGAAAAGGTGGTACAGGACCCTAGGAACAATCAGGACTTGGACACAAAAGTCGTTAGAGTCATCGAATTTGGCAAGGAACACACAGGGACTCACTCCAGATCGCTGGCAAACCCACATCCCAGATGCGGATGGGACTACCCATTTATTGTTTTTCCCGTTGGGTTTGACAACTTCGGTGCAGATGTTGCCTTTCCGCCTAGCTAGGGTTGCATTGCCAAAGCATCTGCCCTGGCCTGTGACTTGACTCAGGGTGATTCCTTTGCGGAGGGTGTCCCATCTACATTGGTTCGGTGCATCTGCTGTGGAGTAACTGAAGGGAGTGTTTAAAGCGACTCCTTCGTAAAAGGGAGGTTTGACATCGTAACAAAGCCAGCAGGATTCAGTTCGGTTAGGGTTAGATTCGTTCAGGGATAGGAAGGGAGCTTCTAACATACAAAGGATTGGGTCTAAGTCTGACTCGGCTAAACGGCCTATCTGAAAGGCTTCTGCATGGCCAGTCGGGATATCAGCGACCCTTGTGGGCAAGGCTTTGGGGTGGGTCGCGTTTCTCCCTTTTGGCACGCTTTTAATCACTTTGTTGGGTCCGACCGTTCGGGATGCCGACGGTTGGAGCCTGATAATTCGCACGTTCACTCTCTCTTTTGACCCTTGAAGGACTACTGTCTACGCTCTGCCTGTTGCCAAGCTAGGGTGATCTGGCTGCAAAACTGTCATGTTGTAGTCTGTGCATTTCTGAGATTTGGGGATTTTATGGCGATATCGATGGAAGTTTCCAGGTATGAAGATGGGTGTTTTGCAACCGATGGGTGCCCAGGGGAACTGTAAGAATTTGTCGGGCTCTTGTGGATCCCACCCAGGCCCCGACGGTCTGGCATCTGTGACAATGGTTTCGCAACCCCAGTGCCCACAATGTCCCCACCCTGGGTGATTGCAGTAGCTTTTCCCAGGGTTTGAAGCTGGGCACCAATAGGATAGGTACATGTGTGTGGAGTGTGGGGAATAGGGGTCTACCTTTGGTCATTCTGGAAACAGGTCGATGATGCGGAGCACGAAGGATGGGGTGTTCGGTGTGGTGATTTCTTTGAGCACTTTGTCACTACTAAGGTGTTTCATGACCCACGTGAATGGCCGATGGGGGTAGTGATCTGGGCTGGCTTGCCCTCTGGCAACAAGCCCCAACAGCAAAATCACACAGAAACACCATGGATGCTTTGGTTCCACCCAGAACTGAAACCCTATGACGTGGGGATCCTGACTGCTGTAAAGGCGGCATGTCCCCCACACCATCAGGGGCTCCCTCCCTATTTTCATGGCCAAGGCCACCCAGGGATCCCGCTCTGGGGCGTCCCCTGCTGGTTCTGTGACACCGGCCCGGCTTGTGGTGGTGGGGGGTGTGAAAGCATTACTGGTGGTGTTGTGCAGTTCTGGCATTGCGATGTAGGTGGGGATGCAAAATTGACTGCTCCCTGTGGGGGCATGGGGTATGAGGGTCCCCTGCCCCACTGGGGGTTGCTGAAGCTGGGCCACTGCACATTCCAGGTGGGAGGGGGCTGAACACGGCCCGGCCACCCCCTCCCTCCCCCCGTTTCCCTGAAGCTTGGATCTGCATTCTTTAGCTAAATGTCCCTCTTTCCCACATGCCCAGCACGGTCCTCTAAGTTCTCCTTCTCCTGGTGGAGCAGCTGCTGATAGGTGCCTTGGCTGGGGGCAGTTTACTGCCAAGTGGCCTGCCTGGCCACACTCAAGGCACGCCATCACACTGGTTATTGCAGTGTGGACTGCTGCTTGGATGGGAGCAAGGTGTTCCTCCTTTGCAACGTGTCCGATCATGGCAGCTATGTTGGCCCCAGGTGGCAGTGATCTTAGAATGTCCTTGGTGGCTGAGTTGCATTGCTGGCGTAGGCAGTCTGCCAGCACCGGACCCTTAGCCTCTGAGGGTAATGAGGAGGAATCTAATGCTGCCTGAAGCCTGTCCACAAACTGAGTGAAGCTCTCACTTTCACTCTGTCTTATGGTAGACCACGGGGCAGGGTTAGCCACTACTTTGGAAGCAGAACGAATGGCCTCTCGGGCAGCCCGGGTGGTTGTCATAACTTCATGGGCTCTTAACCCCTCAGCCTGGGCCTGGGGGGTGATCATCGTGGGGTCTCTACCCATCAATCTCTGTATACTGGAGCCGTGCAGTGGATGGTCAGGTCCCGTTATCTGGGCCAGCTCCTTTGTGCACTGATCCTCCCACTCTTGTTTAAAAACAATCATCCCCGCACCATTGAAAATCATCCTACACGTCTGTTTGATGTCAAAGGGAAGCATGTCATCCCCCCCAAAAACCCCGTCTATGAGTGTGTTAACCATGGCAGAGTTAATTCCCTTGTCTGCAATCACTTTAATAATTGCCTGTACCTCTTTTGGATTCACTGGAGAATAGGTCCCTTCTTTGGTTTTCGCCTGCCCCCCCACACGGACAGGGAACACTAGCTTGGCTGAAGGGGTGTATTCGGCGCAGGCTATCTTTATTTTTCGCCAGTCTGTGAGCAGGGTCCGGTCTTTCTCTGATGACCCCTTCACCCAAGCGGGAGCGCTGTGACTAGAGACCTTATATGCTGCTGCTCTCCCTCTGTTAAGGCTAGTATCCGAACCGGAGCTCCCCGACTCCCTCTCGGACTCGTCCTGGCTCGAGTCTGAGTCGGAGTCGGAAGCCGAGTGGCCAAGCATTTCCGGGCTGCTCTGCCTTTTTCTCAGGCTCCGATCCCGCCCCCTCCTGCTGGGGGTGGACCGTTCCCTCCCCCTGGGGTCTCCCCGCCCCCTGCTGGGGGAGGTCCTTGCCTTATATGGGCCTAATTTGAATAGAGCTCTCTGACTGGTCTCACCCCCCACCGCGGGGACCGCCCCCCCTCCCCGCTCTCCCGCGCATGTGATGTTAAGCGGGCTGATCCCACTTCCGCCCTTTGTCCCCTCTTCTCTTCTGCCCTGACCATGCGGTCAGCCGCCATCTTCGAGCCCATACGGCGGTGGAGAGATTTTATCCATCCGGGCGGTTTCTGACCGTCCCGCCGCTTCCCGCGCCTCCTCCGCCAGCCCCCCCCAAAAACACTGCGCCCGTTGCTCTGCCTCCTGTGCTGGGTCAGCAATCGGCGGGGGGGGGGATGGGTAGAGGAGCCGCGGTTTTGTCGGGAGGCTCCGCGGGGGGGCTGGGATCTGGCGGGCTTCGCAGGGGGGTTGGGGGGTCTCCTGGGGGTTTTGGGCTCAGGCTCGAGGGGAGGTGGGACGCACCTAGCCCCCGCACATCCCCATCTGCAATCTGATCACTTTCCGGGGTGGTCTGTGTCGCTGCCCCCACCGCAAGCTGTGCAGTGGCTATTAAGTAGCTTCTCGCAGTTTTCCAGGTTTCTTGCTCTTGTCGAGCTTTTTGCAGAGCCCGGATGACTCTGCCCCACGATTTTAGGGCTTTCCCCGAGCCTGAACACATGGTATCCTCGGCCAGGGTTTTTGTACAATTATCCCACACCTCCGGGTGTAAAATACCCACGGGGCTCTCTATAGCCCCCAGCTTAATCAATCTCGACAATGCGAGAGTCATATCTTTAAGCTCACAATCCCCATTGTGTGCACACTTCACTTATGACCTATGTGATTATTTCCATGATTTGAGGGCGTCCCCTCCGCTGCAGTCGGACCCGCCGCTACAGCCGCCGTCCTCTGTCCAGGTGAAACCCCGTTCCCCGGGCACTGGTTCGATCCCGGGTGTCGGCACCACTAGTCGCCTTCTGATGCAAGGCGAGGCGACCTGGTTCTGAGGAAGTGGCACGGCGACCCAAACTCTCCAGGGTAACTCGGGCCAAGAACACACGCAAGCACCAGTATGGTGGATGGTTCAAGAACTTTTTTTGTCCCGTCTCGTTGGGTTTTATACTGGGGGAGTTTTCTCTCTATGTCAGGGGGTCTTACTTTACTGTAATTGGTTAGTAAGGAGTCGAAAGTTACTAATGTTAGGGGGGACTACATTCTTGGGTGATCCCTTATCACTAGAAGTTAGGGGGAGAGGGATCCTACTGCTTTCCGTGACGTCGCGAGATTTTCCGAGTGCCTCTCCCTATCTACTACAGTCCACCTCACCCAACAGATGGGGACATCACAGCCATGCTGCTCACTGAGAGTGCTGCCTGCAAGGGTTTACCCCACCTTGGCTCTGAGATTTGCTTTCCATCCTGCAAAGCCAGAGATACAGCCACTCATGGTGGGGATGTCCTGCAGAGCCCGCAGAGCTGCCACAGCCTGCTCTGTGCTGCACATCTGGCTGGGCTGGCCAGCTCTGTGGGGAGGAGACTTCTCCCCAGGCCTGCTCACCAAGAGCATCTGGGCCACAGATGGGGAGAAAAAACAACTGCAGCTGCAGCCCAGAGCTTCTCTGTGCCCATCCAAGTGACCACTGCCAGCTCCAGCAGGGACTCCAGCAGGGAGGCAAGAGAGGCACAAAAAGGACAAACCCAGATATCAAAACCTCCAACGACACTGAGGCCAGCACATGCAGACAACAGTACACAGTTACAAAGAAGCAAAGATACAACAGCTGCCTTCAGCCAAAGAGCCCTTAGGAATGAAATTGGATTCAGCAGGATCAGTCTCCTGCTTCAGAAACATATTTCCATCTCTTTCCTTTCGTGTTTCATACCTTCCAAAGGCAACCCTACAAGCACCTCTGTGGTGATGCAGGCTGGGGAAGAAGCAGCTCAAAAAAGGCAATGAATTTCCTTCAGAAGTTCATGAACTTCATTGTTCTGGGTTTACGCTTGGCCGTGAATGTTGCCCTTGTTCTGGAAAGGGGGATAGGGGTTCTGGGGGGTTTTGGGGGGTTTTGGCCCTGGGCTGGGCTTTTCCCTTGGGGGTTTTTGGGAGTTGTGGCATGATGCCATGGGCGGCTGTGCAGTGGGAGCTGAGGCTGGGCAGGGAGCGGAGCTTCCCTTCCTCCCGCTCGGGGATCACAGCTCGGCCGCTGCTGCTGCGGGAGGTTTGTGCTCGGCCCGGGGCTGCCCGGGCTGCAGCTCAGCGCTGGCACCAACCCTGCCTGCCTGCCCCGCTGCTGCTGCTGCTGCTGGGCACTGCCCACATCCCCCTGCCCTCTGGGGCTCTGCAAAAGGAGCATTTCCTCCTTCCCTTCCCTTTCCGCACCGGCTGGGGGGGATCCCTGCCCTGCCAGAGCCCACAGCTCCTCCTGCTGTGACCAGACCTCCACCAAAGGGGAAAAACAGGACTTGGCATCTGGGAAATGTCTGTTCTTGCCTTCTTGTCTGTGCTCTCCTGAGATAGTCTAGCAAAGAACTGTTATTCCTTTTCCCACAGTTTTGCCTGGGAGCCCTTTCATTTCAAAGGGATAATCATTTGGAGGGAGGGGCTCATCTTTCCATTGCAGGAATATTCCCACCTTCCTTGGCACACATCTGTCCTTTAAAGCAGCACAGAGACACCAGAAAATACTGCCTTTCTATTCCTTGCTTCCATTGGATCTCACAATGGCAAAATGCCCCCTGAGGCAGCAGCAGCAGCAGCCCTGCAGTTCAGAGCCTGAAGAGGCTGCTGGGGCAGGGCAGGAGTGAGGGATGCTTTTCTGTTGGAAGGCACACATCCCCGAGGCTGTGTCCCAGCCCAGGGAACACTCACCAAAGGAGATGTCCCCGAAGTCGAGCTCAGCGAGGTCGAAGTGTAAACTCGGTGCAGTGACGCTGCCTCTGCAGGCCGAGGACAGAGCAGGCAATGGCTCGGTTAAAGGCATTGCAAAGGTGCGGCTGTCGTGGCTCGGGGGCACAAAACCCGGGCTCAGGGCACCCTGGGTTTCCAACCAACACAGCCCCGTGTGCTCAGCACAGGGCCCTGGGCACAGGAGGCAGCTCAAGCCAAGGGGCAGCAGCCAACAGTCCCTGATGGGCTCTGGGCACAGGGCAGGCAGGAGAAGCTCCCGGGTTGCTGGGGGTCCCATGAAGGACCCTGAACACACACCCAGACATAGCTTCGTGCCTCAGTTTCCCCATCTGCAATGGCATGGACATCAAAGTGTCCCCACAAACTTCTGTAAGCAGCCCTTCCAGCCACAGCTTCCCTGCTTTGCTCCTTCTGAGCTGCAACTGCTGTTCCCATGGAGGAGCTTTCTCAAGAGAGTTTGACCCACACAATCATTACAGACATTGTTCTGAGACACGAATCCAGGGCATTCCCAAACATCCTCTGAAAAGAGCAGCAACAGTTCTACCCAGGGCACAGATGAATCCTAAAGGAAAGGACCAGCTTGTCAGCAGTGCACCAGCTGGCACAGCCAAGAGCAAGAGCTTCAACAACCAAACTTGGCTGTCCTGAATCTAGCACAGCACCTCACCTGTCCTTGAACTCAGCAGACACACTCCAAAAGCCACCAACATCCACTGAAATCAGCACTTGAAGCTGCACAACATTCACCAGTTGATTTCATGGTTGATGCCAATCAGTGCCCACTCTGCCTTTTGGTTCAAAATCAAGAACCGGTGAACTGTGTCCTCTATTGTATTCACAGGACTGCCCCTGGCTCTGCTCTGCGCATCTCAACAAGAGACACCTGCCCTTGCTCAAGGAGCAAGCTGCTTATGCAGAAACACCCCATGGCCACTTTGGGGGAGGGACAGAGGATGATCAATTATTTGATGGTGAAAGGTTCACTCTTGATTTCGAAATGAAAAAAGCAGCACTTTTCCCCCAAAAACAAAGGCAGTGTCATTGTTTCTCCACTATGGGGTGACCTACTCACCACTTTTCTCTTGCTAAGGAAAACCTTACCTCTTCTTCTTTACCCATCTCCATTATCTCATTGGTATCATCCAGTGCAGATTGCTTTCATTTCTTCACTGCCTGGAGCCAGTGCCGCCCAAGAGCAGCAGCCCAGCTCCAAAGCTACAGAGCAGCCAGCATCAGCTCTCCTGCTTCCACTCCATTATCCTGCAGCACATGGCTCAGGCTGGCAGGGACAAGGCCTCCTGCCGCTGTGGTGCTGAGCACTGAGCTCTGCCTCCCCTATGATCCGCCCTTCTCCCTTTGGCTGGGCCACGATTGTCTCTTGCCCACAGGATGGTGCCCCAGTCCTTGGCACAGTTCCTGCTGCACAGTTCCTGACTCCCACATCAGCCCTTTGCTGGCTGTGCAAAGGAGGCACCAGAGCCCTCTGGGCACAGGAGCTGGGAGCACAGCTTGTGCCCCACAGCATGGCCATGAGAGGTGAGCTGAGGCTGCTGCTGCCCATCTGGCATGGAGTATTCACACAAGGTTTTACAAACCCTGCTGCTGCTGCAGAATCAGCCAGGCTGGCCCATCTGCAAAGCCCTGGGGGCCTTGCTGGGGGTTCAGGTGGGACATCCCAGAGCAGCTGCTGCCCAAAGCTGATCCATCCCACTGCCTGCCATGGCCCAAGGCACAGGGAGATCCCTGCAGGGAGGAGTCATTCCAGCTCCCAGCTACCACACAGGGCAGCAGGCAGCCTCACGCTAAAGCAATGCCAGCAGCAGAGCAGAGATTCACACCTCAGGAAACACCTTTTTCCTCTGCTCCACCCCAAAAGGAGGTAGGTGGGGGATGTCCCCGAGACAGCCACAGATGTGCCCACCCAGCTCCCAGGGTCCTTACTTGATGGTCAGCATGGCAGGCACAGGAGATCCAGCCACACTGAACTGGAACTCCTCCTCAAAGCTCCCCAGCACGGTGGCACTGAAGGAGATCCGCACAGCCTGGCTCCCACCTGCTGCAATGATGCCCTCCTTGGGGGCAAACTTGAAACACAAACCCACATTTGTGGCTGAAGGGAGACAGGTGAAGGGTGCATCAATAGCTCCTTGGTTCATCAGTTTCACCTGCAGCAGCAAGAAAGCAAAATGGAAATACGTGTGGAATCTTCCCTTCTTGTGAGTAATTGTCTAATGATGCAATGAACACCCAGAAAAGGCAGAAGATGCTTTGTGCTGCTGAATGGCAGAAGTCCAAAGATACAACAGGACAACTTCTGCCTTTGGGTTTTCATGCAGAGCAGTGGCAACTCCACAGAACTGCAGTCACCCTGGGCTTATCCCATGGACACAGAGCAGTGCCCCTCTGCTCAGCAGCACCAAGCGCATTGAGAGCTGGCCCTGAGAGCAACGTGGGCTGATTGCAGCTGCGTAGGGAATCACCCCAGAGCTGCTGCTGCCCCAGTGAGCACAGCTCCAACAGCACCATCTGCTCATTCACCTTTTCCAGACCATGAAAACAATACATTGAGAATGAGGCATCAGCATCAAAACATACAGACAGCACCATCTTTTGGTGAGAAAACTCAGCGTGTCTTTCCCATCCACAGCCAAGATTTTGAAAGAGTCTGCCATGATGCAGCGCCTCATGAAGTTTTTGCAAGCTTGACTCTACTGGGGGGGAGGCAAATAGGTAGAAAACCCCTTTGCTTTATTCCCAGGAACACTTTTCTCTTTCTAGAGCCAGAGGTGCACCGAGGCTGAAGTGTGGTGAGGGACTGGTCAGCAAGGGAGAGAACTCCCAAGGATTTCCTGTGATTGCAGCAATAAGCAGCAGACACTTGGCTGGGAGCTGTTGGCAGTGGGCTGAAGCTCAAAGGCAGCCAGTTTGCTGCAGCTGCTTCTGCAGAGCCCAGTGCAAAGGTGCCTTGTGTCTGGCACTGCCACAAAAGCCTCTGAACATGCAGCTTTTGGAGCCAGTGTTGGTTTCATCTGCCAAGGAGTTGTTTTGCAGGAAGCCTCCCAGCTGATCCCTAAGGAAGGCTGCCCAAAAGCAGGGACTGGGGCTTCAGGAACAACTGACACACCTTTGTGACCCCCCAGATTTCAGCAGTCCATCAAATATTCCCTGCTCACAGCTGCCCAGGTTGGCAGCAATTCCACAGCTGCACCAGGCTTGCTGCTGCCTCAGGAGCCATCAGCATCCATCCCAAGCCCTGCTGCTCACCTCATAGACATGGGGGGTGTTGACGAAAACGTTCCCAAGGTTCAGAGTAGGAGAGCTGAGTTCAACCAAGGGTCCTTGGCCTTCCCCTCTGAGCTGCAGGGGCAGCCTGCTCTCACAGCCTGGGGAGAGATGTCCATTGCAGTACAATCATTCCCTCTGCTCCACTGCATTTTCCAGGCTGCCTCAGTGCTAGTCCCCGACTCTGAGCTGGATGCAACCAGCTCCTGATGCTGCAGGAGAAGATATGCACCCTTCTCTTCCCTCAGGACATATCCCCTGAGGCTGACTTGCAATTTCTAACCCATTTCCTGGGCTGCTTTCCAATTTGAGCCACCAGTTTGCTGAGTTTAAAACATCTCTGGTGCCTGTAGTGACAGGCCATGGAGTTACGGGTAGAAATGGAGAGAAAGGAGATTTAGGCGAGATATTAGGGAAGAAATTTTCCCTGTGAGGGTGGTGAGGCACTGGAGCAGGTTCTCCAGGGATGTTGTGGAGGTTCCAGCCCTGAAAGTGTTCCAAGCCAGGCTGGATGGGGCTTGGAGCTCCCTGCTCTAGGGGAAGGTGCCCCTGCCCATGGCAGGGGCCTTGGGACTAGATGATCTTTAAGGTCCATTCCATCCTTACCATACTGTGATTCTGTGCTTTCCTTCCCATGCACCTAGAGGAGCTTTGAAATCCATTCAGTGCAGGCACAAAGCTCCTACGGAGTTTGGCAATTCCCAAACTCCCTGGCCCAGGAGCACAGGACTTTGTTGCCCAAGTGCTCCCCTTGTGACACTCAGCACTGTGTTCTATTGCCACAGACTGAGAGCTGCAAGGTGACAACTGCCACACAGGGAGAGAAGCAGCTGCTGGCCAAGGCTGCTCCCTCTACCAACAGCCCGGGCTCAGGGGGGCTCAGCCCCCTCTGCTCTGCTGCTGTCTGGGCACTGGGAGGTGATCCAGGCTCAGGGAGCCCATTTCTAACTCAGCTCCTACCACCTGATGATGGATCCATGGCAAATGGAGCCATCCTGGAGGCCAGGGGCCTGCAGGGGCTGAGTGCTTGTTCACTAAAGCTGTTCTGCTCTGGAGCTCTCTGGCCTTTGAGGGAATGCTGGCAAAGCCATGGCATGAAAACCTCTCCCTGCACTGCCTGGGCTGTTCTGGGATCACTCAGGCACACACAGCATTCTGAGCCCTGGCCTGGCACGGGAGACTCCCTGGGAGCTGCAGGGCCAGGGGGGATGTGCCAGCGCTGCCCTGCTGACCAGGGACTCTTCCCAGCACTTCCATGGGAGCCCAGCGGGCTCAGGCTGGCACCATGGCTTCACTGAGGGGGAGAGAGGCAGGGCAAAGGAGCTGCACCTGAGATGCTGCAGTAAGCCACACTTCCATACTCCAGTGCTTCCAGGGGTTTGAAGGTCACCTTGATTTCAGCTGAACAATTCGGCCCGATTTCTCCCTCCTACAGCAGAAAGAGACAGCAAAACCTTGCTTTGCAAACTTCACATTGCTTGTTTTCACCACCCTCCTGTAAGCCTTTGTTTAGAGCATCAGTGATGAGTGAACAACACAAGGAGCCAAGGAAACACTCCAAACCCAGCCCAACACAGCTCTCAATGCTCAGCTGATCAGCTCCCACTCTCCACAATATTCCTGCTGCTCTGACACAAGCTCTTGGGCACATCATGCTGCTGTCAGCTACAGTGGGATGCAACTGCCACTGTGCCCTGCTGGCTCTTGGCCTTAGATGGGCCATAGCTGTAACCAAGAAGAGAACATGATCCCCTTCCTTGCAAATAAAAATATTAGTTTAACCTGTATTGAAAGAAAGCAGAGGCTGGCATTATTCTAGGGTTTACTCCAACATGAGAAGGGATGTTGCACTGTTCACACACCAGGCATTCATCATCTCTCACAATGCCAGTACTCAGAATCAAGGCTCTGGTTGATGGGAGCATGCGGCAGTTTGCTTGCATCACCAGAAAAGGACAAGGTTTTCTGTCCCTGTGTGCAGGACAACTCCAAAGGCCCATTTCAACCTTCCACCCTTGTGTCCAGGCTCACAGATGACGCTGGAAGGGACACTCAGAAATAGTGCAAGGCATGGTTACAGGAGGGGATTGGCATTTCTGTCATTAACCTTGGGCTGAATTTGGCCTCCTTTTGCCAGGGAACAATTGCAAGCTTCAGGTCAGTGTGTGAGCTGGCAGTGCTCCAACAGCCTCTGCTGAGCCCCACGTGTGGGGGGAGCCCCTGTCTACAAGAACTGCTCCCTGGGACACTGACAGGACATGCAGGCAGTGCCTTGAGCTCGAGCCTGGCAGCAGAGCTGGGCTTTGTCAGGCTCCCAGCCCTGCCTGGAGCCTGCAGGGCACAAATGCTTTCAGCAGCGAGCCCTGCAGCCTCACCGGAAACTCCATGTCCTCCCTGCCAGCACATGGGCGCAGCTGAGGATCTGCCCATTGACCACAGCCAGGGAAGGGATGGGGGTAGGGAGTAGGGTGGGTGGGAGGACGGGGGGGGAAGGCGGAAGAGAATGTTCTCAGCTATCACTTACCATTGGCTCAATGAAAAAAATGTCATCAGAGAACAGCATGGGGTCTTCTTGCACCTTTGCCATCTTCTCCTGGACCATGCTGCTCAGGAGGGCACTGTGATCTCCACAAGAGCCCTTCACCTTCTCTGTTTCTTTCTCCTCTGGGAAGTTTTCCTGGGACACCTCTTTCGGCAGCCA
Organism: Melozone crissalis; assembly: GCF_028551555.1. NCBI lineage: Eukaryota > Metazoa > Chordata > Aves > Passeriformes > Passerellidae > Melozone > Melozone crissalis. Next base: position 3,667,920 of record NW_026535821.1, read on the forward strand.
CAGCAAACACTGCCTGCAGCCCCAGGGAGAGACAAGGCCAGCAGATGGTTTCATGAGCCACAGATTTGCAGAGAGAAGTGTGAGCGCAGGAGAGCAAAGCACTTGAGGAGGAGCAGCAGCAGCTCCCCAGCAAAGGCTGAGCCCAAGCCACGAGGGTCCCACAGGGATCAGAGGACAACTTGCTGTTCCCTGGCCCAGCAGGGAGTTTCACTCCACATTTGCAAGCTCAGCAGAGGTTTCCAAAGCCAGCATCCCTCCAGAGAACCTCCTGCCTCAAAGCCTCTGCCATAGCTGAGGGAGAATCAACCAGCCATTTCAAGTGGCTTTTCCTCCCACTCAGCTGCTTGGGAGGGCACAGAAAGATCACAGAGCACCCATTGCAGCATTTCCCTTCCAAGGGGAGACAAAGCTGGCTTGCAGCTACGTGTTACCAGCATCACTCTCTGTTTCTTCCATTTTGGACCTACCCGGTTCCCTACTCTGCCTTTCACAGGAGCATCCCAGAGCACTTCCACAGGAAATTGATGAATTCAGGCACCGAATCCCTTCAGGGACATTCAAGTTTTTATATGCAATATGCATGAAAACAGAGGCTCTGAGAGGGGAAGGAACTTTGTTGTGCAGGAGGGAGACAGCAAACTCCTGGAGAGACCTTTTCATGAGCCAGAGCTTTTTGGATCCCATCCCAGTGCATGGCACTAGAATGTCCTGAGAGGGAAAGGACCCTGCACTATCTTCTCTCACAAAAAATCCTCTCTGCTCTGAGAGCTCAAAACCTCTCTGACAGCAGCACAGGGACACACAACCAGCCTGCATGGGCAAGGAGCTTTTGAAGGAACTAAGGGGAAAAAAGAGGGTGTATCACCTTTGGAAAGAGGGACTGGCAACTCAGGAAACGTTTAAGGATGTTGCCAGGTCATGTAGAAAGAAGAGAAGAGAGACAAGAGCCCAATTAGGACCTGAGGAAATCCAGTCATCACAATCAACCTTTCCTTCCCAAAATGCCATCCCTGGTTGGAGTATAAATGACCTGGAATGCTGAGTGCTGAGCTCCTGAAGCCCAGGGACACACACCCCAGTGCCAGACATGGTTTACTTGGCCTAAACCATTCAAAAGCACCAACATCCCCTGAGGCCATGTTAGCTCAGTCTTGGGCCTGTATCTCACTGAAATGCATCTTTCAAACCAACCTCCTCTTCTCTTCATTCTCTTCTTCCTCAGCAGCAAAAGCCTTCCACTGGAAGTGGGCTGTGATGTTACTCCTGTTTTCAATGAACAGGGTTCTGTGGCTTGACATGGTGGTGAAAGTCTTGTCAAGCTCCACGGAATTTGTGCTCAGCCCAACGTTGACATCTACAGCTTCTCCCTGGAGCTTTGTGTGGATTCTTTCTTCACCTGGAACAAAGCAAAGGGGAGTCTTTGCTCAGCTCACTGGCTGATGGAAGCACAAGGAACAGAGCAAGGCACAGGGCACAGAAGAAAGTGTCCCAGTTTTGCGCTGAAGGAGCAGTTCTGTGGACCACTCCATTGATCACATCCTTCAGCTCTGTGTGTACAGCGTGAGGATGTCCTGGGCACCTCCTCAAACACCTTATTTCTGAGGGTGTTTGTAGAGATTTGGCCCCAAGGTGACAGGATGGACAGGGAGATTGGTCCATGTGCTCCAGTGACCCACTCAGATCACCAGGATTTCTGCATCCAAGTCCTTCAGGTGACAGGGCTGAGGAGCCCTGCTCAGTCCTGCCTTGCCCAGGCTCTCCCTGGGCATCCCAGGAGACTCCTGTCTCTCCTGATCCCTTGGATCCCTTCTTGATGACCAGCAAATATGCCTGGGGGCAGGTGGGCAGCAAAAGGAGGCCCAGAGGAACAAGTGAAGTGACAGCCCACAGCAGGAGGGGACACAGGTGAGGAAACACAACCAGCCTGGCTCTGCAATGTGACAAACCACTACAGAATGAGCACCGTGAAAATCATCTCCCTGTCCAAACCCACAGCCACATCAGTCTTTAAATATTTTATACTGTTCTGATCTGAAAAACCAAGCTGGAGCATTGCAAATCAAATAAGAAAGGGACAAAAGAAAGACTAGTGAGTACCGAGCAGTTTCTACATTAAGACTGAATGGGATCCCTCAGTCTAGAAATCAAATGGGAGATAGATGTGAGAGGTTTGTAACAGCTTGGACAGCCTGGGAAATGGGGACAGGGAAAAATTTGTTTTGATTCGACACAAAAAAGGAACTTGAGGGCCTGAAAATGTTATTAGGCAGAAACTACATCTATGTGTAAGGGCCACATAGAGAAAGGGTCCTTGGCAAGCCAGTGGAGAAGCAGCATATGGGACAGAGGTGTGCATTGCGTTGGAGAGAGTCTGATGGAGACCTCACCTACAGAACTGCCCAGGAATCAAATAAAACTTCACCCAGGCATAGCCACATGGTAGTGGCTCCTCCTTCCTCCACTCAGCAAGTCCCAGCAAAACAGCAGTCAAAAATCTTTGCCTTTCTCAAGCCCCTAAACACCAAGGAGTTCTCAGTTTGCTTTGGGGTAAAGGTGAACAGGGCAGGCACCTCTGGAGGGAATGGACAGCAGGCAGCCATGTGCAGAACTGTCCTGTGCCCTGCAGGGCCCAGCACTCACCTGAGCTGCAGCACACGGCCAGGGAGCCGCAATGGGCACCGCTGGCCAGCGGGTGAAATGCCACTGTCACCTGCACGGTGTCACCAGCGCCCAGAGCTCCTGTGGCCGGCACCACGGAGAAAGGACTGCAACACAGAGAGAGGGGTCAGGCCTGGGGACACCTGGCCATGAGATTCCTGCTGCACTGCAGCTCTCTGCAGCGCCCTTGGCCAAGCAGGGAGCAAACCAAGCACAGGCAGCACAAGAGACAGAACAGACCGGATCACAAACAGCCACCGAGCCACTGCTGACAAGATCCAGCCCTCACAAGATCCTGGGGGTAAAATGACCTCAGCTCCCCATACTCTGCATCCAGCTCTCTGCAATGAGCCTCAAGGCTCCCACTGCCAGCAATCCCATCAGAGAATGGTTTGTGAAAAGCACAGAGAGGGTTCAGAGCTATTTGCATGCACAACTTGACACTGACTGCCTCAGGAATTTCTCTTTTCCTGCTGCCTATAAAACTCATCTCAAGAGATGAAAATGTTAGGGCACTCCCTGTCCTGGGAGATTACACCCTAGGAATCAGACAAGGAGAAGGAACTTTTCCCTGAAGACCAAGGAATAGTTCCTGTTGCATTTGCAGTGTGCTTCTTTGGTTTATTTTACCTTGAAATCATCATGATTTAGCCTAAAAGGGGCAACTTTTCTAAGCATTTCAATGAAAGCTGCTCTAAGAAAAGGAGCAATCAAAACTCTGAAAGAGTGCAAATGCAGATTAGAGCAATACAGTGACATGGAAACCCAATAGGATGATGCCATTTACAGTCTGAAGGGTCCAATCCCAGCTGAATGAAGCACCATGAGCAGGAGCACACCAAGGAAGCAGAACAGGAGGTTTCTGTGTGTTTACCAGCAATGCAGTCTGGGACTCTGGGCTGTCATGCAGGCTGGTAACTGTTTGCTTGGCCCAGCAGAGAAACTCTGTGCAATGTGTTGGAAATAATGATGCAGATGTGTTGGTGCACTTTGGATTTAACAGGAGCAATCAGGATTTAGTCACCAGGTAAACAGCTCTTGCCTGACAAACACAAGACTCTGTGCTTTGATGCTCGGGGACAGCTCAGGGGAAATGTGCTTCTGCCCAGCAGCTGCTGGGCTTTGTGCCCTTCTACAGCCCCAGTGAGGAAACAAAAGTTCCTGGCCTTGGTGCTTTGTTGCTGGTCAATCTGTCACTTCAGATGTGTTCTGGGGACTTTGCTGATGAATGCATCACACACAAAAACAAAGAGAACATCCGCCAAGCTGAACTTTGTTCATGTCAGTAGTAACAGCTGATGAACTCGCTTCAGGTTCTGCTCATTAAGGACCTCTTGCTGTAATTATGGGCTGACCTGTTCCCATTGCCACTGGTGAGAACATCACTGCTGGCTGATGGAGAAGCCTTGGGCCAGCAATGTTCATGTGCTGGACGTGAGACTTTGGAGGGAGGGGAGGAAAGACAAGGCCCCAGCAGCCCCAGAGCCAGATCAGTGCTCGTGCTCCTGCATCTGCCCCGGGGCTGATGCCAGCACGGCTGCAGCTCTGCTGGGGCTGGGGGGATCAGGGCCTGCTGGGGGCAAGGCACAGCATTCTGTTCTTAGTCTTTGGCCAGAAATTTCACCACAATAGAGAAGCTGCCAGTTAGGGGAATCCCTGGCCACGCTTCAGCACTACCTTCCATTCCATTCCCTTCCCACTCCTGCCCCATGTTACATGCTCCTGCCTTCAGGTGGCAGGATGGGAATAACATTCCAGGGATGACTTCAGAGCTTGCCTGAGAAAGAAGGTGTATTCTTCTTTTCAAATTATCAGAAGAGAATCCAGCCAAGTTCAGGACTCAGCTGTCAGGTCTGGAAAACTGAGTGCAAATCAGCCCCTGCATCTCCTCCATCCCTGGGCTGTACCCACCAGACTCCTCTGTTCCTGCTGTAGCACTCATCTCTAGCACACACCTGGCTCCCCAAGACCCAAAGACACAAGCTCCACAGCTAAACTTAACTCCTCTGAATTTCAGCCAACACCCTAAACTGTTCCCTGAGCCCACAGCTAGAAGAGCTGTCAAGGAGACATCCCTGACACTGTAAGAACCAAAGGAAAATCACTGCCAAGAGATAGGCCTGGAAAGCTAAATTTTGGGCTTTTCTCTGTTAATTGTGAGCTGCTCCTTAAGACACTTCTTATCCTGTTAGATCCATCCTCTCAATGAATCACTACTGCACCTGACAGGCAGTAAAGATAAGGTATGGAGGGGGTTTTAAAGGGTTGTTTTCTTCTGCTTTTATAACTAGGTCCATTGACATGTTTGTTTCCTTGTATGGCATCTAAAGACAGGTCCATGTCTCCCAATGGCACCTTGCAACCCCCAGACACTGCTCTTGCTTTGAGCAGTGTGTTTGCTCAGATGATTTCCAGAGGTCCCCTCCAGGACCACTGCAAAGCCACGTGCCTGTGGCCTCCCAGAGAATGGCTCTGTTTGGCTGACAGTGCTGAGGAAGCATTTCAGAAGCTGCTTGTACTCAGCAGGGTGCAAGCCAGCTCCCAACATGTTCCAGCAGCCTCCAGGAAATCTGGGACGCAGAAAGCTCCAAGGCCACTGAAAGCAAGAGCAGATGCCTTCCATCCTGCTCACTTCCAGCCAGGCTGCAGGGCAGCAGATCCGATGCTTGGTTCCTTCTGTAGCTCTTTCCTAACTCCGCTCTCACCCAAAGCTGTTTGCGCAGGGACAGATGAGCTGCCTCACCTCTGGGTGCTCAGCTGGTACCGAGCTGCCCGGGCACCGACATTGCGCACCAGCAGAGTCTGCTGGGTGCTGACCTTGACCTGACACTTGGAGAAGTCCAGCTGGGCAGGGAAGTCCAGCACAGCTCGGGCACCAATGGCCCGAATTGGCACAACGATCCTTTCCCTTGCAGTGAGGCACACCAGCTCGTGGCAATAATCCTGCAGGAAAAGAAACTGGCTCAGCACAGGACATTTAGTGCCATCCCCATGGCAGAAGAAAAACCATTTCCTATACCCCTTCAAGGCCATCAATTTACCTATTGCACCCTCAAATGAACACGAAGTTCTACTACTATGTCACATTTTAAAGGCACCAGTGCACTTTGCAAAATCTGTCTCAGTGGCATTCAGCTCTTGTGTCACTTGGGTCATACAGATAACAGCCCTAGGCCACCATCATTTTTACTCTAAACTTTAATGATGTTAAAGAATTCCTAAGCCCCTTCTAAGCAACATGGAGCTGGGGAACACAGGACATTGCTCTTTAGGCTTCTGTATTCCCACTTTCTGAGAATAGGACAAAGTGTTCAACTGACTCTAAGCAGCAAAAGGAAGAGGAGAAAACAGCTGCACCCAAAGACATCCTGCACCTCTGCCTTGGTGCAGAAACATCGGTTGGCTCACAACTCCCCTCTAACTCTGCCTGTCCAACCAAGTCAGGAGAAGAACAGTGCTAAGAGGTAGCAGGATGCTGTTGGAAAAGGCCTCTCTGTTTCCCTGCCAGGCTTCCTCCCTTCCATGCCATGCCCTCAACCCTTCTGTATGAACAAGCCTCCAGATCAGAACATGAACCCTCCAGATCCCAGCACTGAGATCAGACTTGCCAGGGCCTCAGCACTGCTGTTCAAACCTCCCCACAAAAGCACCTTTGGCACAGAATGGGTGCCAGCTGACAGAGCAAGCACAGCGACAGGCATGAAGACAGAGCCCCAGCAGTGTCACTGCCACGGGCTCTGGGCTCACAGCTCTGCCTGCAGCTTGTACCTGCCCTACACCAGCTCCTTCAGGCAGGTGTCCAAGTCCCCTGCAGCTCAGCAACCTCCTGCTGACCAAGGGCACCCAGAGCCCAGTGTGCCTGTGCCAGGCCGGGCTCACGGGCACAGCACGTCCTCTGCCCTGGCCCTGCAGCTGTGCCATGCTCACTTGTGCTCTGGGACAGCACAGCTGCGAGGCTGCACAACAGAGGGGCTGAAAAAGCACCGGCTTTGCTCCAGCCCAGGGGCACGCAGGGAAGCTGTTGGCAGTCCAGGAAGGAGGAAAGCTCTCTAACCTCTTTGTTCCTCTGGTGTTTTCCATCAGAATGATACCCCTTCCACTGGACCTAGAGATGGCCCAACATCTATCAACAGCCCTCTGTCATTTTCATCCTGTTTCCTGTGCATCTTCCCTTGGCAATGCTCAGGAATGTGCAGGGAGGGGAAGCAGAGCCTGTCAGGCCTGGCTGCAGTGCCTGCCAGCAGTGCCAAGGTGTGACTGGCTGCAGGCTGCCTGCCCACGCCTGGAGCCCAGCTCACAGCATGCAATGGGCTGGAGCCAGAGTGCAGGGAAAACAATGGCTGTGGAGATCATTGTGTGCTTTGGCTCCTCCAGCCTCACCTGGTTCTTGCTGGGGGTGAAGCGGATGCGCACAGGGGCAGAGGCGCCCGGCGGCACGGCACGGTACGCATCGCTGGAGCTCACCAGCTGGAAGTAAGGTGAGCTCTCCATGGAGACCTTCACCACGTGAAGAAACTGCAGCAAAGACATGAAATTATCATTTTGCCACTTGTGGAAACAGGACGAGAGGAGACCTGTCCATGCCCTGCTAACATCCCTCCCTTGACCCTTTTCCAAAGAACTTTCAGCTGAGCAGGCACAGGCACATCATTCACAAGGCTGAACTTGAATCCCTTCTCTCTGGCTCCAGCATTTGGCCAGGGGCAGTAGGGCAGTGCCTGCTGGGAAGGAAGGGCTGAGCAGGTCAGCACCAGCAGGATGGAGACACAGCACCTGAACCAAGTCACCTGCATATTCAACAAGGCCAAAAACCTGCTGGCTTCTGCCTGCACACAGGCATCAAGTTGTCATGTTCCAGAGGGGGAATGTGCTACCTAAAAGCAAACCAGCACATTACTGTGGGGCAAGGAAGAAATTCCCTTCTGGCAGAGCAGGTTTGGGTAGGGACTTTCTGGGGGATACAGTCAGGCAGGCAGAGCAGCAAGACAGGAGACCAAACACTGTGGTCTTACTGGGAATAAAAGCAAACCTGAAAAGCAAAAGAAGGAATGAACACAGCAAGACAATCCCTAAAACAAGGAGATGGCAAAGAGAATTTAAATGGGCAGTAAAGCAGCAAGGAAGAATCATAAAACCATGAGAGCAACCAGCTTGCCAAAAGTGACAGAAACACAGACAGGCGGTGTCTATTGACCATGGGGCTTCAGAGGCATTTTCTGCCTGGAGAAACAGGACCAGCACTGACTGACAGTGTGGTTCCAGTATGCAAAGCCAATCTTGGCTCTCCAGGGCTTCCTGCTGCCTGTGCAGGCAAGCTGGGCTGCTGGGCATTCCTGCCTGCAGCCAGCAGGCCAGGTTCTGCCCTCTGGGGCTCACAGACAGAGCACACATGCATTTTCTAGCACACTGATATCATCAACCCCTGAGCACCAAAATGCTCTCCAAAAGTCTAAACCAGATGATTTGGACTCCCTCCTGTCTCCTCCCACCAGCCCACTCTTGGCACTAGCCTCACTTGAGAAAATGTTTCCCTGACTGAAATTCAAATGGTCTCAAGTTTTCCTCTTTACAGTGGAACACAACTGACATTTTTCAACTGTTTCCCTCTCAGCTCTCTTGGGAAACTGCAAAACAATCCCAATTTCTTCAGCTGAAGGTGGAAACCTCCAGGAGCACATGGCTGTGGATGTGCTGTGCTTCTGCAAAGGGAAAGCAGCGCACCGTGTTGCTTTTGGAAAAGCTGAGCAGAACTGGATGAAGCTGAGCAGGAGCCTCAAGTGGCACCTAAAGGCCTCTCACTGCTTCTGCTCCATCACTCTGATTGCAGGGCTCTTGCAGAACACGGTTCCTGCAGGGCCAATGCCATTAATGAGAAGTGATTCCAGCATAAAGTGCAGAAGGCTCAGCCCCTGAGCTTTGCCTGTGAGCTGCACAAAGGGAGTCAAACTGGCTGACAGAGGCAGAGATTCCTACCAGGAGCCAAGATTAACCAAGGACACACAGGGTGTGCTATAGACCCAAGGCAAACCATGACAGCAGGTAAGAACTGTACAGCCCTCAACATTCCTGTCAATCCAGAGCTTTCAAGAGAAGGAAACTCCTTTGGGATAGACACCATCAACGCCTGGCCAAAATCTGAGGACAGTTCCCAGCAGGAAGATTTCCACCATCTTGCAGAAGAAGGTGCTGAGACATTTTCTTCTGCATGTGCTGCAGCACATAACTTGCTTTGCTCTACACTGAGGGAATGACAGCACTCTCCTCTTCCAGCACAGTGTTAAAGCTTCGCGTGCCAGCACTTACCTTGTCCTTATTCATGAGAGACAGCACCATTTCAGAGACCTCCCGAGCGACGAAGTTCTGAAATACCAGCTCTGGTGGGGAAACCCCAAACCAGCTCTGTTTCGGGGCAGCTGACGGCAGCTGGAGAGGAGAGAGAGCAGGGAGAGCTTCAGCTGCTGGGAGGAAGGTTCATGCAGGAGAATCTTCCACTGATCCCCAGTGAAGTACAGACTCTGGGGGAGCACGTCTGCCCAGCCCACACTGGGCAAACAGCGGCTCACCCACCTCTGCTCTGAGCTGATCCACAGCTGCTGGGCCACACAGAGCAGGCTCAAGCCAAGCTGCTCTTCTGGCATGGATTTCTCCAGGTTTCTTACTCCAGAATGCCAGGCAGCACTTTCCTAAAACACAGCCCTGTGCCCATGTGGTCACAGAGCTCTGGGGCAATGACTGAGCACTCATGGAGTAAGTAAAACCCATGAATTTACAGGAGACTCCATGGGAAAGGATTTGGGATGTCTTTTACTCTGAGACAGGGAAACCGAGGCCCACACAACTGCAAATATCTTTTTTGCTCTACAACTTAGACATCTGTAAGAAGAGCACAGGACCAGAGGAGGTGTGAGAGATGAGGTGACACTTGGCTGAAGCCAAAAGGCTGTGTGTTATTTGTGGTTTGCATTTGTTCCGGTTGGTTTGTTGAGTGTCACAGTGAGAGGGACAGGGTTGAAGACCTGACCAAAAGGAAGGAGGACGAGAAGGGAGGGGACAGAAAAGTTGGTGCTCAGTAGAGAATGGAAGCTCCTGAGTAGCCATCCAAGGGCAAAGGGCATAGGGACCGCCCCAGCCGGGTACAAAGGGGATACAAAGATTGCCATTTTCTCAGAGGGTGTGTGTGTGCGCTTGGCTCTCAGGGAGGGAGACATCCCCAGCTCAGCTGAATCCTTACTAAGAAACACTTTTCTTTTGCTTTGATGATTTTGTTCCTTTTCATTGTATTTAAAAATTAGTGTGTTCCAAAGAGAGGAAAAGGCAAAAATAAAAAGACAAATGAGCTGAAAATAAAAAGACAAGTGAGGTGAATGCTGAATGAGGATAAGGTTCAGTTATTTTCTCAGCAACCTGGGTAAAAGTAGAGTTGGTATCTCCTTTTTCAATGGCCTTTAAATGGGTGCTTTCTTGTCATTACTGCGATCTTATTTCATGCCATTCTAGAGGCACGTCTGGAATGACACAACAACAGCAAATGCTTCTGGAGCAGAGACATTGCTTGGAGAAAACTCTGCCCTGCTTTCTCTGCCTTCTCCAGCCACACTGCTGTCACTGCAGAGACACAAGCAGCTCTCCTCTGTGACTTCACAGCAGACACATTCTGCTGAAGGGAGTGGCTGCAGCACACTGTCCCTTAGCTGTGCCCTTCCCTGAGGTGTTCCCAAGGCTCCCCTCCAGGACAATCCTTTACCTGGATTGTGTTCTGTGTCTCTTGCTGCCAATTTCCTGCTCAACAGCCCACCTCAGTCACCTACCCGTTTTGGACTGTGCTTTATACCGAGCTAGTCCTGCCAGAAAGGCAGCTTTAAACACACCTCTGAGTAGGCACTGATCCAGATAAAGCACATGCATTCCCCTCTGCCCAGGGCCAGTCCCCTGGACATCTGGCAGCCTGCAAAATCTAACACCCCATCAGGGTCCAACACATTGTTCCAGCCCAAAGCAGTAATGCAATTTGTTGTGTTCAATCTGAAGTAATTCCTGCACATCCTTGGCCTTCAAAGGCCAACGCTGCCACTCTGCAGGGAATCCTGTGACCCCGAGCATTTGATGGTGACCACACCAAAGCAAGAGGTGGCTCCTTCAGCAGGAGAATGGCAAAGGGCAATTTTGTGCCTTTGTGTCCCCAGCCCTCCTCCCATTGTTTTAGCAATGGCAGCTGCACTCCAGCACACCCCAGCAGCTTCAGCAGAGGGTATTTGTGTTGCCTTAGTGCAGATCAGGACTCCCAGTCCACCACTCCCAGCACCTTGCAATGACAGCAGGACCTGGACACTGAGGTATTTTGCTGGAGGCAAGCCTGTCACAAACATACACCCTCTTCAAACTTCATGTGAAACAGAAAGGAAAAGAGCAGGAAAAGGTTACCTTTGGGCAAGTCTCACTCCTGTCTAGAAATGGGCCAATTCTGGGCAGGATACCTTCCCCAGTGCTGGCCTCCTTCTTCCTGCTGAGAAACTTCTCCCTCTGGAACTTAGAGGGAAGCAGCTGAAAGGCAAAAGTAAACCAGCTAGAGCCTCAGAGTTGTGCTTGTTCAGAAAGGCTTTTCGTGAACAAGTGGCACTGCTGAATAACTTGTGATCATAGCCACTAGGACAGCCCTGGAAGCCCTGGGAGTTTCCTGCTGAAATACTTAGCATCAGTGAATTAATAATACAGAGTGGAACACACATACTCCAGCCATATGGCTCTGTCCCATTGGCTTCTCCATGATTGCATGGGACATGGTTGGGGATTTCTGCTCTTTGGGCATTTGTTTCCTCTTACGTTTCATTGGATTGAGGCAGTGACCTTTCCAGAGAATGGGGAGGAGCTCTCAGAACTGCCTGAACTCCATCCCTGCACAACGCTCAGAACTCACAGCAAGGAGAGATCGCTGCTGGATGAGTCCAAGAGATGCAAGAAAGGAACACTGTACCAAGAGTGAGGTGCACAGGAATGTGCCCAGGTTTTAGTTCTCCCTGTTAATTGTTTTCTCTGTTTGGGCTGACAGAGCCCTCCACAGAAGAAAACAGAGGCATCTCCTTGACAGAGCCTCAGCAGTGGGGCATCTTCAGCCAAGTGAGCTGCAGACAGCAAGGGACCTTTGTGGCCCTGGCTCCAGCACTGCCTGCAGGGTGCATCTGTGCCCACACAGGAGCTGGGAGAGAACAGCTGCTTTGGAAGCTCTTCCAGCTGGGACCAGCCGTGGCTCTCAAGGCTTTGGGCAGAGTTTGAGCTTCCCCCCCCCACATGCCCAGGTGCCCAAGGGCAGGATGGTCAGAGCAGCACAGGTGAGTGCCCAGCCTGACAGAAGGAATTCCTGTGGCAAAGGGAAAGGGACAGAACACATGCTCAGGCCTTCAGCTGTACATTGGTTTCACTCGGCTCTGCTGGCACAGCCAGGCAAGACACAGCTGAAGCATCCCACAGTGTTCCCTATTGCACCAGGACAGCCCCAGCAACAGCAGCACAGCACAAAGGGCTGGGCAGGGGCTCTGCAGCATAACAGCACTGCTGGACAACAGGGGCAGGGAGAGCAGGGACACCAGGGCAGTGCCAGCCTTAACACAGCCCCAGTGGGTACTCACAGTATTAGGCTTCAGCCCTTCCCTGGACAAAAGACGAGGTGTTGGTGTCTTCTTTGGCAATCCAGACGCCATTTCCAAGGGACGATGTCGCAGGTCAGCGACAATGCCTCAACAAAACTGGAAGGAGCAACAATGGAATTCTGAAAATCCACAACCCAATTCATGGCAGATTCAAGGCATATTCTGCTGCTAAAAATGTTACATTACTTGAAAGTAGCTAAGTGCTTGTTTGGCGCAAGTAGCTATAGGCCTCTAGTTGGACTGTATTTGAACTATATGGCTACCTTGTGCAATTCAAAGTTAGATCATACTGAAACCTGGAGTTAAAAATCTGAACATTAATAACAGTTCGAACAGACAAAGCTGTAGCTTAAATATTACTCAAAAATAGCTAGAGTGGGCCTCCTCTTCTTTAGGCTAAAGCACCCTTGCTCTCTCAGCTGGTCCTCACAGCTGAGACACTAATGAGAGACTGGAATGTTATGGCTAATGGCTTAAATATCATTATAAACGACTTTCTGCCCATTGTGACAAAACTGTATAAAGAAGCTGCGACCACCTAAGCCCACCCTTCCCTGAAAATGCCTCCTGACTGGAACTAGGCACTGTGAGTTAAGCTGCCTAAGAGAACTTGAGACAAGATCAAGGGGACACTATTGTCCCATTACCTCAGGTCTGGGGAGAAGTAAACAAGGCTGAGGAGAAAAACCTATCCACAACAAAGCCAAACCCAGCAGCTGTCCTGAAAATCACCTCTGTCTGGGTTCAGGCTGGGGAAGTCATAGCCACAGACTCTTCTGCTGAGGCCAGGTTTGCACACAAACCTCCCAGCAAAGACCTCCACAGTGCCTCCAGACCCATTCCGGAGGCCTTGCACCTGACCACTGCAGGGCATGCAAAGCAACAGAACAAATCTGAAAATCCAGAACCCAACTCATGGCAGACTCGAAGGACATATGGGTGCTAAAGATTTTGTATTTTCTGAACGTAGCAAGAGACAGAGTCCAACTTGCCCCACTCCTGGGAGGTACCTGGGCAAGGTATCATCTTGCCCAAATCTCCATTAATCCATTGGAGTCTTACATTTTGCCAGACCTCACCACAGAGAAGACCACAAGAGGATTTAATGGTAGGCCAATGGGATCCATGGAATGGTGATATTTTCTACTAAATCTCTCTCTGTCACTCTCTTTCTCCTCCCCCCCTTCCCAAACTCCATCCCCCTCCCACTTTTTCTTTTCTTTCTCTCTCTTTCTCCCTCACATTTACTGTTCCATAAAATCCAGACCATTGACTTTGGCATATGGTCTCATTTGCACCTCAATACAGAGGCATCTCCCTAAAACTTTTAAAACCCAGATGATAAAAACCCACTGAAACTTGAATAGAACTCATTCACCTTTAAGCAGTTAAAGCAGTTACTATAGGACAAAAATGTATAGACTACTATCTTTAGAAAATGTTGCATTTCTTCAGTAAAAAAAGCACTATCAGTAGACCATTTATTGGTCATCCTCTCAGGTGTACATGTCACTGAACTACTGCGCCAGAAGACTGACATGATCACATCCTCTATTTCCCTTTGGCATTCTCTTTCAGAGCTGCCTGTGTGCTGCAGGCCTGTGGCCCCAGGAGCTCAGCTGGCCTTCTTCCCTCACCCTCCATAGGCAGCTGCCAGTCCCTTTCACGTGTCTGTCCTGTGACCGCATGCTCAGCGTGCAGGTTCCTGGCCAGTGAGTAGCACCAGTGCATCGGGGGCAGCAGGGCTGGCTTGGGAGGAGATGGGTGCCAGCAGTGACCCGCTGTGCTGGGCACAGGGGTGACAGTGTCTGCTTGGGAGGGGCTGATGTGGGGAGCCCCTGTGCAGCCTCGCCCATCAGCAGGGCCTATGGGGGCTCATCCCAAGGGCTACAGGCAGCGAGATGCCATGGGCTACAATCCCATGGCTTTGGGGGTGCTGCCTCCAACAGGAACAGGTTCATAGTCCCCTGCCACACACCTGTGACTCCTGCCCTCCCCAGGCACCCCGAAAAACTCCTGTATTTGCAGCCGATGCCCCCTAGCAAGGAGCCACCGCCCAGCCAAAGGTAAGGGCTCTGAGGACACGTTCCCCGCGCCTGGGGTGCAGGGTAGCCCTGACACAGCAAGGAGGGCTCTGCACCTGGGCTGGGGCAGAGGAGCCTGGGGGGACGGGGCAGGGTAGGGGAGCAGAAGGCAGCTGTGGAGGGCCAGTGCTTGCCCCAGGGCTGGGGGCTTTTGCATTCCTTGCCTTGCACTGCTCTGTCTGGCCCACTTCTCTGTCCCAAGGTTGCTGAAAGCACATCTGATGAGCTGTGTCTGTTTTCAGTCTGAGCTCAGGCTTGGTGGGGAGTTGTGTGCCTCCTGTGAAAGGAGTTCCCAAAACCAATCCCTGCAGCTGGGACAGCGCAGCTCCTGCCAGCTGGTGTCCTGTGCACAGGGACCTGCCATGGCCATGGCCAGCACACCTTGCTGTGGGGACAGAGCCAGCAGATCAAGCCTGGTGGGATGGGCTCGGGGCTCCTGCAGCAGGTGGACAGGAGCTGGCAGGGACATGCCCCTGCAAGCAGCACTGCTGGTGCCCTCCCTGGCACAGCAGGGTGATGCCCTGCATGCCACAGGGCTGGGCACTGAGCCTCCTCTGTCCCATCCCACAGGAGGCCGCTGGTCTGTGCCAGTGTCCCCCGTATGCCTCAGATCTCTGGGGACCATCAAAGCAGCAGTTTCACGATGCAGAACATCAAGGCTTCCCCACATACAAGTGCACAGCTGCAGCGTCTCCTGGTACACCACAACAAGGTAGGTGTGATGAAGGTAGAGACACAGAATGGTGACTGAGGCTTTAAGCATTGCTGACTATCCAGGAGGAATCTGTGCCTTCAGTCCCCAGGGAGACCTGGGTTGGGAGGATTATTGGGGGGTGCTGGATTGGGCCCTGCATTGCAGCCAGCTGCCCTCTCCTCGTCAGCCTAGTGTGACCCTGCTGCACGGTGATGGACACATCTCGAGGGGCCGTAATGACTAGCATCGCACGGCGACCAGGACACAGGATGTGTCAGATATGGCCCTGTCAGGGCAAGGGGGTCAGTGACGACAGGGGGCTGATTATCTGCAGGGTGCTAGCTGGGGGATGAGTAGGGCTCTGTGTACAGAGCTGGGTAATGTGGCATGGGTATTTTGTGTCTGGGGTAAGAAGGAAGGGGCAGAATGGAGCAGGAGGACTGGCACATGGGGCAACTGAGCTTGGAGCTGGAGTAACGTGGGAGAATGGCCATGCTCAGTGTGGGACAAGACCTTGAGTCCTGGTGCGCTGGGGCCAGCACTTGTGGCGGCTCACCCTTGTCCTTCACCGCCCAGGCCCTGCCGCCTCAGGACAGCACCGGCCAGGCACAGCTCCTCGACAGGTCTCATGGGCCCCAGGGCTCGAGCAGCCTCTCCAGCCCTGCCAGACATCAACAGCCCCCGGCCAGCTGGAAAGGACTCAGCGCCCAATGCTCGACCTGGGACATCTTGTCTGAAGCGAGAAACACCTGTGACAACTGTCATAAGGAACTTGACTTTTTACTTGTATATAATAACTAAGTTAGTTGTATATAGTTATTAGGTTAATAAAAACTGTTACAATTACGGGCAGAGCCTTGTCTCACAGCCTGACTCTCCCCAGGCTCCCTGGTGCTCCTTCAGCTCCTTCCCCCCTGCTGTGGTTCTGCCCCCGGGCTGAGCTGGTCGAGCCCCGGGCCAGGCCCTGAGGCCGCTGCTGCTCCCGCGGCGCCTGCGGGGCAGCCCTGAGGCTCCGGGCCGGCTGTGGGAGCAGGAGCCGCGCTGCAGAGCCCGCGGCCCTCACGGGCTGCGAAGGCACGGGCAGATGGCCATGGGGCCCGGCTGCAATGCTGGCGATGCTGCTCTCAGCTGCTGCCTGCAATCCTTACAGGCAGCCCTCATGCCGGCTCAGGAGCCGCTCGGAGCCGTGCCCGAGGGCTGGCCCCGACCCGCAGCCCCCAAGGGCACTTGTCCCTTCATCTCCGCACTGCCACGTTCCGAGCTCCCTCCTCCCCTTCCTTTCTGCGGGGCAGCGTTAGGGGCCGGCCCAGCAGCTTTCCTCCCGCACAGCCGGCAGCCCCTTGCCCACAGCTCCCTGGCGGGAGCCAGAGCTGCTTTCCAGCCGGGCAGCCCCGCCGTGTCCCGCGGCCCGGGCCGGCTCCTGCCCGCTGCCGTTGTTCTTGCTGTTCTTTGCTTCAGACCCATCCCCCAGAATGTGCTCAAAGAACTTCTCAGGGACTCAAAAAGGGGGAAACACTGAAGTTTTTCATACTTTAAATAGATCCTTCTGAGGGACAGGACCGAGAAAATGTACCCAGGTTCCAGGTAGAGCAGAACACAGGTGACAGTGATGACATGTGGCAACAAGCGAGGGAAAGGTGTCTCTGGTGCCGAGCAAGGCTGTGCCTCTCTCCCTGCAGGCTGTCGGCATCCCCTGCTGCCACACCTGTCTGGGCCCTTCCTTTGCTGGCAGCTCTGCCTCCTGCCTGCCTCTGCCTGCACGTGCTGCACCACAGCCCTGCCCTGGCAGGGAAATTCCTTTCTCCTGGTGCCAGTCTGGGCCTCCCCAGCTGCCCTTGATGCTATTATGTCTTCTTCAGGCCCATTCCCACTATGAAGAAAAAGCTCCAGACTCTCTGAAACCACCCTTCCATCCCTCCCAGGCTATTCCCATTTAGTCCTCAGTCTCTACCCCACTGACCCCAGAGCTATCAGCCTCTCCCTGGTGCTTATCTGATGAGGCCTCCAAACCCCATCTTGGGAGATTTTTGGGTCCTCTCCAAGACCTGTGAAAATGGAAAAATAGTGATTAAAGGATTTTTCTCCTAAATCTTGCAGTGACAGAACAAGGGTCAATACCTTTAAAACGAATGAGGGTGGATTTACATTTGGTAGAAGGAGGAAATCTTTTATAGTTATGAGAAAGGCACAAAGCTGCAAGTGTATTTCCAGAGAAGGGGATGTCCCATCACAGGAACTGTCTAAGATCAGGATGTTTGTGCAGCCTGACCCAGTGAAACCCTCTCATCCTCAGGGACAGAATTCCTGTAGTGTGGGTTCTCTGATGTGCTGGGTGCCCTCACAACGCTTCTGGCCAGAATGTCTGCTGAGGGCAGCCAGGCTGCTGCAGGGGCAGTGACCTCACAGCCATCACCATGGCAGACCTTTACCCTGGGCCTGGCTCTGCCCTTTCCTCTGCCCCTGCCTTGTCTCTGCTGGCATGAAGAGTTTTGTCATTAATATCTTGTCCCCAAGGTGCTGGGGCCAATGGCTTCCCAGTCAGGCTCCTGGAGCAGAAGTGGCTTTTCAGAGCCCAGCCAGGAATGAGCCCTGAGGCAGCAGCTCTGCAGTGGTGGCCACCAGGCCAGGCTGCCAAGGGAGGCTTCTGGCCGTGGCCTGCAAGCAGCTGCTGCTGCCAAGGTGCCTTTGGCGCCTCAGGCTCTCCCTGGCACAGCTCCCAGCACGGCACTCTGCCCTTGTGCCCAAGGCCTTCCCTGTGCTGGGGCTGGCCTGGGGCTTTTCCTGCAGCGGGACCTGCCCTGCTCATGGCACAGGAAAGGCAGCTCCTGCTGGAGCAGGAGGCTCTGCCTGCAATGGGCTCCAACAACTCCAGCAAGGCCCTGTTGACTTCAAAACTGCTGCCTAGAGCACTATATTCTAATAATGGTATAGCTCCTGAACTGTGGAGTAAATAACTATGCTAGTGATCTTTCCATCTGATCATGATCAGAATAAGCCAGAGACATATTTATATAAATGTATCTGGTATTCTGTCATTAATCCTGCGGGACAAAATGTGTTGAAGTTGAATTCCACCTGTTCAATCTTTTACACCTTTGACAAAGTCTGGAGCTGGGATTGGATCCAGCCACTCCCAGTCTCCTCTCTTAGAAGGAATGTTAGAAGTCTACGGGCCCTGCAGGGGTTTGAGGAACCATGGTGGCTACTGGGTGTCATTTCTTCACCTCATGACTCATCAGAAGTTTCTTCAATAAAGAAATAAAGCTTTTGCCTGAAGCTCCCACTGTGCCCATGACAGGAACACCTGTGAGTGTCTGGGACATCCCAGCCCTTTGGCATCCTGGGGACTCCTGGGATGTCAATGTGGAGCCCCTGTGAGTGCCTGTGACAGATCGGCGCCTTTGCAGCCCAAGGTGCCCTGGGATGTCACCATGGAATGGCTGTGACTGGCTCTGACCACAGGGCTCTTTACCCTCCCAGAAAGCCCTGGGAGGTCTCCATGGAGCCCCTGTCTGTGCCTGTGACATTCCAGCTCTGGAGCAGCCTGGAGACTCCTGGTAAGTTCCCATGGAACCCCTCTGAGGGCCTGTGACAAATCTGATCCTTAGCAGGCAACCATCACCAACCCCCTGTTGCTATGGTCAGTATCCATGGCAACCATTACCAGCCCCCTGTTGCTATGGTCAGTTTCCATGGCAACCAACACCAGACATCTGTTGCTATGGTCAGTTTCCATGGCAACCATCACCAACCCCCTGTTCCTATGCCCAGTCTCTTGGCAGCTCCATGGAGACCCCCTGCCGGGGTGGTTGCCATGGACACCAGCTCAGGCCTTAAGCCAGAGCCCGTTGCCATGGCAACCATTGGCAGCCCCATCCCCAGGCTCATGGGATCCCAGAACCACAGAATTGGCTGAGCTGCGAGGGACCCATCAGGATCCTCCAGTCCAACTGCTGGCCCTGCACAGGACACCCCAACAATGCCAGCCTGGCCCTGGCAGCGCTGTCCAAACGCTGCTGGAGCTCAGAGAGCCCTGGAGCTGGGACCCTTCCCTGGGGAGCCTGGGCAGGGCCCCAGCAGCCTCTGGGCAAAAACCTTCTCCTGACATCCAACCTGAGCCTGCCCCGACTCAGCTGCAGCCGTTCCCTCCGCTCCTGTCCCTGGGCACCAGAGGGAAGAGGTTCCCACAGCCCCAGCCAGGGACCCGCTCCCAAGGCTGTTGCCATGGCCACCAGGGCTGGGACCAGCTGGGATGCTCGGTTCCATGTGCCAGGGTTCAGGAATGGGATTCACCAATTTCCTGATTGTGCTAAAACCGCGCTGCTCTCTCTGCCCTCCCACCCCCAATGGAAAGCACAAAAGGCAAAGATCCCGGGCTGGGATAAGAACAATTTATTGGGAACAGCAATGAGATAAGGAACAAACGGAACAGAAACAATATTGATAACAGAAGGGATAAGAAAAACTGTTTACAGGGAAAACTAATACATCAACAACAGGCTCTTCCTGGCCATGCATTTCCCCTGTCGTGAAAGGACACCCTTCTCCTCAGGGAGAAAGAGAGAGTCCCTTTCCTGCCCCTGGAAATGACCTGAGGTGGGAGTAAATGTAATGACACGGCCATGGCCAGACCCTCATGTTCTTCCATCCCACATCATGTCTTTGGCAAGGGCAGGAAAAAGGACAGGTGTCTTCCCAGATGGATCACAGGGAAAATGGATCACCAGGGCTCTTCCCAATGTGGGCCCTCCAATGGGGGTTGAAGCTGGAGTGGTGCATGAAGCTGTTCCTGCGCTTGTGGCATTTGCAGGGCTTCCCTTACCGGTGCCTCCGTTGGTGTCTGGTCAAGGCAGAGCTCTGGGTGAAGCTCTTCCCACACTGGGGACACTCGAAGGGCCTCTCCCCAGTGTGGATGCGCCGGTGGGTGATGAGGGTGGACTTTTGCTTGAAGCCCTTCCCACAGTCAGGGCAGCGGAAGGGCCTCTCCTCTGTGTGAATCCGCTCATGCAGACGGAGATTTGAGCTGGTCTGAAACCTCTTCCCACAGGTTGGGCACTCGTAGGGCCTCTCCCCAGTGTGGATACTCTGGTGGATAATGAGGTCGGAGTTGCGCTTGAAGCCCTTCCCACAGTCAGGGCAGCAGAAAGGCCTCTCCCCAGTGTGAATGAGCTGGTGCCTGAGGAGATCGGAGCTTGTCCAAAAGCTCTTCTGACAGTGTGGACACTCGTGTGGACAATCCCCCTTTTCTCTTTCTTTCCATCTCTCTCTCTACCTCACATTTACTGTTCAATAAAATCCATTTTGGATTTGGTCTCATTAGCACCTTAATTGGGGCAGAGGAATCTCTGTAACTATTTTTTTAACCTTCAAACCAGAACAAAAGACAATGTGCGCACCCTTTGTTTTCTTCCCAGAACAGGATTTCCCATTCCCAAATCTTGATTGGATGGAGGAGGAGGCTGTGAGGAAGAGGAAGGAGCCCTGGGATACCCAGGCAGGTGAGGAGGAAATCAGTGCCCCTTTCCCCCTCTCTCCTGCTCCATCTCCCAGCCCAGCACAGCCCCCGGCTGCAGGACAACCTTGGTGCCAGGACCGTCCTGCTGGGGATGCACTGGGGGAATCTCCTTCCCCTTCCTTCTGGAATGGAGGCAAATCCCATCTTCTCCTTGCCCTTCCTTCCCCAGACAAAAAGCTGATGATGGAGACCATGGAGGAAGAATCTCCTTGGCAGAACCTCATGGAAGAGGCTGTTTTGATTGAGTCCACAGTGCAGAATTCTAATGGGGAGGAAAATCCCCAGAGATCCTGCAGGAAGAGGGGCTCCAAACCCAGCCCAGGGTGCTCTGAGGAGGAAAGACCCTCCCTGATCCAGGACGGTGGAAAGAGTTTCAGCCAGATCTCGGAACTGGTGGCCCATGAGCAGCTTCATGATGGGGAGAAGCGCCACAAGTGCTTGGAGTGTGGGAAGAGTTTCAGGCAGAGCAGCACCCTGCTCTGCCACCAGATGATCCACACTGGGGAATGGCCCTACGAGTGTGGAGAATGTGGGAAGGGCTTCAGCTGCAGCTCCGTCCTCGTCACCCACCAACGCATCCACACTGGGGAGAGGCCCCACGAGTGTCCCCACTGTCAGAAGAGCTTTTGGACAAGCTCCGATCTCCTCAGGCACCAAGGCACCAGCTCATTCACACTGGGGAGAGGCCTTTCTGCTTCCCTGACTGTGGGAAGGGCTTCAAGCGCAACTCCGACCTCATTATCCACCAGAGTATCCACACTGGGGAGAGGCCCTACGAGTGCCCAACCTGTGGGAAGAGGTTTCAGACCAGCTCAAATCTCCGTCTGCATGAGCGGATTCACACAGAGGAGAGGCCCTTCCGCTGCCCTGACTGCGGGAAGGGCTTCAAGCAAAAGTCCACCCTCATCACCCACCGGCGCATCCACACTGGGGAGAGGCCCTTCGAGTGTCCCCAGTGTGGGAAGAGCTTCACCCAGAGCTCTGCCTTGACCAGACACCAACGGAGGCACCGGTAAGGGAAGCCCTGCAAATGCCACAAGCGCAGGAACAGCTTCATGCACCACTCCAGCTTCAACCCCCATTGGAGGGCCCACATTGGGAAGAGCCCTGGTGATCCATTTTCCCTGTGATCCATCTGGGAAGACACCTGTCCCTTTTCCTGCCCTTGCCAAAGACATGATGTGGGATGGAAGAACATGAGGGTCTGGCCATGGCCGTGTCATTACATTTACTCCCACCTCAGGTCATTTCCAGGGGCAGGAAAGGGACTCTCTCTCTCTCCCTGAGGAGAAGGGTGTCCTTTCCAGACAGGGGAAATGCATGGCCAGGAAGAGCCTGTTGTTGATGAATTAGTTTTCCCTGTAAACAGTTTTTCTTATCCCTTCTGTTATCAATATTGTTTCTGTTCCGTTTGTTCCTTATCTCATTGCTGTTCCCAATAAATTGTTCTTATCCCAGCCCGGGATCTTTGCCTTTTGTGCTTTCCATTGGGGGTGGGAGGGAATAGAGAGCAGCGCGGTTTTAGCACAATCAGGAAATTGGTGAATCCCATTCCTGAACCCTGGCACATGGAACCGAGCATCCCAGCTGGTCCCAGCCCTGGTGGCCATGGCAACAGCCTTGGGAGCGGGTCCCTGGCTGGGGCTGTGGGAACCTCTTCCCTCTGGTGCCCAGGGACAGGAGCGGAGGGAACGGCTGCAGCTGAGTCGGGGCAGGCTCAGGTTGGATGTCAGGAAAAGGTTTTTGCCCAGAGGCTGCTGGGGCCCTGCCCAGGCTCCCCAGGGAAGGGTCCCGGCTCCAGGGCTCTCTGAACTCCAGCACATTTGGACAGCGCTGCCAGGGCCAGGCTGGCATTGTTGAGGTGTCCTGTGCAGGGCCAGCAGTTGGGCTGGAGGATCCTGATGGGTCCCTCGCAGCTCAGCCAATTCTGTGGTTCTGGGATCCCATGAGCCTGGGGATGGGGCTGCCAATGGTTGCCATGGCAACGGGCTCTGGCTTAAGGCCTGAGCTGGTGTCCATGGCAACCACCCCAGCATGGGGTCTCCATGGAGCTGCCAAGGGACTGAGCATAGCAACAGGGGGCTGGTGATGGTTGCCATGGAAACTGAGCATAGCAACAGGGTCCTGGTGATGGTTGCCATGGAAACTGACCATAGCAACAGGGGGTGTGTGATGGTTGCCATGGAAACTGACCATAGCAACAGGGGGCTGGTAATGGTTGCCATGGATACTGACCATAGCAACAGGGGGTTGGTGATGGTTGCCTGCTAAGGATCAGATTTGTCACAGGCCCTCAGAGGGGTTCCATGGGAACTTACCAGGAGTCTCCAGGCTGCTCCAGAGCTGGAATGTCACAGGCACAGACAGGGGCTCCATGCAGACCTTACAGGGGTTTCTGGAGATGGTAAAGAGCCCTGTGGTCAGAGCCAGTCACAGCCATTCCATGGTGACATCCCAGGGTACCTTGTGCTGC
This sequence comes from Melozone crissalis, assembly GCF_028551555.1. Classification (NCBI taxonomy): domain Eukaryota; kingdom Metazoa; phylum Chordata; class Aves; order Passeriformes; family Passerellidae; genus Melozone; species Melozone crissalis. Next base: position 3,690,988 of record NW_026535821.1, read on the forward strand.
AAAGGCACCGATCTGTCACAGGCACTCACGGGGGCTCCACAGTGACATCCCAGGAGTCCCCAGGATGCCAAAGAGTCGGGATGTCCCAGACACTCACAGGTGTTCCTGTCATGGGCACAGTGGGAGCTTCAGGCAAAAGATTTATTTCTTTATTGGAGAAACTTCTGATGAGTCATGAGGTGAAGAAATGACACCCAGTAGCCACCATGGTTCCTCAAACCCCTGCAGGGCCCGTAGACTTCTAACATTCCTTCTAAGAGAGGAGACTGGGAGTGGCTGGATCCAATCCCAGCTCCAGACTTTGTCAAAGGTGTAAAAGATTGAACAGGTGGAATTCAACTTCAACACATTTTGTCCCGCAGGATTAATGACAGAATACCAGATACATTTATATAAATATGTCTCTGGCTTATTCTGATCATGATCAGATGGAAAGATCACTAGCACAGTTATTTACTCCACAGTTCAGGAGCTATACCATTATTAGAATATAGTGCTCTAGGCAGCAGTTTTGAAGTCAACAGGGCCTTGCTGGAGTTGTTGGAGCCCATTGCAGGCAGAGCCTCCTGCTCCAGCAGGAGCTGCCTTTCCTGTGCCATGAGCAGGGCAGGTCCCGCTGCAGGAAAAGCCCCAGGCCAGCCCCAGCACAGGGAAGGCCTTGGGCACAAGGGCAGAGTGCCGTGCTGGGAGCTGTGCCAGGGAGAGCCTGAGGCACCAAAGGCACCCTGGCAGCAGCAGCTGCTTGCAGACCATGGCCAGAAGCCTCCCTTGGCAGCCCGGCCTGGTGACCACCACTGCAGAGCTGCTGCCTCAGGGCTCATTCCTGCCTGGGCTCTGAAAAGCCACTTCTGCTCCAGGAGCCTGACTGGGAAGCCATTGGCCCCAGCACCTTGGGGACAAGATATTAATGACAAAACTCTTCATGCCAGCAGAGACAAGGCAGGGGCAGAGGAAAGGGCAGAGCCAGGCCCAGGGGACAGGGCTGCCATGGTGATGGCTGTGAGGTCACTGCCCCTGCAGCAGCCTGGCTGCCCTCAGCAGACATTCTGGCCAGAAGCGTTGTGAGGGCACCCAGCACATCAGAGAACCCACACTACAGGAATTCTGTCCCTGAGGATGAGAGGGTTTCACTGGGTCAGGCTGCACAAACATCCTGATCTTAGACAGTTCCTGTGATGGGGCATCCCTTTCTCTGGAAACACACTTGCAGCTTTGTGCCTTTCTCATAACTATAAAAGATTTCCTCCTTCTACCAAATGTAAATCCACCCTCATTCGTTTTAAAGGTATTGACCCTTGTTCTGTCACTGCAAGACTTAGGAGAAAAATCCTTTAATCACTATTTTTCCGTTTTCACAAGTCTTGGAGAGGACCCAAAAATCTCCCAAGATGGGGTTTGGAGGCCTCATCAGATAAGCACCAGGGAGAGGCTGATAGCTCTGGGGTCAGTGGGGTAGAGACTGAGGACTAAATGGGAATAGCCTGGGAGGGATGGAAGGGTGGTTTCAGAGAGTCTGGAGCTTTTTCTTCATAGTGGGAATGGGCCTGAAGAAGACATAATAGCATCAAGGGCAGCTGGGGAGGCCCAGACTGGCACCAGGAGAAATGAATTTCCCTGCCAGGGCAGGGCTGTGGTGCAGCACGTGCAGGCAGAGGCAGGCAGGAGGCAGAGCTGCCAGCAAAGGAAGGGCCCAGACAGGTGTGGCAGCAGGGGATGCCGACAGCCTGCAGGGAGAGAGGCACAGCCTTGCTCGGCACCAGAGACACCTTTCCCTCGCTTGTTGCCACATGTCATCACTGCCACCTGTGTTCTGCTCTACCTGGAACCTGGGTACATTTTCTCGGTCCTGTCCCTCAGAAGGATCTATTTAAAGTATGAAAAACTTCAGTGTTTCCCCCTTTTTGAGTCCCTGAGAAGTTCTTTGAGCACATTCTGGGGGATGGGTCTGAAGCAAAGAACAGCAAAGCCCCAGGGGGTCATTAAAGTCCCTGTGCTGTGTCTGTGCTGCTGAGCTGGGCCGGGCTCCTGGCCCAGAGGCAGCTCCTGGCAAGGGCAGCGCTGCAGAGAGACAGCTCTGGCCAGGAGCAGCTCCTGTGCACAGCCCAGCAGGGCTGGGGCACTGCCAGGGCCCCTCAGGGACACCAGCAGGGCACAGACAGAGCTCACAGGGGCTCAGCACTGGCAGGGGCTATGGGATGGCCCCGAGGGGGCTCTTTCACAGCAGCACCTCTGTGGCTGTGTCACAGAGGCACAGAGCAGCTGTGATGGCAGCAAGGGGCTGTGTGACAGCACAGAGTGGACTGTGTGAGGTCACAGATTGGGCTATGACATCACAGAGTTTGTTGTGTGAGGTCACTGAGCAGCTACAGCATCATAGAGGGGACTGTGTGACATCACAGAGCAGTCTGTGACATCAGGGCATGGCTGTATGACATCATAGAGCTGGCTGTGAGGTCAGAGTGTGTGCTGTGACATTACAGAGTGGCAGTATGACATTGCAGAGAGGGTTTTGTGACATCCCTGAGACTGTTGTGACATCACACAGCTGCCTGTGACGATAAAGAGTAGTTGTGAGGCCATAGAGCAGATCCTGCCATCATAGAGGGCATCTCTGTGACATCAGAGAGTGGGTTGTGGCAGCACTGGGTGGCTGTGTAACATCACACAGCAGGCTGTGACAACACAGAAAAGACAGTGACATCACAGGGTGCCTTTTTGACATCACTGTGTTTTCTGTGACATCACAGTGCAGCTGCATGACATTCCAGGGTGACATCTCAGATTTGGTTCTGTGGCATCACAAGCGTGATGTGTGACATCCCAGAGTGGGCTGTGATATCATTGGTGTCTATGTGACATTGCAAAAGAGGTGTGTGGCATCATAAGGGGCAGTGTGACATCACAGGGGCTGTGTGACATCACAGGATGCTGTGTGACATCACAGAGGCTGTGTGATATCACAGGAGCTGTGTGACATCACGAGGGCTGTGTGAGGTCACGGGGGAGGTCACTCTGCCCCGGCTCCCCTCACAGCTCCCCCCAGAGCAGTCCAACCCTGCTCGTGCACAGCAGGGTCCCCTGTCCCCCCGGGTCCCCCTGCCCCCGGCCCCGCAGCCTCCCCCAGAGGATGTTCCACGAGATCGACCCCAGACCCTGACACAGGGATGGGGGTCCGGGGCCCTGGGGGTGGCACAGGGGGACAGGGACCCCCCCGCAGCATCCCTGTGTCCTCCAGGGCCAGAGCCTGGGCCAGGGGTCCTTCACCCTGCTACCAACAAGGGGCTGAGACTGCTGAAAAAATCTCCAGCAAGGGAGCAGCAGAAACCAGATTTAATATTAAGGGACAGCAGCACAAAGTTCCTTGGCAAGAGTCACTCTGCTCCTGACTGGACACTTCAGGCACAGAAAGGAAACAAAGTAACAACAAAACCAATGTAAATCTAGGCAATCAAACCAGAAATGAACAGAGAACTGTCCCTGTGAGTGTGTATGACACAAGGGCAGCGAGGGCAAGGATAAAAGGAATACAGCCTAAAAGCTTAATAGAGCTCAAACCTAACAGAATTTAACTTACACCTTAACCTTAAGTGATACCTTCAACTTCACAATTTGGCAGAAGAACACTACTTAACAGTATCTAACCTAACTTATAACTTACGACTTAATTTAAAACAGGAATACCACTTAAAAAATTAGGTAATAACTTAAAATAAACTTTATATCTTTGCAAAAGAACAGCTTTCAGCAGCATTTAACTTAGCTTAGAGCTTGTGACAAAACCTTACTTACTGATATCTGGATATCTGACTGACTCAGCTATCCAAAGCACTTAAACCCCTCAGAGAGCAGCATTTCTGCCACATTTCCCCAGCACAGGCGCTCCTGTGTGCACACAGACACCAAGAGTCAGTGCAAGGCACCCGTGAGCAATTCCCCTGAGGGCAGGAAATGCTCACTGCTAATGCTTTGGCATCTCCCCAGTGGGCGAAGGGTTGAGCCTGGAGGAGTGGGGGGATCAACCCAGGCTCCGTCGTTGTTCAGGATCCCTGAGTGCAGCAAACGGGAGAGTTCCCGGCTGGGAGAGGCCCCACTCAGAGGGAGTCGTGGCCCAGGAGAGCTCCAAGGGCTCCTTTTGGAGCGCTGTTTGCAGGGCCCCAAGAAAGAGGCTTCAGTCCCAGCAATGGTTCATCCTGGCCACACTTGGCACCAACAGCTTTCTTTGGATCCCTGTGATAACAGGGATCTTGTGCCACGGAGGGAACAACAACAGTTCCCAGGGCTGCTCCTACAGAAACCAGGAGCTGGTTGGGCAGCAGCAGTGCCTGGAGCAGACAGTGTTTGTGATGAGCTGCAGAGGAGCAGAGCCCAGGGGCTGTTGGCCAAGGCCGAGGCCCAAGGAGCATTTCTCAGCTGGCAGGGTGGCCTGAGAAGGGGAGGGGGGAATGCAGCAGCACAGGGCCATGGAACCAAGGGACCATTGTGACACTGTGGGCCCCTTTGAGACCAAGGGAACATTGTGACACTGTGGGGCCCTGTCAGACCAAAGAGCCAGTGTGACACTGTGGGGCCCTGTGACATCAAGGGACCATTTTGACACTGTGGGGCACCATGGAATCATGGAGAGCACTGTGACATTGCTGGGCCTCATGGAAACATGGAGACCATTGTGACACTATGAGGCCCCGTGGAATAAGCAAACCATTGGGACACTGTGAGGCCTCATGGAACCAGTGAGACCATGAGGAAGTCTATTGTGATACTATGGACCTCCTCATGGTGGCCCTGGGAGGACCATTGTGATACTGTGGGGCCTCATGAAATCAAGAGGCCTTTCTGACACTGCAGGGCGGCATGGAACCAAAGCTCCAGGGCAACACAGAGTGGCCTCCTGTCATCAGTGGTCCATTGTGACACTGTGAAGCCAGAGGAGACCATTGTGACACAGCAAAGCCCCAGGGTCCAAAGGTCCATTGTGATATTGCAGACCTCATGGAACAGAGGAGTCCCATGACATTGTGGGGCCTGGGGAACCATGGAGACCATTGTGACACTGCAAGGGCTCATGGAATCCTTAGGACCATTGTGACACTGTGGGGCCTTATGGAACCTAGGGGCCACTGTGACATTGTGGGACCCCGTGGAACCTAGGGGCCATTGTGGCACTGCAGGTCTTCTTGTAATCAAGGGGCCATTGTGACACTGCTGGAACCCATGGAATCAAGTCACCATGATGACACTGCGGGGCTCCATGGATCCAAGGCACCATTGTGACACTATGGAGCCCCACAAAACCAAGAGAATACAGAACAGCTCTGGCTGGTTTGGCCTCCCATGGACTGCCTGACTGGTACAGCTGACCTGTGCATGTTGAGGGTCACTTCTCACCTGCTGCTGAAACACTGGGGCTCTGTGCTTTCCTTCCCAATGGAAAAGAACTGTCCTTCTGCTCCAGGCACCCATGGCCAGAATTGGGATTTCACCTCCAAATTTCCTTATACCCTGATATTGTTCCCATAGGAATATTGCCAGGACAAGTCTGGCTGGCAGTGGTTTCACAGTAGTCACTTCTCATCGGTCCCCAAAACACTGAGGGAGGGTCCATGCTCTCCTTCCCATGGGAAAGAACTGTCTTGCCTCTCCAGGTGCCCATGGCCGAGATTGGTTTTCCACCTCCAAAATTCCCTAAATTCAAAGACTGCTTCCAAAAAAAATCTGCCATTCCTGACAAGTCTTGCTGGCCTTGGCCTACTGAGGCTCTCACCTGCCTTCCAAACCTTGGAGCTGTGTGCTTTCCTTCCTATGGAAAAGAACTGTCCTTCTGAACCAGGTGCCCATGGCCACAAATGGGATTTCACTTCCAGCATTCCCTGTAGTGACACACTTGAGGAGATTGTTGGCTCGAAACATTTTGAATGTGGAGGAGGAAGGGGCAGGTTCAGCCTTGCCCTGCCCTGGAACCCCAGCCCTGCCCTGCCCTGTGACCCCAGTACCCCCAGAGCCTCTATCCCAGCCCAGCAGTGTCTGCCAGTCCCTGGCACAGCACAGGCAATGCTCCACAGCCACCTCTGCAGCCCCCAGCCCAGCTCCTGAGGGACCAAATGCCCAAGTCCCACCTGGGGGAAGGGCCCAGGATGACCAAGGGGTATTTGAGGCTGACCACATGGCAAGCACACATCTTGACCCTACCTCCTCTTGGAATTTCCATCTGAAACGTTCTGGAATCCAGGAGTTGGTAGCTGTTTGTGTGCTCCCCTGTATTTTGTTTTATTTCTTTCTCTCTTTCTTTTTCTTTTCCTTCTTCTAATTCCCTCTTCTTGCCAATTTTGAGTAACTTAAAATTGAACAGGCTTAGAGTTTGTAAAGGTGAAGGGGCCAAGTTAATGCTTTGAGAATTGTGTTGTGTTGATTGAATGTCATATTAAACCTTTTGCCAAAGTTTCTCTGATTTTCTAAAGTTACCAGTAAAAGCTGTTTTGTTGCTTTGAGCTCCTGAGAATCTTTTGTTGGTATTGCTCCAGTGAGTTCAACTCAGAGTATGGAAAGAATTGTAATTCCTTTTAAATATCTCTTTTAGAGAGTTGTTTAGGGGATGGGAGTCAGGGCTTGTCTGTCCTGCTTGGCACAGCCCAGGCAGGGCTTTCCCAGCCACATTCCACACTCCATTTCCCAGCTGGAGCCCCTGGTGCCTCTGAGTTGGGCTGCCCCAGCCCCAGGGACGCTCTCCTTGTCTGCCCATTCCCCCACGGTCTCTGGGCAGGGATGGCCTCAGTGGGGGCTGCTGACATCCTCTGCACCTTGGAGGCTGCTGCTGAATTGTCCTGCTCCAGAGGCTTGTTCAGCCTTCAGCTCTTCAGTGCAGGAATTCACTGTCTCAGGGCTCATTAACATTGAGAACACCTTAAAAAGCCAAGCCTCTGAGAACAATTTAATTTTAATTTTTAAATATTTTGCGGTTAATTAGACAAATTCCAGTAGTGTATTCAAGTTGAATAGATTCTATTTAAAAAGACAGTGAGAAAAGATTTCTTAGGTCAAATTGAGGGTTTTTTTCCCCTGTCCATTTACATATACATGCAATCTCCAGCTGACACTGAATCCAAGTACCTCCTTATGCAGTTGGAATAGATATGAAAATCAAGACCCTTCATGGCTGACAATCAATTAGACTCTGTCTCTACCCCCACCCCACCATTTCCCCCATCCAAGCCCTGGCACTCAGAGCAGCCTTGTGCAAATCTGAGCTCCCTCCAGGCCAGGCTGCACCTGCAGCTTTCAGCTCCTTGGCTCCAACTTCCACCTGCTTTCCTTGGAGAAGGAGCTGCCCGAGAAACAGAGGGATGTTCATTTCTTTTCAGCCAAGAAACCCCTGGGAACTAAGGTGTGTGCTGGAATTCAATGCACTCCCCATCCCACAGCAGCCCTGCATTTCCCTCCTGCAGCCTTGGTCTCCAGCACAGCCATGGAGGCTCTTTGGGCTCTGGAGTGTTGCTGCAGCCCCCAAGGGCAGCTGAGCTCTGCCTTTGGCACAGTCAGGCCTGGCCAGCACAGGCCATGCTCAGCAATTGCTTGTGTGTGCCTGGCCTTGCTGTCAGCCCCGGCAGCGGCTGTGTGGCCCCTTTGTGGCCCTTTGCTTGCCCAGCCATGGTGGCCCAGCCCCTGTGCAGGCCCAGCCCAGGCCAGGAGCATTGCAGCTGGGAACGGCCCCTGTGCCGTGGTGCCCACGGCAGCCTTGGGGCTCTGTGCCCCATGGCCTCCCTGCTGGGCAGTCTCTGCCAGCTCCTGCAGAGCCCATGGCACCTGTGGGGATGCACAGACAGCCCTGCCCCGGGCTCTGCCAGCCTCTGGGCCAGCAGAGAGGCAGCCAGGGCTGGCCATGGCTGGGAATAGGCCCTGAGCCCTGCAGGAGGATGGAGCTGGGCCACAGCCAAACTCAGCCCAGGACAAAGCTGGGCTCAGCAGTCAGGGCTGCCTAGGCAAGGGCACAGAGGCTGGTTGACAAATGTCCTGGGCCCCCTCTCCCTGCTCTGTCCATGCCACCAAGGGCACAGAGCAGCCTCCTCTCTGGGCCACTTGCCTGTTTTCAATGCCTTGCACAGGCGCTGGCCCTGCCCCACAAGGCCTGGCCTGAGTCCTGCCCCTGCATGCTCAGCCAGGCTGAGATGGACACTGATGGTTTCTGGGCCAGGCTCTTGGAGCCCAGCCCAGCTCCCTGCAAGCTCTGCCAGCTGCCCTGAGCTCTGGGCAGCACCAAGGGCCTCTCCCCAGCCCAGCCCAGCCGGCTCTGGCCCCACAGCTCTGCTCAGGCCAGGCTGCTCTGGGCACTGGCCCACGGCCTCAGCCCCTGGCAAGGGCACAGCAGCAGCTGCAGTTGCCACAGGATTCAGCCCCAGTCATGGGGGAAGGTGCTTGACCAAGGCCAAAGGAGGCTCCCTGGCTGCCCTGCTCCCCTCGGGCTGAGGTGCTGAGAGCTCTGCAGCCCCTGCTGCCATCCCATCTGCCCAGGGCAGCACAAGAGCCCCGGCCTTGGGGCCCTCAAGAGCTGCTCCTGCTCCAGGCCCAGGGCAGGGCCCATCCCAGAGCTGGGGCAGCCACAAAGTTGTGCCCATTTCTGTTCATTGCTGCTCTGATGGGGATGGATCCTTAGCCACTTGGAGGTTGCGGGAGAACTTTGTTTCTCCAGAGGCCTCTTCTTTCCTGACCACTTCAGTTCAGGAATTCAGTGTAAAAGGCTCATAAATATTTGTTCCAAAACACCTGAACAAGAAGAACCCCAGGGACTTATATAAATATTCAATTTGACCGTGGTAATTATACACATTTTAGAAGTATATTCAAAGTGAATATACTATATTGAGAACAATGCAGTGAGAACTGTTTTGTCCTCTTTTCTTTTCCTATTTATAGATTGATATCAGCAATGTCCAATTGATATTGACTCCCAGACCCTCCTAATGCAGTCTGAATACACATGAAAATCAAGACCCTTCATGGCTGCCAATCAATAACACTTTGTCCCTACCCCCTCCCTACCATTTCCCTCAGGAATGATGTGTCCAGCAGGAGCAGGGCAGTGATTCTTCCCCTGTGCTCAGCACTTGTTGGGAAGCACCTCAAGTTCTGTGTGCAGTTCTGGGCCCCTCAGTTTAGGAAGGACATGGAGGGGCTGGAGCGTGTCCAGAGAAGGGCAACAAGGCTGCTGAGGGGTCTGGAAAAGAAGTCCTGTGAGGAGTGGCTGAGCGAGCTGGGGCTGTTTATCCTGGAGAAGAGGAGGCTCAGGGGAGACCAGGCAGTGTCAGGGCACAGATTGGACTTGATTATCTCCAAGGTCTTTTCCAACCCTGCTGATTCTGGAATTCTCTCAAACCCTTGGAGCAGTCACAGGATGAGCCCTGGGCCTCCTCTTCAGAAGCTGCAGCAGCCCAGGTTCCTCAGCTTCTCCTGCCAGCCCCAAAGCCCATCCTGTCAGTCCTGCAGAGTCTCTGCAGCTCCTTCTCACTGCCCAGAACAGGCAGCCCCAGAGCCAGACACAGCAGCCCAGATGTGCCCCGCTGGCCTGGGGTGCCTCTGGCAAGGGAGCAGCACCAGGCACTGCAGGAGCCTGAAGACAATTCCTGCAGCAGCTGTAGGATGATCCTGCTCCCCAAGGGACATTCCCATGGCGCCAAGTCAGGAACTGCAATGGGGAGTGGGGCCAGACAGGAAAGGGCAAACAAGGATGGGTTGTTTGCAGGGGAGGGAACAGGGATGGGCAAGAGCAAGAAATTTATACCGGGGAAAGAGTAAAGAAAGCAAAGGTGAAGCAAAGGAAATCCTCAGGACAGTTTGGGGGTGGCTGCCACGCAACCCTGGCTCTGCGCAACATTGTCTGCAGTGGGACAGGAAACTCCCAGCTGATGGGAACAAACTTTCTGGCTGACTGCAGAGGCCAGGACAAAGCTGAGTGGTTTCCCTGGTGTCCCCCAGCCCTTGCTGGCCCCAGGGGCTGATGGCATTTGTGCTCCCTCAGGTTCATGTCCCCACAGCAACAGCATGGGGGTGCTCCTGCCTGCTGTGTGCAATGCAAACAGGGGCTGCTGAGCCAGTGCTGCCGTGTCTGTGCCTGCAAGGATGGGGCACCTGTGTGAGCTGGGGGAGAGGCCAGGGCTGCAGAGGGGGGATGTTGTTGGCAGCTCCATGAGGACGCTCTGGGATGCTGCCCTGGGCTGTGCAGCGCACTGGGGATGGATCAGCCCCTGCTCTGCTGCTCCTTTCTGTCTCCCCCAGGGCCCTTGCAGAGCCCCAGCAATGCTGTTTGTGCCAAGCCTGCCCACGGCCAGCCTGGGGCTGCTCACGGGGGTTTTCTGTGCTGAGCATTGGCCTGGGCGTGTTCTTGAGAGAGCCTGGGCAAGGAGCCTGGAGCCCCCAGGGCCTGGCCTGAGGCGTCAGCGCTGCCCCAGCAGTGCACATGGCCTGTCCCTGCTGCAGCCCCAGCACTGCCACCCCCAGGGCTGTGCCCGGCCCCGAGAGCACTCAGGCCCTGCAGCAACACCAGGGCCACCAGGGCAGCGGGGCAGGGCCACGGCAGCAGCACTGGCAACACCAAGTGCTGCTGCTGCTGGGCACAGCTGCTGGGCCAGCCCTGATCTGCCCCCAGCTCTGCACACCGACATTGCTGCTGCAGCTCCAGAGAAGGCAACAAAAGGGCATCTCTGTAGAAAACTTTGCTGCAAGATCCTTTAGTTCCTTCACATACACCAAGAGTGCAGCCCCTCGTTGACACAGTCTGTGGTCACAGGGAAGGTGGAGAGAAAGAAAATGAGAAATGACACAAACAATGGATTTTCATTGTGCAAATATTATTAAATTAAAACAAAAAAAGAAAGATAAACCACAACCAAACAAACAAGAAGTATCAAAGATGACTTTTATTACAAGTGATTTGCAGAAATTGGCCAGCAGTTTAATGTGGAGAGCCTGGTTCAAGCATGGCTTAAAGAAAGAGGCCATGAAGGTATACAGCTGATGGAAAAGTAAAAGATAGCTGTAAAGCAGCATTTCCCAGGCTTGATTCTGTAAATAATTAGATTTTCAAGCACATTTTTATAAACAATAAGATTCTCAGACAGTCTTCTCATAACAGGCAAACATTCTGTCCTTGGCTGCTCTGGGAACAGATATGAAGGTTTTGAGAACTTTTCATATCACGGTGAGAACACTGATCCTGGTTTCAATAAACAAACCACAGGTATTGTAAACAAAAGGAGGGTTGGAGTTTTTTCTGTAGCCTATCGTGAGCTTGAATTTTGCAATATGCATGAAGTCAATTAACATTGTTATAAAAGGTGGCTGATTTGATCAATAAATCGGAGTCGATGCTCATCAATCGGATGGTCATCTCCCTTCACTTCAATAGTTTAATGTTCCTGAAACCATCCTGTCATCAGTCTCCACACTGCAGCCTTGAGCTGCTGGTTCCTCAGGCTGTAGATGAGGGGGTTCAGGACTGGAGGCACCACTGAGTACAGAACAGATAGTGCCAGATCCAGGGATGGGGAGGACACGGAACGGGGCTTCAGGTAGTAAAATACAGCAGTGCTGATGAACAGAGAGACGACTCCCAGGTGAGGGAGGCAGGTGGAAAAGGCTTTGTGCCATCCCTGCTCAGAGGGGATCCTCAGCACAGCCCTGAAGATCTGCACATAGGAGAAAACAATGAAGACAAAACAACCAAGTGCTAAAGAGATGGAAAATACAATAACCCTAAGTTCCCTGAGGTAGGAATTAAAGCAGGAGAGCTTGAGGATCTGGGGGATTTCACAGAAAAACTGGCACAGGGTATTGCCATGGCACAGGGGCAGGGAAAATGTATTGGCTGTGTGCACCAGTGAATAAAGAAAAGCACTGGCCCAGGCAGCTGCTGCCATGTGGGCACAAGCTCTGCTGCCCAGGAGGGTCCCGTAGTGCCGGGGTTTGCAGATGGACACATAGCGGTCGTGTCACATGATAGTCAGAAGGGAAAATTCTGCTGAAATGAAGAACAGAAAGAAAAAGAGCTGTGCAGCACATCCTTTGTAGGAGATGTCCCTGGTGTCCCAGAGGGAATTGTGCATGGCTTTGGGGACAGTGGTGCAGATGGAGCCCAGGTCACTGAGGGCCAGGTTGAGCAGGAAGAAGAACATGGGCTTGTGCAGGTAGTGGCCGCAGGCTACGGCGCTGATGATGAGGCCGTTGCCCAGGAGGGCAGCCAGGGAGATGCCCAGCAAGAGGCAGAAGTGCAGGAGCTGCAGCTGCCGCGTGTCTGCCAATGCCAGCAGGAGGAAGTGCCTGATGGAGCTGCTGTTGGACATATGCTGTGTCTTGGCATGAGGATCTGTAGAAAAAGTAATCATGGAATAGCTGGGTTTGGAAAGGACTTTAAATATCCCAGCACAGCTTGGGGGCACTTTCCCCCCTCTGCCTGCTCAGGGCTCTGCTGCCTGGAGCTGTCCCTGCCAGCAGCTGCTTCCCTGTGCCCAGGGCTGGGGCCTGCAAGTGCTGCCAGAGCCCAGCCCAGCCCTGGGGGCTCAGCTCTGCCCTGCAGACCCCTCCCAGCTCTGACACTGCCCAAGGGAGCTCTGGATCTGCAGGGTCTGATGGCAACATCAGAGCAACCCTGAGGAGGCTGCAAAAGGGACACTGATGCTGACTGTGATGGGCCCTGTGCTGATTTATGTCACTCCCTGGTTTATCCAGATCTTAGATAACACTGTTTTTTTGTCCACCTGAACTGAGAAATGAAAATATATCTCCAGTTTCCCATCCTGGCAACCCAGAGCAATAGATTATTAAAGCAGGATTTTCCCTTTTATGCCACCCCTGCCTTCCTGCGCTCCATGTATAATCTACGTAGAAATGTTCTGCAGTCAAATGCCATGCTGAGAGCAGTCCTGAACAATGCAGCGTCCTCCCCTCACAAGGAGAACACTTCCAAGCCTTACCAGCTGTCTCCTCCCACCCAGATCTTGTTCCCCAGTGCTGGCTGCAGCTGCCAGGGCTGGCTGAGAGCTGTCCCTGGCAGGCAGCAGAGTCCCTGCCCCAGCACAGCACCCTGGACTGCAGGACCCTGCTCTGCACGACAGCCCTGGGCACCCCGGCTGCTCTGCAGAAGAGACAATCAGAGAATGTACTCACAGAGTCTGTAGGCATTGGGATGTTCCAGCTTCAGGAGATCACTCCAGGAGATGCAGCTGCATTGTCCTGCAGCCCGAGGTTCCTGTGCCAAGGGCGGGCAGTGATTCTGCCCCAGGCACTTCTCAGCACCTTCCCAGCCCTGACTGATTGAAGCTCTTTGCGCCTCTGTGCTGTGCCTGGGGTGGCTGCAGACAGTGCCCCAGCCCTGCTGGGCTGGCAGAAGAGCTGCTCATCAAGAGAAATGTGCTTTTGAAGCTCTTCTTGGTTACCAGGAGCTACCTCTGTGCCAGGAGCCCAGCCCAGCTCAGCAGCACAGACACAGCACAGGGACTTCAATGAGCCTCTGGGGCTTTGTGCTCAGGCCCTGAACATCAGTCCCTGAGAGAGAGCAGAAGAAACCTCTCCAGAACTCCAAGTCAGAATCCAACTCCAAAGTTTCTTGGACTTTTAATGGGTCCCACCGAGGTTCATGACTGAGAAAGTGTCCCCAGGCCCCAGGCAGAGCAGAGAACTGGAGGCAGTGATGACAGGTGAGGACAAAGAGAAGCCAAGTCTTGGTGCCTTGAGGCACATCAGCAGGGTCTGTGCCACCCAGGGCTGGGAGGAGACACCTTGTCCTGAGGCCGTCGGGCCTCCTGGCACAGCCCCAGCCAGGCTGGGCACTGTCACCCCCTTGTTCTGCCTTCAGCATCCCCCCCTAGCCCACATCCCAGTGGCCTCAAGGATCTGCTGGAAGGAGTCCCTGGGGAGCCTTGCTCAGAAATGGCCCTGGGGGCTCCTTCATGCTCCCTGCAGGGACTGCAGGTTTTTCAAAGGACTTTGGGTTTGGCTTTTGCCTTGGAGTCTCTGAGAGGTTTGTGAAATCATAGCCTCCAATTATCTGCTGTAATGAGTCTCTGGAGAGGCTTTGTCAGTAACACTCAGTGGGGCTCATTAATGCTTCAAGTTACTTCAGTTATTTTACGGTACTTGGTGTTTCCCTTTTGATACAGACTCTGTGAGAAGTTTGTGCAATCATGGCCCCAATTATCTGCTTTAACGAGTCCCTGGAGAGGTTTGTACTGACACTCAGTGGTGCCTATTAATACTTTGAAGTACTCAAGGTTTTTAAAGTACTTTGGATTTTCCTTTCCACACTGAATCTCTTAGAAGTTTTTGTGCCATCCTGGCCTCCAGTTCTGTCCTCCAAGGAGTCCATGAGGAACCTGTGTAGGGGATGGACCTCAGTGGGACCCATCCATGCTTTGAGACACTTTGGGGTTTTCTTCTAACTTTGACTCCTTGAAAGGTTTGTGTAATCTCCTCTCAGGCCCTGAGATTCCAGGGCTCAGCTCCAAATGCACTGTGTGGCTCATTAGGATCAAACAAGTCCTGACAAACCATGGTTCTGCCTTGATTTCCCTCTGCTCTAGTGCAGTTCATCAGAAATATTTCTGTAGTGGTTTTCATTCACCAATTTGAGATTTCTTGGAGAATGCAGCAATTATTGTAGTGGGTTCAGTATTGGGTAATTACCAGTGCACTCAGTAGAATACACTTACTCATTTCCTCTTGTGTGATAAGGTTAGGAGAACAGCAAAGCAGGCTCAAAACTTTAAGAGGGCATGAGGAAAAGTTCATCAATAGCAACTAAAAGAAAGAGTAAGAAGAACAAAACTTTCAGAACACTTCTCCTCTCCCTGCAACCTTTTCTTTCTTACTGACAATATAGAGAGACAAACCTAGAATTTTCAGTCAGTTTACCCCGAACTGGAATAGTCTTTCTTGAGCTCACTTAGGGAGAGAAGTCTCTCTTTCATGCTATGGAGACTTCTCCAGAAGAAACACTTCTCTTGTGGCTCTCAATTTCCATGAATAGCAACTGCCCAGAAAAATCTGCAATTGTGACATCCCTCCCAGTTTTTCAAAGCTCTTTTACAGATGTGTTTATGGGCCATGTCAACCTATGGGGCATTAGTTTAAAGATGAGCTGTTTAAGAGCAAAGGTTTTCCTCATCTATTTCTGAAATCATCTTCATCTCTGAGAACAGAGATCTTTTTCTTCTCCCTGTGAAGGCACAGGATCTCATCACTCTTCCCTTTTTCAATGTTCTAACTTCTCATGGGATCACAGCTACTTCAACATTTGCTTACTTTAGCATGGAGGCCTTTGCTGAACAAGTCAAGTCTCCATAATTTTCAATGCGATACAGGGAAAAACAGAGTCTGGTGTATCAGTTACATCCTTCTCCATAGCTTTACAAGAGGATTTCAGCCCCAAGATCAGGACATCTCCTCATCCCTCCCATCTGGGACTCGACTTCCTCTTCATGACCTTGGTGTCTTCCTGTTGCTCCTGTATGTGCTTGTACTTTGTTCTTTTCTCTCACTCGAGGGAGGATGGAAGCACTGAAAGAGGTAATATCTCACCCGGGGCCTGCAGATGGTTCCGTGACCCCGGCCGGGCTCGGTGCTTGCAGCCAGACCTGCTCCCTGTTCCCTTGGTTCCATAGGGCCCCATAGTGTCCCAATGGTCCCTTGCTTCCATGAGGACCTGAGGTGTCATAATGCCCCTTTGGTGACACAAGGCCCTGAAGGGTCACAATGGTCTTCATGGTTCCATCAGGCCCCACAGAGTCATAATGGTCTCTGTGCTCCATGCTGCTGTGTCACCATGGCCCCTTGGTTCCATGGGCTCCAGTGGTGCCACAATGATCCCCTTGGTTCCATGAGGTTCCCAGAGTGTCCCAGGGATCTTAATGGGAAGGAAAGAACCCAGCCCCGGTGTTGCAGGGGCAGTCACCAGAGGCCAAGGCCAGCCAGATTTGATGGTACTGACAGATTTTACCTGGGAGCCACCCTTGGATATACATAATTTTTTAGGTGGAATCCCAATTTCAGACATGGACACCTGGAGGAGAAGGACAGTTCTTTTACATAGGAAGGAAAGCACGGAACACCGGTATTTGAGGGGCAGACGAAAGCTGGTCATCAGAGGCCTAAGTCAGCCAGACCTCTCTGTTCTAGTTGCTTTTGTATGAAAGTAACCCTTGGATATAGGGAATTTGGGAGGTGGAATCCCAATTTTGACCATTTCTTTGTAGATAAGAACGACAGTTCTTTTTCATAGGAAGGAAAGCACAGAGCCCAAGTGTTTCAAAGGCAGATGAGGAGACAGGTGGCTCCTGTCCTGGCTCCCAAGCCAGCCAGACCTGATTGTCATGGCAGCTTTTGTCATGGAGGAGTCCTTGGATATATGAAATTTCAGAAGAGAAATCTCAATTTTGACCTTGGACTCCTTGACAAGAAGGATGGTTCTTTTCCATAGGAAGGAAAGCATCAAGCCACAGTGTTTCGAGGCAGGTGAGGGACAGCTCCCTAGCGGCAAGGGCAGCTAGACCTCCCTGGCTTTCATTTGGGAGCAATCCTTGGATGTACGGAGTTTTGGAGGTAGAATTCCAGGTTTGGCTATGGGCACCGGGTCAGGATGGATGGTTTTTACCAGTAGGAAAGAAAAATGCCAAGTCTAATTGTTTTGGAAGAAGATGAGAGGTGGCCACCCTTAGGCCAACACAGTCAGACCTCTCTGTCCTGCCACCTTTCATCTAGGGACTCTCCTTGGACATAGGGCATTTTGAAGGTGGAATCTCATATTTGGCTATGGGTACCTGGACAGGAAGACAAGTCCTTTCCATTAGGAAGGAAATCACAGAGCCCCAGTGTTTCAGAGGCAGATGAGTGCCAGCCCTCAGGAAGCCAAGGTCAGCCACACTTGTCAGTCCTGGCAGCTTTGTCTGGGAGCTATCCTTGGATATAGGGAATTCTGGAGGCAGATGCCAAATTTTGGCCATAAGCGACTGGTCAAGATGGATGTTTTTTCCCATAAGAAAGAAAAGCACATGGTCCCAGTGTTTCAAAGGCAGATGAGAGGTGGCCCTGGATGGCCAAGGCAGCCAGATCTGTCTGTCCTGGCAGATTTCATCTGAGAACAATCTGTGCATATAAGGAAAATTGGAGAAGGAATCCCAGTTTTGGCCATGGGCCCCTGGAGGAAAAGGACAGTTCTCTCCCATAAGATCGAAAGCCCAGAGCCCCAGTGCTTCAGGGGCAGATGAGAAGCAGCCCTCAACATGCCAAGGTGAGCTGGACCTGTCAGGTGGTCCCCAGGAGGCCCAGCTACCCAGACCTGTTCCATGTTCCCTTGGTTTAATGGGACCCCACAGTGTCAAAATGGTCTCCTTGGGTCCATGAGGCCCCGGAGTGTCACAGTGTTCCCCTTGCTTCTGCAGTGCCACAATGGCCCCGTGCTTCCATGAGGCCTTGCAATGTCACAATGGCTTCGTGGTTCCACAAAGCCCTGATGTGTCACAATGGCCTGTAGGCTCCATGCGCCCTCGCTGTGTCACAGTGGCTCCTCTGTGACAGTCCCGGCTGCACAAGGTCACCATGGACCCTTGGTTCCTTGGGACCCCCGAGTTTCACAATGGTTTCCTTGATTCCATGAGGCAGCACAGTGTCACAATGGCCCCTTGGTTCCAGTGGGTCCCAAAGTGTCATAATGGTCTCCATGGTTCCATGAGGCCCCATAATGTCACAATGGACTTTTGGTTCCATGAGCTTTCCTACTGCCAACAACAGTCTCCTTGGTTCCACAGTGTCACAATGGACCTTTGGTTCCATGAGGCTCAGTAGCGTAACATGGATGCCTTGATTCCATAAGGTTGTGCAGTGTCACAGTGATCTCCTTGATTCTGCAGTCCTGCTGTGGCTGCTGTGTAACAATGGACCTGTGGTACCATGAGGGTCCATAGTGTCAACATGGTCCCTTTGGTTCCACAAGGCCTTGCTGTGCCACAATGGACCCTAGGTTCCCCGCAGCGTCTGGGCAGCCACAGACCCTCACAGACCCTTATGTCTCCTAAGCGTCCCTCACAGCCCCTCATGGCCCCCATGGCCCCTCACAGCCTCAGGCCTGGGGCTCCTCCCAAAGGAGAAGGGGGCGGGCCCTGCTTGTTCTCCTTTTATTTCTGTCCCTTCCCAGCCATGAGTAAAGATGGCCTGAAATGGAGCCTTTCCCCAGCGTTTCCCTCGGGGTTAACTGCGGGCTGAAGCTCTGTGCTGGCGCTGGCCCCAGCGCCACCATCCCTGTAGCCGCCAGGCCTTTGCTGTCCCCCCGTGTCCGTTCCCTGTCCCCGAGTCCCGCCCGGCTCTGGCAGCAGCAGCAGCCGCAGCGCAGGGGGCGCCGGCCCGGCCCAGCCGGGGCTCCCGGCCAGGAGCAGCAGCAGCGCCGGCCCCTTCCCGCCTGCTCCTGCCTCGGCTCCCAAGGGCTTTTAACAGCTCAATTCTGGAGCACAGCAACTAGCACCCACACACAGCCCTGACTGCTCAGGGCCCGCCTGTGCTTCCCCGAGCCAGCCCTCAGAGGAAGAAAGGATCGGCCTCCAGCGCTGTTTACAGCACTGTTTTACTCACCCTGAGCTGACAGTAGGAGGCTGCTGGTGCCTTTGCCTTGGGAATTGCAGATTATGGCAGCTCTTGGCCCTCTTCTGCTTGCCACCTGAATTTTATCTATAAAAATACAAGTGCTTCTTTCAGTTGGTTATACCCACGGTGCTTTCATGACAGTGAAGTCAGTATTTTTGTCTCGGACATAAAGATCAGCAGATACTGGAATGCCCTCCAGCCTCTGAGCACTAAGGCGAGGGGAATTAAAGCCACACAGACCACGTTTGCAGTGCTCAAACACAGCCCTGTTGCTGAAGCTCTTGAAATAGAATATACTGACAGAGGCCACCACAGAAATTGCCTCCATAGTGGGGAATTAAATTAAAAAATCCACCAGGAGAAGCAGAAACCAGAACTTCTCAACTCGCTTCATTGCCCCTTCCCAGCAGCAGGAAACGCAGATGCCCAGAGGTGTTTTGCACTGCTGCTGCCCCCAGTTTGAGCCCAGGTTCTGCCCAGTCCCAGCGGGAACCTGAGCCCAGCCCAGGGAGCTCAGCACACGCGGGGCCAGGCCCAGAGCCCGGGCACGGCCGCCCATTGCGGGGCAGCGGCGCAGACGGAATGTCCTGCGGCCCAAACCTCCTGCTCCTGCCACACAGCGCCAGCGCTCTCCCCCTCCTCCTCCTCTCCCAGCACGGCACAAATTCCAGCTCGGAGGAGGCTTCCCCAGAGAGGGCTCCATCTCCTGTTCCAGCCTGAGTGTCCCTGCAGAGGAACAGGGCGTCTTTCAGGCACTTTCACAAGCTCAGGCTTCTCCCTTCATGGCAAATCTGGGACGCAAATGGCCTTGCTAAGAAAGACAAAACCCAAAATGGATTAGTAGTTATTAGAAAAAAATCACCCCTCTTCCAGGCAAGGTTCACCAAGTCATTCTCTGCATTTCTCCTTTTCAGATTCTTTTAGTCAGTTACTCTGGGAGGTCCAGCTTGTTCTGGTGCTTCTCATGAACTGATTTTGCTCTTGATTTATGCACCAAGGCACCAGATGTGGAATCGTCCCCACTGAACTCAGAAACAAGCTCCCTCTGTCAGACCATTTTCACATTCCAGATCATTATCAAGGTGTCCACTGACAGGTTGGAATGATTATCACACAACTCTCCACTTGTGGCTGCAGGTTCTGGAAATTCTTTCTCTGCATTCAGCCAGGCTTGTATTACCTAACAATTCCTGGTACCATCTCCTGTTTCCTTAGCCTGGAACAGTAACAATATAAAACCTTACCCACGGCACAACTGCCCGATCTACCAGGAAAAGAAAGGACAAGTTTTCAAGTCCTCAAAACCTTTGTCCTGCTTTGCTGCAAGAGTCCTGCTGCATGCACAGTGTGGAAAGCCAAGAGAAGCTGCAGGTGGTGGCACATCTTGTGACAGGAGTTCGACCTCATTCTCCAGGAAAGGTTTTTGAAAAGAGCAGACAGGATTACAGAGAAGATTCCTGGAAAACTGAAACAGCTTTCCAGAACTGAAATGAAAATGGTAAGGAATCATCTGAAATATTTTCCTCAATTTATTTCTATGCTCCCCTTTTCCATCTTACACTATTTCTCCATGCCATTAATTCAAAATGCATCCCACCTCTAAGATCGATGACTTGGCAAGTTTTAGGCACTCTAAAATACCATGAGCTGCACACAGTTTGCCTTCCCCTGTTTTTGCTGGAAAGCAGCAGTGGAGCCATCAGTGCAGTGCTTGGGTCAGGCATGACTCCTGCAGGCAGGGAATGTGCCCCGGCAGTGTGTGACCCTCAGCAGGGACAATGCTCAGCAATCCTGCAGGCAGGGAATGTGCCCCGGCAGTGTGTGACCCTCAGCAGGGACAATGCTCAGCAATGCTACAGGCAGGGAATGTGCCCCAGCAGTGTGTGACCCTCAGCAGGGACAATGCTCAGCAGCGTTGCTGTGCTCGGTCTCCATGGAACCATGCCAGGAGCAGCTGCTGAGCTCAGAAGTCATCGCAGCCCCCACCCTGCTCCAGAGCCCCTTGGCAGGGTGGGCTCCTGCCCTGGCTCTGTGTGCCAGGAGCCGGCAGCGCTGGGTGCAGGGAGCCCAGGGAGGGCACAGAAACGCTGGGTGAGAAATGCTGGGGCACAGCAAGATGGGCGAGTGCAGCTGGCCAGGGCAGAGGAGCAGCACGCACAGGGGGCACAGGCTGCAGGACAGATGGCCAAGGGGAGAAAACAACAAACTTCTCAGGAGGGTGGAGAACAAATGTTTAGTTGCAAACTTCAGACAATGAGGTATTTGGGAAATCTGAAAAAGCATTGAATTACAGTAAAGCACTTGACAAAGCACTGACTGAGCAAACTCTAACCTGTCCAACTTCAAGTTATGCAGATTTTGAGAAGATGAAGTCAGGAGAAGAGAGAGAGGGAGAGAGATATCCACAGTCAGTCTTGGATCTCAGCTGCTGCGAGCTCCGGGGCCATGGGATGTGTCAGTGTCACACCCGTGTCACAGCCAGACCTGCTCTGGTCCCTCTCCCAGGTGGGGTTTTTGGGGTGCCAGGGGCTTGGCAGCCACTTTAGGGCTGCACCAGAGGCTGCAGTGGCTGGGGTGGGCCAGTGACCACCCCACCCGTGCAGAACTCTCCCTGCCCCCAAACACACACTGGAGATGTCTGGGGCTGTTCATCATTTCTCTGCTCTCCAGCACCGAGGCAACGGACTCTGGCTACAGCTCTGAGCTCGTGCCCAAGGCAACCACCCCTGGCAATGGGGCTCCATGGAGCTGCTCTCAGGAAAACCCCCGAAAGCTGGGGAGTGCCCCAAAACTGCCTCAGAAACATGAGAGACCTCAAAATGTTTTCAGGAATGTGGATTATTCAAAAACTCAGTAATGGGCTCTCCCTCCCTTCATCATCCCCAAACTCTGGCTGTCTGATTCCAGACCCCAGCCCACCTCCCCAATCCCAACCTCAACCCATCCCACCCCTCCTGGACATCAACGCCCCCTTCCCAAGCCATACTTCCACCATTTCCCACCTCTCAAACCCCATCCAACCCATCCTGCCCCACCCAACGCCCATCTTACCCCTCCTGATTTGAAGCCCACTTCACCCAATCCTTTTCCAACCCTTTTCTACTCTGAGGGACTCAGTAACTGAGTAATTTTGGGGTGGGATTGCGGAGGTTTCTGTGGCATTGAGCGGTTTTGAGCTGACAAATATATCCCTCTCGTCTTTTGCCAAGAAATAAAGACAATCAAACCAAATACCCCCCAACCCCTCCCCATATCCTCCCAGATATCTCCTGCAATCCAAGATTCCCCCAAAACACAAGTAAAATGTGAGGCTTTAGATGCCACTGATGAATTTGTTGATTTTTAGCCCAATTTTCTCTGTTTTAAAGGGAGAGAGATAAATCAAAAGATAAAGAGAGGCAAAATAAAAGGAACACCAGCCATTTCCCACTGTGTATCAAAGGAAATGTGAGTCACCAGGGCTCTGACCAATGTGACCCCATGTGGGTTCTCTGATGGGGATGAAGCTGGAGCAGTGCATGAAGCTCCTCCTGCAGTTGGGGCACTCACAGGGCTGCCCTTACCGGTGCGTCCCTTGGTGTTGGGTAAAGAACGAGCGGTCTGAGAAACTCTTCCCACACTGGGGACACTCGTAGGGCCTCTCTCCAGTGTCGATGCGCCGGTGGGTGACGAGGGTGGAGTTGTGCCTGAAGCCCATCCCGCAGTCAGGGCAGCAGAAGGGCCTCTCCTCGGTGTGAATTCGTTTAGTTACAAGGAGATGGGAGCTGGTCTGAAACCTCTTCTGACACTGGGGACACTCGTAGGGCCTCTCCCCGGTGTGGAACCTCTGGTGGACAACCAGGTCAGACATGTGGCTGAAGCTCATCCCACATTCCAAGCACTCGAAGGGCCGTTCCCCAGTGTGGTCCTCTGGTGGCAGATCAGGTTGAATCTCTTCCTGAAGCTCTTCCCACACTCCAAGCACTCATAGGGCCTCTCACTGTCATGAAGCTGCTCATGGACCACCAGCTCTAAGCTCTGGCTGGATCTCCAGCTGCCTTCCTGTCTCGGGGTGGGTTTTTCCTCCTCAGATCACCCCGGGCTTGATTTGGAGCCCCTACTCCTGAGGGATCTCCTGGGCTTTTCCTCCCTGTTGGATTCCTGCACCGTGAAGCTGCGCAAGATGGCATCTTCCACCATGTTCTGCTGTGGGGATTTGTATTCCCTGGTCTCCATCCTCAGCTCCTTCTCTGGGGGAGGAAGGACAAGGAGAGGATGGGATTTGCCACTGTGCCAGAGCGAAGGGGAAGGAGATCCCCCCAGTGCATCCCCGGCAGGACAGCGTTGGCACCAGGGTTGTCCTGCAGCCGGGGGCCGTGCTGGGCAGGGAGATGGAGCTGGAGAGAGGGGGAAAGGGGCACTGACTTCCTCCTCACCTGCCAGGGTATCCCAGGGCTCCTTCCTCTTCCTCGCAGCCTTCTCCTCCTCCATCTGGCCAAGGTTTGGGAATGGGAAATCCTGGTTAGGGGGAAAAACAAGGTGTGAAGGCCTTGGGTTGGGGATTCCTCCTGCCCAAGTCCATCTCCAGAAGTCACCTGATGTCCATAAAAACCTCCAAAAATCAAGAGTGAATAAAAAAAAGCCACCAGGAGTTTCCCATTTCCAGTCTCATCCCTTTGGGGTTCTGGTGGTCCCCCATCTCAGGGCTGCTGGGGATCCCATGGGTCCTGGGGATCCCCCCTCTCCAGGGTCCTGCTTAGGGATGCTGGGGGCATTTCGGGTCCCCTTCTCCAGCCTCCCCGCAATCCAGCCACTTGGGGCTCCCCCCTCTCCCCACCGCCCCGTCCTGGTTTAGGGCAAATCTGGGAGAAAATCTCCAAAAGATTTTCCTCTAGAAAGCAGATTCAAACGGCCCCTCCTCCAACTGGATCGAGAAAAGATTTCCATGGAGAATAGGGGAAAAACCTGTTTATTTTACAGGCAAAGCATTCACCAGCACAAAAAAATGAGCAATATTAAACAATAAAACCTCTTGCTGCTGCAAAAGGGATGACAAACTCAGAAAGTCCCTCCGTGGGCTGCAGCTCAGCTCACTCCATCTCTTATCAGTCCCTCCACTGCTGGAAATGCCACAGCCCAGGCTTGGCCAGATGGGCCACAGGTGGGGCTGCCGGTGCTCTCTGGGTGTTCAGTCCAGAGCAGGTTTAAACAGCTCTAAAGAAAAAGAAAAACCACAGTCCAGGGAACTTCTCTGCCTCAGAGACCTAAAAACTAACTAAAAGCAAAGGAGAGCTCTGTCCTGCTGTCTGTCCATCCAGGAGCCGGAATGTGAAGGAATGAGAGCAGTTTCTGAAAACAAACTGCTGCTTCTTCCTCCTCCCCTTCACTCTCAGAACCAGCCTTAAAGGCACAAAACTCATTTCTGGGCTAAACAGACCGAGGAGGGTACAAGCATCATGAAGCCACCCCAGGACACGCCCCTGTCACGGCCAGGAGGTCCCGTCCCCGCCTCATGTCCGGGCTGCCGGGGGTCCCTCAGCTCCGGTATCGCCCCTTCCCCTCTCCCCGCCCCGGGGGTCCCCCGTTCCACAGCCCCGGCTCTCACGGGGATCCCCAAAGCCAATGTCCCGCCCTGTCGGTACCGGGCCATCCCCACGTGGACCCCCCGGGACCCTCCCGAGGGGCGATCGCGGCTCCTCTCCCCCCGAAAAAGCTCCTCTTAGGGAGCCCGGAGATATCCGGGGCTCGACTCCGGGATCTGCCGGCTCCGAACACTCTCCAAAAAAATCCTCCCGGAGACCCCTGGCTGGAGCCGGGGCGAGCTCGGCCTCCGCCCTCACCTGCGGCTCGGGGCTGGGGGCGATGCTCCCGGGGCAGGGGGTGCTGCAGGCTCAGCGTGCGGGCGCTGCGAGCGCCGGGATTCTCCCGCTCCCGCTCCTGCTCCTCCTCTCCCTCCTCTTCCTCCCGCATTTCCTCCGCTCCCAGCCCGGACACCCCTTTCCCACCGCTCTGCCCCGCGGCCCCGCAGCACCGGCTGCTGGGTGGGGGAGCCCCCGATCGGCCCCAGGGCTGGGCAGGGGGCTCGGGGACCCCCCCGCGGCGGATCCGTCCCCCCGGCCCGAGCCCCAAATTCCGCTCCGGGGCCGCTGGGCTCTGCGGATCCGCCTGGCAACCGGGAGTCATTGGCGAAAAAAGCTGTGATTGGCTGGAATTGTTGAGCGCGTCCTCTGATTGGCTGGAATTGTGAAAGGCGCTGCGCCCTCCGGGTGTCCCCGGGAGCTGCGCAGTCCGGGCCGGAGCCTTTTATATTTCTTTCTGTTTCTGAGACCATTTTCCTACTTCTATCTCCCCCTCTGAGACTCTTTCCTATTTCTTTCTCTCTCTGAGATCATTTTCCTATTTCTTTCACTCCCTCTCTCCTCCCCATTTCTTCAATCCACAGGTTGTGCTCCCACGCTCTCATTCGCACTTTCACTGGGGCAGAGACATCTCTCCCTCGCAAAATCGTAACCCATGGGCAGGGTCCCTTCCCACCCCAATCGTTCAGGATTCTGTCAGTGACTCGCTTCCATTTCCTCCCTCCGTCTGGTTCCAGACAGAAATGTGCTGGAAAATGTCCAGCAAAGCCACCTTTGTTGTGTGCTCTGGAGCCCACAGGGCTGCTGGACCTTGTCCCCTGGCCCTGCACAGCTCCTTGGGAGGCACGGCAGAAGCAGCACCCTGGGAGTCTCGGGAATGCCCCTCTGGCATCCATGGCACACACTCCCAGGGGCTGGAATTCCAGTTCCCAGCCAGGAAAAGATGTTTCTGCCCTGAAAGGAAAAGCTTTTAAGAAGGTGCCAAAAGCCAAGTGGAGCAAGATCTTAGAGTGACATTTCACTGCCCACTTGAATAACTTCACCCATGGTTGTTGTAGCTCCAGGATGGGGAATTAAATCAGGGCAGGGTCTTTGGTGGGAGCTCCCCTGGGTCAAGGGAGACACTGAGAGAGAAGCAGAGCAGGCAGAGAAAGGCCGGAGAGAAAGGAGGACACAAACACAATCAGCTGAGAAGGCGGCATTCTAAAAACAGAACTGCAACTGACTGAAAATGAATGGGACAGAAATCAATAATTCTGAAAGTTTTATTTAATATCAAAATACATCCCACACACCCAGCCCCACACAATCCTGATCCCACACCCTCAAATTTGGATCCCACTTCTCCCCATCTCCTTCCAATCCCATCTCATTGTCGAGGCTGTGGAACTGAGTAATTTTGGCACGGGACTGGGTTTTTCTGAGATGCGAACAAGGCAATTTGAGGTTGGGTTGAGCCTTTTGGGGTAAGATTGTGGTGTTTTTGGTGGGACTGAGTCATTTTGAGGTGTCAGATCAATCTGTCTTTACTTTCAGAGTGCAAAGATATGGAGAACACTTCCTGAAATCCCTAAAGAACCCATAAATCTTTGAGAATATGTCCCAAAACCATGAAGTCCTGGTCAAGTACCTGTTAATTGATGAAACTTTAGACATCTTTTACCAATTTCTTACCTTTTAGTTCTATTTCAGGTGTTTTTAAGTGATAATGACAAATCAAGAGGAAATTGGGACAAAACTAAAAGGATAGCCAGCCAGGTGTCCTCCCAATGCAGATCACTGGGAATGTGGGTCACCAGGGCTCTGACCAACGTGGATCCTCCCATTGGGATGAAGCTAGGGCAGTGCATGAAGCTCTTCCTGCAATAGGGGCATTTGCAGGGCTTCGCTTACCAGTGCCTCCATTGGTGTCTGGTCAAGTGAGAGCTCTGAGTGAAGCTCTTCCCACACTGGGGACACTTGTAGGGCCTATCCTCAATGTGAATGCCTGAGGGTGGGTGATGAGAGTGGAGTTGTGTTTGAAGCCCTTCCCACAGTCAGGGCAGCAGAAGGGCCTCTCATCTGAGTGAATCTGCTACTGCAGGAGGAGAGTGGAGCTAGTCTGAAACCTCTTCTGACACTGGGGACACTTGTAGGGCCTTTCCCGAGTGTGGATGCGTTGGTGGGTCACAAGGGTGGAGCTGCAGCTGAAGCCCTTCCCACACTCCCCACACTCATAGGCCCATTCCCCGGTGTGGATCATCTGGTGGCTGATCAGGGTGCTGCTCTGCCTGAAGCTCTTCCAACACTCCAAGCACTTGTGGGGCTTCTCCCCATTGTGAAGCTGCTCATGCACCACCAGTTCTGAGCTCTGGCTGAAGCTCTGTTCACCTTCCTGGCCCAGGGTGGGTCTTTCCTCCTCAGAGCATCCTGGGCTGGGTTTGCAGCCCCTCCTCCTGTGGGACATCCAGGGCTTTTCTTCCCCATTGCCATGGAGCCACTCAAAACAGCCTCTTCCACGAGGTTCTGCCCTGGGAATTTGTCCTCTCTGGTCTCCATCCTCAGCTCCTTCCCTGGGGGAGGAAGGACAAGGAGAGGATGGGATTTGCCTCCTTGCCAGAAGGAAGGGAAAGGAGATCCTCCCAGTGCATCCCCAGCAGGATGGAGATGGCAGAGGGGTTGTCCTGCAGCTGGGGGCCATGCTGGGCTGGGAGCAGGAGGGCGGGGGAAAGGAGCACTGACTTCCTCCTCACCTGCCTGGGTGTCCCTGGGCATCTTCCACTTCCTCAAAACCTCCCTCTCCTCCATGCGGCCAAGACTTGGGAATGGGAAGTCCTGGTTAGGGGGAAAACAAGGAATTAGCACATTGAGTTTGAAGGCCCCTTTGTGCAAGTCCATCTCTAGAAATCAGCAGCCACCTGGTGACCATAAAAACCTCCCAAACACCAAGATTCAGCCCTGAAAATGCCTCCCAGGAGTTCCCTGTCTCTGGTCTCTCCTGTTTGGGGATTCCCCCCTGTCCCAGCTGCTGGGGGTCACGCTTGTATTGGGGTTCCTCTGTTTACCCGGTCCCCGCCCTCCCCAGCTGCTGGGAGTCCCAGCAATCAAAAAAGATTCCCCCTTTTCCATCTCCCCACTTAGGGATGCTGGGGATTTTGGGCTCCCAGGCTCCCTTCTCCCCTCATTCTCTTCTCTGGGCTGCAGCAGCTCCAAGGAGTCCCCCCTGCCCCTCTCCAGGCTCTTGAGGCTCCCGCCAATGGCAGCACCCCCCCCTCTCTGGGCTCCCCCCTTTGGGCTCCTGGGGGACACAGGGCTCTGCTCCTCCAGGCTGCCTCTGCCGGCAGCCGCCACCGCCATCCCCGATGTCCCCCCAAGGGGCCTTTTCCACTCAGCCTTGGACTTCTTCATTCTCCAAACATCCCCCCAAAAAAACCTAATTGGGGGACCTTCCAGGATATCTGGGCTGAGCTCTCCTGTCCAGGGCACCCGTGGGATGGGGGGTGATGATCCAATGGGAGGGGGCTGTGAATTCAGGGAGTGCTCCACCTCATGGTTCCTTCTCCTTTCCCTGATCCTCCTTTGTCTCTCCTCTTCCTCCCACTCCTCCTCTTCCATCCCTCCTCCTCCTCCCCCAGCAGCAGCCACACCCTCGGTGCCCCGTTCCTGCAGCCCTCGCAGCCGGCGGCAGGAGCGGGGATGGAGCCAGGACAGGTCGGGATGGGCAGCGCGGGGCTCTCGGCTGCTCCCAGCTGCTGCGGGCGGAGGGAACCCGGCCCAGGCCAAAGGAGAGGCAAAGTGGGCAAACTGGGGGCTGCACATCCAAACTGGGCCTTGCCGGGGACCCGGCCTGGCCACTGCCAGCCCTTGGGGCTCCTCTCAGCACATCCGCCATGGGGGAACGCACACAGGGCTGGGGGATCCCAGCAGTGGCAGCACTGGGAGGGGCTGGTTTGTACTGGGATCATACTGGGATCATTCTGGGATGGAGTAGGGGCCTGCAGGGGCAATTGAGACCATGTTGAGGGCAAATGGGATATACTGGAAGCCACTGGGATCATTCTGAGGGTGACCAGGAGCAGCTGGAAGCAACTGGAATCATGCTGGGAGCAACTGGGATGAACTGGGAGTCACTGGGTGCATTCTGGGGGTGATTGGAAGCAACTGGGCTTGTACTGGGATGAACTGTGATCATGCTGGAAGTGACTGGGATTATAGTGGCAGTGAGTGTGGCTACACTGAGGTTGACTGGGGGTGGTTGTGAGCAAATGGGATCAAGAGGGAAGAACCTGGGAGTGACTGGCAGCTGAGCCCATGCTGGAGTCTGTTCCAGATTGCAAGGCAGGATGTATTCTTACCATCTGTATGGCAGTTGTCTTTTGCCAATGGGCAGTTTTCCTTATCTCTCTCTGAGTGTTCACAATCACTCCTCGCTCAGGAAGGGACATCTGCTGATAACAGGCTATTGAATGTCACTGCATGACTGATAAGAACTACAGCATCCCATTGTGAGATGCTCTGCCCTGAGGGGCCAAGCATTGCTACCCAGATATAATCTGGAGATTCTGGAAAACCAGAACAGCTTTCTCCATGGGATTCCCCAGAGGAACAGCAGCTGTCTCTTCTTCCACTGAATCTTCAGAGGAAGATTACATCCTTTTCTACAGGACCTCCTGCTCCAACAGAACCACACCTGCCACTCCTGGAGGACTGCAGCCACATTTCCAATTCGACTGCTACCAACACCCTGACCCACAGGGTGTCAGGTTGAGTTGTGACTCTGTCAATGTTGTTCTAGTGTACTGCATTGTTTATTCATTTAATTTTCTTCCCTAATAAAGAACTGTTATTTCCTGCTCCCATATCTGTGCCTGAGAGCCCCCTTAATTTCAAAATTATAACAATTTGGAGGGAGGGGGTTTACATTTTCCATTTCAGGGGTAGCTCCTGCCTTGATTAGCTGACACCTGTCTTTTCAAACATTAAGAAGGGGAAAGTTTCAAAGCCTCAGTTATAAAGCAAACAAAGTTTGGAGGAAAAAAGAAATAGGAATTGGGGATGTTCTATTAGTTCCAGAAGTGGGGTGAAATTTATTAGGACAGGATTTACAGGTGCATTTTGACATTCTCTTGAGTGCTCCCAGAGAAAGGGAAAATGGTAGTTAGGCTTCTCCAATTAAGGGAAAAAAATGAGGAGAAAATTCAAGAGATGGTTTGGGCAAAACCAAAAAACTGAGGTAAATTGAACATGAAAGCTATAGTAATAAAAAAAGTTAATGAAAACCATCCAGTTTGGGTACGATACATCCACTCTCCCTGGAGGGGAGATGAGGACTAAGGCCACTGATCAAGGACTTACTTGAGGACAGGACCTTAGAACCATTAATGTCCCCCCATAATGCACCCATATTACCAGTAAAGAAGTCAGATGGGATTACAGGCATGTCCAAGATTTGAGAGAAGTGAACAAAAGAGCTGTGATTTAGTACCCAGTAGTGCCTAATCCCTAAACACCACTAAGTAACATCCCAGTGGTTTAGCATGATAGACCTAAAAGATGCTTTTTGGGCATACCCACTGGCAGAGGGAAGTGGGATATATTTGCTTTTGAATGGGAGGACCCCGATTCTGGGAGGAAGCAACAGCTTCGCTGGACTAGGTTACCCCAAGAGTTTTCTGAATCCCCAAACCTCTTTGGTCAAGCGCCAGGAGAAGTAGTACAACTTTTCTCCATCAAACCTGAGATTAACCTCGTCCGATATGTAAATTATTTGCTTTTCTCAGGACAGGAAGAAAAAGAAGTTTGAGAATCCACCATAGTGTTGTTAAATTTTCTGGGGGACCAAGGACTTTGGGTATCAAAAGGGAAACTCCAATTTGTACAGCGGGAAGTAAAATTCCTAGGACATGTGACAAGGGAGCTGGCAGCTGAACCCTGAAAGAATTACAGGGATAGTCTCACTCCCACGGCCAAAAACTAAGAGGGAAGTCAGAAGGTTTTTAGGCCTGTTGGGATATTGTAGGCTGTGGATTGAAGGATACACACAGGCCATCAAGTTTTTGTATGAAAAGTTAGTTGAAGAAGAGATTAGGTGGGGAAGAGACAACGAACAAAAGTTTGAAGCTTTTAAAGCAATAGTTAGTCAGTGCACCAGCACTGAGTCTTCCTGCCTTAGACAAACCCTTCTATCTGTAGATATAGAAAAAGGAGTACCACATGGAGTATTAGCCCAGGACTGGGGAGGATCCAGGAAACCAGTGGCCTATTTAGCAAAACTGCTAGACCGTGTCAGCTGGGGGTGGCCAACCTGCATTCAGGCTGTGGCAGTGACTGCCCTACTCATTGCATAAAGCAAAACATTACCCATTGGGAAAAAACTCAAAGTATACACCTCTCACTCAGTTAGAACTATCCTAAGCCAAAAGGCTGAGAAATTACTCATTGATTCCTAAGTGCTAAATGACGAAGCTATCTTAATAAATAGTCATTTAGAACTGATCGTGAGTAACCAACTCAACCCTGCCCAGTTTTTGTATGGAGAACCAAGTGACAAACTAATGCATAATTGCCTAGAGGTTATAAACTATCAAACTAAAGCAAGAGAGGACCTAAAAGATCAACCATTCCAAGGAGGGAGATGATTGTACATTGATGGATCTGCATGGGTAATAAAGGGGCACAGGGTATCAGGGTATGCTATAGTACATGAAGGGTTGATAGCCATAGAAAAGAGAAAGTTGCCTTCCAACTGGTCAGCCCAAGCGTGGGAGCTGTATGTCCTAAAACGAGCTCTGGAAATATTAGCACAGAAAAGGGGAACAATAGATACAGACTGAAAATACACTTTTGGCATAGTGCATATCTTTGGAAAATTTTGGGAAGAGAGGGGGCTGTTCAATTCAAAGGGAAAGGGACTGATTAAAGTGTTAGAAACCTTAAAATTACCAGAGGAAGTCGCAGTGGTAAATGTTAAAGGACATAAAAAGGGGCTGACTCAGGAGGCATGAGGGAACAATTTAGCTGATTTAGAAGCTTAAAATGCAACTGAATCAGAGACAGAAAAGCTAATAATAGTATTGGCACCCATGAGAGAAATGCAAAAAATCCCTGTATTCAGTGGGACAGAAGAGGAAGAACTCCTTAAAATCGGAGCCAAGAAAGATAACAAAGGGAAGTGGAGATGAGCAGATGGGAGGCAAATATTGAATAAGCCCCTTGCCAAGAAAATACTAGAAGGCATACATGGAACAACACATTGGGGTACACAAGTGCTAAGTGATCAATTTCTAAGGGATTGGGGCTGCATAGGAATTTTCAGAATAGCTAAGCAAGTAATTGAACAGTGTATGATATGTCAACAAGTGAATAAGAAAATCATGAGGACAACACCCAGAGGAGGGCGAGAACTAGCCTTAAGGCCCTTTCAAAACATCTAAGTAGACTTTACTGAGCTTCCCCAGGTACAACGGTGGAAGTGTTTGCCAGTGATAGTAGATTATGTGACTCATTGGGTGGTACCCAGTGTGAAAGCCAGTGCCAATGCTGTGAGTGAAACATTTCTGGAATCAATTATTCCCCAATATGGGATGGTAAATAGGAATGATTCAGACCGGGGAACTCATTTCACATCAAAGAAACGAAAATCAAGACCCTTCAGTTGTATTTTGATAAGGTCTTAATAAACCATTTAAATTTTTGAAAGCGAAAATGATTTCTCACATGGGGTTAGGGAATGTGAGGAAAGGTTGTCCACACTGGGTCAGCTGAAAGGTACAACTTGTCTGACCTGGCCAGACCTCCTTAGGAGTAGCCCTACATCAATATCAAGCACAGAATGCTGCAATCACCTCTTCTCAAAAGAGAAGAGTAATAAAATACAGTCTTTAAAAAAGGATTACATATTTCTTAGACAAGTACAACTTGTCTGACCTGGCCAGACCTCCTTAGGAGTGGCCCTACATCAATATCAAGCACAGAATGCTGCAATCACCACTTCTCAAAAGAGAAGAGTAATAAAATACAGTCTTTAAAAAAGGATTACATATTTCTTAGAAGCTCATTGAAATATTTCTCCATAACTGTAA
The DNA here is from genome assembly GCF_028551555.1 of Melozone crissalis. Lineage (NCBI taxonomy): Eukaryota > Metazoa > Chordata > Aves > Passeriformes > Passerellidae > Melozone > Melozone crissalis. Next base: position 3,723,497 of record NW_026535821.1, read on the forward strand.
AAGGAAAACTTCCTGATGAATAGGACAAGACCAGAGGTAAATCAAGGCAGAGCCATGGTTTGTCAGTACTTGCTTGATCCTAATGAGCCCTGTGGTGCATTTGGAGCTGAACCCTTGAACCGCAGGGCCTGAGAAGAGATTGCACAAACCATTCCAGGAGTCAAAGTCAGAAGAAAACCCCAAAGTGTCTCAAAGCATGAATGGGTCCCACCGAGGTCGATCCCAGCACAGGCTCCTCGTGGACTCCTGAAAGAGAGAATCGAAGGCCAGGATTGCAGAAAAAAAACTTCTCAGAGATTCAATGTAGAAAGGAAAATCCAAAGTACCTTAAAATCCTTGAGTACTTCAAAGCATTAATAAGCCCCACTGAGTGTCAGTACAAAGCTCTCAAGGGATTCGTTAAAGCAGATAATTGGGGCCATGAATGCACAAACCTCTCACAGAGTCTGTATCAAAAGGGAAACACCAAGTACCGTAAAATAACTGAAGTAACTTGAAGCATTAATGAGTCCCACTGAATGTTGCTAGTGACAAAGAATCTCAAGGGACTAAGTACAGCAGATAATTGGAGGCCATGACTGCACAAACCTCTCAGACACTCCAAGGCAAAAGCCAAACCTAAAGTCTTTTGAAAAACCTGCAGTCCCTGCAGGGAGCATTCAGGAGCCCCCAGGGCCATTGCTGAGCAAGGCTCCCCAGGGACTCCTTCCAGCAGATCCTTGAGGCCACTGGGATGTGGGCTAGGGGGAGATGCTGAGGACAGGACAAGGGGCTGACAGTGCCCAGCCTGGCTGGGGCTGTGCCAGGAGGCCCCAGGGCCTCAGGACAAGGTGTCTTCTCCCAGGCCTTGGTGGCACAGACCCTGCTGTGGCCCAGGGCCCCAAGACTTGGCTTCTCTTTGTCCGCAGCTGCATCAGTGCCTGCAGTTCTCTGCTCTGCCTGGGGCCTGGGGACACTTTCTGAATTGTGTCCCTCAGTGAGACCCATTAAAAGTTACAGAAATTTTGGACTTGGAATCTGATTTTGAGCTCTTGAGAAGTTCTTTGAGCACACTCTGAGGCACTGATGAGTGTGACGCAAAGAGCACCAAAGCCCCAGAGGCAGCTCCTGGCAAGGGCAGCGCTGCAGAGAGACAGCTCTGGCCAGGAGCAGCTCCTGTGCACAGCCCAGCAGAGCTGGGGCACTGCCAGGGCCCCTCAGGGACACCAGCAGGGCACAGACAGAGCTCACAGGGGCTCAGCACTGGCAGGAGCTGTGGCATGTCCCCGAGGGGGCTCTGTCACAGCAGCTCCTCTGTGGCTGTGTCATAGAAGCACAGAGCAGCTGTGATGTCAGCAAGGGGCTGTGTGACAGCACAGAGTGGGCTGTGTGAGGTCACAGATTGGGCTGTGACATCACAGAGTTTGTTGTGTGAGGTCACTGAGCAGCTACAGCATCATAGAGGGGACTGTGTGACATCACAGAGCAGGCTGTGACATCATGGCATGGCTGTATGACAGCATAGAGCAGGGTGTGATGTGAAAGTGTGCGCTGTGACATTACAGAGTGGAAGTATGACATCACAGAGAGGGTTTTGTGTCATCACTGAAGGGATTGTTACATCACAGAGCTGACTGTGGTGTCATAGAGTAGGGTGTGACACCATAGAGCAAACATTGCCATCAGAAAGAGGGGCTCTGTGACATCAGAGCATGGGTTGTGACATCACTCGGTGACTGAGCAACATCACAGAGCAGGCTGTGATGTCACAGAACAGACTGTGATGTCACAGTGTGACTTTGTCACATTACAAAATCTTCTGCAACATGACACAGCAGCTGCATGACATCACAGGATGACACCTCAGAGTAGGCTCTGTGACATCACAGGAGGCAGTGTGACATCACGGGGGCTGTGTGAGGTCACGGGGGCTGTGTGAGGTCACGGGGGAGGTCACTCTGCCCCGGCCCCCCTCACAGCTCCCCCCAGAGCAGTCCAACCCTGCTCATGCACAGCAGGGTCCCCTGTCCCCCTGGGTCCCCCTGCCCCCGGCCCTGCAGCCTCCCCCAGAGGATGTTCCACGAGATCGACCCCAGAGCCTGACACGGGGACGGGGGGCGGGGCCCTGGGGGTGGCACAGGGGGACAGGGACCTCCCAGCAGCATCCCCGTGTCCCCCAGGGCCAGAGCCTGGGCCAGGGCTCCTTCACCCTGTTACGAACGAGGGCTTGAGAGCGCTGAAAAAATCCCCAGCAAGGGAGCAGCAAAAACCAGATTTAATATTAACCAACAGCAGCACAAAGTTCCTTGGCAAGAGTCACTCTGCTCCTGACTGGACACTTCAGACACTCCAAGGAAACAAAGCAACAACAAAACCAAAGAAAATCTAGGCAATCAAACCAGAAATGGGTTGAGAACTGTCCCCGTGTTTCTGTGCGATATACAAGCACAGTGAAGGCAAGGATAAAAGGAATATGGCCCAAAAGCTTAGCAGAGCTCAAACTTAACAGGACTTAACTTATACCTTAACCCTAACTGATACCTTCAACTTCACAATTTAGCAAAAGAACACCACTTAACAGTATTTAACCTCACTTAAAACCTATGACTTAGCAATTTAACAGAGTAACGCTTAACAATATTTTACTTAGCTAATAAGTCATATTTAACTTAAAAATTTAGAAAAAGAACAATTCTTAGCAGCATTTAACTTCGTTTAGACCTCATGATTTAAATTACTTACTGATATCTGGATATCTGACTGACTCAGCTATCCAAGGCAATCAAGCCCCTCACCTGGCACAGGTGATGCCAGCAGGGGGCTATTTACAGATCACAAACAGAACGAGGCTGCTGTGGAACACGCCTCGAGCTGTTTTATTTTTTCAGCAACAGTGTCATTACATGCTTATGACAATGGGAAGATGCCACCAGCTCACATCCCAGGCAGCAGACAAAGAACTTGATGTTACAACTTACTTTATAAATTTCTTGACCAATCACACAAAGCAAAAGCACATTGACAGTAGTTCTATCATATCACAATAAGTACACGTACTTTGGGTTAAAACAATCCTTGCCTATTTCAAATACAATGCCTACTTGGAAGCCTTAAAACACAATGCACAGAGCTCCATTATTAAGCTTCAACCTTCCTAATATCTTGCTAGATAAACCTTTCTTTAGCTTAGAGAGTTATTTAGACAAGCGTTAATACACAGACCATTGTTCTATTTGTCCTTGCTTTGCTACAGTTTAAATAATTTTTCTGCTGACCTATCTCATGGCTGCTGCTTACCTCTAACCACAGTTCTGCTGTCTCAATGGCCTGCCTTTTGCAGCTTTCCCAGAAACCTCTGATTTTGTGGATTCCCACACACAGGTACTCCTGTGTGCACACAGACACCAAGAGTCAGTGCAAGGCACCTGTGGGAAATTCCCCTGAGGGCAGGAAATGCTCACTGTGGATCCTTTGGCATCTCCCCAGTGGGCGAAGGGCTGAGCCTGAGGAGTGGGGGGATCGGCCCAGGCTCCATCGTTGTTGCGGATCCCCGAGTGCAGCAAACGGGAGAGTTCCCGGCTGGGAGAGGCCCCACTCAGAGGGAGTCGCTGGCCCAGGAGGGCTCCAAGGGCTCCTTTTGGAGCGCTGTTTGCAGGGCCCCAAGAGAGGGGCTTCAGTCCCAGCAATGGTTCATCCTGGCCACACTTGGCATCAAATAGCTTTCTTTGGCAATGTGAGAACAGATATACTGTGCCACTGAGGGAACAAAAACAGCTCCCAGGGCTGCTCCTAAAGGAACCAGGAGCTGGTTGGGCAGCAGCAGTGCCTGGAGCAAACAGTGTTTGTGATGAGCTGCAGAGGAGCTGAGCCCAGGGGCTGTTGGCCAAGGCCAAGGCCCAAGGAGCATTTCTCAGCTGGCAGGGCGGCCTGAGAAGGGGAGGGGGGAATGCAGAAGCACAGGGCCCATGGAACCAAGGGACCATTGTGACACTGTGGGGTCCTGTGAGACCAAGGGACCATTGTGAAACTGTGGGGCCCTGTGAGACCAAGGGGCCATGGTGGCACTGTGGGGCCTCATGGAATCATGGAGAGCACTGTGACATTGCTGGGCCTCATGGAACCAAGGGGACCGTACTGATGCTGTGTGGCTCCATGGAATGTAGGGATCATTGTGACACTGAGAGGGTGTAGATGCATCTGTGGGAGTGTCTGTAGGACTGATGGGGGTCACGCACGGTCGGGACGGACAGAGACGAGAGATCTCTGCAGCCAAGTCGTGAAACTGTCGGTTTATTACAAAGGGCGTGGGTGCATGGCCCTGTTGCGAGCTGCCAGCCGCAGCTTGTAGCAGGGCCGAGAGAAGAGAGGCTTAATGTGTAAGGGAGTTAAAAGACAAAGGTTTAAGAGTGGAGAGCATGTAGAAAGGAGAGGGTGAAGAAGTGCAGAGGTGAGCACGAAAAAAAAAGAGAAGAGGAAGAGGAAGAGCAAGGAAAAAGAGAAGTGGAAGAGAGAGGAAAGAGGGAGGAAAGAGAAGTGGAAGAAAGCGAAGTTCCTGTTACAATACAATAAATCATCTTCAGTGTTGAATATTCAGATTCTCATTAACCAATCTACTACAGCATGCATATCCTATAACATTTCCATACAACCTATAAGAATCACTACATTACCATACTGTTTTACATTTTAAACCCTAAATCTTACTCTTTGGGCCCTATCTGCCAAGCTGCAGGGTCTGCTCTGACCCTTGGACCTGCCTGCTTGCAGAGGGTATTGTTTCATCAAGAGGGGATTACCTTCAGCTGGCCACACCATTGTTTTCCAGTTGTTCAGTAACTAAGGGATCTCAAAACTTGCTTTCATTTCAATCTCGCTTATAGTTTCTATATTCTCAAAATCTTTTGCCAGGCAATCATATTTATAAGGCTTTCCTGTTCCATCCTCCCCATCAAGAGGCCTTATGGAATTGTGGAGACCATTGTGACACTTTGGGGTGTCATGGAACCAAGGGGCCATTGTGACACTGCAAGACCCCATGGAGCCAAAGGTCCCTTGTGACATTGCGAGGTCTCATGAAGTTGTGGAGACACCATTAAGAGACTTCAAAGTCTCATGGAACCAAGGGGCCATTGTGACACTGAGGGGCACCATTGAATCATGGAGACTGTTGTGATACTATGAGGCCCCATGGAATAAGGAAAGCATTGTGACGCTGTGAGGCCTCATGGAACCAGTGAGACCATTGTGACCCTGGGGGTCCCTACAGAACCAAGAAGACCATTGTGATACTGTGGGGCCTCGTGAAACCAAGTGGCCTTTGTGACACTGCTGGGCTGCATGGAACCAAAGTTTCAGGGTGACATATAGGGGTCTCCTGTCATGAATGGTCCATTGTGACACTGTGGAGCCAGAGGAGACCATTGTGACACAGCAAACCCCCAGGGTCCAAAGATCCATTGTGACATTGCAGGGCTTATGGAAGAGGGCGTCATGTGACATTACGGGGCCTGGGGAACCACGGAGACCATTGTGACACTGTAAGGCCTCATGGAATCATTTGGACCATTGTGACACTGCAGAGCCTTCAAGAACCTAGGGATCATTGTGACACTGTGAGACCGCGTTGAACTAAGGGTCCGTTGTGACACTACAGGACTTATTGTAATCAAGGGACCATTGTGACACTGTGGGACCCTATGAAAACAAGTCATCATTTTGGCACTGTGGGGCCTCATGAATCCAAGGTACTATTGTGGCTCTATGGGGCCCCACAATACCAAGGGAACACAGAGCAGGTCTGGCTGGTTTGGCCTCCCAGGGGCCACCTGACTGGCCCAGCTGACCTTGGCATATTGAGGGTCTCTTCTCATCTGCTGCTGAAACACTGGAATTACATGCTTTTCTTGCCATGGAAGAGAACTCTCCTCCTCCAGGCATCCATGGCCAGAATTAGGATTTCACCTCCAAATTTCCTTATATCCAGAGATTGTTCCCATAGGAATATGGCCAGGACAAGTCTGGCTGGCAATGGTTTCACAAGGTTCACCTCTCATCAGTCCTCGAAACACTGGGGAAGTCTGCAAGTTTTCCTTCCTATGGGAAAGAACGGTCCTGCTTCTCCAGGCACTCATGGGCAAGGTTGGGCTTCCACCTCCAAAATTCCGTCCAAAGAATGCTTCCAGACAAAATCTGCCATTACTGACACCTCTGGCTGTCTTAGGCCTAGTGAGGCTCTCACCTGCCTTCTAAACACTGGGACTCTGTACTATGGAATAGAACTGCCCTTCTCATCCACGTGCCCATGGCCAGAATTGGGATTTCGACCTCCAACATTGTCTGTTGTGAAAGACTGGAGGAGATTGTTGGCTGAAAACATTTCGTGTGAGGGGGAGGAAGGGGCAGGTCCAGCCTTGCCCTGCCCTGGAACCACAGCCCTGCCCTGTCCTGGTACACCAATCCCCCCAGAACTTTTATCCCAGCCCAGCAGTGTCTGCCAGTCCCTGGCACAGCACAGGCAATGCTCCACAGCCACCTCTGCAGCCCCCAGCCCAGCTCCTGAGGGACCAAATGACCCCAAGTCCCACCTGAGGGAAGGGCCCAGGGAGACCGAGGGGTATTTAAGGCTGATCACATGGCAAGCACACATCTTGACCCTACCTCCTCTTGGAATTTCCATCTGAACAGTGCTGGAATCCAGGAATTGGTAGCTGTGTTTGGGCCTCTCAGTATCTTTTTTGCCTTTCTTTCTTTCTGTGTCTTCTTCTAATTTCCTTCTCTTGAACATTTTAATTAACTTAAAATAGAACAGGCTTACAATTTGAGGAATTGAATGGGCCAAGGTAATGCTTTGAGAAGTGTTTTCTGATGATAGTATGTCATATTAAACCTTTTGCAAAAATTTCCTTGATTTTCCAGTTTGCTAGTAAAGGCTGTTTTATTGTTTTGAGCTCCTAAGAATCTCTTGTACTGGTATTTCTCCAGAGAGTCCAACTCAGGGTACAAAAACAAATGTAATTCATTTTAAAAATCTCCTTGAGAGAGTTGTTTGGGGGATGGGAGTCAGGGCTTGTCTGTCCTGCTTGGCACAGCCCAGGCAGGGCTTTCCCAGCCACATTCCACACTCCATTTCCCAGCTGGAGCCGCTGCTGCCTCTGAGTTGTGCTGCCCCAGCCCCAGGGACGCTCTCCTTGTCTGCCCATTCCCCCACGGTCTCTGGGAAGGGATGGCCTCAGTGGGGGCTGCTGACATCCTCTGCACCTTGGAGGCTGCTGCTGAATTGTCCTGCTCCAGAGGCTTGTTCAGCCTTCAGCTCTTCAGTGCAGGAATTCAGTGTCCCAGGGCTCATTAACATTGAGAACACCTGAACAAGCCAAGCCTCTGGGAATAATTTGATTTCATTTCCAAATCTTTTGTGGTTAAGTAGATCTCAGTAGTATATTCAAAGTGAATACATGATATTTATAAAGACAGCAAGAAGAGATTTTTTAGGTCTTTCTTAGTTTTGTTTCCCTGTTAATAAATTGATATGTGCAATCTTCAATTGACACTGAATCCCAGTACCTCCTCATGCAGTTTGAACAGGTATGAAAATCAAGACCCTTTATATCAGACCATCAATCAGACTCTGTCCCTACCCCCACCCCACCATTTCCCCCATCCAAGGCCTGGCACTCACAGCAGCCTTGTGCAAATCTGAGCGCCCTCCAGCCCAGGCTGCACCTGCAGCTTTCAGCTCCTTGGCTCCAACACCCACCTGCTTTCCTTGGAGAAGGAGCTACCTAAGACACAGAGGGATGTTCATTTATTGCCAGCCAGCAAAGCCAAGGGAAGGCACAGCTCTATCAAATGCAAAAGTCATTCTACTCCCTGGCTCTGCCCTGCCTCTGATCCCCACAGCCTGTCCTGTTTCCTTCATCCCTCCAGTGCCAGGGACTTTCTGGGACAAGGGAGCTCTGCTCTGGCTATGGAGGTAGGTCCAAGTGCAGCCCTGGAGTGGGAACCACAACTCATCAGGTTTGTGTCCTTTGTTGGGCAGGAACTGGTGAGACTCAGAGGCACACAAATTTTCTCTTCATGGCCAACAGACCATAGTGGAACAAGACACAATTTAATAACAATCACGCTGTTCTCTGAGACATGTGCAACATCCAAGCAGGATCTCATGAGTCCACCAACCATAAGTGATTTCCATACTAAAATTAATTTCAGACAAATGTGGTTCTGTGATAGATATAAATACAATTAAGTTCTTGTATCAGGATGTTCATCCTGGAGTGGGGGCAAAACAGCTCAAACAATTCCTGTTTTTCGGAGCTGTCAGTGGTGAATGGAGAAGGGAGGTCAGGCTGCTTTTGGTGTTGAGGAAATGCTGAAAGCAGCCTGACTCATTTAATCTCCTCCTGTCCTGGCTGATCTCCCCTCTTTCCCCTTCCATCCATTGGCTTTTGTCTCCCACCAGCCCCCCCAGTGAAGAGCCTGGCTCTGTGTTCTCCATCCCCTCCTGGCTGGCACTGCCAGGCTGGCATGAGGAGCCCCTCAGCCTTCCCTGCTCCAGGCTGGACCAGCCCAGCTCCCTCCGTCTCTGCTCACAGCCCAGGGGCTCCAGCCCCACCTTGGAGGCCCTTCCCAGACCCTGCTCTGTCGGATTTTGGGGCTGTTTAGATGGTCTGGAAAAAGCCCAAAGATGGCCTTGGGCCGCCCGGGTTCGAAAGGACGAGAGGAAACTTCAGATCTGTTCTCGGTCTCGGTGTTTATTAATTGCTTATCTAAAAGATTTTCTCTTGGCCTGACAGAGTTCTGCTCAGCAGTCAGCCATGGGCACACACTGAGAGCCCCTGGGGCAGTCACCTATCTTTATACCCGGAGTTACGTATACAATATTTATCATTTTTCTCCAATACCCTCTACCCTTATTAACCAGTGTTCCCCTAGTAAGGTCCAATCCCGGAGTGCCAACATCACCACAGAAGATGGAGGCCTAGAGGAAGAAGAAGAAGGAGAAGGGCACGCCCCAATTCCTCCATCTTACTTCTCTAGACCCCCCTGTACAGAAATCTTAAACCCTGTATCTCACACTCCAATTAACTTATCCCTTCACCATTCACCCCGGTGAAATCCTCCTATCCTCATACTGATGTCATCTCTCGTGTGGGATCAAAGTCCAGCCACCAGACATTTCTGGCAACATTCCAGGACTCCCGAGCCCCCCAGGGGTGGTCTTGGTCACCCTGCACCCCAATTCTGAGAGGCTGAGATCCCACACTGCTCCAGCTGCCAGACATCTTTCCTGCCCTGGGGACCCCAACCCAGGCCTCAGTGACCTGGATAATCCACGTGCTTGATGTCCTGGTCACACAGCCCTGGCCCCTTCTCCCCATGTCAGGCTCTGGGATGGATCCTGTGGAACATCCTTTGGTGGAGGCTGTGGCTCCAGGTGGGCCGGGGGATCCCGGGGGACAGGGACCCTGCTGGGCATGAACAGCATTGGACTTGTTGGGAGAAACTGTGAGGGGGAGCTGGGGCAGAGTGACCAACCCAGTGACCTGACAGAGCCCTGCTGGGATGTCACACAGCCCCTCTGGGATGTCACAGCCTGCTCTGTGATGTTACAGAGACAGTCTATCATGTCATAGCTTCTCCATGACTTTACATCCCCCACTCTGTGATGTCTTAGCCCACTCTCAGACCTCATGTTACCAGATGATCAATTGTCTCCCCCAGGTGAGCTCACACCTGGAGCTTGTTCTCCACAACCCCAGGCCTGTGGAAACCACACAATGCCCATTGTGTGAGAAGGGGAACTGGAAGCTCACCAGCCTCAGTGTCCTGCCAGCTCAGCCAGGCCCACGGGAACATTGGGGTCCACGACCACCAGGGACCACCAGAGAGACCCCCAGGACAGAAGAACACATGGGAAAAGGGGAGCGTAAACATGTTAATGATTTTGGGAAATGATTATCATATGTGTGTTTAGTCAGGGAAAATAAATGCATATGTATGCAAAATACAGAAAATAAACAGAACTTTCCTGTACTCAGAATGCACAGCTTTGGGAGGAGCTATAGCCCGTGCATCCAGCTGAATAAAGAATAATGCTTCTTCATGCTACATTGGGTTTAAGGAATTTTCTGTTTTACCAAATTTCTGGTAACACTCCCACTGCCAAGGAAAGCTCTGTCTGCTGCTGTTCACAAACAGAGAAGGGCTGGTGGCAGATGTGGGGCTCAGAGGCTGCCTGGGGAACAGTGACCATGAAATAATCAAGTTTTCCATGTTCTGTGAGAGAAGGAGGGGCAGCAACAAAATTTCTACACTTTAATTAGGAAGGGCAGACTTTGGCCTATTTAGTATGCAGATTTGGGGACTACCAAATCAGGTCCTGATTTTTTGAAGGGAAACAGCCCTTAAAAACAAAGAGGTCCAAGAAGGATGGACACATTTCAAGAAAGTAATCTTAAGTGGGAAAGAGCAGCCTGTTCCAGTGTGGCAAAAGATGAGCTGGTGAGGAAAATTACTGGCCATGTGGGAATCCTTAAAACACAGGGTTTTTGGAAAGCTGCAAAAGGCATGCCACTGAGAAAGCGGAATTGTGATTTGAGCTAAGCAGTAGCCATGAGATAGGTCAGCAGGAAAATTATGTAAAAAGTAGAAAACTAAGGACAAATAGAACAATGGTCTCTGTATTAACGCTTGTCTAGAATAACTCCCTAAGCTACAGAGAAGTTTATCTAGCAAGATATTAGGAAGTTTGAAGATTAATAATGGAGCTCTATGCATTGTGTTTTAAGCCTTACATGCAGGTATTGTATTCGAAATAAGCAAGCATTGTTTTAACCAAAGGTACGTGTGCCTAAAGTGATTGGATAGAACTACTGTCAATATACTTTTACTTTGTGTGATTTGTCAAAAAGCTTTTAAAAAAAGTTGTAACATTAAGTTCTCTGTCTACTGCCTGGGCTGTGAACTGATGGCATCTTCCCATTGCCATAACCATGTAATGAGATTGATGCTTGCAGTATCGGTGGTCTCTGGGCTTATATGAGTCCAAACCCGGCTCACCCAGTACCCAAGCCCACACAGAACCACATGAATGAGATAAAAGACGAAAAGCGCTCCCTGTCACGTGGGTCAAAGTGTCCAGTTTATTCGTGTGGGACAAATCACCTGTGGAGTAGGCGACCACCCAAGCAGCAAAGAGGGCATGCCTCACCTGCGGTGAGGTTTTATGCCCCAGGTGGTGGGGGTGGGGAAAGAGGACCACAGTCAATGGGATAACACTGGGGAGGGGCGAAGGGAGGGACCACCCGTGGGGCAGACCATCAGGCATACAGAGACCAGGGGTGTGAGGGAGGAACCATGTGAGGGGGAATATACCATCCACGTGACCCAATAACATTTTTTCCCAACACTCGGTGCAACCAACTAAATATCTAGTGCAATACAACAGATGCTGAAAAATAAAACAGCTCAAGGAAAGTTCCTAGCTGTCCCATCCTATTTGTGAAATGTAAACAGCCCCTGGCCAGCGATATGGCCTGGCTGCCCATGGAACTTTTTTGGGAATTCAGGGCAAAAAGGACCAGCAACTCAGGAAGTCTTTAAGAATATCGTTACATTATGCAGAAAGAAAAGTTGAGAGGTGAAAGCTCAATTAGAGCTTAACCTGGCCAGCGCTGTAAAAAAAAAGAATATTAAATTGTTTTTATTAAAAAAAATTATAGCAAAAGTAGGGAGAAGGAGAACCTCTACTCTTTTTTGGATGCAGTGGAGAATATAGTAACCAAAGATAACAAAATGGCTAAGATACTTAACACAGTATCTGTCTCAATTTTCAATATTAAGACAGGCTGCCCTCAGGACAAGAGTTCTCCTGAGCTGGCAGATGGGCACAGGGAGCAGAACAGCCCCCTGTAATCCAAGAGGAAGCAGCTGGGGACCTGCTGAGCCACTCAGGTGCTCACAGATGTATGGGATCAGATGGGATCCAACCCAGGGGGATGAGGGAGCTGGGGGATAAGCTTCCCAAGCTGCTCTCCATCATTTCCCATCAGTCCTGGCTCACCAGGGAGGTCCCGGAGGACTGGAGGTGCCAGTGTGAGCCCATTCCCAAGAAGGGCTGGAAGGGGAAATCCAAGCCTGTCAGTCTGACCTGGGTGCCCAGCAAGGTTATGGAACAGATCACCTTGAGTGCCATCACAGGGCACCCACAGGATGGCCGAGGGGTCAGAGCCAGCCAGCGTGGATTTCAATATCTGCAATGATGATCTGCATGAGAGGATTGAGTCCAGCATCAGCAAATTTGCAGATGACACCAAGCTGGGTGTGAGTGTTGATCTGCTGGAGGGCAGGAGGGCTCTGCACAGGGCCCTGGACAGGCTGGATCCAGGGCCCAAATCCAACAAGATGAGGTTTAAGAAGACCAAGTGCTGACTCCTGCACTTTTGCCACAACAACCCCTGCAGCACTACAGACTGGGGACAGAGTGGCTGGAAAGCAGCCAGGCAGAAAGGGACCTGCAGGGACTGATGGACAGCAGGCTGGACAGGAGCCAGCAGCGTGCCCAGGAGGCCAAGAATTGCAATGGCTCCTGCCCTGAAACAGGTATGATGTGGCCAGCAGGAGCAGGGTAGGGATTGTTCCCCTGTGCTGGGTACTGGTTGGGCCGCACCTCAAGGGCTGTGTCCAGATCTGGGCCCACTGGAGTGGGCAATAGGAAGAAATTTGTAGCAGGAAGAATAAAGAAAATAAAGGTGAAGCCAAGGAAATGCTCAGGACAGTTTGGGGGTGGCTGCCAGGCAGCCCTGGCTCTGAGCAACAGCGTCTGCAGTGGCACAGGAAACTCCCAGCTGATGGGAACAAACTTGCTGGCTGACTGCAAAGGCCAGGACAAAGCTGAGTGGTTTCCCTTGTGTCCCCCAGCCCTTGCTGGCCCCAGGGCTGATGGCATTTGTGCTCCCTCAGGTTCATGTCCCCACACCAACAGCATGGGGGTGCTCCCCCTGCTGTGTGCAATGCAAACAGGGGCTCCTGAGCCAGGGCTGCCGTGTCTGTGCCTGCAAGGATGGGGCACCTGTGTGAGCTGGGGGAGAGGCCAGGGCTGCAGAGGGGGGATGTTGTTGGCAGCTCCATCAGGGCACTCTGGGTCGCTGCCCTGGGCTGTACAGCGCACTGGGGATGGATCAGCCCCTGCTCTGCTGCTCCTTCCCGTCTGCCCCAGGGCCCTTGCAGAGCCCCAGCTGTGCTGTTTGCCCCCAGCCTGCCCACGGCCAGCCTGGGGCTGCTCACAGGGCTTTTCTGTGCTGAGCATTGGCCTGGGCGTGTTCTTGAGAGAGCCTGGGCAAGGAGCCTGGAGCCCCCAGGTGTCGGATTTTGGTGCTGTCTAGATGGTCTGGGAAAAGCCCAAAGATGGCCTTGGGTCGCCCGCGTTCCAAAGGACGAGAAGAAACTTCAGATTTGTTCTCGGTCTCGGTGTTTATTAATTGCTTATCTAAAAGATTTTCTCTTGGCCTGACAGAGTTCTGCTCAGCAGTCAGCCATGGGCACACACTAAGAGCCCCTGGGGCGGCCACCTATCTTTATACCCGGAGTTACGTATACAATATTTATCATTTTTCTCCAATACCCTCTACCCTTATTAACCAGTGCACTTTTAGTAAAGACCAATCCCAAAGTGCCAACATCACCACAGAAAATGGAGGCCTAGAGGAAGAAGAAGGAGGAGAAGGGCACGCCCCAATTCCTCCATCTTACCTCTCTAGACCCCCCTTTACAGAAATTTTAAACCCTGTATCTCACACTCCAATTAACTTATCCCTTCACCATTCACCCCGGTGAAATCCTCCTGTCCTCATACTGATGTCATCTCCCATGTGGGATCAAAGTCCAGCCACCAGACATTTCTGGCAACATTCCAGGACTCCCGAGCCCCCCAGGGGTAGTCTGGTTCACCCTGCGCCCCAGTTCTGAGAGACTGAGATCCCACATCTCCCCCTTCTGTTTGCACCAAAAAGATCTTTTTCGCCATCCGATTCATTGCATGTTTTAAACATGCAAATATGCATGGGACAACAAGTATGAGGACTAGGAGAACTATTAAAACATAAAACCCTATCTTTAAGATTCCTCTCCAAATGGGAGAGATGTCAAAGAATTCTGCCAGTTGATCGATCCATGATCCTGTGATCTCGCCAAGCTTATTTATGCTGTCCTTTATATTTTTGATATTTTCATGAATTGACTTTGAATGATCTGAGAGATTCATGCAGCACATCCCTTCGAACTCTTCACACCCATGTCCATGAGCGAGCAATAGATAATCGATTGCCGCTCTGTTTTGAAGAGTCGCCTGTCTCACACTACTGACGTCTTTTAACATGTCATCCAATGTGACAGACACAGACCGCGCATGTTTGCTCAACCAACAACCCATGCGGTCGATCTGAGTCAAGGCCACCCCCGATGCTGTCTGAGGTGAGAAGATTGCTGTAGCAATACTCGTTTTCTTGTCCCAAGAAAACATTTCATCATTGCAATCTGCCGCATATTGCTGTATTGATCTTTTTTCTCTGTGCCTTCCCTCTCTTAACATGTTCAAATCAGGCGATAGCATTGAAATTTCCCCAATGCTGCATGGACCTCCCGTGGCATTAGCAGGAATGCCGTGCCAAATTCTGTCCCCGCAAATTAAGAACAGACCCCGCGGCAATTGCACCGGAACTTGGATCGATCCTTTGGTAGTTCTCTTTGTATATTTACACCAAGCTGAGGCATTCTTATAAAATTCATGAGTGGGAGTCAAATCAATAGTTTTCACCTTTGTGACTTTCGGAGCTTCAAACTGCATGCAGAGTCTCATTGTCATGGACCCAAAAATCTCCAATTCCTGAGGTTCTGTAGAAGCCACAGGAAGCAGGTGTGTCCAAGCACACCACTCTTTTATAGGATTTTTAATGACCTGCGAAATGTTAATTGCAGGGTGCCCTGGAACTGGCCATTCGTCCACTGGCAATCCAACCATGCATGCTGAAAACGGTTTACCTGGTCTTGAATGTGTCAGGCAGATACTATCTAAATTCGCTGCCCGAGCTAAAGCCTCCCATACATTTTGCCTTGGTTGACTAACAGGTAAATCTCCCCCACTGCTTACTGCAATGAATGAAAGAACGATGCACATAAGCATCGTGAAACCCATTGCTTCGCTTTTGTGTGAAAACCCCCCAAGGTCCTTAGTTTCTTTTTTATTTCTCTTCTGGGTCGTTTTTCGCAGCCCGAGTCTCGACTTCTGTCTGAGTACTCGTCTCTTTGCTTCTTGGATCAGCGTTCTCGTGTTCTCGTGTTCGGAATGGCTTCACATGCCGTGCCGACACCCACTTCAGACCTCGATCTGTGGAGATACAAACGAAACCCTTTCCCCAAGTGATTAGTTTGAAAGGACCCTCTATTTGTCCGGTCTCTGGGTTTCTGATCAAAACTAAAGGATTCTCCCTTAGCTTTGCCTGTGTGTTGTTTAGAAAATGTCTCACGATCGGTGGATCAGGTTCCGAGGATGGATAATCCCTTTGTTGTGTTAACATTGTCTTCTTCGAGGTGCTTTTCTCTTTATATATTGTTGGAAAAAATTGCTGCATTGTTGCAGTCTCGCCACAAGATGGCGCTGTGGCTCCGCCGAGCCGACCCGGCATGTCGTGCACTTCCGCCCTCCTGCCACTAGGTGGCGCTGTCACCGGCCTCCCTGGCTCGGATGACGGAGCAAGCTCGACTGCCCCACTTCCTCTTCCGGCTCGGCGGCTCCCGTGAAGGGAAGGGACTGGGACTCCGAGGGTCTGAACCAAAGGCACCAGGTCTGGAGATGGTGTGGAGCCCCGGGACGTAGAATCCCTAACACGGCCCCTCCTCACCCGCGATGTCACAGGGGACCGGGCTCGGGTTCGCCCGCGTCCTACTTTCTGCGCATGCGTACTCTCCGAGCTGCTCCCTGTGTCCCCCAAGCTGACGTCATCGTCTCCCCCCTGTACCACCTCCGAGGTCCCTGCCCCTCGGTCTGTCCCTGAGTCCAACCCCTCCTCCTCTGACGTTGTGTTCACTTCTCCCGCCGGCACTCCGGCTCTCCCCGCGATTCAAGCTGACCTTCGCACCGGGTCTGACGTCACAACCGCGCGCCTCCTGCGTCTCACCGCGGCGGCCCTCTGGGCCTGCACATTTTCCCTCAGCCCGCCTTCCGCGTTCTCCGCCCCTGCGCTGGTATGTGGGTCTGTCCCCCGGTTTTTGCGAACTTCGCCCTCCGCGCGCGTCTCCTCATCTTCACCCGCGCTGCCCGCGTTTGCCGCCGCCGCCGCGTCGCCGCTTTCACCGCGAACAGGCCCCCCCCCCGATCCCTTATCTTCCTGCTCCCCCCCTTCTGCTCCTGACTCCTCCACACTCTCTGGAGTTTCAGGACGCCCTTGGGGTTTGTTGCATTTTTTGATCGGGGGTTTTAATATTTTTTCCTGCTCTCTTTTTTCGAGAGCCCTTTCCCCCTGGCTTTTTAAAGCCAGAGCAATTTTTTTCCCGGAGCTTTGCCGCTCCGCCCCCTCCTCTGAGGGTACCGCAGCTTCTCGCTGCTTTTCCAGTCTTTTAGACTGCACTGAGATACCTTGTAACATGATTCTTGCCGGCGAGAGTAGCTTTAACGCTGTCTCATCTTTTTTTGTTGCTAAAATATATAAATGCCTATTAATTTCTTGCCAAAACCCCACTTCGAACAACAGAGATGTCTCTGCAAGTGGATAATTAAGCCTTGCCCATAATAACAGCTGTTTTAATTCTTTCTTTGGGATCCCTTCTGTATATAATTCTGCTACACTTTGTAAGGTGGATAAGATTTCCCGTTGTTCTTGGGAGAGTGTGGCCCCCATAGTATTATTTTGGCCTTCTTACCGAATCTGTCGTCAGAGTGGTCTGAAAGCCCTCAGTCTCCGTCCAGCGGGTCACGAGGGATGGATCCAGAGGCGCCTTTCTGGTCCCAGTCCAGGCCGCTCTGCTACGAACTGTCTTCAGCAGAAGCTGAGAGATGGGATTCTCAGTGACTGCTGATTTTTGCAGGTCCTCCTGGCAGGTTTTTTCTTTTTCTTCTTTCTTTCTTCAGGCTTCCCTCCTCAGGAGTTGTCAGTGCTGTCCTCTTGGCTCTTCAGCTCTTCAGGGCTTTCCCCCCCCCCGAAAGGTTTGGTGGGAGATAGCCCGCACAGCGGACGCCAGTTGTCGGATTTTGGTGCTGTCTAGATGGTCTGGGAAAAGCCCAAAGATGGCCTTGGGTCCCCGGGGTTCGAAAGGACGAGAGGAAGCTTCAGATTTGTTCTTGGTCTCGGTGTTTATTAATTGCTTATCTAAAAGATTTTCTCTTGGCCTGACAGAGTTCTGCTCAGCAGTCAGCCATGGGCACACACTAAGAGCCCCTGGGGCGGCCACCTATCTTTATACCCGGAGTTACGTATACAATATTTATCATTTTTCTCCAATACCCTCTACCCTTATTAACCAGTGCACTTTTAGTAAAGACCAATCCCAAAGTGCCAACATCACCACAGAAAATGGAGGCCTAGAGGAAGAAGAAGGAGGAGAAGGGCACGCCCCAATTCCTCCATCTTACCTCTCTAGACCCCCCTTTACAGAAATTTTAAACCCTGTATCTCACACTCCAATTAACTTATCCCTTCACCATTCACCCCGGTGAAATCCTCCTGTCCTCATACTGATGTCATCTCCCATGTGGGATCAAAGTCCAGCCACCAGACATTTCTGGCAACATTCCAGGACTCCCGAGCCCCCCAGGGGTAGTCTGGTTCACCCTGCGCCCCAGTTCTGAGAGACTGAGATCCCACACCCAGGCCCTGGCCTGAGGCGTCAGCGCTGCCCCAGCAGTGCCCATGGCCTGTCCCCGCTGCAGCCCTGGCACTGCCACCCCCAGGGCTGTGCCCGGCCCCGAGAGCACTCAGGCCCTGCAGCAACACCAGGGCCACCAGGGCAGCGGGGCAGGGCCATGGCAGCAGCACTGGCAACACCAAGTGCTGCTGCTGCTGGGCACAGCTGCTGGGTCAGCCCTGATCTGCCCCCAGCTCTGCACACCGACATTGCTGCTGCAGCTCCAGAGAAGGCAACAAAAGGGCATCTCTGTAGAAAATTCTGCTGGGAGATCCTTTATTGTGGGATCTCAGCACAGCAGTCCTGATGTGCAGAGTCACCAAGATAACCCTTGGGGGGCTCGGAGGTCCTGGAATGTTGCCAGAAGTGTCTGGTGGCTGGACTTTGATCCTGCACGGGAGACGACACCTGTATGAGGATGGGAGGATCACACGGGGATAAATGGTGAAGGGATAGGTTAATTATAGTGTGAAACACAGGTTTTAGAATTTCGGTACAGGGGGGTTCTAGAGAAACAAGATGGAGGAATTAGGGCGTGTCCTGTCCTTCTTCTTCTTCTTCTTGGCCTCCATCTTCTGTGGTGGTGGTGGCACTTTGGGATTGGTTCTTACTAAAAGTGCACTTGTCAATAAGGGTGAAAGGTATTGGGGAAAATAGGTAAATATCTTATACGTAGTTTTGGGTATAAAGATAAGTGACCACCCCGAGGGCTCTCAGTGTGCTCATGGCCGACGTGCTGTGCGGACCTCTGTCGGGCCGAGAGAAAATATTGTAGATAAAAACTAATAAACACTGAAGACCGAGAAAAAACCTGAAGACTCTTTTCGTCCTTTAGAGCGTGGGCTGTCCCAAGGCCATCCCGAGCCTTTCCAGGCCATCAAAACCAGCCGAAAACGGGACACTTTATTATCTTTAAAGTCACCCAGAGCGCAGCCCATCATTGACACAGTCTTGGGCTACAGGGAATTTGGAGAGAAACACAATGAGAAATAATACAAGGAATGACATTTCTTTGTGGACAATATGAAAAAAGTGAAACAAAGAAACACATTGTCCAAAATTAAACAAACAAGTAGTATGAAAGATTACTTTTATTGCAAATGATTGACAGGAATTTTACAGCCGTTTATTGTGTCTGGAACCATCCAGTCATCAGTCTCCACACTGCAGCCTTGAGCTGCTGGTTCCTCAGGCTGTAGATGAGTGGGTTCAGGGCTGGAGGCACCACCGAGTACAAAACTGACAGGGCCAGATCCAGGGATGGGGAGGACATGGAGGGGGGCTTCAGGTGAGCAAACACAGAAGTGCTGAGGAACAGAGAAACGACAGCCAGGTGAGGGAGGCAGGTGGAAAAGGCTTTGTGCTGTCCCTGCTCAGAGGGGATCCTCAGCACAGCCCTGAAAATCTGCACATAGGAGAAAACAATGAACACAAAACAGCAAAGTGCTAAACAGGAACTAACTGCAATGTGCACAAGTTCCTTGTAGTTTGAGTGTGAGCAGGAGAGCTTGAGGATCTGTGGGATTTCACAAAAGAGCTGGCCCAGGGCATTGCCGTGGCACAGGGGCAGGGAAAATGTATTTGTCATGTGCATGAGAGCAGTGAGAAAGGCACTGGCCCAGGCAGCTGCTGCCAGTGGGCACAAGCTCTGCTGCCCAGGAGGGTCCCGTAGTGCAGGGGTTTGCAGATGGACACATAATGGTCATAGCACATGATGGTCAGGAGGTAAAAATCTGCTGAAATGAAAAACAAAAAGAAAAACACCTGTGCAGCACATCCTGCATAGGAGATGTCCCTGGTGTCCCAGAGGGAATTGTGCATGGCTTTGGGGACAGTGGTGCAGATGGAGCCCAGGTCGCTGAGGGCCAGGTTGAGCAGGAAGAAGAACATGGGCGTGTGCAGGTGGTGGCCACAGGCTATGGCGCTGATGATGAGGCCGTTGTCCAGGAGGGCAGCCAGGGAGATGCCCAGCAAGAGGCAGAAGTGCAGGAGCTGCAGTTGCCACGTGTCTACCAATGCCAGCAGGAGGAAGTGCCTGATGGAGCTGCTGTTGGACATTTGCTGTGGCTGCACATAGGGACCTGTTCATGGAGAAAGGACAGTGACAAGTCAGGAGAGGCTGCCTGGAGCCAAACCTGGGCCATTCCCTGCAGACTGTCGCACTGGGACTCACCCACCCTTGTTCCTGCTCTGGGAAAACCTTCACCCAGGTCCCTGCCTGAGCTCCAGTTGTGCTGGCTGAGTGTGCCAGAAGCAGCCAGGCCTGCACAAGGGGCCTTTCAAGGAGCCATCCCTGTCCCTCTGCCCTGGGTTTGTGGCCATGTGGCAGAGGCGCAAGGCTGGATATTCAGGATTTGTCCGGGAAATCACTCCTAATGCTGAGAGGCTTGGTAGCATCTGCACTCGCAGTTCTAACGGAAATAGATGGCAGGAGTTGGTTTTAGGAATTATTTTCCTATCTACACATCATTCCTGGCTCTCTGAGGTCAGATATCCCCAGCAGTTCTGCTGCACTTAGAGTTTGCCACTGACAGATTGGAAAGGCAAAGGATTCCCTGTGGCTGAGGGAAGGTGAGGGGCTGGATGGGCTTGTTCCCAGCTGCCCTGGCTTTGCCCCTTTGGCTGCAATCAGAGCACAATCACACTCCCGGGTCACCCTGGGATAAACAAGTCCCTGCCCAGAGCAGAGGGATCCCTGAATGTCTCACTCTCTCTAAACGTCTCTGAGCAAGCTCTCAGCACTCCCATGTGCCAAGGACACTCACAGCTCCATTGGAAACCCAGCAGCATTTCCTCAGCTTTTGCAGCTCTGCCTTTCCCTTTGGGACATTCAGGGAACTCCCAGAGGCTCTGGCACAGATTTCCACCCAGGAGGGCTGCTCAGAGCCTGGAAGGGCACAGCAAGGAGATCCCTGGCTGTCCCCTTGATGGGATCTCAGGGAGGGGGCCCAGCTCATTCCCCTTTCCCATGGACTGCTTTGCCCACAGCCCCACAGGTGCCAGGGAAGCTTGGACACCCCATTCCCATGGACAGCCCTGCCTGGCAGGAATGCCAAGGGCAGTGCCTGACTTAGCTGCTGCAAATGCCAGAGCCTCCCTGAGAGCAGCAGATAACAGTGACAATATCAGGGCAGGGTAGAACCAAGAGAAGATGTTGTGGTGCTGTGCCTGAGAGGGCAGGGCAGAAACAGCCGGGCATTCAGGACAGTGTTCCCGTGCCCAGCTGTGCCCGGCACCTCCCACACACCAACAGTGCCCTCATCCTGCCCCCAGCACTGCTCTCTTCAGCCCCCTCTCCTTCCCTGAGCATCTCCCTGGGCCTGGACATTCCCTCCTGAGAGGAGCCTTGTCCCTGCCAGTGCTCACAGAGCCCATCCCAGCCTGTGTGCCCTGTCCGGGGCCCTACAGAAACCTGCCTGTGTGCAGGGCCCTGGCTGGGGCAGGCTCTGTGTGCAGCTGGGCAAGGGCAGCTCAGGAGAGCCCTGCTGGGCCCTGCTGAGGTGATGCTGCTGCTGTCCAGGACTGAGGAGTGGCTGAGGGCCCTTTAGGAGGCTCCCAGCAGAGAGACTGACCAGCTTAATTTACAGTTCTGCAGTCCCTGTAAATGTTCAAACATTAGTTGTATGATCCTGTGTGTCCCTTTCAACTCAGAATGTTCTGTGATTCTGGGATTACAATTCCTGTTCTTCTTCTCTCATCCCCTTGTTTTTTATAATCAAAAGAGAAAAAAAACCAAAACCTTGCAGCAGTGTTAGAACAGTAAAGTAAAAACCAGACATTTATTGGAAGATTTCAGGTGTCCCAGTGGGTATGGGGCACACCTGGGGCCTGATTTACACAATTTATTGAGGTTGATTAATAAAGAAAATTTAACAGGAACATCCAATAGGAGATTCACTTACCCCAGTTACACACCCCTGGCTCAATCCATTGGAGTAGGTCCAAGGGCTTCTTTGCCTTCAATTTTTGTTATGACTGCTCACATTCTGGTTCAAAAACAAAATGTTCTTGTAGGTTCTCTTCCTGATAATAAGACTATACAGGATACTATATGTATTGTATAGTATATGTATTTCAGGAATGCATTTAGACAATCAGCTTATTTTTCTAAAATCAAAGAAAAAGCTTAGGGAAAATATTATAATGAATACAGGATTTTAGTTATAGAAGTATATAATAGTAATAGAGTTCATTAAAAGTTTAATAGTCCTAAAAAAGGATTATAGATTTATAATTATGCAATAGTAATTTACAGAGCTACAAATATATGAAAGATGTATAAAATGAAATAGCTTTTTGTCATCACCCCAACTTTCCCATCCCTCTCCAAGCAGGAAATTGAAATCACTCTCAGGAAAGCTCCTGATCTTTCCAGCAATCCCAGGCTTACCTTCTTTGGCAAGTGTCCTCTGGAGCTGTGCCCAGGCTGGTCTGGAGCTGGGAGCAGCCCTGCCGCACCCAGCTCCTCTCAGCAGCAGCCCCTGCCCTGCTCAGGATGGCTCCTTCCCCCCAGAGCTTCTCCCCAGCGCTGGGAGCAGCTGCCAGGGCTGGCTGAGAGCTGTCCCTGGCAGGCAGCAGAGTCCCTGCCCCAGCACATCGCCCTGGGCTGCAGGACCCTGCTCTGCACGACAGCCCTGGACACCCCTGGCTGCAGCCCCGGCTGCTCAGCCCTGCAGCAGAGCCTGGCAACAGAAGCTGCCTTGGGCTGTGCCTGGGCTGGGGCAGCAGGGAAAGCCAGCCCTGCCCTAGGGCCACAGCCCTGCCCTGGAGTAGCTCTGAGAGTCCTCCTGAAAGGTGCTAAAAGCTGTAGGATGTGCCAGCTCCAGGAGATCCCTGCAGGAACTGCAATTTCTCTTCCCACAGCCGGGGAATGACTGCTTCAAACCTGCGATGATTTCTGCTCTAGTAAGCCCTGAGTGAGCTCTGCTCTGTGCTCCCAGCCCAGGCTGAGTTTAACCCCTCTGTGCCTCTGTGTTGTGCCCGGGGTGGCTGCAGGCAGTGCCCCAGCCCTGTTGGGCTGTGCACAGGAGCTGCTTCTGGGCAGAGCTGTCTCTCTGCAGCGCTGCCCTTGCCAGGAGCTGCTTCTGGGTCAGGAGCCTCTGCAGGTTTTTCAAAGGACTTTGGGTTTTGCTTTTGCCTTGGAGTCTCTGAGAGGTTTCTGCAATCATGGCCTCCAATTATCTGCTGTAATTAGTCCCTGGAGAGGCTTTGTCAGTAACAACATTCAGTGGGGCTCTTTTATGCTTCAGGATACTTCAGTTATTTTAAGGTACTTGGTGTTTCCCTTTTGATACAGACTCTGTGAGAGGTTTATGCAATCATGGCCCCAATTATCTGCTTTAACGAGTGCCTTGAGAGCTTTGTACTGACAGTAGTGCTCATTAATACTTTGAGATACTCAAGGTTTTTAAAGTACTTTCAATTTTCCTTTCTACACTGAGTCTCTGAGAGGATTTCATGCCATCCTCACCTCCAATTCTCTCCTCCAAGGAGTCCATGAGGAGCCTGTGTTGGGGATACATCTCAGTGGGACCCATTCATGCTTTGAGACACTTTGGGGTTTTCGTCCATCTTTGACTCCTGGAAAGATTTGTGCAATCTCCTGTCAGACCCTGAGATTCCAGGGCTCAGCTCCAAATGCACCATGGGGCTCATTATGACCAAGCACATCCTGGCAAACCATGGTTTTGCTTTGATTTCCCTCAACTGTAGTGCAGTTCACTAGGAAGTTGTTTTTCTATTGTTACAGAGAAATATTTCAAATAGCTTCTAATAAATTCACATTCCTATTTAAAGGGTGTATGGTTCTCTTTAGAGAAGAAATGATAGCAGCATTCTGTGACTGATAGACCCAGGGGCTTTCCTAAGCAGGTCTGGCCTGCTCTGAGAAGCTGTGCCTTGAGTTCTGACTCAGCGTGGAGAGCCTTGCTCCACATTTCCAAACCCCATCCTGTCTCTCTTCACTCACCTGGCGTCAGCTTAGCTTGGAGAACTGGCTGCACTCAGGCAAAGAGGGGGTTTTCTTCTTTTATTTTAGTTATCTGAAACTCCTAAGCTCCCTGTTGAAAACAGACACCCTCCTCAAGTGTTTGCCAAGCCCAAGCTGCCACCAAGACCACTCCAGACCTGCCCTGGGTCAGCTGTGAGGATGTGTGGAGGCCCAGAGGCCTACCATCAGAGTCTCAATCCTCTAAACATGGAGGACTGGTTCCAGATAAGAGGAATAGGCTTTCAGGTTAGGGTAAGACACTTTCTTCTCCCATTGATCTTTGCAGGCACATGATTTATGTCACTTTATGTTACCCCATTGGCCCATTGGCCTAATTACCCTAGTTCAACTCCTATTTCCCACGTTTGTTTAGCCCTAGAATGTTCTCTTATCTCTCTGTCCCTCCATTGGCCCTAGTTTGCTGTATTCCTCCACCCTTGTTTCCCTATTGTTGACCTGACCTTTGACCCCTCCTCTGCACCATTTTCCCCCCTATCCATTGGACTCTGACCCTCAGCTCCACCCTCACTACCCCATATAAGACCCTGTTCCCTCAGCCTACACCCTGTCTTCATCCCTGGACCCTGTTCGGGTGTGTACCCTGTTCCTGTACCAATAAACCCAGTTTGCTGAAGATCATACAAAGACCCATCCTGCCTATTCTGTCAGCTTTCTAAGGTAGCAGCGAGCTTTGGACTCATGAGTGCTGGATGCTTCAAGGGCCTCAGTAGAGTCATGATGCTACACATGGCGCCCAAACAGGGACCAGATTCATTGAGGTCCCTGTGAGCGTCTCCAGCGGTGATCCTGCCAGCCAGATGTCACTGGAAGCTGTACGCCTTTGGGTCAGCCACAACACTGAAGTGAGACTCGAGTTCTACTGAATCTCACTGACATGGAAGTCGACAATCCTTTCAACATCCATGGGACCAACTTTAGTGAGAGCCCCACAAGCCCCACTTTGGCTGAAGATTGTGCCTGTGAGACTGAGAGTGAGTGACTGAGGGGCAGAGAGTTGCCAGGGGTTCAGGCTTTTGATTTTCTGTTCCTGTGGGTGGGAATTTCCTCTTCTACTGGGGGCAACTCTGGGAAATACTCAGTCCCAAGCTGAAAATTATGTTTTTGTTGTTAAGTTTTGGGGAGTTTTAAATTTAGAGGGAAGTTCATTTTCTGAGGGGAGTTTGAAAGGTATTGTTCACTGGTAGCTTACAGAGTTTCCTGATATCTCTGTTGATTCTATCAGTCATCATTTTGGGATGCTCTTGGGGAAAAGCTTTATATTTTACAAACACAAATGGTTTCAATAGTTGGGAAGTTTTATCTGTTGTTTCATTCCATTTATGGGATCATTTCACAAGTTTATGGTTCCAATCCTTTGTCCTGGTTTATTCAATCCGCCTCCCACATTCCCAAACCCACATTCCCTCAGGACAGGACGGGAGATGGAGCCCACCCTTTGGCACAGACAAGCCATCTGCTACCTGTCATCTCTCCTCCTTTTCTGTCCTCTCCTCAGGGTGGTAGTTGCCATGCTGTCCTGAGATATTCCCTCACCCACATTCCTTCATCCCCTCATCCTAATCCCCCTTCCTATAAACCACAAGATGGCAATACTCCTGTGAGAGAGACCGCCATTTT
This sequence comes from Melozone crissalis, assembly GCF_028551555.1. Taxonomy (NCBI): domain Eukaryota; kingdom Metazoa; phylum Chordata; class Aves; order Passeriformes; family Passerellidae; genus Melozone; species Melozone crissalis. Next base: position 3,748,998 of record NW_026535821.1, read on the forward strand.
AGATTCCCTCCTGTCTTCATCCCTATTTCCCACCTTTGCTCCAGGTACCTCCCCTGTGATGGGTCCCATCTTGACGTTGAGTTCCACCCCTGGAACTGGACATGGGGCCAACCAGAAGGAAGCCATTTTGGCTACCATAGGCCTTCAACACCGGGTGTTGCCAGTTGGCCGAAAGCCCTGCACCCCTCCCAGCAGACCTGCTTCCTCTACAGAGGAAGACAGCGATAGCTTCTCGAAGAGTGAGGATGAGTCCAGGGATTCTTGGCAAAGGATGCGGAGAAAAGCCACAAAGGAGGGGGACTGGGAGGTGGTATCCAAGATTCAGATGGCACCTGTGCAGTATAAACAGGGGCCAAAACCCTTAATGGGAATCTATTCCCCACAGGGAAATGAAGGATTTAGTAAAGGAAGCAAAGGATTATGGTGGGGGTTCACCCTGCTTTAACCATTTGCTGTACACGACATTTACTGCCCACATGATGGTACCATACAATTTAAAACAGTGTATGAAAATTATATTGTCACCTGCTGAGTTTATTTTGTGGAAAGGACTTTGGATAAATAAACTTAATGAGTTACCAAAAAGTTATGTTGAGGAAGAAGAGTGACAACATCTCAGAATGAGCTGCATTACCGGGGAAGGAGACTATACTGGACTGCAACATCAGGCTGAAGTCTTCCCCTGGTCAATACTGGAAGATCTCAAAGGTGCTGCATGGTCCACCCTCCTCCAAACACCTGATGCTTCTACATCCCACACTGACTTCACTGACATTTGCCAGGGCCTGGATGAGAGCTGTATCAAGTTTGTCGATCATCTTATGAAAGTGGTGGGAAACCAGGTAGACGATCAAAAGGTCTGGGATTAATTTATTAGCAAATTAGCTTTCTGTAATGCCAGTATTGACTGCAGAAAGGTTCTGCACATCCTCCCCCTTGACCCTGAGTTGACCATCGCTCAGATGGTAGACGCTTGCATTTGCCAAGCGGTGTCAGATTGTGACTCCAGCCTAGCCAAGGCTGCAGGCCAGGTCACAATAGAAGCACTGATTGCAGCAAATGTGCTTCCCCACAAAACAGAATGTAATAAAGGCAGTGGAAACTGTTACAACTGCAGGAAATCTGGACATGTAGCAAAAGACTGTAAATAAAAGAATAACACCCGTTCTCATTTTCCACCAAGCCCTCAGTCCCACAGGCATTGCCCAAACTGTTCCTGAAGCCAACAGCACTACCAGCCCTTGGGAAACTCTGAGCAGAGCAGAAAATGACACCGAAGATGAAGTTATTCCGTCCCACCCTTCCATCGGTGATAGATGTCCTAGGTTAAAATATAAAGATGTATTCTATTTCCATTCTCAAGAGCTGTTGAAACCAGGAGGGGCATTGTTTTATTCCTTATCTCCTGTTAATGGGCCCATCAATGCCTTGCCACATGACACAGAGATAACTCCCTCCAGGAGCCATTTCTGTTTAATGGACCCATCTCATGACTGATAGAATATCAGTCCAGTGTGAGATGCTCTGCCCAGGGGGGAGGAGCTAAGCATCCCGACCTGGATATTATCTGGGGCTTCGGAGAGAACAAGCTGCCTTTCCACTGGATTTCCCAGAGGAACAGCTGCCTTTACCACTGGATCTTCAAAGGAAGGCTACACCCTGCTATACGATCACTATTCCAACATACCCACATCTGCCACTCCAGGAGGACTGCAGCCACCACCAACTGGACTGCTACCAATACAATGCCCAACAGGGTGTCAAGTTGTATTCTGACTTTGTCAGAAGTTTCTCTTTTGTCTTATTGCATGCATTTTGTTTTTTTATTTTTTTCTTTTCCTAATAAATTGTATTTCTGACTTGGAGTCTCTCACTGGTTTTGCTTTCAAAACAGAAAAAATGGAAAAGCCTGAATGGGTTTCCTGAACAACAAACCCCACTCAGGAACCACCTGATCCATCCAGGCTGCCTTGAATGGTGTCATCTTTCTACAAGAGACAGGGTGAGCAGAAATGGCCTCTGGAAGCAGAATTCTCTGAGTCTTGCAGCTGAATTCTCTGTCCCTGTCCTTTCCCTGGATCTCAGCTGCAGATGGAAGCTGCTGGTGCCATGCTCACCATTAACATCTCTCTTGAATGCAAACAGATATTCCCATCTGTGTTAAGCAGGATTTTTCCATGTTTCTACAAAACTTTTGTGTTCCCCATGGAACAAAAGGGCCATTTTGACACTGAGGGTGTGACATGGAAGCAAGGAGTCAATTGTGACACTCAAATGCCATGGACCCAAGAGGCCATGGTGAAACAGCAGGGCCACATGGATCCAGTGGTCCATTGTGACACCTTGGATCCAAGGAGACCATGGAGACACCCCCAGAACCTCATGGAACCAAGGAGTCCATGGTGACCCAGTGGGGTTGCATGAAGCCAATGGTCCATGGTGACACTGCCCTTCCAAGGAGTCCATTTTGACATTGTGGAAGCTCATGGAGTGAGAGAGGCCATTGTGACACTGAAGAAGTTCATGACACCAAATATCCATGGTGACACAGGAGGGCATCATGGGAACCAAGGAACCGCTGCTGGCTGTAGGGAAACTCATGGAACCAGGGGCCCTTGTGGCACTGCAGAAGCAACAGAACTGGTGGACCTTGTCCCCTGGCCCTGCACAGCCCATTGGGAGGCATGGCAGGAGCAGCACCCTGGGAGCCTCAGGAATGCCCCTCTGGGATCCATTGCACCCACTCCCAGGGACTGGAATTCCAGTTCCCTGCCAGGAAAAGATGTTCCTGTTCTTGAAGGCAAAGCTCTCAAGAAGGAGACAAAAGCCAAGTGGAGCAAGATCCTACAGTGACATTTCAATGCCAGCCTTCATAACTTCATCCATGGTGGTTGTAGCTCGTGGATTGGGAATGAAATCAGGGCAAGGTCTTTGGTGGGAGCTGCCCTGGGTCAAGGGAGACTCAGAGAGAAACAGAACGGGCAGAGAAAGGCAGGAGAGAAAGGAGGACACAAACACAATCAGCTGAGAAGGTGACACTCTGAAAAACAAAACGGAACTGAAGGAAAGTGAATGGGACAGAAATCAATAATTATGAAAATTTAATTTACTATCAAAATAGATCACACAAACTCAGACCTACACAATCCTAATCCCAGACCGTCAAATTTGGATCCCACTTCTCCCAATCTCCTTTCAATCCCATCTCACCCTGGAGGCTGTGGAACTGAGTAATTTTGGCACGGGACTGGGTTTGTTTGAGGTGGGAACAAGGCAATTTGATGTGGGATTGAGCCCCGTGAGGGTAAGATTGACTTGTTTTCAGTGGGGCTGAGTCATTTTGAGATGACAGATCAATCCATCTTTACTTGAGAAGTGCAAAGATATGGAGAATATTTTCTGAAATCTCCCAAGAACCCATAAATCTTCCAGAATATGTCCCAAAACCATAAATTCCTGCTCAAGTAACTGCTAACTGGTGGAACTCTACACATCTTTGATAAATTTCTTTATTTTTAGTCCTATTTCAGGTATTTTTAAGTGATAAAGAAATATCAAGAGGAAACTTGAGCCAAAGCAAAAGGATAACCAGCCAGGTGTCCTCCCAGCACAGATCACTGGGAATGTGGGTCACCCCGGCTCTGCTCGAAGTGGGTCCTCCCATGGGGTATGAAGCTGGAGTGGTGCACAAAGCTCTTCCTGCAGTTGGTGCATTTGCAAGGCTTTCCTTACTGGTGACTCCGTTGGTGTCTGGTCAAGTGAGAGCTGCTGGTGAACATCTTCCCACACTGGGGACATTCGTAGGGCCTCTCCCCAGTGTGGATGCGCCGGTGGGTGATGAGGTGGGAGTTGTGCTTGAAGCCCTTCCCGCAGTCAGGGCAGCAGAAAGGCCTCTGCTCTGTGTGATTCTGCTGGTGGCGGAGCAGATGGGACCTGGTCTGAAACCTCTTCTGACACTGGGGACACTTGTGGGGCCTCTCCCCAGTGTGAATCATTTGGTGGATGACAAGTTGGGACCTCTGACTGAAGCCCTTCCCACATTCCCCACACTTGTATGGCCTTTCCCCAGTGTGGATCACCTGGTGGTGGATGAAGTGGGACTTCTGCTTTAAGCTCTTCCCAAATTCCCCACACTCATAGGGCTGTTCCATGGTGTGGGTCCTCTGGTGGGACATCAGGTTGGAGCTCTGGTGAAAGCTCATCCCACATTCCCCACACTGGTGGGGCTTCTCCCTGGAATGGATGCGCCAGTGGATGATGAGGTGGGATTTCTGCTTGAAGCCCATCCCACAGTCAGGGCAGCGAAAGGGCTTCTCCTCTCAGTGAATCTGCTGGTGGTGCAGGAGGAGATTGGAGCTGGTCTGAAACCTCTTCTGACTCTTGGGACATTCATAGGGCCTCTCCCCAGTGTGGATGCGTTGGTGGGTGACCAGGGCAGAGCTGCAGCTGAAGCCTTTCCCACATTCCCCACACTCGTAGGGCCATTCCCCTGTGTGGATCATCTGGTTGCAGATCAGGTGTGAGTTCTTCCTGAAGCTCTTCCCACACTCCAAGCACTTGTAGGGCTTCTCTTCCACGAGGTTCTGCCACGGGGATTTGTCCTCCCTGGTTTCCATCCTCAACTCTTCCTCTGGGGGAGGAAGAACAAGGAGAGGATGGGATTTGTCTCCATGCAACAGGGAAGGGGAAGGAGATCCCCCCAGTGCATCCCTGGAAGGATGGCGATGGCAGAGGGGTTGTCCTGCAGCCGGGGGCCATGCTGGGCTGGGAGATGGAGCAGGAGAGAGGGGGAAAGGGGCACTGACTTTCTCCTCACCTGCCTGGGTGTCGCGGGGCATTGTGTCAGTTTGAAAAGACAGGTGTCTGCCAAGGAAGGCAGGAGACTCCCTTGAAATGGAAAATGTTGATCCCTTCCCTTGGAATTATAATTTTCAAAATATGGGGCTGTCAAGCAAAATTTATGGGAATAGGTATAACAGTTCTTCAGTAGGAAAATAGAAAATACAAATGCAATAGTACTAAAAAACTACTTACAGAGTCAGAATACAACCTGACACCCTGTGGGTCAGAGTGTTGGTAGCACTCCCGTTAAATGGTGGCTGCAGTGCTCCTGCAGTGACAGGTGTGGCTCTGTTGGAGCAGTGATCCTGTAGAAGGGTGGAGTTTTCCTCTGAAGGTCCAGTAGTGGTTTCGATGGGCCTGGTCTTCCTCTGGGATCCAGTGGAGCTGAAAGCTGCTCTTCTGGGAATCCTGTGGGAGAAGGCTAACTCTGTTGTTCACATTCTCAGATTATATCCCAGTAGAAATGCTTGGCTCCTCCCTCTGGGTGGAGCTTCCCACAATGGGGTGATGTAATTTTTATCAGTGACACTCAATGGCCCATTAACAGATGATATCTCCCTGGAGGGAGGATTCCTTGTGGAAGAGATAAAGTAAACTGCTAAATTAACAGATGATAACTGCCCCACCTTTAACAGATGGTAATTGAACACACATCCAGCTAAACCTGAGAAGCTGTTCCAGCCTTGAAAAGCAGGATTTGGTACCAGGATTTGATAGGGAATGCAACCCTGACTGAAGGCAGAGGTAGAATCTCCAGAGCCTGCAGCGAGAAATGCAAAGCTATGTGATAATCATTTCAACATCTTCTCTTTTGCAATTATCTACTAATGATTATTTGCCTTGCCTATCTAATATTTTTGAAAATTTTGGCAAATTTGCATTATCTAAATTACCCTGTTCCTTAAGTTAAGTTGGTATCTGTGTCTTTGGTGCTGGCCATGTCCAACGGTTAAACAGGGCCCCATCCTGCCTAAGTGTTACCTGGGAGACAAAAGTGCTCACTTCAAATGTCCCTCTTTCCTCTTTGTTCCTCCTTTGGTCAAGGGTATCCCTGGGGTCAGTTGGGATCACCTGTCCTGGCTCTGTCCCCTCCCAAACTCCTCCACACCCTCAGCCCCTCCCCAGCGTGGCCGAACAAGGGGCAGGACAGGCGTTGGCTCAGTGCGAGCTCAGCAAGAACACAATCATCTCTGTGTGCTCAGCCCTGTGCTCAGCACCCGGCCCCGGCATTTCCTCTGCTCCCACCCCGGACCCCCCTTTCCCACCCCTCTGCTCCACGGCCGCCGCAGTACCAGCTGACAATAGAAGCAATTCTGTGGCAATCCCAAGTTTCACTGGTTCCTGCACAGCTCCAGCTCAGCTGCTGGCAGGTTCCAATAAAAGTGCAAATTTGGCCCAATACAGATATTATTAAAAGAAAGGGGAAGCTCTTAGTAGCTGTCACAAAGGTGACAGGGATGAAGAGAATAATGATTCTCACATTTGGCAAGGAACCCAAGCCTGGGAATTCAGTAGTTATTGGGAATTTACCTACTTGACCTGGGCTTCTTGTAGGACTTTCAGCAGCCTTGTGTTCCTCACCTTGGGGTGAATGAACCTTGTCAGTCTCACTGGTATCATTTGCTCCCTTTCCTCCAGTGATTTTAACAAACTTTTCAAGGAAAGACAACAAAATATTTTCTTTAAAATCCGGAATCACAATGGCCATTTTTCTCATCAGTTCTCCCATAGGTCTCTCAGAGGAAGCTGTGTCAAAGTTTCCAAGAGTTCCTCCAGAGAGAATTACAACCTCCTCAGAGGAAGGAACCATGCTGTTGTCAAAGGCACCTGGGGTCAAAGAACACTGCCCTGAACTCACTATGCCAAAATAATGTCACAATCTGGTTAAGAAAATTGTTAGAGAGATTGCCTCTGCCCCAATTAGGCGATAACGATACCAAATCCAAGGTGGATTTTATTAACAGCAAATGTGAGGTAGAGAGAGAGATGGAAAGAAAGAGAAAAGGGGGGAGAGCAAGGGAGTGACAGGGACAGAGACCTCCCCTGGAGCAGGGCAAGTGTGACATTGTCCCCTGTGTGTGTGGCCTTCCCAGGGTGGGGGTTTTACACCTGAGCCAGTTTGGGTAAGGGGGGTGGTGTTCACCCCCCTGAGCAGGGATTACCCCACTGTTTCAGGTTGCAATGCAAGATATAACCAAATGCCTGTTTCCAATCCCCATCTTCATCAACTGCTATTAAAAGGCAGGGCAGTATTCTTTATCTCTTCCATGACTCACCCCTGATAACGCCCTCCAGGGAAGATATCTTCTGCTAATGGGCCATTGAGTGTCACTGCAGGACTGATAAAATTCCATCATCCCATTGTGGGATGCTCCGCCCATGGGGAAGATCCAAGGATTCCTACCTGGATATGGACTGAGGCTTTCAACACCAGGAGCAGCTTGCCTACTGGATTCCCAGAGGACAAGAGCTCCATAACCACCACTGGACCTCCAGAGGAAGACCAGACCCTTCTAAAGGATCACTGCTTCGACATAATCATCTTCATCACTCCAACAGGACTGCAGCCACCATTTAATGGGACTGTTGCCACTACCCTGACCAGAAGGGTGTCAGGTTATATCCCGACTCTGTCAGTTTAAGGCAGTGTTTCTGTATAATTGCCTTGATCTTCATTTTCTTATTAAATTGTAATTCTGACTTAGACACTCCCCCAGGTTTGACTTTAATCCAGTACAAAAGACAATGTACTCACTGCTTGTCTTTTTGCCAAACCAGGATTTCCTATTCCCAAAATTTAATTGGATGGAGGAAGAGGCTGCGAGGAACAGCAAAGAACCCTGGGATACCCAGGCAGGTAAGGAGGAAGTCAGTGTCCCTTTCCCTCTCTCTCCTGCTCCATCTCCCAGCCCAACATGGCCCCTGGCTGCAGGACAACCCTGCTGCCAATGCCGTCCTGTCAGGGAAGCACTGGGGGGATCTCCTTCCCATTCCCTCTGGCATGGAGGCAAATCCCATCCCCTCCTTGTCTTTCCTCCCCCAGACAAGGAGCTGAGGATGGAGACCATTGAGGAAAAATCTCCATGGCAGAACCTCATGGAAAAGGCCATTTTGAGTGACTCCACAGTGCAGAATTCCAATGGGGAGGAAAATCCCCAGAGATTGTACATGAGGATGGGCTCCAAAGCCAGCCCAGGGTGCTCTGAGGAGGAAAGACCCACTCTGTGCCAGGAAGGTGGACAGAGCTTCAGCCAGAGCTCAGAGCTGGTGATCCACGGGCAGCTTCATGATGGGGAGAAGCCCTACAAGTGCTTGGAGTGTGGGAAAAGCTTCAGGCAGAGCAGCCCCCGTATGCAGCACCAGATGATCCACACAAAGGAATGGCCCTATGAGTGTGGGGAATGTGTGAAGGGCTTCAGCTACAGATCCACCCTCATCAGGCACCAACGCATCCACACTGGGGAGAGGCCCTACCAGCGTCCCCAATGTCAGAAGAGGTTTCAGAGAAGCTCCAATCTCCTCCAGCACCAGCGGATGCACACCAAGGAGAGGCCCTTCCACTGCCCTGAGTGTGGGAAGGGCTTCAAGTGCAAGTCCAACCTCATCACCCATCGGGGCATCCACACTGGGGAGAGGCCCTACGAGTGTCCCCAGTGTGGGAAGAGCTTCACCCAGAGCTCTGCCTTGACCAGTGACCAACGGAGGCACCGGTAGAGGTAAGGCCTGCCAGTGCCCCAAGTGCAGGAGGATTTTTGTTCACTGCCACAGCTTCATCCATCATTGGAGGATCCATGTTGGGAAGAGTCCTGGTGATCCATGTTCCCTGTGATCTATGTGGGGAAGACACCAGTCTTTTGTCCTGCCCCTCCAAGTGACATGATGTACATTGAAAAATATGAGGGTCTGGCCATGGCCCTGTCATTACATTCACTCCCACCTCACGTCATTGCCAGGGGCAGGAAAGGGATTCTCACTCCCTAAGGAGAAGGGTGTCCTTTCCAGGAAGGGAAAATTGCGGCCAGACAAACCCAGTGAGTTGTGTTTTAGTTTTCCCTGTAAACAATTTTGTTTATCCCTTCTGTTGTCAGTGTTGTTTCTGTTCCATTTGTTCCTTATCTCGTTGCTGTTCCCAATAAATTGTTCTTATCCCAGCCCACGATCTTTGCCTTTTATGCTTTCCATGGGAGGCGGGAGGGCAGCGAGGGCAGCACGGTTTTAGCGGGAGCAGGAAATTGGGGATTGCCATTTCTAGACTCTGGCCCGTGGAAACCAAGCATCCCAGCTGGTCCCAGCCCTGGTGGCCATGGCAACAGCCTTGGGAGCGGGTCCCTGGCTGGGGCTGTGGGAACCTCTTCCCTTTGGTGCCCAGGGACAGGAGTGGAGGGAACGGCTGCAGCTGAGTCGGGCCAGGCTCAGATTGGATGTCAGGAAAAGGTTTTTGCCCAGAGGCTGCTGGGGCCCTGCCCAGGCTCCCCAGGGAAGGGTCCCAGCTCCAGGGCTCTCTGAGCTCCAGCAGTGTTTGGACGGCACTGCCAGGCCCAGGCTGGCATTGTTGGGGTGTCCTGTGCAGGGCCATCATTTGGACTGGAGGATCCTGATGGGTCCCTCCCAGCTCAGCCAATTCTATGGTTCTGGGATCCCATGAGCCTGGGGATGGGATTGCCAATGGTTGCCATGGCAATGGGCTCTGGCTGGAGGCCTGAGCTGGTGTCCATGGCAACCATGCCTGGCATGGAGTCTCCATGGAGCTGCCAAGGGACTGACCATTGCAACAGGGGGCTGGTGATGGTTGCCATGGAAACTGACCATACCAACAGGGGGCTGGGGATGGTTGCCATGGAAACTGCCTATAGCAACAGGCAGCTAGTGATGGTTGCCTGCTAAGGATCAGATTTGTCACAGGCCCTCATAGGGGTTCCATGTGGACTTTCCAAGAGTCTCCAGGCTGTTCCAGAGCAGAAATGTCATACGCAGAGGCAGGAGCTCCATGGAGACCTCCCATGGCTTTCTGGGGATGGTAAAGAGCCTTGTGGTCAGAGGCAGTCACAGCCATTCCATGGTGACATCCCAGGGCACCTTGGGCTGCAAAGGCACCGATCTGTCACAGGCACTCACGGGGGCTCCACGGTGACATCCCAGGAGTCCCCAGGCTGCCAAAGAGCCAGGATGTCCCAGACACTCAAAGGGGTTCCTGTCATGGGCACAGAGGGAGCTTCAGGCAAAGTTTATTAGAGGAGCTCCTGTTGGGTCACATGGTGCAGAAAGGAGCCCCAATAGCCCCCATAGATCCCCAATGTCACTGTTTAATCAGAGATGACACAGACTCAGATCAGAAGGCTAAGGGCTAAAAGCCACCCATTTATTCAATGCTGTTGTTTTTTATCTTGGTTTGCTACAGGTGGACCTCATTGGTCATTTAATCAACACATTTCACATGATTGCCTAATTAAGACAACACCCTTCAGTAAACAATATCATGGAAAAGAGCCAACCTATAAAAAACATTGTCAAGGCACCATTTACTGATGTTTGTTTTACATTGGGCCTTTCTGGGGGCTCCCTGGATGGGGGAAACCTCCTGTAACAGATCTGTGTGAGGTCAAAGGAGATGGACAGGACTTTTCCAGTCTTTAACTTCTTGTTTATTGTTAGATTATCTAAAGTTTTGCATTGCAGTCTACACCAGGTTCAGCACATTGGAAAAGCATTGCAAAATGGCCCCAAAATTTATGGTTTTAAGGTCTTGTAAAGTTATCTCATCCAATCAACTCTTAAAAAGATAGGTTATTTCTACTTATCTACCACTAGGTCATCCCTTAACTGTCCACATAACCTCTGCACTGTGCTTTCCTTGACCAATTACCCTGTGCTACCACCACAGCAGAAAATGGAGTAGATGAAGAAGAAGACAGGGACTACACCCAAATTCCACATGTTGCTTCCTATCTACACCACACTAAAAATCCCAAAACCTAAATTTCTCACCCAATGACATACTATACTATTCACTATTATCTTTTTCCTACTTGGGTAAATTCTAATCTATCTCAAGGTCCTGTAAGTCCTCTCCATGAGCAAAGGTTAAAGGCAGGGTTTCTCTGGGGGTCAGGACCCCTCAGAGCAGACAGAGAAATATTCCCTGTGCCCTGGATTCCCACACATTTAACCTAAAATCCTTTAACCCTTAACATGTGATGTTACCCAAAAATGTTCCAAGTAAGCAGGATTAGAAGGAGAAGAAATAGAGAACCACAGAAAGACAGAAGATCCATAGAAAGAGACGCACATAGGTAGCAACTGAAGGGGTCCCAGCATCACCAACAGAGGAACCCCAAGGGAAGGCAGGACCCAGACCATGGGCTGGCCTTGTGCTCTGGCTTTTAACCCCCTGGGCCTTCATGGGCCCGCCCCTGGGGTGGGACTGCCAGTTGTTTGCCCAATCAGAGTCAGGGTAGCACCAGCTGCTAGTGTGTGATTGATTGAAAGCTCAGCCAATCAGAGCTGGGTTAGCACAGCCCTGCTGTGTGATTGACAGCTCTGCCAGGCCAGGGCTGGGGGCGCGGCTCTGTCCAACCACAAACCAAGGCCTGACCCGGCCCTGGCCCCACACGGGCATTCTGAGCATCCCAAGGTGTCTCAGGACAGTGATCTCATCCAGCCTCTGACAGTGACCACGGTGACACTACGGATCCTCATGGAAACATGGGTCAGTTGTGACAATGGAGATCCAAGGAAACTATGGTGAGACTGTGGAATCCAGGAATCATGGAATCAAGGAGACCATTGTCCAGATCATGAGCCCTATGGGAGCAAGGATCAATGATCAAACTGTGGTTTGATTGTGATTGATTTCAAATAGAAACAAGGAGCCATTGTTTTACAGTAGGGCTGCATGGGGCCAATGGACCCTTGTGACTCTGTTTGGGCTCCTGAAACCAAGAAGCCATTGTGACATTGCCAGACCTCATGGAATCAAGGAGACCATTGTGACAGTATTGGGACCCATGAAGTCAATGGAACATGGAAGAGGTCTGCCTGGTTTGACCTCCTGGGGGCTGTCTGACAGGTCTCCCTGAATTTGACATGTCAAGGGCCACTTCCCATCTGACCATGAAGCACTGGAGCTCCGTGCTTTTATTCCTATGGGAAAGAACTGTCTCTCTTGTCTAGGGACCCATGGCCAAAATTGAGATTCCACCTCTAAAATTCCCTATATCCAAGGGTTTCTCCCAAACAAAATCTGCCAATACAGTCAAGTCTGGCTAGCCTCCGCCTCTGGTGACTGCCTCTCATCTGCCTTAGGCTCACTTGTTTCCTGCCTATGGAGGCCACTTTGACACTGCGGGGCATTGTGGAGCCAAAGGGCATTGTTACACTGTAGAAACCTGTAGAACCAAGGGGATCATTGTGATACTGTGAGTACCATGGATCCAAGGGGCCATTGTGACATTGTGGGGCCTTGAGGAACCATTGAGACCACTGTGACACTTTGGGGTCTTTTGAAATGCAGAGGACATTGTGACGCGGCAGAGTACCACAGATCCAAGGGACCTGTTACACTGTGGAGCCTCATGGAACCAAGGACATCACTGTGGCTCTGTTGGGCCGCATGGCCCCAAGGGGCCAGTGTGAAGCACCAGGGCTTTGTGGAGCCAAGAGACCATTTCTGCATTTGAGGGCCTCACGGAGCCAAAGGGCCGCTGTGATCCTGCGAGGCACCATGAATCCATGTAAACCATTGCGACATTGCAAGGCCCCATGGAGTCATGGAGACCATTGTGACCCTGCAGGCCCTCATGGAGGGAAGGGGCCATTGTGACACTATGGAACCTTGTGGAAACAAGGGAATCATTGTTGCACTACTGGGCCCCAATGGAACCAAGGGGCCATTGGACACAGAGAGGCTTCATGGAACCAATAGACCATTGTGACACTGTGGGACCTTGGGGAACCATGGAGATCATTAGGATCCTTAAGGACTTGTGTAATCAAAGGGCCATTATGACACCTGAGGGCACCATGGAAGCAAGGAGCCATTGTGACACTGCAGGGCCCCGTGGAACCAAGGGAACATGAAATAGATTTGGTTGCCTTGGCCTCCCAGGGGTCATCTGACAGGTCTGACTGACCTTGGAATGTGGAAGGCTGCTTCCATCTGCCCCTGAAACACTGAGGCTCTGGGCTCTTCTTTTTATGGAAAAGAACTGTCCATTTTTTCCAGGCAGCCATGGCCAAAATTTGGATTCCACCTCCAAATTTCTGTGTATCCAAGAATTGCTGCCAGATAAAGACTGCCAGGAGAGACAGATCTGGCTGGTCTTTGATTTCTGAGTGTGAGAACTCACCTGTTTTCCAAACACTGGAAAGGGCTCTTTTCTTTTCTTTGTATGGAAAAAATCATCCTTCTCAGGCACAAAAAATTCTGAAATTAGGATTCCACATTAATAATTTTGAATATCCAAGGGTTACTCCAAGCAAACCTGCCAGAACAGACACATCAGGCTTGCCTTGGCCTCTGGTGGTTGCTGTTCATCAGCTCCTGAAACATGGGGCTTCTGTGGCTTCCTTCCTATGGAGACCAACGTGACATTTGGGAGCCTTGGGAAATGAAGGCGCCACTGTGGCACTGCAGAGCCCCATGGATCCAAGGGACCATTGTGACACTGTAGAGCCTCATGGAACCAAGGACATCATTGTGGCTCTGTTGGGCTGCATGGTCCCAAGGGGCCAGTGCAAAGCAGCGGTGTGGTGGTTAGCCCAGCTGTAACTCAGAGTCAGCCAGATCTTACCCCAAAAGAATTTGGCAGTAGTTTCAAGCCCCAGGAATCATTTGTTTAACTTAAGGTGAGTTTGAGATTTCCCCCATAAGCCTTTAGCGTTGCTGTGCTAACTTGTCCAAGTGTCTACTCCCCTGTTGGTTACTTGTTTCCCCTACATGGTTATTGTTCTAATTTGCTAGCCCCAAGTGTACATGTTGTTGCTTCCCCTTTGACTCAGGTCTTTGGATCCTGCCCCTCATACTGTTCTCAACTTCTCCATGTTTTTAGTTTTTCACCCCATTATTAAAGTTCCTTTTTAACAACTCTGTTGATCCTGCTCCTTTTCATTTTTGGCACCCTCACCCTGAAGTCAGGGAACCAGAGAGGTTTGTCACAGCCACCTTCATTGTGACATTTGGTGCCCAAACAGGGACCATGACATTCAGGGCTCCCTGTGTTAGTCACGTCAGCTGGGGTTAACTGATGGATAGGCAAGCACTCCCTGGGATTTTGGATTGCGCTGAGCCCAATGGATTCATTGTTGCTTCGAGGGACCTTTCCCAGGATATGCAGGGACAACAATGATTTCACCTGCATAGGATTGCAGGTGGGTTTAGGGAAATGCCAGACATTTATTGCTGATTTTGCCATTGTGTCTTTAAAATATGCACCCACGTCCCATAATTGATTTGGGGTGTTTCCGTGGCTCTTCCCCATAAGGCAGAGAAAGAGAAGAATCAGCAGCCAGATGTCCAAAGTAGAAAGGAGCATATATGGATGCTTCAAGTTAATTCTCACTGATCATGACAAAGTATTTTCAAAGAACGAATCAAAATCAATCATGAGGTGGATCATTAAAAATTTTCCAGATGCTTCTGCTAATGAAATCCATACCACTGAATTTTGGGAGTCCGTGGGACTTAAAATGTACAACTTTCAATAAAATGGGACCCCATTGCACCCCAAATGCTCCCCATCTTCCACACCACCCTCACCAGCAAGCCATGTGTTGAAAACTCAATCCGTTGGTCACTCCTAACTCAGGACCTCCCCTCAAACTTTCCCTCCTCAGACCTTCCACGATGGTCCAAGACGGCAATGGCCACGCTGACTTGGAGCATCATGCCCTGGAGACTCAAGATGGAAGGAGCCTGAATGTGGCTCGGGAGCCCAACCATCCTCCCTCCATCTTGGCTCCTCCATTTCCTGCTACCACAACCTTCTCTTCCTCCCTGAAGGAACCTCCAGACTCCACCCCCACAACTGTGGGTCATGCCCCACTGTCAATCAGTCCACCTTCACCCTGGGCCATGCCTCCAGAACTCCACCCTGGAAGTCCGCCATCCTAAATCAAGGCCCTTCCTCCCCAACACCTGACAAAATGGCAGCGCCCTTTGCCTCACCCTGTGGCAACAATATAACCCCATGATCGAAGATGCTAAGCCCAACTGTCTCACTGTTTCTAATCCAAATGTTTCAGCTCCAAGTTATTCTTCCTCCCCAGAAGACAGTTTGGACTCCTCAGAGCCACCTCACCCCTCAACCCCAGAAGGTCCCTAGGAAAGGAAGGAGATTGGCAAATAGTTTTGAAATTCCTCATTGCCCCAGTATGTTATGAAAGAAGGGGGCAGAATCCCAGGTATCAGCCACTGGTTCATGGGGAAATCAAGGATCTATGTAGGGCAGCTAAAAACCATAGGAGGGACTTACCTTGTTTTATTGGCCTAATGAGGGCCATCTGTACAGCATGTCTTAACTCCCTATGATTTAAAATGTATTATGACCATGTTGTTGTCACCTACAGAATACACCCTGTGGGAAGGGGGATGGAAGTGTTTACTAAATCAATTAATAGCAGACTATGCCAATAATGAGGCAAGGGCATAATTGACAATCATCCATCTAGCTGGAGAAGGACAATACAGCCCACCAGATGACTGAGCAGCAGGTATCCCCAGAGAAGTATTGGATAATATCAAAGAGATGGCTTTGAAAGCTTTACTCCAGGTATCGGATGGTAGCACCCCCAGTTTGGACTACCTTGGGTGGCTGCAGCTAAAGCTTTAGGACAATTAGACCATCTTGGGTGCCTGTTAAGTAAGCAAACCAATGCTACCTCCCTCACATTGAGTGGCCTGGCCTGCTCTCAGACATAGAGACCATCAGACATGCCACCTTGCAGAACACCGATAGAGTTTTTACTCTGGGCACATGGGCATGGTTGGTTAGACTCTGAGGGCATGTGTTGCATGAACCTCTCCAGCCACAGCAAGTCAATCCACAAGAGCATTCAGGTACTGAAGGAAGTGTTCAAGAAGCTTCAAGTCAAAAACAAAGACTGGTTCAATAAACTCTTCCAATGAAAAGGACTAAAGGGTTGGATGATGTCTAGCTAAAACAGGACATTTAACTCTCTTAGTTGTTGTTGTTGTAATGTTAATTTTCCCATGTTTGTCTGGATGCTTTTTGAAAGACTTAAAAAATTCTTTCAGTTCCATCTTTGCTGTAAAACCGAAAGGGGGAAGATATCCAACACAGGCTCCTCATGGACTCCTTGGAGGAGAGAATTGGAGGCCAGGATGGCACAAAACCCTCTCAGAGACTCAGTGTGGGAAGGAAAATCCTTAAAAGTACCTAAAAGTATCCTTTAATCCATATAGTACCTTAAAAACCTTGAATATCTAAAAGTACTAATGAGCCGCACTGAGTGTCAGTAGAAAGCTCTCAACGGACTCATTAAAGCAGATAATTGGGGCCATGATTGCATAAACCTCTCACAGAGTCTGTGTCAAAAGGGAAACACCAAGTACCTTAAAATAACTAAAGTACCCTGAAGTTTTAATGAGCCCCACTGAGTGTTGTTACTGACAAAGCCGCTCCAGGGACTAATGACAGCAGATAGTTGGAGGCCATGATTGCACAAAGCTCTCAGAGACTCCAAGGCAAAAGCCAAACCCAAAGCCCTTTGAAAAACCTGCAGTCCCTGCAGAGATCATGAAGTAGCCCCCAGGGCCATTCCTGACCAAGGCTCCCCAGGAACTCCTTCCAGCAGATCCTTGAGGCCACTGGGATGTGGGCTAGGGAGGCATGCTGAGGGCAGGACAAGGGGGCTGACAGTGCCCAGCCTGGCTGGGGCTGTGCCAGGAGGCCCCAGTGCCTCAGGACAAGGTGTCTCCTCCGAGCCCTTGGTGGCACAGACCCTGCTGTGTCTCAGGGCACCAAGACTTGGCTTCTCTTTGTCCCCACCTGTCATCACTGCCTCCAGTTCTCTGCTCTGCCTGGGGCCTCGGGACACTTTCTCAGTTGCGCCCTTCACTGGGACCCATTAACAGTCGCAGAAACTTTGAAGTTGGATTCTGACTTGGAGTTCTGCAGAGGTTTCTTCAGCTCCCTCTCAGGGACTGATGTTCAGGGCCTGAGCACAAAGCCTCAGAGGCTCATTAAAGTCCTGGTGCTCTGTCTGTGCTGATGAGCTGGATGGGCTCCTGGCACAGAGGCAGCTCCTGGTAAGCAAGAAGAGCTTCAAAAGCACATTTCTCTTGAATTGCAGCTCTTCTGCCAGCCCAGAAGGGCTGGGGCACTGTCTGCAGCCACCCCAGGCACAGCACAGAGGCACAGAGATCTTCAATCAGTCAGGGCTGGGAAGGTGCTGAGAAGTGCCTGGGGCAGAATCACTGCCAGCCCTTGGCACAGGAACCTCTGTCTGCAGGATAATGCAGCTGCAGCTCCTGGAGTGATCTCCTAAAGCTGGAACATCCCAATGCCTACAGACCCTGTGAGTACAACTCTGAGTATTTCTGGTGTAGGGGAGGTGAAATTCTTATGAAGTTCTGACATGCTGAGGCATTCTGATCAGTCATAGAATATTACCAAGACAATGATTTTGATAAAAATGAGGAAATGTACAAAGACTAGGTGTTCAGTTTGCAACTATGGAGCATGGCAGGGAGGGAGGGATAAATATTAGTGGTTGATTATTAATTATGAATTTTCCCAAGGTCCTGAGAGATCTAAACTGCTACTTTTAGTGATCAATAGTTTCACAGGAGATCCCTAGTGTGCTTGCAGCCACTCTGCCCATGGACAGCACCAGCATCACCTTTGGTGGACCCATCAGGCTCAGTCTGAGCTGTCCTTTCTCCAAGCTGCAAACAGAACCTGCCCCCAGCCAGTGTCCTGCAAACAGACAGGGTTCTCTCAGGCCTAGGAGAGTGCACAGAGATTTGGGGTCTGTGAGTGCTGGCAAGGAGAGATCAGGCACAGGGAAACAACTGCAGGAGGAAAATCTCCAGGAATCAGAGAGAAGATCAGGGCAGGAGAGAAAACAAAACCCAGCAATGCTGTGGCAGGGAGAGTTTAGAGATGCCCATAGGATTCCCTCCAGTGCAGCCACTCCCTCTGAACATGCCCCCTCCCTTTTGTCCCCCCAGCCAAGCCTCTGCCCTCAGGGCCGGGGCTCCAAGGTGTGCAGCCCCTCCTGTGCAGGCAGAGCTGCAGCAGAGCCGTGGGGCAGCTCTGCAGCCCCAGGCCCAGTTCCCTCTGCAGAGCACAGGGCTGGGAGCAGCTGCCGGGCCCTGGGGGCTCTGGCAGGGGGCACAGCTGGCTCAGGGTGATGCTGTCCCCATTGCCTGGCTCTGTGCAATGCTGTTAGTGCAGCCAGGGAAGGAGCTGCATCTCCCTCAATCCAATGCCATCATAAGGACACTTGGAAGTCTCTCTGAGATTTCAGTCCAAGCTGGGAGCTTCAATCCAGGATAGAAACCTGTCCTAGAACATCTCTGTGTTATCTGAAAGCCCCAGGGTGAGGCACAGAAGTTGTATGATGAGAAAATGCTATTGGGTTGGTGAAATGAGCCCAGTGTGTCCCTGGGTACAAATGTGTGGCTGAGATCTTGAGAAGGGAATGGACATTTGGTGAAGTGTGGGGGATCCATCTGCTCTCAGCAGTGTCGGGATGGTTTTTAAAGGACACATGGGAGGGTGATTATCCTATGTCTGAGAATGGAGAAAGTCCAGAGAATCCTGGACTGGGAGGCAGACGTCCTCCCCTCGCTCTCCATTCCCCACCTTGCTTTAGAGAAATCACTCTGTTCTCCTGGAGGGCAGGAGAAATTATGAGAGTTTCTGCCATCCAAAAATACTCAGAAGGAGACGGGGAAGAGGAGCTGTAAAAACTCTAAAATATTTAAACAGACTTTGCCATTCCTGCTCTCTGTCAGTAGGGGTGCAGATGCTGACAGGGCCTTCTGTGTTAACAGGGTTTCCAAGTGGAACAAGAGGACAGGTCCCTGTCCCTGCCCATGTCTGCACAGCAAGGATGAATAAAAATAACCTGCATGTAGCTGCTGTGCACGTGAAGCCCCACTTGGCCAGAACCAAACAGGGCTCCCAACTTAAAGATGATAGAAAATCAAAAGGTTGTCAGAGTGTTAGAGGAGAAAGGTCTGTGGGAAAAGGCTTTGATTTTGCTGGAAGAAGTTTCTCCTAACCTGTCACTGACTTTTCTCAATGTAAAGCTCCCCAAGGCCTGAGACAGCAAATGTCCAACAGCAGCTCCATCAGGCACTTCCTCCTGCTGGCATTGGCAGACACGCGGCAGCTGCAGCTCCTGCATTTCTGCCTATTGCTGGGCATCTCCCTGGCTGCCCTCCTGGGCAACGGCCTCATCATCAGCGCCGTAGCCTGTGGCCACCACCTGCACACGCCCATGTTCTTCTTCCTGCTCAACCTGGCCCTCACCGACCTGGGCTCCATCTGCACCACTGTCCCCAAAGCCATGCACAATTCCCTCTGGGACACCAGGGACATCTCCTACAATGGATGTGCTGCCCAGGTGTTTTTCTTTCTCTTCTTCATCTCAGCAGAGCATTTCCTCCTGACCGTCATGAGCTACGACCGCTACGTGTCCATCTGCAAACCCCTGCACTACGGGACCCTCCTGGGCAGCAGAGCTTGTGCCCACATGGCAGCAGCTGCCTGGGCCAGTGCCTTTCTCACTGCTCTCATGTACACAGTCAATACATTTTCCCTCCCCCTGTGCCACGGCAATGCCCTGGGCCAGCTCTTTTGTGAAATCCCACAGATCCTAAAGCTCTTCTGCTCCAAATCCTACCTCATGGAACAGGGCCTTCTCGCTGTTAGTGTCTGTTTAGGACTCGGATGTTTTGTGTTCATTGTTTTCTCCTACATGCAGATCTTGAGGACCATGCTGAGGATCCCCTCTGAGCAGGGACGGCACAAAGCCTTTTCCACCTGCCTCCCTCACCTGGCCGTGCTCTCCCTGTTCCTTAGCACTGTCGTGTTTGTCCACCTGAAGCCTCCCTCCATCTCCTCCCCATCCCTGGATCTGGCTCTGTCAGTTCTGTACTCGGTGGTGCCTCCAGCCGTGAACCCCCTCATCTACAGCCTGAGGAACCAGGAGCTCAAGGCTGCAGTGTGGAGACTGATGACTGGATGGTTTCACAAGTATTAAACTGCCGGCCATTTTCTAAAAATCACTTGTAATAAAAGTAATGTTTGATACTTCTTGTCACTTTGGTTGTGGATTTTTTTCATATTGGCCACAAGAAATGTCTTTATTTGTGCCATTGCCCATTTTGTTTCTCTCCACCTTCCCTGTGCCCAGAGAGTGTGTCAATGATGGGCTGCGCTCTTGGTGGCTTTAAAAGAACTAAATGATCTCCCAGCAGAGTTTTCTACAGAGATGCCCTTTTGTTGCCTTCTCTGGAGCTGCAGCAGCAATGTCTGTGTGCAGAGCTGGGGGCAGATCAGTGCTGGCACAGCAGCTGTGCCCACAGCAGCAGCAGCACTTGGTGTTGTCAGTGCTGCTGCCATGGCCCTGCCCCGCTGCCCTGGTGGCCCTGGTTTTGCTGCAGGGCCTGAGTGCTCCCAGGGCCGGGCACAGCCCTGGGGGCGGCAGTGCCGGGGCTGCAGCAGGGACAGGCCATGGGCACTGCTGGGGCAGCGCTGATGCCTCAGGCCAGGGCCTGGGGGCTCCAGGCTCCTTGCCCAGGCTCTCTCAAGAACACACCCAGGCCAATGCTCAGCACAGAAAAGCCCTGTGAGCAGCCCCAGGCTGGCCGTGGGCAGGCTGGGGGCAAACAGCATGGCTGGGGCTCTGCAAGGGCCCTGGGGCAGACGGGAAGGAGCAGCAGAGCAGGGGCTGATCCATCCCCAGTGTGCTGCACAGCCCAGGACAGTGCCCCAGAGTGCCCTGATGGAGCTGCCAACAACATCCCCCCTCTGCAGCCCTGGCCTCTCCCCCAGCTCACACAGGTGCCCCATCCTTGCAGGCACAGACACAGCAGCACTGGCTCAGCAGTCCCTGTTTGCATTGCACACAGCAGGGGGAGCACCCCCATGCTGTTGGTGTGGGGACATGAACCTGAGGGAGCACAAATGCCAGGGGCCAGCAAGGGCTGGGGGACACCAGGGAAACCACTCAGCTTTGTCCTGGCCTCTGCAGTCAGCCAGCAAGTTTGTTCCCATCAGCTGGGAGTTTCCTGTCCCCCTGCAGAGGCTGTTGCTCAGAGCCAGGGCTGCCTGGCAGCCACCCCCAAACTGCCCTGAGCATTTCCTTGGCATCACTTTTGCTTTCTTTACTCTGTCCCCGGTATAACCGGTATAAATTTCTTGCTCTTGCCCATCCCTGTTCCCTGCCCTGCAAACAGCCCATCCCTGTTTGCCCTTTCAACTCTGGCCCCATTCCCAATTGCAGTTCCTGACTTGGCCCCATGGGAACGTCCCTTGGGCAGCAGGATCATCCTACAAGTGCTGCAGGAATTGTCTGCAGGCTCCTGCAGTGCCTCGTGCCACTCCCTTGCCAGAGGCATCCCAGACCAGGGGGGCACATCTGGGCTGCTGTGTCTTGCTCTGGGGCTCCCTGTTCTGGGCAGTGAGGAGGAGCTGCATAGGCTCTGCAGGACTGACAGGATGGGCTTTGGGGCTGGCAGGAGAAGCTGAGGGACCTGGGCTGCTGCAGCTTCTGAAGAGGAGGCCCAGGGCTCACCCTGCAATTGCTCCAAGGGTTTTTCCAGAGAATCACAGAATCAGCAAAGTTGGAAAAGACCTTGGAGATATCAAGTCCGACCTGTGCCCTGACACTGTCTTGTCTCCCCTGAGCCTTCTCCAGGATAAACAACTCTAGCTCCCTCAGCCACTCCTCAAAGGACTTGTGTTCCAGACCACTCCTCAGCCTTGTTGCCCTTCTCTGGACACCCTCCAGCCCGTACATGTCCATCCTATATTGGGGGTCTGAGAACTGGACACAGCACTCGAGGTGCTGCCCAAGTAGTGTCCAGCACAGGGGAAGAATCACTGCCCTGCTCCTGCTGGCCACACCATTGCTGATCCAGGCCAGGAGCCATTGGCCTTCTTGGCCACCTGGGCACACTGCTGCCTCATGTCCAGCCTGCTGTCCATCAGTCCCTGCAGGTCCCTTTCTGCCTGGCTGCTCTCCAGCAACTCTGTCCTCAGCCTGTACTGCTGCAGGGGTTGTTGAGGGCAAAGTGCAGGACCCAGCACTTGGAATTGTTAAACTTGACCTTGTTGGAGTTGGGCCCTGGATCCAGCCTTTTCCATGAGGCCCCAGAGTGTCCCAATGGTTTCCATGATTCTATGAGTCCACCCAGTGTCACAGTGTCCCTTTGGTTCCATGGGGCCCCTTGGTGTCACTAAGACCCTTGGATCCCTTGGGCCCCATAGTGTCACAATGGATTCTTGGTTCCTTGATGTGGAGAGTTTTGTTAACAGTTGGTTAGCTGAGAAAGGCCATGTTGACATAATGCTGCTGGTTAAGCTTGAAAGGGAAGTCAGCAGTCAGTGACCAATGACAGGCAAGGACATGATGCCCTTGCTGCAACATGAGGATAGGGAAGAGCGATTCCTGCTGAAAATATGCAGAAAGTATCAAAAGAATAACCACAAAAATGCAGAAGTAGGCGTAGTTGCTGATATGTAACTAACCAATCCTGAGCTCAGCTTTTGCAATATGTATGAAGCTTATTATGAACTGTATTTAACCCGCTGTATCGATCAATAAATCGGACCTGCGATGAACCAATTGGTGTCTGGGTCTCCTTCCATCAACAAATGGTGACCCCGAACATTTGCCCTCTTGTCTCAGATTAAAAGAAAAAGGGGGGAACGCGCCACGGTCGAGGAAGTTGAGTTTAGGTCCTTGCAGCCGGGACGGTGCCGGAATTTGAAGCACCCTCGAGGTTCACAACGGTGACTCGAGCCAATACGTGCTGCCGAAGTCTGGAGACCTGCAACAGCGCATGCTGACGAATAGGTATGGATAGGCAGGCAGCATATGATCTTTTCGCCGCGTATTTAGAACGGCGAGGAGGAAAGGGGATAGATTTAAAAAAGGAATTACCAGGGTTATTGGCTTACGGCCATGCTAAAGGGATTTTCGCTAACCCACATACAGTTCATGAGCTAGCAGATGGAAGAAGTTTGGGGATATCCTGTGGGATACAGTGTTAGACTATGATAAGTCAGCAAAGAAATTAGGCAAGCTATGGCGGGTGGTGTATAACACGTTGCTTCAGCATGTCTCTGAGAGAAAGGCAGCAGAAAGGGCGACAGAAGCTCATAAGAGGAATATAGGGTATGGTCGTGAGGATGATCCCCTGGCACCTTCTGTAACTAAGATACTTATGCCTAAGAGTCCCCAGCAGAGTGGTGTGGAGGATTTTCCTATAGACACAGTGGAACCATCTGCACCCTTCCTGTTGGGGGGGAGGGCGAGTTGGATGGTGGAGGTAAGAGCAAGCCAGCTTTGCCTCCGCCGCCAGCTTTGCCTCCGCCGCTTTCCCTGAGCGAGCCAGCTCCGGCGGGGGGGCCACTTCCCCCACGCGAGCCATCTCTGGTTCCACCGCCCCCCCCGCCGGAAAGCTCGGTCTCTGTACCGAAGTGCCAGCAGCATAGCACCCTTAAAGAGTCAGACCCTATCCCAGGGGCACACAGTGACCTATGGGGGGACATGGCTAAACAGAGGAGGGAAGCTTGGGCTGCTTTGGCAAAAGAAGTAATGCAAATGGGGGATGGCGAGGCGGTGGAAGTAGCTTCTAGTCTTGCATGTCCGGTCACATACACACCACAGTATGATGCACAGGGGAACCTTACGCATAATATAGCGGAATATACTCCCTTAGATTGGAAGTTGTTAGCTCAGTTACGTTCTACGGTTAGTCAGTTTGGAGTAAAAAGTGAACCTGTTAGGCAAATGCTAGATTATCTTTTTAATACTCAGGTTTTATGCCCAAATGATTTAAGAGGAATAGTGTGTTTAATATTCACTCAGCACCAGCAGTTATTGTTTAATGCACATTGGCAAGCTATGGTTAATGAGTCGGTTGCTGTACAATGAGCTCAGGGAGATCCATTACATGGAGTAACAGTAGAGGAGCTTATGGGCTTAGGGGCATATTTGCGTACAGAGGCACAGAGCAGATAAGCTTAGAGAGTCTATGCGATTAGTGCGTGCTGCAATAGACATGGTTAAAGAGCCAGGAGGGTTACCGGCTTATATGGGTATTAAACAGGGTAGAGAAGAATCATTTGAAAGTTTTATCGATAGGGCAGCTGCTGCCATAGATCGGGCTGGTGTTGCGGACTATATGAAAGGGGCACTATTAAAGCAGAGTGTATTACAAAATAGCAATCCAGCAACACAAAGAGTGTTAGCTACTTTAGGGGCAAATTGGACCATTGAGGAGGCATTAGAGCGAATGGCATTAATGCCAACAGCTTCACAGGCATTTATAGCAGAAGCTTTAAAGGAATTAGGATTAGGGTTGTAAAAGCAAGCAGAGTCTACTCAGAATCAGGTGTTAGCTGCTCTTGCTCCTCTCCGAAGCGGCTCACTGGCAGTCACGCAAGGAGGCTCGAGACCGTTCATCAAGTGTTACCGATGCGGCAATGAGGGACATACGCGTCGAGGATGTCGAGCAACTGGTATATGGTGTCAAAGCTGCCGATCTAGCTCCCACAATTCTACGGCTTGTAAGCGCCGGTCGGGAAACGATCAGAGGAGCGTGAATGGGGGCAGCGCCCAGACACAAGTTGCCGCTGTGACATCAGAGACACCAGCTGCCGCCGTAACATCACTGCCACCTCCTGTCTGCAACCAGCAACAGCAGGGAGCCTCGGTTTGGACTTATCAGCAGCAGTAGACGTCACGCTAATGATGAACCGGCCTGAGAGGATACCAACTGGAGTAAAGGGTCCTCTTATATTAAATGGACAAAGATGTGAAGCATTGTTACTAGGACGTTCCTCAACAACCATGCTGGGATCATTTGTATTGACTGGTGTTATTGATGCAGACTATACAGGGGAAATACAAATCATGGTTTACACCCTTTATCCCCCTATTAAAATAACAAAAGGACAACGCATGGCACAATTGGTACCGCTATCACAAATGACATTGGGTATACCATCATTTACTGGGCAAACACGGAATGAGAAGGGTTTTGGCTCTACTGGTGTTACACTTTTGACTGTGGATTCACAAAATAGACCAAAACAAAAAGTTGAGATTACCCATGGACATCAAAGCATAACCCTTTATGGATTATTGGATACAGGAGCAGATACCAGCATCATTTCTCCAGAAGAGTGGCCACAACATTGGCCCCTATTCCCATCATCAAACATGCTCACAGGAGTAGGAGGATTTACATTAGCAAGCAGATCGCCGCCTTTGTCGGTGTGCATTGATAATCAACAAGTATCTGCTGTGTTTTCAGTTGTTCAATTGCCTCCTACAGTTTCTTGCTTAATTGGAAGGGACATTTTAACACAATTGGGAGTGGTGTTAACTAACCATCACCCTTTGGGATAATTGCCATTGCTTGGACTTTCCCCATTCCACTCACCTGGAAAACGGATACACCGGTGATGGTTAAGCAATGGCCATTAAAAGGGGAGAGTCTTATGCACGCCCATGAATTGGTAAAGGAACAATACACACAGGGACACCTACGACTCTCCACGAGCCCTTGGAATACACCTATTTTTGTAATCAAGAAGAAATCAGGGAAATACCGTTTGTTACATGATTTATGAGCTGCAAATGACCAGATGGAACCAATGGGTGCCTTACAGCCTGGTCTTCCAAATCCAGCTATGATCCCAGAACACTGGCCACTTTTAATTATTGACCTAAAGGATTGTTTTTTCACTATTGGGTTGCATCCTGATGACATGAAGAGATTTGCTTTTACTTTACCGGCAGTAAATCGTAAGGAACCAGACAAAAGATTTGAATGGACTGTGTTACCACAGGGCATGCGCAGTTCTCCCACGTTGTGTCAGCTTTATGTTGATGCTGCATTACAGCCACTACGTCGCAAGTGGCCAGCAACTATAATATCTCATTACATGGACAATATTTTGTTTGCACAGCAACAACCATTTTCCTCTTTGCAGATTGACAGCATTAGAGATACTCTTGCAGCATATTCGCTTGTTATTGCTACAGAGAAAATTCAGACCACAAAGCCATGGAAATATTTGGGATGGACTTTAATGGATCAAATAGTAATACCTCAAAAATTGGAATTACAATTAGACATTAAGACTCTGCATGATGCACAGAAGTTGCTGGGAGACTTACAGTGGTTAAAGCCCATTGTGGGAATACCAAATCACTTGTTAGAAATCCTACGGCCTTTGTTAAAGGGCGTTGACCCCACTACTCCTGTATACCTGACAAAGGAGCACCATCTTGCCTTGCAGCAAATTAGTAACTGTGTACAACAAGGGTATGTGTCTCGTCGACAACTCGACTACCCCATTGACCTTACCATCTGGAATAGCCCTTGCCACTTGCTTGGTGCTCTCTCTCAACAACAAAAGAAAATGGGGGAGATACGGGTTTTGGAATGGTTGCCACCACCACTACAACATAAGAAAACAATATTTTCAAAAATCGAACAATTGGCTGTGTTAATCAAAAGGGGCATCTCAGAATTACTGAAGTGGATGGTCGAGAACCCGCTACCATTAGATTGCCTATGGAAAAAGAAACCTTAGACTGGTACTTGATTAATTCAAAGGATTTACAGGAAGCATTATTGACATCGTCTGCTAAAGTAGAGACCAGCAAATTAGTGCCCAGAGTTTTGCAATGGATGACAGAATGGAGCTGGATCACCCAACCGTTGAGAGAAGAGAGTGCCCCATAGAAGGAGCTATTACAGCTTTTACAGATGCAGGAAAGAAATCAAGGCGTGCTGCTGTCATCTGGCAAGAAAAAGGACAATGGAAGCATCAACTCCTCACAGCAGACCCTGCAGATAGCTTACAAACCCTGGAATTGTTAGCAGTAGTATGGGCAGTGTCCAACTTACAGGAGCCTTTAAATGTGGTCACAGACTCTATGTATGTCGCAGGAGTAGTCAGACGAATAGAGGAAGCAGCAATTAAGGAAGTGAATAATAAAGGATTGTATGAGTTACTGGTACAATTAAGGAAAGCTTTACGGGAGAGAAATGCAGCGTATTCTGTGATTCATATTAGGAGCCATAAATGGTCTGAAGGTTTAGGAGAAGGGAATGAACGTGCAGACAAATTGGTTACCTTACCCATTGATAACTCTTGTCCTGTTGATAAGCATACATTGGCCAGAGAAGCACATAGTAGATATCATCAAAATGCAAAAGGACTAGCAAGGAACTTTGAGCTGAGTTTGTCAGAAGCGAAGGCCATTGTTAGAGCATGTCCAACATGTAGTTATCATAATGGGGGAATAGGTTTAGGCGTCGGAGTTAATCCTCGAGGTTTAGAAATAAATGAGAAATGGCAAATGGATGTTACACATGTAGCTAGATTTGGTAGAGTCAAGTATGTGCATGTTACTATAGATACATATAGTCATTACATATGGGCTACGGCTCAGGCAGGAGAAAAAGCTATACATGTTATCAGGCACTGTTAAGTTG
Source organism: Melozone crissalis (assembly GCF_028551555.1). Classification (NCBI taxonomy): domain Eukaryota; kingdom Metazoa; phylum Chordata; class Aves; order Passeriformes; family Passerellidae; genus Melozone; species Melozone crissalis. The sequence goes on from NW_026535821.1 coordinate 3,776,554, forward strand.
CTTCGCTGTCATGGGAGTCCCAAAGAGTATCAAAACGGATAATGGTCCAGCTTATGTAAGTGCTAGGGTCCAGAAATTTTTGAATCAGTGGTCCGTTAAGCATGTGAAAGGGATTCCATACTCCCCTACTGGACAGGCAATAGTGGAAAGAGCAAACGGCACCCTTAAGCAGTACATTGAAAAGCATCAAGATTTAAGAGACCCACAAGCATGTTTGGCTAAGGTTCTGTATGTGATCAACCATTTATGTATTTTTGGGGAAGACGATACCCCCCCTGCAATTAAACATCACCCGAGGTCAGGTCAGGAAACTACTAAGGAAACGGAGGTCTGGGTTAAGTATAAGAACCCGAGTACAGGATTATGGGAAAAGCCTGAAAAAGTGTTATACTGGAGTCGGGGGTATCTTTGTGTTTCCTCACCTACAGGGCCTTTGTGGGTGCCTGCTAAGTGGACTAAACCTATTTTTGATGCAGCATCTGGTGAACAACCTCACGGAGGAGGACAAGGAGCGACTGGGGAAGAAACTGCCTCTAGTCCTACGACTACTACTGCTACAGCTGAAGGGATACTTGAAAGCGGTGGACAGAGCACTGACGCATCACTACCGGACAGCCCAGGAGCTGATTGGTTTTATTGACTCATTATCAACCTTTTGCTTAACAGGTCCAGCAAACAAAAATTGCCTTGACTGTCACAATCCACATTGTGCTGCTTGGATAGCCCTACATTGTGGGGGTTGTGGTAGAACTTTTTGGATAGAACAATCATTATTATTGGGTTTGTGGTGCAATACTTGCCGGCACGAGTACATGTGGAGTGAAAACTGGCAGGATGAATTAAGGAGACAAACGGGGCAAAATGCATATGCAGCTTTAAATCTTTATGAGTCTCCTGAACAGAAAATTCTTGCTTATTACCAATGGGACGTACAATGTATTGTGAATAGACTCAAGGTTCAAAGTAAATCACGCTTAGCCTCTGCAAGGTGTAGAAAATTAGTGCCCCTAATGCAGCGTTCAATTGTAGGACCCATCAGGGGGGATCCCGAAAGAGCATTAGACTGCTGCATTGAAAAGTTGCAAAAATTGAGTTTGCAAGTGACAGGACCAGTGAAATTAGGAGCAGCAAAACTGAAGACAGATAAGAAAAAGAAGGCAAGAAAGGGAACAACCCCATCTGAGTAAGGCTATCAGTGATTGCTAGTTTTCTATGATTACGGCAATTTCACATATATGGGACCCTGCCTGGTGGGAGGGTGTAGTTGTTGAAGAAGACAACGAACGGCGATTGCGCTAAAGAAAGAGCTTGAACTGTTAGCCTCATATAGTAAGAAAAGTGAAGAGGCTTTGCAATCACCACCATTGAAGTGCTTGGATTGGGTTATAGAGACGAAATTTAATACTGATCCTTTCTTATGTTCACTTCCTTGCTATGTTTGTAAAAAGGATAATGATAGGTGCTATGCATGGGTAGCTTTGCATTGTGCAGATTGCAATAAGGTTTATTGGTACTCACAAAGGGCAATAGGACATTTATGGTGTAGACCTTGCTTTGGGAAGTGGATTCGAGATTCTTCCTGGTATAGAGCTCTTGAGCAAAGTACTGGCCTACCAGGAAGGTCAGGATTACAACTTTATGAGAGTGCAGAACAAGTAGCTATAGCATATATTAGGTGGAAGTTGCAGCAAGTACTTAGAGAGTTTGAAATTACTAGAGCCTCACACATCATAGATGCTCGCTGTAAAGCTAATTTGCCTTTAAACCTACCTAAAGCTATACCTGTAAGCAAGGATGCTGATTTGGAATTAGATCAGTGTATTCAAAGACTGACTCAGGACCGCATTAGCCATTCTAGCAAACCAGGTAAAAGACAGCGAAAGAAGAGAGAAAAATGAGGTTTGTTTTTATTATACTGCTCAATGCTGTAGCGATTAAAGCAGTAGGAATAACACATTTTAGTCAGCCAAGAGAAAATCTATGGGTAACACTTGCTAATCAGATTAACCAATCATGGCTTTGTCTTAGTCTTGGAGGGGTTACTAACCCATTTCGAACATGCCTGGTGGGACTTCCGGTGTGGTCTCCTGGAGAATTTTGCAGTTTAATAAATAATCAAACTTTATGCATGCATAACATGTCAAACATCAAATTGTCAGCACAACAAGGGTATACTGCAAGTCAGAGTGATGGCTATCGCCAATGCTTACTAATCCAATCACTTAACACCTCTTTGCATTCTCCTCCTGAAGAATTGGATCTTTTTGGAAGTACAAATGCCAGTATGTCTAACACTACAGCTGGCGGATGGTTTAGTTTCGAACCCTTGGATGCCCAGAATTGAAATCAACCTAAAGAAACATGGGCCACCTTAGATTCATCCCTGAATTTGAGTAAATTCTCTCCGCAGCATTACAGTCAATGTAACGGCACAAATATCACAGCACCAATGAAATTACCCACAGGAATATTTTTAATTTGTGGAGACAGGGCGTGGAATGGTATACCAGCTAAACCACAGGGTGGACCCTGTTATTTGGGAAAATTGTCATTGTTTCACCCTAATATGTCCTTGCTAATGCAGCTGAGTCAAAATTCAAACAGGAAGAGACGTAGCATACATGACTTAGACTGCAGCCAGGTAGGAGATCCACAGTTTTGGAGTACATTCAAACAAGTAGTAGTTTCAACTATCTTGCCAGGAGGATCTGCCAATAAAGCTATGAATTTAGCAAAGCAATTAGGGTGCTGGGCAAAGGATGAGCTAAACAAGACATCCCAAATTCTAGACATGCTAACCGCAGATGTGCAGAGTGTTAACCATGCTGTTTTGCAAAATAGAGCTGCTGTAGATTTTTTGCTCTTAGCACAAGGGCATGGATGTGAAGAGTTTGAGGGAATGTGTTGCATGAATTTGTCTGATCATTCGGTGTCCATTCACACTAAGATAAAAGAACTGCAACAAGGACTTCACAATCTCAAGGAAGAAGAAGGTTTAGGAATTGACGAATGGCTTAAAAGCTTAGGACTTGGACCATGGCTGAGGAACCTTGTGACATATGCTATAGGGCTACTGGGTGTAATTTTAATGTTTTTGCTTATTTTGCCTTGTGTCTTTAATTGTATTCAAAACATGGTCAGCCGTATGATAGCAAAAACCTGGCAGACTAGTCTTCTTGCTCAAGAAGAAAATGGGAGAAATGTGGAGAGTTTTGTTAACAGTTGGTTAGCTGAGAAAGGCCATGTTGACATAATGCTGCTGGTTAAGCTTGAAAGGGAAGTCAGCAGTCAGTGACCAATGACAGGCAAGGACATGATGCCCTTGCTGCAACATGAGGATAGGGAAGAGAGATTCCTGCTGAAAATATGCAGAAAGTATCAAAAGAATAACCACAAAAATGCAGAAGTAGGCGTAGTTGCTGATATGTAACTAACCAATCCTGAGCTCAGCTTTTGCAATATGTATGAAGCTTATTATGAACTGTATTTAACCCGCTGTATCGATCAATAAATCGGACCTGCGATGAACCAATCGGTGTCCGGGTCTCCTTCCATCAACACCTTGAGGTCTTGCAGTGCAGCAATGCTCTCCTAGTTCCACAATGTCAAAATGGCCTCTCGGTCCGAAGGGCCACCACAGTGTCAAACATGTTTCCTTCATTCCAGGAGTCCCTGAGGAGCAGCACTGGCCCCTTGGTTTCATGGGGCCCTGCAGTGTCATAATGGCTCCATCATGACACCAGATCCTGCTCTATCACAATGCTCTGCATGGTTCCACAAGGCCCTGCAGGGTCACAATGGCCTCTGTGGTTCCATGAGGCCTCAGGGTGCCACAATGAATTCCTTGGCGCTGCAGTGTCACAATGGAGCCCTGGTGACGCAAGATCCTGCAGTGTCATCAGGGACCCTTTGTTCCATGGGGCACCACAGTGTCACAATTGTTCCCTCAGTTCCCAGAGTCCTTACAATGGAGCAATGGCTCCTTGATTCCATTGTCCCCAGGCTCTCCCAGGGGTCTCCTTGTTTCCACAGTGTCACAATGGGTCCTTGGTTCCACAAGGCCCCGCAGTGTCACAGTGGCCTCTGTGGTTCCACCAGGACCCAGACTGTCACAACGGACTCCTTGCTTCCCTTCAGCCTCACTGTGTCACAATGGCCTCTTGGCTCTGTGCTGCCATGTCGTACACAGTGTCCCCATGGTCATCTTAGTGCCACCAGGCCCCGCAGTGTCACAATGGCCCCTTGCTTCTCCAGGGCAGTGTCACAATCATCAGAGAATCAGCCAGGCTGCAAAAGACCTTGGAGAGCATCAAGTCCAACCTGGGACCCAACACCACGTTGTCACCCAGACCATGGCACTCAGTGCCACATCGTCTTCCTTAAACACTTCCAGGGATGGTGACTCACCCACCTCCCTGGGCAGCCCATTCCAATGCCCAATCACCCTTTGTGTGAAGAATATTCCTTAATGTCCAGACAAAACATCCCCTGGTGCAGCTTAAGGCTGTGTCCTCTTGTCCTGTCACTGTTGTCTGGGTAAAGAGTCTGACCCCCACCTGGCTGCGCCCTCCTGTCACGGAGCTGTAGAGAGTGATGAGGTCTCCCCTGAGCCTCCTCTTCTCCAGGATAAGCAACCCCAGCTCCCTCAACTGCTTCCATAGGACTTGCGTTCCAGATCCCTCACCAGCCTTGTTGCCCTTCTCTGGACATGCTCCAGCCCCTCCACGTCCTTCCTAAATTGGGGGCCCAGAACTGGACACAGCACTCGAGGTGCTGCCCAACCAGTGCTGAGCACAAGGGAAGAATCACTGCCCTGGTCCTGTGTGGCAATGTTCGTAGGGGTCCCAGGATGAGGGAAGAGATGAGAATCTTGACTCCATGTTTCAGAAGGCTGATTTATTATTTATGGTATATATTATATGAAAATAAAATGATATATTAAAACCATACTAAAAGAATAGAAGAAAGTATTTCATCAGAAGGCTAGAAAGTAAAGGAATGGAATGATAAAATCTTGTGACTGACCAGAGCACCCCCACAGCTGGACCTGTGATTGGTCATCAAGTAGGAACAATTTCACCTGCTGGGTATAAAATTCTCCAAATCACATTACAAAGCAGCAAAACATGGAAAAGCGGAAGCTTCTCAGCTTCTCAGAAGAAAAGATCCTAGTGTGATGGTCCTGCTGGCCACACCATTCCAGCATTGTCCTGTGTGTGACACCCCAGTGGTGACAGCCCCAGTGTTGCCCTGTCTGTGTGTGACACTCCAGCGGTGACGGCCCCAGTGTTGCCCTGTGTGTGTGTGACACCCCAGAGGTGACAGCCCCAGTTTCCCCTGTGTGACACTCCAGCAGTGACAGCCCCAGCATTCCCTCCCTGCAGTCACTCCAAGGAAAGCGTCCAGACCCGCGTCCAGTCCATGAAACTGTGCGGCCACTGCCCACCCCGGCCCAGGCTGAAGTGGATTCTGTTATAAATGAGAAGCTTAAGTGGTGGTTTGACTGGAAATGGGATTTCGGGGATGCTGTAGTGAAACCAATGGTTTCTCAGATTTTAATATTGGCACCTGATGTGTCCATTGGGACATTTGGATCCACCTCTGAGAACGCAGGGTTAAAAGTAGGGCTGCCCCCTGGAAGGTTCTCTTTAGGTTTCCAGCAGGAGAGAGTTCAGTCTCTCCCCTGGCCCAGCTCCTGGCTGGGCAGGAGAGGAGAAAGCCACGCGGCCTGGGAGAGGTGGGCCTGACCCTGAGGGGCCCAGGGGTGGAAGCATCGAAGAGCTACTGAGAGGTATCCACTCCCCCTTCTGGGAGACAGAGACAGAGAGAGAGACAGAGCCGTGCCTGGGAGTTACCTTGAAACTTGACAAACATGTGCGGCAGCAGACAGCACGGCTGAGAAGGAGGAAAGGGGGGGAGGAGGCAGCGATGTGTTCGGCCGCTTGTGGGAGCTTTTAACCCCTTTGTAGACAGTGAAAACTTTACAGAACATTGACCCTTCCTAGAAGACTAATGAAGGTCTGGGCAGAGAGAGAGAGATGTTGGAAGAATGGAGAAGATGGAGTGGCATTTTTTGCTGGACTCTTTTTTTGTGTAGCCATGGACTGTTTCCTTGTGATACAGAGACTGCTTCCAGGAGGGGCATAGCCTCACAACCAGGACGGTTCAGTGTGGGTACCCCTCAGCCCCAGGGGGTGCAAAAAACATGGGGGGGACAGATGTCCGAAAGTTGAGACTGTGCCTTTTAGGAAGGAGACATGGCATCCTTAAAAGGAACCCTAGACGCAGCCCTGGTCCATGCACAGTGGTGAGAGCACTGGGCATGGAAGGAAGATGTCACAATGGCAAATGATCTCCAGGCGGTGCCACATGTGACAAGAAGCCCATGGCACAAAGAAGGACTCCTTCTCCTCTTGATGAAGTGAGGATTGAGTATTCTAAAGGGTGGTGCCGGACCAAGAGTTGGTGATTTCTGAGATGTATGGTATTGGAAATTTGGTGGGGGGAAGAGGAACATGCTTTTGTGAAGTTTTCATTTTCCTTCTGTTCTGTGTTTCTTTTTTTTTCTTTCCCTTGTAGTTTAGTTAATAAAGTTTTCTTTATTCCTAAGTAGGAGCCTACTTTGCTTTTTCCTGGTCACATCTCACAGCAGACACCAGGGAGAGGGTATTCTCATGGGGCACTGGCATTGTGCCACTGTCAAACCATGACACTGCTCAATAACCTACATACTGCACTCTGTGATGTCATAGCCCACTAGCCCACTCTGTGACCTCATGTTACCAGATGATAAATTGTCTCCACCAGGTGAACTGACACCGGGAGCTTGTTCTCCAAAATCCCAGGCCTATGGAAACCACACAATGCCCATTGTGTGAGAAGGGGAACTGGAAGTTCACCAGCCTCAGTGTCCTGCCAGCTCAGCCAGGCCCACGGGAACATTGGGGTCCATGACCACCAGGGACCACCAGAGAGACCCCCAGGACAGAAGAACACATGGGTAATGGTGAGGAGAAATATGCTAATGATTTTGCAGAAATCACATGTGTGTTTAGTCCAGGACAATCAATGTATATGTGTGCAAAATACAGAAAATAAATGGAAACTTTCCTGTTCTCAACATGCACGGCTTTGGAAGGAGCTATACCCCGTGCATGCAGCTGAATAAAGAATGCTGCTTCTTAACTACATAGGGGTTAAAGAATTTTCTGTGTTACCAAATTTTTGGTAACGCTACCACTGCCAAGGTGTCATGGTTTGACCCAGAAACAGGATTTCTGGGATGCTGTAGATAGGGCCAATGAGTGTTCAGATTTGAATATTGCCATCTGGCCCAACCACTGGGCATTGGATCCAGCTCTGAGAACACAGGGTAAAAGCAGGGCTCTCCCCCTGGCAGGGTCTCTTTGGACTTCCGGCGGGAAGCAGTTGGGTCTCTCCCCCGGCCCAGTTGCTGGCTGGGCGGGGGGAGGGGAAAAGCCATGCGGCCCGGCCCGGGAGAGGTAGGCCTGGCCCCCCCCAAGGGTGGAAGGAAGAAGTAAAGAAATGCCGGGAAGCAATGGGCAGCCTGTTCCCCCCCTTGGAGACAGAAAGAGAGAGAGAGTGCAGCCTGTGTTTTTGTGCCGTTACCTTGAAATTCAGTAAACATGTGCTGGCAGCAGGCAGCCCGGCTGAGAAGATTGGGTGGGGTGGGGGGGGGTGCAGCCAGGAGTCCAGCCTCTTGGAGGAGTTTTTAACCCTTTTTGGACAATGAAAACTTCACAGAACATTAACCCTTCCTAGACGAGTGATAAAGGTCTGGACCAGAGAGAGAGAGAGTGAGAGATGTTGGAAAGATGGAGAAGATGGAGTGGCATTTTATGCTGGACTCTTTTGTGTAGCCATGGACAGAGCTATGTTTCCATGTAATACAGAGACTGAGTCCAGGGGGAGAAATGTCCCAGAGCCAAAGAAGATTCAGTGTGGGTACCCCTCGGCCGCAGGGGGTATATAAAATATGGGGGGGACAGATGTCCCAAAGGTGAAAGACTGTGCTTTTCTGGAACTGGACAAAGCATCCTTAAAAAGACAACCCTGGAAGCAGCCCTGATTATTGTTCGGTGGTGAGAGCACCGGAACAAGGACGGAAAAGGCCACCACGACACATGGAAGGACTCCCTCTCCTCTTGAGGAACTGAAAGTTGAGCATTCTAAAGGGTGGTGCTGGACCCAGAACTGGTGATTTTGGAGGATGTATTGTATTGGGAATTTAGGGGGGAGGAGGAGGAGAATGTTTTTGTGAGGTTTTCATTTTCCTTGTGTTTTTTTTTTGTTTTTTTCTTTCTTTTGTGCGTAGTTTAGTAATTGTTTTTGTAGTTTAGTTAATAAACTTTTCTTTTTTTCAAGGGAGAGCCTGCTTTGTTTATTCCTGGTCAAAATCTCACAGCAGACACCAGAGAAGGTGTATTTTCATGGGGGCATTTGGCCTTGTGCCAGTGTCAAACCTTTACACAAGGAAAGCTCTGTCTGCTGCTGTTCATAAACAGAGAAGGGCTGGAGGCAGATACAGGGGCAGAGGTTGTCTGGGGCACAGTGACCATGAAATATTCAAGTGTTCAATGTTCTGTGAAAGAAGGAGGGGCAGCAACAAAACTACACTGGAATTAGGAAGGGCAGACTTTGACCTGTTCAGGATGCTGATTTGCGGAGTACCAAATCAGGTACTGATTTTTTTAAGGGAAACAGCCCAAAAACAAAGGGGTCAGGAAGGATGGACACATTTCAAGAAAGTAATCTTAAGGGGGAAGGAGCAGCCTGTCCCAGTGTGGCAAAAGATGAGCTTGAAAGGAAAATGACTGGCCTGGCTGCCCATGGAGTTTTTGTGGGAATTAAGGGGAAAAAAAGGACCAGCAACTTAGGAAGTGTTTAAGGATGTTGTTAAGTTATACAGAAAGAAAAGTTGAGAGGTGAAAGCTCAATTAGAGCTTAACCTGGTGGCTTCTGAAAAAAAAAATACAGCAAAAGGACTGAGAAAGAGAATGTCTACTCTTCATTGGATGCAGTGGAGAATATAGTCACTATATATATATATATATATATATATATATATATATATATATAAAATAGGGTTGAGCCACTTAATGCCTTGTATATCTCAATTTTCAATCTTAGCACAGGTTTTCCTCAGGACAAGTGTTCTCCTGAGCTGGTAGATGGGCACAGGGAGCAGAATAGCTCCTTGTAACCCAGGAGGAAGCAGTTGGTCACCTGCTGAGCCACTCAGATGCTCACAAGTGTGGGCATTGGATTAGATGGGATACATCCTAGGGGGATGAGGGAGCTGCCCTCCATCATTTACCATCAGTCCTGGCTCACCAGGGAGATCCCAGAGCACTGGAGGTGCCAATGTGAGCCCATCCCCAAGAAGGCCTGGAAGGAGGAGCTGGGGAACTCCAGGCCTGTCAGCCTGACCTGGGTGCCCAGTGAGGTTATGGAACAGATCACCTTGAGTGCCATCACAGGGCACCCACAGGATGGCCAAGGGATCAGAGCCAGCCAGCGTGGATTTAGGAGTGGCAGGTCCTGCCTGACCAACCTGGTCTCCTTTTATGACGAGGTGACCCACATGTGCATGCAGGAAAGGCTGTGGATGTTGTGTGCCTGGAATTCAGCAAAGCTTTTGACACTTTCTCTGACAGCATTCCCTGGAAAAGCTGCAGCCCAAAGCTTGGGCAGGTTCCCTCCTCGCTGGGAGATTTAAGAGCTGGCTGGAGGCTGGGCCCAGAGAGTGGTGGGGATGGTGCTGCTGCACCCAGCTGGTTTCCAGGCACTGGTGCTGTCCCCAGGGATCTGTGTTGTTCCCAGTGCTGTTTAATATCTTCACTGATGATCTGGGTGAGGGGATCGAGTCCACCATTCACAAATTGCAGAGGGCACCAATCTGGGTGTGAGTGTGGATCTGCCGGAGGGCAGGACAGGAAGACACAGCCTTAAGCTGCACCAGAGGACGTTTAGGCTGGACAATAGGAAGAAGTTCTTTACAGAAAGGGTGAGTGGGAACTGGAATGGGCTGGCCAGGGGGGAGGTGGCAGAGTCACTGTCCCTCTCCAGTGGCACTTAGTGGCATGGTCTGGGTGACAAGGCAGTATTAGGGCTTTGGTTGGACTTGATGATCCCAAAGGTCTTTTCCAGCCTATTTGATTCTGTCATTCTCTGATGATTGGGACACTCTGGGGCCATTGTGACACTGCAGGGCCTTGTGGAACTAAGAGGACCATGGTGACACTGGGCAGCCCCACAGAACCAGGGGTCCATTGTGATGCTCTGGGGCCAAATGGAACCAGGGAGTGCACCATGACACTCTGGGTCCTCGTGGAACCACAGAGGCCATTGTGATACTGCAGGGCCTTGTGTAACCAAGGGGTTTCACCATTTTGACACTGCAAAACCAGGGAGACCTTTTGGAGACTCCAGGGCCCAATGGAACTAAGGGGCCGTTCTGACACTGCAGGGCCTCATGTAACCAAGGGGACATTGGGACACTGCAGGATCCTGTGTAACCAAGGGGCTGCTGCGACACGATGGGGGCTCAAGGAATCTGGAAGAATGTTGTGATACTGTGTGGCCTCATGGAAACAAGGAGTCCATTGTGAGATTGAGGGGACTTGTGGAACCCCAGAGGCCATGGTGACAGTGTGGGACCTCATGTGACCATGGGGCCATTGTGACACTCTGGGGCCCCATGGAACCAAGGGCCCGCTGTGGAACTGCAGTACCATCAGGAACATTGTGACACTGTGAAGCCCCATGGAACCAAGGAGACCATTGTTGCTCAGCAAGGGCTCATGGAACCAAGGAGAGCAGTGCGAAAGTGCAGGGTGTAACCAAGAGGCCATTGTGACAGTGAGGGGTCCCATGGAACCAAGGGCATCTTTGAAGATGACACCAAGCTGGATGTGAGTGTTGATCTGCTGGAGGGTAGCAGGTCTCTGCACAAGGCCCTGGACAGGCTGGATCCAGGGCCCAGATCACACAAGGTGTGGTTTACAAGTCCAAGTCCCAGGACCTGCACTTTGGCCACAGCGCTACAGGCTGGGGACAGAGTGGCTGGAGAGCAGCCAGGCAGAAAGGGACCTGCAGGGACTGATGGACAGCAGGCTGGACATGAGCCAGCAGCGTGCCCAGGTGGCCAAGAAGGAAAATGGCTCCTGGCCTGGATTAGTAATGGTGTGGCCAGCAGGAGCAAGGCTGCTGTGCCAACGCTGATCTGCCCTCAGCTCTGCACAAAGACATTGCTGCTGCAGCTCCAGAGAAGGCAACAAAATGGGTATCTCTGCAGAAAACTTTCCTGGGAGATCCCTTAGTTCCTTTAAATACACCAAGAGTGCCGCCCCCCATTGACACAGTCTTTGGCCACAGGGAAGGTGGTGAGAAATGGCATGAACAATGACATTTACCTGTGGACAATACGAAAAAACTAAAAGAAAGGAAAGAAATCTCAAAAATGAACCCAACAAGAAGTATCAAAAACTAGTTTTATTGCAAGTGATTTGCAGAAATTCTCCAGTTTAGTGTTCCTGAAAGCACCCAGTCATCAGTCTCCCCACTGCAGCCTTGAGCTCCTGGTTCCTCAGGCTGTAGATGAGGGGGTTCACAGCTGGAGGCACAACCGAGTACAGAACTGACATTGACAGATCCAGGAATGGGGAGGACATGGAGAGAGGCTTCAGGTGAACAAATATGGCACTACTGAGGAACAGGGAGAGCACGGCCAGGTGAGGGAGGCAGGTGGAAAAGGCTTTGTGCCATCCCTGCTCAGACGGGATCCTCAGTACGGCTCTCAAGATCTGCATGTAGGAGAAAACAATGAACACAAAACAGCCAAATAGCAAGCAGGCACTCACTGCAATTAGCCCATTTTCCCTGAGGTAGGATTTGGAGCAGGAGAGCTTGAGGATCTGGGGCACCTCACAGAAAAACTGGCCCATGGCATTGCCATGGCACAGGGGCAGGGAAAATGTATTGACTGTGTGCAGCAGTGAATAAAGAAAGGCACTGGCCCAGGCAGCTGCTGCCATGTGGGCACAAGCTCTGCTGCCCAGGAGGGTCCCGTAGTGCCGGGGTTTGCAGATGGACACGTAGCGGTTGTAGCTCATGACGGTCAGGAGGAAATACTCTGCTGAGATGAAGAAGAGAAAGAAAAACACCTGGGCAGCACATCCTGCATAGGAGATGTTCCTGGTGCTCCAGAGGGAATTGTGCATGGCTTTGGGGACAGTGGTGCAGATGGAGCCCAGGTCGCTGAGGGCCAGGTTGAGCAGGAAGAAGAACATGGGCGTGTGCAGGTGGTGGCTGCAGGCTACGGCACTGATGATGAGTCCGTTGCCCAGGAGGGCAGCCAGGGAGATGCCCAGCAAGAGGCAGAAGTGCAGGAGCTGCAGCTGCCGCATGTCTGCCAATGCCAGCAAGAGGAAGTGCCTGATGGAGCTGCTGTTGGACATTTGCAGTGCCTTAGCATGGGGATCTGTAAAAAAAGTAACGATGGAATAGTTGTGTTTGGAGAGGATGTTAAATATCCCAGGACAGCTTGGGGGCACTTTCCCCCCACTGCCTGCCCAGGGCTCTGCTACCTGGAGCTGTCCCTGCCAGCAGCTGCTTCCCTGTGCCCAGGGCTGGGCCCTGCCAGTGCTGCCAGAGCCCAGCCCAGCCCTGGGGGCTCAGCTCTACCCTGCAGACCCCTCCCAGCTCAGGCACTGCCCAGCGGCAGCTCTGGCTCTGCAGGCTCTGATGGCAACAGAGCAACTCTGAGGAGGCTGGAAAAGCAAAACTGATGGAGCTTCTAGAGGGCCCTGTGCTGATTTCTGTCACTTCCTGGTTTATTAACACCTGAGAGAAATTTCTTCTTATTTTTCTCGACCTCAACTGAGAGATAAATATCTATGTGCAATTTCCTATCCAGGCAACCCAGAGCAGTAGATTAAAAAGACAGAATTTTCCAGGAATTTCCCTTTTATGCAGCCCCTGCCTTCCTGTGCTCCCTGTATAATCAACTTGGAAATTATGTGGGTTTAAATGTCCTTCTGGAACCGGTCCTGAACAATGCAGCATCCTCACCACAGAAGGAGAACACTTCCAAGCCTTACCAGCTGTCTCCTCTCACCCAGATCTTGTCCCCCAGTGCTGGGAGCAGCTGCCAGGGCTGGCTGAGAGCTGTCCCTGGCAGGCAGCAGAGTCCCTGCCCCAGCACAGCGCCCTGGGCTGCAGGACCCTGCTCTGCAGGACAGCCCTGGGCACCCCTGGCTGCTCTGCACAAGAGACAGTCAGAGAATGTACTCACAGAGTCTGTAGGCATTGGGGTGTTGCAGCTTTAGGAGATCACTCCAGGAGATGCAGCTGCATTGTCCTGCAGCCAGAGGTTCCTGTGCCAAGGGCTGGCAGTGATTCTGCCCCAGGCACTTAGCACCTTCCCAGCCCTGACTGATTGAAGCTCTCTGTGCCGCTGTGCTGTGCCCAGGCTGGCTGCAGGCAGTGCCCCAGCCCTGCTGGGCTGGCAGAAGAGCTGCTCCTCAAGAGAAATGCGCTTTTGAAGCTCTTCCTGCTTACCAGGAGCTGTCTCTGTGCCAGGAGCCCAGCCCAGCTCATCAGCACAGACACAGCACAAGGACTTTAATGAGCCTCTGGGGCTTTGTGCTCAGACCCTGAACATCAGTTCCTGAGAGGGAGCTGAAGAAACCTCTCCAGAACTCCAAGTCAGAATCCAACTCCAAAGTTTCTTGAAGTTTTAATGGGTCCCATTGAGGGACACGACTGAGAAAGTGTCCCCAGGCCCCAGGCAGAGCAGAGAACTGAACGCAGTGATGACAGGTGGGGACAAAGAGAAGCCAAGTCTTGGTGCCCTGGGCCACAGCAGGGTCTGTGTCACCAAGGGCTGTGAGGAGACACCTTGTCCTGAGGCCCTGGGGCCTCCTGGCACAGCCCCAGCAAGGCTGGGCACTGTCAGCCCCTTGTCCTGCCCTCAGCATCTCCCCCTAACCCACATCCCAGTGGCCTCACGGATCTGCTGGAAGGAGTCCCTGAGGCGTCTTTGTCAGGAATAGCCCTGGAGGCTCCATAATGCTCCCAGGGACTGCAGGTTTTTCAAAGGACTTTGGGTTTGGCTTTTGCCTTGGAGTCTCTGAGAGGTTTGTGCAATCATGGCCTCCAACTATCTGCTGTAATTAGTCCCTGGAGAGGCTTTGTCAGTAACAACACTCAGTGGGGTCATTAATACTTCAGGGTACTTCAGTCATTTCAGGGTATTTGGTGTTTCCCTTTTGTTACAGACTCTGTGAGAGGTTTATGCAATCATGACCCCAATCATCTGCTTTAACAAGTCCCTTGAGAGCTTTGTACTGACACTCCATGGTGCCCATTAATGCCTTGAGATACTCAAGGTTTTTAAGCTACTTGATGGATTTAAGAATACTTTTAGATACTTTTAAGGATTTTCCTTCCCAATCTGAGTTTCTGCGAGGTTTTTGTGCTATCCAGGCCTCCAATTCTCTCCTCCAAGGAGTCCATGAGGATCCTGTGCTGGGTATCTTCCCCCTTTCTGTTTTACAACAAAGATGGAATAGAAAGAATTTTGTAAGACTTTCTAAAAGCATCCAAACAAACATGGGACAATTAACAATCCAACAACAACCACTAAGAGAGTTAAATGTCCTGTTTTAGCTAGTCATCATCCAACCCTTTAGTCCCTTGCATTGGAAGAGTTTATTGAACCAGTCTTTGCTTTCCACCTGAACATTCTTGAACCCTTCCTTCAGTACCTGAATGCTCTTGTGGATTGACTCGTTGTGGCTGGAGAGGTTCATGCAACACATGCCCTCAGAGTCTACACAGCCATGCCCATGTTCCCAGAGTAAAAACTCTATCGCTGTTCTACAAAGTGGCATGTCTGATGGTCTCTGTGTCTGAGAGCAGGCCACTCAATGTGGGGGAGGTAGCATTGGTTTGCTTACTTAACAGGCACCCAAGATGGTCTAATTGTCCTAAAGCTTTAGCTGCAGCCACCCAAGGTAGTCCTCATTGGGGGTGCTACCATTCGATACCTGGATTAAAGCTTTCAAAGCCATCTCTTTGATATCATCCAAAACTTTTCTGGGGATAACTGCTGCTTGATCATCTGGTAGGCTTTGTTGTCCTTCTCCAGCTAGATGGTTGATTGTCAATTTTGCCCTTGCCTCATTATTAGCATAGTCTGCTATTAAGTGATTTCGTAAACACTTCCATCCCCCTTCCCACAGGGTGTATTCTGTAGGTGACAACAACATGGTCATAATATATTTTAAATCATAGGGGATTAAGACGTACTGTAGACATGGCCCTCATTAGGCCATTAAAACAAGTTAAGTCCTTCCTGTGGTCTTTAGCTGCCCTACACATATCCTTGATTTCCCCATGAACCATTGGCTGATACCTGAGATTCTGCCCTTTTCTTTCCTATGGGGCCAACGAGGAGTTTCGAGGCTATTTGCAAGTCTCCTGCCTTAGCTGCTTCTTTCTGGATCCTTTCCTAGAAATCTTCTGGGGTTGAGGGGCAAGGTGGATCTGGGGAATCCAAACTGTCTTCTGGGGAGGAAAAATAACTTGGAGCAGAACCATTTGGATTAGAAATAGTGTGACAATAGAACCCCATGATCAAAGATACTAAGCCCAAATATTTGGGCTTAGTATCTTTGATCATGGGGTTATATTGTTGCCAGAGGGTGAGGCAAAGGGCACGGCCATTTTGGCAGGTGTTGGGGAGGAATGGCCTTGATTTGGGACGGCAGACTTCTGGGGTGGAGTTCTGGAGGCATGGCCCAGGGTGAAGTTGGAATGATTGACAGTGGGGCATGACTCGCAGCTGTGGGGTTGGAGTCTGGAGGTACATTCAGGGCAGCAGAGAAGGTTGTGGTAGCCCAGAAGTGGAGGAGCCAAGATGGAGGGAGGATGGTCAGGCTCTGGGGCATCTGGAAAATTTTTAATGATCCAGCTCATGATTGATTTTAATTTGTTCTTTGAAGATATTTGGTCATGATCAGTGAGAATTAACTTAAAGCATCCATATACACACCTTTCTACTTTGGACATCCGGCTGCCCATTTTTCTTTTTCTCCCCCTTAGGTGGAACAGCCACCAAACACCCCAGATCTATTATGGGATGTGGGTTCATACTGTGAAAACACAGCGGCAAAATGGGCAATAAATGTCTTGCATTTCCCCAAAACCACCTGCAATCCTATGCAATCCATTGTTGTCCCTACTGATCCTGGGCAAGGTCCCTCGAAGCAATGATGAATCAGCCAGGCCTGGCACAATCCAAAATCCCAGGGAGCACTGGCCTATCCATCAGCTAACGCCAGCTGACATGATTCAATGTCAGGGTCCCTGTTTGGGCGCCAAAATTCGCAATGAGGGTGGCTGTGACAAACCTTTCTGGTTCCCCAACATCCGGGCAAGGGTGGTGAAAATGAAAAGGAGCAGATGCTGGGAAAGATGAAACAGGAAAGCCTTATAAATATGATTGCCTGGCCAAAGATTTTGAGAATATGGAAACTATAGGTGAGATTAAAATGAAAGCAAGCTTTGAGACAACAAGCCTTAGTTACTGAACAAATGAAAAACAATGGTATGGTCTGCTGAAAGTAATCTTCTTTTGATGAAACAATACCCTCTGCTTGCAGACAGGTCCAAGGGTCAGAGCAGACCCTGCTAGCTCAGCAGAAGGGGTCCAAAGAGTAGCTTTTAGGGTTTAAAATGTAACACAGTATGATAATGTAATGATTCTTATAGGCTGTATGTAAATGCTAAGAGATTTGTATCTTGTACTAGATTGGTTAGTGAAAATTAGAATATGCAGCACAGAAGAAGATTTATTGTATAGTAATGGGAACTCCCCTCCTCTCTCGGGCATCCATTTTTGGCACCTCTTTCAATCTCTTCTTCTGGACCTGCTCTGAGCTGTGGCTGGCAGCTCCAAACAAGGCTCCTGCACCCACACCCTTTGCAATAAACCGCAAGTTCCAAGACTTGGCTTCAGAGATCTCTCGTCTCCGTCCGTCGCAACTGTCCTATCCCCAGACGCTCCTACAAGCAGGATCAATGGAGTTGCCCAAAAAGAACTTTATTAACAGGGTGAAAAACAATAAACATGGAGAAGTTGAGCACAGTACGAGGGGTGGGATTCAAAGACCTGAGATAAAGGCAAAGCAACAATATATACACCT
Source organism: Melozone crissalis (assembly GCF_028551555.1). Lineage (NCBI taxonomy): Eukaryota > Metazoa > Chordata > Aves > Passeriformes > Passerellidae > Melozone > Melozone crissalis. The sequence continues at coordinate 3,793,785 of NW_026535821.1, forward strand.
GAGAGTAGAACACTCTAGAACAATAACTATAGAGGAGAAATAAGTAACCAGTAGGGGAGGAGAACTTGGACAACTTAGCATAACAACACTACAGGCTTATGGGGGAACTCTCAAGCTCACCCTAAGTTAAACTAATGATTCCCAGGGCTTGAAACTCACACCCAGTTCTTCTGAGGTAAAATCTGACTGACTCTGAGTTACAGCTGGGCCAACTACCACAGTGCTGCTTTGTTCTGGTCCCTTGGGACTATGTGACCCAAAAGGGCCACAATGGTGTCCTTGATTTCATGAGGTTCCACAGTGTCACATTGGTCCTTTGGATCCATGGTGCTCTGCAGTGTCACAATGGCCCCTTCATTTCACAAGGCTCCCAATGTCACATTGGGCTCCATAGGAAGGAAACCACAGAGCCCCCATGTTTCAGGAGCTGATGAACAGCAACCACCAGAGGTCAGGGCAAGCCTGACCTGTCTGTCCTGGCAGATTTGCTTGGAGCAACCCTTGGATATTTGAAATTATGAATGTGGAGTCCTAATTTAAAACATTTCTGCCTGGAGAAGAGGGATGGGGTTTTTTTCATAAAAAGAAAAGCACAGAGCCCTTTCCAGTGTTTGGAAAACAGGTGAGTGCTGCCCCTCAGAAGTCAAAGACCAGCCAGACCTGTCTGTCCTGGCAGCTTTTGTCTGGCAGCAATCCTTGGATACACAGAAATTTTGAGGTGGAATCCTAATTTTAGCCATGGATGCCTGGAAAAAATGGACAGTTCTTTTCCATAAAAAGAAAAGCCCAGAGCCCCAGTGTTTCAGGGGCAGATGGGAGTGGCCTTCCACATTCCAAGGTCAGTCAGACCTGTCAGGTGACCCCTGGGAGGCCAAGGCAGCCACACCTATTTCATGCTCCCTTGGTTCCACAGGGCCCTGCAGGGTCACAATGGCTCCTTGCTTCCATGAGGTCTTGCAGTGCCACAATGGTTCTCTTGCTTCCATGATGCCCTCAGGTGTCATAAGGGCCCCTTGATAACACAAGTCCTTAAGGATCTTAATGGTCTCCATGGTTGCACATGGCCTCACAGTGTCACAATGGTCTATTGGTTCCATGAAGCCTTGCTGTGTCCAATGCCCCCCCCTCCCCACCAATGGTTCCACAATTTCCCATAGTGTCACAATGGCCCCTTCCTTCCATGAGGCCTCACAGAGTCACAATGGTCTCCATGATTCCATGGGGCCTTGCAATGCTGCAATGCTCTCCATGGATCCATGGTGCCCTGCAGGATCACAACGGCCCTTTGGCTCCACGAGGTCCTGAAATGCAGCAATGGCCTCTTGGTTCCACAAATCCCTGCTGCTTCACACTGGCCCCTTGGGACCATGCAGCTCAACAGAGCCACAAAGACGTTCTTGGTTCCACCAGGCCCCACAGTGTTAGAGTCGCCCCTTGGATCCATGGTACCCTGCAGGGTCTCACTGTTCCCCTTGGTTCCACAAGTTCCTACAGTGTAACAGGTTTCACAAGGGCCTGTAGTATTACCATGGCCCACTGGTTCCACAATGCTCCCCAGTGCCACAATGGTCTCCATAGGAAGGAAACAAGTGAGCCCCAGTTGTGCAGGGGCAGATGAGAGGCAGTCACCAGAAGCCAAGTCTAGCCAGGTTTGGCTGTATGGGCAGATTTTGTCTGGGAGTAACCCCTGGATATAGGGAATTTTAGACATGGAATCCCAATTTTGGCCATGGGCACCTAGACAAGAAAGACAGTTCTTTCCCATTGGAATAAAAGCTCAGAGCCCCAGTGCTTCACAGTCAGATGGGAAGTGGCCCTTGACATGTCAAATTCAGTGGGACCTGTCAGACAGCCTCCAGGAGGCCAAACCAGGCAGAGCTGTTCCATGTTCCCTTGATTTCATGGAGCCCCATATGTCACAATAGTCTCATTATTCCACAAGGTCTCGCAATGTCAAAATGGCTTCTTTGTTTCATGAACCCCAACAGAGTCACAAGGGTCCATTGGATCCATGTGGCCCCGCTGTGTCACAATGGCTCCTTTTATATATGAGTCCCACAGTTTCATCGTTGACCCTTCCTTCCATAGGGCCCATGACTTGCACAACAGTACCCTTGATTCTTTGAGGTCCTGTAGTGTCACCGTGGTGTCCTTGGACCTGCATTGTCACAACTGACCCCTGGTTCCATGAGGTTCCGTAGTGTCTCCCTGGTCGCTGTCCGAGGCTGGAAGAGATCAATGTCCCGAGACACCTTGGGATGCTCGGAATGCCCATGTGGGGCCAGAGCCAGGTCAGGCCTTGGTTTGTGGTGGGACAGAGCCCCGCCCCCAGTCCTGGCCTAGCAGAGCTGTCAATCACACAGCAGGGACAGTGCTAACCTAGCTCTGATTGGTTAAGCTGTCAATCAATCACACACTAGCAGCTGGTGCTACCCTGACTCTGATTGGACAAGCAACTGGCAGTCCCACCCCAGGGGCGGGCCCATGAAGGCCCAGGGGGTTAAAAGCCAGAGCATGAGGCCAACCCATGGCTTGGATTCTGCTTTCTCTTGGGGTTCCTCTGTTAGCGATGCTGGAACCTGAGCAGATGGTACCTATGTGTGTGTCTTCCTATGGATCTTCTGTCTTTCCGTTGTTCTCTGTTTCTTCTTCTTCTAATACTACTTAACTGGAAAATTTTTGGGTAACTTAACATCTTAAGGGATAAAGGCTTTTAGATTTAATTTGCTAAGTAATTGAAGTTAATGCTGTGATAAGGGTTTCATATTGAGGTGGATGTTGCATTAAACCCTTTGCCAAAGTTCCTTGACTTTGTCCTTCTTTTGCCAGTAAAATTTTGTGTCATTTTGACCTCTTAGCTCACTTGGTTAGAGCATGGTGCTGGTATCACTGAGGCTGTGGGTTCAATCCCTGTGTAGGCCATTCACTTAAGAGCTGGACTTCATGATCCTTGTGGGTTCCTTCCTACCAAGAATATTCTTGGCATTTGGCCATGTTGAGAATAACTGCCTGGTGTTTCTCCTATGCACCAAACTCAAGTGAAGGAACCTTTGATTACCCCCAGCATTTCAGTGTTGTGGAGTGCTCCTGCCCTGCAGGCTCACAACAGCCTCTTGTTCCCATGAGGCTCCACAAGTGCCACACTGGCCCCTTGGTTCCATGGGCCCCAACAGTGCCACAATGATTCCCTTGGTTCCACAACTTCCCACAGTGTCCCACTGGCCCCTTGGTTCCATGAGGATCTCGAGTGTCACACAGGTTTATGACATTTGTCCTTGCTGCCCCTCACATCCCAGTGCCCCACAAACAGCCCTGAGCCACCTGTGAGGGACAGGCCCTGCTGGCCCAGGCTGGGCTCAGGGCTTGGCCTTTCTGCTTCCCCCAGCCAGCCCAGGCCTTGCTCAGCATTGTAGTTCTCTGCTCAGAGCCTTTGGCTCCCTGCAATCCTGGCCTCAAGGATCTGCTCTCAGCAGTCCCTGGGGAGCCTTTGGCACTCCCTGCCCTCAGTGGGGCCCAGTGCTGCTCCAAGGGACTTGGAGTTTTGCTTCTGACTCCTTGAGCATCTTCTTCAACCTTCTCTCAGTGCCTGAGGGTCCTGGACTCAGCCCCAAATCCACCGTGGAGATCATTAACATAAAGAAAGCTTTGAGGGCTCTTTGTCTTCCTTCCGTGGCCTTCAAGTGCCCAGGGCTTGTGCAGCTGATTGGAGTCAGTTTGGGATTCTTGTAAGGAGGGAATTTAAAGTGCACCTCATGACTTCTCTTCTTTAATGAAGTGTGTATTATTTAAATTTCCAGTCCAGAGAAGAGCTGACAGAAGCATTCCCCAGGTGACCTTGATGCTGAATGTCTCCTTAAGAGGTCTGGGCATGGAGAAGAATGAGCCCCTTGAGGGCTGACCCTGTTTGGACAAGCTGCTCCTCACCCCCAGCCTCACCATGTCTGACATGGCCCACCTGGCACTGACATCCCTGTGCCCTGCAGCAGAACCTTGCCCCCTCAGGTCTGTAGCTCCATGCCCCAGCCCATTGCACCATGTCCCACCTGCTCTCCTCAGGGCTCTACCTGCACACAGGCCCAGGAGAAGTTTTCCTGTTGGGAAGGAAAGAATGGAAAAGCCTGAGCTGGTTTCCTAAACAACAAACCCCACTCAGGAACCACCTGCTCAGTCCAGGCTGCCTGGAATGGTGTCACCTTTCCCCAAGGGACAATGTGAGCAGAAATGATCTCTGGGAGCAGAATGCTCTGAGTCTTGTGGCTGAATTCTCTGTCCTTGTCCTTTCCCTGGATCTCTGTTGCAGATGGAAGCTGCTGGGACCATCCTCACTTTTAACCTCTCTCTTGAATGCAAACAGATGTTCCCAGCTGTATTAAGCAGGACTTGTCAAAGCTTCTACAAAACTTTTGTGTTCCTCTTGGAATGATAGGGCCATTTTGGCACTGAGGGGGCGATGTGGAAGCAAGGAGTCAGTTGTGATCCTGGGGTCCCATGGAACCAAGGGGCCATGGTGACACAGCAGGGCCACGTGGATCCAGTGGTCCATTGTGACATTGTGGATCCAAGGAGACAATGGAGACACCCCCAGAACCTCATGAACCAAGGAGTCCATGGTGACCCAGAGGGGCTGCATGGAGCTAATGGTCCATGGTGACACTGCCCATCCAAGGAGGCCATTGTGACACTGTGGAAGCTCATGGAGCGAGGGAGGCCATTGTGACACTGAAGAACTTCATGACACCAAATATCCATGGTGACACAGCAGGGCATTATGGCAACCAAGGAACCGCTGTTGGCAGTAGGGAAACTCATGGAACCAGGGGCCCTTGTGGAACTGCAGAACTAATGGAGCTGCTGGACCTTGTCCACTGGCCCTGCACAGCTCCTTGGGAGGCACAGCAGGAGCAGCAGCCTGGGAGCCTCGGGAATGCCCCTCTGGGATCCATGGCACACACTGCCAGGGGCTGGAATTCCAGTTCCCAGCCAGGAAAAGATGTTCCTGCCCTGAAAGGAAAAGCTTTTAAGAAGGAACCAAAAGCCAAGTGGAGCAAGATCTTAGAGTGAAATTTCACTGCCCACTTTAATAACTTCACCCATGGTTGTTGTAGCTCCAGGATGGGGAATTAAATCAGGGCAAGGTCTTAGGTGAGAGCTGCCATGGTAATGGGAAACACTGAGAGAGAAACAGAGCAGGGAAAGAGAGGCAGGAGAGGAAGGAGGGCACAAACACAATCAGCTGCGAAGGTGGCACTCTGAAAAACAAACTGGAACTGACAGAAAATGAATGGGACAAAAATCAATATTCTGAAAGTTTTTTTTACTATCAAAATACATCCCACCCACCCAGCCCCAGACAATTCCCAAGCCACGCCCTTAAATTTGGATCCCACCTCTCCCAATCTCCTTCCAATCCCATCTCACCCTGGAGGCTGTGGAACTGAGTAATTTTGGCATTGGACTGAGTTTTTTATAAGGTGGGAACAAGCCAATTTGAGGTGGGACTGAGCCCTTTTGAGGTAAGATTGAGTTGTTTTCAGTGGGATTGAGACATTTTGAGGTGACAGATCAATCCATTATGACTTTTGGAGTACAAAGAGGTGGAGAACACTTCCTGAAATCCTCCAAGAACCCACTAATCCCCCAGAATATCTCTTTAAACAATAAATTCCATCTGACATACCTGTTATAGGGTGGGACTTCATACATCTTTAATAAATAACTTTCCTTTAATCCTATTTCAGGTCTTTTTAAGCAATAAAGACAAATCAGAAGAAAATTAGGGCCAAACCAAAAGGATAACCAGCCAGGTGTCCTCCCAACATGGATCACAGGTAATGTGGATCACCAGGGATCTGACCAACATGGATCCTTCTGTGGGACATGGAGCTGGAGAAGTGCATAAAGCTCTTCCTGCAGTCGGAACATTTGCAAGGCTTCCCTTACTGGTGCATCCGTTGGTGTCTGGTCGAGTGAGAGATGCCGATGAAGTTCTTCCCACACTGGGGACACTCGTAGGGCCTCTCCCCAGTGTGGATGCACCAGTGGGTGATGAGGGTGGAGTTGTGCTTGAATCCCTTCCCGCAGTCAGGGCAGAGGAAGGGCCTCTCATCCGTGTGAATGCGCTCATGCAGGAGGAGATTGGAGCTGGTCTGAAGCCTCTTCCCACACTGGGGACACTCGTAGGGCCTCTCCCCAGTGTCGATGCGCCGGTGCCTGATTAGGTTGCACTGGAAGCTCTTCACACAGTCGGGGCAGTGGAAGGGCCTCTCCTCTGTGTGAATCCGGTGGTGCTGGAGGAAATCGGAGCTGGTCTGAAACCTCTTCTGAGACTGGGGACACTTGTAGGGCTTCTCTCCAGTATGGACACGTTGGTGCGTGATGAGGTGGGTGCTGCAGCTGAAGCCCTTCCCACATTCTCCACACTCATAAGGACATTCACCAGTGTGGATCATCTGGTGGCTGATCAGGGTGCTGCTCCGTCTGAATTTCTTCCCACACTCCAAGCACTTCTGGGGCTTCTCCCCATTATGAAGCTGCTCATGGACCACCAGCTCTGTGCTCTGGCTGAAGGTCTGTCCACCTTCCTGGCTCAGAGTGGGTCTTTCCTCCTCAGAGCTCCCTGGGCTGGGTTTGCAGCCCCTGCTCCTGCAGGATCTCTGGGGATTTTCCTCCCCAGTGGAATTCTGCACTGTGGAGTCCCGCAAAACAGCCTCTTCCACGAGGTTCTTCCATGGAGATTCTTCCTCCCTGATCTCCATCCTCAGCCCCTTGTCTAGGGGAGGAAGGACAAGGAGAGGATGGGATTTGCCTCCGTGCCAGAGAGAAGGGGAAGGAGATTCCCTCAGATCATTCCTGGCAGGATGGGGTTGGCAGTAGGGCTGTCCTGCAACCAGGGGCTGTGCTGGGCTGGGAGATGGAGCAGGAGAGAGGGGGAAAGAGGCACTGACTTCCTCCTCACCTGCCTGGGTGTCCCAGGGCTCCTTCCTGTTCCTCGCAGCCTCCTCTTGCATCTGATCAAGGTTTGGGAATGGGAAATCCTGTTTTGGGAGAATACCAAGGGATGAGCACATTGAGATTTGTACTGGTTTGAAGGCAAACCTGGGAAAGGGTCTAAACCAGAATTACAATTTAAGAGGAAAATGAAGATAATGGCAATGATACAGAAACACTGCCTTAAACTGACAGAGTCAGGATCCAACCTGACACCCTGGTGGTCAGGGTGGTGGCAGCAGTCCTATTAAATGGTGTCTGCAGTCCTGTGGGAGAGATGAATGTGATTCTGTCGAAGCAGTGATCCTGTAGAAGGGTCTGGTCTTCCTCTGGAGGTCCAGTGGTGGTTCTGGAGCTCTTGTCCTCTGGGAATCCAGTAGGCAAGCTGCTCCTGGTGTTGAAAGCCTCAGCTTATATCCAGGTAGGAATGCTTGGATCCTCCCCCTGGGTGGAGCATCCCACAATGGGAGGATGGAATTTTATCAGTCCTGCAGTGACACTCAATGGTCCATTAGCACAAGATATCTCCCCTGGAGGGCATTATCAGGGGTGAGTCATGGAAGAGATAAAGAATACTGCCCTGCCTGTTTATAGCAGTTGATGAAGATGGGGATTGAAAACATGCATTTGGTTACATCTTGCATGGCAACCTGAAACAGTGGGGTAATCCCTGCTTGGTGGGGGTGAACACCACCCCCCTTACCCAAACTGGCTCAGGTGTAAAACCCCCACCCTGGGAAGGCCCCACACACAGGGTACAATTTCCCACTTGTCCTGCCCAGGGGAGGTCTCTGTCCCTGTCATTCCCCTGCTCTCCCCCTTTTCTCTTTCTTTCCCTCTCTCTCTCTACCTCACATTTACTGTTCAATAAAATCCACCTTGGATTTGGTCTCATTAGCACCTTAATTGGGGCATAGGAATCTCTCTTAGGATTTTCTTAACCAGACTGTGACATTATTTTGCCGCAGTGAGTTCAGGGCACTGTTCTCTGACCCCAAGTGCCTTTGACAGCATCATGGTTCCCTCCTCTGAGGAGGCTGTGGTTCTTTCTGGAGGAACACTTGTAAACTTGGATGCAGCTTCCTCTGAGCAACTTATGGGAGAACTGATGAAGAAAATGGCTGTTGTGGGTGGCCAGTGAAAAAGAAAATATTTTATTATCCTTCCTTGAAAAGTCTGTTAAAACCACGGGAGGAAAGGGAGCAAATGTTACCAGCAAGACTGATAAGGTTCATTCTCCCCACGATGAGGACCACAAGGCTGCTGAAAGTCCCACAAGCAGCCCAGCTGAAGCAGCAAAATTCCCAAACAACTCCTGAATTCCCAGGCTTGGGTTCTGTGCCAAATGTGAGAATCATTTTTCTCTTCATCCCTGTCACCTTTGTGATAGCTACACAGAACTTGCCTTTCATTTTAATAATCTGTATTGGGCCAAATTTCCACTTTTCTTTAATCAGAACCTGCCAGCAGCTGAGCTGGAGTTGTGCAGGAACCAATGAAACTTGGAATTGCCACAGAGTTGCTTGGATTGTTAGTTTATTAATGTTTGGGATTTGTTTGCACTTTCATCACAAGTTATTTGTGGGAAGAGCAAATATTCTTAAAAGTGATTTATGCAGAGTTAGGTTTGATTTCAGCCAAGTTTATTTTGCCCAGCGCTCATGGGATACTCAAGGGGTCTCTATGCCTCTTGCCTTGGGGGATGCTTGGGAGGAGCTTGGGAGGGTTGTCCCTGTCACCCCAGGCCATTCCCCAGGGGGTCTCCATCATTCTCACCCCGGGGAATGCCAGGGGGGTCTCCCTCCCTCTCACCCCTCTGCCAGGGGATGCTCGGGACAGTCTCTGTCCCTCTCAGCCCAGGGGATGCTCGGGGGTCTCTGTCCCCTCGCCCTGGGGGATACCTGGGGGGTCTCCGTCCCTCTGGCCTCAGGGAATGCCTGTGCAGGGCTGGGGACCAGGGGCTCTGTGTCCCTCCCACCACTGAAGGTGCTCGGGGCTGGGGGGGCTCTCCGACCTTCTCACACCTGGGGAGGTCGAGGGGGTCCCCCTCCCTCTCAGCCCTGGTGTGACCCGACCCAAACATCATCAGGGTCAGAGGGACAGAGACACCCCCAAAGCCCCAGAAGGGCTGAACCTGGGATTTGGTTTGGGGCTGAGGATTTTTGAAGGGGTTGGAATTGGGGCTGGGGTTGGAGTTGGGGCTGAGATTGGATTAGAGCTTGGATGGGGGTTAAGGCTAGACATGGGATTACCTTTAGGGCTGGGGTTGGGATTGGGTCTGGGGATAGATGAGTTTGGGACTGGGATGAGAATAAATACAGAACTGTGAGTGTGTCTAAACATGGAGTGAGACTGAGACCAGGATTGGGGTCATGTTTGGGATTGAGCTCATCCAGGGTGGGACAGAGTCACAGTGGGAAGGTTTGGGGAAAATGCTGGTTTGGGGAAAAACAAGGTGTGAATGCCTTGAGTTGGGAATTCCTCTGATCCACGTCCATTTCCAGAAGACACCTGATGTCCAAAACTCAAGAGTGAACAAAAAAAAGCCACCAGGAGTTTCCCATTTCCAGTCTCATCCCTCTTGGGTTATGGTTGGTCCCCCGTCTCAGGGCTGGTGGGGATTCCATGGGCCCTGGAGATCCCTCCTCTCCAGGGTCCTGCTTTTGGATTCTGGGAGGTTCTGGGGTCCCAAGGTCCCCCTCTCCAGCCTCCCCTCAATCCAGCCACTTGGGATTCCCCCTTCTTTCCACCACCCTGTGCTGGTTTAGGGCAAATTTGGTTGAAACCCTCCAAATTTGGTTGAAATTCCCAAAACCTCTAGAATGCCGATTCAGCAGCCCCACCCTCAGCCAGTCTGGGAAAATATTTCTGGGGAGAAAAGTCTAAAAAAACTTTATTTTACAGGCAAAGCATTCACCAGCACAAAAATTGAACAATATTAAGCAATAAAACTTCCTGCTGCTCCAAAATAGATGACAAACTCCGAAAGTCCCTCCTTGGTTTGTAGCTCTATGCACTCAGCGTCTTCTCAGTGCCTTATCAGTGGCTTATCAGTCGCTTATCAGTTTATTATCAGTCTCTTATCAGTCTGTCCCGTGCTGGAAATGCCTAGGCCCAGGCTTATCCCGGTGGACCTCAGGGAAGAGCTGCTGGTGGTATTCTGGTTGTTCAGTCCAGAGCAGGTTTAAACAGCTCCAAAGAAAAAGAAAAATCAAAGTCCAGGGAACTTCTCTGCCTCAGAGACCTAAAAACTGATTAAAAGCAAAGGAGAGCTCTATCCTGCTGTCTGTCCATCCAGAAGCCAGAATGTGGAGAAGTGAGTGCAGTTTCTGAAAACAAACTGCAGTTTCTTCCTCCTCCTCCTCACTCTCAGAACCAGCCTTAAAGGTGCAGAACTCATTTCTGGGGTAAACGGACCATTGGGGGTACGAGCATCATGAAGTCACCCCAGGACATGCCCCTCTCAGGGTCAGAGGGTCCCGTCTCCGGGATGCTGGGGATCACCCCAGGGCCTCATCTCCGGGATGCTGGGGATCCCCCAGCTCCGGTATCGCCCCTTCCCCTCTCCCCGCCCCGGGGGTCCCCCGTTCCACAGCCCCGGCTCTCACGGGGATCCCCAAAACCAATGTCCCGCCCTGTCAATACCGGGCCATCCCCACGTGGACCCCCCGGGACCCTCCCGAGGGGCGATCGCGGCTCCTCTGTCCCCAAAAAAGCTCCTCTTAGGGAGCCCAGAGATATCCAGGGCTCGAGTCTGGGATCTGCCGGCTCCGAACACTCTCCAACACATCCTACTGGAGACCCCTGGCTGGAGTTATTTGGGAATTTAGCTACTTGAGCTGGGCTTCTTCTGGGACTTTCAGCAGCCTTGTGTTTTTCACGTTGGAGTGAACGAACCTTTTCAATCTCGCTGGTATCATTTGCTCCCTCTCCTCCAGTGATTTTAACAAACTTTTCAAGGAAGGACAACAAAATATTTTCTTTACAATCCAGACCCACAACAGCCATTTTCCTCATCAGTTCTTCCATAACTCACTGCGCCAAAATAATGTCTCAGTCTGGTTAAGAAAATTACTAGAGAGATGCCTCTGCCCCAATTAAGGTGCTAATGAGACCAAATCCAAGGTGGATTTTATTGAACAGTAAATGTGAGGTACAGAGAGTTAAAAGAAAGAGGAAAGCGGGGCATGGCAAGGGAGTGACAGGGACAGAGACCTCCCCTGAAGCAGGGCAAGTGTGACATCATCCCCTCTGTGTGTGTGGCCTTCCCAGGGTGGGGGTTTTACACCTGAGCCAGTTTGGGTAAGGGGGGTGGTGTTCACCACCTGAGCAGGGATTACCCCACTGTTTCAGGTTGCCATGCAAGATGTAACCAAATGCATGTTTTCAATCCCCATCTTCATCAACTGCTATAAACAGGTGGGGCAGTGTTCTTTATCTCTTCCATGACTCACCCCTGATAATGCCCTCCAGGGGAGATATCTTGTGCTAATGGACTATTGAGTGTCACTGCAGGACTGATAAAATTCCATCCTCCCATTGTGGGATGCTCCACCCAGGGGGAGGATCCAAGCATTCCTACCTGGATATAAGCTGAGGCTTTCAACACCAGGAGCAGCTTGCCTACTGGATTCCCAGAGGACAAGAGCTCCAGAACCACCACCTCACCTCCAGAGGAAGACCAGACCCTTCCACAGGATCACTGCTCTGACAGACCCACGTTCACCTCTCCCACAGGACTGCAGACACCATTTAATAGGACTGCTGCCACCACCCTGACCACCAGGTGTCAGGTTAGATCCTGACTCTGTCAGTTTAAGGCAGTTTTTCTGTATCATTGCCTTGATCTTCATTTTCCTCTTAAATTGTAATTCTGGCTTAGACCCTTTCCCAGGTTTGCCTTCAAACCAGTACAAATCTCAATGTGCTCATCCCTTGTTATTCTCCCAAAACAGGAATTCCCTTTCCCAAACCTTTGCCAGATGGAAAAGGAGGCTGTGAGGAACAGGAAGGATCCCCGGGACACCCAGGCAGGTGAGGAGGAAGTCAGTGCCTCTTTCCCCCTCTCTCCTGCTTTGTCTCCCAGCCCTGCACGGCCCCTGGCTGCAGGACAAACGCGGGATCAATGCCATCCTGCTGGGGATGCACTGGAAGGATCTCCTTCCCCTTCCCTCTGGCATGGAGGCAAATCCCATCCTCAGCTCCTTGTCTTTCCTCCCCCAGACAAGGAGCTGAGGATGGAGACCAGGGAGGAAAAATCCCCACGGCAGAACCTCGTGGAAGAGACTGTTTTGAGCAGCTCCATGGCACAGGAATCAAACAGGCAGGAAAAATCACAGAGATCCCACAGGAGGAGGGTCAGCAAACCCAGCCCAGTGTGCTCTGAGGAGGAAAGACCCTCCCTTAGCCAGGAATCTGGGCAGAGCTTCAGCCAGAGCTCGGAGCTGGTGGCCCATGGGCAGCTTCATGATAGGGAGAAGGCTTACAAATGCTTGGAGTGTGGGAAGATCTTCAGGGAGGGCAATACCCTGATCAGCCACCAGATGATTCACACTGGGAAATGGTCTTGTGATTGTGGGGAGTGTGGGAAGGGCTTCAGCTGCAGCTCTGCCCTTGTCAACCAGCAGCAGATTCACACTGGGGAGAGGCCCTATGAGTGTCCCCAGTGCATTAAGCGCTTCTCAGACCGCTCATTCTTTACTGACACCAACGGAGGCACTGGTAAGGGAAGCCCTACAAGAGCCCTGACTGCAGGTGGAGCTTCATGAACTGCTCCATCTCCATCCCCATCCCCACTGGAGGACCCACAATGGTCAGAACCCTGGTGACCCACATTCCTTGTGATACACAGTGCGAAGTGATTTGTGTTCCTTTTTCTTGCCTCTTATTTTCTTTTGATTTATCTCCCTCCCTTCAAAACACAAATAATCAGGGTAAAAATTGGCCCAATTCATCAAAGGCATCCAAAGCCTCGCATTTTACTTGTGTTTTGAGGGAAACTTGGATTCTTGGAGATATCTGGTAGGATATGGGGGGGGGTTTGGGGGGTATTTGGTTTGGTTTTCTTTATTTCCTGGCACTCCAAAAGATGAGAGGGATTGATCTGTCAGCTCAAAACCACTCAATGCCACTGAAAACTACTCAATCCCACCCCAAAATGCCTCGATTCCACAGCCCCTTGGGGTGAAATGGGGTTGGAAGGGGATGGGGTGAAGTGTAATGCAAATCAGGAGGGGTGAGATGGGCATTGGGTGTGGCAGAATGGGTGGGATGGTGTTTGGGAGGTGGGAAATGGGGGAAATACAGCTTGGGAAGGGGGCATTGATGTCCAGGAGTGGTGAGATGGGTTGAGGTTGGGACTGGGTTGGTGGATTGGGGTCTGGAATGAGGCAGCCAAAGTTTGGGGATAATGAAGGGAAGGGAAGCCCGTTACTCAGCGAGTTTTTGGATATTCCATGTTCATGAAGAGATGCTGGGGTATCTCACGTTTTGAGGTGGTTTTGGGACACTCCCCAGCTCTTGGGGGTTTCCTGAGAGCAGCTCCATGGAGCCCCATTTCCAGGGGTGGTTGCCATGGGCATGAGCTCAGGGATGTAGCCAGAGTCTGTAGCCTCGGTGCTGAAGAGCAGAGAAATGATGAACGGCCCCAGACATCTCCGGTGTGTGTTTGGAGACCTGTGAGCTTACTGGGGAGAGGTCAACAGCAATCCCCTGGAGAGATGCACCTTAGGCTCCGGGCGTTCCTCAGAGCTCAGGGTGAGGAAAGAAGCTTCCCCCATGGTGCCTTGCAGCACTATATTAATTTATCCCAATTCTTTCCTCCCTATTGGCCCGTTGGCCTTTCCCACCCCTTTTACCGTTATATGTTCATGTTCTGGTGAGTTCTCCCTTCCCTGTAATCCCATTGATTTATGTCTCTTGCTATCCACTCTAGCATTTCCTATTGGTCCCTTCCCTATGTACCACCCGTGAGCCCTCAGACCATTAGATCCCTGATGCTCTTCTCCGCCCTCTCTTTTCTTCATTTATAACCTAGACCCTCCTTTGGCATTGTCTTTGGCCCTGGACCTCTTCAGCTTTGCCTGAAATAAAGCACATTGGAACTCCATGCCTGGAACCTCCCGTGTCTTCACTGCCGACCTGGTCTATGTGTGTGTCTGTGCGTGCGTGTGTGTGTGTCTGTGTGTGTGTGTGTCTGTGAGTGTGTGCTGGGGCTCTTATGTCTCCTGCCTGTTGGTGCAAGATGCTCTCAGGGAAGTTGCATCTACCACCACCGCAGACCACAACAGCGGCACCCAAACAGGGACCTTTGTCTGGTACCCCTGGAGAGCACCTCCAGCATGGCTGCAATCTAAGTCGCCTTTGGGTCAGCCACTAGCCTAAGACAACCTCTGAGTTTTATCTGGCCATGCTGAGGGGAGAGACCTGGAACCCTCCCAGAGTCGTGGGCTGGAGGATCGCTTTCCTTGACACACCCCCACGAGATCCTTTGTTGACTCACTGCTGGGTGAGTATGTTTCAGTCAGTCACCCTTTTCTTTTGTTTTCTCATTTTAACTTGTGGGTGGAAAGACTGCATAATGGGCACAAAACTCGTTCCACAACGGGAGATTTATATCCAAGTTACATTAGCCCAAGTTGCTAGGGAAATTCATTTTTCAAAAGGGAATTTGAAAGCTTTTGTTCATTTTCTTTTCAAATATTTTATATTACAAGGGAATTAGTTTTATCACTTAAGATTTCAGATATGGCTGGGATCAAGTTATTTGTTTTATAAATGAGGGGAAAATTTAATGTGGGGAAGTTTTATCATCTTTTTTGTTCCCTTTATGGCAAAAATTTTAACTCCTTTTTTGTTTTATTTATGATTCAGTTAAAAAATTGGGAAAATTCAGGAAAAGTCTTGGGTCCCCAGTTCAAAACCCTTTCCCCTTCATCCTCTCCCCAAGCCCCCTCTTCCCTGCCTGAGGGGCAATTGGCAGGTGGATGTCACTATTCAGCACAGGGTTGCTGCCGTCTTCCTGACGCCTCCCGATCTCCTCTCTCCTTACGAGGACAGCACTGGCCATGCAGCTCTGGACCTTCCCCTCAACCTTCCTCCTATGCCTGCATACCCTCTTTCATCTCCCCAGTGGCCATTACCCCACAAAATGGTGCCGTCAATGTTGCCAGCTCTGCCATTTTGTCCCCTCCTGATCAAAGTTTTCCCACCCTCACATCCCAAAATGGCCACTTTCTCACCTCTCCTCCACCCTTTCACAGTCCTCCATCATTGGACTCCTCCCCTGTGACATGCCCCTCTCCACTCGTTGCGTCGATGGTCGCTCTTGTATTGGGATCCCCCTTTTCCATCAGTACCACCCTTTCAGGCCCTGCCTTTCCCCTCATGGTCTCCACCTTCTCCACCCCGAGCTCCACCCCTGGTGGCCATGACACTTCTGGCTTCCACATCACTGGAGCCGGAAGTGGACATGATGGTGACTGGAAGGCAGCCACCTAGGCTGCCAGCAGCCCACGACCCAGGGCTGCACTGGTTATCCAGGAGCACCGCTCCTCTACCAGCAGGCCCTCCTCCTCAGTAGAAGACAGTGGTTCCCCAGACTCTAACACCGAGCCTGAGGATCACTGGGCAGGGGTGTGGGAACAAGCTTCTAGGGAAGGTGACTGGGAGGTGGCAGGGAGGCTGCAGACCCTGGCGGCCCCTGTCCAATCCAAAAGAGGGAGGAACCCAAAGCAGGAATCCATGCCTGATAAGAAGTGTTGTAAGGCATGCAGGGCCTGTGAGAGGGGGTCCCTGTCCTACAAGAATAACGAGCCTCACCAAAAGCTGTGACGACAAGTGTCACAGATATTTTTTCATAAAAAGCCTGTCGTTGGGATTTTTCCTCTTCTGGGAAGCTGAGGCCCCAGAAAGAGAATGTAAACAATAATATATGCTGATTTGGAATGCAATAGGTGCACCTGTGATTGGCTCATGTTCCATGTTTACAATTAAGGGCCAATCACAGGGCCAAGCTCTCTGGAACAGAGTCACAGAGAACTCTCTTGTTTGGAGATTCCTATTCTAGTCTTAGCTTAGCAGCTTCTGAACTTGTCTCTTTCCTTCTTTTAGTATAGTCATAATGTAATATATATCATAAAATAATAAATTCAGCCTTCTGATCATGAAGTAAGATTCTCATCTATCTCTCTCACCCTGAGGAACCCTCACAAGTCGTGTAACATCTGGTGACCCTCGACTGAAGAAGACTGAAAAACCCATCAATTTGATAAGACCAGAGGAGCAAATTGCTGCACTGGGTAAAATCCAGTATGTGTAGCATTTGATGGTTGCTTTACAAGTGACCACAGAAGTGGATTCAAGCCAGGAGCTGAAGAACTGAAGATCCTAATTTGGACAGAGTTCACAGCCAAGGCTGACCACAAGTGAACCTTCAAAAACCTCGGGAAGATGTTTGAAAAGAGCAGCAGAACCTTGGAGCTGGCCAAAGCATCCTGGACTCTTTCAAAAGGTACTGTTGGCTTTTCCCTTCCTGATGATTCAGCCACCCGTAGTTTGTGGCTGTTCATATGGGGGATGCCCCCTTTAGAAGATGAGGTTCGATTCTCTCCTTCAGAGGATAAACTTATTGCCCTCTGGCAAAAATGGGCTGAAGAGGATAGACTTTTCCTGTCAGAAACAGATCTCTATGAGTTCTTTTGATGGGCAAAGCTTTTTGGATTCTTTACTGATGTGCTATACACCATCGATGTTTTCGTGTGGGAGTGCATGGACGCCATTTTCAGATTCGTTTGGGGCCAGGGCTGCAACTTCCCTAGCATTTACCCAGCATTTAGAAAGCTCTTCCTGTTATGAACAAAATTTGGGTAATATTTTTTTGTGAGAAAAAGTTACAAAAAAGCAGCCAGACCACGGGTAGCTGCTGAAGTTCTTCGTGTTTTGTTATTGTAATCACGAGTCGTTGTAGCTAATCGCTCCTTTTGTATCAGCAGAGCCTCGCCCGAGGCTAAGTTGTACCTTTCCCAGAAGGGTGGGAACCTTCCCGAACAGTAGAAGAGACCTGAGAAGGTGAGGGGGGCTATGCAAAGTGACTCCAAGACCACAATGCAGCATGGGTCCCCCAGTGTACAGAGAAGACTCCAAAATGACGAGCCACCTAAGAGTTGAGAGACTGGAGTGATGTCTGGACGTGAGGAGCCGAGTGCTGAGCCTGCAGAGACGCGGAACACCTTCGGACCCTCTCGCCCTGACCACGAGAGACGACCCCGGCGGTGAGACCAGGCCGACTGAGCCGGCAAAAGTACCACCTGACGGGGAATCACGCCCTAAAGGCTCCCACGAGGACTGGATTCCCCCAGCTCTGCCCCTTGTGGACAGAGCTGAGCATATCCTCCTCCTCTGAGTCGCTTTGGGAGACGACGGGACCTGCAGACCCGCCGAGCCGCCCAATCCTGAGCTGATCACTTTTAATAAAGGCATTAAAAAGGAGAAGAAGTCTCCTGGCCCTTGTTTATTTCACTTCCCAGTTCTGAAATAGAGAGCAGCTGTTTTTCCCTGGATTTCTAACTCTAATGGGCTGGCTCCATTTCCACCGTCCCCAGCAGGAGGAGAGCCTTTGGAGGGGGATGAGATGCTGCTTCCCAGCCCCCCCTGCTTCCCAGCGGGGGCGGGTGAAACTTCGCTGCGCGAAGTTTTTTTTTAACTCTTTCTCCGGAGCATGCTCAGATGGAGCGGTCCTTCTCCCCCACTTCTTCCTCGCCGGGGGAATGGGAGTGGGCGGTCCCGCTCAAGCCAGCGCCGTGGGTGCTGCCCCTGGCAGCCCGGCAGGCCCCTCCCCAGCCAGCCCCTCAGGCCCCGCCCCGCTCAGAAATGGGGGTGGTACCGGTCCCCAAAGCCCCTCCGCCCCTTCCAGCGCCACGGCCGCCTTCAAGACCCGCCCCGCTGGCGTGGCCGCTTATCCGGGCGATCCCGCCTCCGCCTCCGCCGGCTTCCCCGCCTGCACCGATGTTGCCAAGCAACAGCGATCCTCCACCGCCGCCCCTCCCGGATGTCCTGCCGCTTGCAGCTTCACCACCCGCTGAGCCACTGCTGCTAGGCGATGAAGACGCGTCTGCAGCTTCCGGCTCAGTGGAGGAGCAATCCTCTCGGGCTCCGGGCCCCCCGCCGCCTGCACCGCCGTCCCAGCAGTTCTGCCGCTGTCGGAGACTTTGTCCTCTGTGTCTGCATCAGAGGCTGCCCTGGAACCGGTGGCTTGTTCAAGCTCGGACTGTCCTGGGCCGGTTGCCTTTGCAGCAGCAGACCCGGTGGCTGGTCTCTCCTTCCGTGGAGCGGGGGGTGCTCGCCAGCTCATGGTGGGAGCAGTGCATCTCTCTGCTTTTAAGATCAGCATTCTTGGCAGGTTGGGGGGTGTTTTTTCAGGGATTGCCCCGTGGAGGTTGTCATCTCTGCTGCCCCTCTTGTGCCCTAGTGGCAAGGGGCAGGTGCGTCCTGAGAGCTCTGCCTTTGGTCCACAGCCCAGAGGGGGTGGGGATGCTGCCGTGAGAGAGATGGGAGGCACACCTGATGCATTTGTATTGCAGAGGAAGAGGGCACAGCTGGAGGAGACCATGGCTTGTTTGCTGTGGGGAGCAAACATCTCCAGACCCCAGACGGGATTTCTGGGGAAGGCTTCTATTTCCCTGCTGCTGGCATGCCTCAGTGGTTTTGGGGAAAGGAAGCGTCTCACCAACCATGCTGCCATTGTACTGGCAGCAGAGTGCAGGCCTGTGGGAATGCAGAGCGTGCTTCTTGGGTTTAGCCTGGGCTGTTGGGCCCAAGTTTCTGGGCCAGGGCCACTGCCTGGCCTCCTGATGTCTCTGGGGGTTGTGGTTTCCCCTACTGGTCCTGGCCCCCCTTTTGTGGGCCAGCTTTGGGGTTCCTGGTCCCTCATGGGCCAGGGGCCCCAGGGCCTTTCCTTCTCTGGCTGTGCTCTGCTGCTGCTGCCCTTTTTGATTAAAAAAAAAAAAAAATTAATTAAATAAAAAAAGATTGAAATAGCTGGCAGCAGCTCTGAAGCATTGAAGCATTGAAGGCCAGAAAAGGACATTCCAAATTTGTTCAAATTGTTTGAAATTGTTTGAAATTGTTTTATGACTGTCAATGGTTTTTGATAACTATTGATGGGACTTCTCTGCTGCAAGTCTGTTTCAGGACCAAAAAAGGACTTTCAGATATGTTCAGGAGGAACACCTTCAGCCCATGGCCTGTTCCTGAAACTCAGCTGCTTGGACTTGAATTTTCTTTGTGTTGTTTTTTGCATTTTCTTAGATTGTAAGATTGTTTTAGTGATTTGTTAGTATTGTAAGTTCTGCAGGTGAAGAAATTTCCTGTTCATTTCACATCAGCATTTTTCTTTTTAATTTATTACAACTAAAAGGTTATGATGTCACAGACATTTATTCATAAAAATCCTGTCGTTGGGATTTTTCCTCTTCTGGGAAGCTGAGGCCCCAGAAAGAGAATGTAAACAATAATTATATGCTGATTTGGAATGCAATAGGTGCACCTGTGATTGGCTCATGTTCCATGTTTACAATTAAGGGCCAATCATAGGGCCAAGCTCTCTGGAACAGAGTCACAGAGAACTCTCTTGTTTGGAGATTCCTATTCTAGTCTTAGCTTAGCAGCTTCTGAACTTGTCTCTTTCTTTTGTTTATTATAGTCATAATGTAATATATATCATAAAATAATAAATTCAGCCTTCTGATCATGAAGCAAGATTCTCATCTATCTCTCTCACCCTGTGGAACCTCACAAGTCGTGTAACAGACAAGCACAAGTGGTGTGGAAAAGAAGAACAAAAGATTGGTGTATAAATGCAAGCAATAACCTTAAAAGAAACAACTCTACACTGCCTGAACAATACAACTTCCTATTGGTCTTGCATTCCACAAAAAAGACGTTTAATTAGTTCCTACCCATGCAATTATTTCAGTTGTATCCTAATCTTATGTACTATTTCCTTTTTGAGTTATTACTTTAGTTCTCTTGTGAGTTTTAGTTATTATGTTAGTTAGGTTCCCTTGTTTTATAAAGTACTTACAGAAATCCATAAGAGATGCCTTAATTAAAACAAAAAGTGAGAGTTGTAGAATTGTAGGCCTGTGAGCCTTCTGGGGGGAGAGCAACAGCAATGCCCTGGAGAGATGCACCTCAGGCTCAGGGTGTTCCTCAGAGCTCAGGGTGAGGAAAGGAACTTCCCCCATGGTGCTCTGCAACACTATGTTAATTTGTCCCAGTTCTGTCCTCCCCATTGGCCCATTGGCCTTTCCTACCCCTATTACCCTCATATCTTCATGTTGTAGAGAGTTCTCCCTTCCCTGTCTTCCCATTACTTGATGTCACCGCCTATCCACCCTGGCATTTACTATCAGTCCCTTTCCCTGTGTACCACCCCATAACCCTCAGTCCCTTTTCTGTATACCACCCCCAAACCCTCAGTCCCTTTTCTGTACACCACCCCTAAACCCTTAGATTCCTGATGCTCTCCTCCACCACCTCTTTTCCTGTATTCCTACCCTAAACCCTCCTTTTTCTTTGTCTTTAACACCTGGATCCCAGGAGCATTTGACCGAAAAAACCCTTGATAGAACTCCATGCCTGGATGCTCCCTTGTCTCAAATGGCGAGCTGCTCTGTGTGTTTGTGTGTGTGCCTGTGTGTGTGTCTGTGTGTGTGTGCCTGTGTGTGTGCCTGTGTGTGTGTGTCTGTGTGTGTGTGTGCCTGTGTGTGTGTGTCTGTGTGTGTCTCTGTGTGTGTGGGGGGGCTAGTGCTCTTGTGGCTCCTGCCCATTGGCGCAAAATGTTCTTGGGGGAGGTTGTGTCCACCACCACCACAGACCACAAGGTGGTTTCCAAGGAAACTTCAACTGATGATGGTTGCCATGGCACCCAAACCCAGCAGTGGGGTCAGTGCAGTGACCATGGCAACAGTCCCTTGCAATGGCCCAGTGCAGGTTGGGATGATGATCCACCCTCACAGATCGCCCAGGGCTGCTCTGGAGTGCTCTTGGTGACACCTTGGGCTGGCACACACCTGAGGAGGGTGTATGTTTTCAACAGAGAAACTCTGGAGTGTTAGATTGTTTGAAAAAATAAAAGAAGAAAAGCCACTATTTGGCTGAGTGCATCCAGTTCTCTGGGCAAAGCAGGCCCCAGGTGAGTGAGGAGAGACAGGATGGGGTTGGGGAATGTGGAGCAAGGTTGTCTGCTGGAATTCATAAAGTTAGAGGGTTTTAAGGTTTTAATGAAATGGTAAAAAAAAAGTAGGCCTCAGACAGAAGTTTTGTTAGCATTGCAAATACAGCAAAAAAGTTTTCTAAGCTGTAGAGCGTACGTGACAAATAACAATAGAACCCTGTAGAACTGGTTTATGGATTGCAACAAGGTTATTTAATGTATATCTTTAGAAGGTTAGCATGAATGGAGCTCTGTCTTCTGAACCATTCTTTGTTTTAACTACCATTACGTCTGTTTCATATGATTGGATAGAATTCTTGTCAATATGTGTTGCTCTATGTGTGATTGGCTGAAATCTAGGCTGAGATGGTTTTATGCTATGCTGTAATGCCCCACCTCCTCGGCATTCCCTGTGGATCAGCGAGCTGTTAACATCCTGTCTCCATTGTCTAACAATGTGCTGAGACTGATGTGCTGAAATAAAAAGCTCATGTCATTGGCCGGGTGTCCCGTACCTGTTCATGATTGTATATAGGTGCCGCGGCAAGTGGGTTCCTCGTTAAGCGTGGCAGTTGTCCACGCTGACTCAGACTTAAAGGCACAGCTTCTCTGACCAGGCTAGGCTTCCTTAGGAGACACCCTGGGTCAATATCAGTCACTAAATCGCAATCACCTCTTGTGTAATAGGAATAGCAATAAAAGGCACTCTTTAAAATAGAAATGTGTATTTCCTAGAAGCTTTTTGAAATATTTCTTAATAACAGTAGCAAGAAAACTACCTAATAAAATGCACTTCAGCAGAGGTAAATCCAGTCAGTGCCATGGTTTGTCGGGACTTGGTTGATCCTAATGAGCCCCGTGGTGCATTTGGAGCTGAGCCCTTGAACCTCAAGGCCTGAGAGGAGAATGCACACACCTTTCCAGGAGTTAAAGTCACAAGAAAACTCCAAAGTGTCTTGATGCATGAATGGGTCCCACTGAGGTCCGTCCCCAACACAGGCTCCTCATGGACTCCTTGGAGGAGAGAAATGGAGGCCAGGATTGCACAAAAAACCTCTCAGAAGCCTCAGTGTAGAAAGGAAAATCCAAAGTACCTTAAAAAACCTTGAGTATCTCAAAGCCTTAATGAGCCCCATTGAGTGTCAGTACACAGCTCTCAAGGGACTCATTAAAGCAGATAATTGGGGTCATGATTGCACAAACCTCTCACAGAGTCTGTATCAAAACGGAAACACCAAGTACCTTAAAATAACTGAAGTACCTTGAAGCATTAATGAGCCCCACTGAGTGTTGTTACTGACAAAACCTCCCCAGGGACTAATTACAGCAGATAATTGGAGGCCATGATTGCACAAACCTCTCAGACACTCCAAGGCAAAAGCCAAACCCAAAGTCCTTTGAAAAACCTGCAGTCCCTGCAGGGAGTATTAAGGAGCCCTCAGGGCCATTCCTGAGCAAGGCTCCCTAGGGACTCCTTCCAGCAGGTCCTTGAGGCCACTGGGATGTGAGCTAGGGGAGGATGCTGAGGGCAGGACAAGGGGCTAACAGTGCCCAGCCTGGCTGGGGCTGTGCCAGGAGGCCCCAGTGCCTCAGGACAAGGTGTCTCCTCACAGCCCTTGGTGGCACAGATCCTGCTGTGGCCCAGGGCCCCAAGACTTGGCTTCTCTTTGTCCCCACCTGTCATCACTGCCTCCTGTTCTCTGCTCTGCCTGCGGCCTGGGGACACGTTCTCTGTTGTCTCACATGGTGGGAACCATTAAAACTTCAAGAAACTTTGGAGTTGGATTCTGACTTGGAGTTCTGGAGAGGTTTCTTCAGCTCCCTCTCAGGGACTGATGTTCAGGGCCTGAGCACAAAGCCCCAGAGGCTCATTAAAGTCCTTGTGCTGTGTCTGTGCTGATGAGCTGGGCTGGGCTCCTGGCACAGAGACAGCTCCTGGTAAGCAGGAAGAGCTTCAAAAGCGCATTTCTCTTGAGGAGCAGCTCTTCTGCCAGCCCAGCAGGGCTGGGGCACTGCCTGCAGCCAGCCCGGGCACAGCACAGCGGCACAGAGAGCTTCAATCAGTCAGGGCTGGGAAGGTGCTGAGAAGTGCCTGGGGCAGAATCACTGCCAGCCCTTGGCACAGGAACCTCTGGCTGCAGGACAATGCAACTGTAGCTCCTGGAGCCATCTCCTGAAGCTGGAACATCCCAATGCCTACAGACTCTCAGAGTACAACTCTGAATATTTCTGGTGTGGCGGGGGGGGGGAAATGCTCATGGAACTTCTACATGCTGAGGGGTTCTGATCAGTCATAGAATATCTACAAGGCAAGGATTTTGGTAGAAAAAAAGATATTTCTTAAGACTTTTATTCAGCTTCCTAGCGGTGAAGAATGTCAGGAAGGGAGGGTTAAATATTAAAGTTAGTATGAATTATTAATTATTTTTTTGTCAAGTGTCTGAGACATCTGAACTCTTACTTTTAGTGATCAATAGGTTTACAGGAGATCCCTAATGTGCTTGCAGCCACTCTACCCATGGACAGCACCAGTATCCTCTTTGCTGGACCCATCAGGCTCAGTCTGAGCTGTCCTTTCTCCAAGCTGCAAACAGAACCTGCCCCCAGCCAGTGCCCTGCAAACAGGCAGAGTTCTATCGGACCAAGGAGAGTGCACAGAGATTTGGGGTCTGTGAGTGCTGGCAGGGAGAGATCAGGCACAGGGAAACACCTGCAGGGGGAAAATCTACAGGAAGCAGAGAGAAGATCAGGCAATGAGAGAAAACAAAACCCAGCAATGCTGTGGCCAGGAGAGTTTAGAGATGCCCACAGGATTCCCTCCAGTGCAGCCCCCTCCCTCCTGAACAAGCCCCCTCCCTCCTGTCCCCCCAGCCAAGCCTCTGCCCTCAGGGCCGGGGCTCCAAGGTGTGCAGCCCCTCCTGTGCAGGCAGAGCTGCAGCAGAGCCGTGGGGCAGCTCTGCAGCCCCGGGCCCAGTTCCCTCTGCAGAGCACAGGGCTGAGAGCAACTGCCCGGCACTGGGGGCGCTGGCAGGGGGCACAGCTGCCTCAGGGTGATGCTGTCCCCAGTGCCCAGCTCTGGACAATGCTGTCAGCGCAGGCAGGGATGGACCTGCATCTCCCTTCATCCAATGCCATCATAAGGACACTTGCAAGTCCCTCTGAGATTTCAGTCCAAGCTGGGCGCTTCAATCCAGGGTGCAAACCGGTTCTAGAGCATCTCTGAGTTGTAAGACTGATGGGGAAAGGCAGAGGTGTTCTGACACTGAAAACGCTGCTGGGTTGGTGAAATGAGCAACATGAGCCCTTGGCTACAAGTGTGGAGCTGGAGTGGTGGATCCATCTGCTCTCAGCAGTGTCTGGGGTTTTCTTACAGCAACATGGGAGTGTGCAAATCCTCCATTTGAGAAAAGGGAAAGCCAGAGAAACTCCAAACAGAATGAAGTGAGAGACCATCTCTCCTCAGTCTCCACTCTTAATCTTGCCTCAGGGAACTCACTCTGCTATTCCAGAGGGCTGGAGAAAAGCTGAGAGTTTCTCATACTTAAGAATAGCAGGAGAGACACGGGGGGAGCTTAAAAAGAAAACCACAGAACACATGAACACCAAAAGCTGTGTGTGTGTTCCAGAGAAGGGTGTATGAGAAATGGCTTTGATTTTGGTTACAGGTATCTCCTCTCACACTTCACTGTCCTTTTCTCCATGAACAGGACCCCATGTGCAACTCCAGCAAATGTCCAACAGCAGCTCCATCAGGCATTTCCTCCTGCTGGCACTGGCAGACACGCGGCAGCTGCAGCTCCTGCACTTCTGCCTCTTGCTGGGCATCTCCCTGGCTGCCCTCCTGGGCAACTGCCTCATCATCAGTGCCATAGCCTGCGGCCACCACCTGCACACACCCATGTTCTTCTTCCTGCTCAACCTGGCCCTCACCGACCAGGGCTCCATCTGCACCACTGTCCCCAAAGCCATGCAAAATTCCCTCTGGGACACCACGAACATCTCCTACACAGCATGTGTTACTCAGCTCTTTTTCTTCATGTTCTTCATCTCAGCAGAGATTTCACTCCTGACCATCATGTGCTACAACCGCTACGTGTCCATCTGCAAACCCCTGCACTACGGGACCCTCCTGGGCAGCAGAGCTTGTGCCCACATGGCAGCAGCTGCCTGGGCTAGTGCCTTTCTCACTGCTCTGCTGCACATGGCCAATACATTTTCCCTGCCCCTGTGCCATGGCAATGCCCTGGGCCAATTCTTCTGTGAAATCCCACAGATCCTCAAGCTCTCTTGCTCAAAATCCCTCCTTAGGGAACTTGGGCTCATTGCCGTCAGTGCCTGTTTAGCACTTGGTTGTTTTGTGTTCATTGTTTTCTCCTATGTGCAGATCTTCAGGGCCATGCTGAGGATCCCCTCTGAGCAGGGACGGCACAAAGCCTTTTCCACCTGCCTCCCTCACCTGGCTGTGGTTACCCTGCTCCTCACTACTGGCACATTTGCCTACTTGAAGCCCTCCTCCATGTCCTCCCCATCCCTGGATCTGGCCCTGTCAGTTCTGTACTCGGTGGTGCCTCCAGCCCTGAACCCCCTCATCTACAGCCTGAGGAACCAGGAGCTCAAGGCTGCAGTGTGGAGACTGATCACTGAATGCTTTCACAAACATTAAACTGCTGGCCAGTGTTTGCAAATTACTTTCAATAAAAGTCATCTTTGATAGTTTTTGTTAGTTTTATTTTGAAGGTTTTTTTCCTTTCTTATAATTTTTAAATCTTGTCCACAGAAAAATGTCATTGTTTGTGACATTCTCTCATTTTGTTTCTCTCCACATTCCCTGTGACCACAGACTGTGTCAGTGAGGGGCTGTGCTTTTGGTGACTTTAAAGGAGCTAAAGGATCTCCCAGCAAAGCTTTCTGCAGAGATGCCCTATTGTTGCCTTCTCTGGAGCTGCAGCAGCAATGTCTGTGTGCAGAGCTGGAGGCAGATCAGTTCTAGCCCAGCAGCTGTGCCCAGAAGCAGCAGCACTTGGTGTTGCCCCACTGCCCTGGTGGCCCTGGTGTTGCTGTAGGGCCTGATTGCTCTCAGGGCCAGCCACAGTCCTGGGTGTCAGTGCCGGGGCTGCAGCAGGGACAGGCAATGGGCACTGCTGGGGCAGCGCTGATGCCTCAGGCCAGGGCCTGGGGGCTTATGGCTCCTTGCCCAGGCTATCTCAAGAACATGCCCAGGCCAATGCTCAGCACACAAAAGCCCCGTGAGCAGCCCCAGGCTGGCCGTGAGCAGGCTGGGGGCAAACAGGATGGCTGGGGCTCTGCAAGGGCCCTGGGGCAAACGGGAAGGAGCAGCAAAGAAGGGGGTGCTCCATCCCCAGTGCGCTGCACAGCCCAGGACAGCGTCCCACAGCGTCCTCATGGAGCTGCCAACAACATCCCCCCTCTGCAGCCCTGGCCTCACCCCCAGACCACACAGGTGCCCCATCCTTGCAGGCACAGACATGGCAGCACTGGCTCAGCAGCCCCTGTTTGCATTGCACACAGCAGGCGGGAGCACCCCCATGCTGTTGGTGTGGGGACATGAACCTGAGGGGGCACAAATGCCATCAGCCCCTGGGGCCAGCAAGGGCTGGGGGACACCAGGGAAACCACCCAGGTTTTTCCTGGCCTCTGCAGTCAGCCAGAAAGTTTGTTCCCATTAGCTGGGAGTTTCCTGTGCCACTGCAGACGCTGTTGCTCAGAGCCAGGGCTGCCTGGCAGCCACCCCCAAATTGCCCTGAGCCTTTCCACTGCTTCACCTTTGCTTTCTTTACTCTTCCCTTATACAAATTTCTTCCTCTTACCCATCCTTCTTCCCTCCCTTGCAAACATCCCATCCCTGTTTGTCCTTTCCACTCTGGCCCCACTCCCCATTGCAGTTTCTGACTTGGTTCCATGGGATTGTCCCTTGGGGAGCAGGATAATCCTACAAGTGTTGCAGGAATTGTCTTCAGGGTCTTTGCAGTGTCTGCTGCTGCTCCCTTGCCAAAGGCACCCCAGGCCAGGGGGCACATCTGGGCTGCTGTGTCTGGCTCTGGGGCTCCCTGTTCTGGGCAATGAGGAGGAGCTGCAGGGGCTCTGCAGGACTGACAGGATGGGCTTTGGGGCTGGCAGGAGAAGCTGAGGGACCTGGGCTGCTGCAGCTTCTGAAGAGGAGGCCCAGGGCTCATCCTGGAACTGCTCCAAGGGTGGTTCCAGAGAGTCACAGAATCAGCAAGGTTGGAAAAGACCTTGGAGATCATCAAGTCCGACCTGTGCCCTGACACCACCTTGTCTCCCTGAGCCTCCTCTTCTTCAGGATAAACAACCCCAGCTCCCTCAGCCACTCCTCACAGCTCTTGTGTTCCAGACCCCTCCCCAACCTTCTTGCCCTTCTCTGGACACACTCCAGCCCCTCCATGTCCTTCCTAAATTGGTGGGCCCAGAACTGGACACAGCACTCGACATGCTGCCCAACCAGAGCTGAGCACAGGGGAAGAATCCCTGCCCTGCTCCTGCTGGCCACACCATTCCTGATCCAGGCCAGGAGCCATTGGCCTTCTTGGCCACCTGGGCACACTGCTGCCTCATGTCCAGCCTGCTGTCCATCAGTCCCTGCAGGTCCCTTTCTGCCTGGCTGCTATCCAGTCACTCTGTCCCCACCCTGTAGTGCTGCAGGGGTTGTTGTGGCCAGAGTGCAGGACCTGGGACTTGGACTTGTTAAACCTCACCTTGTTGGGTTTGGGCCCTGGATCCAGCCTGTCTCGGTCCCTGTGCAGAGCCCTCCTACCCACTAGCAGATCAACACTCTCAGACAACTTGGTGTCACCACGCTTCCATAAGGCCCCAGAGTGTCACAATGGTCTCGATGACTCCATGAGGCCTCCCAGTTTCACATTGTCTCTTTGGTTCCATGGGACTCCTTGGTGTCACAAAGTCCCTTGGATCCTTGGGCCCTGCAGGGTCACAATGGATCCTTGGTTCCATGAGGTCTGGCAGTGCAGCAATGCTCTCCTTGGTTCCACCATGTCACAATGGCCTCTTGGTCCCAAGGGCCACCACAGTGTCAAACATGTTTCCTTCATTCCAGGAGTCCCTGAGGAACAGCACTGCCACCTTGGTTCCATGAGGCCCCGCAGTGTCACGATGGCCCCATCATGACACCAGGACCTGCTCTTTCACAATGCTGTGCATGGTTCCACAAGGCCCTCCAGGGTCACAGTGGCCTCTGTGGTTACACCAGGACCCAGACTCTCACCATGGACTCCTTGCTTCCATCCAGCCCCGCAGTGTCACAATGGCCCCTTGCTTCCCCAGGGCCCTGCAGTGTTACAATCATCAGAGAATCAACCAGGTTGGCAAAGGCCTTGGAGAGCATCAAGTCCAACCTGGGACCCAACACCACCTTGTTACCCAGACCATGGCACTGAGTGCCACATCCAGTCTTTCCTTAAACACTTCCAGGGATGGTGACTCACCCACCTCCCTGGGCAGCCCATTCCAATGCCCCATCATCCTTTGTGTCAAGAATATTTCCTAATGTCCAGCCTAAACATCCCGTAGTGCAGCATAAGGCTGTGTCCTCTTGTCCTGTCACTGTTCCCTGGGAAAAGAGCCTGATCCCCACCTGGCTGCACCCTCCTGTCAGGGAGTTGTAGAGAGTGATGAGATCTCCCCTGAGTCTCCTCTTCTCCAGGATAAACAACCCCAGCTCCCTCAGCCGCTCTTCCGGGACTCATGCTCCAGACCCCTCATCAGCCTTGTTGCCCTTCTCTGGACACGCTCCAGCCCCTCCATGTCCTTCCTAAACTGGGGGGCCCAGAACTGGACACAGCACTTGAGGTGCTGCCCAACCAGTGCTGAGCACAGGGAAAGAATCCCTGCCCTGCTCCTGCTGGCCACACCATTCCTGATCCATAGGAGTGCCAGGAGTTGGGTGAGGGAAAGGGTGGGGAGAGGATGGGGAAAAAGTGTTCTTGATTGCCAGCCATGGAGGATTTTGATTTTCATATCTGTTCAGACTGCATCAGAAGATGCTGGAGATAAATAGAGAGTGGACATTGATGATATCAGTCTATAAACAGGAGAAGACAACAAGATAAAACTGTTCCCTCTGCATTTTTTTTTCCATTACAATATATTCACTTTGAACACATTTCCTGAATCTGTCTGAATAATCACAGAAGAATTGAAAACCTAAATTATTCTCAGGGGCTTGTCTTTTTCAAGTATTTTGAACAAATGTTTACGAGCTTTTCTCACTGAATTCCTGAACTGAAGACCTCAAGAAAGATGTGGCCTCTGGAGTAGGAAAATTCATCAGCAACATCCAAGTGGCTGAGGATCCATCCCCATCAGAGGAGCAATGAACAGAAATGGGCACAACTTTGTGGCTGCCCCAGCTTTGGCATGGGCCCTGGGTCTGGAGCAGGAGCAGCTCTTGAGGGCCCCAAGGCCGCCGCTCTTGTGCTGCCCTGGGCAGATGGGATGGCAGCAGGGGCTGCAGAGCTCTCAGCATCTCCTGCAGAGGAGAGAAGGGCACCCAGGGGGCCTCCTTTCCTTGGCCAAGCACCTTACCCCATGGTGGGGCTGAGTCCTGTGGCAGCAGCAGCTGCTGCTGTGCCCTTGCCAGGGGCTGAGGCCGTGGGGCAGTGCCCAGAGCAGCCTGGCCTGAGCAGAGCTGTGGGGCCAGAGCTGGCTGGGCTGGGCTGGGGTGAGGCCCTTGGTGCTGCCCAGAGCTCAGGGCAGCTGGCAGAGCTTGCAGGGAGCTGGGCCGGGCTCAGAGAGCCTGGCCCAGAAACCATCAGTATCCATCTCAGCCTGGCTGAGCGTGCAGGGGCCAAGAAGAGCAGCCCAGAGTCCACAAGTTCTCTGTGTGGGAGCTGAGCTTGTGAGTCCCTGAGCCCTGCCAAGTGCTGGGGCTGCACCTCTAGCTCCAGAGATGTGATAGATGGGAGCAGGGACAAATAATTCCTGTTGGATTGTTTCTCTTGTTTGCTTATACAGGTTCCCTGGAATCATAAGTAGTTGAGCTGTTTTCTTTCAGATAACTTGGGTAAAATGATAAGAATAATATTTTAACCTGAAAATAATACTTCACACATAATACACAATAAGAAAGAAAAGACACATTATCAGAAAAACATCTGAGTTTTTAAGAGCGTGAGACTCATTGATGTCCTAGCAGTCAAACCTGTTCAAATACTTTCCTCAGGGTTTCCTTGAGATGAGAGGTAACCACCAGAGGCCAAGGCCAGCCAGAGCTCTCTGTCCTGGCAGCTTTTGTCTGGGAGAACCCTTGCATGGGAATTTTCGAGGGGAGTATCAATTTTGGCTGTGAGCACCTGGAAGGACAAATGGTTCTTTTCCATAGGAAGGAAAGCACTGGGCTCCAGTTCTCCAGGGGCTGATGAGAAGCAGCCCTCAACATTCCAAGATCAGCTGGAACTCTCAAGTGGGCCCTGGGTGGCCAAGCCAGCCAGATCTGTTCCATGTTCCCTTGGTTTCATGGTGCTCTGCTGTATCACAATGTTCTCCTTGTTTCTGCACTGTAACAATGGCCCCGTGCTTCCAAGAGGCCCTGCAGGGTCACAGAGGCCCTTTGGTTCTGTGTGACCCCACAGTGTCACAACACTCTCCATGATTCCATGGGGCCTTGCAATGTCACAATGCTCCCCATGGATCCACGGTGCCCTGCAGGATCACAGCGGCCCTTTGGCTCCACAGGGTCCTGAAATGCAGCAATGGCCTCTTGGTTCCACAAATCCCTGCTGCTTCACACTGGCCCCTTGGGACCATGCAGCCCAATAGAGCCACAGTGATGTCCTTGGTTCCATGAGGCCACACAGTGTCACAATGGTCCCTTGGATTCATGAGACCCTGAAGTGTCATCATGGTTCCACAGGAAGGAAAGCAGGAAGGAAAGCAGGAAGGAAAGCATGGAGCCCCAGTCTTCCAAGAGCTGATAAACAGCAGCCACTAGAGGCCAAGGCCAGCCAAATCTGTCTGTCCTGGCTGCTTTCATCTGGGAGCAACAGAATAAATACCTTGTATCTCAGATATAAATATTCTGTATCCCAGATATATGGGATTTTGGGGGCAGAATCCCAATTTCAGCCCATGAGCACCTGGATGAGAAGGCCAGTTCTTTCCCTCAGGAAGGAAAGGACAGAGCCCCAGTGTTTCCAGGGCAGACTGGAGGTGACCAGCAGAGGCCTGATTGAGCCAGGCCTGTCTGTCCTTGCAGCTTTTGTCCTGGAGTAACCCTTGCATGTAGGGAATTTGGGAGAAGTACCAATAGGTACCAATTTTGTCCAGAACTGTGAGCAGAGGCTGAGGGAACTGGGCTGGTCCAGCCTGGAGCAGGGAAGGCTGAGGGGCTCCTCATCCCAGCCTGGCAGTGCCAGCGAGGATGGGATGGAGAACACAGAGCCAGGCTCTTCATCGGGGGCTGGGGGGAGACAAAAGCCAGTGGGTGGAAGGGGAAAGAGGGGAGATCAGCCAGGACAGGAGGAGATGAAAGGAGTCAGGCTGGTTTCAGCATTTCCTCAACACCAAAAGCAGCCTCACCTCCCTTCTCCATCCACCACTGACAGCTTTGCAAATCAGGAATTGTTCAAGCTGTTCTGTCCTCACTCCAGGACGAGAATCCTGATACAAGAACATAATTGTGTTTATATCTATCACAGAACCACGTTTGTGTGAAATAAATTTTAGTATGGAAATCATTTGTGGAGGGTGGACTCATCAGACACTGCTGGGACGTTGCACTTGGCTCAGGGAAGAGTTTATAATTGTGTGATTGTTATTTTAATTGTGTGATTGTTATTAAATTATATCCTATTCAACTGTGGTCTGTTGGCTAGGTCCAGTGTGGGCTGGAGGCAGCTCAGATTTGCACAAGGCTGCTCTGAGTGCCAGGGCTTGGATGGGAGAAATGGTGGGGTGGGGGTAGGGACAGAGTTGGATTGATTGTCCGAAATGAAGGGTCTTGATTTTCATATCCATTCAAAGGGCATGAGGAGGAACTTGGATTCAGTGTCAATTGGAGATTGCACAAATCAATGATTTACTAGTGAAAAAAAAACTACAAGACCTAAAAAAATATTTTCTTGCTGTCTTTTTAATCTCAGGGTATTCACATTGAATAGGCTTCTGAAATCTGACTAATCAACCACAAAAGATTTGAACACTTAAATCAAATTATTCCCAGGAGCTTGGCTTGTTAAGGTGTTCTCAATGTCAATGAGCCCTGGGACACTGAATTCCTGCATAGAAGAGCTGAAGGCTGAACAAGCCTCTGGAGCAGGAAAATTCAGCAGCAGCCTCCACATTGCTGAGGATGTCAGCAGCCCCCACTGAGGCCATCCCTGCCCAGAGACTGTGGGGGAATGGGCAGACAAGGAGAGCATCCCTGGGGCTGGGGCAGCACAACTCAGAGGCACCAGTGGCTCCAGCTGGGAAATGGAGTGTGGAATCTGGCTGGGAAAGCCCTGCCTGGGCTGTGCCAAGCAGGACACACAAGCCCTGACTGCCATTCCCCAAAAAACTCCCTCAATGAGACATTTAAAAGGAATTAAAACTATTGTGTACTCCGAGTTGGACTTCCTGGAGAAATACCAACAAGAGATTCTTAAGAGCTCAAAACAACTAAACAGTCTTTATTGCAAACTTTAGAAATGCAGAAAAACTTTGGCAAAAGGTTTAATACAACATTCAATCAACAGAAAACCCTTCTCAAAGCATTGCCTTGGCCCATTCAACTTCATAAACTACAAGCCTGTTCAATGTAATGTTAATCAAAATTTGCAAGAAGAGGGAATTAGAAAGAGAGAAAGACATAAAAGGTACAGAGGAGCACACAGAGAGCTACCAACTCCTGGATTCCAGCACTGTTGAGATAGAAATTCCAAGAGGAGGTAGGGTCAAGATGTGTGCTTGCCTTGTGGTCAGCCTTCAATACCCCTTGGTCTTCCTGGGCCCTTCCCCCAGGTGGGACTTGGGCTCATCTGGTCCCTCAGGAGCTGGGCTGGGGCTGCAGAGGTGGCTGTGGAGCATTGCATGTGCTGTGCCAGGGACTGGCAGACACTGCTGGGCTGGGATAGAGGCTCTGGGGGCATTGCGGTTCCAGGGCAGGGCAAGGCTGGACCTGCCCCTTCCTCCCCCACACATGAAATGTTTTGAGCCAACAATCTCCTGCAGTTTGTCACAATACGCAGTGTTGGAGATGGAACCCAAATTTGGCCATGGGCATCTGGCTGAGAAGGACAGTTCCTTTCCATAGGAAGGAAAGCACGGAGCCTTCCCCAGGGTTTTGGAGCCAGATGAAAGGTGACCCTTGTGAAACCACTGCCAGACAGACTTGTCCTGGAAATATTGCTGTGGGAACAATATAAGGAAATATATTTCCTGGATATAAGGAAATTTGGTGGTGAAAGCCCAGTTCTGGCCATGGGTGCCTGGAGGAGAAGGACAGTTCTTTCCCATAGGAAGGAAAGCACAGAGCCCCAGTATTTCAGCAGCAGATGAGAAGAGACCCTCAACATGCCAAGGTCATCTGGACCAGTCAGCTGGCCCACAGGAGGCCAAACCAGCCAGACCTGTTCTGTGTTCCCTTGCTTTTGTGGAGCCCTGAGGTGTCACAAGGATGTCTTGGTTCCATGGGGTCCCACAGTGTCACATTGTCCCCCAGGTTCCTGAAGGTCCCGCAGTGTCTCAATGGTCCCAAGGATTCCACGAGGCCTTGCAGTGTCACAATGGTCTCTGTGGTTCCACAGGCCCCACAATGTCATATGATTCCTCTGTTCTGTGAGCCCTGCACTGTCACAATGGACCTTTGGGCCCTGGGAGGCTGTGGTGTAACAATGGTTTCCTTTGGCTCCACAGTGTCACAATGGACCATTGATGACAGGAGGCCACTCTGTGTCACCCTGGAGCTTTGGTTTCATGCAGCCCTGCCGTGTCACAATGGTCCTGCTTGGTTTCTTAGTGTCACAATGGACCACTGAGGACAGAAGACCTTGCAATGTCACCAAGGCCTCTTGGTTCCATGCTGCCCGACAGTGTCACAATGCTTTCCTTATTCCATGAGGCCTCTTAGTGTCACAATGGTCTCCATGATTCCATGAGTCCCCTCAGTTTCACAATGGCTCCCTGGTTCCATGAGGCTGTGAAGTGAGTTAATGATCTTTCCATGGTTCCATGAGGCCTTGCAATGGCACAATGGACCTTTGGTTCCATGGGATCTCACAGTGTCAAAATGGCCCCTGGGTTCCATGACACCTCAAAGTGCCATAATGGTCTCCAGGATTCCATGAGACCCAGCAATGTCACAATGGCCTCTTGGTTTGATGGGGCCTCTCAGTGTCACAATGACCCCTACATTCCATGGAGTCACACAGTGTCAGTACAGTCCCCGTGGTTCCATGAGGCCCAGCAACGTCACAGTGCTCTCCATGATTCCATGAGGCCCCACAGTGTTACAATGGTCCCTTGGTCTCACAGGGCCCCACAGTGTCACAATGGTCCCTTGGTCTCACAAGGCCCCACCGCGTCACAATGGTCCCTTGGTGTCACAGGGCCCCACAGTGTCACAATGGTCCCTTGGTCTCACAGGACCACAGTGTCACAATGGTCCCTTGGTTCCATGGGCCCTGTGCTGCTGCATTCCCCTCTCCCCTTCTCAGGCATCCCTGCCAGCTGAGAAATGCTCCTTGGGCCTTGGCCTTGGCCAACAGCCCCTGGGCTCAGCTCCTCTGCAGCTCATCATAAACACTGTCTGCTCCAGCCACTGCTGCTGCCCAACCAGCTCCTGGTTTCTGCAGGAGCAGCCCTGGGAGCTGTTTTTGTTCCCTCAGTGGCACAACATCCCTGTTCTCACACTGCCGAAGAAAGCTGTTGGTGCCAAGTGCAGCCAGGATGAACCATTGCTGGGACTGAAGCCCCTCTCTTGGGCCCTACAAACAGCACTCCAAAAGGAGCCCTTGGAGCTCTCCTGGGCCAGCAATTCCTTCTGAGTGGGGCCTCTCCCAGCCGGGAACTCTCCCGTTTGCTGCACTTGGGGATCCTGAACAACGACGGAGCCTGGGCCAATCCCCCGACTCCTCCAGGCTCAACCCTTCACCCGCTGGGGAGATGCCAAAGGATCCACAGTGAGCATTGCCTGCCCTCAGGGGAATTTCTCCCAGGTGCCTTGCACTGACTCTTTGTGTCTGTGTGCACACAGGAGTGCCTTTGCTGGGGAAATGTAGCAGAAATCCTGCTCTCTGAGGGGTTTGAGTGCCTTGGATAGCTGAGTCAGTCAGATATCCAGATATCAGTGAGTAAGGTGAAGTCATGAGGTCTAAGCAAAGTTAATTACTGCTAAGAGTTGTTATTTTGCTAAATTGTTACATTTTGTTTAAGTTATTGGTAAAGTTAAATATTGTTAAGTGTTACTCCTCTGTTAAATTGCTAAGTCATAGGTTATAAGTTAGGTTAAATAGTGTTAAGTACTGTTGATTTGCTAAACTTTGATGTTTAAGGTATTGGTCACATTTAAGGTGTAAGTTAAGTCCTGTTAAGTGTGAGGCCTGGTAAGCCTTTGGGCCATATTCCTTTTAACCTTACCCTCACTGTCCTTGTGTCACACACACACACACACACAGGGACAGTTCTCTGTTCATTTCTGGTTTGATTGCCTGGATTTTGTTTGGTTTTATTGTTGCTTTGTTTCCTTGGTGTGCTTGAAGTGTCCAGTCAGGAGCAGAGTGACTCTTGCCAAGGAACTTTGTGCTGCTGTTGGTTAATATTAAATCTGGTTTTTGCTGATCCCTTTCCGGGGATTTTTTCATTGCTCTCAAGCCCTCGTTGGTAGCAGGGTGAAGGAGCCCTGGCCCAGGCTCTGGCCCTGGCGGACATGGGGACGCTGCCGGGGGATCCCTGTCCCCCTGTGCCATCCCCAGGGCCCCGGCCCCCGGTCCCCGTGTCAGGCTCTGGGGTCGATCTCGTGGAACATCCTCTGGGGGAGGCTGTGGGGCCGGGGGCGGGGGGACCCAGGGGGACAGGGGACCCTGCTGTGCACGAGCAGGGTTGGACTGCTCTGGGGGGAGTTGTGAGGGGGGCCAGGGCAGAGTGACCTCCCCTGTCACACAGCCCCTGTGATGTCACACAACCATCTGTGACCTCACACAGCCCCTGTGATGTCACACAGGCATCTGTGATGCCACACAGCCCCTGTGATGTCACAAATCCCCCTTGTGATGTCACAGAGCCAATGCTGGCATATGACTCTGTGATGTCATATAGCTGCCTCCTGGGATGTCTCAGAAGACACTGTGATGTCACAAACTCGCCCAGTGATGTCACTGCATGTTCTCTGATGTCACAGACTGTTCTGTGGTGTTACTCAGACACCCAGTGATACCACAACCCACTCTCTGATGCCGCAGAGCCACCCTCCATGATGGCAGAGTCTGGTCTATGGCATCACATCCTAACCCATCATGTCACAGCCACCTCTGTGATGTCACAATCCCCTCAGTGATGTCACACAATCCTCTCTGTGATGTCAAACTGCCACTCTGTAATGTCACTGCACACATTTTGACCTCACAGACTGGTCTATGATGTCATCCAGCCATGCCATGATGTCACAGCCTGCTCTGTGATGTCACAAAATACCCTCTATGATGCTGTAGCTGCTCAATGACTTCAGACAATGAACTCTGTGATGTCATAGCCCATTCTATGACCTCACACAGCCCACTCTGTGCTGTCACACAGCCGCTTCCTGACGTCACAGCTGCTCTGTGCCTCTGTGACACAGCCCCAGAGGTGCTGCTGTGACACAGCCCCCTCTGGGACATCCCACAGCCCCTGCCAGTGCTGAGCCCCTGTGAGCTCTGTCTGTGCCCTGCTGGTGTCCCTGAGGTGCCCTGGCAGTGCCCCAGCCCTGCTGGGCTGTGCACAGGAGCTGCTCCTGGCTAGAGCTGTCTCTCTGCAGCGCTGCCCTTGCCAGGAGCTGCCTCTGGGCCAGGAGCCCAGCCCAGCTCAGCAGCACAGACACAGCACAGGGACTTTAATGACCCTCTGGGGCTTTGCTGCTCTTTGCATCAGACCCAGTCCCTCACAGTGTGCTCAAAGAACTTCTCAAGAACTCAAAATCAGAGTCCAAGTCCAAACTTTCTGTAACTTTTAATGGGTCTCACTGAGGGACACGACTGAGAAAGTGTCCCCAGGTTCCAGGTAGAGCAGAACACTGGTAGCAGTGATGACAGGCAGGGACAAGCAAGTGAAACGTGTCTCTGTGCTGAGCACACCTGGATGTGTTTGAGGAATGCAAAGGGTCAAGGCCTGAGCCCCAGCCCCTGGCTAGGCAGAGCCTGTCCCTCCCTCCTTGCTCAGGGCTCTTCCCGGGATGGGCACTGGCATGTGGGGATGTGCAATGCCAAGGGCAGGAGCATGGGGCAGCCCCTGCCAGGCTGCTGAGCAGGGACAAGGAGGCAATGAGGCCCAACCCTGCAAGGGTCACTTGTCCCCTCGTGGCCTCAGGCCCAGGGCCAGCAGCCATGGCCAAAGTTGGCTCTGTCAGGGCTGTCTTGCAGCTGCTGCCCATCCCTGTGCCATGTGCAGCCCAGGCTGTCCCACGGTGTCCCTGCCCTGCGCCTCTGTCCCTGCAGGCTGTCGGCATCCCCCGGCTGCCCCACCTGGCTGGGCCCTTCCTTTGCTGACAGCTCTGCCTCCTGCCTGCCTCTGCCTGCCCACACAGAGCCTGGGCCTGCTCCAGGCTCCTGCTGGGGACGTGCTGCACCACAGCCCTGCTCTGCCAGGGAAATTCCTTTCTGCTGCTGCCCAGGCTGGGCCTGCCCAGCTGCCCTTGGTGCCATTATTTCCTTCTCATGCTTATATCCTCTAGGAAGAAAAGCTCCAGCCTCTCTGAAGCCCCTGCCAGGCTACTCCTGTTCTGTCCTCAGTCTCCACACCACTGAGCCCCGAACCTGCAGCCTCTACCTGCTGGTTATGTGATGAGGCCTCCAAACCCCATCTTGGGGGATTTTTGGGTCCTCTCCAAGGTCTGTGAGAATGGGAAAACAGTGGTCAAATGTATTTTCTCCCAAATTTGCAGTGGAAGAACAAGGGTCCATATGTCTAAAGTGAATGAGGCTGGATTTGCATTTTTTAGAAGGAGGAAATAATTTACAATTAGGAGAGTGGAACAAAACTGCAACTGTTTTTTTTTTCCAGAGAAGGGGATGTGCCATGCCAGGAATTGTCCAGGAGCAGGAGCTTTGTGCAACCTGACATAGGGAAAGCTCTTTCCCTCCCCAAGGATGGAATTCCTGTTGTGTGGGTTCTCTGATGTGTTCACAAGGCTTCTGGCCAGAATGTCAGCTGAAGGCAGCCAGGCTGCTGCAGCAATTCAGAGGCATCTCCCTAATAATTTTAATAAACAGATGATAACCACCCACTGAAATTTTAACAGAATTTGTTCACCTTTAAACAGCTTAGGCAATCACTATAGGAAAAAAATGTATAAACTAGTACATTTAGAAAATCTTGCATTTCTTCAGTGCAAAAAAAGGCACAATCAGTAGATCATATATTGTTCATCCACTCAGCTGGGCGTACCACCAAACTGCTGCACCAGAAGATGGGCACTATCCCATCCTGTATTTCCCTTTGGCATTCTCTCTCAGAGTGCAGATGAGACAAAACCAAAAAGTTCAACTTGAGTCAATCTTTACCTTCAAATGAAAATCGGGAACCCTTTGCAGAGGCCAATGCTCTGCACGTTGATGAACTTTTTGCAGAGGCCAATGCTCTGCAGGTGTAGGAATTCTCTGCGCAGACCAATGCTCCGCGATCAATTCCCTTGGCGAATCGCGCAGTGCAGCCGCCTGCAGGAGCCCAGGCTGCGCACACCCAGCCAGGGCCGCGTTCTCAGGCAGCTGAGGCCGCGCCGCTGGCACAGACGCCGCCGCCGCGTTCGCGATTCCCAGGCACTCGCGGCCCCCGGCAGCCGCCGCCCTTTCCTGGATCCTGCCCCTCCCGGCCCGGGACGCCCCCCCAAGATGCTGCCGGGGCTCGGGGGCTTCGTCTGCCCGGGCTGGGGCTCGGCCTCCCCTGCGGGACAAGGTGAGGGGGGTCCCCGGGGGTTGTGTCCCCCCGGGAGCGTGTTTGAGTCCCTCATGTCCCCACCAAGCCGGGGTCACCCCCTTTTCTCTGCCCAGAGCTCCTGAGCCAGCTCCTGCTGCCCCCTGGGAGGGGCTTTGGGAAGCCCCCCGGGGACCCCCTTGAATGCCCATTCCTGGGCACTGGGACCCCCCGCATCTCCTTCCCCAGCTGCAGGACCCCCTGCACCCCCTTATCCTGCCCCGACACCCCCTGCACCCCCTTTCCCAGGTATCCTCCTGTTACAGCCCCTGGATCCCCCGTTTCCATGAGCCCGGGGACCCCCGGACCCCATTCCCGGCCAGCCCGGGGTACCTCACCCCCAGGCGACCGGTGACGTCACTGCAGACTCGGGGCACCATTGGCGGGCAGCAAAGAGCGGTGCCAATGGCGGGCCCGGAGGCGGCTCAGGGGGCGGGGCCGCAGAAGAGCAGCGCGATGGCTCCAGCGCTGGGGCTGGGGGCGCTCGTGGGGTTCCGGGGAGCGGCGAGAGCTGAGGGGGACCCCCGGCACCGGGACTCTGTGATCGCCCGTTCCGGAGCACCGGGGCACCCCTGAACCCCCATTCCTTGGCACCGCCATCCCCCCGCACCCCCATTCCCGGGCATGGGTTCCACCCTGTCCCCCCTTACCCGGCTCCAACAACCCCCGCACCCCCTTCCCGGGCATCCCGCCTCTCCCAGCCCCCAGAGCCCCCTTTTCCTTGGGCCAGAGACCCCCTGGACCCCTATTCCTCCCTTTGGGAATGTGGGGCAGCGGGATGGGGGTTTCCCTCCCCGCCTCATCATGCCGTGCTTCCCAGAGCCGGAATCCAGCGGGAATCTCACCCTGGTGCTCCCTGTGTCTGTCAGCGCTGCCATCGGCGTTGTTCTCCTCCTCGGATTCGGCGTCTGGAGGCTCCAATACGGTTCCCCACAAACCCATCCTGGGGGTCACCCTGTTCTTCCCCCCTCCCAAGACTCCTGGGGGTCCCCCATGGCCCACCCAGCCCCCCAAACTCCTCCTGGGTCCCCCATAAGCCGCACATGGGATTCCTGGGAGTTCCCCTGCCTTCCCCCATTCCCAGGACTTTGGAGATCCCCCCCGATCTGTCCGTGCCCCCCCAGATTTCTTCCACGGCCCCCCTCTGATGGCGGGGGGTGGGGGCTGACTGCTGGTGCCCCCCTGCTTGGGCGCTGAGGGGAGTTCGGGGGTCCCTCAGCATTTGGAGTCCCCTGGGGGTTGGGGTGACCCCCTGGGCCCCCAGGATCCCCCTGAATACGCTGATGCTGCCTGTGCTCAGTGAGGGGGCTCATTCCCAGTACGGGGTCCCAGCTCTGTCACTGGCATTGTCAAGGTACCCCCAAAACCCCTAAAACCTCCAGGGAACCCCAAACCCCGTGGAACAAACCAACCTCCCTGGGACCCCAAAACCATCCCTGGGCTCTCCAAAAGCTCCCCAAGACTGAAAAACCCCATACTGACCACCCCAAACCCTCCCAGGACATCAAAATTCACACAGGATGTCCCAACACCCCTCCAGATCCCCTGAGAAGGTTCATACCTGGCACGGGATCCCCATTTCTGTCACTGGCAGGTATCCCAAAACAGCCTTGCGTTCCCCCTGGCATCGCCTAATCCCCTGTGTTGGGAGCCCAGAAAACCCCCCTTGGGAGCCCCCAAAAATCCACCATGACTCCCCAAAATCCCTGGTATAAACAAAACCCCTGCCAGGAACCACTCACAACAGTTTATACCCAGCACAGAGTCACCATCACCATCACCCAGATACCCCCAAACGCTCCCAGTACCCCCAACCCCCCCTGGGACCCCCAGTATTCCCAGGATCTCCAACTCCCCCTCCCGGGCTCCAGTGTCTGGAATCAACGGGAGTGGTGTTGCCCTTTTAAGGCGACTGATAGTGGGACCCGACCATAGTGGGGGCCCTTAAAGTGGTGATGGTAGAGAGAACCCCAAAAATCACCCTGGGAGGCAAAACATCCCCTACAGGGCCTTGGAGTGGGGGCCCCATAAAAATGTCACTTAAAGCCATCGTGATCCCCCCTTGAAAGGGGCTTGTGTGGCTGCAGCCCCACAAACACCCTAAAATGGGAAGTAAAAAACACACTTGGAGTGGTGGGATCCCCCCAAAAAAACCCTCAAAAGAGAAAACCTTCACTTCAAAGGGACCTGAAGACCCTTAAAGGGCCTCGAGATGGGACAAGATCCCTTCCTCTGCTGGGGCCTCTCCCAGCCAGGAACTCTCCTGTTCGCTGCCCTTGGGGCAGCCCCTGAGTCTGTCCAAACACGGGAACTTCGCAGCCTTGAGCCCAGATCCAGAGTCCTGACTCCTGCACGGGGCACAGGAAATCCCTCGCTCACTGCTGTGCATTGTCCCTGCTGAGGCTCAGACACCGGCAGGGCACATTCCCTGCCTGCAGGATTCGTGCCCGACCCAAGCGCTGCACTGATGGCTCCAGCATTGCTTTCCAACAAAACCACAGTAAGGCAAACTGAGTGTAGCTCATGGTATTTTACAGTGGCTAAAACTCACTAAGTCACTGATCTTAGAGGTGAGATGCATTTGGAATTCATAGCATGGAGAAGCAGTGCAACATGGAAAAGGGGAGCACAGAAATAAATAGAGGAAAACATCTCAGATTGTTCCTTTCCATTTTAATTTCACTTCTGGAAAGCTGTTTCACTTCCCCAGGAATCTTCTCCACAGTCCTGTCTGCTCTTTTCAAGAACCTTTCCTGGAGAACGAGGTGCAGCTTCTGTCACAAGATGTGCCCCCAACTGCAGCTTCTCTTGGCTTTCCACACCATGAGTGCAGCATGACTTCTGCAGCAAAGCAAGACAAATGTTTGCATCACTTGACAACTTGTTCTTTCTTTTCCTTGTGGGCTGGGCACTTGTGCCATTGCTGAGTTTTTCATTGTGCCCATTCTAACCCAAGAAAACAGGAGGTTTTGTTAGGGACTTGCTGGGGAATGCAAGCCTGACCGAATACAGAGAGAATCTCCAGGACACTCTGGGAGCTCCCCGGGCTGGGCTCAGGTTCCCGCTGGGACTCTGCAGAGGGCAGGGCTCCAACTGGGTTCAGCAGCAGTGCAAAATACCTCTGGGCATCTCCATTTTCTGCTGCTCCGAGGAAGCAATGAAGCCAGCCAAGTTCTGTATTTTCGTTCTCCTGGTGGATTTTTTCATTTGATTTGCCACTCCTGTTGGGACCGGTGGGGAGAATGTGGCACGCAATATGAGTGATCAGCAAATCTCAAATCTTTATTGATAGGCACACATCTTTATGTCGGTGTTAATGAATCTCATACATATTGCAAAGGCGAGCTCACTATTGGTTAGTTACTTATCAGGCAACTACGCCTACTTCTGCATTCTTGTGGATATTTTATTGAAACTTTTCTTCGTATTTCGGCCAAAGATGCTCTCCCCTATCCTACTGTTGCACCAGGGGCACAATGTCCTTGCTTGTCATTGGACACTGACTACTGGCTTCTGTGCTTGTCCCCTTCAAGCTTAACCAGCGGCATTATGTCGACGTGACCTTTCTCAGCTAACCAACTGTCCACAAAGCTCTCCACACTTCCCCCGTTTTTCTGTTGGACAAGCATAGTCTGATTAAATGCAGCAGATATCATCCTTTGCACCATGTTCTGTAAGCACATGCAAAAACACAGCAAAATTAACACTACTAACAGAGCTATAATGCCCACTATAATGCTAACTTTAACAACAGAACGTAACCATGATCCCAGGCCGAACGATGAGAGCTATCCATCAATACCGAAACCTCATTCTACCTGTAACTTTCCAGTCAACCTTCGCAATTCAGTGAGCTGGGCATGGATGGACTGGGAATGGTCAGAAAGATTCATGCAACACATGCCCTCAAATTCTTCACAGCCATGGCCTTGTGCAAGTAAAAGAAAGTCAGTCGCAGCTCTATTTTGAAGCGTTGCATGACAAATAGAATCAACATCAAGCAAAAGGCTAGAAAGTGCCAAAGAGGTGGCATTGGTTTGCTTTGCAAGCCAGCATCCCAACTTATTTAGGGCACCATGGGCACCTGCAGCTGCCACCCCTGGAGCCAGAAAGGATGCTGCAATTATGGCCCCTGGGGACCAAAATTTTACATCGTCCCTACAGTCAGCAGTAAATGCATGGATCATTCTCTTATGTTGACGACGGCAGTGGCTCATGTTTAATATCATGGACGTATTGGGTGTAAGCAGAGACAGCCGTCCAATTGTACATGGCCCCCCGCACAGCATTGATGGGACACGAGGCCAAGCACAGTCCCCACAGATTAAGAAGTAACCTGCTGGCAATTGAATAGCGTCATTTGATGAGATTGACACTTTCCTTGCGGTATAATTGCACCAAGCTGTTGCATTACGATACACAGCCATGGTGGAAGTTACAATAGTGGAATGGTTTTTTGCTGAAAGCTGGCTTTTATGGTTAAAATTAATACATGCATCTGTCATCACTGAACCTAACAGCTCCAATTCTTGGGGTTCCTGTGGTGCTGTGGGGAAGTGAGAAACCCATTGGTCCCAATTATCTACACTTGTCTTGGGATTGTCGGTTTTGCAGGTGGGTACACTTGAGGGACGTGGCCAGGGATCTGCTGGCAGCCCAACCAAGCAAGTCATAAATGGATTACCAGGTGAAGATAATGACAGGCAAATAGCCTCCTGGTTAGTTAAGTTTGCCAGGGCGACCCAAATGTTAGTCTTAGGCTGAGGTGGGGCCCATGCATGATGAGTTTTCACTTTTCCGGCAGCATCTGCACTGTCTGCTAAGAGGGTGAGGATTAGCAAGGTAACAGCATAAATTTGCCGCATCACCCTGGTCTCCCCGGGCGCTGCTTTGAACCACCCAGACATTTGGGAGATAAACATGTTTCCCACAAATCGTTAAGAATGTCTCTTCTTTCTTTTCCCCTTCTTTCTCCTTGATCTGCCCAGATTTAACCTCTTTAGGTCTCTCAGACAATTGTCCCACGCTTGGTTGGGATCTTGATCTGCAGAAATTGGACCTATTATACTTGTCTGTGAAAGAGGAATACCCCTACCACACTTAGTCTGTAAAATATGTGACTTGGACTGTCCCAAAGCACGTTTAACTAAATGCTGGGTTTCCCACCTAAACCATGCAA
Organism: Melozone crissalis; assembly: GCF_028551555.1. Lineage (NCBI taxonomy): Eukaryota > Metazoa > Chordata > Aves > Passeriformes > Passerellidae > Melozone > Melozone crissalis. The sequence continues at coordinate 3,838,301 of NW_026535821.1, forward strand.
TAATTTTCTGTTGTGGTGATTCATACAACTGTAACCCTTGGAAGCCAGGTAATCCTGTAAAGGCCTGGAGTTCTGCTTGCCAGGAGCCCAACTGCCAATAAAATCCACAGTTCCTGCACCACAAGTCAGGTAATTGAGTCTGATGTAGCCACTTAGTTTGCTGACAACCCCCACAAAAAAACAATACCCATGCAGCACACTGTCTATTATGACACTCAATACTAGCTAGGTTCCTAAGCCCTCTAAATTCAAACATAGAAAGCGCTTGAAGCAGGCTTAGTATATAATCTAAGGATTTACACCGATCAATCGCTCGGTGGATAGCCAAACTACACTGTCCTTTCAGCTTAAGAAGTATTGGTCGAAGGATGATCAACAGCTTCGTCTCTACTCGCTGATGGTCTTCTGCGCTCAGTTGATGGAGTTCTGGTGGTTCCATCTAACACAGCTGTTCGGGTCCATTTAGCAGGTACCCATAAGGATACTGTAGGGGTAGAAACACAAAGATATCCGCGGCCCCAGTATAACACCTTAGCAGGACCTTGCCATTGTACTGTTTTGGGATCTCTGTATTTTACCCTTACATCTTGCTTTACACTTTCTTTCTCCTGTACATAGTGGCGAATTACAGCAGGAACCTTGCTTTCCCCAAAAACACACTAGTGATTTAAAACAAATAAACACCTTAACAGTCTTTCTTGTGGCTCTCTAATATCCTTGTATTTTCCTAGATATCTTTTCAAGGTACCATTAGCTCTTTCTACGATTGCTTGCCCTGTCAGGGAATTAGGAATGCCTGTCACATGTTCTATCCCCTACATTTGCATGAACTGCTTTATTCTTTTTCTGCAGCAGGCAGGCCTGTTATCTGTCTTAATACACAGTCACACTCCCATTACAGCAAAGCAGCTGCTGAGATGCCTCTCCACTTGTCCGGCTTTCTCACCAGTCTGTGCTGTGGCCCATATAAAATGACTATAGGTGTCTATAGTAACATGCACATACTTCATCCTACCAAACTCAGCAACATGTGTGACATCCATTTGCCAGGTCTCATTTGTACTCAACCCTCTTGGGTTAACTCCCAGACCTAACCCGCAGCCCCCATTATGATGACTACATATGGGACAGGCTTTGACTATTGCCCGTGCCTCTTCCATAGATATCTGAAATTCTCTATGGAGGTCCTTTGCATTTTGGTGAAACATGGAATGTGCCTCTCTGGCCATAGTCTGCCTGGGAATTGGAGTCACTTGTGTAATTGAGACTAACTTATCTGCTCATGCATTACCTTCTCCCAGACCAATATCTCATTTGTGACTTCTGATATGGATAACAGAAAAGGGATGTTTTCTCAGCTTAATTGCCCTCTGTAACTGAATAAACAGCTCATGTAACCTCCTGTTTTGAACCTCTTTTATAGAGGCATCCTCTATCCGCTCACACACTCCTGCAACATACAAAGAATCTGTCACTATGTTGAGGGGCCCCGAAAAATACATCATGGCCCATACAACAGCCAATAGCTCCATCGTTTGTAAAGAATCCGACTCAGAAGCCTGGAGAATTTGATGGTGCCATTGTCCTTTTTCCTGCCAGGTCACTGCAGCAGTTCTTGATTTTCTTCCTGCATCCATGTAGGCTGTTATAGCATCCGACAGCGGCTTCTGTGATCTTTTTGGGCATTGAATCCAACCCCACTGCCCTACCCAGTTCAATGGTATATTGGGAAAATCATCAGTGGCAATCACGCTTCCAGCTCCCAGCAGGGCCTCTTGTAATTCCATACTGTTTATCAGGTACCAGGTCAATGTATCTTTCTTCATTGGTATCCGTATCTGATCAGGCTCCTTTCCCGTAATCTGTAATGCCCGTTCATGACCCTTCTTTAGCAGGTCAGCCAAAATTTCAATTTTTTGAAGAAGGGTTTTATGCTGTTGAAGTGGAGGAGATATCCATTCTAAGGCCCACGCCTCCCCCATTTTACTGTCTTGCTGAATAAGTGCACCCAGTAAAAATTTAGTTCCACATCAAACTGTCAGCTGTATGGGGAGGTTAAGATCTCGTCTCCGGACACTGTCCTGTGTCACACAGTCCAATATCTGCTGAAGTGCTTTAACCTGCTCAGAGGTTATATGGACAGGTTGTGCTGGGTCAGTCCCTTTTAGTAAAGGTCGAAGTTCATCTAACAACTCATTTGGGATGCCCACAATAGGGCGCAGCCATTGCAGATCACCAAGTAACTTTTGAGCATCATGCAATGTATGTATTTTAATATTCAATTCCAATTTCTGGGGGGTAACAACCTGATCAGTAAGTGTCCATCCCAAATATTTCCAGGGTGCAGATAATTGAACTTTTTCAGGAGCTACAACTAAACCATGTAGCTCCAGGACCTTATGTATTTCTTGAATTTGTTGGCCTGTAAAAGGTTGCAGCTGCGCAAATAAAATATCGTCCATGTAATGATAAATGGTTGTTTTGGCCCAGGCCTGTCGCAAAGGTTATAAATCATTGTCAACATACAGCTGACACAAGGGGGTGCTATTGCGCATGCCCTGTGGAAGAGTAAGCCATTCAAATCTCGTCTGGTTCTTCCCTGTTTAAAGCCGGTAAGGTAAATGCAAACCTCCAAGTGTCTCGAGGGTGAAGAGCAATAGTAAAAAAGCAGTCCTTCAGATCCACAATTAACAGTGGCCAGTCCTTTGGCAACATGGCTGGGTTAGGCAAACTTGGTTGTAAGGCTCCCATAGGCTCCATTTGTTCATTTACAGCCCGTAAATCTTGTAGCAAACGATACTTTCCCGACTTCTTTTTAATAACAAAAATAGGGATATTCCATGGGCTTACTGACAACTGTAGATGACCCTGGTCATATTGTTCTTGTACTAGTACATGTGCTTGTTCCAGACTTTCCCTTGTTAATGGCCATTGCTTAACCCACACTGGTGTGTCCATGGTCCAAATGAGTGGGATTGGGAAAGTCCACGCAATGGCCATTAGCCCAAAGGGTACTCATTTGTCAGCACAACCCCCATTTGAGCCAAAATATCCCGACCAATGAGGCACTGCACAGTAGGGGGCAAAGGCACAACTGAGAAAACACTCCGTAAAATTTTTCCGTTGATAGTTACTGATAACATGGGTGATTTCCTTGCAAGCGTTAAACCTCCAACCCCAGTAACTGCTACTGTGGTTGGCTGTAAAGGCCAGTTGTGGGGCCAGCAATCCGGGCTGATAATGCTGGAGTCTGCGCCAGTATCTAATAAACCTTCCAAGGTTTGCCTGTCACCCTGATACTCTATCAATACAGCACGTTTTGGCCGATCGTTTAAGTTCATTGTTAACAGAGTAAGTCCTCCAGTGGAGCCAAAGCCCCGTTCCCCCCTGGACTGTGATTGATGAGGGGGTAATGTTTTAGTCATTTGTTCCAATGGAACTAACTGAGCTATCCTCTGTCCTTTCTCGATTTGTATCGGTGGAAAAGGAGTATGTACCATAACACAAATTTCCCCAGTAAAATCAGCGTCTATTACCCCAGTTAAAACAAATAATCTCATCATGGTAGCTGATGATCACCCCAGAAGCAAAGCTCCCATAGGTTGTCCATCAATGATGATTGGTCCCTTTATTGCAGTCGGGACCTTTTCCGGTTGGGTGGTCATCAATGTTACCACTACTGAGGCTGCCACGTCCATCCCGAGGCTCCCGGCGGTGGCTGGTTGAAGGGGGGCTGGGCTGAGGTGTTGACAGCTGCTACTTGTATCTGGGCGCCGCGGCTGTTGGGCGTGCTGGGCCTTGCGTTTCCCGTCGACATCGGCAGGCTCCGGTGTTGTGGGTATCCAAGCGACAACTGTGACACCAGATGCTAGCTGCTTGGCAGGCTCGTCGGGTATGTCCCATACCTCTGCACCGGTAACATTTAAATCGGCCAGTAGATGGAGATCATGGACTATTTGTTGCTGCTGCCTGTAGGGGCGCAAGGGCAGCAAGGACTTGGCTCTGCGATGCTGCTGCCTGCTCCTTCAATCCTGTCCCCCTGTCCCTAGCTCTTTAATAGCTTCTACTAACATTGCCTGACTCCCTATGGGCACATTTGCCATGCGTTCTAAAGCTTCTTCTATAGTCCAATTAGCTCCCAGGGTATTTACCACATTTTTCGTAGCCTGGTTGCTATTTTGAAGCGCGCACTGCTTGAGTAAGGCCCCTTTCATGAAATCTGCTACTCCAGCTCACTCGATAGCATCGGCCGCCTTATTGATAAAAGATCCAAACAATTCATCCCTTCCTTGTTTTATACCCATGTATGAGGGAACCCTGCCTGGTTCTTTTATCCTGTCTATAGCCAGTCTCACCAGTTGCATAGCCTCTCAACATTTATCAGGACCGATTAACGCTTGTGCTTCTGTTCGAGCAAAAACCCCTATACCCAATAATTCATCTAAGGTTACCCCATGTAAAGGGTCACCAGGTTGCCGAACCACTGCTACGTACTCCTGGTAGAGTGCTTGCCAATGTGCATTAAACAGAAGCTGCTGATGTTGAGTAAAAATAAGCTTCACTATTCCTCTACAATCAGCTGGCAATAACACCTGGGTCCCCCAAATATAGTCAAGCATTTGCTTTGTGGGCTCACCGGTCACCCCAAATTGACTAACTGTGGACTGTAACTGCAACAACAGTTTCCAATCTAGAGCAGTAATTGCTGCCTGTAATCCACCCCCATCCAGAGCAGTATACACCACTGGGCAAGCCACTTCCATAGCTGCTGCCATAGCCTCACAATCCCCCGAATCCATGATCTCTTTTGCTACCGCTGCCCATGCCTTCGTCCGCTCTTGTGCAATGGCCCCCGCTAGGTCACTCTCTGCCCCAGGGATCGGCTCATTGCTAGGACGGGGAGAGGGAGGGTCTGGCCAGGGCACAGGTGGTGCGGATGGTGCTGTTATGGGGGGTGAGTTGCTGCTTGAAGCAGGAGCCGATGTTGGTGGCAAGATAACTGTGGATGTGGGAGGGGGTAATGGGCAATCTGACCAATCTCCAGAACTTTTATTCTTACTATGAGCAGCAGTAGCTTGCTGTGCAGCCTTCTTTTCTACCTGATATTGTTCTAACTCATTATGCACCACTTGCCATAACTTTCCTAACTTCTTTGCAGTTTTATCATCATCTAAAACCGCCTCCCACAGCTTATCTCCAAACTTTCGCCACTCACTTAATTCATGGACTGTATGAGGATTTTGGAAGAAACCCTGTGCATACCCATAAGCTAATAACCCATGAAGCTCTTTCTGCAAATCTATGCCCTTAACCTGTAGCTTTTTTAAAAAGCAAGTAAATAAATCATATGCTGCTTGCCTTTCCATTTTAAAAACGTCAGCACTGTTGCAGCCCCACAAGGTCTCGGCAGCACGTATCGGCCGGGCTCTCCTTTGAAGTCACCCAGGGTGCAGCACCACCCCTGTTTTCAGCGGTGCTTTTTCGCCGTCCTTGCTGCAACAGGACCCGAACTCCTTCACCGATCCCCCGTCGTCGCCATTACCGGTATCACAATGTTGGGGTCACCATGTTGTTGGGATCAGCGGGAGAAATGCGACACGCAATATGAATGATCAGCAAATCTCAAACTTTATTGATAGGTACACATCTTTATGTCAATATTAATGAGGCTTATACATATTGCAAAGGCGAGCTCACTATTGGTTAGTTACTTATCAGGCAACTACGCCAACTTCTGCATTCTTGTTGGGGAAACTTCTTCTTTTTGTGATACACTACCTATCATTTCTTGCAAAGTAGAGCAAACAGGAGTGGTAATTCCATTCAGAGGTTGAGTATTTCTGACCCCAAAGAAGGTAGCAAGACGTGATGGTTTAGGAGATGTTGGGTTTTTTATCTCTCATTGCCGTTCACTAACATCGCCTCCTAAAGCTTCAGTGGCTGCAGCAGCCATGTTTTTCTTAGCTTTCATAGTTTCTAAACTGTTAATAATAGATTTACAGGTGGCTCCTAACTCTATTGTTTCTTTTCCATCTTTTCCTCCTTCTATTGTGCTATCCCAAAGATGGTTTTCTACCTCTTTCCACTCAGTTGTACTAAATAGCAGGGAAGGCTCAAGAAATTGTTTTCTTTTTCATGCCCATTTCACTAGGGCTTCTATTTTTGTTTCTTTTATGTCCTCGCCTCTCTTAGAGAGGATACTTGTGAACAATCTAATTGCTGCATCTAATTCCATTGCAGTCTTACCTTGGCAGGGGCTTGTTCGGCCACTTAAGCTCTGGACTCTGGTCTCTGTGTTTGCCCACCAGGTCTCTCCTGCCTCCGACTCTCTGGATCCCAAATCAGGTTCCTGCCTGATGCTTCAGAGTCTTCCACATTTAGGCAAACTGCATTCAAGCATCTCAGAGGGTCCCTGTTCGTGGTGCCAGTATGAAGAGGGTCCCACAGAGAGTCGGCTGAGTAATGACAATCACACCAATGTGGCTACATGTCCTCTTCCTTTATTTAGCAATTTTGTCATATTTATGCTTCTATACACTTGTCTCACACCACCACTGCTTAATGCTTATTGGTTAAGTGGCTGTATTCACACATACATGTTACTTGTTGATAGGTTGCCACACTGTAAGCGTTTTAGATAAGGTGAGCTAAATTAGCAGTTTTTTGGCATCCGGCTTCGTCCTTGCACAATGCTTATTCTTCCTTGTATCTATTCAAGGACAGGACATGGTCTCTCTTGTTCCGAGGATGGTACATGGTCTTCAAAGTAACTCTGCAATCTGCAGGCCAGGGTCATCCAATTCCTGTAGGAGTATAGCATGCCCTTGTTCTGCCAAGAATTCTTCTACAAGCCCACTTCCAAGTTTTTAAAACTAGGGCAGTCGCTTCCAACATGTCCAGTCCGTGGCTCTCACACCACGGACTTAGGACTAATAAAGACCAGTCATCATATTTTTCAAATATTTTCTTTAAAATAGGAGTCCATACCTGCAGAAGGGATCCACCAGTTTCAAAGCCCCTGCTCCCATGCTAGTGGTGTCTTCCACTTTGTGGTGGTTGGACCGGAAATGGGATTTCTGGGATGCTGTGGTCACTACTATCAGGCCAATGGATGCTCAGATTGTAGGACCGCCTCTGAGAAAAAACACAGGGGTTAAAACCCAGAGCTGCACGCCCCGGGAGCTTCTTGGGACATCTTTCGGGAAAGGCTTTGGATCTCTCCCCCTGTCCCAGCTGCCGGCGGGGTGGGGGGAGGGGAAAAGCCACGCAGCCATGAGGTATGGCCCAGCCCAAGGATGGAAGGGTGGAAGAGACCAAGAGACATCAGGCAGCCCCCCCCCAGGGAAGAGAGAGAGAAAGAGAGAGAGAGAGAGAGACAGCGTCTGAATTCAATAGCGGCGCTGGCCCAGGAGGAGAAGGGGGGGGAGTGCAAGGGCAGCGTGGGAGTTCCGGAGCTCTGGGACAGGCAGAGACTGAAAATTTTAACCCTTTTCCTGCATGATTGAGACCTTGCAAAATGCTGATCCTCCTGGAGCTGAATAAGAAGAGAGATAAGAGATGAGATGAGATGAGATGAGATGAGATGAGATGAGATGAGATGAGATGAGATGAGATAACAAGGGATGGGCCCGAGGGAAGTGGAGAAGACTCTTGAGTGGGAGAGAGATGACAGAGTGGCCTTTTGGCTGGACTTTTCTTGTGTGGCCATAGACTGAACCAGTTTTTTTCCTGTGACACAGAGACTGCATTTAGTGGGAGGCAGTGCCTCAGAACCGGGAGGGTTCAGTGTGAGTACCCCTCGGCCCCAGGGGGTGAAAAAATGGGGGGGACAGATGTCCCGAAGGAGAGACTGTGTCTTTCTTTTTGGAGTGAGACAAGGCATCCTTGAAAGACAACCCTAGAACAAGGTCTGCTCCATGCACAGTGGTGAGAGCACTGGGCATGGAAGGAAAGATGTCATGATGGCAAAGGACTTTCCCGGCGGTGCTGAGTGACATGGAAACACACGAGGTTTCAACTTGTTTCCAAGGGAAGCCTATGGTACAAGAAGGACTCCTCTCCTCTTCATGAACTGAAGATTGAGTATTCTAAAGGGTGGTGCCGGACTGAGAGTTGGTGATATGGGGGAATGTATTGCATTGGGAAATTTTGGTGGGGAGGAGGAGGAAAGTGCTTTTTGTAAGGTTTTCAATTTTTTTTCCCTTATAGTTTTTTCTTCTTTTCTTGTAGTTTAGTTAATAAAGTTTTCTTTATTTCTAAGCTGGAGCCTGCTTTGCTTATTCCTGGTCACACCTCACAGCAGACACCAGGGAGAGGGTATTCTCATGGGGGCACTGGCTCTGTGCCAGGCCTAAACCATGACACACTTACAAAAAGAAAACTAATAAGAAGAAAAAAAAAGAGAGTCCAGACCAATCACAGCTCTTTATGCCACTCTTTGCAGCTCAAAGGCTGAAGGAAACTCTTCCTGGTTGCCCTGCAGTGCTGGAGGCCGCCCTTCACAGCTCAAAGGCTGTGGGCAGCTCCTCTTTGCTGCCCCATCCATCTCTCCACTCTATCAGCAGCAGCTGTTGTGATCACGTCAGGGTCACCAATGGGGTCACAGTGTCTGAGTAATATCAGACAATATCAAAAACCCGAGGAAGCCTTTGCCTGGCGCGTTCCTGCTGGGAATGCCAGCGGAGCGCAGGCACTCCGCAGCTCTTCCCGAGACACAAAGTGAAGTGTGAGAACAGGCATTTCACTCCTCTCCCTTGCAGCAGCAGCTTGGCGCAGCTCTGTCCTATTTTAACCCTGCCATCTGCTCGCAGCTCCTCCCGTCCCCGGGCGGGCAGAGCAGCTCCATCGGAGCCTCCCTGCGCTCCCACCTGCCCAGCTGCGGCCGTGCCCCGGGTACCACGGCGGGAGGGAGGGATGCTCCTTAAACACCCATCCACTCATCGCTCCCGAGCCTTGGCAGGCCAGGGAAGATGCTGGATCCACCCACTGCCGTGTCACTCTGGCTCTTCCCAGTCCCAGTGGGTTTAATGGTACTATTAGAATCATTTTAGTCGATAAAAGTAGATTTGTTTCACTGAGTTATGACTCAAAACCAAGACTTTGCTCCATTTACAAAAGCAAATCACCATCTTGCACATGCCAAGCACAGATTTCAGCTCCGAAAGTGAAGCCTGGGGAGTGTTTCCAGCCAGAGGGAGAATGGAAAACTGCATCTGCAAAAGCTAGGAAACGTTTTTCTCATTTATCTTGTTTTAATAAACAGAGAGGATATCCTGTGGAATACCAGCTCCTGAAGAAACCTGATGAACTCATTCTACATCAAGAGACTTAATCATGGATTTATAGAGGGGAGAGCAACAGCAGGAGATGCCATGGGACCAGGGACTGCAACAAAACCCACGGATAATTCCAGCCAGTTCCTAGGTGGGAAGCCCTCGAGGAAAACTTGGGAGCCACAGAAAGCACCAGCAATTCTTTCTGCTTTCTGATTCATCCCTACTCACCCACCCACATGCCACGGCAGAGGAGGCTGTAACTGCTACATTTAGGATGACATTTAAAAATCAAAGTTGTGCTGCTGATGGTCATTAAAAATCCCACAGCGTTTTTCAGAAACAAGTGGGTACTCACATCAGTGTCCCTGCCAAGTATCAGCACAGCAGTCATTTTTTTCTAGCAACTTCAGTTAAAAGAGAAAAGAAAATTGTGCCCACCTATAATTACTGTTATTACTGTTGCTGTTAGTTTTTAAACATTCACTATATACCTTTACATTTCCTAAATACAAATTAAGAAAACATTCCCCCAAACCTTTCCAAGTGTCAGATTCATCTCTGTTAACATCAGACAGCTACAATTAAGACTTCCAGCCTATAAGAGCTGCCTGGGCTCCCTCAGTAACATGTCCTGACCTGTGGTCTGCATGTCCCTAGAGACCCCATGTCTGTTTTTCCATGGGACTTGCCCTGGCTAACCCAGAGAGGCAAATCCACTGCCTAGAGCTTTAGGGTCACTCTAAAGGGGGCTGCATCTGTTCTGAAAAGCATCTGAGAAATTCAAGGTCAGCAGCAGCAAGCAGAAAAGATGATTTATCTAATGGGAGATGGGGCTGCCTTTGACTCCTGCCTTAGCTGGAATGATTTGCCTGTTGGAAGATTCCCTGTCCCTGGCTGGATAGCCAGCTCAGGTGGAAACTTGTGTAGGAGCACTGAAGCTGGGTGACACAGATCCCATTTTCAGAGAGAGGGTGAAGGAAACACTTATGAATGCCTGAATCAAGCTCTCAAAGAGCCAAGATGATCGAGGTGGTTAACAAAATACAGGAATAACTCAAAGGATTCATATGCAGGTGTAAGAAACAAGGCCATGGCAGGTACCAGAGCTGAACTGGGTGCTCAGGGAGAGTGGGAGCAGGGAGAGGAGCCCTTCCAGAAGGAAAGATTGTGCATAAAAGATGCAATGGAATAAGATAATTATGCAGGAAGAAGAGAATGTCAGCAATGTGTCCTACATCACTGATGGATGGAGAGAGCGGATACCTTGACAAAGAAAGCCAACGTACTAATTAAGATTTAATGACCCTGAAGGCAAAGACAAAAAGCCCTCCTTTGCCACAGTGGAGGAGGGAGTGGACAGAAAGCCTCAGCCTGGCAAGGGAAGGGTTAGGAAAAGCCCAGAAGATCATGAGATGAACACCACCTCTGCAAGGGAGAGCATCCAGGCAGGTTCTGCCAGGCAGGAGAGAAGGGCTCCATCCCTAGGGCAGAAAAAGCTCTGAGAGCTGAGTGTGGCTGCGGAAGCTGAGCTGCCTGCATCCAGGAACAGCTTGAAGGTGAAGGAGGAAGCAGGTTCAATTCATTCCACACTCTGGAACTCTGGAAAGACATACGCCAGGCAAATGTGAGTTGTGATGATCACTTCCCACTGCTAGACTCCGCTAGGAGGGGACAGGGAGGTAACACAACCAGGAGTTCACACATGTGCTGCGAAGGCGCAGGAGCAGCTAGGGCTTGCCAGTAAATGCTGGGGTGTAAAAGCCAGGCTGACTGCAGCCTCGTAAACAAACCTGGCTGTGCCTCCCCATGGCTCTGCTGCCCACGGGTCTGCCAGGGCCAGAGTGCACACCACGGGGCTACCAGGGGGGTCTGGGTGCTGTCTCTGCCTTCAGAAGCTTCAGGAAATCACTCCAGAAATCACTGGTCCTGCACCAATGCTTCTTGCCCAGCTGGATGGCAGCAGGAGCAGCCTTTGCTGAGGTGGGGCAGAGCATCTCCAAGCTGAGTCCATCAGCAGGACTCAGACTGAGCCTGGGCCATGCACACCAGGGAGGTGGCCATGGCCTCCAGCTGACCACACAAACCCTGCAGGAGGGGGCTGAGAAGCCATGTGCTGTGTGATGAGTGAGGATATGAGTGCAGTGTGCTCCTCTGGCCAGCCCCTGGGCTGTGACACGCTGGCCTCTTCCCAAGCCGAGCCGCCGCTGCCTCCCGCTGACAACATCCACGACTGATTTGTGGCAATGACATCAGCGCCCACAAACATCCTGCCCTTCCTCACATCCTGCCCTTCCTGCTCTCCCAGCAGCAAGGACACTAGCCTGCCACCAGGCCAGGGTGGAGGAGCACAGCTGGGCTGGCTCCCACCTCACCCCATGGCTGGTGGCACCCAATGGCACCAGCACAGCACGGTGACACCTTCCCCATGCTGGGCAGTGCAGAGTCCAGGTCACAGCACTTGTGGGTGATGTCTGGAAACCATCACCCCATGGAGAACAGCCATCACACTGACCTACCTCCTTTCCATTCTCTGCCTGTTGTGCAGAAGCAAGAAAAATCCTCTGCTTGATCTCAATCAGCCATTTTTAAGTTCCACAGTGGATAGCAGCTATTCCATGGATTCACCTCCACTCTGGAGACAGGCTGAAAGAGGTGGAGGGGAGAATGGAATGCTCTGAGGAAACCTCCGAGCCCCTTCCACTGCCTAGAAGGCTCCAGGAGAGCTGGAGAGGGACTTTGGACTAAGGCCTGGAGTGACAGGATGAGGGGGAATGGCTTCACACTGATGGGGGCAGGGTTAGATGGGATATTGGGAAGAAAATGAGAGCCTTGCACAAGGTTCCCAGAGCAGCTGTGGCTGCCCCTGGATCCCTGGCAGGGTCCCAGGCCAGGCTGGACACTGGGGCTTGGAGCTGCCTGGGACAGTGGAAGGTGTCCCTGTCCATGGCAGGGGGTGGAGAATGGGATTGGCTTTAAGGTCCCTTCCAACCCAAACCATTCTGGGATTCTGTGATTCTCCTCTCCCAAGAGGGCTGAGTGCCCAGAGGAGCTGGAGACAGACCAGTTCTCATGTTGGGAAGCAGGACTTGGACAGGCTTGGTTTAAGTCCATCTTGCAGAACCATTATGTTCAGTTCCAGTTCCCTTTCTTTTCTGTGTGTTCACTGTGAATTCCCCAAATGCAGCACAATCTTTCAGCATTCCTGCCATGGGATGAATCTGGGCAGGTGCCCGGGCCTCACTCGCTGCTCCCTGTTTATGTCCTTCACGCTGTGCTGTGACAGCCCATGCCACAGGATGCCTTGGACAATCTGGGCCACACATTTATGGCCATGGACCTCTGTGGTTCACAGCACAAATTTGGGAACCCACAGCTGACCATGGACACATCACTCATTCTTGAAATGTAGGCCACAAAGCTACTTTAGTTCTGCTTTTGCTTGTAAATCAAGGGCTTACATATGTAATTGGCCCAACCTTAAGAGCAAACAACAGCAGTGGTGGCACCGTGCCAGCAATTATTCATGCCTGTGATAAACGGCTATAAAATTGAAAGCCCGCCTTTAAAAATCTGGCTCCTCACTGCACAAACAACAAAAACTCATTTGCAAGGCTTGGCCAGGGGAGTTTTTAATTTGGGGAGAGAGATTGAGGTGGGTGAGGATTTATTTTTTTCTCTTTTCATTCTCTAAAAACACTATTCATGTCCACGTTTAGGTCACGGATTACCCTGGCTACATTTCAGCACTGTGGAATAAACCCAGTGAGAGGCACAGGGGACAAATCTGCCCTCTGCATTCCAAGAGCAGGGCCCTGGGAGCAGGCACAGCTGATCCCCTTCCCCTGGCACGTGGGAGCAGTGAATCCTTTGCAGCCCTTCCTGCCTCCTGCTGAGCCAGCAGCGAGCCCGCAGATGAGCCACCATCCCTGGGGATGGCACAGCCACAGCAAACCCCGTGCTGCTGTTCCACACCAGGACAGGGATGCTGAGCCTTGCACAGACCCTGCCACTTAACAAGAGCATCCTGGCTCATAAATCACTCCTCAGGGTCAAGCAGCAAACATCCCTCTGTCTCTTGTGCCCTCTTTAACCAACCGTGGCTGCCATGCAGCGCTGCTGGACTTGCAGGGGCAAAGGTGTGATGAGATCATTCTTTTTACTATGCACATTTCTCACCCACAACGCCAGAGCAACTCCTTCTCTTCTAGCAACTCTTCAGAGCAACTCTTCTAGCACGTGGCTGAAAATCTCCTTGGTGGTGCCGAGCAATGGCACCAGAGCTGATCCCTGCTCCCAGCATGAGTAGATTTTTCCCACTCCAGCAGCAAATGACAGTAGCAGGCACCTTCCACATGCTCTGGACAAGATTAGAAGGTCTGAGGCACTGACAGACTTCCTTACTAGGGAATCAGCCGTTTTACATCCTCCTTTGGCATTTCTGGTTGGCTTCCTCCTGCTTTAAGCAGTGGCAGAGCACAAATGGAAGAGCTCTGTGAGGACTGCCCTCCCTCTCTGCTGTGGAAAGCTTCCCTCGTCAGAAATCCCCTCTAACTACCAAGCTGCAGTTTCTTCTGAAGGAAGCCACATTCATCACAGTTCAGAAGGGACCTTTTGGCCTAATCCCCACTAGAAAAACTGCCAAACTGATCCTCCCATCACACAATTAGCAGCCACGGAGACTTTGCTACACCAGGCGATGGGGTGCTGCTATGACAACAGGAACGGGAGCCTCGTTAAGGGTCTCATCGAGAGGGATAACGAGCAATCACGGCTCCGAGAGGAGCAGGAATCAATGGGAGCTGTTGATACCAGCCCGTTTTGCTGCATCGGGCCAGGTACTCGGGAGCCCTGGAAGCCTGACTCACATTGTTACGGCACGGTAGCCGTGAGTACAACTTGTGAGGACAGGCAGATTCCTGGGGAGTAGAGATGAATATTCATGAAGGAGCTCAGTTTGGGAGAGGAAATGAATCAAGTGTGACAAATGCCGCCTATTAGGAAAAGAGGGTGGCGTCTATTTTTAGTGGAGTTAAGCAAACATTAAAGCTCACTCTCTAAGAACTCCAAATACCACTCCCTGCTCTGCCTCCCCATCGGCAGATAAGAATTTAGCAGCACGTTCCCGCCAGCTAAAACCCGCTCGCCTCAACAGAACTTTTCCAATTTAGCCCCTGTGAGTGTTTTATAAAAATACAAATTTTAATCTCTCATCTGCATAGGAAGATGTAACGGCTTCCACCAGGATATATTTTTTCCCCCCCTTCTCCAGCATCATAAGGCTTGAAGGAACCTTTTTAAGACGGAAGAAAATGCTGCATTGAAATCTCCTAAAAGAGCACTCACATGGAGCTGTAATCACTTCAGATGCACAGAATTATCAGGAGGAGAAAATTCATCTCACTTAGAATCAAGCCCCAATTTGAAGCAGAAAGGAAGAGGCTTGGTTTGCCACCGTGCCAAGCACTCAGACTTTTCACTGAAGTCAAAGAAGCTACAGCTGCTCTGAGCCATTGAAAATCATGCCCAGAATCTCTAGCAAAACTTGTTTGCAGAGATGGCAGCAGGCTGATAAGGATGTTGACTATTCCAAATAGGCCCATGTTATTTTATATTTTTAGAGATACTTAGTCTGTCTATTATTATTATGAAGCAGAGGTGGAGTATTTACTGCCCTTTTCTAGAAATCTGTACAAATGCTGCTTTTCAGCAGGCTTCTCTGTTCTTCTGGTGAATGTTCCTTCTTTTACTTCTCAGGCTTATAAATGCCCAGTTAAGGAAGACAACAATGAGAGGATAGTGCCTAACAAAAACACCACCATGCCCACAAAGCTACTTGAGAGGCCTTCATCCCATAAGATAAGCTGCTCCCCAGCCAAGATTATGACCAGAGCATTTGGGGAGCAGTAGGACATGGGTGGTCCTAACAGTGATCCCTAGAGGACCCCTGGGTGGGATGGTGGGGAGATGAGCCAGGGGTGAAGGACTCTTGGCACAAACTCTCCAGGCTCAGTCCAGGCTCTGCTGGCTCCTCCATGCACCAAAGGCCAACTCTTCAAGGCAAATGCCCAAACTTCCCCACGTGCAACACCACATGGCCTCTGTCACCTCTCCTGTAGAGCATCAAACACAGTCTCAGCATGTGTTTAAAAAGAAGTTGCTCTGAAATTAGACATGCCAAGTGTTTATTATCGATACCAGTCTCTGGCACCAACAGCAGAGAGACATAGCCTTTCCCAGAGCATCCAAACCCTGGGAAATCCTCTTTGGCTTTGGGATCACAGGTGGTGTCCCTCCCTGAGCTCCCCTCCTTGGCCCTTCCTTTCTGATTGAGCGTCCTCATGATTCCCCCTCAGCTTTCAGGTTACAAGCTCCCCTTCCATGTGGAGGGGAAGACACCCGTGGTTAACAAATGTGACTTGTAACTGGGTGCACTGGGGCAGCCTGCATGCCCAGCACATCTGGGACCCCACCAGGACAACAGAGCTGTCCATACATCACCTCCTGGTGCTCAGCAGGGCTATTTGTTAGGGCAGTTGGGCCCAGAGTCCTTTGGAGAGCACATCTCCGTCCCTCACCATGCCAGCCCTCAGCAGCTGTTGCCATGGTTATTTTACTGGAGTGCTTTTCATCAAGGAGATGCTGCAACTGCTGAATTGTCTCTTGCAAGAGTTATATAGGAATAACTAGCTGATAAGTAGGAATAACAGGTTCAGACTGCCCACGGAAGCCAGCAATCCCAATTATTTTTGTTTTGATCCTGCCTTTCTTTTGGTCTCTGCCAGGCTCAGGTTTAAAGCAGGGGTTAGAGATAAGCAGCAGAGAAGGAACGCTTCCTGATGGGAAACACACTTGGCTCTGCCAGAAGATTAAAGGTCTCTCCTCACACAAAGCCTCTGCTTTTCAATCAACCCTAAATAGGCTCTAACAAGGCACAGCAATCAACCAGGCAACATATATCCATCCTCACCTGTCGGCTTGAGCCGAGGAACAAGATGTATTTCCCAGTTCCATCATGCTAATTGTTAATCAAGATATTATCGGCACAGCCCCAGAGCTGTCCGTCAGTGGGGCAGTGAGGGATGGCCGGGCTGTGATCCTGCCCGCAGCGGGAGCGGCTCTGCCGCCGGCCCACAGCTCTGCTGGGGCTCGTGGTGAGGCGGCCGCTTGCAGACCCACTTTCAGCATCACAGAATGCAGGAATAAAGCCTGCTCTGGAGAGCCAGGGCCGTTTTGTTTAGTGCTCATTGAAAGCTCTGGGTAATGATGGATCTGCTCTTCCGCTGCTGACGGGGTCCCACAGCGCAGGCCGTTAGGCTTTGAGCGACAGAAATGCCTTTTTGTGCTCTCTGATGTCCCTGGCACAGGGCTTGGGTAGGGAGGTGCTGCCTCAGCCCTGGAGAGGCTCATGGAGCCCACTGCAGCCTGCACAGCCACCAGTAGCACCCAAATCCCAGCCTGTGACAGTGGAGGGGCTGCCCAAGGAACAGGACTCTCCCCACAGACGGATGCAAAAGAGCAGGGGAAGATCTCAGCTTCCTTCACAGGAACGAGCCCAAGGGCAAACAAAATCTATTAGATTTTTCTTTCATCTTTTTTGGAGGCATCAGGCCCAGCATTGCCACACAGGCAAGGGAAGGGATTGTCCTGCTCTATTCTGCACTGGAGTGGCCTCACCTTGAGTTCTGAGACAGTTTTGGGTGCCACAACATCAGAGCCCCAAAGCTGTTCCAGATGCCCAAAGGAGAGGCCGGGCTGGGGAAGGCTCTGCAGTGGCCACCCGAGGAGGGCTGAGGGCACTGGGCTGATTCAGCTGCAGAGAGGAGCCCAAGGCAGAGCTCAGGGAAGGAGGGAACGGCTGCAGGGGAGCTTTTGGATGGACACCAGGGAAAGGTTCTGCCCCAGAGGGTGCTGGCACTGCCCAGGGAATGGGCACGGCCCCGAGGCTGCCAGAGCTCCAGGAGCCTTTGGGCACCAGGGATGCACAGGGGGCACTGCTGGGGGGTCTGGGCAGGGACAGGGGCTGGATGGGGTGATCCTGGTGGGTCCCTTCAGCTCAGGATAGTCTGACTTCAGATGTAAGCCAAGCACACCTCACACCTGGAGCTGGACAAACACTCTGTGCTGTGCCATGGAGGCACTCAGCAGAGCCACGGGGTTGGACAGGGTGTCTGCCTGGTAGAGACACCTGAGCTGCTACCAGTGGGCTCAGACAGCCAAGATGGAGCCCCCAGACTGGTGCCAGCCCCTCTCCCTCCCTGGCGCTGAGCTCCCCTCCTTGCACTGGCACAGGCAGACGTGGCTGCGGAGAGCCGCAGCCCCTGGCAGCACCTGGACACTGCAACCACACATGAGGGATGGGCCCTTCCTGGAGAGCGCTCTGCACTTCTGGAACAGCTACAGGCTAAAGACAAAGAAGTGAATGTGGATTATGTGACCCCAGGGAGATCAGGATTCAGCCATTCTCAGGGTACCAGAAGAGACAGAAGACGACTTTGCCAATTCCAGCTGAAATAGCTGGATTTAAAGAAATTAAATTTGTCAGTTCATTAGTGTGTAACATAAGAATGAAAAAGGCATTTCTAATTCCTGATCCGCTAATCCACAATCCACCGATCTGCAATCCTCAGAGTCCCCAGGGAAAGAAAAGAAAATCCACAGCAGCCTCATAGTGTCTCTCCACAACTTCTGGCCAGCTCCTGCAGAGAGAGCTCAGCTACAGAGCCTTCCTCCCTGTACAAAACCTACCTCAGCAAACCTGCTGCCACCCTAGGGGGCTCAGAGGTAACAAAAATCAAACTGCACTTGTTGGAGTGATCAAACACTGCATGTTTGGTGAGGTGCTGGGTATGATGTCCCAGGAGTTGGCTCAGCTCCCCACAGATCTGCAGGATCAGCTCATTTCCAGCTCATTTCCACTCATCAGGACAATTAACAAGGTCTCAATCACCTTCTTAACTGGGAGGGCTGATACTGCATCACAGGAAGGGGTGCTGGTGCCTGTTAAAACACTGTCCTGGCTGCATTTGGGAGATGCCCTCTGTACCTTGTTCCCAGCTGATGGCCCCATGGATGCTATTTGTTATCCAGTTTGCCCAGCAAGACCAGTTCAGTGCACACACACCTGCTGAGCACACATAGCTGTGGGCCCCCAGCCACGTCCACACTTTAAACCATCATCTCCACAGCCAATTTCAACTTCCCACACCAAATCCTTCCTTAAATTATTGCCAACACTCAGCCCCATTCGGCTGCCTCAGGGGGAGGCACCCACAGGCCTCTCTTTGGCACGTGGGCCATGGCAGCACAGCCTGTGCACAGAGGCCAGACCAGCAGTGAGCACCAGGTGGGAAACTGGGGACCCCCTGGGGCTGCCACCACTGCCCTTGACCATCCCCTTCATGCCATTTCCAAAAAGAAGTGCAGACATAGCTCCAGAATTTGCCCTTGCAAAGCAACTTTGCCTTCACTTGCTGCATCTCCCCAGCTCAAGAGCTGCTCAGGGCCTGCTGACCATGAAAGCACCACCATGAGCAGTAAAGCCAGGGAGGCCTGGCTCCCAAAACATGATGGAGAACTCTCCTTTCTGCAGCACCTTTTTCTCCTCCTATCCAGCAGAAAATGCTGTAAATGTCAGTGGCTACAAACCTCAGAAATATCCACTAATGCTAAAGCCACCACACATAACACCACGTGGTGTTTCTTCATTATTCCTTTCCCTCTCACAGGCAAGGATGGGAAACCTGAGGAAACTGTGCAGGTCACACATGGAGCAGGAACCCAGAGCAGAGCTCAAATCCCCATTGCTCCACATTGCTGAGTTTTTTGGAGTGTGCCTCACAACACTCCCCTGCTCCCTGCTGAGCTCCCTGGACACGGGAGCCATCGTGCCCAGCCACGGGAGGCTCGAGGCAGGAACAGCAGCTCATTACCCAAGCGCATCATCCGCACAAGGACCCCGACACACCACCATCCCTCCCTGCCCCCAGCCCACACCTGGGCCACCCTGCCCTCCTCCAGCCACAGGTCCCACCAGGAGGGGACAGCTCGGGGCTGGCTCTGCCAGGTGACAGCTGTGTGTCTTCCCCTGAGCTCTTCATGCCTGCTGAATTGATCCCCAGGTGCTGCCAGGCCAGGACCAAGTCCTGATTCCACTGCACTCTTGAAGGTTTCAATTAATCATAAAGCCAATTCCATTTTGGGCTCCATCTGTCTTTATTCCTTCAGGGACTAATAATGCCACACCGTGTGTTTTCACACACTAGCTGAACTGAAATTAAGACAGATTTCAATATGAAGTACCTGAGAAGAAAATGCATTTTTTAAAAAGAAATCTCAGAGTCGTTACTGTTCTCAGCTTGGAAAAAACACCTTGTTAAGTAAAACCAGCAGGGTATTAATTTGGAAAACAACTAAGGTGAGTTCCTGCTCATTGCAAGATATGCAAACAAACAAAAATCATATTTAGGGGCTTTTATGACAAAGTATGTATGGAAATATAACACAACCTGCTTCCAGAAGGAAAGGAGGAACATGCAGAGGAGCTCACACAGGCTCCCATGTGCAGCCCTGAGCAGAGGGATGCTGGCAGCAGCATCCAGGCATGGCCCAGCACCCAGGAACCCTCTCCAATCCTCCCTGTTGCAGTGACAGAAATAGATAAAACCCAAGAACCCTTGTGGTTCATCGTATGGCAGGTTTAAGCTGCTAAAGGCTTCAGGAAACCTTCTTTACATGTCAGCACACTGTTGGCACCTGGGTTTTGTGTTCCTTCCTCTGCAATCCCCCCACGGGGCCTTTCCAGCCAGCCAGGCCTGCATGTCCACTTCAATAAGGCAATTCCCATGTGGATCTGGGGGGTTTTACAAAACAACAGCCCTAATTATTGATCTCAGCAGATGCAGCTACGGATTAATGATCTGTCCCTTGGAACTGCCACTGCAGGGCTGTGCCCATTGTCCCCTGGCTGTCAGTCTGGCAGCACCCTCCTCACCCACATGGAGGTGTTGTCCCACATGGTGACAGCTGAGGCTGGGATGCCCAAAGCCAGCTTCAGGATGATTAACACAAGGGAACAGTTATGGTGAGCCCCAGGAGGGAATAACTGAGGGAGTCATGACCGTGGGGAGCAGCAGTGACAGGACGTTTAGCATGACCCACATTTTGCCTGGGCTCCAGCTAACACCTCACTGCAGGAAGAGCCCTTCCTCTCTCTCATGCCCTGTGTTCAAGGCATTCAGGAAAAAAGGAGAGACAGTCTGGAAAGGATGTTTGCAAGAAATTATACGATGTGCTCTGCATTGAATTCATAAGAGACATGTGAGATGTGAGAAGTGCAGAGCGCTGAGGGGCACGAGGATTCTGATGGAAGCCAAGATCCTTTGATGGCAGCCTTCTGGAACTGGCTGCAGTACCTTGGAAACTCATTAAATGCAGCAGAAAGGACAAGTGACGTACATCTATTGATACTCTGAGCAGCAAATTAGTTTTCAAATCTATTCAGGGCTCCTGCAGTGGCACTGAGGGGCTGAGCCTCAGTGGGGAGCGGCTGTGAGAGCATTCCTCCAGCCCATGTGGGGACACAGCTGCCCTCAGGGAGGGGCTGCCACGGGCCCAGCTCCCCTGGGACATCAGGTGGCCACAGACAGCTGCCCTGAGCATCAGGGCCCAGAGGGCTGCACGGCTGCCAGGGAGTCATCCCCTCCCAAAACATGCCAGGCTGCTCTGAGGGCCTCTGCTGGACATCTCCTTTCAAGCAGAAAAAAAGATTATCTAAAACAAAGGGGCATCAAAACCCAGCTCAGAAGACACAGAATGTCAGCACCTGAGCGAAGAGCAAGTAGTTAACAGTGATGAGGAGTTTCTTCAGAAAGAGATAATTTCCAGTAAGTTGTTGTTTTCTCTCATCATCCCGTGCAAACACCTGGAGAGCCTCAAAGCAGCTGAGGTTGGCAGCAGTCTGGTGGAAGGCCTGAGGAGCTGTCTGCATGGATGAATAATCACCTGTTTCAAGGAATCTTTAAGCACATGAATAGACAGATGAGAGAAAACTTACCAAAGCACTGTATTAAGAGAACAGATAGGCTGGAAGATGCCAGCCTGGAAAAGAAGTTGATCCCTCTTCAGTCAGGACAGCCAAGGGCTGTTCTTGGATGCCATGGGAGCCTGCAGTTGCTGGTTTGTGTTATTTTGCCTCCTGTGAAAGATCTGCTGCCCTCTCCCTCAGCACAAGGAGAGGAATGGGAAAGAAAATATGGCTAAATCCAGAAGAGAGGCTACAAGAGGAATCGGCAGCTCCCCAACATCCCTCTGACAGCCCAGTTCTGCCAGTTGGCAATGAAATCCAACAAAAGCCACCATCAGAAAGAGCTAGGAGGGTGCAGGCAGCAGGACCTACAGAGGCAGAGATGGGATCTGCACCCTTCCATAGCAAAGAGCAAATGCAGGTGCCTCCTCTTGGTGAGTGCTCTACACCTATTGCTTGGAGGGGATGCAGAGAACATGCCAAGACCTGGGAAAGTCACAGCAGGTCAGGAAAATAATGTAGGTGGTTAGGGAGGAAAATCTCTGAAGCCTGTGAAGGCATTAGCAGAGTGTACAGGCTGTAGTAAAAAGGATAAACAGAAAACACAGGATCACAAAATCATTTAGGCTGGAAAAGACATCCAAGATCATCAAGGCCAACCATTAATCTCACACCCCCGTGTTCACTGCTAAGCTGTGTCCCTAAGTGCCAAATCTGTGCAGCTTTTCAACCCTTCCAGGGCTGCTCCAGTACTTCACAACCCTTTCAGTGAAAAAAAATTTCCCTAATCTAAACCTCCCCTGGCAGAACCTGAGGCTGTTTTCTCATGTCCTACTGCTTGTTACTTGAGGGAAGAGACTGACCCCTGCCTGGCTCCACCCTCCTGCCAGGGAATTGTAGAGAACAAGAAGGATGAATGAATAGTGGCTGAAGAGCCAGAGGAATACATGTTGTGACACTGATTGACCTCTGTGTCCTCTCACAGCACCAGCCCAAGTCAGAGAACTCACTGCA
The DNA here is from genome assembly GCF_028551555.1 of Melozone crissalis. Lineage (NCBI taxonomy): Eukaryota > Metazoa > Chordata > Aves > Passeriformes > Passerellidae > Melozone > Melozone crissalis. Next base: position 3,860,612 of record NW_026535821.1, read on the forward strand.
GAATTCCCCTGTTTTACAGAAAGGACAATGTCCTCAGCCTAAGCCCAGTCCCTCAGCTGAGGCCAAGGTGTCCATTCCCTCCCCAGCAGCCACAGGCACCTGGGAAAACACACCTGGCACAAGACAAGGGCCTGCCCCCACCCCCTGCCACTCCCAGGCATCAGCATTGCCCCAAATATTTCTCCCTAAAAACCCAGGAGCAAACCTAGGATTCTAGACTTTTCCCTCCTTGTCTTCCTGAGAGCGCAAGGATAGCAGTTTACTCTCTAATTGTTAATTACACTTCCTTGTTAGATTTCAGAGGCTGAAAAATGTTTAGGGATTTATTCTTCTGTGTAATTAACCACAATGATGAAACACCCATTTATACTGTACTGCAGTTTTTGTTAAGGTTATTCATAATGGGAAAAGGCTAAATAGGTTGAGTTCATTATCATTACAGAAAAAAAATTGAGGTGACCCAATCAAATTAATTTGAAATTTAATGCAGTGAGGCTGATAACTTCACACAAGTCAGGAGTTAGAATGAAAATGAGGAGAAAATCTACAAAGCAAGAAATTATAAGCAGTCAAAGAGTGGAGCTGTAAATACTGCAACTGAGAGATGGCAAACACATGGTGTGGGCAAACAGGGGCACTGAAAAAATCAGGGAAAGTGGATAAAGAGATGGGCAAATACTGCAGGATGTAAAAGGAAAAGCTGGAGGAGGAAGGGATGAAGATGGATTGGAAATAAATGGGTAGGGACAGTGGTTGTTAAGCTAATCAGATTTATTTCTCTGCACAGAAATTCTTATGTCCTTACAAGACAGCATTGAAGCAAGGTCTTTAATTTTACTTTTCCTGGGTTTATTGCTTGGGCCTCTGTGTTATTTAAGCAAGCACCAACCAGTTTCAGTGCACAGCTGGACCTAACTCAAACCCCTTAAATCTGGTGGAAGCTCTTTCCTCTTGTCAGAGGCATCCTGGAGGGGCTGCTGCTTCTCCAACAGAGCAGGGAAGTCTTGTGCTCTGGGAAAATGGGCACCGCCAGGGGACTGCTGGACGGAGCAAGGAGACAGCATTGCCACATCCCTCTTCCCTCAGAAAAAACAATGGAAAAGCAGAAGCAAAACCAGGTGGACCCCATGATGCTGAGCTCTGTTGGACACCCCGGCACAAAGGCAGGAATCAGAGCCCATCACTCTAGGAGCTTCTCTGAGGTTTCTCTTGAGAAGTAAACACATGTTTTGTGCCTCTCTTGGCTTTACCAGAGTGGGGCAAGCTCTGAACGAGCCTCACAGTTGGTGAAACAAATAATAGTAAATGGGGTATTCAGGATGCACATGATCATCCCTTAAGGGGTTTAATCTCTGGGAAACAGCTAAGACAATCCATGGAAAACTCTTGTGTGTGGCTACAGGATCACGCTTCAATTCTCACCAGTGATGAGTTTACTCCCAAGCCTTTACCAAGCCCTGTGACATTATTTTAGCACTCAGGGCCAAAAGGGAACAGTGAGAGCCCAGCAGTGCTGGGCTTGTGGGCAGAGGCTGTGCTGGGACTGTCCTGTGCCCTTCTAGGACACATGGTAGATGTCAGCTTGGACCATCAGTGGGACATCCTTGTCCCTGGCCACCCCACAGGGTGGGCTTTGGAAGGTCTGGCCAAAATGCCACGAGTCTCTCACTGCAGCTGCACAAGTGGCTGCCCTCCCAGTTCCCCACTCTGGCCAGGCCAAAATCTCACCTTCTGAGCCTTTTGCCTTGTCCCCATGAAATACAAACTGCTTCCCTTTGCCTTGAAGGTCCTACAGCTTAACTTCTCTCCATCCTCACCTCCAACTCATCCCTAAGTACACAGGGAGCGTTTGGGATAAAGCTTCAAGAAGTCATTCAACATAAATTATTATTCCCCTTCTAAACAGATTACAAAAATCCTTTTATTACAAAATACTAAAATGTTCAAATTATTGGTGTGGAAAAACGTTTCCTGTAGGTAAAATTTTCAAAAATGGAGGTTTTAATCGCACACATAATCCTTTCTGGCTAACATTTCCACTCTTGTGAAACATGGAGATACAGATTGCACAGAGGCCTGGCTGTGCCACGAACAAAGGGAGATGCTGCCTGTAAATAGCTCAGAGGACATCAGAAGACACTTCTCTCATCAGCAATCTTTTTTAGCTTAATATAGCTCCTCTTTGCATAAAACATTGACATTTTTGTAATGTTTGGACCCAATGGTGCGAATGCTGATTGTCATGCGAAGATACTGGAGTGTACCTTCAAAATATGCAGGAACATTTTACAGACAGTAGTTTCACTTGCCTCCAAAATGCTGGATCTTAATATTTCATACTTATATATATTTAAATGTTAGTACCACAGGATAAATTCTAACATGCTTTTATGCTAATGCAATCACTGGAAATCCAGATAATGCTGTGTATTGGCATATACTGTTAGTGAATTATGGATACCTAAATGCACAACCCCACATGCCTAGCAATTATTTTTGTTAGTGCATTTAACTTTTATTTGCAATCAGAGCACTTGAGGATTGTTCAAATGAAGTTTACTTTTGCAAACTGCTGAATGGAAAAACATTTTGTTAAAGGCTTAAAAACAGTAAGAGTGTGATGAGGTTTTAGACTTGCAATAAGGGCACTGCTCAGAGAACTCCACCAGATGGAATGATGTTTGATTTGGTCACAGACTCAGCAATTAAAACCCAAATGCCTGAAGTGAAGGACATATAAGAGAAACATGAGATGAAACCTTGATTTCCTCCTTGTCAAGTGAAGATATCTGCCTCTCCTATGGCAGAGGCTCCCAGAAGCAGATGGATGCCAGGAGGTCAGACCCTGGCAGCTGGACCTGGGACCCTGTGCCCCGAGGTCCCAGTCATGCTGTGCTATGGCTGCTTTTCAAGTCTGCTTTAAGCCAAATAAATAGGAGCGATAATATCAGGAAGGGGAAATCCTGACCTGGCCCTGTTGTGCCTTCTCCTCCTGCTGCCTTTGCTGATCCAAGTCTTGGCCTGCTCCCTGGCCTGTTGGCTCAAGATGCTGATCCCCTGGAAAACCTTTTTGTTCCAATGGGCTTCCAGCACAGCCAGAGCTTTGAGCCAGGTCCTGGCAGGGCCATGTGCAGGCAGGACCTGGGGGCTGCAGCTGTTTGTTCCATCCCTTACCTGCTTGACTACCTGAGCAGAGTTAAGGACAGTGCAAATCTGGAGAAGATCTGGGTATTTCTGAGAGCTGAAAAGTTCTGGATGTGTCCCAGGCATGTCTGGAATCACTCTGTGTCCAGTGGTTTCCTCCTGTGTTAAACACTTGTCTACAGACAAGGCCAAACTCCCTCTTCCAGACTGAGCTGTGCCAGGAGTTACTGACCTCCTGTGCCAGGCTCTGGAGCTGCTCTCTCATCATGCCCAGATTTCCCTCTGGGAATGTTTGCCTGGCTTGAAACCACTGGCCTGAGCCAGCCTGGCTGAAGAGACCTGGGAGGTGGCCACAGACCCATTTGGTGAGCAGCAGACCATTGCCTCTTCCCAGGCTCAGCATCCAGCAGAGGATCTGACACCAGCCCCAGGCACATAAGCACAGAACAGATCACGTCCCTGCAGCCCAGCGAGCTGTGACACCTCTGGGAATTTACTGGAAAGCCCTACCACCTCTCTAAGGCTCTCAGGAACAACCATGAGGGAAGGAAATAAAAAACAAGCCCTCAGAAAAACACAAAATGCTGTGTAAAGTACCTGAAATGCCCCCAACAGTTTAACTAGAGCATGGAGTAAGCTGAGAAAATGTATGAACAAACGAATTAAACAAGCGAGCACACAGCAGACAAGTTGGCATGTAGGTGTCTACTGAGAAAGCTTAAGCACAGCAAGGGGAGAAAAAGCAAACTCAAACCAAGGCATAATATCCCTCACATTTTGGAGCAGAGCTCTCAGACCATGTATCATCCAAACCACTCCAAATTACCATCTGCCAGAATGTCCTTCAAAGAAAAAAGGTCCACAAGTTTGCAAAGCAGCAGTTTAATGTTGTCCTATCAGATGAGAGGCTCTCTCCAAAGAAGATTTTTGCACTTGAGTAAGAAACACTACACAAAAGTGTGACTCTCGTGGCCACTGCTACACTGTCAGGTACCATGAGACAATGAATTTTTGGAGTCCTGGCCATGTCATGGCAGGTACATCTGGAAAGAAGCTCTTTACCAGTCCCTGTCATTTCATAAGTTACCTGCAAATGTTTCCAGATCCTCTGCATGATCTTCTCTGTATGCAGAAAGAGTCTACATAAAGAACCTGAGCAAACCACTCTGGTATTGTTTCAGAGACAAAGATACACCAGAATATGAAGAGCAGGTTTTGTTTCTCATGTATCTTCCTGTCATCCCTAAATCAGGCTCTGTTTCAGACTAGAAGCTGGATCCTTCCCTGGTATAAATCTGGGTACCTGCTCCTGTCCACGAGGCCCATCACTCCACACACACTGAGGGCCAACTGCATTGCATATGAGATTGCCAAGTAAATGCAGGTCTGTGCATGCACCATGTGTTAGACTAGGCCATAAATAATTTATGATGCTGGAGAAGGTGACTGTATTTTTAGGTGTAGAAATATGCAGATAAAACAGTCCTGACCTTCAATTTTCACTCTGCACTTCTGATCCTGAATTTGAGTCCATCCAATGCATTTCTAAAGCCTCTGCACCACTGAATGAGCAACACATCCCCTGCAAAGCCCCAAAACCCATAAATCAGAAAAGGGGCACCAGGAAAACCCATGGAGCCCACAGGATACCTCCTGCAGCCAGCACTACACAGGATGCCCCAGCATAAGGAAGAGCAGGCTCCTTCCCCTGGACCTCAAACATTCTGCAGGTCAGTCTCCTCTGGATTCTGGCTGCTGACCCTTATTCCTGACCCCACATCTAATCAACACGCCTTTGATGTCAGAGGCACGTGTTCATGGGGCCCAAATCTCTCTCTAAAGACCATGGGAGCTGCTCAAATCAGCCCCTTGCCATCCTGAGGCAGTCCAGGAGCAAGGATGAGGAAGGACAAAGGTGCTCACTGGGGTGCTTGTAACTGTACCCTCTGTTACATCTTCCCCCAGAGAGAGCTGTCAGTGGGACAGAAGGAGAATTATTCCTTCCTTGGACTTTGTAGAAACAGGGAGCCCAGGGAAACCAAGAAACAATCATAGATTTGACACCACATTACTTCTGGATGTGTCCAATGAGCAAGATAAGGACACACTGAGGAGAAGGGGAAACATGTTGCAAGGGCGAGGAAGGGGACAAGACAGCTTTGTGGTGTGTCACAACACAGCTTTTGGTCTCTGCTATCAGAAATAAACCAAGGGAGGTGGAGAGAGGCACAGAGCCCAGGTGAGGGCAGGTCTCACCTGGACAGGGCAGCTCCCAGGACAAAGGCAGCGTGTTCCTTCAGCAAGGCCTCGCTGCTGTTCAGCCCCTCGATCATCAGCCGGAGCCCACCCATGGACAGGAAATCCTTGGCATTGTCCACCTGGGAGAGAGCAGCTTCCATCAGAACAAAGCCCCAGCCCCTGGAGAACACCTCCCTTCACACCCACAGCATCCCTTCCCTCCTGCTCTGACCAGCAGGGAGTTTTACAAGGGATTAAAAATTCCGAGGGAATGGCTGTGGCTGAGCTTAGCACAGCCCTGCCCATGAGCAGAGATGTCACAGCTGCCCAGGCACAGTGTCCTTGTGGGAGGACATTATCACACTCAGAAGGCATCACTGGAAACTCAAATACTTTGATTATAGCTATCAAAACTGCTCTTGACATGTATTTTGGCAATTCAGGTGGTGTCAAAAACTCGATATATCTGCTGATGTCAAAAAACTCCAGTTCTTTGCTCTCCCCTGAGCAAGCCTTTACTAGGGATCCAGGGAATTGCATGTTTTGCAAATGAAGTTAATTAATTGATGCTGTAATTGTAGCACCAGGAGTCAGGGATGTTTAGGAGCCTGTCAGCACCAACAGGGTGCAAAGGGGGCATGGGAGCAAGTAGCATGGGCAGTTCTGGGAGTTCTCCATGAGTTCCATCAACAACTTCCCATGGACAAGGAAGGAAAAAGCCAGTCCCAGCTTGGAGGAGTCATCCAGGAGCTTCTCCAGGGAGCAGCCCCACAATGACTTTTCTAAGCAAACAATAATGGATTAACTGCCAGTAGGGAAAAGTTTGCACATTAGTGGGAATTCATCAGCCTCTGGCTCTAAGTGGATCAGGGGCTAGCCAGGCACAGTCCCAGTGGGCATCTGCTCTTGGAGAGGAGATCAGAAAAGGCTCTGAGTGCTCACAGACAAAATTTAGAGAAACAGCACAAACTACTTCAAGTACAAAATTCAGTCCAAAGTCAAATCAATGCATTTTGGTATTCAGTGATTTTTTTTTTTTCAGTTTAAAAGAGGATCTGATGAATGCTCAGAACTGCCTGCACAGAAAAATCAGTTTCTGCCTGCACAGAAAAATCAGGTTTAGAAATTCGACATATCTCTCTGAAAGACAGGGACACAACAGCAATCATTGGCTGATGGAAACAGAATATAAAAATGAGTTATCAGCAGGGCAAGCCGACCCCCTGATGAGGTGGAACAGGACCACAAGCCATGCAGGGCATATGGGACCCTCTTCTAGTCAATGACTTCATGCTCAGTGTTATATGTATCTCAACCATGTGCCTTCATCAAAATTGGCCCTAAGTCAGATATTTTAGGTACCCAGGAGAAGAAGAAGCTTTGTGTCCTACAGGTCTGTCGTTACCAACCAAAGCAGGACCTGGGGAGCTCCAGCTCATCTCTGCTCCCCAGTGGGACAATACCCACCAAGCTGCTCTCTGCAGGTCTGCTGGGGCTGATTCAGGATTTGCAGCAGCTTTTGTATCCTTTCAGATGCTGTTCATTTAACTGTCCCTATAAACTAGGCCTGCCAGAGCTCTCACTTTTCTGCAGACCCATCTTTATCTACAAAGAAATCTATGCAGCAGCCCAGTTTCAGCTGCCAGTGGGTCCTTTTATTACTCAGCCTCTGTAAAAACTGGTTTAGTGCTGGAATCAGACATTGACTTCTGCATGAGAGGGAATATATGGACAGGCAGGAATTTGCATCCAGCAGCTGGAGTGGTAAAACCATCCCCTGCTGTAACCTCAGCAGCACCAGAGTCCTTTGTGCTGCCCCAGCGTCAGTGAGACACCACAACAGCAGAATGTAAAGTGTGCTGTTGTGCTGTAAAGCTTATTCTGAAGATGTGTTTATCTTTTTTAACCAGAGTCTGTTGTGAGAGCTCCAGTTCTAAAACTAACAAAATCCCCAAACTTAACAACTTGAAGGTATTAAGCTCTCTGGGGAGCAGTGGATGCTGCAAGGCAGCAGCTTCTACCTCACTTCAGTCCACTGAAATCAGCACAGAAGAAAAACCAAAGATCAAAAGAGCTCTTGAGTAAAGTACACGGGCAAAGCAGGTGAGGGGAGGGATGGGAGAAGAGCAAATATGACAGCAGTTATTCAGGGAGCAGGTTTGAATTGGAGGAGAAAGAAAATAGGGAGGGAAGGTGAGAGAGAAAATGTTAGAAAACAAGAGCGAGGGAAAGCAGCATGTCAACTGCACACGATGGAGAGGAAATTAGCAGAGAGAGATGGTGTAGCATGTCAGAGCAGAGGAGAGGGGAAGATAAGCAGAGTAAATAATTGAGAGAAAGAGCCTGCAATGCCTGAGAACGGGTCTTGGCTCCACACACTGCTGTGCAAGCACTGTGAATGCTGTTTATGAGTTACGCTCTGACCTCTTCACATTTGCATTTGGGTTTTATGCGTTACAGATAACCCAGCAAGCCAAACCTCCCTACTCCTTCTCCAAGACGGGCTCCCAAACATGCCAAGCTGAATCGTGGCTGAGGAGAAGCAAACCAGAGCTGGCAACCAAAAGCTGAGCAAAGGCAGAGCCCTTGGGCTGACTCTTCAAAGGCAGGAGAGAGCATCTCCCCGGGCTGGGCACCAGCCATGGCTCCCACGGCACGCTCCGAGGCACGAGCTGCCCCGCACCCACTGCTCCAGGGTGACCACGGCACAGAGCAGGGAGCAGCCTTTGCTTGCACGCCCTCCAGGGCATGACATTTTCCACTCCACAGGGCATCCTGTGTCCCAGAGACAGCAGCAGGATGGCCGGGAGCTGAACAGTTCTGAAAAGCCACGGCACGGCATGGTACTGCTCTGATGGAGGCTGGGGAAGGTGGGACTTGCAAAGTGGCCCTACACAAGTCCTTGGCCACCCACATCTGCAAGGATCCCCTGCTCCCACAGCAGGGCTGTGACTCACTGCAGAGAAGTCCTGGCAGTTCAGCCCTTCCAGAGTTATGCGGCACCAGTGTCCTTTGGCTGCTGCTCAGTAATTACATTAAGCCACTGCTGCTAAAGTCAGTCCCAAGCAGAGATAATGCTCTGGACGCATTCAACTGACTGGAATAAGAAAGAGGAGGAAAAGCCATGCTGGCTTAGAGACAAGTCATATTTCTTATCAGCTTCCTGCCTGACGAGAAGGTGCTGCCCAGCCATCTGCCCCGACAGCGCGGGCAGAGAGCAGCGCTGTGATCGGCGCACAAAGGAGCCCCTGTGCTCCTGCCAGCCTCCTGCCATTCCCCCTCTCTGACCCCTTTGATGCTGCATGTGTTTCCCTTTGATGCTCCAGTCCCTGCTCCTCTGCCATTCTGAAATTGTTTGCCCCATCCTGTGCTGCAGGGATTTTCTGCTGGAATAGTCCAGATCGCTATGCTGGAATTCAAGGCATGCCAGGGCATTTGGGGGTTGCTTTTTAGCACAATGGCCTGATGCTCTGGCACCCTTAATCAGGCAAGATTAGCCCTGAGTACAAATATGAAGCTCTTTGGGTGCCCATTGTTCACAGTTATTCTCTGAGTCACAGAGATGCCGTCAGTGACACAAAAGCAGGGAGAACAAACAGCAAGGAAGCCTCTGCATGCCCACAATGACAATTCAGAGTGGAAATTCAAGACAAAGAGCCCTGGAAATAACACTTGTATCAGCTGGCACATGGACTCTCTCTCTCACAGCAGCAACACTTCAGCTACCTGCCTCCAAATACCACATTTGGTTCAACAAGTGCTGTTCCAGTGAAAGGGCTTGCACTGGCACCTCCCAAGAGTTGTCCTATTCACCCTCTGAAATGACAAAGTGCCATTGGAAACTCTCCCAGTGCACTCCAGACTCTCCTCAGTCACTGGGGAGGGAGAAGCCAAGTCCCTTCCCACACGGCAGAGCAGAGGCTGGATGCCCAGACACCCTCCCAGGGGTGGCACCAAGGCAGGCACCAAGCCCAGGGCAGCAGAGCTCTGTGCCTGCAGCTGCATCCAAGGGGAGGTAGGAATGTGTGAGCTGAAAGCAGAGCAAGAGAGATCAGAGAGAGGGGGGAAAAGTGTGAGCACAAACCCGAGGAAGCGAGATGCCAGGAAATATGTTCACCCTCACACAGAGCTAATTAGCACAGCGAGGCTCTGCTTGCCACTGCTTACTCACACCAAGACAAAATAGGGGGTTTGGGGTGGCTGTCACCTTTCCTGGTACAAAGACGTTCTCTGTGAACTGATATAAAGGCACCTACCATCAACCATGGCAGCTTTCCATGGAAGCAGAGAGAAAATAATTATTTTCTGAGCAACCACCACTCTACTTACCCAAAAATGGCAGCTAAAACCCCATTTTGTAACATTAAGGAGATAAAAAAGGAAAAAGAGAGGATAAGAAAACCAGCCTGAGAACAGACAACAAATCAGGCAACCACCAGGATACTGCTGGCTCCTGGCACAAGCGATGATTAATTCCAACCTGGATATAAAATAAGCCTGCACTAGTCCTCTGCTGTCTGTTATTGTCCCAGGATTATGGTAATTAAGCAATTTGTATTACCTGATACTGATAAGAAAAATAAAGCCCCGTTTATGACACCGTATCCCCTGGATTTTACAAGGTAGTTACTGAGGCATTCTTGTTACCTGGTGAACATAATATTCAAGATCATAAAGCGCCGTGACTTTCTCATCCAGCGTGGAGGCAGAGCTGTTGAATTTGCTGATTAATTTAACCATAATTTCATAATCTGTTTCTATCTTCATGTTCAGCTTTTCAAACTCCTCCTTCAGCTGCTCTATGGGCCGGAACTTCTTCCTCACCTCTTCCTCTCGGGCCTTGGAAACAAAAGGAGGAAAAACCAGATGTGAGATAACAAGATAGGAGATGAAGAGAGACAAGACAGACACAGAAAGGAATGCCAGCCCCAAAATTCACAAAGGGAACCTGGCTGTCTGTGCCAATGGATTTATTGCTCTACATCAGAAGTGCAGGGGCAGGTTCCTTCTGAGAAGCCCAGGAACCCAGTTAGCTGTGATATACCCACAATATGAGTGAACAGTAGAGCTCTGTGCACCACTTCTACATCTCTACAGCATTTGTGCACTATTTCTACATCCCATTTCCATCCAATTCAACATCAAGCCCACAGGCAGCAGTACTGCTGTTCTCTGCTTGACTGCAAGTGGATCTTCTCAAAACCTGGCTGCAAAAAGCCCTGAGGCACCTCCCTGATCTTACAGCTGAACCTCTCTGGAACTGGACATGAGGCTGGAGAGCTCCAGAGGTCCCATCCAGCCCAAAGTGCCCAGTGACTCCAACGAGTTCTCAGACACAGACAAAGATGCTTTTGCCTTTCCAAGTGTTGAGCAAATTCCTGGAAGGGTCTATCTCCTAGGGAGAGGTGTGAGGACAGAAGCTGTCAGAAAGGGAGGCAGAAGGAGCAGTGATAAGCTGGGGGCAGCTGACGTGCTGTGCCATGGGGCTTGGCCAGCACACAGCCTGTCCTGAGCTCATCTCCCTCGCAGTAACAGCACCCCAAGGGCTGCCCTGAACAGACATGCTGGAGCTGGGCTGCCCCAAGGACAGGAGAAAGGCAGAAAGCCCCTTTTGGAAGGCATTTGTCACAAATGCCAAGATGTCTTTGTATGCGGAGTGAGCCTCAGCTGGAGGGTTTGCACTGTCCTGCTCCCCATGAGGGATCAGAGAGGGCTGGAGGAAAAACAAGTGAGCAATGGAGGTGAAAGCTGTGTCAATGGAATGATAAATTACCAGAGGTACCACACCCAACCCATCCCTCCCCGAGCTGCCTCTGCCAGAGCACAGAGAGGCTCGGTGTAACTCCATTTCCTCTGACACTGAGCCTTCAGGGATGGATTTGCTCTCTGCAGGAGTGACTGCAAATGGAATACTTTAGGTCCATTAGATGTAGCTGCTTTTAGCCCAGTTGCTGGGACAAAAGCTATTCTAACAGGGGGTTTTAAAATATGGCTTATTTTCACCTAATAGAGTATCACTAATTTTTGCATTTCAATGATCCTCATTTCCAGCAGCCCTTTTCAGCAGTCCTGCAATCAATCAGCAATGCTGCTATGGAAATAATCTCCAGCAAATGAAATCATGCCGTGCTGCCACATAAGGGAAGAAAAAGCCTTTCTGTGACGCCAGAACTTTAGAGCCTTGACTCCTCTCAGTTTTTGTTTGAGTGAGCCAAGACCAAGGCAGCAGGAGGAGCGAGGGTTAAAGAAATACTGCTGAGGGGGAGAAGGGAAAGAGGCTCTGATGTACCTGATGAGTCACACATCTTCCCACCTATTTACTTCGGGTTGTGGGTTGTTTTGTAACTAAATGGACAACTTGGAGCTTGTGTAAGGAAACGTCAGCCCCTGCTTCACCATGGCCACTTGGGTTTTGCTATCCAGAGCACAAGGTTGGAAAGCCAAAGCAAGGAGAGTAAAGGGAAATACCCTCTGTAAATACCGTCAGCTGCAATCCAGTTCCCTTTGGGGTCTGCAGACATTTTTGTGAATTGAGCTGCAGTGAAACAGATAAATTACATTGTTCAGAGCAGCTGTGGCTGCCCCTGGATCCCTGGAAATGTCGAAGGCCAGCTTGAATGGGGCTTGGAGAAACCTGAGATAGTGGAAGGTGTCCCTGCCCATGGCAGGGGTGGGACTGGATCAGCTTTAAGGTCCTATCCAACCCAAACCACTCACAGAATCTTCGAGTCGTACAGAAAAGTCAGGGAACAATATCACTAACAGGTTAATAAAGGTATTTCAGGTCCATATTCACCACAAAATTAGTTTGCACAGTGTTTTCCAAGCAATCATTTTAACCATTGTGTTTCAGCAGAGTGTAACAGGGTGTTTTCAGATCCCTGCAATGTGCATTGCTTTAGAAATGGGAAACTCACCTTCCTTTCTGCCTTCTCACTTTCCTTCATTTTAGCCAAGGCCTTTTTAAGCTCCTCAGATGTGAATGAATTTGCATCGAGATCAACCTTGCCCAGCCTTGCAGAAGAAACAAAACAAACAAGAACATGTAATGAGTGAAAAACGGCCTCAATTCTATTTTCACTGTGACATTCTAGCAATGGCTAAGGGCAGGAGGAAAGGAATGAAAAAAGCTACCACACTCAAGAAAAGATTAGTCTGAGTGCTGGATTCTGTGTCAGGCCCACAGACAGCTCCCCCTGGCAATATAGGGCTCTGCTGACCCAAATTTTCAGATCCCACCACAATAAAAACAGCTGATGAATTGATACCTCAGAATTTCGTGTTGCAATTGAGGAACCACCCCAGTGCCACTATATAACTGCAGAGGGCCTACAAGCTTCAACTTGCAGATTTCATCTTATGAGCATTGTACAGAGAGTCATAGGAGACCTCAGCAACTTTCCAATGAGGGAAGGGACTACAGAGAAGTGGGAGAGGACTCTTGGTCAGGAACTTTAGTGACGGGACAATGAGGAATGGGATCAAACTGCAAGAGGTGGAAGAGATTTGATGATGGGAAGAAGTTCTTTACTCTCAGGGGGCTTGTCCCTGACACAGGGACCAGTGCAGAGAGGCTGTGGATGCCCCATCCCCAGCAACATCTAAGGCCAGGTGGGACAGGGGCCACAGCAACCTAGCGTGCTGGGAGCTTGCTCAGCTTGGAACCACATCATCTTGAGGGTCCCTTCCAAGCCAAACCATTCAAGGATTTGATCATTCTGCCATCCCCATCTCCCACTGCACAGCGCCCCTGAAACTTCAGTGACATCACAGCGCCCAGAGGGTTCCAGGTGGAACCTCCAGGACCTGGAAACGAGCACAGCAGACACTTCGCCGGCTGCCGAGGGTCAGTTGCTGCTCACCCAGCACTCTGACCCTCAGCGCTGAGGTGCTGCTGCTGCCTGGGCTTTTCCTGCCGCCTGCTCTGGAGTGCCAATCCCAGCACAATGTGCTCTGCTGTGCCAATGGAGGTACAGTGCCATGCCAGGCAGGGGGCACCCGGCCTGGGCAGGGTGCAGCCATGTGGGAATGGATGGTGTGGGACAGGAAGCCCACTGGGAGATTGTGCTGCCCCTTGCAGACTGACAGAGACACTGTGGAGGACATGGAAGTGGACCTGGGCCTGGATGACGAAGAGATGATGGAGGTGGACTCCTCCTCTACTTCCATGTCCTCCCCTGTTGAGGACATGGAAGTAGATGAGGAGGACAACTACGAAGAGATGGAGGTGGATGAGGAGGATAACATGGAAGATATGGAAGTGGACGAGAAGGATGAGGAGGAGCCCATGGTCCTTGGATGAAGATGGAGCCCCACAGGTAAGACAGGCAGATGCTTCCCACGCTCTGCCCACACACACACTGGGTCCCCTGACGCCAGGTTGGGGCTGGGCTGGATGGCCCCGCTCAGGGACACGGTGCCCGCAGGGGGCCTGGATTGTGCTGCCACAAGCACCAGCCCCGGCCTGCCCTGCGCTTGCCTGGGGCCACGCCAGCCCTGCCAGCCCCGACCCAGCCCCTGGGGCCCAGCAGCCAGCCCTACTGGGCCCAGTGCTGCCAGCTGAGTCCAGCTCTGCTGCTTCCTTTCTTCCAGGGCTCATGCACATGATGGCACTGATGCCCACCTTTGTAAATACGTTTGAAGTTCAGAAGCTCCTTGTAAATATGTTTGCTACGTTGGAAGTTTTTTGTAAATACGTTTTGAAGATTGTTAGCCCATCGGATCCCATGTAAATATGTTCTGTACATTGTTGTTGTTGTTGATATAACAATTGTTATAATGACATATGTTCTGTAAATCCTAGATTTGCCAATCTTCAGCAAAAAAATACTGTTTCTCTTTAAAACCTGACTTCTCCTGGCCATTCCTTTGGGAACAGGCAGCCTTTGCACATTTGTGGGTTCCACTTGTTCCGCGTTCCCTGGACTGGAGGTCCCTGGGGGTGCTGGCACGGCCACCCTGGGGCTGGGGGTCCCTGTGCACAGGGGCTCCCACTGACACCACTCCTGCCACTGGGCACTGCTGCTCTTCCTGGCCTGCGGCACAGCGCTGTCCCCAAGAGCTCAGCTCTCACCACCTCTCACACAGGGGGCTCTCACAGCACTGGCCCCTGCAGCCATGCCACCAAAGCAGCAAGCAAACCTTCAGCCACCCTTCCTGCTGCAGCTATAGGCACTCCTGGGCCCAGAGCCGCCAGCAGGTCACAGCCATGCAAAATCCACCTGCACACTCTCACGGCCACCACAGCCTTGGCAACTGGGCCACCTGCATCTGGGCTACGGCAGGAGCTGATCTTTAAGCCTTGGCGCCTCCATAGGCCCTGGGCTCTGCTTCCCAGCCTGCTCAGCACTGCCCTGAGCCCGCACTGTTCCAGAGACAAAAGCCAAGCCAGGGCATCCTCACCCTGCCCGCATTCCTGCTGCTGCCAGTGGCCACTGGCCCCTGGGCCCCACTCGGGTGACAGCTGCAGGGACAGGGCAGCCTGTGCTGGGCAGGGGGCACGGGGCTTTGGGCCCTGGGGCGGCTGCTGCTGCTACTGCAGATGCTGCTGCTGCTGCTGCTGCTGGGGGCCATGGGCCCAACAGGGCCCCGAGCTCAGCCCCTGCCCGGGCAGTTGCCCACAAAGCCCCACACTCCCCGAGCATCCCCATCACACCTGCCAGGGCGAAATCCCACGGGATTCAGGAAAGAAATTCCCCATAGTGACTAAACCAAGGGGTCCAAGGGGAAAGTCAGCACCAGCTGACGTTTACAGCCACTTGACAAAGGTGGCTGCAGGGCTGGTGAGATCTCCAGAGCCTCTGGCAGTGCCTGCTCTGCACGTGAGCCTGTGCGGCTGCTCCCAGTGGGACACAGCACCGGGATCAGGCCAGCCCTCAGCCCCTTACAGCTGATCCCAACCAGCAGGCTCAGAAAGCATTTCCAGACCACTTCCTGTAGATATTTCGAAAGATTGAATGTCATTCAAAGAAGCCACTTTGCACATTTAGTTTTGGTGTCGCGGCATGAGAAGCCACGAAGGTGCCTCTGAATGTGCACTCAGGGCGCTTCCACTGCCATCCCAAAGGGATCACAAAGGACAGGCCTCCGCTTTCAGCACTGCTGAGCTCCTCACTAGCAATGATATCTCAGGAGGACGCAGGGTTGTGCAGACCCAGGGGCCTAGTACTGGAACTATAATACCTCACAACAAAAATGACAAATTAAAGTAAAGTGTGGCAGCCCTCTAAATGCAATGTTTTATCAGTTTTATCAGGGCTTGCTGAATGCCGCGCCAGCACCCAGCAGCAGCATGAGGGATGAGGGCTGGCTCAGCGGGTGAAGCTCAGGGGATATTTTGAAACCTCTGCATCCAGAGCCACCAGAGCAATGAACGGGGAGACAGCCACCTGCAGTGCAGGATCCTTGGGTGATATTTTAGTCCTGTGGGTGGGCCACCCTTTACATCAGGGGCAGCTCTGGGGAGCAAATTATCCAGAGTTGTTAGGGACATATATGTTCCTACTAGGGAGGTTCTCCTTTCATGGGGGAAGACTTGTATTAAGGGAGGCTGGAAGTCATTTGTTCATTGGCTTTTAAAGGAGTTCCCAGATATTTCTGTTTATTCAATTTGTCATGTAGCATTTTGGGACTCAGTTCGGGAAAGATTCTTTCTTTTGAAAACTCAGAGAGGGATAAGAGTCGCAAAATTTTACCCAATTTTTCATATGATTTATGGAGTTTTCGCAAGGGTTCAATGCTCTAATACTCAAATCATTTTTTGAGTTCTGCCCCTGGCATTCCTGAACCCACTGATACCAAGATAAGGGTGAGAGACAGGAACTGCTGTAAAGCACAAACAAGCCACCTGCTGTCTGACATCTTCCCTCCTTCTCCACCCCCTGCCCAGGTAACACCGGCCTGGATTCCACCCTAACCCATTCTCCAGTACCTCTCCTCCCTGGATCCCTCTCAGATAGCTCACAAAATGGAGTCCCTCCTCTGGAGGGGGTTGTCAATGTCAAACTCCCTCCCACCCCCAGCTCTCTCATCGGGTCCAGCCCCTGTGTTGGGTCCCAGCTCTGTGTCAGGTACCACCCCTGCATTGGGATCCAGCGCTTCCTTGCCTACTCCCGCTGCCCTACCCCCTCCAACTCAGCCCCTTGTGGACCCCACACTGTCAGAGCCGGAAGTGTGAGGGGCGGTAACCGGAAGGCCGCCATCTTGGCTACCAAAGGCCCACAACACCGGGCCTGGCCAGTCACCCCAAGGCCCCGCTCCTCTGCCAAAGAACAAGTTCCCTCTTCTGGCGAGGAGAGGGAAGGTTCATCCCACCTTCAGCATGAGCCTGAGGATTCTTGGACAAGGATGTGGAAGCTGGTGGCAGAAGAGGGGGATTGGGAATTGGTGGCTAAAATACAAGCAGCACCGGTGCAGTACCAGTGTGGGGCTAACCCCTGATGAGAAGCTGTCACACACGGGAGATGAAAGACCTTTGTAAAGCAGTGAAAGACCATGGGAGGGGGTCACCGTATTTTAATAATTTGTTAAATGCCACCTTCACTGCACATGTTATGGTGCCTCACGATCTGCTCCATTTTATGCACATCCTACTTTCTCCCACTGAAATTATTCTGTGGGAAGGAATGGAGAAAAATCTAATAAAACAATTATTAGAAGACTATACTAGGGAAGACAGGTGGGCACACCTACCACTAGTCCATCTAGCCCGTGAGGAAGATTTCACAAAACCTCATTCAATAGACCTTCCCAGAGCTCTGTTAGAAGAGATAAAAGTGCTGCAAAGACAGCTCTCAAGCAGACACCCAATGGAACAACACCTACTCTAGATTTCCCAGACATTCTGCAGGGACCTGGGCAATCCTTTCTAAAATTTATTGACCACCTTACACAAGCAATAGAGAAGCAAGGTGAACATCCAAAAGCCAGGAAGGAACTTCTTAATAAACTTGCTGAAACAAATGCTAACAACACCTTTAAAGACATTTTTCCTTCGCTACCAGTCAACACAAAGCCTAGCATTGCACAAATGGTCGAGGCATGCACACTTAGGGCATCCCAACACTGTCACGCCAGCCAAGCTAAGGCTACCAGTAAGGGTGTGGTAGAGGTGCTAGTAGCCTCCCAAGTTATTCCCTGACATACACATGAAAAAGGACCTGGCTTTAAGTGTAGGGAGATGGGGCATTTTCAACAGAATTGTAAAAATAAAGGCTATTACCAGGGACCTTCTAGCTGTCACAGCCACTGTCCTCACTTCCCCCCTCGTCCACACGCTTTCCAACACCAGCAAAACTGGTGGCCTGCGGGAAACCCCACACAGACACAGAAAGGCCCTGCGTGATGACACCAAACGCGAGGCCGTTCCGCCCCACTCTCCCCAACATCGTGGAGAAACAGCACAGAGACTTTCTCAATTCAATTCAATTCAATTCAATTCAATTCAATTCAATACTTTTTTGATGCCCTCATGCATCCAAATGACACCCCCCCGGTTTGCCTTTTCCGCCCCTAAACTGAAAAACACCTTCACAGAGGTACCAGTGGACTGCATTGCCTCAAAGAGAGAAGACTAGCTCAACTATTTGTCAATGGCTTTGAGCCCAAAATCTCTCGCCCAGACAGAAAAGACATCCTAATGCTATCATTTTTCATTACATGGACGATACAGTAATTTGTGCCGAAGGCCAAATCATTTTGGACGTTGCAGTACAAGATGACATCACTGTGGTACAACAGAAAGGTTTTTGAGATTGCAGCAGATAAAGTTCAAAAGACAGTCGCTTGGAAGTACCTTGGGCTAAAGAGCACAGATAAAACCATCACACCCCAAACACTGCACATCAAGGACAAACCAAAGACTCTGTCAGAACTGCAAACGCTCTGTGGAATGATCAGTGGGGTACGTTCATTGCTGGGAATCACCACAGAAGATCTCACGCCACTGTTTCCGCTCCTTAAAGGCAGAGAAGTACTCGATTCCCGTGATCACTGACACCGGAGGCTGAAGCAGCCGTACAAAAGGTCTCCTGGGGGATTCAAACTAAACAGGCACACAGATACCACACTACTTTTCCTTTCTCCCTGGCAATCCTTGGTGTAAGTCCAATATTCCATACATTATTTTTTCGGGGGCACTCAACTATTGCAGGTCCCCTCAAAGACATTGAATGCGTTTTCAGAGCACACCAACCTACTAAAATGATAACAACCCAACAGAAAGTTATTACACAACTAATCAGGAAAGCTAGAGAGCGTCTGTGCTCCCTTGCAGGAACAGACCTTGTGAATATATACTTACTTCTCATTCAAGAGCCCCTCAATTGCCTACTTCAAACATCTGAAACACTGCAATACGCCTTAGACAGTCTTTATACAGGCAAATATCAGCCACCTATTCTAACACCAAAACATTCCTGTGCTGCTCAGGATGTTCAAAATTACACCAGACCCGGAAGATCCATTGTAGCCACCTGACCAAATTGTCAGGAACATGGCCTTGCTTCTCTCAGAGCTCCAGTCAGTCCAAGAGGACTTGAGAGTCTCCACATCTGGCAATCAGACATCACACACTAAGCTCCTTTGGACAGACTAAAATACATCCATGTCTCAATCGACGCCTTTACAAGTGTGTTTTTTGGCTCTGTCCATGCTGGTGAAAAATCAGAAGATGCTATAAAA
The DNA here is from genome assembly GCF_028551555.1 of Melozone crissalis. Classification (NCBI taxonomy): domain Eukaryota; kingdom Metazoa; phylum Chordata; class Aves; order Passeriformes; family Passerellidae; genus Melozone; species Melozone crissalis. The sequence goes on from NW_026535821.1 coordinate 3,879,674, forward strand.
CATTACGTTTTCGTTTTTTCCACCTTAGCAATTCCACCGGAAATTAAAACTGATAATGCTCTTGCTTATATCTTGCACTGATTCCAACAAGTTTCTGACCATTGGGGTATAAAACATGTCACAGGCATACCACACTCCACCACAGGACAGTCCATAGCCGAGAGGCCCAATTGAGCCACCAAAAGGATCCTTGATCAACTGAGAGGGGGAAACCAGATATTATCTTCCATTGAGAGACTGGACAAGGCCTTTAATGTATTCAACTTTTTGAACAATTCATTTATGGAGACAACTCCCCCAGTCATCAGGCATTTTACTAATTCAACTGCAGCCCAATTAAAAGAACAGCCACCTGTGTTGCTCAAAGAACCTGAATCTAAACAATTTATGGGCACCTACCCATTAATTACTTGGAAAGCGAAGATGCCCATGTCTCTTGAGCAACACTCCTAAGATTGATCCCAGCAAAATACATTAAAACTCTTTCTGGAAACGGTGAGGCAAACACCAGAGCTACCACCAGAAGAACAGAATGGAAGCCTAAGAGGGACAGCAGCAGCCTGGAAAAGAAGAAGGAGAAGGACAGAAGAAAATCTCCTAAGCAGCGTTGACCACACACACCAAGACCAAGGTAGCTCAGACACCACTAACCAGGATCTATGTCTTAACATTTGTAAAAATTATATTTTAGCATTGATACATGATTCTTCTAATAAGCTGTGTTCACACCCTTGCCTTACAGAAGAGAAAGTTTAGTGGGAACACAACTTAAGCTTCATCTTCTAATCTCTTTATCTGTTTACTTTTAGGACACCCAAGCCTCCAGATAATAAATTAGCCTACGTCAGAGGATTCTGACGTTTGTAGCCGCTGCAGCAGACAACTGGATGTTCCTCACTGAGCCGCATGCCTTCAGCTGGGCGCTTCCACAGACAAGCCACAATTTCTTGTCCATGGCCATGCCTGTCAGGCATTTGAAGGCAGGTGTTTTTTCTACCTGTTGACACATAGAGAGTCAGTATACCAGGGCATCCAGCTGCTGAAAGATCAAGGAAACAAGATCCAGATGGAAGGCAACAACGACTGGTTCACTGGACTTTTCAAACACGGCGGGATGAAAGGCTGGTTTACATCTTTAGTTAAGACTGTTGTGTGGACAATGTTGATTGTATTCATTGTGTTGGTTATTTTATCCTATTTTACTAAATGCCTGCAAAAATCTAGGGCAGAAGCCTTCTGTAAAGGCAACAAAAAGGGGGAAGTTCTTGGGGCCCAGGGGCCGACCACTGGAACTGTAATACCTCAGGGCAAAGTGACCAAGGGAAAAAAAAGTCACCGCTCTGAATGCAATGGTGTCGCCCAAGGGCATTTGCAGGCTCATGGTGATGCAGCACGTTTTGCTGGCATCACCCAGTTCAACTGCTGTATTTTCCTATATGTACACCCCCTAGAAGGTTCTCCCCTCTGTTTTACCTTTTTGGTCCTGGCTCACTGCAATGCTACCCTGATTTTTCCCACCATTTTCCATCTGTGTGCCCAGCCCCATTTTGTCTCCCTTCCTGGACCCTCTTCAGTGCAATCCATAGTGTTTGGAGCTCCACACAAAGATCCCTCACTCGCCTCGTTCACCAGCAGTTAAAGCAAGTGTGCTCCCAGCTCTGGGAGTACAGGTCCCTCAAAGAGGCTGGCTGTGGGCAGGCTGCAACACAGGAACTGAGTGCAACAGGGAACCTAACCTCTAAGAAAACGCATGAATCCGGTTGCCCACCCAAACCAATGCCTTGCATGTCCTTGCATTTTCCTTATTCTCTCAGTTCTCATGCCACATTCTGCATTGTCTGTGACTGGGTACTTGGCTTCTCTATCTCCTGTCTGAAGGTCAGGCCACATGTGAGACCCTGCAGGAACAGCCTGACCCACAGGAAAGTGCGAGAGGGCCCTTGGTCAGGAACTGTAGTGACAAGACAAGGAGGAATGGGATCAAACTGCAAGAGTTGGAAGAGATTTGATGATGGGAAGAAGTTCTTTACTCGCAGGGTGCTTGTCCCTGACACAGGGATCAGTGCAGAGAGGCTGTGGATGCCCCATCCCCAGCAACATCCAAGGCCAGGTGGGACAGGGGCCACAGCAACCTAGCGTGCTGGGAGCTTGCTCAGCTTGGAACCAGATCATCTTTAGGAACTCTTCAAAGCCAAACCATTCAAGGATTTGATCATTCTGCCATCCCCATCTCCCACTGCACAGCGCCCCTGAAACTTCAGTGACATCACAGCGCCCAGAGGGTTCCAGGTGGAACCTCCAGGACCTGGAAACGAGCACAGCAGACACTTCGCCGGCTGCCGAGGGTCAGTTGCTGCTCACCCTGCACTCTGACCCTCAGTGCTGAGGTGCTGCTGCTGCCTGGGCTTTTCCTGCCGCCTGCTCTGGAGTGCCAATCCCAGCACAATGTGCTCTGCTGTGCCAATGGAGGTACAGTGCCATGCCAGGCAGGGGGCACCCGGCTTGGGCAGGGTGCAGCCATGTGGGAATGGATGGTGTGGGACAGGAAGCCCACTGGGAGATTGTGCTGCCCCTTGCAGACTGACAGAGACACTGTGGAGGACATGGAAGTGGACCTGGGCCTGGATGACGAAGAGATGATGGAGGTGGACTCCTCCTCTACTTCCATGTCCTCCCCTGTTGAGGACATGGAAGTAGATGAGGAGGACAACATCGAGGAGATGGAGGTGGATGCGGAGGATGACATCGAGGACATGGAGGTGGATGAGAATGAGGAGGAGCCCATGGTCCTTGGATGAAGATGGAGCCCCACAGGTAAGACAGGCAGATGCTTCCCATGCCCTGTCCACACACACACGGGGTACCCTGATGCCAGGCTGGGGCTGGACTGGATGGCCCCGCTCAGGGACACGGTGCCCGCAGGGGGCCTGGATTGTGCTGCCACAAGCACCAGCCCCGGCCTGCCCTGCGCTTGCCTGGGGCCACGCCAGCCCTGCCAGCCCCAGCCCAGCCCCTGGGGCCCAGCATCCAGCCCCGCTGGGCCCAGTGCTGCCAGCTGAGTCCAGCTCTGCTGCTTTCTTTTCTTCCAGGACTCATGCACATCATGGCACAGATGACACACCGTTGTAAATACGTTTGAGAGTTTAGAAGTTTCTTGTAAATACGTTTCTTCTGTTTGAAGTTTTCTGTAAATATGTTTTGAAGATTGTTAGCCCATCGGATCCCATTTAAATATGTTCTGTACATCGTTGTTCTTGTTGTTATACCAATTGTTATGACAAATGTCCTGTAAATCCTAGATTTGCCAATCTTCGGCAAATAAATACTGTTTCTCTTTAAAACCTGACTTCTCCTGGCCATTCCTTTGGGAACAGGCAGCCTTTGCACATTTGTGGGTTCCACTTTTGCCACGTTCCCGGGGCTGGGGGTCCCTGTGCACAGGGGCTCCCACTGACACCACTCCTGCCACTGGGCACTGCTGCTCTTCCTGGCCTGGGGCACAGCGCTGTCCCCAAGAGCTCAGCTCTCACCACCTCTCACACAGGGGGCTCTCACAGCACTGGCCCCTGCAGCCATGCCACCAAAGCAGCAAGCAAACCTTCAGCCACCCTTCCTGCTGAAGCCACAGGCACTCCTGGGCCCAGAGCCGCCAGCAGGTCACAGCCATTCAAAATCAACCTGCACACTCTCAATGCCACCACAGCCTTGGCAACTGGGCCACCTGCATCTGGGCTACTGCAGGGGCTGATCTTTAAGCCTTGCAGCCTCCAAAGGCCCTGGGCTCTGCTTCCCAGCCTGCTCAGCACTGCCCTGAGCCCACTTTGTTCCAGAGACAAAAGCCAAGCCAGGGCATCCTCACCCTGCCCGCATTCCTGCTACTGGCAGCGGCCACTGGCCCCTGGGCCCCACTCGGGTGACAGCTGCAGGGACAGGGCAGCCTGTGCTGGGCAGGGGGCACAGGGCTTTGGGCCCTGGGGCTGCTGCTGCTGCTGCTGCTGCTGCTGCTGCTGCTGCTGCTGCTGCTGGGGGCCATGGGCCCAACAGGGGCCCGAGCTCAGTCCCTGCCTGGGCAGCTGCCCCCAAAGCCCCACACTCCCCGAGCATCCCCATCACACCTGCCAGGGGGAAATACCACAGGATTCAGGAAAGAAATTCCCCATAGTGACTACACCACGGGGTCCAAGGGGAAAGTCAGCACCAGCTGAGGTTTACAGCACCTTGACAGTGGTGGCTGCAGGGCAAGTGAGATCTCCAGAGCGTCTGGCAGGGCCTGCTCTTCACGAGAGGCTGTCGGGCTGCTCCCAGTGGGACACAGCACCGGGCTCAGGCCAGCCCTCAGCCCCTCACAGCTGATCCCAACCAGCAGGCTCAGAAAGTAGTTTTAGACCACTGCCTGCAGATATTTCAAAGGACTAAATGTCATTCAAAGAAGCCACCTTGCACATTTAGTTTTGGTGTCGTGGCATGAGGAGCCATGAAGGTCCCTCTCAATGTGCACTCAGGGCACTTCCCCTGCCATCCCAAAGGGATCACAAAGGACAGGCCTCAGCTTTCAGCACTGCTCAACTCCTCACCCAGCAATGAAATCTCAGGAAGATGTAGGAATTACGTGCACCAGGGCACTTGGCCTCAAATAACAGTCATAAATCCCTCAGACCACTAAACCCAATGACTTGCATGTCTGTACTTTTTTTGTCCTTCTCTCATCCTTCATGTCACTTTTACCAAAACCTGCCCTTTCACAAATGGTCAAGGCATGCACCATTAGGTCATCTGTACACCATGATGCCAGCCTAGATAAGGCTACCAGTCAGGGTGTAGTAGAAGTGCTAATACCCTTTAAGTTTCTCACCCACAAACATATGAAAAAGGACCTTCCTTTTTATGTGGAGAGATGGGGCATTTTTAACAGAATTGCAAAACTAAAGGCTATTACTGGAGAGCTTCTAGGCGTCACAACCACTGTCCTCACTGCCCCCCTCGTCCACATGCTTTCCAACACCAGCAAAACCGGTGGCCTGCGGGAAACCCCACACAGACACAGAAAGGCCCCGCACGATGACACAAAATGCGAGGCTGTTCCGCCATACTCTCCCCAACATCATGGAGAACCAGCACAGCGACCTTCTCAGATCCAGCGGGACAGCTCGATCGCTGCAGAAAATAGAAGACAGCTCTGCCCTGGAACCTAAAGGCAGCTAGTAGGGGCCTTTTCAATTCCAATCCATTAAATTTATGTTCACCATATTCCAACAGGCAAATACGGGCCTGAAGAATGGCCCAGAGACATTTGGATTTAAACCAACACCAGGGAAGAGATGGAGACACTCACTACATTACCTGAGGTGCTCGCCTTGACATCTTTGCAGGAGATAACTTTCCAGGCTCTATGCTTAGACCCTCCCCTTTTCATTCCAAAAGGAACAGTTAGAGCCAGAGCCATCCTCCTACTGGACATGATCACCACACCAGTTGATCCAATGGTGATGTGGGCACAGACAACAGGCAGAAATAGACCCATTCTAAAGTGCGCTTTGTCATGTAAAGGGAGAAAGAGATGTCTTTCAGGACTATTAGATACAAGACCTGATGTCACTATAATTTACTGCTCTGATTGGCTAAAGAATGGCCCCTGGTTCCAACTGCTCTGGTAAGTATTAGCTACCAGGGGAGCCACTACCAGCTTCTGGAGTCACAGTAACATCTGCAGGGAAGGTCCTGAGGGCACAGTTTCGACAGTAAGATCCTTTGTCACCCAGGCACCAATAACAATTTGAGGAAAACGACCTCTTGTCCCAAAGGGGGACAGGGCCAGAGACCCTATCAACACCTCAGGATTTCTAGATGGGGCCACAGAGCAGCGCGCCACACTTCAGTCAACCTGGAAGACCAACAACCCCGTATGGGTGGATCAGTGGCCCCTCCCAGGCAGAAAGTTAAAGGCCCTGCAGTCCCTCCTGCAGAGGCAGCTGACTGTGGGCCACATTGTACCATCTACTAGCCCCTGCAATGCACCTGTCATTATCATATGGAAGCCTGGCAAAGACAAGAGGCGGCTCCTGCAGGACCTCAGGAAAATCAAAGAGGTCATCGACGACATGGGTGCCATCCAGTCCAGACTGCCCTCAGCCTCCATGGTACCTCGAGATTGCCGATGGTGCACCATGCCGTAGTTGTGGGTAGCAGTTTTTGGAGTCCTCCTATTTTTCGGATATCTTGTTCGATATTTAGGCTGTGATTGATGGAGCCTGAGCATAGGAAGAGCATTGCTTTGAACATTGCATGGGTTGAGAATTGAAGGAAGGCTAGTTCAGGGAGGTTTAGTCCAATTGTACCTATGATTACACTGTTATTGGCAGATGATTGATATAGATCTTAATGAATACTTTTTGACACCCAAATGCAGCCAAATGACACCCTCCAGGGTTGCCTTTTCCATCACTAAATCGACAAGCACCTTTAAAGAGGTACCAGTGGACTGTATTGCCTCAACGACTGAAGAGTAGACCAAATATTTGTCAATGGCTTGATGTTCAAATTCTCAAGGCCTAATGCTAATCGCTTTTCGTTATATGGACCAGTAAATGAACATCCTAATACTATCATTTTTCATTACATGGACGACACAGTCGTTTGTGGAGGGGCTCAAATCATTTTGGATGTTGCAGTACAAGATGTCATCGCTGTGGTACAGGAGAAAGGTTTTAAGATTGCAGCAGATAAAGTTCAAAGGACAGCCCCTTGGAAGTGTCTCGGCCTAAAAACTGCAGAGAGAACCATCACACCACAAACACTGCACATCAAGGACAACCCAAAGACTCTGCCAGAACCCCAAATTCTCTGTGGAAGCATCAGCTGGGTACATCCACTGCTGGGAATCACCACAGAAGATCTCACGCCACTGTTCCTGCTGCTCCTTAAAGGCAGTGAAGGACTCAATTCCCGTCATCACTGACACCGGAGGCTTAAGCAACTGTACAAAAGGCATCCTGGGTGATTCAAACTAAACAGGCACACAGATACCACACTACTTTTCCTTTCTCCCTGGCAATCCTTGGTGAAAGTCCAATATTCCATGCATTATTCTTTCAGGGGGACTCAACTATCTCAGATCCCCTCATAGAAATTGAATGTGTTTTCAGAGCACACCAACCTACTAAAATGATAACAACCCAACAGAAAGTTATTGCACAACTTATCAGGAAAGCTAGAGAGCATCTGTGCTCCCTTGCAGGAACAGACCTTGTCAATATATACTTGCTTCTCATTCAAGAGCCCCTCAATTGCCTACTTCAAACATCTGAACCACTGCAATATGCCTTAGATCGGTTTTACACAGGCTAGGATCAGCCACCAATTCTACCATCAAAACATTCCTGCGCTGCTCAGGATGTTCAAAAACACCCGAGACCCGGCAAGATCCCTTGTAGCCACCTGCCCAAATTGTCAGGAACATGGCCTTGCTTCTGTCAGAGCTGCAGTCCATCCAAGAGGAATAGAGAGTCTCCACATCTGGCAATCAGACATCCCACACTAAGTCCTTTTCAGCAGACTAAAATACATCCAGGTCTCAATCGATGCCTTTTCCACTGCGGTTTTCACCTCTGCCCATGCTGGTGAAAAATCAGAAGATGCTATAAAACATTACGTTTTTGTTTTTTCCACCTTAGCAGTTCTACAGGAAATTAAATTTAATAATGCTCTTGCTTATACCTTGCACTGATTCCAACAAGTTTCTGTCCACTGGGGTATAAAACATGTCACAGGCATACCACACTTCACCACAGGACAGTCCATAGCTGAGAGGGCCCACTGATCCACCAAAAGGATCCTTGATCAACTGAGAGGGGTAATCCAGATATTATCTTCCACTGACAGACTGGCCAAGGCCTTTAATGTATTCAACTTTTTGAACAATTCATTTATGGAGACAACTCCCCCAGTCATCAGGCATTTTACTAATTCAACTGCAGCCCAATTAAAAAAACAGCCACCTGTGTTGACCAAAGACCCTGAATCTAAACAAATTATGGGCCCTTTTCCATTAAATACTTGGGGAAGAGAAGATGCCCTTGTCTTTACAGCAACACTCCTAAGATCGATCCCAGCAAAATACATAAAAACTCTTTCTGGGAATGGTGAGGCAAACACCAGAGCCACCATAGGAAGAACAGAATGAAAGCCTAAGAGGGGCAGCAACAGCCTGGAAAAGAAGAAGGAGAAGGACAGAAGAAGATCTCCTACGCAGCGTTGACCACACACACCAAGACCAAGGTAGCTCAGACACCACTAACCAGGATCTATGTCTTAACATTTGTAAAAATTATATTTTAGCATTGATACATGATTCTTCTAATAAGCTGTGTTCACACCCTTGCCTTACAGAAGAGAAAGTTTAGTGGGAACACAACTTAAGCTTCATCTTCTAATCTCTTTCTGTGTTTGCTTTTAGGCAACCCAAGCCTCAAGATACTAAATTAGCTAAAGTCACAGGATGTTGCCATTGGTTGCTACTGAACAGGAATCTGGATGCTCCTCACTGAGCCACATGCCTTCAGCTGGGCGCTTCCACAGACAAGCCACAATTTCTTGTCCATGGCCATGCCTGTCAGGCATTTGAAGGCAGGTGTTTTTTCTACCTGTTGACACATAGAGAGTCAGTATACCAGGGCATCCAGCTGCTGAAAGATCAAGGAAACAAGATCCAGATGGAAGGCAACAACGACTGGTTCACTGGACTTTTCAAACACGGCGGGATGAAAGGCTGGTTTACATCTTTAGTTAAGACTGTTGTGTGGACAATGTTGATTGTATTCATTGTGTTGGTTATTTTATCCTATTTTACTAAATGCCTGCAAAAATCTAGGGCAGAAGCCTTCTGTAAAGGCAACAAAAAGGGGGAAGTTCTTGGGGCCCAGGGGCCGACCACTGGAACTGTAATACCTCAGGGCAAAGTGACCAAGGGAAAAAAAAGTCACCGCTCTGAATGCAATGGTGTCGCCCAAGGGCATTTGCAGGCTCATGGTGATGCAGCACGTTTTGCTGGCATCACCCAGTTCAACTGCTGTATTTTCCTATATGTACACCCCCTAGAAGGTTCTCCCCTCTGTTTTACCTTTTTGGTCCTGGCTCACTGCAATGCTACCCTGATTTTTCCCACCATTTTCCATCTGTGTGCCCAGCCCCATTTTGTCTCCCTTCCTGGACCCTCTTCAGTGCAATCCATAGTGTTTGGAGCTCCACACAAAGATCCCTCACTCGCCTCGTTCACCAGCAGTTAAAGCAAGTGTGCTCCCAGCTCTGGGAGTACAGGTCCCTCAAAGAGGCTGGCTGTGGGCAGGCTGCAACACAGGAACTGAGTGCAACAGGGAACCTAACCTCTAAGAAAACGCATGAATCCGGTTGCCCACCCAAACCAATGCCTTGCATGTCCTTGCATTTTCCTTATTCTCTCAGTTCTCATGCCACATTCTGCATTGTCTGTGACTGAGTACTTGGCTTCTCTATCTCCTGTCTGAAGGTCAGGCCACATGTGAGACCCTGCAGGAACAGCCTGACCCACAGGAAAGTGCGAGAGGGCCCTTGGTCAGGAACTGTAGTGACAAGACAAGGAGGAATGGGATCAAACTGCAAGAGTTGGAAGAGATTTGATGATGGGAAGAAGTTCTTTACTCGCAGGGTGCTTGTCCCTGACACAGGGATCAGTGCAGAGAGGCTGTGGATGCCCCATCCCCAGCAACATCCAAGGCCAGGTGGGACAGGGGCCACAGCAACCTAGCGTGCTGGGAGCTTGCTCAGCTTGGAACCAGATCATCTTTAGGAACTCTTCAAAGCCAAACCATTCAAGGATTTGATCATTCTGCCATCCCCATCTCCCACTGCACAGCGCCCCTGAAACTTCAGTGACATCACAGCGCCCAGAGGGTTCCAGGTGGAACCTCCAGGACCTGGAAACGAGCACAGCAGACACTTCGCCGGCTGCCGAGGGTCAGTTGCTGCTCACCCTGCACTCTGACCCTCAGTGCTGAGGTGCTGCTGCTGCCTGGGCTTTTCCTGCCGCCTGCTCTGGAGTGCCAATCCCAGCACAATGTGCTCTGCTGTGCCAATGGAGGTACAGTGCCATGCCAGGCAGGGGGCACCCGGCTTGGGCAGGGTGCAGCCATGTGGGAATGGATGGTGTGGGACAGGAAGCCCACTGGGAGATTGTGCTGCCCCTTGCAGACTGACAGAGACACTGTGGAGGACATGAAAGTGGACCTGGGCCTGGATGACGAAGAGATGATGGAGGTGGACTCCTCCTCTACTTCCATGTCCTCCCCTGTTGAGGACATGGAAGTAGATGAGGAGGACAACATCGAGGAGATGGAGGTGGATGCGGAGGATGACATCGAGGACATGGAGGTGGATGAGAATGAGGAGGAGCCCATGGTCCTTGGATGAAGATGGAGCCCCACAGGTAAGACAGGCAGATGCTTCCCATGCCCTGTCCACACACACACGGGGTACCCTGATGCCAGGCTGGGGCTGGACTGGATGGCCCCGCTCAGGGACACGGTGCCCGCAGGGGGCCTGGATTGTGCTGCCACAAGCACCAGCCCCGGCCTGCCCTGCGCTTGCCTGGGGCCACGCCAGCCCTGCCAGCCCCAGCCCAGCCCCTGGGGCCCAGCATCCAGCCCCGCTGGGCCCAGTGCTGCCAGCTGAGTCCAGCTCTGCTGCTTTCTTTTCTTCCAGGACTCATGCACATCATGGCACAGATGACACACCGTTGTAAATACGTTTGAGAGTTTAGAAGTTTCTTGTAAATACGTTTCTTCTGTTTGAAGTTTTCTGTAAATATGTTTTGAAGATTGTTAGCCCATCGGATCCCATTTAAATATGTTCTGTACATCGTTGTTCTTGTTGTTATACCAATTGTTATGACAAATGTCCTGTAAATCCTAGATTTGCCAATCTTCGGCAAATAAATACTGTTTCTCTTTAAAACCTGACTTCTCCTGGCCATTCCTTTGGGAACAGGCAGCCTTTGCACATTTGTGGGTTCCACTTTTGCCACGTTCCCGGGGCTGGGGGTCCCTGTGCACAGGGGCTCCCACTGACACCACTCCTGCCACTGGGCACTGCTGCTCTTCCTGGCCTGGGGCACAGCGCTGTCCCCAAGAGCTCAGCTCTCACCACCTCTCACACAGGGGGCTCTCACAGCACTGGCCCCTGCAGCCATGCCACCAAAGCAGCAAGCAAACCTTCAGCCACCCTTCCTGCTGAAGCCACAGGCACTCCTGGGCCCAGAGCCGCCAGCAGGTCACAGCCATTCAAAATCAACCTGCACACTCTCAATGCCACCACAGCCTTGGCAACTGGGCCACCTGCATCTGGGCTACTGCAGGGGCTGATCTTTAAGCCTTGCAGCCTCCAAAGGCCCTGGGCTCTGCTTCCCAGCCTGCTCAGCACTGCCCTGAGCCCACTTTGTTCCAGAGACAAAAGCCAAGCCAGGGCATCCTCACCCTGCCCGCATTCCTGCTACTGGCAGCGGCCACTGGCCCCTGGGCCCCACTCGGGTGACAGCTGCAGGGACAGGGCAGCCTGTGCTGGGCAGGGGGCACAGGGCTTTGGGCCCTGGGGCTGCTGCTGCTGCTGCTGCTGCTGCTGCTGCTGCTGCTGCTGCTGCTGGGGGCCATGGGCCCAACAGGGGCCCGAGCTCAGTCCCTGCCTGGGCAGCTGCCCCCAAAGCCCCACACTCCCCGAGCATCCCCATCACACCTGCCAGGGGGAAATACCACAGGATTCAGGAAAGAAATTCCCCATAGTGACTACACCACGGGGTCCAAGGGGAAAGTCAGCACCAGCTGAGGTTTACAGCACCTTGACAGTGGTGGCTGCAGGGCAAGTGAGATCTCCAGAGCGTCTGGCAGGGCCTGCTCTTCACGAGAGGCTGTCGGGCTGCTCCCAGTGGGACACAGCACCGGGCTCAGGCCAGCCCTCAGCCCCTCACAGCTGATCCCAACCAGCAGGCTCAGAAAGTAGTTTTAGACCACTGCCTGCAGATATTTCAAAGGACTAAATGTCATTCAAAGAAGCCACCTTGCACATTTAGTTTTGGTGTCGTGGCATGAGGAGCCATGAAGGTCCCTCTCAATGTGCACTCAGGGCACTTCCCCTGCCATCCCAAAGGGATCACAAAGGACAGGCCTCAGCTTTCAGCACTGCTCAACTCCTCACCCAGCAATGAAATCTCAGGAAGATGTAGGAATTACGTGCACCAGGGCACTTGGCCTCAAATAACAGTCATAAATCCCTCAGACCACTAAACCCAATGACTTGCATGTCTGTACTTTTTTTGTCCTTCTCTCATCCTTCATGTCACTTTTACCAAAACCTGCCCTTTCACAAATGGTCAAGGCATGCACCATTAGGTCATCTGTACACCATGATGCCAGCCTAGATAAGGCTACCAGTCAGGGTGTAGTAGAAGTGCTAATACCCTTTAAGTTTCTCACCCACAAACATATGAAAAAGGACCTTCCTTTTTATGTGGAGAGATGGGGCATTTTTAACAGAATTGCAAAACTAAAGGCTATTACTGGAGAGCTTCTAGGCGTCACAACCACTGTCCTCACTGCCCCCCTCGTCCACATGCTTTCCAACACCAGCAAAACCGGTGGCCTGCGGGAAACCCCACACAGACACAGAAAGGCCCCGCACGATGACACAAAATGCGAGGCTGTTCCGCCATACTCTCCCCAACATCATGGAGAACCAGCACAGCGACCTTCTCAGATCCAGCGGGACAGCTCGATCGCTGCAGAAAATAGAAGACAGCTCTGCCCTGGAACCTAAAGGCAGCTAGTAGGGGCCTTTTCAATTCCAATCCATTAAATTTATGTTCACCATATTCCAACAGGCAAATACGGGCCTGAAGAATGGCCCAGAGACATTTGGATTTAAACCAACACCAGGGAAGAGATGGAGACACTCACTACATTACCTGAGGTGCTCGCCTTGACATCTTTGCAGGAGATAACTTTCCAGGCTCTATGCTTAGACCCTCCCCTTTTCATTCCAAAAGGAACAGTTAGAGCCAGAGCCATCCTCCTACTGGACATGATCACCACACCAGTTGATCCAATGGTGATGTGGGCACAGACAACAGGCAGAAATAGACCCATTCTAAAGTGCGCTTTGTCATGTAAAGGGAGAAAGAGATGTCTTTCAGGACTATTAGATACAAGACCTGATGTCACTATAATTTACTGCTCTGATTGGCTAAAGAATGGCCCCTGGTTCCAACTGCTCTGGTAAGTATTAGCTACCAGGGGAGCCACTACCAGCTTCTGGAGTCACAGTAACATCTGCAGGGAAGGTCCTGAGGGCACAGTTTCGACAGTAAGATCCTTTGTCACCCAGGCACCAATAACAATTTGAGGAAAACGACCTCTTGTCCCAAAGGGGGACAGGGCCAGAGACCCTATCAACACCTCAGGATTTCTAGATGGGGCCACAGAGCAGCGCGCCACACTTCAGTCAACCTGGAAGACCAACAACCCCGTATGGGTGGATCAGTGGCCCCTCCCAGGCAGAAAGTTAAAGGCCCTGCAGTCCCTCCTGCAGAGGCAGCTGACTGTGGGCCACATTGTACCATCTACTAGCCCCTGCAATGCACCTGTCATTATCATATGGAAGCCTGGCAAAGACAAGAGGCGGCTCCTGCAGGACCTCAGGAAAATCAAAGAGGTCATCGACGACATGGGTGCCATCCAGTCCAGACTGCCCTCAGCCTCCATGGTACCTCGAGATTGCCGATGGTGCACCATGCCGTAGTTGTGGGTAGCAGTTTTTGGAGTCCTCCTATTTTTCGGATATCTTGTTCGATATTTAGGCTGTGATTGATGGAGCCTGAGCATAGGAAGAGCATTGCTTTGAACATTGCATGGGTTGAGAATTGAAGGAAGGCTAGTTCAGGGAGGTTTAGTCCAATTGTACCTATGATTACACTGTTATTGGCAGATGATTGATATAGATCTTAATGAATACTTTTTGACACCCAAATGCAGCCAAATGACACCCTCCAGGGTTGCCTTTTCCATCACTAAATCGACAAGCACCTTTAAAGAGGTACCAGTGGACTGTATTGCCTCAACGACTGAAGAGTAGACCAAATATTTGTCAATGGCTTGATGTTCAAATTCTCAAGGCCTAATGCTAATCGCTTTTCGTTATATGGACCAGTAAATGAACATCCTAATACTATCATTTTTCATTACATGGACGACACAGTCGTTTGTGGAGGGGCTCAAATCATTTTGGATGTTGCAGTACAAGATGTCATCGCTGTGGTACAGGAGAAAGGTTTTAAGATTGCAGCAGATAAAGTTCAAAGGACAGCCCCTTGGAAGTGTCTCGGCCTAAAAACTGCAGAGAGAACCATCACACCACAAACACTGCACATCAAGGACAACCCAAAGACTCTGCCAGAACCCCAAATTCTCTGTGGAAGCATCAGCTGGGTACATCCACTGCTGGGAATCACCACAGAAGATCTCACGCCACTGTTCCTGCTGCTCCTTAAAGGCAGTGAAGGACTCAATTCCCGTCATCACTGACACCGGAGGCTTAAGCAACTGTACAAAAGGCATCCTGGGTGATTCAAACTAAACAGGCACACAGATACCACACTACTTTTCCTTTCTCCCTGGCAATCCTTGGTGAAAGTCCAATATTCCATGCATTATTCTTTCAGGGGGACTCAACTATCTCAGATCCCCTCATAGAAATTGAATGTGTTTTCAGAGCACACCAACCTACTAAAATGATAACAACCCAACAGAAAGTTATTGCACAACTTATCAGGAAAGCTAGAGAGCATCTGTGCTCCCTTGCAGGAACAGACCTTGTCAATATATACTTGCTTCTCATTCAAGAGCCCCTCAATTGCCTACTTCAAACATCTGAACCACTGCAATATGCCTTAGATCGGTTTTACACAGGCTAGGATCAGCCACCAATTCTACCATCAAAACATTCCTGCGCTGCTCAGGATGTTCAAAAACACCCGAGACCCGGCAAGATCCCTTGTAGCCACCTGCCCAAATTGTCAGGAACATGGCCTTGCTTCTGTCAGAGCTGCAGTCCATCCAAGAGGAATAGAGAGTCTCCACATCTGGCAATCAGACATCCCACACTAAGTCCTTTTCAGCAGACTAAAATACATCCAGGTCTCAATCGATGCCTTTTCCACTGCGGTTTTCACCTCTGCCCATGCTGGTGAAAAATCAGAAGATGCTATAAAACATTACGTTTTTGTTTTTTCCACCTTAGCAGTTCTACAGGAAATTAAATTTAATAATGCTCTTGCTTATACCTTGCACTGATTCCAACAAGTTTCTGTCCACTGGGGTATAAAACATGTCACAGGCATACCACACTTCACCACAGGACAGTCCATAGCTGAGAGGGCCCACTGATCCACCAAAAGGATCCTTGATCAACTGAGAGGGGTAATCCAGATATTATCTTCCACTGACAGACTGGCCAAGGCCTTTAATGTATTCAACTTTTTGAACAATTCATTTATGGAGACAACTCCCCCAGTCATCAGGCATTTTACTAATTCAACTGCAGCCCAATTAAAAAAACAGCCACCTGTGTTGACCAAAGACCCTGAATCTAAACAAATTATGGGCCCTTTTCCATTAAATACTTGGGGAAGAGAAGATGCCCTTGTCTTTACAGCAACACTCCTAAGATCGATCCCAGCAAAATACATAAAAACTCTTTCTGGGAATGGTGAGGCAAACACCAGAGCCACCATAGGAAGAACAGAATGAAAGCCTAAGAGGGGCAGCAACAGCCTGGAAAAGAAGAAGGAGAAGGACAGAAGAAGATCTCCTACGCAGCGTTGACCACACACACCAAGACCAAGGTAGCTCAGACACCACTAACCAGGATCTATGTCTTAACATTTGTAAAAATTATATTTTAGCATTGATACATGATTCTTCTAATAAGCTGTGTTCACACCCTTGCCTTACAGAAGAGAAAGTTTAGTGGGAACACAACTTAAGCTTCATCTTCTAATCTCTTTCTGTGTTTGCTTTTAGGCAACCCAAGCCTCAAGATACTAAATTAGCTAAAGTCACAGGATGTTGCCATTGGTTGCTACTGAACAGGAATCTGGATGCTCCTCACTGAGCCACATGCCTTCAGCTGGGCGCTTCCACAGACAAGCCACAATTTCTTGTCCATGGCCATGCCTGTCAGGCATTTGAAGGCAGGTGTTTTTTCTACCTGTTGACACATAGAGAGTCAGTATACCAGGGCATCCAGCTGCTGAAAGATCAAGGAAACAAGATCCAGATGGAAGGCAACAACGACTGGTTCACTGGACTTTTCAAACACGGCGGGATGAAAGGCTGGTTTACATCTTTAGTTAAGACTGTTGTGTGGACAATGTTGATTGTATTCATTGTGTTGGTTATTTTATCCTATTTTACTAAATGCCTGCAAAAATCTAGGGCAGAAGCCTTCTGTAAAGGCAACAAAAAGGGGGAAGTTCTTGGGGCCCAGGGGCCGACCACTGGAACTGTAATACCTCAGGGCAAAGTGACCAAGGGAAAAAAAAGTCACCGCTCTGAATGCAATGGTGTCGCCCAAGGGCATTTGCAGGCTCATGGTGATGCAGCACGTTTTGCTGGCATCACCCAGTTCAACTGCTGTATTTTCCTATATGTACACCCCCTAGAAGGTTCTCCCCTCTGTTTTACCTTTTTGGTCCTGGCTCACTGCAATGCTACCCTGATTTTTCCCACCATTTTCCATCTGTGTGCCCAGCCCCATTTTGTCTCCCTTCCTGGACCCTCTTCAGTGCAATCCATAGTGTTTGGAGCTCCACACAAAGATCCCTCACTCGCCTCGTTCACCAGCAGTTAAAGCAAGTGTGCTCCCAGCTCTGGGAGTACAGGTCCCTCAAAGAGGCTGGCTGTGGGCAGGCTGCAACACAGGAACTGAGTGCAACAGGGAACCTAACCTCTAAGAAAACGCATGAATCCGGTTGCCCACCCAAACCAATGCCTTGCATGTCCTTGCATTTTCCTTATTCTCTCAGTTCTCATGCCACATTCTGCATTGTCTGTGACTGAGTACTTGGCTTCTCTATCTCCTGTCTGAAGGTCAGGCCACATGTGAGACCCTGCAGGAACAGCCTGACCCACAGGAAAGTGCGAGAGGGCCCTTGGTCAGGAACTGTAGTGACAAGACAAGGAGGAATGGGATCAAACTGCAAGAGTTGGAAGAGATTTGATGATGGGAAGAAGTTCTTTACTCGCAGGGTGCTTGTCCCTGACACAGGGATCAGTGCAGAGAGGCTGTGGATGCCCCATCCCCAGCAACATCCAAGGCCAGGTGGGACAGGGGCCACAGCAACCTAGCGTGCTGGGAGCTTGCTCAGCTTGGAACCAGATCATCTTTAGGAACTCTTCAAAGCCAAACCATTCAAGGATTTGATCATTCTGCCATCCCCATCTCCCACTGCACAGCGCCCCTGAAACTTCAGTGACATCACAGCGCCCAGAGGGTTCCAGGTGGAACCTCCAGGACCTGGAAACGAGCACAGCAGACACTTCGCCGGCTGCCGAGGGTCAGTTGCTGCTCACCCTGCACTCTGACCCTCAGTGCTGAGGTGCTGCTGCTGCCTGGGCTTTTCCTGCCGCCTGCTCTGGAGTGCCAATCCCAGCACAATGTGCTCTGCTGTGCCAATGGAGGTACAGTGCCATGCCAGGCAGGGGGCACCCGGCTTGGGCAGGGTGCAGCCATGTGGGAATGGATGGTGTGGGACAGGAAGCCCACTGGGAGATTGTGCTGCCCCTTGCAGACTGACAGAGACACTGTGGAGGACATGAAAGTGGACCTGGGCCTGGATGACGAAGAGATGATGGAGGTGGACTCCTCCTCTACTTCCATGTCCTCCCCTGTTGAGGACATGGAAGTAGATGAGGAGGACAACATCGAGGAGATGGAGGTGGATGCGGAGGATGACATCGAGGACATGGAGGTGGATGAGAATGAGGAGGAGCCCATGGTCCTTGGATGAAGATGGAGCCCCACAGGTAAGACAGGCAGATGCTTCCCATGCCCTGTCCACACACACACGGGGTACCCTGATGCCAGGCTGGGGCTGGACTGGATGGCCCCGCTCAGGGACACGGTGCCCGCAGGGGGCCTGGATTGTGCTGCCACAAGCACCAGCCCCGGCCTGCCCTGCGCTTGCCTGGGGCCACGCCAGCCCTGCCAGCCCCAGCCCAGCCCCTGGGGCCCAGCATCCAGCCCCGCTGGGCCCAGTGCTGCCAGCTGAGTCCAGCTCTGCTGCTTTCTTTTCTTCCAGGACTCATGCACATCATGGCACAGATGACACACCGTTGTAAATACGTTTGAGAGTTTAGAAGTTTCTTGTAAATACGTTTCTTCTGTTTGAAGTTTTCTGTAAATATGTTTTGAAGATTGTTAGCCCATCGGATCCCATTTAAATATGTTCTGTACATCGTTGTTCTTGTTGTTATACCAATTGTTATGACAAATGTCCTGTAAATCCTAGATTTGCCAATCTTCGGCAAATAAATACTGTTTCTCTTTAAAACCTGACTTCTCCTGGCCATTCCTTTGGGAACAGGCAGCCTTTGCACATTTGTGGGTTCCACTTTTGCCACGTTCCCGGGGCTGGGGGTCCCTGTGCACAGGGGCTCCCACTGACACCACTCCTGCCACTGGGCACTGCTGCTCTTCCTGGCCTGGGGCACAGCGCTGTCCCCAAGAGCTCAGCTCTCACCACCTCTCACACAGGGGGCTCTCACAGCACTGGCCCCTGCAGCCATGCCACCAAAGCAGCAAGCAAACCTTCAGCCACCCTTCCTGCTGAAGCCACAGGCACTCCTGGGCCCAGAGCCGCCAGCAGGTCACAGCCATTCAAAATCAACCTGCACACTCTCAATGCCACCACAGCCTTGGCAACTGGGCCACCTGCATCTGGGCTACTGCAGGGGCTGATCTTTAAGCCTTGCAGACTCCAAAGGCCCTGGGCTCTGCTTCCCAGCCTGCTCTGAACTGCCCTGAGCCCACTTTGTTCCAGAGACAAAAGCCAAGCCAGGGCATCCTCACCCTGCCCGCATTCCTGCTACTGGCAGCGGCCACTGGCCCCTGGGCCCCACTCGGGTGACAGCTGCAGGGACAGGGCAGCCTGTGCTGGGCAGGGGGCACAGGGCTTTGGGCCCTGGGGCTGCTGCTGCTGCTGCTGCTGCTGCTGCTGCTGCTGCTGCTGGGGGCCATGGGCCCAACAGGGGCCCGAGCTCAGTCCCTGCCCGGGCAGCTGCCCACAAAGCCCCACACTCCCCGAGCATCCCCATCACACCTGCCAGGGGGAAATACCACAGGATTCAGGAAAGAAATTCCCCATAGTGACTACACCACGGGGTCCAAGGGGAAAGTCAGCACCAGCTGAGGTTTACAGCACCTTGACAGTGGTGGCTGCAGGGCAAGTGAGATCTCCAGAGCGTCTGGCAGGGCCTGCTCTTCACGAGAGGCTGTCGGGCTGCTCCCAGTGGGACACAGCACCGGGCTCAGGCCAGCCCTCAGCCCCTCACAGCTGATCCCAACCAGCAGGCTCAGAAAGTAGTTTTAGACCACTGCCTGCAGATATTTCAAAGGACTAAATGTCATTCAAAGAAGCCACCTTGCACATTTAGTTTTGGTGTCGTGGCATGAGGAGCCATGAAGGTCCCTCTCAATGTGCACTCAGGGCACTTCCCCTGCCATCCCAAAGGGATCACAAAGGACAGGCCTCAGCTTTCAGCACTGCTCAACTCCTCACCCAGCAATGAAATCTCAGGAAGATGTAGGAATTACGTGCACCAGGGCACTTGGCCTCAAATAACAGTCATAAATCCCTCAGACCACTAAACCCAATGACTTGCATGTCTGTACTTTTTTTGTCCTTCTCTCATCCTTCATGTCACTTTTACCAAAACCTGCCCTTTCACAAATGGTCAAGGCATGCACCATTAGGTCATCTGTACACCATGATGCCAGCCTAGATAAGGCTACCAGTCAGGGTGTAGTAGAAGTGCTAATACCCTTTAAGTTTCTCACCCACAAACATATGAAAAAGGACCTTCCTTTTTATGTGGAGAGATGGGGCATTTTTAACAGAATTGCAAAACTAAAGGCTATTACTGGAGAGCTTCTAGGCGTCACAACCACTGTCCTCACTGCCCCCCTCGTCCACATGCTTTCCAACACCAGCAAAACCGGTGGCCTGCGGGAAACCCCACACAGACACAGAAAGGCCCCGCACGATGACACAAAATGCGAGGCTGTTCCGCCATACTCTCCCCAACATCATGGAGAACCAGCACAGCGACCTTCTCAGATCCATCGGGACAGCTCGATCGCTGCAGAAAATAGAAGACAGCTCTGCCCTGGAACCTAAAGGCAGCTAGTAGGGGCCTTTTCAATTCCAATCCATTAAATTTATGTTCACCATATTCCAACAGGCAAATACGGGCCTGAAGAATGGCCCAGAGGCATTTTGATTTAAACCAACACCAGGGAAGAGATGGAGACACTCACTACATTACCTGAGGTGCTCGCCTTGACATCTTTGCAGGAGATAACTTTCCAGGCTCTATGCTTAGACCCTCCCCTTTTCATTCCAAAAGGAACAGTTAGAGCCAGAGCCATCCTCCTACTGGACATGATCACCACACCAGTTGATCCAATGGTGATGTGGGCACAGACAACAGGCAGAAATAGACCCATTCTAAAGTGCGCTTTGTCATGTAAAGGGAGAAAGAGATGTCTTTCAGGACTATTAGATACAAGACCTGATGTCACTATAATTTACTGCTCTGATTGGCTAAAGAATGGCCCCTGGTTCCAACTGCTCTGGTAAGTATTAGCTACCAGGGGAGCCACTACCAGCTTCTGGAGTCACAGTAACATCTGCAGGGAAGGTCCTGAGGGCACAGTTTCGACAGTAAGATCCTTTGTCACCCAGGCACCAATAACAATTTGAGGAAAACGACCTCTTGTCCCAAAGGGGGACAGGGCCAGAGACCCTATCAACACCTCAGGATTTCTAGATGGGGCCACAGAGCAGCGCGCCACACTTCAGTCAACCTGGAAGACCAACAACCCCGTATGGGTGGATCAGTGGCCCCTCCCAGGCAGAAAGTTAAAGGCCCTGCAGTCCCTCCTGCAGAGGCAGCTGACTGTGGGCCACATTGTACCATCTACTAGCCCCTGCAATGCACCTGTCATTATCATATGGAAGCCTGGCAAAGACAAGAGGCGGCTCCTGCAGGACCTCAGGAAAATCAAAGAGGTCATCGACGACATGGGTGCCATCCAGTCCAGACTGCCCTCAGCCTCCATGGTACCTCGAGATTGCCGATGGTGCACCATGCCGTAGTTGTGGGTAGCAGTTTTTGGAGTCCTCCTATTTTTCGGATATCTTGTTCGATATTTAGGCTGTGATTGATGGAGCCTGAGCATAGGAAGAGCATTGCTTTGAACATTGCATGGGTTGAGAATTGAAGGAAGGCTAGTTCAGGGAGGTTTAGTCCAATTGTACCTATGATTACACTGTTATTGGCAGATGATTGATATAGATCTTAATGAATACTTTTTGACACCCAAATGCAGCCAAATGACACCCTCCAGGGTTGCCTTTTCCATCACTAAATCGACAAGCACCTTTAAAGAGGTACCAGTGGACTGTATTGCCTCAACGACTGAAGAGTAGACCAAATATTTGTCAATGGCTTGATGTTCAAATTCTCAAGGCCTAATGCTAATCGCTTTTCGTTATATGGACCAGTAAATGAACATCCTAATACTATCATTTTTCATTACATGGACGACACAGTCGTTTGTGGAGGGGCTCAAATCATTTTGGATGTTGCAGTACAAGATGTCATCGCTGTGGTACAGGAGAAAGGTTTTAAGATTGCAGCAGATAAAGTTCAAAGGACAGCCCCTTGGAAGTGTCTCGGCCTAAAAACTGCAGAGAGAACCATCACACCACAAACACTGCACATCAAGGACAACCCAAAGACTCTGCCAGAACCCCAAATTCTCTGTGGAAGCATCAGCTGGGTACATCCACTGCTGGGAATCACCACAGAAGATCTCACGCCACTGTTCCTGCTGCTCCTTAAAGGCAGTGAAGGACTCAATTCCCGTCATCACTGACACCGGAGGCTTAAGCAACTGTACAAAAGGCATCCTGGGTGATTCAAACTAAACAGGCACACAGATACCACACTACTTTTCCTTTCTCCCTGGCAATCCTTGGTGAAAGTCCAATATTCCATGCATTATTCTTTCAGGGGGACTCAACTATCTCAGATCCCCTCATAGAAATTGAATGTGTTTTCAGAGCACACCAACCTACTAAAATGATAACAACCCAACAGAAAGTTATTGCACAACTTATCAGGAAAGCTAGAGAGCATCTGTGCTCCCTTGCAGGAACAGACCTTGTCAATATATACTTGCTTCTCATTCAAGAGCCCCTCAATTGCCTACTTCAAACATCTGAACCACTGCAATATGCCTTAGATCGGTTTTACACAGGCTAGGATCAGCCACCAATTCTACCATCAAAACATTCCTGCGCTGCTCAGGATGTTCAAAAACACCCGAGACCCGGCAAGATCCCTTGTAGCCACCTGCCCAAATTGTCAGGAACATGGCCTTGCTTCTGTCAGAGCTGCAGTCCATCCAAGAGGAATAGAGAGTCTCCACATCTGGCAATCAGACATCCCACACTAAGTCCTTTTCAGCAGACTAAAATACATCCAGGTCTCAATCGATGCCTTTTCCACTGCGGTTTTCACCTCTGCCCATGCTGGTGAAAAATCAGAAGATGCTATAAAACATTACGTTTTTGTTTTTTCCACCTTAGCAGTTCTACAGGAAATTAAATTTAATAATGCTCTTGCTTATACCTTGCACTGATTCCAACAAGTTTCTGTCCACTGGGGTATAAAACATGTCACAGGCATACCACACTTCACCACAGGACAGTCCATAGCTGAGAGGGCCCACTGATCCACCAAAAGGATCCTTGATCAACTGAGAGGGGTAATCCAGATATTATCTTCCACTGACAGACTGGCCAAGGCCTTTAATGTATTCAACTTTTTGAACAATTCATTTATGGAGACAACTCCCCCAGTCATCAGGCATTTTACTAATTCAACTGCAGCCCAATTAAAAAAACAGCCACCTGTGTTGACCAAAGACCCTGAATCTAAACAAATTATGGGCCCTTTTCCATTAAATACTTGGGGAAGAGAAGATGCCCTTGTCTTTACAGCAACACTCCTAAGATCGATCCCAGCAAAATACATAAAAACTCTTTCTGGGAATGGTGAGGCAAACACCAGAGCCACCATAGGAAGAACAGAATGAAAGCCTAAGAGGGGCAGCAACAGCCTGGAAAAGAAGAAGGAGAAGGACAGAAGAAGATCTCCTACGCAGCGTTGACCACACACACCAAGACCAAGGTAGCTCAGACACCACTAACCAGGATCTATGTCTTAACATTTGTAAAAATTATATTTTAGCATTGATACATGATTCTTCTAATAAGCTGTGTTCACACCCTTGCCTTACAGAAGAGAAAGTTTAGTGGGAACACAACTTAAGCTTCATCTTCTAATCTCTTTCTGTGTTTGCTTTTAGGCAACCCAAGCCTCAAGATACTAAATTAGCTAAAGTCACAGGATGTTGCCATTGGTTGCTACTGAACAGGAATCTGGATGCTCCTCACTGAGCCACATGCCTTCAGCTGGGCGCTTCCACAGACAAGCCACAATTTCTTGTCCATGGCCATGCCTGTCAGGCATTTGAAGGCAGGTGTTTTTTCTACCTGTTGACACATAGAGAGTCAGTATACCAGGGCATCCAGCTGCTGAAAGATCAAGGAAACAAGATCCAGATGGAAGGCAACAACGACTGGTTCACTGGACTTTTCAAACACGGCGGGATGAAAGGCTGGTTTACATCTTTAGTTAAGACTGTTGTGTGGACAATGTTGATTGTATTCATTGTGTTGGTTATTTTATCCTATTTTACTAAATGCCTGCAAAAATCTAGGGCAGAAGCCTTCTGTAAAGGCAACAAAAAGGGGGAAGTTCTTGGGGCCCAGGGGCCGACCACTGGAACTGTAATACCTCAGGGCAAAGTGACCAAGGGAAAAAAAAGTCACCGCTCTGAATGCAATGGTGTCGCCCAAGGGCATTTGCAGGCTCATGGTGATGCAGCACGTTTTGCTGGCATCACCCAGTTCAACTGCTGTATTTTCCTATATGTACACCCCCTAGAAGGTTCTCCCCTCTGTTTTACCTTTTTGGTCCTGGCTCACTGCAATGCTACCCTGATTTTTCCCACCATTTTCCATCTGTGTGCCCAGCCCCATTTTGTCTCCCTTCCTGGACCCTCTTCAGTGCAATCCATAGTGTTTGGAGCTCCACACAAAGATCCCTCACTCGCCTCGTTCACCAGCAGTTAAAGCAAGTGTGCTCCCAGCTCTGGGAGTACAGGTCCCTCAAAGAGGCTGGCTGTGGGCAGGCTGCAACACAGGAACTGAGTGCAACAGGGAACCTAACCTCTAAGAAAACGCATGAATCCGGTTGCCCACCCAAACCAATGCCTTGCATGTCCTTGCATTTTCCTTATTCTCTCAGTTCTCATGCCACATTCTGCATTGTCTGTGACTGAGTACTTGGCTTCTCTATCTCCTGTCTGAAGGTCAGGCCACATGTGAGACCCTGCAGGAACAGCCTGACCCACAGGAAAGTGCGAGAGGGCCCTTGGTCAGGAACTGTAGTGACAAGACAAGGAGGAATGGGATCAAACTGCAAGAGTTGGAAGAGATTTGATGATGGGAAGAAGTTCTTTACTCGCAGGGTGCTTGTCCCTGACACAGGGATCAGTGCAGAGAGGCTGTGGATGCCCCATCCCCAGCAACATCCAAGGCCAGGTGGGACAGGGGCCACAGCAACCTAGCGTGCTGGGAGCTTGCTCAGCTTGGAACCAGATCATCTTTAGGAACTCTTCAAAGCCAAACCATTCAAGGATTTGATCATTCTGCCATCCCCATCTCCCACTGCACAGCGCCCCTGAAACTTCAGTGACATCACAGCGCCCAGAGGGTTCCAGGTGGAACCTCCAGGACCTGGAAACGAGCACAGCAGACACTTCGCCGGCTGCCGAGGGTCAGTTGCTGCTCACCCTGCACTCTGACCCTCAGTGCTGAGGTGCTGCTGCTGCCTGGGCTTTTCCTGCCGCCTGCTCTGGAGTGCCAATCCCAGCACAATGTGCTCTGCTGTGCCAATGGAGGTACAGTGCCATGCCAGGCAGGGGGCACCCGGCTTGGGCAGGGTGCAGCCATGTGGGAATGGATGGTGTGGGACAGGAAGCCCACTGGGAGATTGTGCTGCCCCTTGCAGACTGACAGAGACACTGTGGAGGACATGAAAGTGGACCTGGGCCTGGATGACGAAGAGATGATGGAGGTGGACTCCTCCTCTACTTCCATGTCCTCCCCTGTTGAGGACATGGAAGTAGATGAGGAGGACAACATCGAGGAGATGGAGGTGGATGCGGAGGATGACATCGAGGACATGGAGGTGGATGAGAATGAGGAGGAGCCCATGGTCCTTGGATGAAGATGGAGCCCCACAGGTAAGACAGGCAGATGCTTCCCATGCCCTGTCCACACACACACGGGGTACCCTGATGCCAGGCTGGGGCTGGACTGGATGGCCCCGCTCAGGGACACGGTGCCCGCAGGGGGCCTGGATTGTGCTGCCACAAGCACCAGCCCCGGCCTGCCCTGCGCTTGCCTGGGGCCACGCCAGCCCTGCCAGCCCCAGCCCAGCCCCTGGGGCCCAGCATCCAGCCCCGCTGGGCCCAGTGCTGCCAGCTGAGTCCAGCTCTGCTGCTTTCTTTTCTTCCAGGACTCATGCACATCATGGCACAGATGACACACCGTTGTAAATACGTTTGAGAGTTTAGAAGTTTCTTGTAAATACGTTTCTTCTGTTTGAAGTTTTCTGTAAATATGTTTTGAAGATTGTTAGCCCATCGGATCCCATTTAAATATGTTCTGTACATCGTTGTTCTTGTTGTTATACCAATTGTTATGACAAATGTCCTGTAAATCCTAGATTTGCCAATCTTCGGCAAATAAATACTGTTTCTCTTTAAAACCTGACTTCTCCTGGCCATTCCTTTGGGAACAGGCAGCCTTTGCACATTTGTGGGTTCCACTTTTGCCACGTTCCCGGGGCTGGGGGTCCCTGTGCACAGGGGCTCCCACTGACACCACTCCTGCCACTGGGCACTGCTGCTCTTCCTGGCCTGGGGCACAGCGCTGTCCCCAAGAGCTCAGCTCTCACCACCTCTCACACAGGGGGCTCTCACAGCACTGGCCCCTGCAGCCATGCCACCAAAGCAGCAAGCAAACCTTCAGCCACCCTTCCTGCTGAAGCCACAGGCACTCCTGGGCCCAGAGCCGCCAGCAGGTCACAGCCATTCAAAATCAACCTGCACACTCTCAATGCCACCACAGCCTTGGCAACTGGGCCACCTGCATCTGGGCTACTGCAGGGGCTGATCTTTAAGCCTTGCAGACTCCAAAGGCCCTGGGCTCTGCTTCCCAGCCTGCTCTGAACTGCCCTGAGCCCACTTTGTTCCAGAGACAAAAGCCAAGCCAGGGCATCCTCACCCTGCCCGCATTCCTGCTACTGGCAGCGGCCACTGGCCCCTGGGCCCCACTCGGGTGACAGCTGCAGGGACAGGGCAGCCTGTGCTGGGCAGGGGGCACAGGGCTTTGGGCCCTGGGGCTGCTGCTGCTGCTGCTGCTGCTGCTGCTGCTGCTGCTGCTGGGGGCCATGGGCCCAACAGGGGCCCGAGCTCAGTCCCTGCCCGGGCAGCTGCCCACAAAGCCCCACACTCCCCGAGCATCCCCATCACACCTGCCAGGGGGAAATACCACAGGATTCAGGAAAGAAATTCCCCATAGTGACTACACCACGGGGTCCAAGGGGAAAGTCAGCACCAGCTGAGGTTTACAGCACCTTGACAGTGGTGGCTGCAGGGCAAGTGAGATCTCCAGAGCGTCTGGCAGGGCCTGCTCTTCACGAGAGGCTGTCGGGCTGCTCCCAGTGGGACACAGCACCGGGCTCAGGCCAGCCCTCAGCCCCTCACAGCTGATCCCAACCAGCAGGCTCAGAAAGTAGTTTTAGACCACTGCCTGCAGATATTTCAAAGGACTAAATGTCATTCAAAGAAGCCACCTTGCACATTTAGTTTTGGTGTCGTGGCATGAGGAGCCATGAAGGTCCCTCTCAATGTGCACTCAGGGCACTTCCCCTGCCATCCCAAAGGGATCACAAAGGACAGGCCTCAGCTTTCAGCACTGCTCAACTCCTCACCCAGCAATGAAATCTCAGGAAGATGTAGGAATTACGTGCACCAGGGCACTTGGCCTCAAATAACAGTCATAAATCCCTCAGACCACTAAACCCAATGACTTGCATGTCTGTACTTTTTTTGTCCTTCTCTCATCCTTCATGTCACTTTTACCAAAACCTGCCCTTTCACAAATGGTCAAGGCATGCACCATTAGGTCATCTGTACACCATGATGCCAGCCTAGATAAGGCTACCAGTCAGGGTGTAGTAGAAGTGCTAATACCCTTTAAGTTTCTCACCCACAAACATATGAAAAAGGACCTTCCTTTTTATGTGGAGAGATGGGGCATTTTTAACAGAATTGCAAAACTAAAGGCTATTACTGGAGAGCTTCTAGGCGTCACAACCACTGTCCTCACTGCCCCCCTCGTCCACATGCTTTCCAACACCAGCAAAACCGGTGGCCTGCGGGAAACCCCACACAGACACAGAAAGGCCCCGCACGATGACACAAAATGCGAGGCTGTTCCGCCATACTCTCCCCAACATCATGGAGAACCAGCACAGCGACCTTCTCAGATCCATCGGGACAGCTCGATCGCTGCAGAAAATAGAAGACAGCTCTGCCCTGGAACCTAAAGGCAGCTAGTAGGGGCCTTTTCAATTCCAATCCATTAAATTTATGTTCACCATATTCCAACAGGCAAATACGGGCCTGAAGAATGGCCCAGAGGCATTTTGATTTAAACCAACACCAGGGAAGAGATGGAGACACTCACTACATTACCTGAGGTGCTCGCCTTGACATCTTTGCAGGAGATAACTTTCCAGGCTCTATGCTTAGACCCTCCCCTTTTCATTCCAAAAGGAACAGTTAGAGCCAGAGCCATCCTCCTACTGGACATGATCACCACACCAGTTGATCCAATGGTGATGTGGGCACAGACAACAGGCAGAAATAGACCCATTCTAAAGTGCGCTTTGTCATGTAAAGGGAGAAAGAGATGTCTTTCAGGACTATTAGATACAAGACCTGATGTCACTATAATTTACTGCTCTGATTGGCTAAAGAATGGCCCCTGGTTCCAACTGCTCTGGTAAGTATTAGCTACCAGGGGAGCCACTACCAGCTTCTGGAGTCACAGTAACATCTGCAGGGAAGGTCCTGAGGGCACAGTTTCGACAGTAAGATCCTTTGTCACCCAGGCACCAATAACAATTTGAGGAAAACGACCTCTTGTCCCAAAGGGGGACAGGGCCAGAGACCCTATCAACACCTCAGGATTTCTAGATGGGGCCACAGAGCAGCGCGCCACACTTCAGTCAACCTGGAAGACCAACAACCCCGTATGGGTGGATCAGTGGCCCCTCCCAGGCAGAAAGTTAAAGGCCCTGCAGTCCCTCCTGCAGAGGCAGCTGACTGTGGGCCACATTGTACCATCTACTAGCCCCTGCAATGCACCTGTCATTATCATATGGAAGCCTGGCAAAGACAAGAGGCGGCTCCTGCAGGACCTCAGGAAAATCAAAGAGGTCATCGACGACATGGGTGCCATCCAGTCCAGACTGCCCTCAGCCTCCATGGTACCTCGAGATTGCCGATGGTGCACCATGCCGTAGTTGTGGGTAGCAGTTTTTGGAGTCCTCCTATTTTTCGGATATCTTGTTCGATATTTAGGCTGTGATTGATGGAGCCTGAGCATAGGAAGAGCATTGCTTTGAACATTGCATGGGTTGAGAATTGAAGGAAGGCTAGTTCAGGGAGGTTTAGTCCAATTGTACCTATGATTACACTGTTATTGGCAGATGATTGATATAGATCTTAATGAATACTTTTTGACACCCAAATGCAGCCAAATGACACCCTCCAGGGTTGCCTTTTCCATCACTAAATCGACAAGCACCTTTAAAGAGGTACCAGTGGACTGTATTGCCTCAACGACTGAAGAGTAGACCAAATATTTGTCAATGGCTTGATGTTCAAATTCTCAAGGCCTAATGCTAATCGCTTTTCGTTATATGGACCAGTAAATGAACATCCTAATACTATCATTTTTCATTACATGGACGACACAGTCGTTTGTGGAGGGGCTCAAATCATTTTGGATGTTGCAGTACAAGATGTCATCGCTGTGGTACAGGAGAAAGGTTTTAAGATTGCAGCAGATAAAGTTCAAAGGACAGCCCCTTGGAAGTGTCTCGGCCTAAAAACTGCAGAGAGAACCATCACACCACAAACACTGCACATCAAGGACAACCCAAAGACTCTGCCAGAACCCCAAATTCTCTGTGGAAGCATCAGCTGGGTACATCCACTGCTGGGAATCACCACAGAAGATCTCACGCCACTGTTCCTGCTGCTCCTTAAAGGCAGTGAAGGACTCAATTCCCGTCATCACTGACACCGGAGGCTTAAGCAACTGTACAAAAGGCATCCTGGGTGATTCAAACTAAACAGGCACACAGATACCACACTACTTTTCCTTTCTCCCTGGCAATCCTTGGTGAAAGTCCAATATTCCATGCATTATTCTTTCAGGGGGACTCAACTATCTCAGATCCCCTCATAGAAATTGAATGTGTTTTCAGAGCACACCAACCTACTAAAATGATAACAACCCAACAGAAAGTTATTGCACAACTTATCAGGAAAGCTAGAGAGCATCTGTGCTCCCTTGCAGGAACAGACCTTGTCAATATATACTTGCTTCTCATTCAAGAGCCCCTCAATTGCCTACTTCAAACATCTGAACCACTGCAATATGCCTTAGATCGGTTTTACACAGGCTAGGATCAGCCACCAATTCTACCATCAAAACATTCCTGCGCTGCTCAGGATGTTCAAAAACACCCGAGACCCGGCAAGATCCCTTGTAGCCACCTGCCCAAATTGTCAGGAACATGGCCTTGCTTCTGTCAGAGCTGCAGTCCATCCAAGAGGAATAGAGAGTCTCCACATCTGGCAATCAGACATCCCACACTAAGTCCTTTTCAGCAGACTAAAATACATCCAGGTCTCAATCGATGCCTTTTCCACTGCGGTTTTCACCTCTGCCCATGCTGGTGAAAAATCAGAAGATGCTATAAAACATTACGTTTTTGTTTTTTCCACCTTAGCAGTTCTACAGGAAATTAAATTTAATAATGCTCTTGCTTATACCTTGCACTGATTCCAACAAGTTTCTGTCCACTGGGGTATAAAACATGTCACAGGCATACCACACTTCACCACAGGACAGTCCATAGCTGAGAGGGCCCACTGATCCACCAAAAGGATCCTTGATCAACTGAGAGGGGTAATCCAGATATTATCTTCCACTGACAGACTGGCCAAGGCCTTTAATGTATTCAACTTTTTGAACAATTCATTTATGGAGACAACTCCCCCAGTCATCAGGCATTTTACTAATTCAACTGCAGCCCAATTAAAAAAACAGCCACCTGTGTTGACCAAAGACCCTGAATCTAAACAAATTATGGGCCCTTTTCCATTAAATACTTGGGGAAGAGAAGATGCCCTTGTCTTTACAGCAACACTCCTAAGATCGATCCCAGCAAAATACATAAAAACTCTTTCTGGGAATGGTGAGGCAAACACCAGAGCCACCATAGGAAGAACAGAATGAAAGCCTAAGAGGGGCAGCAACAGCCTGGAAAAGAAGAAGGAGAAGGACAGAAGAAGATCTCCTACGCAGCGTTGACCACACACACCAAGACCAAGGTAGCTCAGACACCACTAACCAGGATCTATGTCTTAACATTTGTAAAAATTATATTTTAGCATTGATACATGATTCTTCTAATAAGCTGTGTTCACACCCTTGCCTTACAGAAGAGAAAGTTTAGTGGGAACACAACTTAAGCTTCATCTTCTAATCTCTTTATCTGTTTACTTTTAGGACACCCAAGCCTCCAGATAATAAATTAGCCTACGTCAGAGGATTCTGACGTTTGTAGCCGCTGCAGCAGACAACTGGATGTTCCTCACTGAGCCGCATGCCTTCAGCTGGGCGCTTCCACAGACAAGCCACAATTTCTTGTCCATGGCCATGCCTGTCAGGCACTACAAGGCATGTGTTTTTTCTACCTGCTGTCACATAGGGAGTCAGTATACCAGGGCATCCAGCTGCTAAAAGATCAAGGAAACAAGATCCAGATGGAAGGCAACAACGACTGGTTCACTGGACTTTCCAAACACAGGGGTTTGCGAGGCTGGCTTTCATCTTTAGTTAAGACTGTTGTGTGGGTTTTGTTTTTTGTATTCAATGTGTTGGTTATTTTATCCTTTTTTGCTAAATACCTCCCAAAGTCTATGGCAGAAACCTTCTTTATAGATAACAAAAAGGGGGAGATGTGAGGGCCCAGGGGCCTACCACTGGAACTGTAATACCTCAGGGCAAAGTGACCAAGGTAAAAAAAGTCACCGCTCTGAATGCAATGGTGTCGCCCATGGGCATTTGCAGGCTCATGGTGATGCAGCACGTTTTGCTGGCATCACCCAGTTCAACTGCTGCAATTCCTTATATGTACTCCCTCGGAATGTTCCAACTCTCTTGTATCAATTTGGTCCTGGCTTACTGTAACGATCCTGCGCTGTTCACCCCCATATTGTGTGCCCAGCCCCATTTTGTCTCCATTTCTGGACCCTCTTCAGTGCAATCCACACTATTTGGATTCCCACACAACGATCCCTCTCTTGCCTCATCCATCAGCCATCCAAGCGAGCCGGCTCCCACCTCTGCGAGTGCAGGTCCATCGCAGAGGTTGCTGTGGGCAGGCTGCAACACAGGAACTGAGTGCACCAGGGACCGGGCCTCTAATAAAAGGCATGAATCCCACAGCCCACGCAACCCAAAGACTTCCATGTCTTTTCTTTTTCCTTATTCTCTCAGTTCTCAAGCCACATTCCGCATTTTTTCTGACTGGGAACTTGGCTTGTCTCTCTCCTGTCTGCAGGTTAAGTCACACGTGTAACCCTGTAGGAACAGCCTGAAACACAGGGAAGTGGGAGAGCACACTTTCTCAGGAACTGTAGTGACAGGACACGGAGGAATGGGATCAAACTGCAAGAGGTGGAAGAGATTTGATGATGGGAAGAAGTTCTTTACTCTCAGGGGGCTTGTCCCTGACACAGGGACCAGTGCAGAGAGGCTGTGGATGCCCCATCCCCAGCAACATCCAAGGCCAGGTGGGACAGGGGCCACATCCACCTGGTGTGCTGGGAGCTTGCTCAGCTTGGAACCACATCATCTTGAGGGTCCCTTCCAAGCCAAACCATTCAAGGATTTGATCATTCTGCCATCCCCATCTCCCACTGCACAGCGCCCCTGAAACTTCAGTGACATCACAGCGCCCAGAGGGTTCCAGGTGGAACCTCCAGGACCTGGAAACGAGCACAGCAGACACTTCGCCGGCTGCCGAGGGTCAGTTGCTGCTCACCCAGCACTCTGACCCTCAGCGCTGAGGTGCTGCTGCTGCCTGGGCTTTTCCTGCCGCCTGCTCTGGAGTGCCAATCCCAGCACAATGTGCTCTGCTGTGCCAATGGAGGTACAGTGCCATGCCAGGCAGGGGGCACCCGGCCTGGGCAGGGTGCAGCCATGTGGGAATGGATGGTGTGGGACAGGAAGCCCACTGGGAGATTGTGCTGCCCCTTGCAGACTGACAGAGACACTGTGGAGGATATGGAAGTGGACCTGGGCATGGATGGCGAAGAGATGATGGAGGTGGACTCCTCCTCTACTTCCATGTCCTCCCCTGTTGAGGACATGGAAGTAGACGAGGAGGACAACTACGAAGAGATGGAGGTGGATGAGGAGGATAACATGGAAGATATGGAAGTGGACGAGAAGGATGAGGAGGAGCCCATGGTCCTTGGATGAAGATGGAGCCCCACAGGTAAGACAGGCAGATGCTTCCCACGCCCTGCCCACACACACGCTGGGTCCCCTGATGCCAGGCTGGGGCTGGACTGGATGGCCCCGCTCAGGGACACGGTGCCCGCAAGGGGCCTGGATTGTGCTGCCACAAGCACCAGCCCCGGCCTGCCCTGAGCTTGCCTGAGGCCATGCCAGCCCTGCCAGCCCCGACCCAGCCCCTGGGGCCCAGCTCCCAGCCCTGCTGGGCCCAGTGCTGCCAGCTGAGTCCAGCTCTGCTGCTTCCTTTCTTCCAGGACTCATGCTCAAGATGGCACAGATCCGATACTTTTGTAAATACGTTTGAAAGTTTAGAAGTTCCTGTAAATACGTTGACTACGTTAGAAGTTTGCTGTAAATACGTTTTGAAGATTGTTAGCCCATCGGATCCCATGTCAATATCTTCTGTACATTGTTGTTGTTGTTGTTATAACAATTGTTATAATGACACATGTTCTGTAAATCCTAGATTTGCCAATCTTCGGCAAATAAATACTGTTTCTCTTTAAAACCTGACTTCTCCTGGCCATTCCTTTGGGAACAGGCAGCCTTTGCACACTTGTGGGTTCCACTTGTTCCACGTTCCCTGGGCTGGAGCTCCCTGGGGGTGCTGGCACGGCCACCCCGGGGCTGGGGGTCCCTGTGCACAGGGGCTCCCACTGACACCACTCCTGCCACTGGGCACTGCTGCTCTTCCTGGCCTGGGGCACAGCGCTGTCCCCAAGAGCTCAGCTCTCACCACCTCTCACACAGGGGGCTCTCACAGCACTGGCCCCTGCAGCCATGCCACCAAAGCAGCCAGCAAACCTTCAGCCACCCTTCCTGCTGCAGCCACAGGCACTCCTGGGCCCAGAGCCGCCAGCAGGCCACAGCCATGCAAAATCCACCTGCACGCTCTCAAGGCCACCACAGCCTTGGCAACTGGGCCACATGCATCTGGGCTGCTGCAGGAGCTGATCTTTAAGCCTTGCAGCCTCCAAAGGCCCTGGGCTCTGCTTCCCAGCCTGCTCAGCACTGCCCTGAGCCCGCACTGTTCCAGAGACAAAAGCCAAGCCAGGGCATCCTCATCCTGCCCGCATTCCTGCTGCTGCCAGCGGCCACTGGCCCTTGGGCCCCACTCGGGTGACAGCTGCAGGGACAGGGCAGCCTGTGCTGGGCCGGGGGCACGGGGCTTTTGGCCGGGGGCTGCTGCTGCTGCTGCTGCTGCTGGGGGCCATGGGCCCAACAGGGGCCCAAGCTCAGTCCCTGCCTGGGCAGCTGCCCCCAAAGCCCCACACTCCCCGAGCATCCCCATCACACCTGCCAGGGGGAAATACCACAGGATTCAGGAAAGAAATTCCCATAGTGACTAAACCAAGGGGTCCAAGAGGATAGTCAGCACCAGCTGATGTTTACAGCACCTTGACAGTGGTGGCTGCAGGGCAGGTGAGATCTCCAGGGCCTCTGGCAGTGCCTGCTCTGCACGTGAGCCTTTGCGGCTGCTCCCAGTGGGACACAGCACCGGGCTCAGGCCAGCCCTCAGCCCCTCACAGCTGATCCCAAGGAGCAGGCTCACAAAGCAGTTTCAGACCACTGCCTGCAGATATTTCAAAGGACTAAATGTCATTCAAGGAAGCCACCTTGCACATTTGCTTTTGGTGTCATGGCATGAGAAGCCATGAAGGTGCCTCTGATTGTGCACTAAGGGCACTTCCACTGCCATCCCAAAGGGATCACAAAGGACAGGCCTCAGCTTTTAGCACTGCTGAGCTCCTCACCCAGCAATGAAATTTTAGGAAGAGGCAGGAATTATGTGCTCCAGAGATTCTGGACTCCAATTGTGGGATTTCTGGGCTGTTCAGATGGTCTGGGGAAAAGCCCAAAGATGGCCTTGGGCCCCCGGGTTCGAAAGGACGAGAGGAAGCTTCGGATTTGTTCTCGGTCTCGGTGTTTATTAATTGCTTATCTAAAAGATTTTCTCTTGGCCTGACAGAGTTCTGCTCAGCAGTCAGCCATGGGCACACACTAAAAGCCCCTGGGGCGGTCACCTATCTTTATACCCGGAGTTACGTATACAATATTTATCATTTTTCTCCAATACCCTCTACCCTTATAAACCAGTGTTCCCCTAGTAAGGTCCAATCCCGGAGTGCCAACATCACCACAGAAGATGGAGGCCTAGAGGAAGAAGAAGAAGGAGAAGGGCACGCCCCAATCCCTCCATCTTGCCTCTCTAGACCCCCCTGTTCAGGGATCTTAAACCCTGTATCTCACACTCCAATTAACTTGTCCCTTCACCATTCACCCCAGTGAAATCCTCCCGTCCTCATACTGATGTCATCTCCCATGTGGGATCAAAGTCCAGCCACCAGACATCTCTGGCAGCATTCCAGGACTCCCGAGCCCCCCCAGTTCTGAGAGACTGAGATCCCACACCAATCAATGGCATAAATTCCACAGGCTATTTAACCCAATGACCTGCATGTCTCTTTTTCCTCTTTCTCTCATCCCTCATGTCACTTTCCCCAAAACCTACCATTGCACAAATGGCCGAAGCATCAACCATTAGGATATCCTTAAACCATGATGCCAGCCTAGCTAAGGCAACATTAGTTTGAGCAGAAGCTCAAATCATTTTGCATGTTGCAGTACATGATGTCATCACTGTGGTACAGGAGAAAGGTTTTAAGATTGCAGCAGATAAAGTTCAAAGGACAGCCCCTTGGAAGTGTCTCGGCCTAAAAACTGCAGAGAGAACCATCACACCACAAACACTGCACATCAAGGACAACCCAAAGACTCTGCCAGAACCCCAAATTCTCTGTGGAAGCATCAGCTGGGTACATCCACTGCTGGGAATCACCACAGAAGATCTCACGCCACTGTTCCTGCTGCTCCTTAAAGGCAGTGAAGGACTCGATTCCCGTCATCACTGACACCGGAGGCTTAAGCAACTGTACAAAAGGCATCCTGGGTGATTCAAACTAAACAGGCACACAGATACCACACTACTTTTCCTTTCTCCCCTGCAATCCTTGGTGAAAGTCCAATATTCCATGCATTATTCTTTCAGGGGGACTCAACTATCTCAGATCCCCTCATAGAAATTGAATGTGTTTTCAGAGCACACCAACCTACTAAAATGATAACAACCCAACAGAAAGTTATTGCACAACTTATCAGGAAAGCTAGAGAGCATCTGTGCTCCCTTGCAGGAACAGACCGTGTCAATATATACTTACTTCTCACTCAAGAGCCCCTCAATTGCCTACTTCAAACATCTGAACCACTGCAATATGCCTTAGATCGGTTTTACACAGGCTAGGATCAGCCACCAATTCTACCATCAAAACATTCCTGCGCTGCTCAGGATGTTCAAAAACACCCGAGACCCGGCAAGATCCCTTGTAGCCACCTGCCCAAATTGTCAGGAACATGGCCTTGCTTCTGTCAGAGCTGCAGTCCATCCAAGAGGACTAGAGAGTCTCCACATCTGGCAATCAGACATCCCACACTAAGTCCCTTTCAGCAGAATAAAATACATCCAGGTCTCAATCGATGCCTTTTCCACTGCGGTTTTCACCTCTGCCCATGCTGGTGAAAAATCAGAAGATGCTATAAAACATTACGTTTTTGTTTTTTCCACCTTAGCAGTTCTACAGGAAATTAAATTTAATAATGCTCTTGCTTATACCTTGCACTGATTCCAACAAGTTTCTGTCCACTGGGGTATAAAACATGTCACAGGCATACCACACTTCACCACAGGACAGTCCATAGCTGAGAGGGCCCACTGATCCACCAAAAGGATCCTTGATCAACTGAGAGGGGTAATCCAGATATTATCTTCCACTGACAGACTGGCCAAGGCCTTTAATGTATTCAACTTTTTGAACAATTCATTTATGGAGACAACTCCCCCAGTCATCAGGCATTTTACTAATTCAACTGCAGCCCAATTAAAAAAACAGCCACCTGTGTTGACCAAAGACCCTGAATCTAAACAAATTATGGGCCCTTTTCCATTAAATACTTGGGGAAGAGAAGATGCCCTTGTCTTTACAGCAACACTCCTAAGATCGATCCCAGCAAAATACATAAAAACTCTTTCTGGGAATGGTGAGGCAAACACCAGAGCCACCATAGGAAGAACAGAATGAAAGCCTAAGAGGGGCAGCAACAGCCTGGAAAAGAAGAAGGAGAAGGACAGAAGAAGATCTCCTATGCAGCGTTGACCACACACACCAAGACCAAGGTAGCTCAGACACCACTAACCAGGATCTATGTCTTAACATTTGTAAAAATTATATTTTAGCATTGATACATGATTCTTCTAATAAGCTGTGTTCACACCCTTGCCTTACAGAAGAGAAAGTTTAGTGGGAACACAACTTAAGCTTCATCTTCTAATCTCTTTATCTGTTTACTTTTAGGACACCCAAGCCTCCAGATAATAAATTAGCCTACGTCAGAGGATTCTGACGTTTGTAGCCGCTGCAGCAGACAACTGGATGTTCCTCACTGAGCCGCATGCCTTCAGCTGGGCGCTTCCACAGACAAGCCACAATTTCTTGTCCATGGCCATGCCTGTCAGGCACTACAAGGCATGTGTTTTTTCTACCTGCTGTCACA
Source organism: Melozone crissalis (assembly GCF_028551555.1). Taxonomy (NCBI): domain Eukaryota; kingdom Metazoa; phylum Chordata; class Aves; order Passeriformes; family Passerellidae; genus Melozone; species Melozone crissalis. Next base: position 3,917,664 of record NW_026535821.1, read on the forward strand.
TAGGGAGTCAGTATACCAGGGCATCCAGCTGCTAAAAGATCAAGGAAACAAGATCCAGATGGAAGGCAACAACGACTGGTTCACTGGACTTTCCAAACACAGGGGTTTGCGAGGCTGGCTTTCATCTTTAGTTAAGACTGTTGTGTGGGTTTTGTTTTTTGTATTCAATGTGTTGGTTATTTTATCCTTTTTTGCTAAATACCTCCCAAAGTCTATGGCAGAAACCTTCTTTATAGATAACAAAAAGGGGGAGATGTGAGGGCCCAGGGGCCTACCACTGGAACTGTAATACCTCAGGGCAAAGTGACCAAGGGAAAAAAAGTCACCGCTCTGAATGCAATGGTGTCGCCCATGGGCATTTGCAGGCTCATGGTGATGCAGCACGTTTTGCTGGCATCACCCAGTTCAACTGCTGCATTTTCCTTATATGTACTCCCTCGGAATGTTCCAACTCTCTTGTATCAATTTGGTCCTGGCTTACTGTAACGATCCTGCGCTGTTCACCCCCATATTGTGTGCCCAGCCCCATTTTGTCTCCATTTCTGGACCCTCTTCAGTGCAATCCACACTATTTGGATTCCCACACAACGATCCCTCTCTTGCCTCATCCATCAGCCATCCAAGCAAGCCGGCTCCCACCTCTGCGAGTGCAGGTCCATCGCAGAGGTTGCTGTGGGCAGGCTGCAACACAGGAACTGAGTGCACCAGGGACCGGGCCTCTAATAAAAGGCATGAATCCCACAGCCCACGCAACCCAAAGACTTCCATGTCTTTTCTTTTTCCTTATTCTCTCAGTTCTCAAGCCACATTCCGCATTTTTTCTGACTGGGAACTTGGCTTGTCTCTCTCCTGTCTGCAGGTTAAGTCACACGTGTAACCCCGTAGGAACAGCCTGAAACACAGGGAAGTGGGAGAACACATTTTCTCAGGAACTGTAGTGACAGGACACGGAGGAATGGGATCAGACTGCAAGAGGTGGAAGAGATTTGATGATGGGAAGAAGTTCTTTACTCTCAGGGGGCTTGTCCCTGACACAGGGACCAGTGCAGAGAGGCTGTGGATGCCCCATCCCCAGCAACATCCAAGGCCAGGTGGGACAGGGGCAACATCCACCTGGTGTGCTGAGAGCTTGCTCAGCTTGGAACCACATCATCTTGAGGGTCCCTTCCAAGCCAAACCATTCAAGGATTTGATCATTCTGCCATCCCCATCTCCCACTGCACAGCGCCCCTGAAACTTCAGTGACATCACAGCGCCCAGAGGGTTCCAGGTGGAACCTCCAGGACCTGGAAACGAGCACAGCAGACACTTCGCCGGCTGCCGAGGGTCAGTTGCTGCTCACCCAGCACTCTGACCCTCAGCGCTGAGGTGCTGCTGCTGCCTGGGCTTTTCCTGCCGCCTGCTCTGGAGTGCCAATCCCAGCACAATGTGCTCTGCTGTGCCAATGGAGGTACAGTGCCATGCCAGGCAGGGGGCACCCGGCCTGGGCAGGGTGCAGCCATGTGGGAATGGATGGTGTGGGACAGGAAGCCCACTGGGAGATTGTGCTGCCCCTTGCAGACTGACAGAGACACTGTGGAGGATATGGAAGTGGACCTGGGCATGGATGGCGAAGAGATGATGGAGGTGGACTCCTCCTCTACTTCCATGTCCTCCCCTGTTGAGGACATGGAAGTAGACGAGGAGGACAACTACGAAGAGATGGAGGTGGATGAGGAGGATAACATGGAAGATATGGAAGTGGACGAGAAGGATGAGGAGGAGCCCATGGTCCTTGGATGAAGATGGAGCCCCACAGGTAAGACAGGCAGATGCTTCCCACGCCCTGCCCACACACACGCTGGGTCCCCTGATGCCAGGCTGGGGCTGGACTGGATGGCCCCGCTCAGGGACACGGTGCCCGCAAGGGGCCTGGATTGTGCTGCCACAAGCACCAGCCCCGGCCTGCCCTGAGCTTGCCTGAGGCCATGCCAGCCCTGCCAGCCCCGACCCAGCCCCTGGGGCCCAGCTCCCAGCCCTGCTGGGCCCAGTGCTGCCAGCTGAGTCCAGCTCTGCTGCTTCCTTTCTTCCAGGACTCATGCTCAAGATGGCACAGATCCGATACTTTTGTAAATACGTTTGAAAGTTTAGAAGTTCCTGTAAATACGTTGACTACGTTAGAAGTTTGCTGTAAATACGTTTTGAAGATTGTTAGCCCATCGGATCCCATGTCAATATCTTCTGTACATTGTTGTTGTTGTTGTTATAACAATTGTTATAATGACACATGTTCTGTAAATCCTAGATTTGCCAATCTTCGGCAAATAAATACTGTTTCTCTTTAAAACCTGACTTCTCCTGGCCATTCCTTTGGGAACAGGCAGCCTTTGCACACTTGTGGGTTCCACTTGTTCCACGTTCCCTGGGCTGGAGCTCCCTGGGGGTGCTGGCACGGCCACCCCGGGGCTGGGGGTCCCTGTGCACAGGGGCTCCCACTGACACCACTCCTGCCACTGGGCACTGCTGCTCTTCCTGGCCTGGGGCACAGCGCTGTCCCCAAGAGCTCAGCTCTCACCACCTCTCACACAGGGGGCTCTCACAGCACTGGCCCCTGCAGCCATGCCACCAAAGCAGCCAGCAAACCTTCAGCCACCCTTCCTGCTGCAGCCACAGGCACTCCTGGGCCCAGAGCCGCCAGCAGGCCACAGCCATGCAAAATCCACCTGCACGCTCTCAAGGCCACCACAGCCTTGGCAACTGGGCCACATGCATCTGGGCTGCTGCAGGAGCTGATCTTTAAGCCTTGCAGCCTCCAAAGGCCCTGGGCTCTGCTTCCCAGCCTGCTCAGCACTGCCCTGAGCCCGCACTGTTCCAGAGACAAAAGCCAAGCCAGGGCATCCTCATCCTGCCCGCATTCCTGCTGCTGCCAGCGGCCACTGGCCCTTGGGCCCCACTCGGGTGACAGCTGCAGGGACAGGGCAGCCTGTGCTGGGCCGGGGGCACGGGGCTTTTGGCCGGGGGCTGCTGCTGCTGCTGCTGCTGCTGGGGGCCATGGGCCCAACAGGGGCCCAAGCTCAGTCCCTGCCTGGGCAGCTGCCCCCAAAGCCCCACACTCCCCGAGCATCCCCATCACACCTGCCAGGGGGAAATACCACAGGATTCAGGAAAGAAATTCCCATAGTGACTAAACCAAGGGGTCCAAGAGGATAGTCAGCACCAGCTGATGTTTACAGCACCTTGACAGTGGTGGCTGCAGGGCAGGTGAGATCTCCAGGGCCTCTGGCAGTGCCTGCTCTGCACGTGAGCCTTTGCGGCTGCTCCCAGTGGGACACAGCACCGGGCTCAGGCCAGCCCTCAGCCCCTCACAGCTGATCCCAAGGAGCAGGCTCACAAAGCAGTTTCAGACCACTGCCTGCAGATATTTCAAAGGACTAAATGTCATTCAAGGAAGCCACCTTGCACATTTGCTTTTGGTGTCATGGCATGAGAAGCCATGAAGGTGCCTCTGATTGTGCACTAAGGGCACTTCCACTGCCATCCCAAAGGGATCACAAAGGACAGGCCTCAGCTTTTAGCACTGCTGAGCTCCTCACCCAGCAATGAAATTTTAGGAAGAGGCAGGAATTATGTGCTCCAGAGATTCTGGACTCCAATTGTGGGATTTCTGGGCTGTTCAGATGGTCTGGGGAAAAGCCCAAAGATGGCCTTGGGCCCCCGGGTTCGAAAGGACGAGAGGAAGCTTCGGATTTGTTCTCGGTCTCGGTGTTTATTAATTGCTTATCTAAAAGATTTTCTCTTGGCCTGACAGAGTTCTGCTCAGCAGTCAGCCATGGGCACACACTAAAAGCCCCTGGGGCGGTCACCTATCTTTATACCCGGAGTTACGTATACAATATTTATCATTTTTCTCCAATACCCTCTACCCTTATAAACCAGTGTTCCCCTAGTAAGGTCCAATCCCGGAGTGCCAACATCACCACAGAAGATGGAGGCCTAGAGGAAGAAGAAGAAGGAGAAGGGCACGCCCCAATCCCTCCATCTTGCCTCTCTAGACCCCCCTGTTCAGGGATCTTAAACCCTGTATCTCACACTCCAATTAACTTGTCCCTTCACCATTCACCCCAGTGAAATCCTCCCGTCCTCATACTGATGTCATCTCCCATGTGGGATCAAAGTCCAGCCACCAGACATCTCTGGCAGCATTCCAGGACTCCCGAGCCCCCCCAGTTCTGAGAGACTGAGATCCCACACCAATCAATGGCATAAATTCCACAGGCTATTTAACCCAATGACCTGCATGTCTCTTTTTCCTCTTTCTCTCATCCCTCATGTCACTTTCCCCAAAACCTACCATTGCACAAATGGCCGAAGCATCAACCATTAGGATATCCTTAAACCATGATGCCAGCCTAGCTAAGGCAACATTAGTTTGAGCAGAAGCTCAAATCATTTTGCATGTTGCAGTACATGATGTCATCACTGTGGTACAGGAGAAAGGTTTTAAGATTGCAGCAGATAAAGTTCAAAGGACAGCCCCTTGGAAGTGTCTCGGCCTAAAAACTGCAGAGAGAACCATCACACCACAAACACTGCACATCAAGGACAACCCAAAGACTCTGCCAGAACCCCAAATTCTCTGTGGAAGCATCAGCTGGGTACATCCACTGCTGGGAATCACCACAGAAGATCTCACGCCACTGTTCCTGCTGCTCCTTAAAGGCAGTGAAGGACTCGATTCCCGTCATCACTGACACCGGAGGCTTAAGCAACTGTACAAAAGGCATCCTGGGTGATTCAAACTAAACAGGCACACAGATACCACACTACTTTTCCTTTCTCCCCTGCAATCCTTGGTGAAAGTCCAATATTCCATGCATTATTCTTTCAGGGGGACTCAACTATCTCAGATCCCCTCATAGAAATTGAATGTGTTTTCAGAGCACACCAACCTACTAAAATGATAACAACCCAACAGAAAGTTATTGCACAACTTATCAGGAAAGCTAGAGAGCATCTGTGCTCCCTTGCAGGAACAGACCGTGTCAATATATACTTACTTCTCACTCAAGAGCCCCTCAATTGCCTACTTCAAACATCTGAACCACTGCAATATGCCTTAGATCGGTTTTACACAGGCTAGGATCAGCCACCAATTCTACCATCAAAACATTCCTGCGCTGCTCAGGATGTTCAAAAACACCCGAGACCCGGCAAGATCCCTTGTAGCCACCTGCCCAAATTGTCAGGAACATGGCCTTGCTTCTGTCAGAGCTGCAGTCCATCCAAGAGGACTAGAGAGTCTCCACATCTGGCAATCAGACATCCCACACTAAGTCCCTTTCAGCAGAATAAAATACATCCAGGTCTCAATCGATGCCTTTTCCACTGCGGTTTTCACCTCTGCCCATGCTGGTGAAAAATCAGAAGATGCTATAAAACATTACGTTTTTGTTTTTTCCACCTTAGCAGTTCTACAGGAAATTAAATTTAATAATGCTCTTGCTTATACCTTGCACTGATTCCAACAAGTTTCTGTCCACTGGGGTATAAAACATGTCACAGGCATACCACACTTCACCACAGGACAGTCCATAGCTGAGAGGGCCCACTGATCCACCAAAAGGATCCTTGATCAACTGAGAGGGGTAATCCAGATATTATCTTCCACTGACAGACTGGCCAAGGCCTTTAATGTATTCAACTTTTTGAACAATTCATTTATGGAGACAACTCCCCCAGTCATCAGGCATTTTACTAATTCAACTGCAGCCCAATTAAAAAAACAGCCACCTGTGTTGACCAAAGACCCTGAATCTAAACAAATTATGGGCCCTTTTCCATTAAATACTTGGGGAAGAGAAGATGCCCTTGTCTTTACAGCAACACTCCTAAGATCGATCCCAGCAAAATACATAAAAACTCTTTCTGGGAATGGTGAGGCAAACACCAGAGCCACCATAGGAAGAACAGAATGAAAGCCTAAGAGGGGCAGCAACAGCCTGGAAAAGAAGAAGGAGAAGGACAGAAGAAGATCTCCTATGCAGCGTTGACCACACACACCAAGACCAAGGTAGCTCAGACACCACTAACCAGGATCTATGTCTTAACATTTGTAAAAATTATATTTTAGCATTGATACATGATTCTTCTAATAAGCTGTGTTCACACCCTTGCCTTACAGAAGAGAAAGTTTAGTGGGAACACAACTTAAGCTTCATCTTCTAATCTCTTTATCTGTTTACTTTTAGGACACCCAAGCCTCCAGATAATAAATTAGCCTACGTCAGAGGATTCTGACGTTTGTAGCCGCTGCAGCAGACAACTGGATGTTCCTCACTGAGCCGCATGCCTTCAGCTGGGCGCTTCCACAGACAAGCCACAATTTCTTGTCCATGGCCATGCCTGTCAGGCACTACAAGGCATGTGTTTTTTCTACCTGCTGTCACATAGGGAGTCAGTATACCAGGGCATCCAGCTGCTAAAAGATCAAGGAAACAAGATCCAGATGGAAGGCAACAACGACTGGTTCACTGGACTTTCCAAACACAGGGGTTTGCGAGGCTGGCTTTCATCTTTAGTTAAGACTGTTGTGTGGGTTTTGTTTTTTGTATTCAATGTGTTGGTTATTTTATCCTTTTTTGCTAAATACCTCCCAAAGTCTATGGCAGAAACCTTCTTTATAGATAACAAAAAGGGGGAGATGTGAGGGCCCAGGGGCCTACCACTGGAACTGTAATACCTCAGGGCAAAGTGACCAAGGGAAAAAAAGTCACCGCTCTGAATGCAATGGTGTCGCCCATGGGCATTTGCAGGCTCATGGTGATGCAGCACGTTTTGCTGGCATCACCCAGTTCAACTGCTGCATTTTCCTTATATGTACTCCCTCGGAATGTTCCAACTCTCTTGTATCAATTTGGTCCTGGCTTACTGTAACGATCCTGCGCTGTTCACCCCCATATTGTGTGCCCAGCCCCATTTTGTCTCCATTTCTGGACCCTCTTCAGTGCAATCCACACTATTTGGATTCCCACACAACGATCCCTCTCTTGCCTCATCCATCAGCCATCCAAGCAAGCCGGCTCCCACCTCTGCGAGTGCAGGTCCATCGCAGAGGTTGCTGTGGGCAGGCTGCAACACAGGAACTGAGTGCACCAGGGACCGGGCCTCTAATAAAAGGCATGAATCCCACAGCCCACGCAACCCAAAGACTTCCATGTCTTTTCTTTTTCCTTATTCTCTCAGTTCTCAAGCCACATTCCGCATTTTTTCTGACTGGGAACTTGGCTTGTCTCTCTCCTGTCTGCAGGTTAAGTCACACGTGTAACCCCGTAGGAACAGCCTGAAACACAGGGAAGTGGGAGAACACATTTTCTCAGGAACTGTAGTGACAGGACACGGAGGAATGGGATCAGACTGCAAGAGGTGGAAGAGATTTGATGATGGGAAGAAGTTCTTTACTCTCAGGGGGCTTGTCCCTGACACAGGGACCAGTGCAGAGAGGCTGTGGATGCCCCATCCCCAGCAACATCCAAGGCCAGGTGGGACAGGGGCAACATCCACCTGGTGTGCTGAGAGCTTGCTCAGCTTGGAACCACATCATCTTGAGGGTCCCTTCCAAGCCAAACCATTCAAGGATTTGATCATTCTGCCATCCCCATCTCCCACTGCACAGCGCCCCTGAAACTTCAGTGACATCACAGCGCCCAGAGGGTTCCAGGTGGAACCTCCAGGACCTGGAAACGAGCACAGCAGACACTTCGCCGGCTGCCGAGGGTCAGTTGCTGCTCACCCAGCACTCTGACCCTCAGCGCTGAGGTGCTGCTGCTGCCTGGGCTTTTCCTGCCGCCTGCTCTGGAGTGCCAATCCCAGCACAATGTGCTCTGCTGTGCCAATGGAGGTACAGTGCCATGCCAGGCAGGGGGCACCCGGCCTGGGCAGGGTGCAGCCATGTGGGAATGGATGGTGTGGGACAGGAAGCCCACTGGGAGATTGTGCTGCCCCTTGCAGAATGACAGAGACACTGTGGAGGATATGGAAGTGGACCTGGGCATGGATGACGAAGAGATGATGGAGGTGGACTCCTCCTCTACTTCCATGTCCTCCCCTGTTGAGGACATGGAAGTAGAGGAGGAGGAGACCATCGAGGAGATGGAGGTGGATGAGGAGGACAACATCGAGGACACGGAAGTGGGCGAGAAGGATGAGGAGGAGCCCATGGTCCTTGGATGAAGATGGAGCCCCACAGGTAAGACAGGCAGATGCTTCCCACGCCCTGCCCACACACACGCTGGGTCCCCTGATGCCAGGCTGGGGCTGGGCTGCATGGCCCCGCTCAGGGACACGGTGCCCGCAGGGTCCCAGGATTGTGCTGCCACTAGCACCAGCCCCGGCCTGCCCTGCGCTTGCCTGAGGCCACGCCAGCCCTGCCAGCCCCGGCCTAGCCCCTGGGGCCCAGCTCCCAGCCCTGCTGGGCCCAGTGCTGCCAGCTGAGTCCAGCTCTGCTGCTTCCTTTCTTCCAGGACTCATGCTCAAGATGGCACAGATCCGATACTTTTGTAAATACGTTTGAAAGTTTAGAAGTTCCTGTAAATACGTTGACTACGTTAGAAGTTTGCTGTAAATACGTTTTGAAGATTGTTAGCCCATCGGATCCCATGTCAATATCTTCTGTACATTGTTGTTGTTGTTGTTATAACAATTGTTATAATGACACATGTTCTGTAAATCCTAGATTTGCCAATCTTCGGCAAATAAATACTGTTTCTCTTTAAAACCTGACTTCTCCTGGCCATTCCTTTGGGAACAGGCAGCCTTTGCACACTTGTGGGTTCCACTTGTTCCACGTTCCCTGGGCTGGAGCTCCCTGGGGGTGCTGGCACGGCCACCCCGGGGCTGGGGGTCCCTGTGCACAGGGGCTCCCACTGACACCACTCCTGCCACTGGGCACTGCTGCTCTTCTTGGCCTGGGGCACAGCGCTGTCCCCAAGAGCTCAGCTCTCACCACCTCTCACACAGGGGGCTCTCACAGCACTGGCCCCTGCAGCCATGCCACCAAAGCAGCCAGCAAACCTTCAGCCACCCTTCCTGCTGCAGCCACAGGCACTCCTGGGCCCAGAGCCGCCAGCAGGCCACAGCCATGCAAAATCCACCTGCACGCTCTCAAGGCCACCACAGCCTTGGCAACTGGGCCACCTGCATCTGGGCTGCTGCAGGGGCGGATCTTTAAGCCTTGCAGCCTCCAAAGGCCCTGGGCTCTGCTTCCCAGCCTCCTCAGCACTGCCCTGAGCCCGCATTGTTCCAGAGACAAAAGCCAAGCCAGGGTATCCTCATCCTGCCCGCATTCCTGCTGCTGCCAGCGGCCACTGGCCCCTGGGCCCCACTCGGGTGACAGCTGCAGGGACAGGGCAGCCTGTGCTGGGCCGGGGGCACGGGGCTTTTGGCCGGGGGCTGCTGCTGCTGCTGCTGCTGCTGCTGGGGGCCATGGGCCCAACAGGGGCCCGAGCTCAGTCCCTGCCTGGGCAGCTGCCCCCAAAGCCCCACACTCCCCGAGCATCCCCATCACACCTGCCAGGGGGAAATACCACAGGATTCAGGAAAGAAATTCCCCATAGTGACTACACCACGGGGTCCAAGGGGAAAGTCAGCACCAGCTGATGTTTACAGCACCTTGACAGTGGTGGCTGCAGGGCAAGTGAGATCTCCAGGGCCTCTGGCAGTGCCTGCTCTGCACATGAGCCTGTGCGGCTGCTCCCAGTGGGACACAGCACCGGGCTCAGGCCAGCCCTCAGCCCCTCACAGCTGATCACAAGGAGCAGGCTCAGAAAACAGTTTCAGACCACTGCCTGCAGATATTTCAAAGGACTACATGTCATTCTAGGAAGCCACCTTGCACATTTAGTTTTGGTGTCATGGCATGAGAAGCCATGAAGGTGCCTCTGATTGTGCACTAAGGGCACTTCCACTGCCATCCCAAAGGGATCACAAAGGACAGGCCTCTGCTTTCAGCACTGCTGAGCTCCTCACCCAGCAATGAAATTTTAGGAAGAGGCAGGAATTATGTGCTCCAGAGATTCTGGACTCCAATCAATGGCATAAATTCCACAGGCTATTTAACCCAATGACCTGCATGTCTCTTTTTCCTCTTTCTCTCATCCCTCATGTCACTTTCCCCAAAACCTACCATTGCACAAATGGCCGAAGCATCAACCATTAGGATATCCTTAAACCATGGTGCCAGCCTAGCTAAGGCAACATTAGTTTGAGCAGAAGCTCAAATCATTTTGCATGTTGCAGTACATGATGTCATCACCGCAGTACGGGAGAAAGGTTTTAAGATTGCAGCAGATAAAAGTTCAAAGGACAGCCCCTTGGAAGTGTCTCGGCCTAAAAACTGCAGAGAGAACCAGCACACCACAAACACTGCACATCAAGGACAAACCAAAGACTCTGCCAGAACTGCAAACGCTCTGTGGAAGCATCAGTTGGGTACATTCACTGCTGGGAATCACCACAGAAGATCTCACGCCACTGTTCCTGCTGCTCCTTAAAGGTAGTGAAGGACTCGATTCCCGTCATCACTGACACCGGAGGCTTAAGCAACTGTACAAAAGGCATCCTGGGTGATTCAAACTAAACAGGCACACAGAGACCACCCTGACTTTCCTTTCTCCCCTGCAATCCTTGGTTTACGTCCAATATTCCGTGCATCATTCTTTCAGGGGGACTCAACTATCTCAGATCCCCTCATAGAAATTGAATGCGTTTTCAGAGCACACCAACCTACTAGAATGATAACAACCCAAAAGAAAATTATTGCACAACTTATCAGAAAAGCTAGAGAGCGTCTGTGCTCCCTTGCAGGAACAGACCTTGGGAATATATACTTACTTCTCACTCAAGAGCCCCTCAATTGCCTACTTCAAACATCTGAAACACTGCAATATGCCTTAGATAGTTTTTACACAGGCTAGGATCAGCCACCAATTCTACCATCAAAACATTCTTGCGATGCTCAGGATGTTCAAAAACACCCGAGACCCGGCAAGATCCCTTGTAGCCACCTGCCCAAATTGTCAGGAACATGGCCTTGCTTCTGTCAGAGCTGCAGTCAGTCCAAGATGACTAGAGAGTCTCCACATCTGGCAATCAGACATCCCACACTAAGTCCCTTTCAGCAGAATAAAATACATCCAGGTCTCAATCGATGCCTTTTCCACTGCGGTTTTCACCTCTGCCCATGCTGGTGAAAAATCAGAAGATGCTATAAAACATTCCTTTTTCGTTTTTTCCACCTTAGCAATTCTACAGGAAATTAAAACTGATGATGCTCTTGTTTATACCTTGCACTGATTCCAACAAGTTTCTGTCCACTGGGGTATAAAACATGTCACAAGCATACCACACTCCGCCATTGGAAAGTCCATAGCTGAGAGGGCCCACTGATCCACCAAAAGGATCCTTGATCAGCTGAGAGGGGTAATCCAGATATTATATTCCACTGACAGACTGGCCAAGGCCTTTAATGTATTCAACTTTTTGAACAATTCATTTATGGAGACAACTCCCCCAGTCATCAGGCATTTTACTAATTCAACTGCAGCCCAATTAATAAAACAGCCACCTGTGTTGACCAAAGACCCTGAATCTAAACAAATTATGGGCCCTTTTCCATTAATTACTTGGGAAAGAAAAGATGCCCTTGTCTCTACAGCAACATTCCTACGATGAATCCCAGCAAAATACATAAAAACTCTTTCTGGAAACGGTGAGGCAAACACCAGAGCCACCATCAGAAGAACAGAATGAAAGCCTAAGAAAAACAGTATCAGCCTGAAAAAGAAGAAGGAGAAGGACAGAAGAAGATCTCCTACGCAGCGTTGACCACACACACCAAGACCAAGGTAGCTCAGACACCACTAACCAGGATCTATGTCTTAACATTTGTAAAAATTATATTTTAGCATTGATACATGATTCTTCTAATAAGCTGTGTTCACACCCTTGCCTTACAGAAGAGAAAGTTTAGTGGGAACACAACTTAAGTTTCATCTTCTAATCTCTTTATCTGTTTACATTAAGGACACCCAAGCCTCCAGATAATAAATTAGCCTAAGTCAGAGGATGCTGCCGTTTGTAGCCACTGCAGCACAGAACTGGATGTTCCTCACTGAGCCGCATGCCTTCAGCTGGGCGCTTCCACAGACAAGCCACAATTTCTTGTCCATGGCCATGCCTGTCAGGCACTACAAGGCATGTGTTTTTTCTACCTGCTGTCACATAGGGAGTCAGTATACCAGGGCATCCAGCTGTTAAAAGATCAAGGAAACAAGATCCAGATGGAAGGCAACAACGACTGGTTCACTGGACTTTCCAAACACAGGGGTTTGCGAGGCTGGCTTTCATCTTTAGTTAAGACTGTTGTGTGGGTTTTGTTTTTTGTATTCATTGCGTTGGTTATTTTATCCTTTTTTGCTAAATACCTCCCAAAGTCTATGGCAGAAACCTTCTTTATAGATAACAAAAAGGGGGAGATGTGAGGGCCCAGGGGCCTACCACTGGAACTGTAATACCTCAGGGCAAAGTGACCAAGGTAAAAAAAGTCACCGCTCTGAATGCAATGGTGTCGCCCATGGGCATTTGCAGGCTCATGGTGATGCAGCACGTTTTGCTGGCATCACCCAGTTCAACTGCTGCAATTCCTTATATGTACTCCCTCGGAATGTTCCAACTCTCTTGCATCAATTTGGTCCTGGCTTACTGTAATGATCCTGCGCTGTTCACCCCCATATTGTGTGCCCAGCCCCATTTTGTCTCCATTTCTGGACCCTCTTCAGTGCAATCCACACTATTTGGATTCCCACACAACGATCCCTCTCTTGCCTCATCCATCAGCCATCCAAGCAAGCCGGCTCCCACCACTGCGAGTGCAGGTCCCTCACAGAGGTTGCTGTGGGCAGGCTGCAACACAGGAACTGAGTGCACCAGGGACCGGGCCTCTAATAAAAGGCATGAATCCCACAGCCCACGCAACCCAAAGACTTCCATGTCTTTTCTTTTTCCTTATTCTCTCAGTTCTCAAGCCACATTCCGCATTTTTTCTGACTGGGAACTTGGCTTGTCTCTCTCCTGTCTGCAGGTTAAGTCACACGTGTAACCCTGTAGGAACAGCCTGAAACACAGGGAAGTGGGAGAGCACACTTTCTCAGGAACTGTAGTGACAGGACACGGAGGAATGGGATCAAACTGCAAGAGGTGGAAGAGATTTGATGATGGGAAGAAGTTCTTTACTCTCAGGGGGCTTGTCCCTGACACAGGGACCAGTGCAGAGAGGCTGTGGATGCCCCATCCCCAGCAACATCCAAGGCCAGGTGGGACAGGGGCCACATCCACCTGGTGTGCTGGGAGCTTGCTCAGCTTGGAACCACATCATCTTGAGGGTCCCTTCCAAGCCAAACCATTCAAGGATTTGATCATTCTGCCATCCCCATCTCCCACTGCACAGCGCCCCTGAAACTTCAGTGACATCACAGCGCCCAGAGGGTTCCAGGTGGAACCTCCAGGACCTGGAAACGAGCACAGCAGACACTTCACCGGCTGCCGAGGGTCAGTTGCTGCTCACCCAGCACTCTGACCCTCAGCACAGACCTGCTGCTGCTGCTGCCTGGGATTTTCCCACTGCCGGCTCTGGAGCGCCAATCCCAGCAGGATGTGCACTGCTGTGCCAATGGAGGTACAGTGCCATGCCAGGCAGGGGGCACCCGGCTTGGGCAGGCTGCAGCCATGTGGGAATGGATGGTGTGGGACAGGAAGCCCACTGGGAGATTGTGCTGCCCCTTGCAGAATGACAGAGACACTGTGGAGGACATGGAAGTGGACCCGGGCATGGATGAGGAAGAGATGATGGAGGTGGACTCCTCCTCTACTTCCATGTCCTCCCCTGTTGAGGACATGGAAGTAGACGAGGAGGACAACTACGAAGAGATGGAGGTGGATGAGGAGGATAACATGGAAGATATGGAAGTTGATGAGGAGGATCAGGTGGAACACATGGTCCTTGGATGAAGATGGAGCCCAACAAGTAAGACAGGCAGATGCTTCCCATGCCCTGCCCACACACACACTGGGTCCCCTGACGCCAGGCTGGGGCTGGGCTGGATGGCCCTGCTCAGGGACACGGTGCCCGCAGGGGGCCTGGATTGTGCTGCCACAAGCACCAGCCCCGGCCTGCCCTGCGCTTCCCTGGGGCCACACCAGCCCTGCCAGCCCCGACCCAGCCCCTGGGGCCCAGCAGCCAGCCCCGCTGGGCCCAGTGCTTCCAGCTGAGTCCAGCTCTGCTGCTTCCTTTCTTCCAGGACTCAGGTTTAAGATGGCACAGATACCATGCATTTGTAAATACGTTCAATGTTTAGAAGTTCCTTGTAAATATGTTTACAACGTTCGAAGATTTTTGTAAATACGTTTTGAAGATTGTTAGCCCATCGGATCCCATGTCAATATCTTCTGTACATTGTTGTTGTTATAACAATTGTTATAATGACACATGTTCTGTAAATCCTAGATTTGCCGATCTTCGGCAAATAAATGCTGTTTCTTTTTAAAACCTGACTTCTCTTGGTCATTCCTTTGGGCACAGGCAGCCTATGCACACTTGTGGGTCCCACTTGTTCCACGTTCCCGGGGCTGGAGGTCCCTGGGGGTGCTGGCACGGCCACCCTGGGGCTGGGGGTCCCTGTGCACAGGGGCTCCCACTGACACCACTCCTGCCACTGGGCACTGCTGCTCTTCCTGGCCTGGGGCACAGCGCTGTCCCCAAGAGCTCAGCTCTCACCACCTCTCACACAGGGGGCTCTCACAGCACTGGCCCCTGCAGCCATGCCACCAAAGCAGCCAGCAAACCTTCAGCCACCCTTCCTGCTGCGGCCACAGGCACTCCTGGGCCCAGAGCCGCCAGCAGGCCACAGCCATGCAAAATCCACCTGCACGCTCTCAAGGCCACCACAGCCTTGGCAACTGGGCCACCTGCATCTGGGCTGCTGCAGGGGCTGATCTTTAAGCCTTGCAGCCTCCAAAGGCCCTGGGCTCTGCTTCCCAGCCTGCTCAGCACTGCCCTGAGCCCGCTTTGTTCCCGAGACAAAAGCCAAGCCAGGGCATCCTCACCCTGCCCGCATTCCTGCTGCTGCCAGCGGCCACTGGCCCTTGGGCCCCACTCGGGTGATGGCTGCAGGGACAGGGCAGCCTGTGCTGGGCAGGGGCCACGGGGCTTTGGGCCCTGGGGCGGCTGCTGCTGCTGCTGCTGGGGGCCATGGGCCCAACAGGGGCCCAAGTTAACACCCTGCCCGGCCAGCTGCCCCCAAAGCCCCACACTCCCGGAGCATCCCCATCACACCTGCCAGGGGGAAATCCCACGGGATTCAGGAAAGAAATTCCCCATAGTGACTAAACCAAGGGGTCCAAGGGGAAAGTCAGCACCAGCTGATGTTTACAGCACCTTGACAAAGGTGGCTGCAGGGCAGGTGAGATCTCCAGAGCGTCTGGCAGGGCCTGCTCTGCACGTGAGCCTGTGCGGCTGCTCCCAGTGGGACACAGCACCGGGCTCAGGCCAGCCCTCAGGCCCTCACAGCTGATCTCAAGGAGCAGGCTCAGAAAGCAGTTTCAGACCACTGCCTGCAGATATTTCAGAGGACTACATGTCATTCTAGGAAGCCACTTTGCACATTTGCTTTTGGTGTCATGGCATGAGAAGCCATGAAGGTGCCTCTGATTGTGCACTAAGGGCACTTCCACTGCCATCCCAAAGGGATCACAAAGGACAGGCCTCAGCTTTTAGCACTGCTGAGCTCCTCACCCAGCAATGAAATTTTAGGAAGAGGCAGGAATTATGTGCTCCAGAGATTCTGGACTCCAATCAATGGCATAAATTCCACAGGCTATTTAACCCAATGACCTGCATGTCTCTTTTTCCTCTTTCTTTCATCCCTCATGTCACTTTCCCCAAAACCTACCATTGCACAAATGGCTGAAGCATCAACCATTAGGATATCCTTAAACCATGATGCCAGCCTAGCTAAAGCAACATTAGTTTGAGCAGAAGCTCAAATCATTTTGCATGTTGCAGTACAAGATGTCATCACCGCAGTACGGGAGAAAGGTTTTTAGATTGCAGCACATAAATTCCAAAATACAGACTCCTGGAAGCGTCTCGGCCTAAAAAACGCAGAGGGAAGCATCACACTCCAAACACAGCAAATCAAGGACAACCCAAAGACTTTGCCAGAACTCCACAGGCTGTGTGGAAGCTGTTTTGATGTCGTGGCATGAGAAGCCTCTGAAAGTGTACTCAGGGCACTTCCACTGCCATCCCAAATGGAACACAAAGGACAGGCCTCTGCTTTCAGCACTGCTGAGCTCCTCACTCATCAATGAAGTCTCTGGAAGATGCAGGAATTGAGTGTACCAGGGAACCTGGCCTCTAATAAAAGGCATGAATCCCATAGCCCACCCAACCCAAAGCCTTGTATATCTGTACCTTTTTCTTCTCTCTTCTCTCGTGTCACCTTCCCCATATTCTCTGTCCAGGAGTATGGCTTCTCTCTCTCCTGTCTGCAGGTTCAGCCGTACATGTGACCCTGCAGGAACAGCCTGACCTGCAAGCAAAGGTCACATTATTTCAGAGCACTGCACGGCTCCAGCTTGGGGAGGAACTGGGAACTGAAGACATGTGCTCCTCCTTGGGAGCAGCTCCTCCCCATCCCATACAGTGAGGAGTGGGATATCTACCATCGACCCCCCTCCCATCCAGCAGCACCCCTGAAGTGCTGCTTTTCCCTCCCAGAATTGCCACCCTGAGCCACCCAAGGTGTCCCTCCGCTGCCAGGCTGGCTCTGATCCACAGTGGAGGTGGAACCCTGAGCCCAGCAGACACTGATTCCTTCCCTTCTAGCCCAGGTCCTAGCAGAGCACTGAAACTCCACACCAGGAGTGGATTTGGAGGCTACATGGAGAAAGGGGAATTGCTGTTGATTGGGGCAGACAGAACAAAATGCAGCTGCCAAAGGGAAATCAAAGTATCCCACAGGGTACAGCCAGGTACACTGCACATCAAGGCTGTGCTGGTGTAGAAATACTGTATTAAAAGGAATTTATGATCACTACTATCTGCCAACAAAAATACACAGAATACATTAAGCTTCAGTTTTAAATGCAGAAAAGATAGGAAATTCAGAGTGATTTTCACCACAAACACATCTCAATCTCAATGGCCAGCCCAGCACTGGGGTCAAGGGGAGGCAATATTTTGTTGCTACCTCTTGATGGCATTTCTTCTTCTCCTAATGCAGGAATTCTGCCTGCCCAGGACAGCAAGGATGCAGGTGAACAGCCACAGAGCTGCTCACAGATGGACAGACAGACCAAAGCTGCTCATCTTCCCCCTTCTGAGGAGGATTTCTTATTCAACCTTTCCTTTCTCTCTTCCTTTTACCCAAAAAGATACCTGGGATAGAGTAACAGCTTGCAGGAGACAGGGAGCATCTCCTACCAAAGGGAAGTGAAGGCAAGGGTGATTATTTTGTAGAATAAGTACATGTACTCACAGACAAAAAGCTCTGGTCTTGGGAACAGCTGGATTGAGCCCTCCCTATTCAAGACCAAAGAGACATTTTCCTGATCAAAGGACCTGGTCCCTCCTGTGTAAGACTGGGATGTTTGTCACAATTCAGACAGAAACATTTCAAAGCCTGTAGTCATCCAATAGGTATAAATGCTATTAGAAAATGCAGGAAAATCCATCTTGGAGGATTTCCTATTAAAACAAGGTTTGTATTTCTGGTAGACTCTCTTTCTCTCCATCAGTCCTGTCCACTGAAAGCTGCATTGGATGCATGTGTGAGAGGACAGGTGTGATTATCTCCCCATTTTAAGGGAGGATAGGCTACATGTTCCTCCCCCACACTTGGAATGTTTTCCATGGACAGATCCCAACCTTCTCCTGCTCCTTAAATTTGTGATACACAGGACCTTTAATCTCTGTCTATCTATGGGAGCACCCTCCCACGCTGAGAAATCGGGCTCTGCAGGAATTTGGTGCCCTCACCAATGTGTGCCCCTTGCTGGCGGTGGAGTGCTGGTCAGAAAGGAGTTTGTAGGATCTCCATGAAAAGGCCAACATCACATCTCCTGTCCCTGGCTTGGGCAACACCAGGACAGGGCTCTGCCAGCAAGGAAAACACGGCCAATGCTAACCTGCTCTAGTGGGAGACGTCCCTGCCCACGGCAGGGAGGTGGAACAAGGTCAGCTGTGAGGTCCCTTCCAGGCCAGGGTCTGAAGGATGAAATGCCATCGCGTGCTGAACAGGAGGCAGGAGGACGATCCCCTCCTCTGCAGACACAGCCAGGGCCCGGCTGCCTCCCCACAAAGCCCAAAGCTTTCCTGACCGTGCCACCAGCGCTGGGCAGGCCAGGTCACAGCCCCAGCAGTGGCTGTGGCAGCTCTGGGCTGTCACACAGCCGGGAATGGCCCCCGACAGGGAGCACAGCACAGCTCCAGCTGCATCCAGCCACAGCAGCCTGCCAGGGAGGGGAAGGAGGTGGATGGAATCCCATCGAGGGAATCACCCAAAGGGAAAGCACAGGAGCAGGCTCCAGAAGGGTGGGGGGCTGGGGGGCCTAGCCCTCCTGTTTCTGTTCTCAGTGTGAGAAATGCTACTCACTTCCAAAAAATTTAAAAGGTTTATTAAAACCTTATCAGAAATACAACAGCAGACGGAATAGAGAAAAGATTACAGCTCTGGGAGCAGAGGATTTCCCCACCATGTGCTCACCCACACCAGGGAGGTTTCATCTTTTAACCCTTTAGCCCCCCCAAAGTTCTCTCCATCGACTCCTCCTTCCCTGCCCAGGGGTGGAGATCCCTTCCTGACACCTTGAGTGGGGCTCAGGTGCTGCCACAGGAACGAGTGACCCTCCCAAATGTCCCAAACCCAGGGCATCCCTGATAACAACACAAGGGGGTAAAACATAACTATAAAACTTCTCTGAACATTTTCCTTTTAATTGTGAGAGTCAACCATGGCATTACTCATCTGTCTAATCAGCAAGCAGAAAACAAAACCAAACCCAGGCCTGGTGCTCATGAGCTGCACCCCCAGCACAGCCAAATCCCCAAGGTTGCATCAGCCAAGGCACAAACCCTTCCTGCTCCTCCTTTGCACACTAAATGGGATTTAACCAGGAGCATCCGAACCCCAGAGCAAAACTCACAGCCCTGATGTGTTTAAGCAGCTCTTGGTGCTCCAGAGATTTCCCCTCCCCACCCAGCACAGCAGCCCAGGTTCATGGCACAGCAGGACAAATGCGCTGCTTTAATAAATAAACCATGAAAAACATCTCTGTTTTCAACAAAAAGATTGACACTGACACATAAAAATGTTACAGCTGCTCAAGGAAGGTCTTCTGTCTTATTTAGTTTGGGGTATTTTGAAGTCAAAAGTGTGCTTGAGGGTGGGTTGGCTTGAATAATGTGATTAAAATTGCTGATTTAGACAAGTAAGCTGGAAATACTGAATTTTAATCATGTTTCAGTATGTAGCTTCTAGACATTTCCCTTAAAAATAGTTGATTCTCTTTGATTCCTATAATTTGATACTATTCAACAACTGGGAGCACACACTGGAGCAATACATGTGTAAGCAATTACACAGCTTCACATGCTGCTAAAACAGAACCATTCTGTTAATAGCTTTTTCCCAAGAGAAATTAATTTTTTACTTATTGTTTGCATTAAGTTGCATTTGGGAAATGAAACTCAATTTAAAAAATACAAAACCACGCTTTCATTTAAGCCATTTTGTAACATTTTTTCTCCTTGACACCTCAGACAAATAAAATATGTGTATTCACAGGTAGGCACTGCATAGATGTGTTACTGAATCGTCCCTCTTCCCTGAGAGCTGCAAATTCTACAGCTGCCAGACCTCATCCCTTGCTCCTCATAAAGGGAAAGAAGAGTTTCCATTCTAGTTAATTTCCCAGCTCTAAATCAACTACCCAGTGAGTAGAAATAGCTGTGAAATCCCCTCCACAAACCTGCCAGAAGGGTTCCAGCTGTGGAGAGGGAAGCAGCAAATTCCTGCTCCCACAATTGGTTTGGAACCCTTACCAATTAAAAAATATCCCACTCTTGGGATTTTTTTAACCACAACTAAAATAAATTAAAATCAATTAAAAATAAGATCACAGAATCACAGAATGGCTTGGGTGGAAAGGAACCTTAAAGCTCATCCAGTGCCATCCCCTGCCATGGCAGGGACACCTCCTGTTATGAACAAAATTCGGGTAATATTTTTTTTGTGAGAAAAAGTTACAAAAAGGCAGCCAGACCACGGGTAGCTGCTGAAGTTCTTCGTGTTTTGTTATTGTAATCACGAGTCCTTGTGGCTAATCGCTCCTTTTGTATCAGCAGAGCCTCGCCCGAGGCTAAGTTGTACCTTTCCCAGAAGGGTGGGAACCTTCCCGAACAGTAGAAGGTGGGGGGGGCTATGCAAAGTGACTCCAAGACCACAATGCAGCATGGGTCCCCCGGTGTACAGAGAAGACCCCAAAACAACGAGCCACCTAAGAGTTGAGAGACTAGAGTGATGTCTAGACGTGAAGAGCCGAATGCTGAACCTGCAGAGATGCAAAACACCTTCAGAGCCTCTCGCCCTGACCACGAGAGACGACCCCGGCGGTGAGACCAGGCCGACTGAGTGGGAGGGGTACCATCTGACGGGATCAGCAGGCCCTAAAGGCTCCCACGAGGACGTGATCCCCAGCTCTGCCCCTTGTGGACAGAGCTGCGCATATCCTCCTTCTCTGAGTCGCTTTGGGAGAGACGACGGAGACTGCAGACCCGTCGAGCCACCCAATCCTGAGCTGATCACTTTTAATAAAGGCATTGAAAAAGGAGAAGAAGTCTCCTGGCCCTGTTTATTTCACCTCCCACTGTCCCAATGTCCAGCCGGCCTTGGGCACTGCCAGGGATCCAGGGGCAGCCACAGCTGCTCTGGGCACCCTGCGCCAGGGCCTGCCCACCCTCACAGGGAAGAATTCCTCCCTAATATCCAATCTGAACCTGCTCTCAGTTTGAATAGGTGTTATTGCATTGCCTCGGGATGATGGATCAGGAGAAAGCCCCAGGGTGTGAGCAGAGCTCCCAATGCCGCTGCTGGGGACGTGCCTCCCACCTGCTCCTCAGTCACTCAGCTGCCTCACAGCCAAAAAGACAGTGTCCAACAGGAAAAGTACTCCCAGAGGATGAAACCCTTGTCACTGCACAAATGACAAGGTCTTTATTGGGAATAAATGTCAAAGCAGAGCGACAACATTTATTTTCCAGGCAGGAGACACTGATCCTGTGGCGACACTGCAGGGATGGTGTTATTCCTGCACCTGATTTAATCCCTTTATCAGCTGCAGAAGCACCAGGACAGGCTTTGGTCTCCCATGCCAGCTCTGACGGACACTGCTGTCCCCACAAGCTGTCCCCACCCCTGGGTGCTGCCTCTGCAGCCCAAAGCACCTGGAGGTCCCTCTGAGCACTGGCACTCCTTCATTTGGATGCACGCTGTCCATAAAGATGCTTAAAGAGACGCCGAGGAAGACTTTAATTTATAGCCCCATTCTTTTAATCTTGGTCAGCCAGATTTTTTCAGACATCTGTTTATATCTCCTTATAATATATTGGCTGGAGCAGCAGCACCAGGCAGCAGCTCCCTCGCAGGGGCTCTGCTGACATTTATAAACCAAAGCGATTTCTCTCGTGTGTTTTATG
Organism: Melozone crissalis; assembly: GCF_028551555.1. Classification (NCBI taxonomy): domain Eukaryota; kingdom Metazoa; phylum Chordata; class Aves; order Passeriformes; family Passerellidae; genus Melozone; species Melozone crissalis. The sequence continues at coordinate 3,939,451 of NW_026535821.1, forward strand.
TTATCAGCTAAACCTCTCCACTTAAATTATTGCCTTGTAACCAAATCACAACTATCTGTTACTCTGCTCTGTGCACCTTTCCCAGGCTCTATACCAATATCAAGCTTTGCAGAGGCTAAAAACAAGATGAGAAATTAATAAACAAATGGAAAACAGGACATGCTTCCACCAGGCTCACAACTGAGGGAGGATCAGGCACGTTGTGCACCACATTAGTAAAAGCAGAGGGCTGCTGGTGGAATATGCAGCACGCAGTGATAACCAAAGAACCCCATCTCTCTTCTTCTAGAGCAACCAAATGATCAGCTGTGTTTCCTCCCTAAAGGAGAAAGGTCTCATCCTGGGCTCCTTTCCAGCACATCATTCCACATTCCACAGGTGGGTTTGTGTTCCAGCATGGGGACAGGGCTGAGCCCCAACTCACTGCACAGCTACAGGCTGGCAAGTTGTACATCACACACTGACCTGCAAACCTCCCACCAAGGTTGTGCAGTAACTCACTGCACTCCTGGCAGTGGCTTCCCCATCCCGTCCCATCCCACCCCATCCCATCCCATCCCATCCCATCCCATCCCATCCCATCCCATCCCATCCCATCCCCACCCCTTGGACAAAGCTGCCAGCCACTGACTGCCCATCAAGAGGAGCCCAAGGGGGACAGGAGTCTCTCCCCCTGTAGCACACCCTGCCCCCTTGGCACAGGAATGTCCCCTGGGAAGGCTGGAGCAAGCAGAACAAAGGTGATCCAGCTCACTAAGGCAGATCCCTGGCTCGTCCCCAAGTGAGCATCCTTGTTTGCCATTGTAAGAGAATTCAAAATCTATCAAGGGTTTGAAAACAAGTCCCAGTTATGAGTCAGTAAGTGGCTCTGCAGCTCTCAAAAATTACCTCAGTGTGTGAGCAAGCCTCAGATAACATCTACCTTCCTTTACTCTTTGTTTCTCTCCACGCAGGGAGTGAGGGAAAAGGGACTTTCTTTCTAGTACAGGCAACAAAGGAATCTGGAATCAATATGTGAATGTTCCAGCAAAACACACTGGCAGTGCTGCAGTACTGAAATAATCACACTGCCAGAGCATCCATAACAAGTTATCTGATGGCACCACACCTTCTCCCTTAATAAAATAATGATTAAAAACTACCAGGAAACAAATCCCAGCTAGCAGCGGAGCTCCCCACAGCTGCGTCCCCAGCTCCAGGAGCCACCAGTGCCAGGGCTGGGGACCTGGCTGAGGCTGGGGCATCCCGTGCTGGTGGCACATGGGGACACTGTGCCTGACTCCAGCTGTGCCTGGGTGGATGGGATGTCCCACACCAGCGTGCTCAGAGGAAAACAGAGGAGCCAGACCCAGTCTGGGGGCTCAGCTCACATCCTGACCCCAGACTCTGGTTAGAGCTGCTGAGCAAGGAAGCAGCAAAGCCTGCCTCAGTTTTTCTTTCCCTTCTTTCCTATAAAGGCAAATCTACCACTCTCCAGATTGTTTGTTACTTCAAAACAGAACATTTTTACACACAAAAGGAAGACATGTAACAGACACAGGTAAGGATGAGATGGATTACTGATGGGAAGAAGAGGCCCAGAGCCTGAATCTCATTTATATATTTTTTCTTTCTTTCTTTCTTTCTTTCTTTCTTTCTTTCTTTCTTTCTTTCTTTCTTTCTTTCTTTCTTTCTTTCTTTCTTTCTTTTTCTCTCTCTCTTTCTCTCTCTCTTTCTCTCTCTCTCTTTCTCTCTCTCTTTCTCTTTCTTCCTTTCTTCCCTTTTTTTCCTATCTTTTCTTTCTTTCCTTTCTTTTTCTTTCCCTTCTTCACCCAGCCTTTTGCATTAGTTCACTGTCTGACACTCACTGCTCCTCCCAATTAAGTGCCACTGGAAAATGTCATTAATATGCTCTATGTCACCTCCTCCTGATAGCTGGTGGAGAGGTTTCACAGCACCAGGCCTGGAAGCTCCCTCAGCAGCTGCCCCAGCCCCCCCAGCATTCCCCACCTCAGGCAGGGAGGAAGCTCAGACACCTGTGTGCACATCCCAAGTACAAACTCCTGTGACAAACTCCTCTTCCTGGGGAAGAAATGCTTTACAAATGCACTCCCTGGGCAGCTCCTCCTCCCATGGTATTGCCGGGGAGCCAGAGCTGCCTGCTGAGTGCAGCATCTCCTCAGAGCAGCACCAGCCTGGGCACTGCCTCTCCACTGCTCAGGTAACCAGGGACAGCAGGGGCTCTGCAGGGGATGGGATGCAGGAGGAACCCCTGGGGTGATGCACCATGCCCAGTGCCACGGTGCCACCTCTCCCAGGCACTGCCCAACTAGGGCTGGATGAGCTGGGCTGCCTCTGCCTGCGAGTGACCGGCCCTGGTGCTGCCAGCCTGGTTTCATCACTGTTCTGTTTGATCATTGCCCAGAGGGCTGACAAGGACAGAGATGTCCTTCTCTTCCTGGGATTGCAGAGGAAACCCGCAGAGAGGATTTCTGTCCTTACAGCATGAGCAAACAATTGGCACTGCTGCTTCCTTCTGCCTCCCAGGGCACCCAGATGGAGCAATATAGGGGTTTAGATGGTGGGTGCTACTGCCTATTTCCCAATAAGCATCTCCTTGGAAAAGCTGCTTGGGTGAACATTCAGGGAGAGCAGCCAAGTCCACACACCACACTCACCATGGCCAGTTCAGCCACGAGAGGCAGAAGGGCCTTTTGTATGACAAATTCCTGCAAAGGTTTATTCCAGCACGCCAAAGGGGAATCAGAGACAAAAGAGCTGGCCATGTGGTGTGCACAGGGTTAATTAGGGGTCAGTGGCCAATGGTCCAAAGGCACTGGGGTGGCACCAAGGGCAGAGCAAAGGGCACTGCCCTACAGGGGAGACGCAGAGCCAGCCACCAGGGATACCACAACCAATGAGGGAACAGGGAAAGGAGAAACTACCAGAGTTTGGGACATATGGGGAAAGGAACTGGGGTGGTTCATAGTGTTGTGCAAGGCTCCATGGGGAAGTTTTCCCTTTCAGCCTAGGTGGAGACTCTATAGCATATTCTTCCAGGGCACAGCCCTGGGGATTGCCCTGAGGGATTCAAAGGATTCTACACCCAGACACACAGGGAGCAGGCAGGGCCTGATCCCCCAGCCACAGACCTTGCAGAGGCTCTTCCAGAAAGGCCTGAAGGGAATGAATTGTTGAGAGATTGAATGAGGAGTTCAAAGCACCTCAACAAAACCAAGGAAGTCTCATGTAACAACTTCAGTTGGCTAGTTTATCTGACAAACCTTTCGGTGACATTCCAAGCTATGTTAATAAACATCCTGGAAATTGACCTGTCAGAATGGTGATGTCTAAGTATGACATCTTCTCCAACATCTGATTTTGTTCTGTGCTGCACTGGAGCAGGGACAGAAGCCATATGAAATGCTTTCAAGCTTGCCAAGGGTGAATCTGTCCCCTGTCCAACATCCAGCACAGCTGCCGGCAGCAAAGGCATTCCTGGGAAAGCCCCAAAGCCACCCTGTTCTGGTACATCCCAACAGCAGGTGTGCTCCTGCCCAGGCTCCTCACAGGTCCCAAAGCAGCAGCACTGCCTTCTGCTTGAACCCCACTTGGACAGGGACAGGGAAAGAATTGTGGAACGGTTTGGTTGGAAGGGACCCTAAAGATCATCCAGTTCCAGCCCTCCTGCCACAGTGAAGCCACCCCAAAAGGGCTGATCCCATTGCAGTTTCTCATTTAGCAAGAGACAAGTGACCCACTGGTGCTTGCTGTGCTGCTGCTCTCCCGAGGCTGATGCCACAGAGCTCACTGGTGGACTCAGGGTGTTAAGGGCTCCTCACACCAGGATTACAGGGAGACACACCCCCACAGTAACCTTGGGAGAACTTTCTTGCACCCAGTGATTTTTAATGCCAACCTTGCTGCAGTAACCACATCTTTAAGCACCATCCATCAGGCCTTCAGGTCAAACACTTGTTTGGCTGAAAAGGGTTTTAGAGCCACTCTTTTGTCACAGTGCTGAGAGGTCTTCTCTGTAATTTGTTCCCCTCAGCAAATAGAATGAAAACATTTTTAAAATGATGCCAGAATCCAATCCCTCCTCCTGTGATTCAATCCACAGCTAGAAGAGAACAAAGCCTCACAAGGAAGGGGCTCTCCACTAAGTAACTCTTGATTAGAGATGTGAAAGCAACATTCCATTTGGACGCTAGGCTGGACGGCGCTCACAACTGGCCCTTTTCCCTGAGCCAGGGCTCTCCTCTGGCACTGGGATTTATGTTCTCCCAGCTGATCAGTGGGTGCTGAGTGCTCTGAATGCTGCTCTTCAAACAGAGGCACCCTGTGGGGGAGGCTGGGCTGGGCTCTCTCCTCACACTGCCTGCCAAATCCACCTGGCTTCTCCTGCAGCTCCTGCAGCAAGGGGGAAGGAGGGGCACGTGAGCCCCTGGGACAAGCAGGCCATGGTTGGCAGTGCCAGAGCAGGTCCCTGTGACTGCCACCCACCCTCCATGGCAGCCAAGGTGACGATGATGATGGTGGTGGCACACCAGGGGGCCCAGCCTCATGCCCAGAGCTGAGCCTGCTGAACACACACCAAACCTCATCCCTCCCGTGCAGGGGAGCCACAAGGACAGGAGGGGTGTCTGTCACACACAGGGCACAGCGTGGCCCTCCCTTGAGGTGCCTGGGTCCCCTGGGAAGTCTGGAAGTGATGGAATTGAAGGTGGAAGCCAGCGAGGAGCCTGGGGAGGAGGGATCTCAGGGAAGGAGGGGTGACAGGAGGGCTCCAGGGGGAAATACAGGGCCTCTGATGGGGGCACTGCTGCAGCATCTGCTGATGTACCTGCTGCTGCTGCTGCTGCTGCTGCTGCTGCAGGAGGGAAATGCTTCCTGTGGCAAAGAGCTCATACAACAAGTGCTCCATTCTCCACCTCCCTGCTGGGAGGGCTGCTCTGCCTTCAGTGCAACAGCAGCAAACACACCAGGAAAAAATAACCACAGGGCAGGAAGAAGAAGGCGTGTCCTTTTGTAGAGTGGGCACAACCTGTTTTCACTTTGCCAGCAAAGCCTTCTCCCCAGCTTCAAGGCAGGCACTGCAGTGAGTTAGGGTGCAGCAGGAGCCATGTGCTCAGGATTTAATACCAGGCATTTGATTTATTTTTTCTTTTGATACTGGGCTTGAAGTCTGTGAACTGCAGCAGTTTAGAGAGTTTAATCCCACAAAGGTCCGAGCAGAAGAAACAGAGAGACCAAAGGTATCCAGCCACACTGATATTTCATCTCTCAAATGGCACACCAGGCTGCAGAGACACTGCAGTGACCTTTGTCTCACCATGTCCCCAAGTCAACATCCATGAGAAGCTTACTTACAAATGCCAGGTTTAATCCCTTTCCAACTCCCTACAATATTTATCCCCAAGCCAATGCTACAATCCATTCAATAATTGTCATTCCTCAGGTCTATTTGTTACTCCAGAAAGCCCATCTGGGATGCTGAAGGCTTGGCTACGTTCAGAGAAGATCAATACAGGATGTAGGCAGAGAAGAACAAGGCAGCTGACCGGGAGAATTGAGAACCTGACAAAAGGAACTGAGGATGATATTAATTTTGTGGGATTTAAGGCATTTAATACCTTTTGAGAGAGGCTTCTTTACTATGATGGAGGTTAGCACCTCCAGAACATCATCAACCATCATGTCTCCCACATGTGTCACTCTCAGCCTCTCCTCCTCTCTCAGCGACTCAGGAGAGGGCCACCAAAGAACCTGGCAATGTGGAGGCACAGAAAGGACACAATAGGGAGGGATAATCCATCAGGACCAACACCAGTGTGAGAATCAGGAGGTTTAAAACAGCCCTGGTTAATCTGTTGTTGGAAACAAGGGGTTAAAGGCTAAAAGGGCTCAACTTGAGGAGGGTAAAGGAGCTAAAAAGGAAACTATTTTCCAGGGGAGGGCTGAAGCTCAAGCAGGGAATTCATGACCAGGCCTCAGCACTCCCTGTTCCTGTCCTCAGCTTCTGAGTCTGTAACTCAGCGCTGAAATTGCAAGGATGAGACACGCACAACACAAACTCCCTTCTCCCAGCTCCAGCTCGCAGTGGGAGCGTTTCAGGACACGCTGTGCCGCTGTCAGGGCGTGCAGCTGACTGCCTTGGATCCCCTCTGTGCTCGATGGGTGTCAGCTGCCTGCCCTCACCCAGGCCCCAGCCCCGTCCCAGCAGTGGTGCCCCCCAAGTCGGAGCATCCCGGGGCCGAGGGCTCCGCAGGGCTTGGCCAGCACTGCCCGGGCCAGCCTGGAGGTGCTGCTCCCACCCCCTGGCTGCCAGACCAGCAGGATGGATGGGCAGAGCTGCCTGCCAGCCCTGCTGCCAAGGCAGAGCGAGAACAAATTTGGATAATAAAAGCTGGAATAAGGAGATGCCTTGGAGAGCATGCTGGAATAGCGCTTTGCGAAGCTTCAATTTAAAGCCTTGTTTCTACAGCTAACGCAGCCGTAAGGGACATTAGCCTAATTTCTGTCAAGAGAACTTGCCAACACTGCAGTATTTAAGATACACACTAAAGATGTGTTTTATCTCACAGATAGATCACAGGGAAAGGAAGGAGCTGTGCCACACTTGGTTCACAGGAAAATAAATTGACGTTCTCCCTGGGTCTAATTGGTGGATGCTGTTTTATAACACCACATGCACGAGCAGCCTCCCATTTTATCAGTGTGCAGCTGAGGTTGGTGCCAAATCCACTAGAAAGTGGGGTTAGATACAGGAACCCACAGGGACATGCTTCAAATGGGCACCCAAGGACACAGAGCTGGGCATTTTCCAGCCACGGAGTATCTGAAATATTGGGCAATGTCCTGAAGGGTCAGGTCCTTCTACTGATGGTGCTCACCAGCTGAGCCATAGTTGGTGGGGGGGCTTTCAGGGCCAAGGGGAGAAAGCTGGGGATAGAAGAAATAAACTGTCTTGGCTTCCTCAGGACCAGCAGCAGGAACTCACCTGGCCTGGTTTTTAGAGATGCTCCATTGTGAGCCAATAGAAAGCAAAGAAAAGAGAGGCTGTAGCCTGAAGCTTTAGGAGAAAAGTGTTGCAAGCTCCTGCTCCCATCATACCCCACTCTGAGGAACTAAAACATTCCCAGGAGTCCAAGTGTATTAAGGCTGGCATGGCTCCACAAGTCCCCCGTGCCAGCCTTGGAGCTGGGTTTGAGACATGCCCAAGATAATGCTGGTGCCACGGCACAAAGGCTTGTCCCAGACTTGCAGCTTCTGCAGTGGAAAGTTGAAAATGCCCTTTTATTTGCAGTTGTTACACAGAAATAACAGCCATGTAACCTTGTCCCAGCCTTGGAACAGAAATCAGCTTGCAGAGGAAGCCTGAGGGAGCGCGACCCTGAGCTGCAGCCTCGAGGGCAGGAGGGTGGCTCTGCTCTGCCACGGATTCTGCCCTTGCAGGAGAACTAAATCACTACAACAGCCAGAAATGTCCCTCGGGAAGGAAATCCTCTCAAAGATAAATCAATAACTCAGTGTAATTTTAGCATGCAGCCAGGAGAATTTACATTGCCAGGAAGGCTGAGAGCTCTGCCACAGAGACAGAGGCACAGCATCATCAAACAGCCCCGCAGCAGACCCTGCACAGAGCTTGGGCTCTGGGTGTTCACTGCCAAGCCACGAGGCTGGGCTCTGCATTTTGGGACCACACAGACCCAAATCACAGGGACAGCAGCAGGGATGTGGTCCAGCCAAACTCCCTTGGGACAAACCCACCCTTCCCTTTTCTCCTCTGCAGCAGCAAGGCTGCAATCATGGCAGTGCTGGCAAACACTCCAGATCCTGCAGGGTGAGACACACAAAGCTCAGCTAAACCAGGCTCAGGAGCAGAGGGGGAGTGCTCCAGCCACAGCCCCCATCCCTGGCCAGGGGTTCCCACCAGCCAAGCCACCCACGAAACAGCACAATAAGGATGTGCCGCAGCCCCCGGTGATTAATGAGACTGCAATTTATGTAATTATATTAATGCTAAGTACACTCGGAGCAGTAAGTTCAAGGGAAGTGATGACACTGTAGAAGAGCACAGTTCAACACTGAGCAGTAACTCCAGCAAAAAGGGGGGAGAAAAAAAAAGCCCCTAATTATTCAGTAGCTCTTCTCCCAGATTCTCAGGGTCAGCTTGGAGGAGAAGGTGGCCTGAATTATATTTTCGTTTCCAGAACATCAACAGAATTGCTAACTGAGTTCCAGCGGCAAGGTCAGAGCCTGTCCATTGTTATGCATGCCAGCCCCGTCCCCTCCCAAGCTCTGCCGTGTCTCCTGCCAGTGCTGCCACCAGCGAGCCCTGCCACCCCGGGGACACAGGACCAGCTCCTGTGCCAGTGCTTGTCCTGGTCCCCAGCACAGACAGACAAACTGCAACAACCAATTCCTCAGAAGCCAGGTGTAGCCTCCATGTGTGAAGGTGCAGGAGCCTGTCCAGGATAAGCCTGAGGAGCAAACAGCCCAGTCCAGCCAGCAGAGGTTTGTGCACAGCCAGCCCTCTCCAGAGTGCCTGTTGGCACAGCCACAGACCCTGGCAGATGTGGAGCCTGTGCCAGGGCATGCAGAGCTGAGAAGGACTGTGCCCACACACACACAGAGCTCTTCCCCTGTACACCCACCTGGAGCCACAGAAGCATTTTGGAGCACCCGTGCTGGCCACAGTCCTGTCACTCCTCACAGGTTCCTCTGGTGCCAACAAGCTCTCACACAGATTGTGCCATCAGTGCTGATGTGCTCCAAGAGCCTCAGTCTGCAAATCCAGCTTTACAGCAGTTACCAATGCACACTGGGCTTCTGCATTGCTTCATTGAGACTTGGACTTTTACAGGGGCCTGGAGTGCCAGGACACAGGGAATGGCTTCCACTGCCAGAGGGCAGGGATGGATGGGATATTGGGAATCAGGAATTGTTCCCTGTGAGGGTGGGCAGGCCCTGGCACAGGGTGCCCAGAGCAGCTGGGGCTGCCCCTGGATCCCTGGCAGTGCCCAAGGCCAGGCTGGACACTGGGGCTGGAGCAGCCTGGGACAGTGGGAGGTGTCCCTGCCATGGCAGGGGATTGGAATTGGATGAGCTTCAAGGTTCCCTTCCAACCCAAACCATTCTGGGATCCAATGACTCTGCACCTCTGAAATGTTGAGATCTGCCTGCAGAGCTGCCCCAAGGGCCAAGGTCAGTGCTGGAAGCTAAAGGTGCATTATGACCACCCCACACAAAGCCAGGACAATGACTTGTTTTGCTCCTACAACACAGAACATGAAGCTGCCTGAAAAGCAAGGGCAGAAGAACTCTGCAAAGACAACACAAAAGAGGAGACCCCACAAGCCTCATGTGACCCCTGTGTCTGATTGAAAACCAAACTGAATTAAATGAGAAGTCACAAGTTTGGTGTCTCAGGATTGCACTCAGAGCTCTCCTGGTGCCTTCCACGCTCAGCAGCAGCATCCAGCAAGAGGGAACATGCAGAAGGCAACTCAGTGATGATTAGGAAGGCACATATAAAGTTATCCATCACAGAGCAACCTGTGTGCACCTACATGTCCTGCAATACAATCAGAAATCAATAGCAAGATGCAGAAATCCTCAACCACTCAGTAAAATATAAAGAACAATTGTAATATTGATTTTAAAAGCACCACTGTAAAGACAGTTGAGAAGAAGCCTGAGAAAGCAAAGCAAAATGCCTGAATTGAAACCTTTTTTTTCTTTTCCCTCAGAAAGACATTATTAATGGATTTTCAATGCAAGAAGAAAAACTGAAACCCACACCAGATTCTCCTGGTAATAACAGCTTTCTGCAAAGCCCAGCTATTAATGTAACAGGGACATCCATCAATCAAGCACACAGAAAGTACATTGAGAGCTAAAAGAAGAGCATGCAAACATCTGCTTTTGGCAACTTAAATTTTGCCCTTAAGCACAAGGAACATAATAAATTAACAGGAGGTTGGGCTTGAACTTGTTTTCCTCCATCCTGGACCTAAATGCTGAGGATAAGGATGAAGGTACACAAACATGCTGCTGCAGGGATATGTCATGACAAAAAGTGGGCGAAAGGAGCACAATTTCATTTGTGTTTTCATTTGAGAACACTGGTGCAAGAGGACACCAAGCAGGGGTGTAGCATCTCCCTGTGTGCAGTTCAGGGAGCTCCTGTGAACCCTTTTCCACCTCCAGCATCCTCAGCACATCCAAGACTGCTGGAGTGGTCCCACAGTGGAGTGAGAATGTGCCAGTGTGCTCCAAGGTGCCCATGGGCCCATGGCTCCCTCCTCGCCCAGCTGCTTCCCTGCTCCCTGTGGAGCTGTGGTGATTTTGGCAGCTCCTCGGTCCCTCAGTGTTCTCTTCAACCACCACATCACACCTGGGGTCCATCCACGCAGCCAAGCACAGCCTGGGGTGTCCCAGCAATCCCAGAAAAGCTGGATTGGCACCAGGGGAACGGCTGCAGAAAGCAGCTGGGTGTCCCCACGCCTCCAGTGTCTCCCCCCTTGTAAAACACAGCAGGTCAGAGCAAGTGCTGGAGATAATGAACACAATTTATGGATTCCAGCACAGGAGGCTGCAGGCATGGCTGCAACTAAGTCTTAATAAATTCTGAAGAGTGACACCATAAAATGGCATTATGGAAGGCTGTATTTATTGTCTCCCCATGCTTCCGTCTCCAAGGTGCCACGTTACACTTAATAACAGTTTTCTCCCCAGCTGCCAGTGTTGCAAACCCTGACAAGCTAATGGTCGGGCCAGCCCTCCCCAAACACACACATCTCACCCAGTACACAGCTTCCATGGCAGGAACAGGCAAAAAGGATTAAACCAGTGCTGCCCAGCTGCTGCCCAGCCTGCCCCCTCCGTGCTGGCTCTGCAGGGCTCCCTGCCACACAGCAGGACAGGAGTTCTGCCCCTGGAAGTGATGCAGAGGAGGAGCAGCTGCTGTGGGGTGGTACCTGCATGCCCAGTGTCCTGCTGGGACAGGAGCATCCCTGCCCTGCCCTGCTGGGAACACCAAGGCCCTGCCAGCAGAGCAGCCCCACCTGAAACTACTGCCTGCTGACACAGCAAGCTCCGGGCAAGGCACCAGCACAGCCCTGGGGAGAACCATGGTGTGGTAGATAGGGAAAGGCGCTGCGGAAGATCTCGCGATGTCACGGAAAGCCAGGACCCTCAGATCCCCTTAGATAAGACCATCTGCTTCCCATAGATAAGAAACTAACATAGGAATGTAACCCGCCTAACCAAATTCCAGTAACTTTCCATCCCCTACCCAGTAACTGTCCACCCCTTACTAACCATAGATGGTAAAGACAGACCCACATTGACGTAGAGACCCCTTAGACTATAAAAACCCAAGAGATGAGACAATAAACGCCTTTTGACCGTCCATCACATTGATGTCTGCGTGTGTCATTGGCCCGAGTGGCCCTAGTGAGAGGGCTGCCGTGCCGTTTCCTCAGAACCAGGTCGCCTGCCTTGCTTCAGAAGGCAACATACTGGTGCCGAACCCGGGACTGCTGCAGCGCCCGGGGAACGGGAATTCTCCTGGTCAGAGGGCGGCGGCTGTAGCGGCGGGTCCGACTACAGCGGGAGGGACGCCTCCGGACCAGCGTGGACCATGGAATCCACAGCGAAGGTCGTAAGTCAGGCTCATGAGCAATGGGGAATTAAAGGTGAGCTCAGGAACTCTAATCTTGCTATTGCAAGGCTCCTAGAGCTGGGGACGATCGGACGTCCGTTAAATATATTATATTCGGGAGCGCAGGAGACGTGTACTGCCGCCTCAGCAGAGGACTCTAAGTCCGCAGGCAGAGGTAAAAACCTCAGAGCGTGGGGGAAAGTAGAAGAGACCCTACGCGAGATGTTAGAAGAACAGGAGACGCGGAAAGCCGCGTGTACAGGTTTATTAGCTACACCAAAGCCGGGGGTGGAGGCCGCGACACAAACCGCCTCCGAGAGCGATTGGATTGAAGGCGGGAACATGCGGGGGCCGGGCGCGTTCCATCCCTTTCCGAGCCCGAGCCCAGACCCCCCGGAGCCCCCAGGAGACCCCCCGGAACCCCCAGGGGACCCCCCGACCTTCCCACGGAGCCCGCCGGGTCCTAGCCCCCCCGCGGAACCATCCGAGAAAACCGCAGTTTCTCTATCCGTCCCTTCCCCGCCGGTCGCCGATCCAGCAGAAGAGGCAGAGCAGCGCGCGCGATGCTTCTGGCAGGGACCCGCGGAGAAGGCGCGGAACGCGGCCGGATGGTCGGACCCTGCCGGGATCGGTAAAAACTCGCCCCCGCCATGTGCGTTTAAAAATGGCGCCGAACCACATGGCAAGGGCGGAAGGGAGGAGGAGAAGGGCGGAAATACCGTCAGGCTGCTTAACAACGCATGCGCGGGCGAGCGGGGAGGGGGGGCGGTCCCCGCACTAGAGTGCAAAACCAACCAGAGCGCTCTATTCAAATTAGGTCCTTATAGGGCAAGGACCTCCCCCGTCAGGAGGCGGGGAGACCCCAGGGGGAGGGAGCGGCACAACCCCCAAAGGGAGGAGCGGGGTCGGAGCCGCACAAAACGGCACGGAGCGCCGGAAGGGTACCGGCAGTCAGCTTCCGGCTCAGAGTCAAGTAACAGCTGCTCAGACAGCTCGGAAGAGCCGACCGAGCCCGGCTGGGACTCGGAAACCGAGAGAGCAGAATTAATGCGGTTTCGAGCGAAACCGAATAAAGCTTTAAACAATATCGGGAAACAATCGCAACACAAACTCACCGATGGGGGAAAAATAAAAGCAGCCTGTGGGGACCGGGCACCGGCAGCCTCCATGCATGCTTTCCCAGGGGGGGTTGCCGGAGCGCGGGGGAACCAACAAAGGGCATATACCCCAGTTAACCCAAAAGAAGCCAAAGGGATTTCAGAAATAGGGATCAACTCAGTTGTAGTACCCACTCCTGAGGACGGCCTTTCTAGCAATAACGATCTGCTCAATTTTGATATTACGCAAATAAGCCGCATGCTTTTTGATGGGGCGGGGCGGATTGCATTTAAGCAGGAATGGAAAGACGACCGTGTTAGCCCAGGCTTCCGGGGAAGGACAGCTAGTCAGCGAGCACAGCTTTCCCTGGCAGCACCCTCACTCCAAGCATCCCGGCCCCGGGGAAACGGGAGAGGGAGGGGGCGCGCGGGCCACACTCAGCCTCCTCCCGCTGCAAATGCGAGACGGCCCAGCTACAGCAACCCCCAGTGAGGCAGGGGACCCTCAAGCCCTATGCCCCCACAGGGAGCAGTCAATTTTGCAGAATTCTCCACCCCTGTTAGGAAGGGACGTTCTCTCCTTGCTCGGATTTCGGATCACAAATTTACCACGAGGGCCACTGCTGTACACCCCCCGCTGCCAATCAAACTGACTTGGAAATCATCAGACCCTGTATGGGTTGAGCAGAGGCCCCTGACAGAGCCTCGAATGGCAGCCTTGCAGGAACAGGTCGATCGAGAACTGCAAAAGGGTCACATAGAGCCCTCCACCAGCCCTTGGAACACCCCGGTATTCGTGATCCCCAAAAGGTCCAGACAATGCTATCGTCTCGTCCACGACCTGAGAGAAGTGAACAAGATGACCAGACCCATGGGTCCAGTCCAGACACTGCTACCCACGAACTCAGTCATCCCCGAAGGGCAGCCGTGTGCAGTACTGGATATCAAGGACTGCTTCTTTTCAATACCTCTGCACCCTGAGGACAGAGAGCGATTCGCCTTTTCGGGGGCATTTCGGAACGGCGAGTGGCCCAACCTTCGCTTCCAATGGAGAGTACTTCCGCAAGGCCTGGTCGACAGTCCCACCATATGCCAAATCACCGTGGACAAAGCACTGACGCCAGTCCGACACTCCTACCCCACCGCAACCATCATCCAGTACAAGGGCAACATCCTGGTCGCAGCACCATCGACAAGCCAAGTAGATCACCTGGTGACCACAGTCACGGAAACCCTTCAAGCCAACGGCTTCGAGATCGCGAGCGCAAAGATCAAGAGAGGACCCTGCGTGACCTTCCTGGGAGTAGGCATCACAAGCTCCCACGTGACACCCCCCGAGATGAAGATCAACCGAGACACCGAGACACTCCACAACGTGCAACGCCTGGTGGGATCGCTGCAGTGGCTTCGCAACATCGTCCAGATTCCTCCCGAGGTCATGGACCCTCTGTACGACCTCCTGAAAGGAAAGAACCCCTGGGAACCCAAGGAGCTGACACCGCAAGCAACGAGCTCCCTCGACTTCATCGAAAACCAAATGGCCACTGGCACGCTTGCCAGGTGGAACCCAGCCATGCCACTGGACCTGTACGTCCACTTTACACCGAAGGGGGGAGTGGGAGCACTCGCCCAAGGACTTGCAGAAAAGGCCCGACCGATCCAATGGGTGGTCCTCGGAAGACCCGCTCGTGCGTTTTCCCCAGGAATCGAGTGCATCGCCAGCCTCATCATGAAAGGCAGGAGACTCGCCTTGAAACACCTAGGGACAGAGCCGACAAGCATCCACCTTCCGTTTCGCAAGCAGCCCACCATGGAGTCAGCCACAGTATCACAGTACCTGGCCCTTGCTCTCTCCGGCTTCGGAGGAGAAATCACCTACTCCTCCAGACCACCCTGGACTAAGCTGCTGACCGTAGTCGACATGGACATGCCGCCGAAGGTCAAGGACAGACCGCAGCCGGGACCAACGGTCTTCACAGACGCTTCCTCCACGACTTCAACCGCAGCAGCAGTGTGGCAGGCAGGAGAGCAATGGCACTGCGTCAAAGCGTGTGACCCCACGCGGTCAGTGCAACAGCTGGAAGCAGCAGCAGTGGTTTTGGCGTGCGGACTCTTCCAAGACGAACACCTCAACATCGTAACGGACTCCATATTTGTGGCAAGGCTCAGCCTAGCCATGGCAGGACCAGGAATGTCAACATCAGCAGCAGCCCTAATGCTGGAAGAAGCACTCTCCTCGCGACAGGGCACCGCGTCAGTCATCCACATCAACAGCCACGACCCAATCAAAGGTTACTTCCAGATCGGCAACGACAAAGCGGACGCCGCAGCAAAAGGCGTTAGGACCTTGCAAAGAGCCCGTCAACTGCACGAGTCACTCCACATTGGAGTCAAAGCACTGGCGAAGAGATGTGGAATCTCGACGGCGGACGCCAAACATGTGGTAGCCACCTGCCCTCATTGCCAGAAGTCACCCCTTTGGACCTACGGAGTCAACCCGAGAGGTCTCAAGCCCTCAGAAATCTGGCAGTCGGACTTCATCTTAAGTCAACTGCTGAAGCCCCGAGCATGGCTTGCGGTGACAGTAGACACTTATAGCAGAACAATCATAGCTACACAGCACCCCAAAACTAACTCCAAGGCCACAATTCAGCACTGGCTGGGAGCCATGGCTTGGCTTGGTATCCCCAAGCAGATCAAAACGGACAACGGCTCCAATTTCACCTCCAAACAAGTACAGGAATTCGCCTCGAAATGGGGTATCACGCTAGTGCACGGCATCCCACATAACAGTACCGGACAGGCCATAGTTGAAAGAGCAAACCAGACCCGGAAAGCCAAGATAGAAGTGTTGGCAAAAGCAGAAGGCTTTGCCAATGCCATTCCCCCAGGAGATCAGGCACGTATGCTGGCAACCGCCTTGCTGGCACTGAATCAATCCCCTAGGGGAGGTGAAACAAACAGTTCCGTCCAAAAACACTGGGCCACTCGAAGGCTAGAAGAGGGCCCACAGGTGGTAATCAGAAACGAGCTAGGCGAGTGGGAACGGGGTTGGAGGCTGATGCTCACAGGGCGAGGGTACGCAGCGGTCAAAAAGGACGGCAAAATCTGGTGGTGTCCACTTAAGTCGATTAAACCGGACCTTCATAGCGAGCAGAATGAGACTGACGAGAATTGCGAGTATTTGTTTACAGGACCTGCTCGCGGAACGTCCTCGTGATGCATACTTCCCGGTTCCGGACGAAAGCGACAGACCACCAAGCCGCCAAGCAGCACCCGAGAGACCCGCACGGGTGAGACCCAAGCACCAAGGGTGTTTCTGTGGGATTTTGCTGTTGGGGCTAGTTGCCAGAGGGCAAGCCAGCCCAGACCACTACCCCCATCAGCCCTTCAGGTGGGTCATGCAACACCTTAGTAGGGGCAAAGCACTCAGAGAAATCGCCACACCGTGCTCCGCATCACCGACGGGTTTCCAGGACAGCCAAAGGTACACCCCTATTCCCCACACGTCAAACACTCGTACCTATCCTACTGGTGCCCAGCTTCAAACCCTGGGAAAAGCTACTGCAATCACCCAGGGTGGGGATACTGTGGGCACTGGGGCTGCAAAACCATAGTTACAGATGCCAGGCCATCGGGGCCTGGGTGGGATCCACAAGAGCCAGACAAATTCCTACAGTTCACCAGGGCACCCATCGGTTGCAAAATACCCCTCTTCTCTCACAGGAACTTCCATCGAAACCAGCATAAAATCCCTAGATTTCGGGTATGCACCGATTACAACAGGACGGTCTTGCAGCCAGATCACCCTAGCTGGGCCACAGGACAGTAGTCCTTCAAGGGTCAAAAGAGAGGGAGAACATGCAAATTATCAGGCTCCAACCGTCAGCACCCCGAGCGGTCGGACCCAACAAAGCGATTAAAAGCGTGCCAAAAGGGAGAAACGTAACCTACCCCAAAACCTTACCCACAGGGGTCAGCAATGTCCCGACCGGTCAAGCGGAGACCTTTCAGAGGAGCCGCTTAACCGAGTCAGACTCAGACCCAATCCTTCGTATGTTAGAAGCTACCTTCGTATCCCCGAACGAATCCAACCCTAACCTAACCGAATCCTGCAGGCTTTGTTACGATGTCAAACCCCCCTTTTTTGAAGGAGTCGCCTTAAACACTCCCTTCAGTTATTCCTCAGCCGACGCCCCTCACCAGTGCAGATGGGACACCCCGCGCAAAGGAATCACCCGGAGTCAAGTCACAGGCCGAGGCAGACGCTTTGGCAATGCAACCCTAGCTAAGCGGGGAGGCAACATCTGCACCAAAATGGTCAAGCCTAACAGGAAAACCAATAAGTGGGCAGTCCCATCCGCATCTGGGAGGTGGGTTTGCCAGCGATCCGGAGTGAGTCCTTGTGAGTTCCTTCCCAAATTCAATGACTCTAACGACTTCTGTGTCCAAGTTCAGATTGTTCCTAGGGTCCTGTACCACTCAGACGAAGAAGTGCACCATCTTCTTGAGGGACCCAGCCAGATCCACAAAAGAGAAATATAGACAGGTTTCTAACAGTCACCTTCGGACCATGCCTGCTGAACAAGCTGGTCTCGTTCGTTCAGAGCCGCCTGGAACGGACCAGCATCCGGTACCTAGGCCGACGACAATTGCTGTGAAATCAACCGGAGAATTCAACCAGAGAATTCAACCAGGGAACACTGTCAGTCACAAGATCCTCCGAACTTGTCTGGCAAAAGCTTACTCAAGTTTCCCAAGACTCCTTTCCCTTGTCCAGTTACAACCTCATACCTCACTTCAGTACCTATGTATACGACTACCTCATTCATTTGTGAAAAGGGTAGATAGGGAAAGGCGCTGCGGAAGATCTCGCGATGTCACGGAAAGCCAGGACCCTCAGATCCCCTTAGATAAGACCATCTGCTTCCCATAGATAAGAAACTAACATAGGAATGTAACCCGCCTAACCAAATTCCAGTAACTTTCCATCCCCTACCCAGTAACTGTCCACCCCTTACTAACCATAGATGGTAAAGACAGACCCACATTGACGTAGAGACCCCTTAGACTATAAAAACCCAAGAGATGAGACAATAAACGCCTTTTGACCGTCCATCACATTGATGTCTGCGTGTGTCATTGGCCCGAGTGGCCCTAGTGAGAGGGCTGCCGTGCCGTTTCCTCAGAACCAGGTCGCCTGCCTTGCTCCAGAAGGCAACACCATGGGGAACCAGGGATCCTCATGGAGAACCAGAGATCCTCATGGAAGACCATGGAGAGCCAGAGATCCTCAAGGAGAACCATGGAGAACCAGAGGTCCTCATGGAGAACCATGGGGAACCAGAGATCCCCATTGAGAGCCAGAGGTCCTCATGGAAGACCATGGAGAACCAGAGGACCCCTGGTTCCTCGTGCCAGAAGGACAGGAAACCTCACCATTCAGCATTCCCAGCTCCACTTCCACTGCAGTGGAATATGGTTCCATATTTAGATTTTGGAACATGGATACAATTTTTCTGGAGCATAATCTCCACTGAGCTTCTTGTTCTCCCTGCTGGTGTAGTGTTCTAAGTCTGCAAGAAAATCACCTTGAGCTTCAGGCAGAGCCTTGGGTGTGGATGGAGACTTGACAAGTATAAAGATGCTGCTGTTCCATCCCTGCCTGTATCACCTGCACTGCTGAAGGCACAAAAAAAAAATCATGTGAACCATCTTTAGTTCTCTTCAGAATACAAAAAGGTAACAAAAATGCCCAAACTCACATCTATCAGTTTATCAAGTACAGCAAACAGTACAAACAGGAGTGCAGGTGTGTTTGGCCTGAGAACACTCGCGGCGGATGGAGATGAATGCGAACATCTCCTCACCCAGTGTCCCCCCTCTGGCCTCCGTGTCCCTCCCCTCTTTCCAGCTGACAGCGACCACTCTCCTCAGCAGCCTGGCTCTGCTCCTCCTCCAGTGTTTTGTGGAGAAAAGAAGAAACCTCACAACTTTATAAAAGTTGTAAGGCCCGGTATGCTTTTATTACGATGCGCGCCAGACGCAAGCCTCCCCAAAAAGGCAAGCATGCCTCTGAAGACCTCGGGTCGTCTTTTATCCCCCTTCCAAATGCATATGCATACAGTTTCACAATAGGTTCATACATATTCATTCCGCGTGACATTTAGCACCAGTTCTTCTTTATCAAAGGAATTTCTAGGTCTGGGGCAAATTGACCTTGTGGTCATTTCTGTTTTTCTTTCTCTGTCTCCTTGTTGTCTCTGGAATGCAGCTTTTCCTTCAGCTTTGGCCCCACAGACCCCTCACCTCTTCCAGACACTTCACCTAATTCAGAATGGATCCCCACTCCGTCTCATTCCCTCCTTTCCTAGGAAATAAGTAAATTCTTTTACTTAAGGAAAACCTCCACGACAATAAGTGTCTTTTAATGCTTCACCATGTACGTTTGACAAAGAGGTTAGTACAGCTATTCATTGTAGCATTCTACAGTTCCAAATTAACAATGTAATAGATAATCCTAAACTTATCCCAGCTAATATTGGTAAAACTACAATGGGGTGGCACAACTTATTAAAAATTCCATTCGCAGTTGGTGACCACCCAAAGATCACATCCCACCAGTGATGATCCATATTTTGTTTTTTTCTTTGTAGAACCCTGGTTATCTCCTTTGTATCGTGTTGGACAGTAATTAAGGTTTTCTTTCCACTTTCTTGGATTTCTTTCAAGCCTTCCAATAGGTCTTGGTGCTTAATTAATTGTTTTACCAATGTAAGGTTCATCCCACTAGGGGTAGGTGGTAGTCTGTGATACATTGTGTAATTGGCTTAAATCAGCTGGTGGGATGTTACTGGTACCAAATACGAAAAATCACACCCAATAATCTTAACAAAATTACAAATACAGAGATTAGAATGGTTTCTACTAGACAGAATAACATCATTGCTATCAATTTGTACAGCAGCACAAGCAGTTCTCAAGCATACACCCTTTTCCAGTATATATGAGGACAGTTTTCTGGTCAGTGACTGGATGAATTCCAAAGTGACAAATACTCTGTTCAGTGTCCAAACACACATCCTGAGCATTAATAGTATTGCTTTCACAAATGAATCCCATCTGTTCTCTAGTAATGCAGGATTCCAAGTTTACTGTCTGCCACTTTCCATTCATCTTTCGTGCCCACACTCTATGTTCTGAAGGATAGAGTATTGTTTTTTCATGGTTTATTCCTAGGGCAACAATGGGATGGATAACATAAACAGTGGCATTACATATGGTAAGCACAAAGGCAGTTGCCACATTAGAAACAGGATCATAGGTGAAATTCACCATAGTCCACCAGGATTGAAACTTCCTTTCAATATCAATTGCATTATCCCACACAATTTCTTGAATTTCAGCTGGAAAATTACCTTCATCCCTTTCCCATATGATCAGAGCTGCTGTTGCTTGTATCCATAACTGCGCTTGTATACAACTGAAAGCTAAAGACACATTATCTTGAACTATACTAAGTGCTTCTACTATCAACTTGTGGTCTTGGTCCCCAGCCTTTTCATACTTCCTTACTTTGGCAGTTCTTTTGAAATCTGTCACTGGCTAGTTCCTAATGCCAATAGAGATTACTATAAAGGCTGCTTCAATTTTGTTAGGCTACCTGCTGCAGTGGCCAGTTTATTCATCAGTATTTCTGAATCAATTCCATTTAAAACTCCTAATCCTGTCCCTAATATGCGAGTTAGATGTTTGTTATGGGGAACAGGAACTGCTTTCTGTCCATGACCATCCCTCCCTGCCAGAGGGATGTGCTGGGCTCACACTGCGAATTCAGACACACTTCACAAGCGTATCTGACAGAGGTTTAGGTCATACTTGAGGCAGATGTTTATTCTGAAATGTAGAGACCTCAGGGAATCTAACCTCTCCTTCCCCCTCCAATGCACCTGATTTCCCAGATGTGTGGCAAAGCAGGAATGTCTCTCCTGGTCTACAAAGCTTCACACACCTTGCCCCTAGCTAAGATCCAGCTGTGGACTGTGTTCAGGGCAGAAGATAACAGTATTTGTCAAACAGATGAGAATAAAACTGGCTGGAACATATGGGATTTGGGTAGAAAGATTTCAGGTCCAAGCCTCAAGTAAATAATGAAGGGGAAATCTGAGAGAAGAGCCTAAATTCATTGCAGAGCCTCAGAAGAAACTGGGATCAGGTTTCTGCTACTTGAAACACTCAGCACAAAAGTGATGCTCAAAATCCTACAGTCTGCTGCTGAGCTCTGAGGGGGGGTCTCTCTCTACCTCTTTTAAGCAGAATCCAACTGCCTCAGACTGGGACAATCACTGATCCAAATCTCAGTAGGAAAAGGGATAGCTATAAATAAAGAAAATCACCTTCCTTGCTTGGGTTAATTCACCACCTGCAGTTCAGCACCCTTTACCAACCATTGCCTGGGTGTTCAGCCAACCAGCTTGGAAAATGACCTAAGGAAACTGATTAGGTTATCACAGACTTCCTGGTGTTCATATACACCAGGGGAGGTTCAGACACTAATTACATCTGGTCTCTCATAAGCTACCCTATTGATGACCTGGCACCCTACTTTGATTTCTTCTCCTCTGATTCCTTGAAGTGTCCACAGTTCCTGTTCCTGCCATTCTTGCTCCTCACATACCTGATTCTCGTGGATTACTACAGTAGATATGTTTAAATCATTTATCTCAGAAGGTTTTCCCATGGATCCAGTATACTGATTAAATGCCAGGGACCAAGGCCATTCAGCATTGCTTTGGATAGAGGTACCCTCTAGTTCTAAAACTTCAGTTATAATTCCATACAAAACAATCCTGTAAACTAAAGTATGAACTACTCCCGACTGCAATATACTCATTTTGCCCAAGTAAGTTTTAGTCTCAGTTCATTATCTCCTGGTGTCACTCATGAAGGGGCTTCTGGGCCTTCTTCACCCGAGAGTGATGGATCCAGGCGTTCTGCTCCTTGATTTTGATTGCAGTGAAGGTGGTGAGAAGTACTTGCAGTGGTCTCTCCCACTGTGGTTCCGAAGTCTTCTCTGTAAGAGACTTAACATATACATCATCCCCAGGCTATCTAACTCCCTGCTCCAGATGGCTACTAATCTGTTGCACTATTTTGGAAATGAAATGTGATTCTTTATCTGAGGATATTGTGGCTGGAACTCTGAAGCGTGGTATTATTTCTTGTAAAAATAATCTGGTCACTTCTTGAGCTTTGACAGTTCTGGTGGGGAATGTTTCTGGCCACCCTGAAAATGTATCTATCAATACCAGTAAATACTGATACCCTCCTTTCCTTGGGAGTTCTGAAAAGTTGATTTGCCACTGCTGTACAGGCCCATGGCCTCTCCCAGTCTGACCGAGTTTTGGCCGGGGGGTATTTTGGGGTTAGTCTGGAGGCAAGGATCACATTGTTGGCTCACCTGAGTGATAGTGGCATATAAATTCCTGACAACGATACAACGATTATTTCAATCAGATGTGTGTTCTAGAAAGCCTGTGGAAATTACTACTTCAAAGTCAACACTTCATTTCAATGCACTCTGTATCACTAGCAGCCTTGGTCATTTCGAGAAAGGAGCCACACTCTATAAAAGGCTTTTAAGTAGTTAGGCTCTAGTGTGTTTTCTAGTGCCCTTCCTTCACTAGTAACCACGAAAATGGGAAGGGATTGCTAGCTTTCTTTCAATGGTAGCCCACCCCTTGCAGTTGTACGTCTCTTTTGATTAGTATTATTGTATTCTGGTTTACTTTCGAGGAAAATCTGTACCTCATCCTTTGCTGCTTTCTTTGCCTCTCCATCCGCCAGCTCATTTCTTTCCTCCAATTTTAAGCTCACTCTCTCATGTGCCTTAATATGCTTTTCCAGGTAGCTGAACTGCTTCCAACAGCAGGATTGTCTCTTCTTTCCCTGTGAGGTCAGCAGTCCCCTCTCCTTCCAGATGGCTCCATGTGCATGTATGACTCCAAATGCATACCTCGAGTCTGTGTAGATGGTTATTCTCCTCCCTTTTGCCCTTTCCAGGGCACGGGTCAGGGCAATTATCTCAGCCTTCTGTGCAGAGGTCCCTGTTGGTAAGGGTCCAGACTCGATTACCATTTTGCAGGTGGTCACTGCATACCCAGCATGTCGCTTCCCATTGGCAACGTAGCTGCCCCTGTCAGTGGACCAGGCCTCTGCATCGTCCAGAGGAGTGTCCTTTAAGTCTGGGCGGCTGGAGTAGGTAGCTTCAATGGTCTCTAGGCAATCGTGGTGTACTGCTTCTCCTTGATTTCTGCTGAGAAAGGAAGCTTTCTTTTGGTTGTGGGTTGACAATATTAGTCCCAAATATCTCTACATCATCTTGCTCTACCATGATGGCCTGGTATTTCAGAAACCTCTGCGGTGAGAGCCAGTGGACACCCTTTACTTCTAGTACTGTGGACACTGTATGGGACACTATAACAGTCATTTTTTTGTCCCAGGGTAAACTTGCGTGCCTCTTGAATATTCAGCACAACTGCTGCTACAGCTCTGAGGCAACCTGGCCATCCTTTGGCTGTTGCATCTAGTTGCTTAGAGAAGTAAGCAACTACCCTCTGGTATAGTCCCAAGTCCTGAGCCAGTATTCCCAGGGCAATTCCTTGCGTGGAAAAATAGAAGGAATGGTTTACTTACATCTGGAAGTTTCAAAGCAGGAGCCGACATGAGGGAACTCTCTAGCTGGTGAAAGGCCCATGTGGCGTCTTTTGTCCACTGGAGATATCAGTTTCCATTGGCAATAAGAGCATAGAGGGGTCTGGCGAACAGTCCATAATTATAAATTCACAGCTAGCACCACCCTGCCACACCTAAGAAGATTCAGAGTTCCTTCATTGTCTGGGGTTTCAAGGTTTGGCATAGGGCTTCCCTGCCTTAAAGTCTGCTGCTCCACACTCACTTCTTACCCCAGGTAGATTACCTTCTGTTTCACTACCTGTGCCTTTTTCTTTGAGATTCTGCATCCTTGGAGTCCTAGGAAATTCAAAAGGCTTACCGTCCAGGCTTCTCTCGCTTCCCTTGTCCGAGTGGCTACTAGAAGATGGTCCATGTACTGCAACAGCCTCCTTTCCTCTTGTGGAGCTTCCCGGGACTCTGGGTCTTTGCAAGCTGTTCTCCAATCAGAGTGGGGAATTTTGAAGCCTTCAGCCACATGGACTATGTGAGCTGTGTTTGAATGCAAAATTTTTCTGGCTGGCTTCGTGGACAGGGAGGCAAAAGAAGGCATCTCTTAGGCCTAAAACAATGAACCAGGTTAGCTCAGGTGCGAAACAAGTTAGTAAAGTATATAGATTTGCTACCACAGGGTATAAATTCTGTGTCATCTTATTAACAGCCCTTAATCCAGTACTACCAGTTATTGGGCTGATTCCTTCCTTATCTTCCTTTTGAGGGTACTACTCAGTTCTCACTAGTTGTGTTCTTTCCTTAAGCTTGATTACCATGGGGGGCATCTTTCATTCTCCCTGGTACAGCAGAGGCCCATACCCTTGAAAACACTTATTTACTTATTCTAATATCTCCTTCCTAATGTCTTTAATTTCAGTGTCTGTTAATGTTAAGTCTAACCTCTTTATATCATTTGCCTCCAGAGTAACCTTTCTCATTTGAGAATGTTTAGCAAATTGAGCGAATTGTACAAAAGCCTTTAGGTACACATAATACACATGTTACTTTAAAGGTTTGCAAAGTATGCCTTCTCAGACTGGCCAGTTGTTCAGTTATTCCCCACACTACAACATAAACATTCTCCACAGGTACTAAAGCTTTATTTAAAACTGAATATATGGCCCTTGTATCGACTAAAATTCTTCCCTTTCGGGGAGGTCATCTTTATCCTCCCTCCCTTACCTTGGGACCTTAACAAATCATATGTATTCATTTTGCGAACTGTGATTGCTTTGCATTTCAGCATGATAATCTTTGTTTGACTTCATACATTGCTATCTTATGCTGTATGCTGGACAAAACGTTTAATTTACTTTCTCTATGCCTTGTTCGCCTTTTCAAGGGCCAAGACCAGAGGGCAGTCTGATCTCACAGTCTCTTTGCCATTCTGGGTGATTTCTTAAAACAAAAAGACATTTCAGCATACAAAAACTCTATCCCATTTATCTTCCTATTTTAAAACAGTACTAACAGCAATGAAGTATTATAAATCTTTGTATTTTCTGAGCTGCTCTTACTGGCAATGTCCTCCCAGTGAGCCCTTCCTAAAAGGGGCTAATTTAGGAACCTCTTTGCTCTGGTCAGTTCTCATTATTTATTTCTCCTTGCCCTATCTCGCTTCCACTCAAACCTTTTTACAGACCTTCACAGTAGTTTCTCAGTTTTCCTCCTATACACACACAGCTCCAGGTGGCAGGTATCAGATGTGATTCCCACACACAAACTCTAAGACCTTAGGTTCTGAATCCGCTTGACCAGAAACCTCTAATTTACAGTCGGGGCATGTGCCCTGACACTTATTAGAACAGCAAAACAGCAATACCAGCGTTTCTCATAAACACCGCACTGCAATAATACCTGCACATCCAGTTTTTGCCCGCAGGCCATTCCCATGTTCCCTGGGGAGACGGGGCAGCCAGAGCTGTCCCTGTGCCCAGGGGACAGCCACTGTCACCTCACACAGCATGCTAGCCTCTTGATGCACCAAAGGCTTCCCGAAATTGCCCACAAAGGCAGGCTATTCTGTTTGTTACAGAGAACTTTAAATCCCTGCAGCAGATTGTTTCCAGTCCAGACTTACTGCAGTACCAGCTGAAGTCCCATAAATCTCATAAGTCTCATTAACTAATTCATCTCATTCATCTCTTCTATATAAACTCTGTTTTACAAAATATCAGTCTTTTCTAGTTCTCTTCTTGCACAATCTAATTAAGCACTGTCTACTTACACTTTTTTTACTGCTTTGCAAAAAGGCTGTGCTTGTCACAGCCGAAACTCTGATATGCCCACAGACACAGACACACGCACCCCCCCCCCCCACCCTTTATCTCAAATTCACTAGAGCCAAGGCTTGAATTGCTGTGAGGGGGAGAATTCTTGAAATCCCTTTAATTCGCTTTATTGTAGTTAAGCATAAATCACCATACTAGAGTCCTTCTGTGTAAAATGCTACTCTTGTTGCAACAAAATCTTAAAATCTCCACAAACACCACTATACAATCTGAGAATCAAATTACCACAATGCAGCGGAAGAAAATCACCACACAAAGTCACTGGGAAAGGGCATAACTCTCAAAGTGCTCACTTTTCTCAACACAACACAGCATACCATAATTCGGCATTTACTCACATCAGTTTTTCCTGGACACAATCAAAATAACAGCACACAATCTAGAGATCAAGTACAAACATCCAGGGCAAAGGAACTCTCTGAGCTCATACTCATGGTGAAAATGTACCAAATCTGCACAAATCACTACATTTAAACACAATAAATACCATCACTGACGTTCCTCCACTCCGTTCTCTGCAGGGCACTTCTCTCCCTGCCCCCACAGGCTGCTGCAGCCTCAGGTCACACTCGGCTGCTTCAAACACGGGTAGTACTCACTCCCCTCGCACTGTAGAGCACTGTAGATCTACTCTCTTTCATACACCATCACTTATACACTTGCACAATTACAAACACAGTGCACTGACCACACAATGCATTAACCATACAGCAACACAGTGTCCGGACACCACACACATACACACAAACAAACAAAACGCACACAGGTTCAGCAGTTCTGCTCTATCAGAACAATGAACCCCATCTCTAATACAGCTGCTCCATAAGCTGAACCCAGACATCTCTGAGTGATTTACTCCCTAGCTCTCCTTTCCCTCCCCAGGGGGCCCCTCAGTACATACCGCATCTTCCTCCACAGGCCAGCAGGTTGTTGTCTGTCCTAGCAGATGGCAAGTCGAGACAAGCGGAGCCCCACTAGGAAAAAATCTTAGGGCGCGCCTTGGAGGTCCGTCTATCCCCCCGGCCGCTGCAGGGACAGAGAACTCTCCTGTCTGGCTCGTCATAATGTTTTGCGGAGAAAAGAAGAAACATCACAACTTTATAAAAGTTGTAAAGCTCGGTATGTTTATTTACGACGCTGGACACATGCGGAGAAAACTCTCCTCAAAAGGCATGCGTACCTCTGAGAACTTCAGGTCTGTTTTCATCCCCCTCTCAAATACATATGCATACAGTTTCACAATAGATTCATACATATTCATTTTTATGGGTTTCCTCTGACTTTTACCACTAGTTCCTTTTTATCAGAAAGAATTCTGAGGTCAGGCTGACTTGCCCTTACAGCAGTCCCTGTCTCTCTCTATCATCATCTGTCTCCTCCCCTCTATCTCTGTCCTTCGCTGAAGTAACTTCACTGAGCTTAGGCCTGGCAGCCTGGCTAAAAAACTATGATTTCTAACCACACACTCAACTCAAAAATGTACATTCCACTTAAATTAAACTGGATTATGATCCTGCAAAATTTTCACTTTCCTTCACCATGGCACACTCTTTGTTCACAGGCATGGCCAGGCGGCA
Organism: Melozone crissalis; assembly: GCF_028551555.1. Taxonomy (NCBI): domain Eukaryota; kingdom Metazoa; phylum Chordata; class Aves; order Passeriformes; family Passerellidae; genus Melozone; species Melozone crissalis. Next base: position 3,966,791 of record NW_026535821.1, read on the forward strand.
CCTGAGGGGGTAGCAGCAAGAGCTGCAGCTGATCTGCACTGGTGAGTGAGTGAGGGCAGCAGGCTGCCAGCGTGGGCTGGAGGGGGCAGCTGCAAGCCCTGCTCCGGCTGCGGAGGGATCTGCACCCGTGGGCAGAGCACACAGAGATATCAGGGCTACGTGCGGCATTCGTGGCCAGAAATTTCGGGCTGATCCCCTTGCTCCCCGCTCCCTGCGGGCCATGGCAAGAGACGACCGGGATGGCCCTGGCATGGGGCTCACCTTGGCTCCCTGCGTATGCAGGATCTGACCTTGCCTCTGTTCCTCTCTCTTGCAGCCCTTGAAGAAATGGCATATGACAGCAGTCCTGCAATCAGAGATGCTGCAGTAGAATTTTGTTTAGTTCTCCGGGCTCTTGAGAGAGCTCCCTACTCCCCATGGCAGAAGCTGCGGGATCGATTCCGAAGCGCATGGAGGAAACAGCCTCGTCTTCGCTGCACTGCTTTGCTGTTCTGCTGGAGCTCCGCAGAGAGATGATCTGGGGCCATTTAAGCCAGCAGGAATTTTCTTTTTCTTCTTTAAGATTTTTGTGTTTGCATTTTCATTGTGGAGTATGTAAATATAAAATATCTTACAATACACAGAGTCCCAGCATCTCTCTTTTCCTGCGCAAGGTCTGTAGGGCATAAGAGAAGAGGGGGAAAAGGTTGCTTGTACTCAGCCAGCTGCCCAGGCGTGCAGTGTTGCAGGGAAAATGGCCAGAAGCCTTTTGGCCTTTGGTGGTTCTGCTGAAGCCTTTGTGCTGCCCACAGAGCGGCTGGGCAGGGGCCGGAGCTGCGGGGATCCCTGCCAGAGCGGTGCTTGGAGATGGCCACGAGCCCTGTGCCGGACAGGAAGGGCCATCCATGTCCTCCTGCCCGTCTGCTGCTGGCTGCAGTGCTGAGGGCTCCCAGGTGCCTCTGGATGGGCCTCCTCTGGAGCTGCTTTGGGGCTGCGGCGCTGCTGCCGGCACCCTTGGCCAGGCTGGGGGAGACCCTGAGGGGCTGAGGCACTGCTAAGCCCTGAGCAATTGGCTGGCAGAGGCCATAAGCAGCCCCCTGGCAGCCGCCTTGATCCCGACAGCCGGCTGCTCTGGCGCTTCCAGGTCGGTGGCCGGTTGGAGGGACGCCTTGGAATCAGGCGTGGAACCCTGGTCCTGGCCTTTCAGGGCTGTGAGGCCAGCTGTTGTGGGGCTGGGGGGGTGCCCTCCCTGTGCTCCAGACTGGAGCCCCCCGCCCCTCAGCCTTAGGCATTGAGCTCCACTGCCTGATATCCAAGTCTTGTTCCTCTTGCTGTGGGGGAGGCAGTGACTACTGCCCTAACTCTTGTCTGTAGCTCAATTTTCATAGGGTCTCCTGGTTTTGATTTTCCTGGGCTATCAGTATCCCATACTCTTGGGTACACCTGATTCAATACTTGCTCTAACTAGTTCTTCTTGTTTGTTGGTCTGGTGTCGATTGTCAGTCCTACTGCTAAAAGCGCTCATTTGTCTTCAGGTACCTTCCATTGAAGTTTTCTTTTTCTAAACGGAACTGTTGCTTCTAAATTTTCAAGCAAATCCCTGCATAGGACAGATTTGGGTGAGTTTGGGAAATACAGAAACTGATGTATTCCCATTTTCTTCTTGATTTTACATCAAAGTGGTTTCAGGAAGAATGCATTTTCTGGCTGCCCTGTAGTTGCTCCTATTGCTTGAAGATAGTTTTCACTTTTGGGTAGCAGTGCTTGATTCAAGAGTGAAAATGTGTCTCCACTATTTCTTAAAATTTCAACTTCTTCATCATTCTTTAGCTGTATTTTAAACAGTGGCCTGCTAGGGTAAGAACTGCCAGTCTCGGTCATTTCTTATCATCTAGAGTGGCTGCAAGAGTTTTGTGTACTTTGTCTGCTAACTCTGGGCACTGGCCCTATTTCCAGTGTCCTGATTTCTTACAAGATGCACATTGATTTGGGCCCAGCTTGGTCTGTGGCTGCTTTGAACCTCCTCTGCCTCTGCTATTTTCGCCCCTGCCTCTGCTTTAACCACGCCTACATCAGTCCTCTCCCTGGTGCTGATCCAGAGCTGCCACCATGGCTGCAGGGAGCTCTTTTTCTTTTTCCCTCTCTTGACTATCGTACACTTTCTACTTTTGATGTAGTGTCTAAAAGCTTGCGTGACTGCTCAATGTTCTTCGAACACTTCTCAAACTCAGAGGGGCTTGGTGCTGTGACCATTTCCCAGGGGTGTTCCAGTTGGTGTTTATTTATCAGTTATCGTACAATGGTTTGTTTTCATGTACCCCGTATTTTCCCCAATTTGGTTTACCCCTAGGTTTTGCCCTCCCTCAAAGCTGTCCCTCATGCCATTCCCCGCTCTTTGTTCCAGCTCCTTCCCTGCCTCTCAAGATAATCCAGCTCTTTATTCCTGAACCTTCCCTGTCACTTTTGCCTTGGACCAATCCCTGACTGCACCACCCCTTTGGAATTCCTCTATTGCTGGAAGCCCCACTGGCCCATGTGACCTACCCTCTCCTCCCATCTGTCCTAATTAGTCCCAAGCAACTGATGGAATCCCCTCGCTCCTCCCCTGCAGATTCCTTATTGCTCAGTCGTTTGTATCCACCCCCTGAGTCGTACCCCGATAAAATCCCGTGCACAGAAGTGCTGGCGGCTCTTTGCTGCTGAATCCTTCCCTTGCAATAAACCTTGGCCTGTGGAACCTCACCATCGAGGAGCCTCCTCCTTCTCTTTGGCCTGCTCCGTGCTGCAGTTAGGAGATCCTGAACCACTGAGCAGTGGCTCACCAGGGTCAGCCGCGGGCAGGACCCACGCCTTGGCCGTTCCCCACTCCTGGGGCAGCGCCGCAGTTTTCCCAAGAGCCAGCCCGGGCTCCGCTGGGCTGCGTCAATGGGGAACCCGTCCCAGGGCCTGACTGTGCTCTGGGTGAAAAACCTTTTCCTGATACGGAAATGAAACTTGCCCTGTCCCAGCTCCCTGCCCTTTTCTCCAGTCCTGTCACTGGTCCCAACAGTGACGAGAGCTGCAGCAGCCCCTCTGATTCCTCTCAGGAGCATGTTGAAGACCACAATGACGCCCTTTACTCTCCTCCAGGCTGAACAAAGTGGCTGCAGCTGCATCTAGGGCTTCCCCCCCAGGCCACACTCCATCCTTGCAGTCCTCCTTTGCATTCTGCCTAATGGTTTCATATCTTTTGATATTGTACTGCCCAAAACTGCGCCCGTCTGCTTCCAGCGCTTCTCTTGGCTGCTGCTTCAGGGTGTGGGCACCATCATCAGAGACACAGAAGAGCTTCTCCTCCCAGAGTTGTCCTTATCCTCTGCACTTCCACGTCTCTGCCTTGATGTTCACTGGGGAACCTGCCACTTTGTGGCAGCTCATTGCTGTGCTCAGCAGAGACACAGTTCCGTTTGGACATGAGCTGCCAGAGCAAGACATGCAGCAACTGAAGCTGAGAATAGCAGAGGCTGGGCAGATGCCGTTTGTTCCAGAATGTGGGAAAGAGAGTGAGAAAAGCACAAGGAAATTTCAGACTGTTAACTTTGCAATCTAATTGCCCTGGGAAACTCAGCAATGGATGGTGCTCTGGTGCTACTGCCAATGCCTTCCATGAGAAAAATGCATTTCAGGAAGGAGCAACATCATCTGACAGAGACCAAGTGTGCCAGCAGTTGCTCCAGGTGCTCCTGCCATCAGCCCCTGCAGGAAAGAGGCACAGCCCCCTAGGCACGTGGCCTTTGGCTCCTTCTGGCACAGAAGCCCCCCGGGGGCACAGGTCTCTGGGGCAGGAGACGGGCACCAGCGCTGCCAGGGCTCGGGGGGTGGCAGGTCTGCTTGGCCGGGGACTCTGCCACACCTGCTGATGTCAGCGCTCCCCGGGCCCCAGGCATCAGAGCAGCATTCATGCCCGGGCCCACACGTTCCTTGTGCGTGTCACACCGGCAGCTTTAGGATGGCCACCAGCCGGGACGTGTCCCAAGGAGGCCGTGCCAGCTTCCCTGCAAGGCCCCGTGCCCTTCCCAGAACGGCTGCGTCTGCAGCCCTCAGGGCTCCTTCTGCTGCCCTGAGCCCACAGAGCATGGCAGCGTTTGCTGATGCTCTGAGCCCTTCTTAAAGATCCTCTCGGCCTGGCTTAGACTCCTGGGGCCAGCCATTCCCTCCAAACTGGGCCACTTTGGGTGGGCTGGGCGTGGCCCCAGGGCAGGAGGCAGTGTCTGCAAGGGCCCTTGGTGACAGGTGCTGCACAGTCACTGTGACATGGAACAGGTGTCCAAGGGCCCTTTGTGACACGGGGTGACATAGGGGCTGGAGGTGGCAAGGGCATGCCACAATGCTCAGAGCACGCCACGGGACAGGACAGGACAGAGCGGTGTCGTGAGGAGCCCCCGCACAGCGCGCTCGTTCGCGTCCCACCCGGAGCTTTTCTGAAGCCTGGTTCCTGCAGCTGAGCTCGAGGCCAGACCACAGGGCTTGCTGACCCGTGGTCTCCCTGAGGCTTCTCTTCTGCAGGTGCCCTTGAGGCCATATCATAGTCTTTGTCAGGAGTCCCCTGTCCTTGTGGCAGGAGCCCTTGAGACCGAGTGCAGGACTTGCTGTCCTGTAGCCTTCCTGAGGCTTCTTACTTGAAGGTGCCTTCCAGGCACCACTGCAGGACTTGGTGACTTGGAGCTTTTCCAAGGCAACTCTCCTGCAAATAGCCACAAATCCAGGCAGAGACATGGAGCAGAGACACCCGGCAGTGCCTGAGCTGGCCTGCGTGGAGGAGGAGGAAGGTGGCCCTGGAGCTGCCCCGGCACAGCAGACTGAGGAGGTGGTGCTGTTCCAGCCACCGCAGGAGGGTGAGTGGCAGAGCTGGGCCACAGGACTGGTGCCTGCTGCCAGCTTGGACCCCATGCCGTGCCGTGCCATGCTATCCTGTGGGGACATGCCCACGGACAGGACGGAAGAGGGGCCGGGCAGACACCCGCAGTGGCCGTGCTCCATCCCCCTGGGGCATCCAGGGGCTCTCTCTGCCTGGGGATCGCAGGGCTGGGCCGTGTTGTCCGGCCTCTCCCGCAGCCCCTCATCTCTGGCTGCGCTCGCTCTTTGCAAGATGCAGCCCCGGAGTGCACACAAGAGCAGGAGTCCAGCCCTGGCCGCTTCTGCAGAACAGCGCAGGTACCTGCAGCCACCCCCACCTGGGCTGGGCCTGCTGTCCCTGCTCAGCCCAGCACCGTGTGTGCAGCACTCCATGCAACATCCTCGGCTTCTTGCCCTTCTCCTACAGTTTGTTTGCAACTTCCTCAAGAGAATTAAAGAGGAAGAGACCATCGCCACGGGCATAGGCCTCAGACCATACTCGCCCATCTTCCTCAGCAAGACCGGTGCTGCCCTGCTGCATATGCTTGTAGAGGAAGATTTTTACACTCCAAAGCAAGTAAGCAGCCTGGGCCAGGCTTTGATCCTCCCAGCAATTGCTTGGCCTCCCAATCCACGCATGCTGGTTGCTGTGAGCCTTTCAGGCCACATGGCAGTGGGGTGGGAAGGGAAGCACTCCTCTGGGGAAGCTGGGAACATTGCCCCCTCTGGCAGCTTTCCAAGTCTCCCCGTGCCTTCTCCAGGTGCCTGCCATGGTGAGCTACATCCACCAGTGGCTCATGGCCAATGATTCTGCTGAGCACAGGCTGGACAAGACCCTGCTGGATCTCACCGAAGCACAGCCAAATGACGCAGTGGTGACGCTCCTGCGTGTGGCCCCGTCCTGTGACAGGTATGGGGCCCACCTGCCCACAGGGCTCAGGCCTCCCCAGCCCATCACCCTGCACAGCCTGCCCCAGGTGTCGGAGCAACAGAGACTTCCAGGGCCCTCTGGATGCTCCCTTTCCCAGCCCTGCCAGGCCAGCCCCTGAGCCTGCTGCCGTGCTCCCTTGCCGCCTCTCAGGGCTCTGTCCCCACAGGGCTGGGCTGTCTGCCTCCTGCTGGCAGGGGGGCAGTGGGCAGAGGCAGAAATGGCAGCCGGCTCAGCTGCCCCTGGTGCTTCCTCTGAGACCCTCCTGAGACACAGCTCTAACCCCACAGAGCTGCCATGGCCATGTGGAAGACCATCATGGGCTCAGCCAGGACTGCGGAGCTGGCACAGCTGATCCTCCTGGATGTGCTGGGCAGCTGGCCAGAGTACAGCACCTGCACCTCCAATGGGGACGAAACGGCTGTCTTTGCCCTGACGGTGAGTTTCTGCAACTGGCCTTTGCAGGCCCCAAGGCTGTCTCTCCAGCAGCTCTCCATCCTCCTTCCCCCACTGCATCTCCCTGCCTCAGGCACTGGCCTGAAACCTGGCCAAGGGGCAGCTTCAGGCCCACCAGGCCCCGTGCTCCCCCCTGCCATGGTCTCTCCTGGCCTCTCCCTGCCACGCTCGGGCCCTGCCACACACACACCTCGGCACTGAGCGCTGTCTCGGGGGGCTTTGTCCTTTGCAGGCAACTGTGGTGACGTGGAAGATCCTCCAGGTGCCATGTCTGCCACGGATATTGAGGGTGTATTTCCCCCGCCTATTTGTGCATCTGCTATTCCAAGTGTTCTTCAGCACTCTGGATATGCCAGAGGAGGTCGACACCTTCTGGAAGGGATGCCAGGAAGAGCACGGCCTTGCCACCAGCCCCAACAGGTGCTCCATGCCACTCCTCCTGTCCCTGCCACGTGGCCTGCCAAGGAGCCAGTGCTGCCAGTGTGACCTGGGCTTTGCTGTGCACACAGGTTTGCTGTGCGCACCCTCAAGTCCCTGCTCTGCCTTCTCCGCTGCGAGGATGTGGTGGTGGCAATGGACCGCAGGTGTGCCTGGGACACGCTGCTCTCTCTTGACACCCACCACTTTGCCGTGGCTCTGCTTGCCAGGTGAGACCCCCTTCTCCCCACTGCCTCTGACATTGCTGCTCTGTGCCCAGGTGCCCCACAAAGTGTCCGTGGTGGCCATGGGTCAGAGGGCCTTGTCACTGAGGGACGGCCAAGCAGACTGGAATAGGCTGGCAGAGGAGGGTATCCATGAGCAACCAACTCCCAAACGGCCCACGTCCCCTTGCTGGAAGGGTGCTGGGGAAAGATGAGAACTGGGTGAGTCACGCCTGGGAGAGGTTTGCCCCACTGCATCAGGCTCTTGTTTCCTTTTTCCCCTCTTCAGAGAAATTCGCCGCTTAGCCATCCACTTTTGTTCCGCGGTGGCATTCTACCTGCTCGCCCTGCTCGGCAAAGAGATGCCATACTGGGATTTCCCTGCCCTGGCATTCCTTGTGGAGGTGAGCCTCAAGGCCAGCGCTGCCTGGCTGAGCGGCCTCCCAGCCCTCTGGCCTCTCACAGCCACAGCTGCCAGGACAGTGCCCGTGCCCTGTGCTGCTGCCTGGGCCCGGCCCTGTGCGCTTCTGGGCTCCTGCCGGCCGGCTCCCCTGTCACTGCCCTGTGCCTTTCAGGTCCTCGAGTGCCTGGACTTGAGGGAATGCAGTGACAGTGTCCTGGAGATCCTGGCACAGAACCTGCAGAGCGAGCACATGGCCAGGCGTTACTTGGCACTCCGAGGCCTCGTAGTGCTGGGCAAGAATCCCTTGATGGTGAGAAGGGGGCAGTGGCCGAAGCCGTGCAGGCAGCGTGGGGCTGGGCAACGCAGTCGCTTGGCCTTGCCTGGGCTTCGGCCGCTGGGGCAGCTGTTCCCATCTCTCCTGCTTCCCGCTTCAGCTGCCCCAGTGCTTCGGGACAGGCCTTTGGCCTCTGGGCCCTGCGGCAGCAGGGCGGCCTTTCACAAAGTCGTCTTCCGCACAGGCTGAAAAAATGCAGAGCCTGACTGAAAGTCTTGTGGAGCTCCTGGAGGAAAATGACAGCGACATGGTCAGGATGAGCATTCTTCTACTCCGATATTTGCTCCTGGATAATGGTGCTCCAATAGCCACCCCCATCGCCCTGCAGCTGGCTGAGGCGCTCCTGCCACTCTTTGACAGCGTAAGGCTCTGTGCCCACAGCCACAGCCACTGGCTGCTGCCCGGACCCTTGGTGCCCTGTGCAGATGCACGCCTGTGCCCTGGGGGGCCTGAAGCAGCTGATGCTCAGGTCTTTTGCCCTTTCCTGTCATCCAGGATGACATCCAGGTGCAGCTGAGCTCCATGGCTCTCTTTCAAGAGATGCTGGACTTATTAACAGAAGAGGGAAGAAAGGCCCTCAAGTCCCACGTGCGCCAGAGCCTGCTCCCTCTCTACTTCCACTGCCATGATGAGAATCAGATGGTTGATGAGGTGAGCACTTGTGGCCAGCTGCTGTCCCCCTGGCAGGGGCTTGGGCTGCCTCCTGCCGGGCACCTTGTGGGCTGCAGCCTCCTCAGGCCTGTGCCACTGGGATGCTCCTGTGCCCTGGACTGTAGGGCCATCTGTGCATCTCTGTCCCTCTCCAGGCCTCCCGGGAAACGCTGCATTCCTCAGCCAGATTCCTGAAGAGGAGGGATATAGAACAAATGCTACACCTGGATCAGAGCTTTGCCGAGTGCCTGGTAAGAACAGCAGAGACCCCCCAGCCTCAGCATGGCCAAGGTCCCTGAGGGCGGTGCTCAGTGTGCGGGGCTAACAGCTGTGCCCGCTGCTGCAGCCAGAGGCCGCGCGGGCTCTGCTCCAGGCTCCCGTGGGCCTGAGTCGGGTGCCCATGGAGCCCCGGCCCGGCGGGGCTGCGGGGCGGCACCGCGGCTCCCCGGGCAGCAGCCAGCCCTCTGCCCCTCGCCTCGGGAGCCCTTGGCCAGCGGCTGCTGGCCGCGCCTCAGGGCTGGGCGGGCAGGCGAGGCCAGCTGTGGACGCAGGCAGCGTCCGGCCCAGGAGCTGAGCCCGCGCCAAGCCTTCCCTCCTGCCGCTCTCTGCAGCTGGCAGAGGACAGGAGCCGAGTGGCCGAGCACGTGCGCAGGGCACTGCACTACCTGCAGAGCCCACAGGAGTCCCTGCAAGAGGCGGCCGTCAGGTTCCTGGGTGAGTCCCGAGCCCGGGCTCCTCCCCGGCCCGCCACAGCTCGGCCCCGGCCCCGCCTGCTGCCCTGGCAGCGCCAGCCCGGCCCGGCGCCGTGGAGCCCCGCCTGTCCTCTGCATTGCTGCTGCCGCCCTCTGGCAGCCGTGCCCTGGGGCGGCAGCATGCGGCAAGGGCCGGGCTGAGCTTTGCCTGGCCAGCAGCCCCTGTGGCCGCAGCGCCGGCAGCGCCGCTGGCAGGGAGCTGTGCCGCTGGGGCCGTGACAGGCTCTGTGTTCACAGGCATGGCCGGGCGGCACCTGAGGGGGCAGCAGCAAGAGCTGCAGCTGATCTGCACTGGTGAGTGCATGAGGGCAGCGGGCTGACCGCTCGAGGGGGCTGGAGGGGGCAGCTGCAAGCCCTGCCCCGGCTGCAGAGGGCTCTGCTCCTTGTGCAGATATGGGGCGGTGTGGGCAGAGCACACAGAGATTTCAGGGCCACCTTGGGGATTCGTGGCCAGCTGCTTCGAGCCAGTGCCCTTGGTCCCTGCTTCCTCCTGGCCATGACTAGAGCCGTCTGGGATGGCCCTGGTAGGGGGCTCTCCTCGGCTCCCCGCAGATCCGGGATGTGACCATGGCTCTGTCCCTCTCTCTTGCAGCCCTTGAACCGCTGCCAGAGGACATCAGTGGTGCCGTGTCGGACGTGGCACTAGAAACACTGTATGTCCTCTAGGCACTGCAGAGTGAGCGATATTCCCTCTTCCAGTGGCTGCAAGATCAGCTCAGCAGGGCATGGAGGACACGGCCTCGTCTGTCGGGGCTTGGCTGGCTGCGCTGCTGCAGCTCTGCAGAGACCTGATGCCAGAGGCTCTGTCTGCTGGGGCCACCTGAGCCAGCTGGAATTTTCCATTTCTTTAAGATTTTTCTTTTCTTCTTTTTGTTTTTTTTTCTTTAGTATATGAATATAGAGTGTGTTATAATACACAGACTCCCAGGAGCTTTCTTTTGCTACCCAGGGTCTGCAGGGCATAGGGGAAGAGGGGGAGAAGGGTACCCTGGCTCAGCCAGCTGCCCAGGCATGCAGTGGGCAAGGGAAAATGGCCAGAAGCCCCTTGTCCTGTGGTGGCTCTGCTGAAGCCTTTGTGCTGGTGACAGAGTGGGTGGGCAGGGGCCAGGGCTGCAGGGATCCCTGCCAGAGTGGTGCCTGGAGATGGCCACAAGCCCTGTGCCAGGAAGGAACCACCCTCTGTATCCTCCTGCCCGTGTGCTGCTGGCTGGATTGCTGAGGGCTCCCAGGTGCCTCTGGATGGGGCTGCTCTGCAGCTGCTGTGGGGCTGCAGCGCTGCTGCCGGGCAGCCTGGCCAGGCTGGGGCAGCCCATGAGGGGCTGGGGCACTGGCAAGCCCTGAGCAATGGGCTGGCAGAGACCACAAGCAGCCCTCCGGCAGCTGCCCGCCTTGTTCCTGCCAGAGTTGACTTGCAAGAGGGACCCTGGGCACTCTGGAACTAACAGCATCAGTGTTGTTGGAAACCCAAATGCAGGGAAATCTCAGATCTTTGGTCTTGTCAGCAAAGCTTAGAATTAAACACAGGATTTGATCGGAGACCTTGGAAAGGGCTTCCAAACTTAGGTGCTAGAAGCGAGAATGTGGATTTCTAGTTTGTTATAGCAGAGAGACGGGGAGGAAGGTTGAAGTGGAGGAAAGTTTAGAGTTTTAGGGCTGAAGATCTAGAAAAAATAAAAGTAGTTACAATGGTAAACAAGAAGCTTAGGATGCAGTGCTGTAGGTTTGCGTGTCATAACATGATTGGCTAAGGAAGCTTATACTGTAGCAAGAGCCCCTAAGACGAAATATTGAAGGATTGGCTGCAAAACATAAATATCCTTGTTGGCAGTGTCTTCTTGGCCAAGAAATCCTTCAAAGCTCTTGTAACTACAAGTGTTTTGGCCTTGTGAGCCATGCGGTGGAGATGTGAGCCAAACTCACCCTTCCTGTCTGTGTAGCAGAGAAGAAAAAGCAATGGCATCATCTAAAACACTCAGAGGTCTGCTCTCTAGCTTGTTCCAAACTCGCTCAAATCCCCCAAAGTGGGATTTAGCTACAAAGAGATGACAAGGGCTCTTAGTGCTGGCTCTTTGACTCCAGAGCAGCTGTTTTAGAATCTTTCCCATAACCCTTTGTAGTCATGTGCCAGAAATGGATCATTTGAAGAAACTTTCCCCAGTAACTTGGATGGAGGTTTGTCTGAAGGGTATTTGAGGAGAAAGGCTCCCAGCAGAGGTCTGGGCTTTGGCCGAGCTGTGTCCCCTGCTGATTGTGAAGTGTGCCATCAGCTGCAGGGCTTCCTTGGCCAAAAAATATCATCAAGTCACTTGGACTTGCTCTTTTAGGCCTCTAAGAGCCGGACCAAATTTCGGGGCACATTTGGAGACCTCATCAATGAGTGCGTGGACGACCTCGGATTTTCCCAATTGCTGGGAATGGTTCCCCAGGTCCTTGGTGTAAAATCAGGCTCCCCAGCAAGTGCAGATCTGCAAGATGATAAACAATTTAGGCAATTGGTGATGCATCTTTCTAAATCGCTCTCCTTTCTCTCCTTTTTTCAAATACAAAGCTGTATTTTGTGTCAGGTACATACAGGCAACGTGTGTATTTGTGATTTTGATATGTGTGGAAACCAACCATGGGACACTTATAAAGACGAATTCTAATATAACTGAGGAAAGCAAAGCATGGAAGAAGGCCTTTGAACCTATCCTTTGTTCCTAATTAGCTTTTATAAGTCTTAAGTTGATTTAGAAGCATTTGAATTAAAGCTTTGAGGATGTTGCTTTTTGACAGGAACTTTCTGCTTGTAGCTAAGCCTTAAAGAGTTTTGCAATAATAACCTTTTGAAGTATAATTTCAGAATATTGCTTGTAGTAAGGATCTCTGAAACTATAGCTTCAGAATATGTAAAAAGGAAATATGCCTATCTCACACCTTGACAAAACAGTGAAAAGCAGCTTGAGGAATGAATATGAATATCAACGCAAGGACTAACAATTTTGACCAAGGGAAGCTGGACATCACTGTTGTGAGATTTATAGTCCTTGCAATCAAAAGGTAAAGCCATGTCTGGAATCTGGACCCCAACAGCTGGGAGACTTCTTTCTTCGTTCAGAAGTTGGACCCCCCACCACCTGGGATATTCCTTTTCTGGGATACATCCTGAGAAAAATTAATCACAATACTGTATAGAATTGTGATGTAAAAAATGGGAAAAGAAACTACTGATGAGTAAAAATTTGGACTAGAAACTGCTGAGAAAGTTTAGGAGTGCCCCTATAAATACTGGTAAGTCTCAACTATCTGTGTGCAGTTGGAGGGAAAATTTCCCCCACTGTACTCAGCACTGTATTGCTCATACTTTACCAAAATAATTAATAAATTGATTGCTGCTTGAATAATGACCTAGTCAAGCTTCTCATTTCTAACATTATAGTACTGTTTACTGTATAGTACTCTGCCCAGGGGCAGAGCCCGCGCCGAGCCTTCCCTGCCGGCGCTCCCCGCAGCTGCTGCAGGACGAGAGCCGAGCGGCCGAGCATCTGTGCTGGGCCCTGCCGCACCTGCAGAGCCCACAGAGGCCCCTACGAGAAGCGGCCGTCAGGCTCATGGGTGAGCCGGCAGCCCCGCGCCCCTCCCTGCCCCCTGCCCGGCTGCTGCCCCGGCTACAGCGGGAGCCGCGCCCGGGCCGCTGCAGCCCCACCCGCCCTGGGCATTGCTGCCGCCGCCCTCCCACAGCCGTGCCCTGGGGCGGCAGCGTGCGGCAGCGCCCGGCAGCAGCCCTGCCCGCCAGGAGGGCGTGCGGCCGCAGGGCTGGCAGAGCCCGTGTCGGGCAGCTGTGCCGCCTGGCGCCGCCACATGTTCTGTCTTGCCAGGGGTGGCCGGAGTGCTCGTGATGGGGCAGCAGGAGGAGCTCCAGGTCCTCACTGAGGGTGAGTCAGGGCAGCCGCGTGGCAGCGAGCACTGCCGGGGGTGTGGGGGCAGCTGCAAATCCCGGCTCCGCAGCTACAATCCGTGCCCGGGCTGCGGAGGGCTCTGCTGCCTGTGCGGACCAGGGGTGGTGGGGGCACAGCCCGGAGAGCTTTCAGGGACACATGGGGGATCCGTGGCCAGCACCTTCCGGCCGAAGCCGTTGTCTCCCGCTCCCTCCTGGCCATGGCAAGAGCTGGCTGGGATGGCCCTGGCAGGAGGCTTTCCTTGGATTCCCTCAATCTGGCCTCTGACCTTGGCTCTGTTCCACTCTTCCAGCTCTTCAAGCGCTGAAGGAAGATGAGAATCCATCATGCATGAGCAAACTGCTTTAGATGACCTTTGAAAGACGATGTGCACGACTTTGTTCATCTGCTGGATGAGATGTACCAGCGTCCATCGGCGATTTCCAGTGCCCATTGAAGATGGGAGCACCTGCAGAGCAGAAGTGACCAGCTGGAGCTCCACTCACGGCTCTGGCTGCTCACAGCTGAGCCTGTGCGAAGTTCCAGCAGCTCCTGCCATCTCTCTCCCTGTTGGCACCTCCCTCCCTGCAGCCCTCAGGCCCTGCCCATCCCCTTTTCTGCCTCCCAGCTCACCCCTTACCTTCGCTTTCCCTTAATAAACTGTTTGTGTTTTGCACTTGACCCACGTCTCCGTGGAGCTGAAGCGGTGCAAAACCTGAGCCCGGGGACACGCAGGGCCCTGCTGCCCTTCTCCTCCGCGCTGTGTTCCGGGCACGGACAGAGAGGAACAACGGCAGCTCAGGCTGCAAAGGTGCCTGTCCCGCTGCTCCACGGGCCATTTCCAGCCAATCAGTGTTTGTCGCTGATGACTCATCAGTTGCCAGGAGCGGAATTCGGGGCGGGGGGAGGTGACCCCGGGGATGGGGATGGGGCGTGCGGGGGCAGCCGGGGCTGCACTGGTGGCACTGGGGGTGCTCGGAGCCCCCCCGGCTGCGGAGGGAGGGGAGGGCGCGGTGGGAAGGGGGCAGGGCCCCAAATTAACCCAAAGTGGGGTCGGGACCCCCAAAGGGAGCAGGAGGCGCCTGGAACCCGCAAAACCAAGCACGGGGGAGGGGATTGGGGACTGGGGGAACGATGGGGAAGGGGCGGGAGAGCAGAGGGAAGAGGGGGATGGGACCCCCAAACAGGATATGGCCAACTTGATGTGGCTGCCTTCAGACGTGCATGGCAGCCAAAGGTAGCCTATGGTAGCCAAAGCTTTTTCCCAGTGCATGTGACCCCAGTCTGTGCAATCCCAGTCTGTGCAATCCCAGTCCATATGGCCCAGTCCGTATAATCTCAACCCAGTTTATCCCAGTCTGTCTCATCCTGATCTCTATGGTCCCATTCCATATGGTCCCAGCCCATATTTGATCCCAGTCCAGTTTATCCCAAGCTGTGTGGTCCTGATCCCTATGGTCCCATTCTGTGCCGTCCTGACCCATAGGATCCCAGTCCATATTTGATCCCAGTCCATATTTGATTGCAGTGTATGTGGTCCGGCACACACTCCCAGGGTCTGGAATTCCAGTTCCAAGCCAGGAAAAAATGTTCCTGCCCTTGAACTTCCTTCCTATTCTCTCAGCAAATTATAATAAATTAAACATCAAGAAATTATAATTAAAATGAAACACATTAGAATAAAAATGAAATATAAAAATGAAATATAATTTCAACTCTTCCTTACAATACTCCAATAATGACTCAAGCCAAAACAACAGTAAACTATTAATATAACATTACCAAAGAAAAAAAAATTACATACAAAGAAATACCTTTTGTAAGTTTTAACTCAGTAACCAATACACTTTAGATAAAAAATATCTCAAAAACTAACATAGAATCTAACACACCTTAGTAAAAAATTCCTGTTACAAATATACTAAACACAATACCAAACACCACTGTAATTTCTCACACATTTGAACCAAACAATTAAACTTTATTAACATCCTTAAGTACTCTAAAAAAATTTTTTTTTTTCAAAATTCTAATTTCAGGTGCATGGTTTTATTTGGATATTGGTTTTTGAATTGTTTGGGTTAGATGATTTAAAAAATGAGATTTTTATAGGAATTGAAACAGCTGAGAAGGCAGTACTCTGCACACAGAACTGACTGAAAATGAATGGGACAGAAATCAGTAACTCTGAAAATTTTATTTGCTGTCAAATACATCCCACCCAGCCACCCCACACAATCCCCATCCCACTGCTCCAAACTGGGATCCCACTTCTACCAATCACCTCCCAACCCCAACTCACCCTGGTGGCTGTGGAATGGAGCGAGTCTGGCACAGGACTGAGCTTTTGTGAGGCAGGAACAAGCAATTTGAGGTGAGATTGAGCCCTGATGGGTTAAAATGCAGTTGTTTTCATTGGGATTTGAGTGGTTTTGAGGTGACAGATTGATCCCTCTTGGCTTTTGGAGTGCAAAGACATGGAGAAGAGAAAAAAATTTAAGCCAAACCAAAAGGAGAAGCAGCCAGGTGTGTTCCCAACATGGATCACAGGGAATGTGAGTGACCAGGGCTGTGCCCAAAGTGCCTCCTCCAGTGGGGGATGGAGCTGGAGCAGCGCACGAAGCTCTTCCCGCACTCGGGGCACTCGCAGGGCTTCCCTTACCGGTGCCTCCGTTTGTGTTGGGTCAAGTTAGAGCTGCTGGAGAAGCTCTTCCCACACTGGGGACACTCGTAGGGCCTCTCCCCTGAGTGGATGCGCCGGTGGGTGACGAGGGTGTAGTTGTGTAGTTGTGCTGGAATCCCTTCCCACAATCGGGGCATTGGAAAGGCCTCTCCTCTGTGTGGATCCAATTGTGCCGGAGGAGATCTGACTTGATCCGAAACCCCTTCCCACACTCCCCACACTCGTAGGGCCTCTCCCCCGTGTGGATCTTTTGGTGGCGGATCAGCTGGGAGCTCTGGCTGAAGCTCTTCCCACATTCCTCACACTCGTGGGGCCTCTCCCCAGTGTGGGTTTGTCGGTACACAACAAGACAGGAGCTGTACCTGAAGCCCTGCCCGCAGTCGGGGCAGCGGAAGGGCCGCTCCTTTGTGTGCGTGTGCTGGTGATCAAGGAGATTGGAGCTGGTCTTAAACCTCTTCCTACATTGATCACACTCATAGGGCCATTCCTCAGTGTGGGTCCTCTGGTGCCTGATCAGGTTGCAGTTCCTCCTGAAGCTCTTCCCACACTCCAAGCAGGTGTGGGGCTTCTCCCCATCATGGAGCTGCTCGTGGAGCACCAGCTCCGAGCTCTGGCTCCATCTCCGGCCGCCTTCCCGGCCCAGGCTGGCTCTTTCCCCCTCAGATCCCCGCCAGCTGCGTTTGCAGCCCCTCCTCGTGCGGCATCTCTGGGCCTTTTCCTCCCCGTTGGCTTCCTGCACCATGGAGCTGGCAGCTGCAACTGGCACCCCCCGATGTCCCCCCAAGGGGCCTTTTCCGCTCAGTCTTGGACTGCTTCATTCTCCAAACATGCCCCCAGAAAGCCAACTGGGAGATACTGGGAGTGACTGGGAACATGCTGGAGGGAACTGGCATACACTGGGAGATACTGGGAGGGACAGGAACAAAAGTGAAGGTGAAAGAGAGCAACTGGAACCATGTGGAGCACAACTGGTTCATAGTGGCAGGGACTGGGAGCACACTGGACTCACCTTTGGATCATACTGGGAGGGACTGGACTAATACTGGGAGGATCTGAGAGCGACTGGGAACATACCCTGCACATCATCCCCCATACTGGGCATGACTGGGAGCAAATGGCATCATACTGGGACTGACTGGGCTGATCTAGGAAGCAACTGGAACCGTGCTGGAGGCAGCTGGGACCATACTGGGAAAGATTGGAAGCAACTGGGATTATACTGGAACCACACTGGGAGGGCTGGCATGTGACTGGGATCAAACTGGAGCATACTGGGATCATACTGGGGCTGAAAGGGAAAGACTGGGATCACACTTTGGGCTACTGGGAGCAGCTGAGAGAAACTGGGATGATGCTGCAAGCAAACTGGAGGAACTGGGAAGGACTGGATGCATGCTGGAAGCAACTGGGATATACTGGGCATGACTGGGGGATCATACTGGGAGAACTAACACCTTACTGGGGCCACTGGCAGTGCCTGGAAATGACTATAGACATGCTGGGGGCAACTGGGATATACTGGGAGTGTCTAGAACCATACTGGAATGACTGGAACCACACTGGGAACAACTGGGACCATGCTGGGGAGAACTGGGACCACACTGGGAGTAACTGGGAGTGAGTGGGACCATACTGGGGGGACTGGGATCATCTGGGGAGTGACTGGGACTAGAGCAGGGGCAACTGGGTCCAACTGGAACCATACTGGGAGTGTCTGTAACCATAGGGGAGTGATGGCACCACACTGGGAACAACTGGGCCCATGCTGGGAGCAACTGGGATCACACTGGGGGCACTGGCATCAGACTGGGAGTGACTGGGAGACACTGGGATTAGACTGCAGGTGACTGGGATCATACTGGAGTGGCTACACTCATACTGGGACTATACTGGGTGTGAATGGAACCTGACTGGGGCTTGCTGGGAGCTACTGGGCCATGTTGGGAGGAAAATGTGACACACTGGGAGCAACTGGGAACAGCTGGAAGGAACTGGAACCGTGCTGAGAGGACTGAGACTATAACTGGGGCAACTGGGATCATACTGGGAGCAACTGGGGCCACCCTTTGAGCAACAGATGGAAACTGGGATTATGCTAGAGGAAACTGGGAGTAACTGGGCAAGACTGGGATCATTCTGAGGTAACTCAAACAAACTGGGAGTGTCTCTAACCATACTGGGGGCACTGGAACCACACTGGGAACAGCTGGGATCATGCTGGGAGCAACTGGGACGATGCTGGGGAAACTGAATCTACCCTGGAGGCAACTGGGCACAACTGGGACCCTGCTGGGAGGGACTGGGAGTATTCTTTGGGAAACTGGGATCATAATGGGAGGAACTGGGAACAACTGGAATTATTCTGGGAGCAACTGGGATCACACTGGGATCACAGTGAGAGCAGCTGAGTCCATACTGGGTTACACTGAGATCACATTGAGAGCAACTGGAATCATACTGGGATTGACTGGGAATGGCTGGTTTTGTGGATTTTGGGAGGTTTAGATTTTGGGGGATTCTATTGGCAGTTTGAGGGGGAGTTTTTCTGGGGGTGTTTGGGGGTTTATTGAATTTTTTGTGGCTTTTTTTGAATTTTGGGGGTTTTACTGAGATTTTGTTGGGATTTTTGGCATTCTCAGAAATTCTGGGGGTTTTATAGGGATTTTTAGGAGATTTTGTGGGGATTTTATTGGAATTGTGGTGGCATTTAGCGGGATTCCTTGGGGATTTGAGAGTTTTTAGATTTTTGGTGGGTTTTGTGGGATGTTTTGGGTGTTGCCAGGATTTCTTTGGATTTGGGGCAGATTTTGTGGGACTTTTTATGGTTTTGAGATTTTTGGGGGATTTGTGGAGTTTAATTAGGATTTTTTGGGTTATTGGGATTTCAAAGGATTTTGTGGGCTGTTATTGGGATTCTAGGGTGTTTTAATGAGATTTTGAGAGATTTAATTGGGATTTAATGGGTTTTATTGGAACTTTCAGGGGTTTCAAGGAGATTTTGGTGCCTCTCAGCCCTTCCCCACACCCAGGGAATGCCACAAAGCCCCCCTAAAATTCAACTAATACCTCACAAATTCCCCAAAAGTTACAAGAAAACCCTCAAAACCCCCAGAGAATCTCCGAAAATCCCAATGGAACTCAGCAAAATTATAAAAAACTCCCAAAAATTTCAATAAATCCCCTCCCCATCCAAAAAACCCCCACAACCCCAACAAAACACCCAAAATCCCCCAAAATCCTCTAGTCATCCCAAAACCCAATAATTCTCCTCAAAAACCCAATAATTTCCCCCAAACTCCCCAAAAAATCCCACAAAGCCCAAAAAAGCAACTCTGAAATCCCCAAAAACCCACTCAAAACCCAAAAATCCCCCAGAAGCCCCCCAGACTCAGTGGGGCCGTCCTGGATCAGGGGGCACCGGCCGGTGGAACAGGAGCCACTTCAGGGGGCCCTCGGAGCTTTTTGGGGAGGCGGCACCATGGGAGACCCCCCAAACACTGGGGAGGGGGGGAACCCCTGCTGTGCCCCCTCCCCTCAAAACCCCCAGACCCCAGTTCAGGGTGGGCCTGGGACCCCCCGGGACCCCCAAATCTTCCCCCGGGACCCCTCCAGGAACCCCAAACCCCCCAGAGCTCCCCCAGTGTTGGCCCAGAACCACCCTGGACCCCAAAAACCTCCCCAGGACTCTCAGACCCCCCCATTTCCCCCCAAAATTCACCCCAGACCCACCTGAGACCCCCCCCAAATCCATCAGAATGCCCCACATCCCCCTCAGACCACTCAATCCCCCCCAAACCCTATGAAATCCCCTGCAGACTCCCCAAAATTACCCCTAGAGCCACCTCAGACCCCCCCAGATGCCCTCACAACACCCCAGTTCTTTTCACAATCCCCCCAAATCCCCTCAGACCCGCCCAATTGTCCTGAGATCCCCCTAAACCCACCTGAGAATGCTTCAAACCCTCTCAAGCTCCCCCCCAAGCTCCCTAAAGCTCCCTCTGACCAACCAAAGCCCCTTCAGACTCCCTCATTTACTCCAAACCCATCGCCCACCCCTGTGTTTCCCGTCGATGCCCCCAAAAATTCCCAATTTCCCCTCAGACCCGCCCCAAACCACCCCAGTTTCCCCCCGTCCCCACCTCAGCTCCACTCTCCCCTCACAATCTCCCGCCTCTGCCGTGCACGCGGACTCTCAAGAATGGCGGCGCGCCCCGCCCCGAATCAACCAATCACCGTGCTGCACGTCCCTAAAACAACCAATCACAGCACGGCTCCCCTCAGCAATGCCCGCCTCCCCCGTGTCGCCCTAGCCAATCAGAGGAGAGCGGAAGCGGCGCCCCCTTCCCCGCCGCCGCCGGGACCCGCCGGGCTCGGGACAGGAACGGGAGGGGCCTGCGAGGGGATCGGGGCGGGGGAGGGTCTGGGGGGGGTCTGGGGAGGGGTCCGGGGGTTTGGGGGGGTCTGGGGAGGGGTCCTGGGGCATTGTGGGGGGACCTGGGGGGTGCAGATGGCTCCTAAGAGGGGTCTCGCGGGGGGGCGGAGGGGTCGTGGGAGGGGTCTGGGGGGGTTTTGGGGAGGGGTCGTAGAAGGGTCTTGGGAGGGTCTGAGGGTGTTGGGATGGTCCTGGGCGGAGTTTGGGGAGAGCTCTGGGCGGTGCTGAGGGTGTCCTGGGAGGGTTTTGGAGGTTTTGGGCAGGGACTCTGGAAGGATTTGGGGAGAGGGTCTGGGGAGGGTCTCAGGGGACATCCAGGGCTGGGCCCGATTGGGGTCGGGGGGCAGGTTCCTTCCAGCCACAAGCATTCCAGCATTCTGTCAGGGACTCCCTGCCCTTCTTCCCTCTGCCCCCAGCTGCAGAATGTGCAGCAAAGCCGCCTTTGCTGTCTGCTCGGGGAGCCCAGCCAGCTGCTGCAGCCTGACCCTGCCCTGCACAGCTCCCCTGGCAGGCACGGCAGGAGCAGCGCCCTGGCAGCCTCAGCAATTGCCCTCTGACATCTCTGGCACACACTGCCATGGGCTGCAATTCCAGCTGCCAGCAAGGAAAAGATGCTCCTGCCCTTCAAGGCCAAATTCTGAAGGGGCCAAGACACAAGTGCAGCAAGATCTTCCACAGACATTTCACTGCCAGCCTCCAAAACTTCATCCAGGGCTGTTTGAGCACCTGGATGGGGAAGGAAAAAAAAATACAATCAGGGGAGGGTCTTTGGCTGGAAGCTGCCACAGGTAAAGACAGACCCTGTGGAAGGGAAAAGGAGCAGACAAAGGAAGGCAGGAGAGAAAGCAGGACACAAACGGCAACCAGCTGAGAAGGTGGCACTCTGAAAAGCAAACCTGAACTTATGGAACAGGAATGGGACAGAAAGGAAGAATTCTGAAACTTTATTTACTCGGCTTCTCTGAGCAATCTGTGAAGCCAGGACTTCACCATCCTGACAGGGAAGAAGCATTTTCTAGATCAAACCTGAATTTGATCCCTTTTACTCTGAGCCCAGTAAATCCCAATGAACTCATTTGTGGTCGTTTTCATCAAGGGCCCAAGCTCTTTGTGCCAGCACATCCAGCAAGCACCAGGCAGGACAGCACGGCAACCAACTCACAGCTGAGGGACTCAGAACATCTAAACACCAGCAGGGCACATTGCTCATTTTTGCAACAATAGACAGCACTGAAAAGGATAGGTAATGACAGCCTCTTCATCACCCCAATCCCTTCTCCCTTTTAAACTTTCTCTGAAATAACCAAAACCAGCTCTTAAAATTCCTTTATCTTTGTCAATCCCAGATCTTTTGGGAGCAGACTCAGGAAGAGAGCACAACATTAATCTGTTGTTATTCAGACATGGCTTGTTGTTCATCTTTCCCTACTCAATGGCAGCAGTAGAGCTTGAGAATAACCAGGTATCCTGAGGAATTTTTCCTGCAGCAAGTTATTTTCCTATCATGGTCCATCTGTAATTTTATTGCTTATTAAAAGACCACTATAAATACAGTACAGCACCTTGCAATTAGTCCCTCTTCTATTTGTAAGCCTCAAAGTCTTCCAGGTCTAAACAACAGGAAAAACCCTGTGTCACCCTTTGGGGATATGAACATCTTTAGGGTTTGGACACATGCCAGGATAGCCACTGTAAGAGCTGGATGGACTGGAAAACCAGCTGATGTAACAGTATTTTATGGTGAGAGGCAAATCCTGCTGCTGCTGCTGCTGCTGCCCCGGGAATTTCTTTTCGTTTGAGAAGCATCAAGAAAGGCCAAGAGCGTTGAAACACACAGAGCCTGGGGGAGGCATCAGGGTATTTCTTGTAGCAGCTTCTCCCTGTCAAGAACCCCCTGCCGGGCTCAACTTGAGAGAAATTCTCCAATAATATCCAACCATCAGCTTCTTTTGGGTGGGATGAGGAACAGCCATCAGCCCACTCCAGCACTGGAAGTGTTTCAATGCACCGGAGCAGCAGTGCCTGCAGGGGAGAGGCTCTTTGGCTCTGGGCTCTCTGGGCACTTTGTGCTGCAAGGCCATTCCCCTCTGGAGCCCAGCCCAGCAGCCACACACTGCCCACAGGGGCTGGGGGCACAGGCACAGCCTGGGGCTGCTCCCCTCTGGCCAGCCCTGCTGGAATGGGCATGGGCAGGGCCAAGAGCCAGCCAGGTGCTGCTTCTGGAGATGCTGGGAGCAGCCAGGGAGGCAGCACCAAACGGACCCATCTGAAGGTCTCCTCTGGTCTCGCAATCCCCACCCTCAACCAATTTTCCCATCCAAATCCCCTTTTCCCACTGAAATCTCCTTTTTCCACCCCAAATCCTTCTTTGTACATCCCAAATCCTTCTTCTTTCACCCCAAACCCTCTTTTCCCACTCCAGATCCCTTTTCCCACCCCAAATCCTCCTCCTTTCACACCAAAAATCTCCTTTTTCCATCCTAGATCCTTCTTTTTCCACCCCAAATTTCCTCACTCCAAATCCTTCTTCTTTCACCCCAAATCCCCTTCTGCCACCCCAGATCCCCACTGCAAATCCCCTTTCCCAGCCCCCAGGGATTTTGGGGTTCCTGAGGGGTTTTTGGGGTTTTCCCCAACATTTTACCCAGGGTCTCTCTGCAGATATTGCACCTGGAGCTGCTCCAAACAAACCCCACTGTGCCCCCCAGGGTTGCAATGGGTTTGGGGGAATATGGAGACTGGGGGGGTCATGACCCCAAATTTTGGGGGTTGGGGGGTTTGATTCTAAAATTTGGGAGTTAAAGGGGGTTTGACACCTTGGGGTTTAGGATTTGGAGGTTTTTGACCCCAGACTTGGGGTTTGGGGATGTTTGGCCCCAGAATTTGGGATGTGGGGGTTTTTGACCCTAGGATTTGTCAGTCAGGGGGTTTGACCTCCAAATTTTGGGATAAGGGCAGTTGGACACCCCAGATGTTTCAAACCCCAGGATATGCGGTCAGGGGGTTTTCATGCCAAAGTTTGGTAATTGGGGGGATTCACCCCAGGATTTGGGGGGATTTAACCCCAAAGTTGGGGGATCAGGGGGATTTGACACCCCAGAGTTTGGGATCGAGGGCCTTTGACCCCAAAGTTTGGGGATTGGTGGGTTTCACTCCAGACTTTGGGAGTGAGGATGGTTGGACACCCTCGATATTTCAAACCCTAGGAATTGGGGATTGGGGGTTTTAATCCTAAACTTTGGGGGTTGGGGGCGTTTGACACTTCAGGATTTGGGATTTAGGGGATGTTTGACCCCAGACTTTGGGAATGGGGGGGTGTTGGACAGCCCAAATGTTTCAAACCCCAGGAGCTGGCTTTGGGGGGATTTAACCCCAACGTTTGGGAATTCGGGAGTGTTTGACACCCCAGGATCTGAGATTTTGGGGATTTGATCCTAAAATTTGGGGTTCGGGCTGGGGAGCGAGTGTTGAGATCCCAGAGTCTGGGTTTGGAGGTGTTTGATTCCTCCAGTGTTTCAACCTCCAGGATTTGGGATCGCAGGGAGTTGACCCCAGGATTTGGGGTGCTTGATCCCAATGTTTGATTCCCTGAGCTTGGCGTCAGGGTTGAGATCAGAGCCATTCCCTGGAAACAGCGGCGGGATCGGGATTGGTAACGGGATCGGGAAGGAGATTGGGATCAGCATCGGGATCGGTAACGGGATCGGGAATAAGATTGGGATTAGGATTGGGATCAGCATTGGGATTGGGATTGGGAACAGGATCGGGGGGAGACCCTGACCCAATCCCGGACCCCAATCCCAGGTAGAGGCCCCGTCCCAGTCCCGGAATGGACCCATCCCCACAATCCCGGACCCCTCTCCACTGCCAGCCCCTCCCCACTCGCTGAACGGACCCTCCCTCAATCCCAGCCCACCCCGATCCAGACCAGAGCCATCCCCAGAGCCTCCCCCATTCCCGGCCCAGACCCTTCAACCCCTTTTTGGGGTGGCTCCTACTGCTCCCCGCCCATTTCTGGGGGTTCCAAGGCGCCCCGTGGACCCTCCCCATTTTGGGGGTGTTGGGGGGGCCCCAGGGCCGCCCCGAGGGCCGAGGGGGGATTGAAAGCCCCAAACCTGAGGGGCTCCTGGGGGTGCCCAGTTCGTCTCGTCCCCACCCCAAAACAGATCCTGGCCAATCAGAGCGTGGGGGCCCCAAATTAAACCCAAGGGTGTTGGGACCCCCAGAGGGAGCAGGAGAGGCCTGGAACCCCCAGGTTGAAAACCAAGCACGGGGGAGGGGATAGGGGGCTGGGGGAACGATGGGGAAGGGGCGGGAGAGCAGAGGGAAGAGGGGGATGGGACCCCCAAACAGGATCAAGCCAACTTGATGTGGCTGCCTTCAGACGTGCATGGCAGCCAAAGGAAGCCAAAGCTTTTTCCCAGTGCATGTGACCCCAGTCTGTGCAATCCCAGTCCATAAAATCTCAACCCAGTTTATCCCAGTCCTGATCTGCATGGTCCCATTCCATATGGTCTCAGCCCATATTTGATCCCAGACCACTTGATCAGTTTGTGTGGTCCCAGTCCACTGGATCTCAGTCCATACAGTCCCAGTCCATACTTGATCCCACTCCAGCCTATCCCAGTCTGGAGGTTTCTGATCCACAGGATCCCAGTGCACGTGATTCTCGGCCATGTGATCCCAGTCCATTTGATCCCAGTCTGTGTGGTCCTGATCCATATGGTTCCACTCTGTGCAGTCCAAACCCATAGGATCCCAGTCCATACTTGATCCCAGCCCATACTTGATCCCAGTCTGTGGTCCTGCACATACTCCCAGGGTCTGGAATTCCAGTTCCAAGCCAGGAAAAAATGTTCCTGCCCTTGAACTTACTTCCTATCCTCTCAACAAATTATAATAAATTAAAAATCAATAAATTAAAATTAAAATGAAATACACTACAATAAAAATGAAATATAAAAATGAAATCTAATTTCAACTCTTCCTTACAATACTCCAATAATGACTCAAGCCAAAACAACAGTAAACTATTAATATAACATTACCAAAGAAAAAAAATAAATTACATACAAAGAAATACCTTTTGTAAGTTTTAACTCAGTAACCAATATACTTTAGATAAAAAATATCTAAAAAACTAACATAGAATCTAACACACCTTAGTAAAAAAAATTCCTATTACAAATATACTAAACACAAAACCAAACACCACTGTAATTTCTCAGAAATTTTAACCAACAATTAAACTTTAATAATTCCCTTAAGTACTCTAAAACAAATAAAATTACTTTTAAAAATTTAATTATGGGTGAGTGGCTTTGTTTGGATATTGGTTTTTGGATTCTTTGGGTTAGATTTTAAAAAAGGATTTTAATAGTAATTAAATCAGCTGAGAAGGCAGCACTCTGCAAACAGAACTTACAGAAAATAGGACAGAATCAGTAACTCTGAAAGTTTTATTTGCAGTCAAATACATCCCACACACCCATCCTCACACAATCCCCATCCCACTGCTCCAAATTGGGGCCAAACCAAAAGGAGAAGCAGCCAGGTGTGTTCCCAACATGGATCACAGGGAATGTGAGTGACCAGGGCTGTGCCCAAAGTGCCTCCTCTAGTGGGGGATGGAGCTGGAGCAGCGCACGAAGCTCTTCCCGCACTCGGGGCACTCGCAGGGCTTCCCTTACTGGTGCCTCCGTTGGTGTTTGGCCAAGGTAGAGCTGCTGCAGAAGCTCTTCCCACACTGGGGACACTCGTAGGGCCTCTCCCCTGAGTGGATGCGCCGGTGGGTGACGAGGTCTGAGTTGTGCTTGAATCCCATCCCGTAGTCAGGGCAGCGGAAGGGCCTCTCATCCGTGTGAATCCGATAGTGCTTGAGGAGACTGGAGCTGGTCAGAAACTTCTTCCTGCATTTATCACACTTGTAGGGCCTCTCTCCTCTGTGGATGCGCCAGTGGGTGAAGAGGGTGGAGTTGTCCTTGAATCCCTTCCCACAGTCAGGGCATTGGAAGGGCCTCTCCTCTGTGTGACTATGATAGTGCTGGAGGAGACGGGAGCTGGTTGGAAACCCCTTCCCACACTTGGAACACTCATAGGGCCTCTCCCCAGTGTGGGTCCTCTGGTTACTGATCAGGCTGGAGCTCCAGCTGAAGCTCTTCCCACACTCCCCACACTCGTAGGGCCATTCCCCAGTGTGGATCACCTGATGCTGGATTAGGTGGCAGCTCTGCCTGAAGCTCTTCCCACACTCCCCACACTCATAGGGCCATTCCCCAGTGTGGGTCCTCTGGTGCCTGATCAGGTTGCAGTTCCTCCTGAAGCTCTTCCCACACTCCACGCACATGTGCAGCTTCACCCTATCATGGAGCTGCTCATGCAGCACCAGCTCCGAGCTCTGGCCCGATCTCCGGCCACCTTCCCAGCCCAGGCTGGCTCTTTCCCCCTCAGATCCCCACCAGCTGCACTTGCAGCCCCTCCTCGTGCAGCATCTCTGGGCCTTTTCCTCCCTGTTGGCTTCCTGCACTGTGGAGCCGCTCAAAACGGCCTCTTCCACCAGGTTCTGCTGCAGGCATTTGTCCTCCCTGCTGTCCGTGCTCAGCTCCTGCTCTGGGGGAGGAAGGACAAGGACAGGATGGGATTTGCCTCCGTGCCACAGGCAAGGGCAAGGAGATCCCCCCAGGACTGTGCCGGAGCCGGGGCCGTGCTGGGCAGGGAGAGGGAGCAGCACAGAGGGGAAAGAGGCACTGACTTCCTCCTCACCTGCATCAGTGTCCTGGAGCATCTTCCTCTTCCTCGCAGCCTTCCTCACAATGGGAAATCCTGGTTTGGGGAAAATAAGGGATGAGCACGTTTGTAGGAGCGTCGGGGGTAGGACGGTGGGGATGGACGGAGACAAGAGATCTCTGAAGCCAGGTCGTGGAACTTGCAGTTTATTTGAAAGGGCCTGGGTGCAGGGCGCTGCTTGGAGCTGCCAGCCACAGCTCAGAGGAGGCCAGAGAGAAGAGAGGGGCAGAGAGGATGAGAGGGTGAGAGAGTAAGAGGGTAAGAGCGTAAGAGAGTAAGTTTCCCCTTACAATACAATAAATCTTCTTCTGAGTTGAATATTCTATTTCTCACTAACCAATCTAGTACAAGATACAAATCCTATAGCATTTACATACAGCCTATAAAAATCATTACATGACCATACTGTGTTACATTTTAAACCCTGAATACTACTCTTTGGACCCCCTCTGCTGAGCTAGTAGGGTCTGCTCTGACCCTGGGACCTGTCTGCAAGCAGAGGGAATTGTTTCATCAAAAGGGGATTACCTTCAGTCAGGCCACACCATTGCTTTCCAACTGTTCACTAAGGTGTCTAAAAGCTTGCTTCCATTCCAGTCTTGCTTCTCCTTTCTATATTCTCACAATCATTTGCCAGACAATCATATTTATAAGGCTTCCTTGTTTCATCTTCCCCAACACACGTTGAGTTTGAAGGTCCCTCTGCCTGTGTCCATCACTACAAGTCACAGGACACCTGAGCTCCAGAAAAAACTCTCAAACACCAAGATTAAGCCCTGAAAAAGCCTCTCAGGAGTTCCCCGTCCCTGCTCCCTCCCCTCGGGAGTTCGGGGGTTACCCCCTGTCCCAGCTGCTGGGGTCATGCTTGCATTGGGGGTCCCCCTTCTCCTCGGTGCCCGCCCTGCCCAGGCTGCTGGCACTCCCAGCAATGCCAAAAGCTCCCCCCTCTTCGCTCCCCCCATTCCGGGATGTCGCGGCTGTTTGGGCTCCCGGGCTCCCTTCTCCCCTCATTCTCTGCTCTGGGCTGCAGCAGCTCCAAGGAGTCCCCCCTGCCCCTCTCCAGGCTCTTGAGGCTCCCGCCCATGGTGGCGCTCCCCCCTCTCTGGGCTTCCCACTTAGGGAATCCTGGGGGACACAGGGCTCTGCTCCTCCAGGCTGCCTCTGCCGGCAGCCGCCACCGGCACCTCCCGATGTCCCCCCAAGGGGCCTTTTCCGCTCAGCCTTGGACTGCTTCATTCTCCAAACATCCCCCCAAAAACCCAACCCAGGGACCCCCCGGGATATCTGGGCCGAACTCCCCCTGCCCCCGCTCACCTGCGTGCGCGATGGGGGGGGGCGATGATCCCACAGGTGGGGGCTGCGACTTCAGGCCCGGCTCGGAGTGACCGCGCGCTTCCCTCAGCTCAGCCTTGATCCGCCTTTGCTCCTCCTGTTCCATCCCCCCTCCCGCTCCTCTGTGTTATCTCCACCTCCTTCTCCTCTTCCGTCCTGCCCCTTCCAACCCCTTTCCCCGTCCTCCTTCCTTACCCCGCCTCCTCCTCCCCCTCCATCCCTGCCCTTCCCTCCCTCCTCCTCCTCCCCCAGCAGCAGTCACACCCTCGCTGCCCCCGTTCCCGCAGCCCTCGCAGCCCACAGCAGGAGCGGGGATGGAGCCGGGAAAGGTCGGGATGGGCAGCGCGGGGCTCTCGGCTGCTCCCAGCCGCTGCGGGCGGGGGGAGCCCGGCCCGGGCCAAAGGAGGGGCAAACTGGGCAAACTGGGGGCTGCACATCCAAACTGGGCCTTGCTGGGGACCCTGCCTGGCCACTGCCAGCCCTTGGGGCTCCTCTCGGCACATCCGCCGGGGGGGAACGCACACAGGGCTGGGGAATCCCAGCAGTGGCAGCACTG
This sequence comes from Melozone crissalis, assembly GCF_028551555.1. Taxonomy (NCBI): domain Eukaryota; kingdom Metazoa; phylum Chordata; class Aves; order Passeriformes; family Passerellidae; genus Melozone; species Melozone crissalis. Next base: position 3,995,516 of record NW_026535821.1, read on the forward strand.
CCAGGGACTGGGCTGCACTGGGATCCTACTGGGAGTGACTGGGGCTGTACTGGCTTTGTACTGACATCATACTGGGATCGTACTGGGAGTGACTGGGATGGTACTGGGTTTGTATGGACATCGTATTGGAATCATACTGCCATACCAGGGCAGATTGTGATCACACTGATGGAGACTGGGATCATGCTGGGATCATATTGGGAGTGAGTAGGAGCCGGCGGTGAGCAATTGAGACCATGTTATGGGCAAATGGGATATATGGGAGTGACTGGGATTATGCTGAGGGTGACTGGGAGCAGCTGTGAGCAACTGGGAACACGCTAGGAGCAACTGGGAGGAACTGGGAGTGACTGGGTGCATGCTGGGGGGATTGGAAACTCCTGGGCTTATACTGGGATGAACTGGGATCATGCTGGAGGTGACTGGGATCATACTGGCAGTTAGCGCCACTACACTGAGGGTGACTGGGAGTGCTTGGGAGCAAATGGGATCATACTGGAAGAAACTGGAAAGATGCTGGAGGGAACTGAGGTACACTGGGACATGCTGGGAGTGACTGGAATGAAAGTGAGTGGGAGAGCAACGTGAACCATGTAGAACAAAACTGGTTTATTCTGGCAGGGACTGGGAGAACACTGGGGCCATATTTGCATCATACTGGGAGAGACTGGACTAATACTAGGAGGATCTAAGAGCGACTGGGAACACACCCTGCACATCATCCCCCATACTGGGCATGACTGGGAGCAACTGGGAGCAAATGGCATCGTAGTGGGACTGACTGGGCTGATCTAGGAAGCAACTGGAACCGTGCTGGAGGCAGCTGGGACCATACTGGGAAAGATTGGAAGCAACTGGGATTATACTGGGACCACACTGGGAGGGCTGGCATGTGACTGGAATCAAACTGGAGCTTACTGGGATCCTATTGGGGTTGAAAGGGAAAGACTGGGATCACACTTTGGGCTACTGGGAGCAACTGAGGGAAACTGGGATGATGCTGCAAGCAAACTGGAGGAACTGGGAAGGACTGGATGCATGCTGGAGGCAACTGGGATATACTGGGCATGACTGGGGGATCATACTGGGAGAACTAACACCTTACTGGGGCCACTGGCAGTGCCTGGAAATGACTACAGACATGCTGGGGGCAACTGGGATATACTGGGAGTGTCTGGAACCATACTGGGGGGACTAGAACCACACTGGGAACAACTGGGACCATGCTGGGGAGAACTGGGACCACACTGGGGGCAACTGGGAGTGAGTGAGACCATGCTGGGTGGGACTGGGATCATCTGGGGAGTGACTGGGACTATATGAGGGACAACTGGGTACTACTGGCATCACACTGGGAGGAACAGGGAGCAACTGGAACCATGATGGAGTCAATTGGGATCCTACTGGGATCACAGTGGAAGCAGCTGGGCCCATGCTGGGGGAGATTGGGATCATACTGGATCACATTTTCAGCAACTGGGACTGCACTGAGGGTGACTGGGAGTGGCTGTGAGCAACTGGGATCAGGCTGGAAGCCACTCCAGCCAACTGGGAGTGACTGGGAACATGCTGGGGCAGCTGGGTTTTACTGGGAAAGACTGAAACCATAGTGGGGGTAAATGGGAGCAACTGGAACTGTGCTGAGAGATAATGGGAGCAGCTGTGTCCATGCTGGGGTCATACTGGGATCACACTGGCACTGACTGGGATCATACAGGGTGTGACTGGAAGAGTACTGGGAGTATCTGAGAGTGACTGGGATCCTACTGGAACCAGACTGGGAGTGACTGGACAGGTGCTGGCAATGACTGAAACCATACTGGAGGTGAATGGGAGCAACTGGGCCCACATTGGGAGTGACAGGGAGTCGCTCTGGCCATGACTGGAATAACACTGGGAGGATCTGGGAGTGACTGGGGTCATACTGGGGGTGACTGGGAGCAATTGGGATCATAGTGAAAGTGACTGGGATTGTAGCAGGAGTTACTGGGATCATTCTTGGAGCCACTGGGATTGCAATGGGTGTGAATGGATCCTGACTGGGGGTTACTGGGAGCTACTGGGCCCACGTTGGGAGGAAAATGTGGAAACATTGGTGTCGTGGTTTGACCGGAAATGGGACATCTGGGATATGTTGTTTTTGCTATGGTTACCAATGGGTGGTCGGATTTTAAGATGAGCACCTGGTTTGACCAGTGGGCATTTGGATCCGCCTCTTGAGACTACAAAACCCAAGGAGTTAAAAGCAGGACTCTTGTCCTTCAGAGCCCTCTTGGGATTTCCGGGCGCGAAGGAGTCGGGCCTCTCTCCCCCGGCCCAGTTGCTGGCTGGGCTGGGGGAGGGGAAAGCCACGTGGCCCATCTACGGTAGGCCAGACCCGGTGGAAGGGTGGGGGGAGCATTGAGCGACCTGTTAATCCCCCCCCCCCCCCCCCCCCCCCCTTGGAGATGGAGAGAATGCAGCCAGTGCTTGGACTGCTTGGACTGTTACTTTGAAACTTGATATCATGTGCCGGCAGGCAGCACGGCTGGGAAGAGAAGAGGTGGGGGGACCGGCGAGCAGTGAGAGCTTTTAACCCTTGTGGATAGTGAGAACTTCACGGAACATTACCTTTCCTAGGAAAGGGATAAGAGTGGAAGATGAAGGAAGAAACAGGCCAGCAAGGGGGTCTGGCAAAGGGAAAGAGAGATGTTTAAGGAATGGAGGAAGACGGAGTGGCGATCTTGCTGGACTCTTTTGTTGTATTTCCATGGACTGTTTCCTGGTGATACAGAGGCTGCATTGCAGGGGGAAGCGGAGGCTCGGAGTCAAGAGAGTTTGGTTTTGAGACCCCTCGGCCTCAGGGGGTATAGAAGAAATGGGGGGGACAAAGGTCCCAGAGATAAGACTGTGCTCTGCTTGGAACGAGACGAGGCATCCTTAAAAAGGTCCACCCGAAAAGCAGGCCTCTGCCTCATCCCATGCCTGGTGGTGAGAGCACCTTGGCATGGAAAGGAGATGTCACGAGATAGCAGGACGCCGAGCAGTTGCTGATTGTGACAAGAAGTCCGTGGGACAAGGAAGGACTCCGTCTACTCTTCATGAGCTGAAGATTTGATTTTCTAAAGGGTGGTGCCAGACCGGGTGTGGATAATTTTGGGAAGTGTAAATGTATTGGGGATCTGGAAAGGAGGAGGAGGGGGAAGTGGTTCTGTGTAGTTTTCATTTTCCTTGTTTTTTTTTTCATTTTTCTTTTCTTTTGTAGTTTAGTTTTTGTAGTTTAGTTAATAAAGTTTTTTCCCTTTTTTTTTCCTTAAGCAGGAGCCTGTTTTGCTTATTCCCGGGTACTACCTCACAGCAGATGCCAGGGAGGGGGGAATTTTCATGGGGGCACTGGCATTGTGCCAGTGTCAAACCAGAACAATTGGGAACAACTGGGATCACCTGGAAGGAACTGGAACCATGCAGAGGAGACTGAGACCACAACTGGGGGGGGAGCAACTGGGACTACACTTTGGGCAACTGACAGAAACTGGGATCATGCTGGAGGCAACTGGGAGTAATTGGGAAAGACTGGGATCATTCTCAGGTAACTAAAGCCTTACTGGGGCAAGTTGGATAAACTGGGAGTGTTTGTAACCACAGTGGGGGGACTGGAACCACACTGGGAACAGCCGAGACCATGCTGGGGACAACTGGGAGTGACTGGGACCATGCTGGGAGGGACTGGGACTATTCTAGGGACAACTGGGATCATGCTGGGATCATGCTGGGATCACAGTGAGAGCAGGTGGGTCCATGCTGGGTTAGACTGGGATCACACTGAGGGTGATTGGAATCATGCTGGATTGACTGGGAGTGGCTGTGAGCAACTGGAATTGTGCTGAAAGCAACTGGAAGAAAGTGGGAGTGACTGGGAGCATGCAGAGGGGGGGTGACTGGGAGAGACAGGGAGTCATTGGGATCACACTGGAGGCTACTGGGATCAGGCTGGCATTTACAGCGAGCAACTGGGATCACACTGGGGCACTGGTATCAGACTGGGAATGATGGGATCATACTGGGAGTGGCTACAATCATACTGGGAGCAGAGTGGGTGTGATTGGACCCTGACTGGGGGTTCCTGGGAGCTACCAGGCCCATGCTGGGAGCCAACTGGGGACATAATCAGAGGAACTGGGAGCAACTGGGATAAAACAGGGGGCAAGTGAACCACACTGAGGTAACGGGGAGTGCCTGGCAATGACTACGAGAATGTTCAGGGCAACTGGGATATACTGGGAGTGTCTGAGACCATACAGGTGGTGACTGGGACCAAATTGGGAGCGACAGGGAATGTGCTGGGGGAAACTGAGAACACACTGTGGGTAAGTGGGAGTGACTGGGGCCCTGCTGGGAGAGACTGGGATCATACTGGGAGTGACTGGGGTAACTGCGAGAACTGGGAACATGCAGGACAAAAGTGGCAGGAACTGGGAGCAACTGGGACCTTGCTGGGAGCAAATTGCAGCCTGTCTCCTCCTCCTGCCCCGTTCCCGAAGGCCGAACCGTGAGGGGAAAGGGGGCGAGGAAAGGGCGGGAACCGTGAGGGGAAAGGGGTGGGGCCAATGGGACGCGCAGTTCTGAAAGGGCCCAGCTTGGTTTAAAATCACCCGAAGTCGTCTACAATGCAGCTGAAATCCAGCAAGTTTGGCCTAAAATCAGCCCAATGGGATTAAAATTATCCAAAGGGGTCTAAAATCCAACCTAAGGGGCCTAAAATCGCCCAAACTGGTTTACACTTCCCTCAAAATGGCCTAAAATCTGCCTTAAATCTCCAAAATAGGCTTCAAATCCACCCTGAAAGTACCTGCTTTGGCTTAAAATCTCCCAAAGGAGCCTAAAATCCATCCGGTTTTTGCCAAAAATCACCTAAATTGACCTAAAATCACCCAAATGTGCCTGAAACCAACACAAGAGGACCTCAAATCATCCTAAATGACTTGGTTTGACCTAAAATTACAGAAAGGAGCAAAATCCTACTCAAATAAGCCCCAAATCACCAAAAAGTGCGACATAAAATCACTCACACAAAATTAAATTCACCCATATGGGCCTCAAATCATCCAAAGGGATCTAAAATCCCCCCTCCAACCCACCAGATTCGGCCTCAAATCAGCCAAAGGGGCCTAAAATCCCCCGGCAAGGCTGGGAATGGCTGCCAGGGATCTGAGCCCACCCTAAACCTGCCCAGGGTGGCCCAAAATGCCCCCGAGGGGCCGAGGCTGAGGCCGAGCCCGGGATGGGATCCGCGCTCGCTCCGGGCCCTCCGCGTTCGCTCCGGGGGGTTTTGGCCGCGGCCCCGGACGGGCCTGGGCGGGACTGGGAGGGACCAGGGAGAACTGGGCAGGGCTGCGGCATTTGGGGCTTTGGGGCTGGGGGAGTTTGTTGGGAGTTCAGGGGCAATTATTGGGGTTTTGGAGAGAGTGATTGGGTTTGGGGCAGTTGGGGATTTTGGGGGATTTTGGGGGCTTTT